>NC_090937.1:1616103324-1617384991 GCF_040938575.1 Ambystoma mexicanum
GCCAGTCACAGACAGGGAGCCAGGGAGGCAGCCCCACAAATGGGGTCCCTCGCTCTCCTGATTATGTAAGCCCCCGTTACAAGGGAAACAGACCCATCCTGGGTTATGTGTGGACTCCTCCAGCCCAAGGGGGGGGATCCAGCCAAGCACCTAACCCAGGGAACTTCCCTCCTAACTTCCCACCGGAGGGCAGAAACTCTCCAAATCCTGGGCAGAACTTTTTCCCCAGGCATCCACCCAACTTTCAGCCCCAAAACCATCCATCCTTCTTTCCCCAATTCCCTGAGCCCAGACCACTGAATCCGGGAGAGGGGAGGCCAAGGGTGGAGGGGTACCCAAATCTTCCCAACCCGGGGTATTACCAGAGGAGGGATAGCTACCCTTCCCGGGATCAGCCCAGGGGAGAAAACAGGGCCCCGTATCAGCCTGAGCGGGTTTCCCAGTTAGAGCGCCAGGTTCAAAACATGGCGCGGGATCTGGGTCACATACTGAGGGCGCAGCAGAACCCTCAGAACGGCATGCCGGCGCAGAACGCACCCAACTCTGGACCTGGTGCCCCAGAACAATGACGGGGGTAGCACCCCGATAACTCTCCGGTTCCCAGGGAGGAGGCACAAGGGGAAGGGGGGTGTAAAGCCTTGGAGGAAGCTTCCTTCCTCACTTGTAAACAGCCCCTGGAAACCCAGGAACCGGAAACAAAATCTCTTGCCCCTGAAAGTCTGCCTCCTAAGGAGCAGAGGGGGGGTAGGAGAAACAAAAGACCCAAACAGACACAGTTTGAGGAGGAGGTACAGATCTTCCAATTTGAGGGAGAGGGATCCTCAGAGGATCCTGGGAAAAGGATCTTCTCCTTCAGAGAGGGGGGAACTCCTCCCAAAGAAAAATGGGTCCCTAGGGATGCAAGTCCAGACTGGGGAGATGTGGAGACTGAGCTACCGCCGCCCACCATCTCATCCCAGAACCAACAGCAAGAAAATCCCCTGGTTCAAACCCATCCTGGTGACTGCCTCCAAAAAGGGGGGGGCGGCCCAGAACCGGAGCCAGGGGAACCCACAATGGCTCTGATCTCCAGTTGCCAACTTTTTCTTTCAGATTCCCAAGGCTCTCCACAGAATTCTGCCCAAATTTCTTCTCTTGCAATGTCTAAAACCAGAAAGTTAGCCCACCAGTTGTCCAAAAATGTGCATTATCTGTGCCCCCTTGAGGAGAAGAGGGAAGATACTATGCCCCGGTACAAGTACAGGGGCAGGGTACAATGTTGGCACTGGTGGACACTGGATCTCAAGCTACCCTTCTGTCCAGAAGGGCCTTTGATGAACTGAATGCAGGAAGGGGAGGGAATTACCAAATTCCTCTCACCTCACTTCCTGGACAACTCCAGAACTTTGACAGGAAGGAAATTCCCGTCGAGGGGACGGCAGACTTGGACATTAAAATTGGGCGACACAAGTTGATCATAGTTGTGACTCCAGAGGGCACCCCTTGTTTACTAGGGAATGACCTCCTGAGAAGGTTGTCACCCCTAATAGATTGTGTAAACAAGGTCCTCTGGACCCAGACTAGCCGACCAATAAAATTAAAACAGAGTGTCAACCATGTTAGTTTAAACGGCACCTGCCACATGGTTGAACAAAAATCTGACCAAGTAGAATTTCACTTCCAGAACAACCAAATTCCAGACGTGACAGTAATAGCAGTAGGACAACAGACTGGTGATGGAGGGTCCTCTCTATTTCTGAAAATCAACCTTCCTTCCAGTCTAAAGTGGTACTCCACGCTGGAAGGAAACACTCTGAGATTCTATACTAATCCACAATCCGAAACTCCCACTCCTATAGTCCAGAAAGATGTGAAATCAGCTCAGAGCCTGGCTGATATTCAGCAAATTGGAGAGCAGCTGTTCATCCCTGTCCAATTAAATGATGGGAAGGACTCTGTTCTCGCTCGAGTGTGCGTGAACAATGGCAAGAGCTTCATCAGCAAAGCCATGTTTCGCCAACTCCCAAAAGATCCAGCCATTCCCACCTTCAAACTGATAGACAAATGGGAAATGGACCTGGAAGCACCCAATTCAAAACATCTCCTGCCAAGCAGGTGTATGCTCAAAATCTCCATTGGCAACAAGAGCATAGTCCATAATTGTTGGGTCGTGCGAGACGTCACTGCCGCCTTTTACTTAGGCAGTGACATTCTCAATCGCTTTACCATTAGTTTGGACCTAATAAACTTCAAAGCTTGGTCCCGATTAGCGGATAATCCCATGGGCTTTGATGATCCAGAAAAAGCATTTAGGTCAGCTCAATTGCTACCTTATGCAGTTGAAATTCAGGTTAAAGAGGAAGTCACCATCCCAGAAAGGACCCGACAATTCTCCCTGGAAGTGAAAGTTAAAAGGGGACAACATTTGAAAAACCCTGATGCTTACATACATCTAAATGCTTCTCTCCAACAGCAAGGGTTGGGGGTAAACCCAACTCCATTAGTCAACATAGAACATGACACCATTCCAATAGAGGTGGATAACAGCGACTTAAAGAGTATTACTCTAGCCGCAGGCACCATTATTGGAATGGCGGTTGATGACTGACATTTCTCCATTGATCTTGGAAATGAACTGTTAGGACCAATCCCCAAGGACTGTTTTGACAGTGACAGGGATGACAATACAACACCAGACAGGATTTTTACCCGGCATGGGGGGAACTTCCTGGTGTACACTTCTTGCCCTTATGGTAAGGAAGATGTGACTTGTCACTTCAGGAGGGATGAGGTGATTTTCCAGGTCCATGAGGGCTGCCTTTCCCACCTGAAGCCTCCGGTCCAAATCAGCACTCTGACCAGGGACTTCTCCACCCAGCTGGAGGAGGCCGCGGAGATAGCCAAACCAGAAGTCTTTCCAGGCTTCAGGCAGATGGTGGAAGAGAGAGTCAACCTAGCTGATGCCTGTGTGACTCTGGAACAAAAGCAAAAGTTGAAACAAGTTTTCTTGGATTTCCAAGATCTCTTTGCGGTAGACTCATATGACTGTGGTCGCACTGACATCCACACAACAACAATCCCCACGGACCCTGGCATGACTCCAGTGTTTGTGAAGCAATATCGCTTGCCTCTCGCATCCATGGAGTCCCTTACTGAAATAATTAAGAACCTTGAGTCCAGGGGAATAATCCGTCCCATCCACAGCACCTTCAATAATCCGGTGCTGGGAATATTAAAGCCAAACGGCCAGTGGAGACTCTGCGCCGACCTCAGGGAGCTCAACAAACGGGTCAATACTTCCCGATGGCCTCTGCCCTACATTGACCAAGGGCTGGCCCAGATTCAGGGGTCACAGGTATTCACTGCAATAGATTTGACCAATGGATACTGGACTGTGCCTGTCAGGAGGGAGGACCAATACAAGCTGGCTTTTACCTTTGGGGGCCAGCAATACACATGGACCCGGACTCCCTTCGGATACCTCAACTCCGGCAATGAATTCAACATTTTCCTACATAAGGCCATGCCCGACCTGGGTGCGAGGGGTAACCTGGCTTATGTAGATGATGTCCTCATCAAAAGTTCATCTGTGGAGGAACACATAGCGGAGATCCGTTATGTTCTGACCCAGTTGAGGGCCGCCGGAGCAAAACTTTCCTTTCAGAAAGCACAGTGGTGTAGAACCCGTGTTAATTTCTTGGGGCATGAGATTACTCCTCAGGGTCTCTGTCCCCAGGAAAAGAAAGTGGAAGCACTTCAAAAATTGAAAGACCCCACAACTCTGCGAGAACTAAGGAGCCTCCTTGGACTGACTAATTACAGCAGAAAGTTCATTGAGGGCTACGCAGAGATCACCAGACCCCTGATTCATCTCCTGAAGGGGGGGGTCAAGTGGGAATGGGGTCCAGAACAAGCCGAGGCAGTAAGACAACTCAAGAGAAGCCTCTCACAAGCGCCTTGCCTAGCTTACCCTGTCAGAAACAAGGAGTTCTTCCTGGAGACGGGGTTCTCTAATACGTGCTTGACGGCAGTATTATACCAAAAGCATGACAAGGTCAATAAAGTAATCTCCTATGCGAGCAAAACTTTATCCTCTGTGGAGGAAAAATTCAACGATTGTGAGAAGGCACTCCTGGCGACGGTGTGGGCATTGAAGAATTACCGCCCGTTTATCCAGGGGGAACACATCATAGTGGAGACTCCACACCAGCCTCTGCAATATCTCCAAAGTGACAGAATCCGGGCCGGAAATGTGAGTAATTCCCGAATTACTTCCTGGATTCTGTCAATGCAAGGCTTTCCTGTGGAGGTCAGATATGGCCAAAACAAGAAGAGTCCCCTCGCGCAAGGTCTGGCTGACTTGCATGATTGTGCCAGAGAAAACTGTCTCGAGGACGAAAGTCTAAAAATCAAGGACAACACGGAGGCATACCTTAATTCCCCACACAAAGTCTTTGAAGAAGACAAGTGTGAGGGAATGCCCACTGTCTATGTGGATGGATGCTCTTACCATGTTGACAACGACGGGGAGAAAGAGCTGGTGGCTGGCGTAGGGAATGCATGGGTGAATGAGTCCCCCGAACCCTCCGCTGGATACAAAATTGGTCCCCGAAGTAGTCAGGTGGCAGAATTGATGGCTGTGCATCAGGCCATCCTCACTGCTGTCCAGCATCAACTCCGCGAACTGGTCATAATCACAGATTCGGATTATGTACGGAACGGGTTCGTGGAGCACCTGGTTAATTGAAAAACCAGAGGCATGTTATGTGCTAACAACAAACCCTTGAAACATGGGAAGTTGATCCAAAACATTGATGATCTGGTCACCTCGAGTGAGATGACCATCTATTGGAAAAAGATCAAGGGTCATTCCAAAGTAGAGGGACCAGACAAAACTGGAAATGACTTAGCTGATCAGCTGGCCAAAACCGGGGCCATCCAAGGGGATCTAATTGAGATTGAGTCCCTGTTGGGGGAAATCCAGGTCACTGCTATCACTAGGTCCCAGACAAATGCTCACAACGACCTTTCAATTGCACAATGGAGTAAGGAGACCCCTGATGCTGATTTGATTACAGATCAGAAGGGGGATCCAGTTATTGGTAAGTTTTACCAACACCTTGAGGACCCTGAGAACTTTCCCCTGACGGATACCGATTACATTGGGAAAGAGGACCTAAGAGTGTTGATGAAATGTCCAAAAATGTTCCGGATCCAAGACGGTTTGTTGGTAAGGAAATCCAAAGCTGGCCATGACCAGTGGGTGGTTCCTACCTCATTCCGAAGCCTGATGTTAAGTCACGCCCATGATGCGGCTACTGCCGGTCATAGGGGGTTTCACACAACATTGGAAATCTTAAGAGAGGTTGCATACTGGCCACACATGGGGCAGGACCTCGACCAATACTTGAAGGGGTGTCTTGTGTGTGCACAATTTCAGCCATCATCCTTCACGCACCGCGCGCCTCTCCAAAAGCGGGGGATGACACTGCCATGGTCAGATTTGCAAATCGACTTTGTAGGCCCTGTGATTCGCTCTGCTAGGGGGAATAAGTACATGTTGACTGTGACATGCTTATTTACCAAGTGGGTGGAATGTCTCCCAGCCCCAAATTGCAAGGCAGAAACGGCAGCTGCCTTGATGATTAACCACATCTTTTCCCGTTTTGGTCTACCTCAAAGGATTGAGTCAGACAGAGGTAGCCACTTCACCAGTGAAGTAATGACAAAGATGTGGGAGATACTGGGGGTCAAGAGAAAGCTATACATTGCTTACCGGCCAGCTTCTTCTGGGGCAGTAGAGAGATATAACCGAACCATTGTGAGCATATTAAAGAAGTTTGTGGCAGATTCTGGGCCAAGTTGGGATATCCGATTACCTCTGGTCCTAATGGCCATCAGATCTACCCCTTCATCTGCAACCAAAATGTCACCATTTGAGTTGATGACTGGGCGCAAGATGGTGCTTCCTCATCATTTGCTCTACAGGACCCAAGAGCAGACACTAATAAATGCCTCCACAACTCATGAGTATGTGGAGAATTTAAGGAAACACCTCCAACATGCTTTTGCTTACGCTCAGCGGAATCTAGAAAGATCGGCTGATAGCATGAAGACCCACTATGACCTGAAGACTTCCAGGAAGGAATATCAGGTGGGGGACCGGGTCTATCTATACAACTTCCAAAGAAACCAGGCAAAACAGCGGAAATTTTTGCCTACATGGAAGGGACCCTTTGAGATCATCGACAATATCTCCCCTGTGGCCTACAAAATCCACATCCCCAAAGGTCCTTTGGCAGCGGGGGAAGACAAGTGGGTCCACATAAACCAGTTGAAATGTTGCCATCCCAGGCACACTCTGCAACAACTGGAGAAATCCTCTGGAATCCTAGCGGGTACTGTCTCAGACTAATTCAGTTCCAACCATAAAACATACCACATCTAGTCTCTAAAATATTGTGATTTGCATGAAACTGTCTCTTAGTTATACTGTTTTTTTTTTCAAAATAAGAATGTAATGTTTTGTTATGATGAAATGCATATGCTGTCCCACTATCTCAACAGTGGTGGAAAAACGTCTATGAGTAGGTATTGCCACTCTTCCTTTGTCGTCCTAGGAGAAAGAAAACCGGGAGACGGGCCAAGGACGACGATCCGGAGACCGGGAGCAGAGACGCAACGGGCCCGGGGTACCGCCCAATATTTCCATCAGGACCGGCGAGGAGAACCGATCGACCAGTACCGGATGGAGGAAAAGATGCTGAACTGTGCCATCTATTGGAAGAAGATGAAGAAACATCCCAGATCTTGCGAGTCCCATCAGTGAAACCGAATGGCCATCGCAAGAGGGGGGCTTGTGGGATGTATTTACCCATGCATCCGAGCCCTACCTCAAAACTGTGCAGTACTGACATGAAAACATCATGATGGCCAGAGCTTCCCAGAAAATGCACAGGGAAATGCATGAAGAATAGGCTGCCGCTCATTTTTGCCGATGTTATGGGCACAGAAGGACACTGCCTAAAACCACCATTGGACTACCCACACAGTAGTCTGAAACCATTGGGAATGGCAATGCTGATTGCCAAAAGCAAACCCATAACTGTTGGGAATTCATTTTCTTAAATCCCAAAAAGGGGTGCAGTACCAGTACTCACCACTATCCAAAAGCCGGCGTTTTAAAACCACCAGATTTTGTAGAAAACTGAATAAATGAACCCAAAACATGCCAAAGAAAGACATTGTAAGAGGTGGATCCAATGTAAAGTTATATTCTGAAGTGACTTGAAGGTTTATAAAAAGACTGGCTGAGCTGTGGATTTCAGCAGTTTAAGTAAATTTGGACTGAAAGACACTACAAATCTAAATGTTTAAAAGAAATGAGTGACCTACTTTGAGTGTCACATAGGTTGCAATTGTTTAAATATCATAGTTTTAAACTTAGAATCAGCATCCTAGCTGCATATGTAAAAAAATGTCTTGACTTAAACTGGGAAACAGAAATGACATGTAGCTAAAAACTGGCTTAAAGAGATTCCAATTTTGCCTGGCAACTACCCCCATCAGGAGTGAAACTTGAGTCACAGCTGTGTTCCCAGGCCTATCTGCCTTTTGCTGGCCACACTAAGGATATGCCATCTCTCTGATAATTGAATTAAGGGGAGCCCCCACAGAATACAGGAGCTCTGAACAAAGCCCTGTCCTGACCCAGGCAGATGGTTTATTGCAGATGTCGTAAATGTAGCTTCCTCCTGGAAGTAAAGGGGAGGGGCACTGCCTGTGAGAGCAAGCTGGCTTGGCAGAACTGGAAAAACCAGAAATTCAACCTTGTGCTGGAGGAAAACCACACCCCTTTAGGGCCAAAACATAACTCTAAAAAGATGAATAACTCATAGTACGGACTTGTGAAAATTATTTAAATAACACCATAATTCTTGTGATTTTTCTGCCCACATTTTAAGAGGTTTTTAGAACCGGTGGCATGTTCAGGGGGGTTTTAGCGGAAAAGAGGATATTACTCAAAATGTGTGCATGTGAAAAATCTGACACTTCATCAATTAATGTCCATACTCCTTGCGCACATGTGTGTAAATTTGGGGTAATGTCCGGTATTGCAAACCAGTTAAAAAGTGCAAAATATTGCCATTTCTGAATGCAAGCTCCCAGGAAGAGCAGAGTTTGAACAGGGTATACCTCCTGTAATGCATGATGGGTGCATATGATTTTAAAACAATATGTACCTCTGCAAATATGTATTTGGTTCAAATCTAGATTTGTGTGTAAGTTGACAGGAGGAGTGGACTTTCTGCAGGCCGTAAAATGACATCACTCTGACACAACTTAGCTTCCCCAATCAGGGGAGAAATGAAAGCTTGGCCAATGATAAGTGGAGAGGGGTAGGGGCTAGTGATGCTGCTCACACACACCCATTTTAAAAACACATAAAAGCAGAGAGACAGGACAGATAGGGACCTTCAAATCCATTTGCAGCTGGAAGCTCTGCCGGGAAAATCCATACTTTACCTCCATCAACTTCAGAGACCCAGACCAGAAGCAGAGTAGAGCTGACCTGTTAGCAGAACCAGAGAGAGCTGACCCAGATCACTGTGAAGTGCAGAGACCAGAGTCCAGTCCAAAACCTGACCAGATCCGTGGCAAGGCATATTTCTAAATATATTGTGAGTACATAGCAGAACTGTGCAGAACCAATCTCCTAGTTAAAATAATATAATTCAATCTATTTTAATCTAAGTAGAACAGTCTCCTAACTGTCACCTGTCATTTGCAAAGCTGTCACTTGTCATTTTCTAGTTGCAAGCTGCACTTGTCTTTTTGAACTTTAAAATTTCAAATCTGAAAAACGACCTTTATTTAATCGTTCATATCTCCGTGACCGTTTGTGCTAGAGACTTGCAGTAACTTTCCTCAGAAAGCTGGGAATCGTGGCTTTTCTAGGAACCTAGAACCGTATTCCTACCCCCTATAGTTTTGCCGCAATCGCGGAAAACGCACTCGCGAATTTACCGCGATTTCCAAATTTCTTCACGTGTAAAAATCTGCTGCTGCTTGCCTTCCATTTGCCAGAAATTCGTTTAACCTGCTAGTTACACCCTAGATCCTTGCTAAAGTGAGCCTGGACTAATATTAACTAGATACCACTCACCCTGAACCTCTAGAGGGAATTAAAAGCAATTTAGCATCTTTTTCACTTAATTGCCAGCACATATAAAAGCATTTTGTCTGTGTTTTCCACGTCTGTAGTCTAAGTTGCTGGGTGAACTGAATCACATTTGATTGCATTTCTGAGAACTGTGTGCCTTCCTTCCATTTCCTTGCATTGCATAAAAGGGGGGGGGGGTGAATTGTCCAAGAAAAGTGATTACATTGTTTTGTTGAACGCATATTGAGTATTTTCTGTACTGCATTTTCATTCCACCTTGCATCCATTTGAAACCATAAAAGTATTGTTGCTATCTTATTCATCCTATAACCACTCATCATTGATTATAAAGAAGTGTGCTAGTGCCAGACTATCCATTATTGAGTACTGATCAGATTAAGTGTGATATTCAATTATTCATTTATTCTAAAGTGTGATATATATCTCTATTGTTTAAATTATCAAATAAACCTTTTAACTTGCAAAACAGAACTACTTCTTGGCTCAG
The DNA here is from genome assembly GCF_040938575.1 of Ambystoma mexicanum. NCBI lineage: Eukaryota > Metazoa > Chordata > Amphibia > Caudata > Ambystomatidae > Ambystoma > Ambystoma mexicanum. The sequence goes on from NC_090937.1 coordinate 1,616,112,975, forward strand.
TGGGGTCAGGGGGATTCCAAGAGAGGGGTGTTATATAGGGGTCGTCATCCAGAACGCATGAACTGGACATAAAGATATATTAATAAGGGTTTCCATTCAGTATCCCAGACTAGGCATTGACTTAGCTGTAGTGTTGAATTGAATCCTCTTACAATGCACTTCACAACACTGCAACAACACATAAGCCGGAACAACAGCACACGCGGACTGACTCCGATCCGATGCCCGCACCAAAGCTCAGCACCCGGTGTATACTGAGCTGAAGCTGCCAACAGCACACCACTCCTCTCACTATCCTACTCCCTCCTTCACCTCACTAACCCATCCCACCTTTATCATTTACAGATCCACCTGAGCGCCTGGGGACCATTTCGATTGGTGACGGTGCGCGGTACAAATACCTTTAACATTTAACATTTAACTTGCCTGTGGGCTGCCAGTGAAATGGAAGAGGGACTCTGCATGGTGCCACGCTTCCATTTTCATGGTGGCCATGTTGGGTGAATAGTTGCTTGAAATAACGGGTTGTGAACTCTCTAATAATTGCTATCAGCACACTGAGATGTAAACCTAGGGGGACAGTAGCAATAATCACTATCTCCCCGGGTTGTTCCTGTTGGTAATGGCCCATGGACCCTCATCAAAGGCCCTTGTTACGCTCAGTCCCAGGTGCTCAAGCCCACGTCGTTACCACCTAGTGCAGCCCAGGAAGTCAGTGGTTATTGTTTCATTACTGAGCAAGCTGCCCTGTAGCCAAAGACCCTAAACAAATAAACTGCTGGTGTGGGAAGGGTGATTTAAATGAGGCATTTCACAGCACCCCTTTTGTTAAAAAATGGATAAAAAGTCATACCTTTTATAATTGGTTCTGGAGAGTAACACATGAAAAAATGTTATAGATGCCCAGTCTCCATAAGAACACCGGAGATTTACCAAAGGCGCCCGCTCACCTATGGGAGCATACAAATAATTGGTTTGAATGAAATTACCGCTATTTGCAATTCTTCTACCACTGCCTTGCTACCTAATGATGCAAATGCCACTTTATCTGTGTCTATGACCCCAGAAAACATGCCCCCCACTGGTTTGAATGAAATTACCGCCATTTGCAATTCTTCTACCACTGCCTTGTTACCTAATGTCCCGGGAGGATAGCACAGCGGCAGCGTGCGCGTCTTGGAAGCAAGACGACACAAAGCAACAACAGGTTCGATCCCCGGGTCCGCGCTTAGAAACCTCCGAGTGTTTAAGCGCGTTATAAATACGTAACTAAGACAAAGAAAAAAAAAAAATCTAATCTTAATCTGTGTTTCCTCTGTAACAGCGCCTCGATGCCTCATGGGCTGCAAGTGCGCTTAACAAATGCAAAAATAAAAAAAAAAATAATGATGCAAATGCCACTTTATCTGTGTCTATGACACCAGGAAACATGCCTCCCACCGGTTCGGATGTGCCACCCTCGACCATCAATGTCACCCCTGAACCACACCTCAAATGTGCCCTCATCAACGCCCGCTCCATCAATGCGCATGCACTAGACATCCACGACCTTATTACCACCCTAGATCTAGATCTTCTAATGGTCACCGAAACTTGGCTACATGAAGCCTCAGGCCCCGCCCTATCCCTCGCTCTCCCACCTGGCTATGCCATCACGAGACAAGATCGCATGACCACTGGAGGCGGTGTCGCACTCATAGCCAAAGACTCAATCACCATCAGAAAGGCTGACAAAACTATCAACAATAACAGCGACTACCTTCAATTAAAACTCACCATCTCGCACCAATGCACCATCACCCTACACCTCATCTATCGACCACCAGGCCCCCTAGGAGACTTCCAGGCCTCCATCACCCACCTCCTGGCGGACAACCTCAAAAAGTCATCCAAAGCCATTCTCCTTGGAGACATCAACCTTGGCCTGAATGACGCCAAAGACCCTATAGCCAAAGCACTTGACACAGCTCTAGCCACCCTAGGATTCGTCAACACCATCAATAACCCCACACACACCCTAGGCAGATCACTAGACTGGATCGCCCACCACAATTGCCCCATCACAGTCACGGGCAACACCCCCACCCCATGGTCCGACCACCACACCATCACCTTTAATATCCCCACCACTACAACCACATCCCACCCCCCTCCTCCCTTGCCTCCTGCCCTTACAAGGAGTGCCCGTCAACTGACCAAAGAAAGACTCCTACCCTTCTTACTGGGACCTGCCTTCACAGCCCCATTCTCCAACGACCCAGAAACTCTGGCAAAAAATTATGATACGGCCATCACAGCAGCAATCAATACCATCGCTCCACTTAAACCTCGGAAAACCAAACCCACTAGACTCGCTAATGCGTGGTTCACCCAAGACCTAAAACTACGCTCCGACAAACGGGCAGCATTAGCTCTTTGGCAAACATCCCGGGATGAGAAAGACAAACTCAACTTCAAATCCCTTGCAACCAATTACAAGAAAGCCATAATTAAAGCCAAAGCTAAATCCTTCGAAGAGAGAATTACTGAGGCCAAGTCGAACACCAAGGAAATGTTCGCCATTTTCAGGGAACTTGAGAACCCCACACCCACCCCCAAATCTTCACTAAGGACAAAGAATGGTGTGACAACATCCAAACAGCCATGCGCAATAAGATCAGCTCTCTCCAAGCCAAAATCTTGAACACCAAACTAACACTATCCACCCACACTACACCCTCCCCACCACCACTGCCCCCATCACCCACTGAGGCCCCACCCACCTTCTCGTTTAAAACCATCCAAGAAAACGACATGATCAACATTATGAAAAACATAAAACCCTCCAATTGCAAAGGCGACCCCTGTCCTGCCTCCATCATCAAAGACTGCGCATACACCCTGGCTCCTTTCCTAACAGCCTTCGTCAACGCCTCTTTCACCACAGGGAGAGTCCCTGCCTGCCTAAAGGAAGCATGGGTCCGACCCCTCATAAAGAAACCCACACTTGACCCCACCTCCCCTAATAACTACCGCCCCATCACCACTGTCCCTTTCCTCCTCAAGATTCTAGACAAAGCAGCTTACCTGCAGGTCCAGCACTTCCTCGAAGAACAGAACCTCCTTGGACTGAGACAATCCGGCTTTCGCCCTAGGCATGGGACAGAGACCGCCCTACTCGACCTAAAAAACCAAATGGACGACGCAAGGGACCAAGGCAAACCTGCCTTGCTCCTTCTCCTGGATCTGTCGGCAGCTTTTGATCTTGTAGACCACGACATCCTCTGCCACCACCTCTCCTCCACAGCCAACTTCTCTCAAGAAGCCATTACATGGATCACCTCCTTCCTCCAAGGCAGGACCATGCAGGTCTTCTCTGACCTAGCCACTGCATCACCCTCTATCATGCTATGTGGGGTGCCCCAAGGCTCCTGCCTCTCCCCCACCCTCTACAACATCTTCACCCGCCCCCTCTTCCTCATCCTTGACGCCATGGGCATCTCTTACACCAACTACGCCGACGACACACAGATCCTTCTCACTCTGACAGGCGACTATGACACGGACTCCGCTACCCTCAACAACATCTACAACACAATTCAAATGTGGATGGCTATCAACGGCCTCTGCCTTAACTCTGACAAAACTGAGCTCCTACTCGTAGGCTCCCCTGACTGAAACTTGACGCTCAGTTCAGTCATTTCACCATTGACTCAATCACGATACCAGTACTTGACACGGTAAAAACATTAGGCGTCTACTTAGACTCCAATCTATCCATGACCAGACAAGTAAACTCCATTGCCTCCTCTGCCGCTTACCATGCAAAACTCCTTAACGCAATCAGACCTTATCTGTCAAAAGACACTTGCACTAACATAGCCAGGGCCATAACCGGCTCGCGACTTGATTACTGCAATATTCTTTTCCTTGGGACCTCCAACAAAAATCTTGAGAAGCTCCAAGTAATACAGAATAATGCCCTATGCGCTGCACAAGGCATTGCCAAGAGAGAGCACATCACCGCTGCCAGAAAAGCATCCCACTGGCTCCCCATAAAGGAGAGGATCCTATTCAAGGCTCTAAGCATCACCCACAAATGTGTCCATCTTGCCGCCCCAATGTACCTTTCCCAGAGGATCCACCTGGTCTCCTCCACAAGACCCACTAGATCACCCTATGCCAGCATGCTCTCAGTACCTAGGGTAAAAAGGACCAGAGCAGGGGGCTCCAGTTTCCCGTACCTCGCTGCCGTACACTGGAACACCCTCCCTAGCTCCCTGCGCTCTGAACCCTCACTGACCGCCTTTCGGAAAACCCTGAAAACTACCCTGTTCATCTAACAATTACATGGCCTAGCCCTCATAATTGTATTGTATGATGTATTATGTGGTATATCTGATCACAGGTCACTGCCTCACTGTAACCCAAGGCACAACCTGCACACATTGTAACTAAGTCTTCCTTGCAAGTAACAGTGCCACAATGCCCCTGGGCTGCCTGCGCGCTATATAAATTAAATAAATAAATAAATAAATAAATAAATAAATAAATAAATAGGGCAGCTTAGGTGAGTAAAAATTGCATTTACATACCATAACTCACTGGGAATTAAATCATTAGAGATTTCCACAAACTATGTCCGCACTGTCCAAAATTACACCCCTTGGCCATCATTTTGATCCCCATTTTAGCTCCATAACATTATAAGGACGGTTTTAAGGTTGCAGAGATTAGAACATTATTGCTTTCTCCCTTGTCATCTTCTATGTTATGTTAGTTGAAAGAGTGTTTTCAGATCTCTGCCTGCCCAAGAATTGGAGCAGGCAGTGTCTTCTACAATTGAGTTCACTAGTGTTAATTGTAATGGTTAATCGTCTACTTTCGGTAAGATCCGAAAAACAATCTTATAGAGGAAGCGATAAGAACATAAGCTGCCTGCCAACTGGACCCAAGTGAGAGAAGGTTGGAAGGAGGAATTTTGGTTTCAATGCTAATATCTGGTTTCTCTCACAAATTGCCTGCTGTCACGCTATGAGAAGCACCTAGACTGGTCTGTAATATTAATGCAAAATAACATTTCTACATGTGGTCTTGTCAAATGGTAACGTTGACATATGAAATATATGCCAGTGGTACAGGCACGTGTTATAACAATGTTGAATAAAATTAACTTAACACCCTTCTCATGGTTACAGCTCTGGTGTTTGCATGGGAAAAATGGAAACAAGGCAAGTTGTCACCTTCTGCAGCCCTTATACCTCCAATCCCTTGCGCTGGAACGCCATTAAAATATGGAATCATTACAAGTGAAGTTTCTAAACTCTGCTTGGACATAAACACCTCAGTAGAGTAAAAACAGTTGGAGAGGGTCCTTGGAATCTTTGGCCTGTCTATTTTCACAGTGGAGTAATGGGTAAGGGCAACCCTGAACATTCATGTGTGACAAGCAACAGCCTTCCTCATAGCTGCACAATTCAGGCACCTTTAATAACAAATGAAGTGGTAAATACTGTTTACATCATTGCTGTTTGTGCAATTGTTCAAAATGCCCAACACTCCGAGAGTAAAATTGAGTAATAGAGTGGGCATTCTGGAAGAAAATTACTTTTTGGGTGTGGGTCTTGCCAGCATGCGTTTAAGGTAATTCAAAATGTTTGTTAACTCTGTAGAGTTGGTTGGAAAGTACAATACATGGGACATTTTGAGATGTGTGGGTATAGATATAGATGTCCTGCTGTCGATTTAAGTACTGTTTCACAGTAAAAGTCCTACCTTGTATTTAAAATATAATTAATGTAAAGATTATTTATAAACATCACAGTTATGCATAGTATGACATACTTTGCAGTTGGTTCTTCTGTTAGTAATGAGCGTGCAGCAGAATGCCATCAAAGACACATGACAAACCCAGCAGGGATTCCATTTGGCTGCTTAGCAGCGAGCAGCTTCTGTAAAGATGGCTGAAAGGATATCTTTACGGGACACCTTTGCAGCTGTGAAACAGTGTGCACCTTTGACACACAGTTTTTGTTCTCATCATCCTATGGCTTTGGGTATCCTTTCACACGTTTCTTGATGCACCCGCGCTTTCAGATTTACTCTTTGCTGTTTTAATTTCTTTATGCTCTATTTCATGCTTGCACCTTTTGGGCGGCCACAGACCCGTGAAATGTGGGACCAGGAAGGGAAATTAGTGCTTGCTTCTGAACATCATTTTAGTGCCACCTGTGGGAACTCAGTTCTTGACTTAAGCATGCGTTTAATATTTTTAAATGATGCATCATTTTTAACTTTTACTTTTCTCATGGGAAAAACCTAACTTTTGCAATGTATCTGAATATAAAAGTTATTGCTTGATGCAGTTTATGTCGGTATTGATTAGCAAGAACCTCAAAGATAAGGTGAAGTGGCACCAATAAAACCAATGAGGGTTTGGCTGTTTTGCATATTAAAGAGCATTTTGGGAATATAGGAATGACAAAAGAGGGTACCCATTCAAACAGAGTGGTACATAACAGAACGGACAATAACACCGAAAACACTGAAAATATTAAATAACTATGTAAAGGGTAGTGGGGTTAAAATGGGTCGTGATGGGGTGGGGATGGTTTTAAAATGTTGGGGAAAGTGGGGCTTGGGCTTGGACCCCCCGCCCCAAATAAAAAAATCTAAAAAAATCAGTGTTTTTCTATGTTTTGTCTGCTCTGTTGTGTACTACTCTGTTTTTGTGGTCGCTAATATCACATATAACCCCAAAGAGCTTTATATCTGTCATATATCGCTATGAGAGTTGTAGGACTGAATCGCCAAATATCTAAAGTCCTCTGGGTTTGGTACGCACACGGCTGGACTGGTCCACCAGGACACCAGTACTTTCCCTGGTAGGCCTTGGGGGCATAGGGCCTCTTTTCTTGCTTGGTGGTAAGAAACAAAATGGGAACGAACATCATCCATGATCCAGGTCAGCCTGGGACATTCGCTGTTCTGTGGCTTCTGCCTTTCTCCCCGGGGGGTGCTGGTCCGTTGCTTATGCCTTTGCATTTGTTGTGAGCGGATCATAAAAAAGACGCACGTGCCCTAGTGCTCGTGTGACTGACTGTGCTCACATGCGCACCTGCTCAGGTGCAGCCGACATTGCTCTGATGCCGAGAGCTGCCACCTGCATCCAGATCCGGTACGTGCATGTGCCGCTATGGCTGCCAGGGCACCCTGGAGCTCAGCGCAGATACAGTACAAACTATCTGTCTGTAAAGTGCCAAGGGCAGCCAGGGCTTTCCTCGAGCCAGCTCACGCGTACAGCTGTGTGCACATGAGACCGAAAAGTGCCCATCTGATTGATTGCCGAAGAGGCGGGTGATGGAGGGAATCTATTGAGTGAAGTGTGCAGGTTGAGAAATTACTATTAATGATTTAATGTGTGTGTGTGAGGTAGAGGGCTGTCTTATCACACCTAATAAGTACTCGATTAATGAAAGCGGGCGATTGGGGTTCGAATCTGGCATGAGGTGGGGTAGGAGGGAGCGGCAAGAACGGTGCAAGGAGTTAATAGCACATGCCCTGTGTAGGAGGGAACTACAGGACTGTGCGGGGCTGGAAGCAGGACAGCGCGAAGAGCACTGTGCATGCAGCGGACTGCAGCCCGGTGGAGTGGAAGGGCATGACCGTGTATGGAGTGGGAGCACCTGTACAGCACTGTTCTGGTGAGCAGAAGGGAACGGTCGTGACAGTGCAGGAGGGAGTCGGATGTTATGGGTCCTCAACGCTTTCACACATAGGCCCTCATTACGACCCTGGCGGATTTTTTCCGCCATCGACGGACTTTCCGGCCATGGCGCAAAGTCCCTTTACGCCATGGCGGATGGCGGACTTACCGCCCCATTCCGAGGTCGGCGGGGCGGTAAGTCCCCATTGACCCATTTACCCTTCCCCATTCCCATTTCGGCCCCATAGGGCTCAATGGGAGTGGGGAAGGAGTTAATTACGCCACCGTAAAATACGGTGGCGTAATTAACACCAAGGTCCCAGAGCGCCATGGATTTTTCCGCCCGCAAAAAGCGGGCGGAAAAATGACCATGGCGCTCCAGGAACTCGTAGTTGGCGGTAAGGGGTCCGCGCAGCTAACGCTGGCGCAGACCCCTTAGCGCCAGGGTCGTAATGAGGCCCATAATCTATAAAAGTGAAAAGTGGGTGATGTGTTTTAAGAGGCAAATCCTCCTCTCTGCTGGCCCTGCACCATATGGTGCCAGTGAACCTCTTGCATTCGCTCATGGTACTAATGACCCTCTTAAAGTAGTGGTTACTCTCATGTGGCAATGGTGACTCTCGTATCGTACTAGTGACCATCATGTCCGATTATAGTCCCAGTGAGCCTCTTATGGGAACTTACTCTACTGGTGACCCTCAAGTGTCCACTTTGTAAAGTTTTATTGCGAGGCCACCCTCGATACAGGGAGATCCTTCCTTCCCCATAAGCTAAGTGTCACACAACAAACGGTTAATTTGGGTTCTTTTATTCAGCGTTATATCCAATTCATCTAATACGCCTTGGATCCCTCTCCCGGAGCTACCAATGAGCCAAGAACCAGGCCAGTGTACAGGAAATATATTTATATTTATTTGAATTAGATGTTAAGAAAAATTGCACAAACGACACCAGCCACCTTCTTTGTGGCTCACAATCAACTTCTTGTTACACAAATAAATTGCAGTAATTAATTGTGAAAACACACAAAGCACAGTGCTTTATCTCAATTTCAATTCAAGAAATAATTAGCGCTGGTCAGTGAACACAATTTACAAATGTAGTGCTGTGCAATTTTGATTTTCCCGCCCGCCTAAAGGGCTAGAAGTTGGATTTTTCAGATTTGGACACTATTTATTTATTTATATTTATATAGCGCGCAAGCAGTCCAGGGGCATTGAGGCCCTGTTACTTGCAATAACTTAGTTACAGGGTACAGGCATGATAGCGGTTGTTGACACATTATGAATACTACAAAACTTCATACTGTTGTTACAGATATTGCATTTGGTCATTATATTACAACTTATATGATAAGTATTCATGCTGGTGTGTCAGGCCTTATGTGAAGACGGTAGTTTTCAGAGTTTTGCGGAAGGTGGTGAGGGAGGCTTCACCTCGGATAGTGGGAGGTAGGGCGTTCCAGTGTGTGGGTGCGAGATAAGGGAATCTGGATCCGCCCGCTCTGACTCTTTTTACTAGTGGCACAGAGAGCATGTTGGTATATGGTGATCTGGTTGGCCTGGTAGTGGAGACGGGGTGTATCCTTTGTGAGAGGTAGGCAGGAGCAGTGAGGTGAATGCACTTGTGGGTCAGTGTCAGGGCTTTGAAGACGATCCTTTCCTTTATTGGGAGACAGTGCGCTAGTTTTCTGGCCTCAGAAATGTGTTCTCTTTTAGCAATGCCTTGGGCTGCCGGGAGAGCATTGTTCTGTATGACTTGTAGTCTCTCTAAGTTTTTATTGGAGGTTCCTAGAATAAAAACGCATATGGCAATTATGATTTCACCAACAAAAAGGATCAGGGATACCCTTGGTCCAACCTGATGCTCACAGTTAGTATGTACTTAAACGATCATCATATCTGGTCTCTGTTCATGCATTCCTTGATGTCTCAACAATATTATCTGCAAAGTACAATGAATAAACTCATTCCATATTTATAACATCTTTTAGAATGCAGTATGCAGTACAGAAGCAAATGTGTTTCGGAACAATCTCCGTCTTCAGGGCTAGAAACTGCAATACCTTCTCGTAGAACTGAGTATTCTCTTGCCACCCACTGGTCGTTGGAGCTTTCAAACCCTGCGAACTCTGGCAGGAGTCAGTGTCTTTCTCAGGAGTCCGTGCAGCAGCACAACCCATTATTTGTTCATCCAGTGATATGCAATTTCAATGTTCCTGCATGCTTAAAAGGCTAGCAGTTTGCTTTTTAATATTGGGTCAAATACATATGGCAATTATGGCATTTATGGCAATTATTGTTTCATCCATACCTTTGGTTTAAAATAAATGCAGGATGATTCAGCAGTTTGTTTTTAGACCCCCTCCTCCCCCTACTTTGGTCTGGGTTTGGGAAGTCTGCCCAAAAAATTAGGATGATTGAAGAATTTTGGATTTCTGACCCCCTTCACTGAAAGTCCTGTTTTGGGGAAAGTTGGAAAAAAGACTGGACTGATTTAAGAACAAAGACACCCCACTTCCTTAAAGAAGTCGGGGTCAACAGGACAAAAAAGATTACCCAATAAAATGATAGGCTATAGTCTTTCATTGCACACTAGTGAGCTTTGTTCATTTCGTATTTTAACAAAATTACCCTGTAGTGTTCTGCCAAAGGGAATTAATTAAATTAATATTTTGTTTGTTAAATAGGCTAAGGATCTACATAGTTTTAATGCCCCCTCGTGCTATGAAGGGAAAGGATTTAAGGCAAGCAGACTCTCCCACCTTTTGGTTTCCCAGCGTTCAGTTCTACTTACATAGAATGCCTCTGTTAAAATTTCATGAAAGCAAGCTGCACGTCAGAACCCTCTGGAAAGACAGGGCGGGAGTCTGGTCACCCACCTCTCAAGGATGGTTCACAACTCTCCACCATAGGATCCAGTCAGCTTTTATGCCTTCCCTGAAATAGAGAGCTCCACCCAGATGCATTCTCAGCAATCTGCTTTGATGTTTCGATGTAGCTGTTAGATTGTAAGTTTCAGCAGCTCTCCCCAATGATGCATTTCAGCAGCTCTCTTCTTTCCTCATGGTGCGTTCCACCTTATATAGAAGCAATGACACCATCAAGTTTACAATCTTGAGGATGTACCCTAAAAGAGTTCTCACAACTAGGATTGGCTAGTTACCCTTCTCTCTCCTCCCAACTCCAGCCCATCTCTATGTCAGATGTTTGGCAAAATGAGTTATGTGGTAAAACTTCATAATTTTACTAGCAACTGCTATAATATACATATATATTCTTTTTTCATTTAATCATGGGGAATTAAATAAAGTGACAGCCAGGTTGACACAATTTAGCATGACCATTTGGCAATATTCTGCCATTCATACAAAAAGCATAGCCGTTAGGAATATGCACTTTTTCTGTATATTCCTAATTTTACCCTCCACCACATTTGGAACATGTACAGATCAGCCCGGAACCCATTTTAGATGGCCATTACAGTTGCCTGAGTCGTAGCTGGATTAATTTGTTATCACCAAAATCGCCTGGAAATTACCTAGAAAATTACACAAACGTGTAACCAGTACGACTTATGGTTGGATATAAAAAGACCTACGTTACAATAGTCCTTTTAAATTAATAGTAAATCTTCATATTGGACAAATGGCAATTCCCCTGCCTACAAGCCATTTTTTCTCAGGGGGCCAGCTTGTAACCAGAGTTTTTGTATTAGTCTCTTTGTGTTTGAAGCTTGCTCTTTGATGTTAGAGTTTCAGCCTCCCTTAATTGTAGCCCCAGTCTTCACACCTCCTGTCTACATTACAGGGATGCAACAGCCTGCCCCATTTGTCTCTGCAGAGCGCCCTTTCAAAGACACAAAGTCAACACCTCTTAGCAGCCACATTTTATTGCAGTTGTAAAATAGCTGAGGGAATGTAAACCAGGTTTTCCATGTGGGAGTTCTTTGTGACATTTGTCCCACAGCAAGCAAACACGGACTGCCTTGAGCCTAAGGAACTCTTTCATGGAAACAAAATGGGCTTTTCTTTTCAAATGTTTGCTGGTATTCTGCATGCAAAACATAATATACATTATGTTTTTGTCAACATGCACCATGTCTTTTCCTGGCAAACACACATGCAAAGCAGTTTTTGTGTCTGTGTTTAAAAATCCTGTTTTTCATGTGAAAGGAACCCTTCTTCATTTGTGACTAAACAATGCTGCCTTTACTTTGGGAAGGACATGTATGCTTTTTTCACATGGACCTTTAGTTTGGGCCTTTGATTACACCCAACAGCTTGCTGTACCCTTCTTTAGTACTACTGACTCTCTTATATCCAATTATGCTGTCAGTGAGTCACTTGTGCCCCCTTATGGTACTAGTGACCTGACCCCCGTATGGTACTAGTGCTCTCTAATAGCCACTTACTGTTATAGTCATCCTAAAGAGTCTGCAAGTTATGTGACCCTACCTATAGTGCTGCTGACCTTTTTATATCCGATTATGGTACCAGTGAGTCTATTGTGTTCACTTAAGGTACACATGACCCTCTTATGTAACTGGTGTCTCTCTTATGTCTGATCATGATGTTGTTCCTTTTGTGTTCCCTTATTGTATTAGGGGCCTGACCCTCTCAGGGTACTGATGACTGTCTATAGCCACTTACTGTACTACTGACCCCCAAATGTCTGATAACGCTGCTTGTGACACTCTCATTTTCGCTTTTAGTACAAGTGGGCCTGTTGTGCTAACTGGTTGCCCTCTTTTATCCACTAATGTTACTGGTTCTCTTTAGTCCACATGTGCAACCACATTTGATATTAGTGACTCTCTTTGCTCGTTTAGCGCAATCTGGATTCTGTAATTCAGGTCCCCCTTTTTACAATGCCTCCATTTACAAGTGATACTACCTTTTCACACCAGTACATTATAAACACGATATACATATTGCCATCTTAATGAGCAAAAGGCATTCTTGAACTGGGTGGATGGGTTTCACACTACACGGCAGGACACTGAGGGGAAATAAGCATTGCATTTGCTTATGGTGAACCTTTGTCAGTGCTTCCACCAATCAGTCTCTGCAGAGCAGTGCTCAATGTGTGCAAAAACGTAATGCAACTATTCCCCCCTGCAAATCCCGCCTCATCCACAGACGCCATATTGGCCCCTCTTCCTCAATACAACCCCCTCCTACCTCGTGCCTTACTGCTCATTGATTTCATCCCAACACCCTTTTACAACTTCACTAGCAATACTAAAAGAAAATTCATCTTGAGGTCAACATTAATTTCAGTCATTGGTTTATTGGGAAGCCACTTGCAACACGGGGAGTTCCTACCCTCCCCACTCACGCGGTTATGCAACAAACTGTTAAACAGATTCTTTTTTTTAGTCCTATCTCAGACACTTATCATGCCCCTTGGATCACTCTCCCCTGAGCTAACAATCAGCCAAGAACCAGGTCGGTGTACGGAAAATATATTAAAAGTAATCAAAATTAGCGCAAAAATGTCAAAAACCACTTTATCCGTGGCACAACACAATCAACTTCTCTCAGGATAAATAAATCACCAAAGTGAAATAAAAAAAACACAATGACAATTCTTCACTTTCTAAAAATTTCAATTCATGAAATAATTACTCGCGATTTTGATTTTCCTGCAGGCTTAAAAGGCTAGCAGTAGGATTTCAAGATTGGTAAATATGATTTTGCCCACACTTTTGGTTTAAAATAAACACACAGTGATTTATCGGTTTGTTTTTCAGACCCCCCCCCCCCATCCCTTGCTTTGGTCTATGTTGGGAAGTCAGAGAAATTGGAATGATTTGGGGAATTTGGGATTTCAGATCTCCCTTACTGAAAGGCCTGTTTTGGGGAAGCTAGATAAAATTGTTGTTCAGATTGAAGAAGAATGACACCCCTCTTCCTTAAAGAATTCAGGGTCAGCTTGAAAACAAGGATTACCCAATTAAATTATAGGCTATAGTTTTCAACGTACACAGCGAAGTGAGCTTTGTTCATTTCGAATTTTAACAAAATTCACCACGTAGTGTTCTGCCAAACAGGGAATTAATTAAATTAATATTTTTTAATTATTTTTTTATTGAGATTTAGTTTATAACTAACCTTTATCAAAACATCATATCCAAATACATAATCCATTAATTCTAATTGATATTAACATTTATATAATATAATATAATATTTCTGGTTAAATAGGCTAAGGAAGTACACAGTTTTGCCCTCCCCCCCCGCCCACTATACACAGAAAGAATTCAAGGCAAGCAGACTCCCCCACCTTTTGGTTTCTCAGGGCACAGTTCTACTTACATAGCAAGCCTCAGTTTAAGGTTCAGAAAGGCCAGCTGCATCTCAATACACTCCGAAAAGATAGGGCAGGGGTCTGGTCAGTCTGCTCTCAAAGATGGCCTCCCACTCTCCTCCATAGGACCCAATCAGCTTTGAGGCCTTCCTAGAGATAGACAGCTCCACCCAGATGCACTCTTAGAAATCTACTCTGGTGTCTCCTTACAGCTGTCAGATGGTAAGATTCAACAGCTTTCCTGATAGTCTGTCTCTTCTCTCTCCTTTTTCTCTCCCCTGTCCTAGTGCAGTCCCCTTTATATAGCAGCGATGACACCACCAATTTTACAATCTAGGGGCGGTACCCTGCAATAATTCCTGCCACTAGGATTGGACAGTTACCCTTTTCTCTCCTCCCAAACCCAGCTTCCAAGTCAAGATTGGTTTAGGGGTCTGGAGCAACATATGGCAATTCACATTTGTAATCACCCTTTGTTCTCCTTTCAACTTTTTGGTAAAAACTAGTTATGTATCACAACTTCATAATTTTACTTGCAACCGCCATTCTAAACATATTTTCTGTTTCAGCTAATCATGGGGAATTAGATAAGATGAGCACCAAATCCGTATCATGTAGCATGTCCATGTGGCACCTTTCTGCCGTTTCCATAAAAAGCACAACAGTTATGAATATGTAAGTTATTAAGCATATCCCTAATTTCATTTTCCACCCCCTCACCAACTCACACATTTGGAACATGTTCAGATCAGCCAGAAACACATCTTAGATAGCCATTATAGTTCCATGAGGCGTACGTGTTTGAATTGTATATCCCAATAAGCGCCTGGAAAATACATAAAAAATGGTACAATAATTAAATCAATCCGCCTTATGGTTGCTGAGAATAAGGCCTAAATTATATTAGTCCTTTAAAATTAATTGTTAATCTTCATGTGGGACAAATGGCCCTCCTCCTGCCTTCAATCTATTTGTTTTCACTGGTTCAGCCTGTGCCCAGAGTTTTTTTGATCAGCCTCCTTCGGGCTGGAAACCTGCTCTTTGAAGTGGGTGACCCAATTATCACACATTATAGTCATGCTCCAGCCGAGGCTAACTTTTTCTTGAAGTCAATGCTTTCAGAACCAACCGTTCTGGAGAACACTGAATTTCAGCACCTTTAGCAGGACTTTTTTTATTGCGGTTGGGCATTGGATGGGAGATGTGACATCCAGGCTGGAAGTGGGAGATGTCCTTGTGATGTTTTACCAATAGCAAGCAAAAGGCTTTGCGTTGTGCTGACTTTTTCAATGAAGACAAAGTGGCACTTCAAATGTCACTGGAGTAGGTGAAACATAATATGCATTGCTTTTGGTCAACTAACACATCATGTTTTGTTTTCCTAACACCTTTCTGTGAGCAATGGTATTTGTTTCATTTTTACTTTTTAAAACCGTTTTTATTTGCACCCACCTGTGCAGGCTTTTCTTTGTTTTCAGTGTTTAACAATCTTGTTTGTTTTCCATGTGACATGGATCTTTGATTCCTCCTTCTTTTGTAAATTAAAATGCTGCTTATCAATTGGTAATGACAGCTAGGCCTCTTTCCACATGGCTCTTTAATTTTACTTGAAAAACAAAGACCAGGCCATTTTGGTTTCAGTGTTTAAAATCTTCCTATTCATGTGAAAGGAACTTCTGTTTGGGGACTTTAAATAAACCCCCCACTCCTTCTAATCAACCTCCATAATCACCACTTAAGAAATACAAAAAGACACAAGTCTGAATACCTAATGGGGATTGGAGATGAGCTTGTCCTAAGTCAACTGAATGATACTAACATGGACTACAGGTAAGCTGAGGCATGAAGTACCCTTTAGTGACCGCTCGCTTCGACCTCTGCTGCAGAGCTCTGAGACAGATGCCAAAGGAATGTAGACCAGGGAGATTGGTTTCATGTATGGGGTTTGACAGAGGGTCTGAGGTCAGGGTCTCACATAATGTGTGTGATATTGCTCCAACTAGCCAGAACAGGAACAGTGGCCTGCAAGGGGCCAGCGCTCATGAGGATAGGGAAGTGGGGACTCCTAGCTTCAGGGGGGCTGAGTTTAAAGGCTTTAAGAGGAGCGGGAAAACAAGGTTTGAAGAAGGGAAGCAACAGCAGGCAGGGCTGAGGGCTGCAATGGAGACCAAAGAATGCAAGGTGGGGTGAGTCTGCACTATAAATGGTGATATGCCAGATGAACTGGGGGCAGAGGACACAGGAGGTAGCCGAGGTGAGGACTGCAAGGAAGGTCGGAAACTATAGAAAGGGTAGAGGGACAAGGGCTTGACAAGGGAATGGAAGTAACCCAGTAAGAAGAGGGATCACATATCTGCAGAGAGGCTGGGCTCTGCAGGAGGTGGCGAGATCTGCATAAAAGGTTCAGGCCTGCATAGCTGTGACGCCTCGGTGGTGGTTGCCCAGTGGAGGGTCCAATGACCTCAGGTGGAAGCAAAACCTTTGAAGAGGAAAGATAAAGAGACAAAGGGAAGGACCAAGAAGGGTTACCTTGAAAGGTCAGTTTCTTCCGAATTAACCTAGCTCTTCAGGGGTTGTCAAAAGCTGCTTGAGGGGTTCTAGAAATAAGGCAGCAAGAGGGATCACAACTCACAAGGAGTGTTGAGGGAGCTAGTTGCAGTGGAGAAGGTGGGCGGGCGAGGGGTCATGTGGGGTAGATGGTAGTGGACTGATTCTGTAAGAGGAACTGAAGACTGCAGGGAAGTGTATGTGTGTGGAGAGATGAAGGGGTACTGAGTATTGCATCACGATGAACGGAGGGGGAGGGGCTTGAACCATCAAGGTTCTTTCCCAGTAGAGGTTCCTCATAGCCCCACACCCACCATGTGGCCTGGCAGCCTGCAGCTGATATACTGCCGACACTTGGGCTCTGAAAAGTTGCATTTCAGCAGTGTCCTGGAGATAGGCACTAGAAAGGACATGCAGGGCAGGGATGGTGTCAGGGCCTTTCTTCCATTTCATTTGAAATGGGCCCCTGAATTCTGCGGGATTCAATCACTGCTCTGTGTGGGTAGTGTTATGGCACAGAAACACACTCCATTAATTCAGGACATTAAACATGTGTAGTGCACACATTGCAGACTTCCTTTGCTGGGGCCATCAGGTGTGTCCCTTGCCCAGCAACATTCTAATCACTTGTTTTTCTTATTCAGTTCTATCGTCATTAGCATCCTCCTGGCAAAGAGCAATTAATAGCTTTTCAGCTGATTTTCTGTGTTTCAACCCCCTGCTGGCTGGCGTTCCCATAATAATCTGCAGCTATTAATCTCCTTGCTGCATTCTTTTGACTTCATTTTAATTTAAATACCCCAGGTGAACTGATTAATTTTTTCCCAGTTGTAAAGCAAGGGGTGGGCTCAAACATCATGTTGAAATGGCCGCTTGCAGCCCTAACACATCGTCAGCTGGCCCTAATACAGGGACGCATCACAGTGGGTTCATGCCTACCAGTTATGCATATGGACATATTTAAGGAATATGCATGTACCAGTGTGATAGAAACAATGCATATTAAGTGAGCCCATTGAGTCTTTTGTACTTTGACTGAATGTATCCTGGAAGCGTCTTCTCTTCCATCCGGCTATTGGATTTTAGGACCACATGAGACACAAAATGAAGGGCACTCTTCCCATTAGTAAATTCTCTGTCTCATTGAAGATTAGACATGTGCCAATTTCCTATGTGCCATCAATAAACTGCCCTCGCCCACTGACAGCTGCAGATGTAACGACAATGCCTTGCTTAGGCCTTTCATGGCAGCACTTCCCAATGATGCCCCCTTCCCCATCCTGGGTCTTGGCCACTTAGCCATGAACTGTGCATGTTGAGCCTTTTACAAAACCCAAAGCACACACATGCATCATGGACTGGAAATGTCCTGATTGACCTAATAGACTCTTTCCACGTACGGTGGTCATTCGAGACGATGATACCTGCGAGCAGCGTGCACTGAACACGAGTCTCCAGAAGCTAAATTAGTGCATAGTGCATGCATCTACAGGGGCAACAGTGCATTTATATAAAAGAGAAGGCTTCGGGGGTGGGTGGATTCTCACTTAGACTACCCCTGTGCAGTGTGAGGTTTTATTGTGGTGTGTACCTGCTGTGCCTGTTGGTTATACAGGATATTTGACTGGACTGGGTCCCTCTGTGTGCTGTAGCTCTGCTACTCAGTGCCATGACCACCCTACCTTACATCAGCATGTGACGTAGCGCATATTCCCTCGGCTCCCCACCCAACTCCCGCAGGTGTGCCAGCGTACCCGCTTCCCAGTATGCCGCTCCCGCATGCAGCAGATTTTTTTGTTAGTTACATGATGCTAATTTCATCAGCAAAGACAATATACCGAATTTCGAATAAGCAAGCAACCATTGAGTATTTGACTCACTGATTGGAGGTAGAGGCGAGTGGGGGAGGGTGCTGGCTAGGTGGAGGTGCGGAGTTGTGTGTGATGTGAGCCGCTCAAGCGATTTCCGCGGCAGGCGTAGGTATAGCACGTATGTATCTTATGCATGGCACACACTTACTCTGCATGGGCTGGTAGGGGCTACAGATCTCAGTCACCTTAGTTCAGAACTATGTTAAGTGATATGATTAATTGCAAACACCCTTTCCCTCCCCTTGCAAAGCCATGGCTGTCTATCAGCGGGATCACTTTTAAAGGGTCACCTCCTAGTTCATCACTAACTGGGTCCTTATGTTTAGTTTAATTTATTCATTTATAATGCGCACCAGACCCCAGGGTATCAGGGCGCAGCGGCACAGCCCGTGCATTACTCACAGCGCCATGGGCCATGGGCGGCTCCCAGCACAGATAACACAGGCTATCACTGAGGCTTTCCAGTCCGCAGCCTCATCGCCGGTCCATTATTTTACCACCCACATAGAGGAAAGGGCTATGAAAGCGAACGAATGGTGATTATCAGAGGGCCTCCAGCAGCGGCTTCTGGGGGCGGAGGGAACGTTCGAAATGCGCGGTAGGAAAAAGTGCACCACCCCTCCACCACATATACCCGTGACAAGCAGTGCAGACCCAGTGGAATGCAAATCAGCCAAGAGGACCTGCCTGCAGCTACAACATGTTATTCAGTTATTTTTTATTGACCCTTGTCATTTTCCTAACACATAGAACTCATGAGCATTGCTTGCTAACAGGTGGCATTGTGCACATGAGAGTCATTGCTTGTGCCCCCTCCAGTCCAGTGTGGGGTAGTCTCTTAAAGGGGCAATGTAATCAGATCCTAGATTGTGGAGTTACGAGAGCAGGGAGCCCTACCACATGGACAGTGATTACAAAATCAGGGACAGCTGACATCTGCTGCGAAACCCATTCACCCACATTATAATAATCCACAAAACAATGGTGCATGAATTCACCTAACTTCAAAATAGTTGGCTACCTGATTGGGTTAGCGATGTGAACTGGCTCATCTACTCAAGAACTGCCCGCCAGGCAGGGGTGATGCCAGCTCAAAGTTTGGAGGGAGTATGAGGGGGCTGAATGACACATTTGGAAGCTGGTCATGCGTTCAATAATCGAGGGACCTAGAGATGGCAGTGTCCCAAACCTATGAAGGTATTGCTTCTTATAGAGCAATATATTCCTACTGCTTATACGTTTACGTAAGATATATTTACAACAAGGCCGACCAGGGCAGCAGATTGACGAAGATCATAAACTTATTTAAAACATGACTTTTTAATCCATATATGTTTAAAACATGCTTTAAGTGCCTAACTATATTCAACATTTTCTTTTGGGTTACTCCCAATGCCATCGGAGAAGGGTTGGGCTCACGCGATGTGCTCGCACTTTCAGCGAAATATGGGGACACTTTGAAAAGAAATTCCAGGGACACTTTTAGTCGCCAGGCCCTGGGTATGAGTTTCATTTTTTACATGTATTTTTGTATGAACAAAAGTCACCCTAACAGTACAGCATTTGTAAATATCGAGCATATATACAAGTTTGGTTATCAAAGGTTTTAGCTGTCAGAGTGGAATGGCTGCTAATAGCTCAACATTAATTAGAATGTTGTCTATCAGGCAGAGTCAGAGAAACAAAATTGGCTTTATATTTATATTTAAAAAATGCAACCAGTAAAATGCAATAAAATGCCACTCCTCTGGCAATCTGGTCGGCCTTGTTGGAAATACATCTATGGATCCTCTGCAGAGAAAGAATAAAGCATTCGCTTTCAAAATCCTACAGACTTCTTCATCAGAAGGTGCCCTTTGCCAGTGCTGTGTTCAATTTCTTTTTTTTACACTAGTAGTGTTGTATAGTTCCATGGGTGCCACTTTTGATTGATGGCTTGAGAAAGACATGCAGAGTTTTATGGGCATCACATCTTCAGCTTTAACACGGGCAATGCAAGTGGTTATGCTTAATATTGAGTGCTTTTCTGGGCTCTGCTTATCTTTGTCGTTCATGCAGGCGGTATTATTATCCTATCGGGCTGTGACGTTGGTGTAAGTTTCTAAAAGTTCACAGCAGTTCGTCAAACTACCCCAGTCGTAGCATTATAAGTGAACATGTATAGGCTGGGCTTATGAATGTATTTACCAGGCCTTGGAGAGCGGTGCTTTCAGCTGAGGAAGGGTCTCATATTTTATTTGAAAAAAGAAATGGCCAGCATCCCCATCTACCCGGGCACAGAAAAGTGCTGGGAAAAATGTTATGTACATGGTGCAAATAATGTGTAAATCACAGAAGTGAATAGCATATAAGGGTGCAGTTATTGTCATTGGAGTAGAGTGCATGTGACCTGGTGCATTCCAAATTTACACGACAGGACATAATAAAGTTGCAAGCAAGATAGATCAGCAAGTCAAGGCACTCACCCAAGGTATTCGTTTTCAGCCTGCAAGACACTGGTTCCAATCCTGACCTGAGCGTCTTGACTCCAGGCCTCCTGGACGGCCTCCTGGACGGCCTCCTGGACTGGAAACCTGACGGGTTTTCATGGTTTCCCTCATTAATATTCATGAGGAAAAAGGTGCATACATTTAGAATCATTACATGCAAATGTGTCTCATGAATATTAATGAGGGGGATCATGAAAATACGGCATGGATCATTCTAAGCTCCTTGACAATCTTCAGCACAGGAACACGCTGCCATGCAGCTCTAGCTAATTAATGGCGGCCTGCGATATCTGAATAAAACAATGTTCTTATTACAGTTTAGTTGTGAAATCCCTACTCTCCTGTAGTAAGAACACATCACTGCCGCTCTGAGATGAGCGAGTTCAGTTGAGTTGCGGCTTCACACCATCTGCTGCCTGAGCCGCCAGAGAGCAGAATTCCAGCCGCAAATGGCACCGTTGAATCGGTGACTCGCGTTTCACATCCGCTTCCTGTAAGATTGCCTTCAAGGACACTTTGCAGCCGTTACCTGATCTGGAACTGCATCTGTGCACTGTTTGGAGTTTAACACACGAGGGAAAAGATCTAACTGTTAGTACGCATTGTAAAGCTGCAAACGAACACGTTCTGGATGCATTATATCAACCTGCTTACACCTTTTTGTAGCACACTAGAAGCTGCAGATGCCTTTGGGGCCCGCTCCCTGACCTGATCGATCCAGTCTGGCGCCCATTGCCAGCCTACTCTCTATTGCTGGCCCCACTTCTCAGGTTCACGGATCACCCCTCCTGTGTAGCCCTGGTGTTCCGCAGCTCCCTGAGTCTGCTGCTGTGGCGGCCCTCCCTCCTCCTCGGCAGGGGACTGCCTGCGAGCATTGGGGGGAGCTGCTCCATCTTGCTCCCCGTGCCGCCTGGACCCTGCGGCTGAGCCCCCACCTTCCTCTGTTCCTTGCCGCCTGGGGCTTCCAGACTGCCACGGCGGGGATCCTCATCCTGGGGTTGCCTACCCTCCACCGTGCCTGTATTCTGCTGCGGATCTGCTGCTGGTGTGCTGGCTCTCTGCTGTGAGAGGTCTCGCCTTTCCCTTCCTTCCTTATCCGGGCCCTACAACTGAACTGCCTCCTACTTGTCTACTTACCTCCTAACTGCCTCCTACTTGAGTCAACCAGGGGTCGCCTGCCCTCCCCGTGCCTGCGTTCTGCTGCGGCTCTTTGCTGTGAGAGGTCTCGCGTCTCCCTTCCTTCCTTGTCCGGTCCCTACAGCTGAACTGCCTCCTACTTGAGACCTCTATATCCACTGCATTTTCTGCCCACCCACCACCACGGACCTAGAATTTGTCTTTTGCATTGGGAAGGATCGCTACTTCCTCCCCCATCCTGCCTTGCCTCTGCAGCTACTTCGCCGACTACCTGTTGCCCTGAGGGCTCCACGACATCTAAGCTCAGCTAGACCCCCTACTCCCATGGCCCTCCTGCACTTCCCTCTTTCCACTCCCCCCTGCCTTTGCTTCTGCTCCGCCAACTAACTGAAGCCCTGGAGGGCTTCACTTCACCTGTGCCCTTCCAGGCCCCCTAGTCTCCTCCAGTTGTCCCTTCTTCACTTTCTACACCCTGCCTGGCCTGCGCCGACTACCTGTAGCCCAGAAGGCTCCTCTTCATCCAAGCCCAGCTTTCACCCTGGACTCCTTCACTAATTCCTCGTGCACTTCACCTGACCTCCTTTTCATCACGAACCGGGACATCCATTCCTATTTGGGTCCTGTTCGCTGTTCTGGCAAATCCTCCTCCAGAACCCCAGGCCCCTACTTCCTCCAGATCTCCTCTTCAATCGCTGTCAATCGTCAAAATCATTGTCCCCCTCTACTCTGATCCTCCCAGTCCCTCTCTTCAACAGGTTCTCTAGTCCACTATATCTCCTCCCGCCCTCTTCTTCTGACTGGGATTTCCATTGACCCGTCCCCTTCTGGTTCCCTGATCCCTGTTACTACCAGACCTCTTCTTCAGCTGGCCCACTGGTCCTCTAGTCTCTTCCCCCCCCTCCTCGGCAGTGCAAGGTCCATCGTCCAGCTTCTCCACCCAGATCCCGTACTCAGCCTCCACCTTTCAATTTTGTCTTTCACCTCTCCTCTCTTTTTCCCTCTGATATGCGCTCTGCCATTTCCCTTTTGCTCCACCCTCATCACCCCTTCCCTCACCTCCTTCCCACCCCCGCCTCCCCCTTCATCTCCTTCTCTCCCTCTCCTTTCTCCTCATGTCCATTCCTATCCCTAATCCTGTTCTCCACTCTACCCTGTTACTACCAGACCTCTTCTTCAGCTGGCCCACTGGTCCTCTAGTCTCTTCCCCCCCTCCTCGGCAGTGCAAGGTCCATCGTCCAGCTTCTCCACCCAGATCCCGTACTCAGCCTCCACCTTTCAATTTTGTCTTTCACCTCTCCTCTCTTTTTCCCTCTGATATGCGCTCTGCCATTTCCCTTTTGCTCCACCCTCATCACCCCTTCCCTCACCTCCTTCCCTCCCCCGCCTCCCCCTTCATCTCCTTCTCTCCCTCTCCTTTCTCCTCATGTCCATTCCTATCCCTAATCCTGTTCTCCACTCTACCCATTTTTCACATACCCTCTCTCTCTGCCCTAATCGTCTCTACCCCCCCTCTGTTCATCCCTCCAGACTCATGAGCATTGCTCTCTGGAATGCCAGATCCCTCTGCAATTAGACCGCAGCAGTTTTAGATGTGTTCCTTCGTCTCAAACTTAATTTCCTATGTCTAACCGAAACCTGGATCCTTCCTCACAACACTACTGTCCCTGCTTCCCTCTCCAACTCTTCCTCCTCTTTTTCTCATATCTCGTGCTCTTCCGGTCATGGTGGAGGAATTGGCCTCCTCTTCCATCCTAAATACTTTCCCTTTTCCTTCCCTCCATCTCTTCCTTCTTTCCCTTCCTTCGAATTTCTTTACAAATCCTTTTCATCTCCCCACCCATCTCCTTTCTAATAATGTATCGCGCCCCTGGCCCTCTCTCTTCCTTCTACGCTGACCTTGATAATCTTATTTCTCTCATCTCTCCCTCTCCCTCTCCTCTCACTGTACTTGGCGACTTTAATCTTCACCTCCCTTCTCCCCCTCACTCCTCTCCCCTTCCAGCCATTCTTGACTCCTTCCTTCTCTCCCATCTTCCTTCCTCTCCTACTCACTCCTCTGGCTCCACTCTTGACCTTATCTTCAACTCTTCCTACCCCTCTTCCGCTATCTACACACTTCCTATCTACCTCTCTGATCATGCGTTACTCTCCTTCCCTCTTACTCCTCTTCCCAACCTTTCTTCTCGCAAGCCTTCCCCCTCCATTTTTACATGATGTGACCTTCGCAACTTTGATATCTCCCTATTTCTTGACATTTGCTATTCTTATCTCCCCTCTCTCCATGATTTCTCCTCACTATCTCCCAATGATGCATTATCTACTCTCTCCTCTTCTATCCCCTCCTCTCTTGATCTACTTCACCCCCTCTCCTTCTTCCGACCAACCCGGAAGCCCTCTCAACCTTGGCTCTCTCCGCAACTTCTCTCCATGTGGCGTCTTCTCCGACGTCTTGAGAGACTCTGGCTCAAATCCCCTTCGCTTTCCAACCAAACCTCTTATTTCTCTTACTACTCACTTTATGACTCTTGCCTCTCCTCTGCTAAACGCTCCTACTACTCCAACCTTCTCCAATCTCAAGCCTCCCACCCCCACCACATCTTCCAAACTCTCTCTCGTCTTCTCTCTCCTCCCACCCCTGATCCATCTGCCTCTTCCAACCTCTCTCCCTCTGACTTTGCAAACTACTTCTCCAATATTCTTGCCCTTCAGCAAAAAATTAATTACTCCTCTAACTCCCCTCCTCCCCTTCTACATTCTCACCCTCAAACCTGCATGACTGACTTTCCCCCTATCTCCCCCTCTGATGTTTCCACCCTCCTCTCCAAAGCCCACCCCTCTTCTGCTCCTACGGACCCTTTCCCTTCCCTCCTTATACCTAAATTCTACCCTCCTCTTATTCCCCACTTAACTACATTCTTCAACTCCTCCCTTTCCTCTGCTATCTTCCCCTCTGCTTTTAAACATGCCACCATCATTCCTATTCTAAAGAAACCCTCTGCTGACCCCCAACTCACCTCCAACTACCTTCCTATCTCACTTCTCTCATTCCTCTCTAAACTTCTCGAGCGCCTTGCCTACTCACAACTCTCAACCTTTGTCACTAATCTCTCTCTCCTTCCTCCCTCTCAATCCTGCTTCCGTCCTAAACACTCCCCTGAAACTGCCCTCATTTACATCCTTAACTCCCTCCTCTCTGCTCGTCACTCCAAGCAGTCCTCTGTCCTTATTCTTCTAGAACTCTCTGCTGCCTTCGACACTGTCGATCACCCCCTCCTTCTCAATACTCTCTCTTCCTTTGGATTGAAAGTCTGTTCTTAACTGGCTTTCCTCTTACCTCTCCTCCCGCTCATTTACTGTTTACTGGGGAGGTCGCTCCTCTTCTTCCCAGCCTCATGTTTATGGAGTACCCCAAGGCTCGGTACTTGGCCCTTTCCTTTTCTCTCTCTATACCCCCCTCCTAGCCCCAGTTATCTCCTCATTTGGCATTTCTCACTACTTTTATGCCGATGATACTCAACTCTTCCTCTCCTTCTCTTCCTTCTCTACTGACCTCCATCTTAAACTCTCCTCCTGTCTCACTGCTATAAAAAATTGGATGTCTTCTCACTTCCTTTCAATAACACTGATAAAACGGAAGTTATTTTCTTCCCCTCCAACTCTCTTCCCCCTCCCTCTCCTCCTCCTTTCATTCATTTTCCCCTTCTAATCTCCCCATCTCTGACCACGCTCGCAACCTAGACATGCACTTTGACTCCTCTCTCACCTTTTCCCATCACATCTCTCTCACGTCTCGTGCATGTTGCTTCCACCTCTACAATATTCGCAAAGTCCGCCCCTCTCTCACTTTCCATGCTACTAAACTCTTGATCTCCTCCCTTATCTTCTCTCGCCTCTTTTACTGCTCCTCCTTACTCTTTGGACTTCCTACTACTCACCTTGCCCCCCTTAAATCTATCTACCACTCTGCCGTCTGCACCCTCTGTCTCCTCTCCCCCGGGACTCCATCTCTGCTTCTCTTTCCTCCCTCGGCTGGCTTCCCTTTCACTCCCATCTCAAATTTCAATTTCTCTGCCTAGTCTTTAAATCTCTCCACGGTCTTGCTCCCCCTTATCTCGCCTCCCTCCTCTCGTTCTACACTCCCTCCAGCTCTCTTCGCTCAGCTGACCACTTCCTTCTCACTGTTCCTCATTCCCCTTGCTCCTCATTCCGTTTCCGCTCCTTCCATCTCCTAGCCCCCCTACACTAGAACTCCTTAGCTCTCTCGCTCCGCTCTATTTCCACCTTTTCCACATTCTGAATGTCCCTGAAATCTCTCCTCCTCCATTCCCGCCTTGAATCTCCTCCCCCTTCCTGGTCCCATCCCTCCTTGCCTTATCTCCTCGTTCTTCTCCCTATCCCCTCCCTCCCTCCCTCTCCCCCCAATCTCTCCCCTCTCCCGTTCCTTTCCCTTCCCCGTCTTCCCCTCTCCCCTCTCCCTCTCATTTCCACTGCACTCCTCTTCTTCTCTCCTCCAGCTAATTGCTCTATTTATTGTTTTGTTGGCCTGATTCTCAATTTGTTAATTGCTTCTACTGTTACTGTTATAATGTTATTTCTCATGTATCCTGTTGTTATAATGTGCAGCGCTTTGGTGTAAAACGCTATATAAGCAAAAAAAACAAAAATAAATACAAATACAAAAATATTATTATTTATTTAATCCAATCAGATTCTGCGTTAAATCTATGACTCAGAAAGTGGACGATCACTCCCATTACAATAAGCAAGAGGCCTGGTGTTAAAGGGAATGATTGTGTACGGTCATGTATTATAAGAGATAAATGCCCCCATTACGGGTTGGGCATAGCAGTAAAAATGCGGTGGAAACGCTATAACCAACGAATTACCGCTCCGCCCATTCCTGAGTTTGGGCAGAAAGATGGGAGATTCAACTACGGCTTTGAGCTGGAGGTAAATCTGCCGACTTGTTGCCCATTTTCAGCATATTTACCACAGCACAATTTGCACTGCGATAAATTCGCAACAATGTCCCAATTACATGAAAACTCGTGCCTCTAAATTAAATATGATGCAGTTCAATCCTGCATTAACTTGCAACACTGATTTCTATGTGGTGAGAGAATCTGCAGTTACTGACATTTTTAGATATGATATAAAACACATCCTTATGTCTTGAACCTGCAAGAGATTTCACTGTGTTCAATCGACCAATCTCCATCTCATAGCAACTTTTGGTGTAAAGGGCTATTCCACTGCAAAGGTAGCCAATTGGCAAACAAACACTCCAGATTTGGGGGGTTTCCATATTCCGTGACACTGGAAACCATGTGAAATGCATACCTGACATATGTCTGCATAGCCCCATCTCTACTGGCCTTCGAAAGAACTATCCTATATGGCGATTTGGTGAGCTCAAACAGGTCTCTGAAAGGCTACCAGGTCATAAGCAATATCTGTCAGGTATTGAAGAGAAGGGAGGTCATAAAGGTTGCCAGAATGGGAGCACTATGAAAACAGCCCCACAAGCCATGCAACCTTTTTATACTGCCAATGTGCACTGTGAATCTTCTACAGGGTAAGCCAGTGCCCTGGACAGTACATCCCTTCAACCCTTTGCCTGTCTGCTGAGACTACCTCCAAGTGGAGATTTAGTCTCCCACTCTTCTTCCCCTTGAAACTCCCGCATCATCAGTGACCCTTCTTACACCTTCTCTACTTTGATCTTAAACAAAATGGAACAGCAGCGCACCTCAACCTCCTAAATATTAAGAAAATCAGGCACCTTCTTCCTTTCAACACCGCGAAGCATCTCTTAGCCAATCTTGTCATCTCTAAATGGGACTACTGTGCCAGTATCGTCTTTGGTCTCCCCAGCTATGCTTTCTGTCCTCTCAACAAGATCATTAACTTCGCTACCAGGACTCTCTTTCATCTCCCTCACTTCACACCCACTTCCTTGTAACGTCACCAGACTGGATAGCTGACGATGCAAAACAGGGCCAGATTTAAATTTCTTCTCCCGGTTCACAAATGTATCCATGGAAAGGCATCCCTGTATCCTCCTCTATCCAACTCTACAAGCCTTCTCGTAATCTCAACTCTGCATCCTCGACTATCCTTTTCGTTCCTCGGCCTCCATGTGCTTCCTCTTTCTCTATTCTTGCACCACTTGCATGGAATTCTCTTCCCCACCCGATATCCGGGAAACAATCCACACAGATTTGTTCAAAACCAAACTAAAAGCCTATCTCCACGCCTCTGAGTTATACTCTTAACTCACCTCTCATCTGCCTGCTAGCTAACATTTTCCATCGCCTCAACCTGCCTCTGTCCCAAACGTTCACTTCCTCCACTCTAGCACTTCATCCATCATGGTCACATCCCTACCACAGCTGGCCGTACCACCTACCTGCACTTAAATATGTCCAATGCTAGTAGTCCATAATCTATGTATGTCTACTTATGTATTATCCCTGGTGACTGTTCCATTTACTCCCCTCCACAACCTGGTCAGGATGTCCCTCAAACCCACCCTATTGTAAGAAGCTCACCCCTTCCCATCAAACCTGATTTATCATCTATTGTACGTTCGTTTGTGATCAAAAGAGTATTGTTCCTCCTGTAAATAAATAAATAAATAAATAAATAAATAAATAAATAAATAATGAGTACCATTTACAGTTTTGTTAAAGTATGAGATTCAGAGGAGGACTGGGACAGTGATATTAACAGCAGTGATTATTTCTTCAGCTCTCTGAAGAGGTCATAAGCCCATATTGAACACTCCATAAAAGCATTGGATTAAGTGAAACACAATCTTCATAAAAGGTAGCGTGCATAGTACATGCACTGGAGTGGTATGTGTCACAGGGAAGTGTACCGGACATATGACTGTGGTATCCCAGATGGTATACAAATTGTTCAAACTACAATTGTTCAAATTACAATTGGCCTTTGCACAATTGACGGAATTTTGAAGGTCAATTGTTACATATATGAGGGTGGGCACCCCTGCAAACCCCCACTCAATGCAAAACTCCCCATATATCAGTAAAAATCTTTGTTAAAGAGACTTTATGGTTAAGTTGCGCTAATAATAACCTATGAAATGCAGTAAAAAAACTTTGTTAAAGGGACGTTATGGTTCCAAGTAAAACCGAAAACCCACTGAAATTCGCCAGTTATGGTAAACTAAGCAACCATAACTCGCGCCACCACCATGCACTGTGAAGACTAACACCCAGGAAATCAAAGATGACATCACAAAAGTCATTGATGACATCACTGATAACATATCACATGTCTGACTCACTGTTTTTTCCTTTAGTGATATATCTTAGACAGTAATAGTTAGGCACAGAAAAATCAAAAAGTACTATATTTGTAGACTTATACTTTAAATATGTTCTTACAATAATTGTATTACGGACCACACACACCATATAAAACATATACATAGGAAAAATACACAAACAGTAAGGTTATCAACACTTTCTTATGCTTTTGCTGTTTTTTTATTACTGTACTTTCTCTGGATGTGTTCATATTTGTATTTGCATTAGTTTCTTTAGGGTGAAGTCACATCATGTAACATTTGTACATAGGAAAGTAGTAGGTTTGAAGCAGAGCAACCCTTTCTGTGCATAAAGATAATCAGTTAGGTTGTGAACACTTTCTGCTTCTACTGCTGCCTTTTTGCATACTTCACTTTCTCTATATATACTCATATTTGTATGTGTTCTTGTGGCTTTGTGTTTTGTATGTAATAATGAAATTATGTAGTAAGTGTTTTTATTAGCTACTTATTACATGTTGCACAGTACACAAAACTCAAATAAAAAAGCATTTATCAGTTCACTATTCAACATTGTAAGCTTATGAATATTGCAGCTCCATCATGTATACTGCACACAATGCATATATATGTATACTTGCGTCGCTTAGTATAGTGTAAAGAACTTCATAATGGAATGCTATTTATATCAATGCATTGCCTAATCCACTACATAGCTCAAGACATCTATTCCAATTATCCTTCACACTTTTTCTGTCAACATTATAATAAGAATCCCTTCTACACAGTCTTCATGAAAAGTAAATGCACATGTGATGTTATCAGTGATGTCATCAATGACATTTGTGATGTCATCTTTGATGTCCTGGGTGTTAGTCTTAGCAGTGCACGGTGGTGGAGCGAGTTATGGTTGCTTAGCTTACCATAACTTGCGAATTTCATGGGTTTTTCGGTTTTACTTGGAACCATAACGTCCCTTTAACAAAGTATTTTTACTGAATTTCATAGGTTTTTATTAGTGCAACTTAACTTTAAAATGGATGAAGGCCATTAGCACTCTAGGTTCCCAAAGCGGGAACCCGGGGTGCTAAAA
The DNA here is from genome assembly GCF_040938575.1 of Ambystoma mexicanum. Classification (NCBI taxonomy): domain Eukaryota; kingdom Metazoa; phylum Chordata; class Amphibia; order Caudata; family Ambystomatidae; genus Ambystoma; species Ambystoma mexicanum. Next base: position 1,616,143,401 of record NC_090937.1, read on the forward strand.
AAAGATTTTTCTTCCCACACCGGTACACCTGCGGCGTCCCGGTGTAGGAAGAAAAATCCTTTACCAAGATGGCCACCATGGAAAGGGAAAGCGGGGTACCATACAGGGCCCCTCTTCACTTCACAACACATGTGCGCGGTCTTCACAGCTATGGGTTTTCCACAACGCGTGGGCGTGGTCTTCGCAACTACGTGTTTTCCACAGCGTTTGTGCGCAGTTTTCACTGCTATGTGTTTTCTGTTAATACCTGTGCGCGGTCATCACTTCTGCGTGTTTTTCTTCAACGTATGTGCGTGTTTGGATGAGGCACATGTGAGCTTGGATTCATCTGTTTAGAGCGCGTGTACGAGTTTGAAAAAGATACACTGATACGTGCTTCAGTCAACGCATGAGCGCAGTCTTCTCAGCTACGTGTTATCTACAGTGCGTGTGCGAATGCACATGTGATATTATCAGTGATGTCATCAATGACATTTGTGATGTCATCTTTGATGTCCTGGGTGTTAGTCTTAGCAGTGCACGGTGATGGCGCAAGTTATGGTTACTTAGCTTACCATAACTGGCGAATTTCAGGGGTTTTTCGGTTTTACTTGGAACCATAACATCCCTTTACCAAAGTTTTTTTACTGAATTTCATAGGTTTTAAGTAGAGTAACTTAACCATAACGTCCCTTTAACAACGTGTTTTTACTGAATTTCATAGGTTTTTATCAGTGCAACTTAACCGTAACGTCCTTTTAAATGGATGAAGGCCATTGGCACCCTAGGTTCCCAAAGCGGGAACCCGGGGTGCTAAAAAAAAGATTTTTCTTCCCACACCGATACACCTGTGGCATCCCGGTGTAGGAAGGAAAATCCTTTACCAAGATGGCCACCATGGAAAGGGAAGGCAGGGTTCCATACAGGGTCCCTCTTCACTTCACAACACGTGTGCGCGGTCTTGGCAGCTACGGGTTTTCCACAGCGCGTGTGCACAGTTTTCACTGCCATTGTGTTTTCCATTAATGCCTGTGCGTGGTCATAATTTCTGCGTGTTTTTCTTCAGCTCATGTGCATGTTCGGATGAGGCACGTGTGAGCTCGGATTTATCTGTTTAGAGCGCATGTACGAGTTTGAAAAAGATACACTGATACGTGCTTCATTCAACGCAGTCTTCTCAGCAACGTGTTATCTACAGCGCGTGTGTGTGGTCTTCGCAGCTACGTGTTATCTACAGCGCGTGTGTGCATCCTTCGCAGCACCATGTTTTCTACAAAGCATGTGCGTGGTCTTCGCACTAAGTGTTTTCTACAACACGTGTGCGTGCTCTTCGCAGCTATGTATTATCTACAGCGCATGTGAGCGGTCTTCGCAGCTATGTGTTTTCTACAGCACGTGTGCGTGTTCGGATGAGTCGTGTGTGAGCTCGGATTCATCTCATTTCTGCATGTTTTTCTTGAACACGTGTGCGTGTTCTGATAAGGCGCACGTGAGGTCTGATTCATCTGTTCAAAGCGAGCGTGCGAGTTTGAAAAAGATACACTGCTATGTGCTTCCTTCAACGCATGTGCGTGCTTCATTCAACACGCGTGCGTGGTCTTCTCAGCTACATGTTATCTACATCACGTGTGTGCAGTCTTTGCAGCAATGTGTTTTCTACAACGTGTGTGTGTGGTCTTTGCACTACGTGTTTTCTACAACACGTGTGCGTGCTCTTCGCAGCTACGTGTTATCTACAGCACGTGTGAGCGGTCTTTGCAGCTACATGTTTACTACAGCGCATGTGCGTCATTGGATGAGGTATGTGTGAGCTCGGATTCATCTAATTTCTGCATGTTTTTCTTGAACGCGTGTGCGTGTTCGGATAAGGCGCGTGAGAGGTCAGATTCATCTGTTCAAAGCGCATGTGCAAGTTTGAAAAAGATACACTGCTATGTGCTTCCTTCAACGCGTGTGCGTGCTTCATTCAACGCATGTGATTGGTCTTCTCAGCTACGTGTTATCTACAGCGCGTGTGCATGGTCTTCGCAGCTACGTGTTATCTACATCGTGTGTGTGCAGTCTTTGCAGCTACGTGTTTTCTACAACGTGTGTACGTGGTCTTCGCAGCTGCGTGTTATCTACAGCGCGTGTGAGCGGACTTTGCAGCTACATGTTTTCTCCGGCGCGTGTGCCTGTGCGGATGAGGCCTGTGTGAGCTCGGATTCTTCTGTTAAGTGCGCGTGTGCGAGTTTGGAAAAGATACACTGCTACATGCTTCCTTCAACGCGTGTGCATGCTTCATTCAGTGCGTGCGCATGGTCTTCTCAGCTACGTGTTATCTACAGCACGTGTGTGTGGTCTTCGCAGCTACGTGCTATCTACATCGCGTGTGTGCAGTCTTAGCAGCTACATGTTTTCTACAGTGCATGTGTGCGGTCTTCACTGCTACGTGCTTTCCGTTAACTCCTGTGCGCTGTCATCATTTCTGCGTGTTTTCTTCAATGCATGTCTGTGTTCGGATGAGGCACGCGTGCGAATTTGAAAAAGAGAGTGTCTGCGCGTTTTGACTGGTGCGGTATATGTCAAAAGCGGGTGAAGTAGTTGTGCGCGTGCGCTTTACTGCGTGAACATGGTCTACATCGCTATGTGCTTTCTTCGTGTTCGGATGTTTTTTAGTTAACTCGTTTTTTTTTCTTTTTGCAGCCATATTCCATCCCATCCTCATCACCGCTCACCTCCCCAAACATTATTTGATAAGTTTGACAAGTGCAATGTTGTGTTTTTTAATATGTTTTATCGCAATGACCGCGGACACCGGACAAGAATCCAAGATGGCGGGCGTCTCCAAAAATCTGACACACTTCACGCTTCACATGTCACCGGACATGACGCACGCCGGTTGGCCAAACCATGTCCTGTCCGCAGAGCGAACAGGGAAGTGTCTCTGCGGAGCGGACATAGATATCACTAATTTTTTTGCCTTACGTTTTGGTCATTTAAAAAAAAAAATACTGGATGGATATACACTTCTTGCTGCAAATTTGGTGAAAATCCGTCCAGCGGTTTGGGCTGTAGGCGTGAGCAAAGTTTTTTCCCATTATGTCTATGGGGAAAAAAAGAAGTTTTGGGACCCCCCCTATAACTTTGCCCCCCCGGACCAAACCTCACCAAACTTTGCAAAAAGATTCAGAGTGGGCCATATACTTTTTATGCAAGGTTTAGTGAGGATTCGTCCAGGGGGAGCAGAGTTATAAGCCGCCCAAAAGGTGTTCTTCCTATGGAAGCAGCAACTTTTCTTGCAAAGTTTGGAGAGATTTGGTCCAGGGGGGGCAAAGTTATAGGGGGGGTCCCAAAACTTTAGTTTTTTCCTAGAAACATAATGGGAAAAAAGTTTGCGCATGGCTACAGCCCGAACCGCTGGACGGATTTACACCAAATTTGCGGCAGGAGCGGCGGCTTGGTCCCGAAAGCGTGCGTCCACTAGTTTTTAAATAAATGACCAAAATGTAAGGCAAAAAAATAAGTGATATCTGTGTTCGCTTCGCGGACGGACTTCCCTGTTCGCTCCGCGGACAGCACCCCGATTGGCCCATGGGCTTGTGTCATGTCCGCGGACATGCAACGTGTTTGCTGATTGGACGGCGTGGGGCGTGGAGCGCGTCAGATTTTCTGTGGCGCCCGTCATCTTGTATTAGCCGTCGACCGCGGACAGCGCGGTGAAACTTGGATTAAAAATTGTATTTAGTGGAGTGTGTTGGTGTGTAAGAATGTTTGGGGAGGGTGGGGGAGTATGAGATAGGTTCAATGTTTTGTTTTTTTATGTGCTATACGCTTTTGTTGTGTTCGATTTGTCCACGGAGAACACGGCTGTTCTGACATTTTGTAAATAAACTAAATGGTGGGGTGTTCAGAGGACAGAGTATGTGTCTTTTTTGTTTGCAAGGAAGGTAAAATTGAGCTAAAAACACTCGCAGTATATTTAAATGTCCGTAAATACACAAACTGGGGGTGTCCTGAGGATACTGTCCGTATTGTAATCTGTCAAGTTGAATGTGTTCCAAGAACACTCGCGGTGTCCCAAAATGGTTGCAATTACACAAAATGGGGGTGTTCAGAGAACGTTGTTTGTATTGTTCGTTGTCAGGTTGAAAGTGTTCTACGAACCCTCCTTTTGTCCGCTGATAGTACAATTTCCTATGGGCCTCACCTGACTTTTTGTCCACTAAAGAAACGATAAATCAGGCTGGTGTGCGCCGACATTATGTGATAATCCTATGACTGGTGCTACTGACCTGGCTGACTTGCTTTTGCGACACTAAATCATATCTCCCGCCCCTAAGCCTGACATTATGAAAGCATTCATATTCCCCACCTCTCTCCGTGACGTTACATGGTGCGTCGTCAAACACGCCCAGTCGTCTCCAGTCCTACGTGACTTTACACAGAACCCGGAAGACAGCACACATTATGTTACAACATAGCGCGCCACAATTCGGAATATGAAACTGTGATTTAAAAGCAAACAGCAAGATTGTAAATTTTGTAAAGTACATTTATTTGACATCAAATGTTTAGAGAATATTCAGAGATTTGCATTTGTCTTTGTTGTCGATCCGCAAAAGTTCATGTTGAGCCACGCAATGTTCCTTTGCGGTACAGAGGGTGTTAGATCAGCTTAGAACACAGTGCGCCACAATTCGGAATATGAAACTGTGGTTTAAAAGTAAACAGCAGGATTGTACATTTGGTAAAGTACATTTATTTCACATGAAATGTTTAGTGAATATTCAGCGATTTGCAATTGTCTCTACTGTCGATCAGCAAAAGTTTATTTTGAGCCACGCGCTGTTCCTTTGAGGTAGATAGGCTGTTGGTTTATGATAAAAGCAGTAAATGGTCGCACTGATAATCGGAAGGTTGCTCCAACAACGAGGCATTAGACCACCATAATGGTTGGTATGTTCGCATAAGGGCATATTGGTCCTTGGCGATTGTCCCATAAAATGGTAAGGGTCATGAAGTTGCTTACATGGAGCTGCACCTGGCAGTTGAACAATCCATCTGCTGGAGTCTGAAAATCGTGACATTGGCAATATGGGGCAACATACCTGTTTTAAAAAACATAAATTAGTCTCACCAGCCGATCTTTATTAAAAATATTCATTTTATTTATTAGGAAGTGAAACTATTTGCTAGCGAAGATAGTGCAACGGAGTATGTTAATAATAAAATAATAATATTTTCGCATTTATGTAGCGCTAAGAACTGTCAGGTATCTCAGCACTGCTTATCATTACCCACGGTGTGTGGTGCTCATTTATCGACCACGGAAGGATGAAAGGCTGAGTTTGGCCGTGCCATGATTCAAACCTGCGTTAGCAAGCTGTGCACGGATGTCAAAGCGAGCGCTCTACTCGCTGTGCAACTTGACCGGCTACAGTGAAGTGGCACAGCGAGTAGAGCGCTTGACCGGCTACAGACCGGTTAAATTATTTCTATTAACCCATCCTGTGTCGTCTGCCTTTTTCAGAGCCCTCTAAACGACAGGGCATCAATTCGGCGGTGATAGTGCGCAGTAGAAAACAATATGCCACATTGAACGAACAAGTACAACTTGACCGGGCTTTAATGCCACGCTATTGTTATTATATTCCGGTATAAAATAATCTAAAGGGTTACTTACATTATAATTGCATTTTCCATTGTCCAAGTGTAGTGCAGTCCCAAAATACGACTCCGCGTGTGCCAACGATCTTTCTCAAAGTGATATAATATACAAAAGTGGTTTCGTTTCAGAAATTTCATCTTTATCGTGTCTTACGTTTTTGCTACACTTCTTCAAAAGAAGTCTTTCAGCACAATCTCTGTCTGTCAAGGTAAAAAAAAATAGAACCTTATACTGGGAGTCGTGGGACTCTCCAGGCCACGAGAAAAAAATGGAAGCAGCTGACCTTCACTGTGAACGAGCATAAATGCTTACTTTGCAACATTCTGTGTAAACCCATCTGTGAGAACTTGCTGTTTACACTACATCTTTGTATATTGTTTGCGTGCTAATAAAAAAAGTTTGTTTAAGGGATGTTATTGTTCCAAGTAAAGCCAAAAAAACCCTGAAATTCGCCAGTTATGGTAAGCTAAGCAACCATAACCCGCGCCACCAACGTGCACTGCTAAGACTAACACCCAGGACATCAAAGATGACAGCGCAAATGTCATTGATGACATCACTGATGACATCACATGTGCATTTACTTTTCATGAAATTTGTGTACCCGGGATTTTTATCATAATGTTGCGAAAAAAGTGTCAAGGATCATTGCAATAAATATCATACCGTAATTAGTGCTTTGAACGATGCATTGATATAAATAGCATTTTATTATGGGGTTCTGTCTAGTATACAGAGCTACTGGTGGAGAAACATAGCATTGTGTGCAGCATACAAGATGAAAGTATAATATTTGTAATGTTAATATGTTTAATAATGAAATGATAATTGTCCTGAAATGTTCGAAAATAAACAAAATGGGGGTGTTCTGAGGACGTTCTTCGTATTGTGTGACTGCTTAGCTGTATGCAATGAGGGAATGGCACAGAGAGTAAAGTGGAAATGGTAGAAGGGGTGTCGAAGAGTTACGCGGTCCGCGGACACCGCGGCTGTCCATGGACAGGGCGTGCTACATCTGGGGTTTTCCAGCAAATCCAACATGGAAAGAAGACTGTACGGATTAGCCAATCAGATGTCGAGGTTGTGGATTTGTGTTGAAAGAGACTGTGGGCCTCATTACGACCCAGGCGGTAAGTTACCGCCTGGGCCGTGACTTTACCACCATGGCGTAAACTACGTTTACGCCATGGTGGTTGGCGGATTTACCGCCCCATTCCAACCTTGGCGGGGCGGTAAATCCCCATTTTCCCATTTTCCCTTCCCCATTCCCATTTTGCCCCATAGGGCATAATGGGAGTGGGGAAGGCGTTAATTACGCCATCGTAAATTACGGTGGCGTAATTAACATCAAGGTCCCTTAGCGCCATGGATTTTAACACCTGCTAAAAGCAGGTGTTAAAACCTCCATGGCGCTAAGGGACCTCGGAATCAGGCGGTAAGGGTCGGCGCTGTTTACGCCGCCGTAAAACCCTTACCGCCTGAGTCGTAATGAGGCCCAGTGTGTGGTGAAGATGGCAGAAGTAGAGAAAGTCAGGGTGTTGGTGCTTGGAAATATGTTTGTGCATGGTTTACAACAGTACGCTCGATGCAGGCATGTTGAAAAGAACTTTGATGTGAAAGGAGTGGAGGTGGTGTGGAGCACTGTGCCTGATTGAAATGTACAGGGAATTGTACAAGTTTGTGAGGATATGGCCACGATGAACAGTCCGCATTTGGTAGTTTTGCACTATGGTGCTTTCCATTTGGGCAACGTCAGTGCCCCTACTTTGTTGGCTGATTTGGAACGCTTGGTTCAAGCCGTAATGAAGATCCTTCCAAATGCGAAAGTAATTTTTTCTGGATTACTACGTAGGGCAATATGGGACAATAGTTCAGTTTTTTGTTGTCAGCAAAACATTTCTAGGTGTGTCATCAACCGAGGCATGTGTGCCTTCATGCTTAGAGCTGGTATGTTCTTCTGTAATAATGAGAATATTGATGCCAGTAATACTGTTAATTTTAAAGAAGATGGCATCTCTTTATCTTTTACGGGAAATGCCTTTCTATTTTGGAATGTAAGGGTTGCTTTGGAGAAGGTTATGTGAAGATTTTAGGAGTAAAGTAAGAAAAAAAACCAAGAAAAAAAATACAAAATAACAGGTGTCTGTCAAGCATCTGTCGAGCATCACCAAAATCTGTAATCCTCACTTATTTTGGTGCATTGACAAATGTAGGCTAGGTGGTTTTATTCACTGACCAGCATAATATGAACATTGAAAAGGTGTTGTATACCAAAACGTTACCCTTGTTGTGTGTTCTTAAGGTACTTTCCTTAGGGTCTGGTGTCAGCTCATGATGCACATGCATGGGGCAATGGCAGGCCTCAAAAACACAATTAATTTGCATACAGGAAGATAAACTATGGGATGCTGCTAGTTCCTTCTACCCTACTTCAGTTTCCCGGTATGTGCCGCTCAGTTAGATGCATTGGGTCGGCGTATGTGTTGTTTGTTTTAGCACAAGTGTGTATTAAGTGTACATTTGTGAGCTAGTTATTACATGTGTAACATTACACAATCACCCCTGACATCTTGCTACCAACATAATAGAAAGAACCCCTTGTAGGCAGGGACTTTTTAGGGATATTATTTTCACATGTGATGTCATCAGTGATGTCATCAATGATATTTGTGATGTCATCTTTGATGTCCTGGGTGTTAGTCTTAGCAATGCACGTAGATGGTGCAAGTTATGGTTGCTTATCTTACTATAATGGGGGAATGTGTAGTGGTGTTTAGTTACACTGTGAAGTATAACATTCCTTTGGTGAATGTTTTTTTACTGAATGCACATATATATGTATGGCAGGGAAGGAAAAGAAAGGGGCTAAACAAGTGATGTCGTCATTGATATCAGCATTCACATTTGAGATGCCATCTTTCATGGTCTGGGTGTTAGTGTTAGCAGTGCACAGGAGTTGTGGCAGGGTTGAGGGCTTACTTTACCATAACTAGCGAATTTCAGGGGTTTTACGGTTTTAATTTGAAGCATAAAGGGGAGGAGGAAAGTTTTTTTTAGTGAAGTGTACAGGTTTTTGTTACGGCAACTTAACCATAACGTCCCCTCAACAAAGTTTTTTTTGTAGTGAATTTCACTGGTTTTTGGGAGGGCAACTTAACCATAACGTCCCTGTAACAAAGTTTTTTTGTAGGGAATTGTATAGGTTTTTGTAAGGTGGAACTTAAGCATGAAAATGTGGCAATGAAGTTGTTGAGCAGAATATACACTGTAATCATGTGATTTTGAGAGATATGTAGTATAATCCTCGTACTTGACATACATTTAACATAGAACATACAGAACCCCCTCCCTGTTGATATTGGAAAGGGACGGACTAAGCGCCTGTTTGCGGACGGGGTTGGACAGGATCAACATTATAGAAATACAGGGAACTTTTTTGGGAAAATCACTCTTTGACCTCCGCGACTTAAGATCTATACACCAATTTCGGTGGTGTCGCAATGGTGTGTGCAGGAAGAACGGAGACACTGAGTTCCCCCACTCCGATTGTAAGAATGAACAGGGAAGCTGCACACATCTGTTTACTGCGCCACAATTGGATAAAAAAAACTTGAACTTGTTCCCATGTTTGAAAATCAATTTATTGATAGCCCTTTTTACGATAACACGTGTTTTGGCACATTCCCTGTGCCTTCCTCAGATCAGGGCAATGTCTATTATAGTGAATATTGGTAATGCAACAAAATTAAAGAGTAAAGGGTGAAAATAATATCCAAACATCACAAAAACATAGAAAGCCCCAATTAGGGCCACACAAATCATATTGAAGTCATATGTTTGGCACAATTCACAACAAATAAGAGAAACGAATGAGACATCCATTCGTGGTAAATCAGATCAGATCCCATGACATTGCATGAAGGCCATATAGAATTAAATAGACAGCAGAAATTAATTGCATTAGAACATTTGTGTAAATCAAGAACAAATGTGCTTAAAACATACCATTCGGCCGTCAAACATTTTCGTTGGAAGAAGGGTGGAGGTGGGAGTGATTTACCCAAAAAAGTTCCCTGTGTTTCTATACTTCCAGTAATCACTCATCACGCAGACTACGGATAGAAGTCTGAAGATAAGGACCTTGCGGAAGATTGCGGAAGATTGGGAAAAGAATCTGGAATCGTGTTCCACACGAATGTTGGAGATGTTGGTGGAACATGCCACCCGGGAACAAAAGAGAGCCATTGAACAAATAGAAATAATTAAAAAAGAGATTACAGACGCAAAAGCATTGGAAGTAACCAAAGAAAAAAACTACTTGAAGATGTATGAGGTATTAAAAGAATACCAGGATGACATCAAACTACGGAAATCACAGAAATTCTTCAGAGATGAGGGAGACTACAAGGAAGACAGGGTATATACGTTTCAGGAGAAATATAACAAGCTTACTACACCATCATCCAAGGAAAGCACACCAAACACATTACCTGCAAGCTCGGATGCAGAGGAATTATCAGAAGGAGAACCACTTGCATCAGAAGAAGACACGAGAGCAGGGAAAGGTTTCCTCAACCAGATAAAGAGATACAAAATGGGCAATAGGACCCAAACACCAAAGCAAGTCCGTTTTCAGTTAACGAACCTCCCAAACAAGAAACAACTTTACTCGGAGAAGAGGAAGGAGGGGGTCAGGTAGACACAGGCAACCTAGATACCTTAGAAGACTATCGAAGATTAACGAGAGCAGGAACCAGGGCAGCAGCCAAAAAGAGCCAATGAATACCCTTGTGATGAACCTATCAGACACAAAATTGACTCAGGATGAAATCTCTCTCCTAAACAAAGGATTATCATTTGCACCGACTGCTTACATGGAACCTATGCAAGTGCATATAGATTTTTTCAAATTTGTGAGAAAATCAAAACTTAATTCTTCACGACTCAAGTAGAAAAAGTGAAACCAACTTCAGATCCAGTAGAAATAAGTGAAGTTACGATAGAGGAATTAGGCAATATTCACCTTTTGAGATCACTGCAGGAACCAGAGAACTTCTGTATTCACCAGAACATGCAAGAACTAACAATTTCACCTATTGGTCTAATCAGTAAAGAACTTAAACCTACATCCAAATTCATACCACAACTACCACCGGACAACATGATAGATGCCTTCTATAAATCGGCCACGAAAGACCTGTACAAGACTCAAGATAAACTGAGGAATAACCGCAGACAGATAGAACAGGAGAACCTCACACTACAAGAGAAGAGCGCACTTCAGAAGCTGAAAACCAATCGACATTTGGTCATCAAAGAAGCGACAAAGGCGGAAATATAGTTGTCATGAACCACACAGACTATATAAAGATGGCTCAAAATCATCTTGACATTCCAAACTGCTATGAAGCTTTGAAAAGTAACCCTAAGAATAAGATTGTTCAAGACCTTAAGGACTCAAATGACGGATGGTACCAACATGGCCTCATCACAGATGAGGAAAAAAGATTTCTGTTTATTCCTAAACCGATACTACCAACCATCTACTTCCTTCCCAACGTGCATAAGGCCTTCTCCACCATCCCAGAAGGAAGACCGATTCTGAGCGGAATAGGTTGGGCCACTGAACCGCTATCAGAACACATTGATAACATATTAAGACCCAAAGTCAAACTGGTAAAAGCATACCTTAAAAACACAACTGCTGCAGTACATATCATTGAAAGCATTCGCTGGCAGTCCACATACTATGTCGCTACATGGGATGTGAAGACCCTTTATACGTCCATTGGACACAATCTTGCCCTCGACACTGTCAACCACATTTTTAAGGAAGAATCTGCATCACATTTCCCGTTCGTTTGCATGCTAAAAGAAATGCTCATGGCCACCCTAGACAATAGCATCTTTACCTTCAACAACACCTTTTTCAAACAGAAATGGGGGGTAGCCATGGGGGTAAAATATGCACCGGAATTAGCAAACCTGGTAATGGGCATGTTTGAGGACCTGCTAATCTACACTACAGAGACTTACAACAGACACGTCATCAAATGGACTCGATACATTGATGACGTTTTTCTAGTCTGGAATGGGACACCGCAAGAACTGGAAGCGTTCAGACTTCAAATCAACAGCAACCAGCTAGGTATTGAATTCACAGGAACTTGCAGTAAGACAGAGATTAACTTCTTGGATCTGAATATTTATGCTTCAGGAGAACATCTTAAAACCAGAACATACCGGAAGAGACAGAAGTAAATTCCACACTATATGCCACTAGTTGCCACCATGAATCAGTAATCAGGAACATCCCAAAAGGGGAGTACATTAGGGCAAGGAGAAACTGTAAGCATCTATCGCATTTTCATGAAGAATGTGAAACATTGTCAAGGAGATTCCAAGCCAGGGGTTATTCAAGAAAGAGCATTGAAACTGCGCATAATAAAGCACAAATAATACCGAGAACACAGACCCTGACACAACGGATTAAACCCAATCCATCTGACAAGGTGCAATGTATTACTACATACTGTGCAGACAAGCATGTAATCAAGATATCTCTTAGAAAATATTGGCATTTACTTAAGTTGGACCCCCATATAGGGGCTCTTATACACGACTACCCGTCAATGATCTTTATACGAGCCAAAACCCTCAAACAGAACCTCAGCCCGTCACTACTACCTGAAGAAAGAAAGGAGACAACTGTGACCTGGCTAAAAGAATCCAGTCCAGGCTTTAGAAAATGTGGCACCTGCACAATGGGCAAACATGCTACATCTATGACAGACGTCTTCAAAGCAGACAATGGACTTCAAATCAGGATAAGAGAACAGATAAACTGCAAAAGTAAACATGTCATATATGCAATCATCTGCACTTGCAAGAAAATCTACATTGGTAGTACGATCCGTAAACTTCGCTTCAGGATTAGAGAACACCTGGCAGTGATCGGAAGCCAGGACAAGAATCTGCCTCTAGCTGACCATTGGCAGCGCGCCCACCAAATGGACAACAAACAACAAATCAAATTTATTGGTTTAAAAAAAGTGACACTGGGGTGCAGAGGAGGCAATCAGGAACTGTTGCTACGCCAGGAGGAGGCCAAACTTATTAACTTCTTCAGATGTGTGGAAACCGGCCTCAACACAGATAACGAAATGTCATACTTTTTATGACTTCTGTAGACTGCATCATGCATCGAACAGATTGAGCCAAGGGAAATTTCTAGCATTAAGAATAATGTGCCCTAGAACAGGGCAAGAGTACTGATATTGTATGTAACAATGCGAATTGGGATTAATGTCTCGTGTACATGAGTGTATGTGTTCGAGAATGAATGCTGGTAATTGGAAATAATATGTTTCCAAATATGGAATCATACTTGTAATCGAGATAGAATTGCTATGATATACCTAACCCACTTTTGTGTTCAAGTTTGACATAGGAATATAAGTGCCTCCCAAGTGGGCCAGCAACACCACCACTAATACAGAGGTACGCTAGACGCAAATGGTATTAAATAGTTTGCATGGCATTTGTAAGTTTACTCTGACTCTTGAGCTCCACAGGGACTACTTCTCCCAGAATACACCTGGAGGAGCTAACACTCCTCTGGGAGCGATTTTGCATATCTGTAATTAGGTCATGGAATGAGACAACAGATTTCATAATTTACCATGGGAATGCATCTTTCCAGGACCGAAGTACTCTAGATACACGCACGTACTTACTGGAAACAATAAAGCTTTTTGTCCCTAAACATGGCTAACAGTTTTTTTAAGACGGAAATAGAGGTAGGACTACAGATTATTACCATAGCAACATCCTATATACAAAGGAGATTGCATGGCGACTTCCATCTTAGAAACCCGACGCATGATGCAGGAATCTTGAAATTTTCAGGTGAGCCCTAGGGGGCATTCAAGCCCACCCAGCAGCACACCAATTAGCTAAGGGTCCGCACTGCAAACGGCACTCGATCCCCACCCCCCCACTCCCTATCTTCACTGTTGTACATAACGCTAATACGCTGCCACACAGGGAAACAGCATGACTATTTTCTTTTCCTTACCGTTGTACATAACACTACCAATTGAATGCTTAGACTCAGTGCTGCCACACGGATTGAAACTACATGACTATTTGTAAGGTAATTTAACACACTACAAAACACCCTTGCCATAGCCCAGCGGTAATGAACGCCCAGGTGGCTGGGGAAAGTAAATGCCAAACTTCAACAAACTGGCACGAAAATGCAATCGCGCTCACGGACCAGACAGAATATTTCCAAACCGATTGGCGTAAATGTAATAGCGCACATGGATCTATTAATGCACAAAATAGCGAAGTGACCTTTATGTCTTACCTCTACTTTTTAGAAGACGCACAGAGTCTGATGGGACTCATTCGCCAACCACGTTAATGTGTAGCTGATAAATCAGTGGTTGGGTAAGCTAGTTTTACCCACTAGGGGTTTCTTTATAGACACAATCAATGCAACCCTGTAGATTTATTTATTTATTCAATTTTGATTTTCTCTTTTTCTCATTTTCTCCTCTTCAAAACTTCCAAATACCCTCCACCCCCACCTCCACCCTTCTTCCAATGAAAACTTTTGACGGCCGAATGGTATGTTTTAATCACATTTGTTCTTGATTTACACAAACGTTCTAATGTAATTAATTTCTGCTGTCTATTTAATTCTATATGGCCTTCATGCAATGTCATGGGATCTGATCTGATTTACCACAAATGGATGTCTCATTTGTTTCTCTTATTTGTTGTGAATTGTGCCAAACATATGACTTCAATATGATTTGTGTGGCCCTAATTGGGGCTTTCTATGTTTTTGTGATGTTTGGATATTATTTTCACCCTTTACTCTATAGTTTTGTTGCATTACCAATATTCACTATAATACACATTGCCCTGATCTGAGGAAGGCACAGGGAATGTGCCAAAACACGTGTTATCGTAAAAAGGGCTATCAATAAATTGATTTTCAAACATGGGAACAAGTTCAAGTTTTTGAAATCCAATTGTGGCTCAGTAAACAGATGTGTGCAGCTTCCCTGTTCAGGATCAACATTACCCAAAGAGGCGGGGGATAGCTGAAAATGTACTATTGTCTTACACAAAAAATGTGCAACGTAGAAGAAGGACATAAAGATATTATAAGTAGTAATAAGTAAATATGGAAACCTGAAGCTGGGAAAAGAAAATGACACATTTAATAACCATGTAGAATAAAGTGGATGGTACCATAAAAAGGAAAGGATGCCTCCAGTGTAATCACTTCACAGAAACTCGGCAGCCTGGAACGACAGTGGACGGACGCAGTAGGACGAAGGGACATTACAGCAAAAGAGTGAGTGCAGGTCATTTTTTTATATGGGTGAGGTTTTTTTTCGTGGTATGTGGTGCAGAAATAATCATTTCTTTCTGTTGTTTTGACTCAGAAATGGCTGGTACTTTGGAGTGGCTGGAGGAGTATTTTCCACATGAGGAAATGTCTGAAGACAGCGACAATAATGGTACAGAGTGCTCTGCATATGCAAAATAGTGACCAGTATTTTAAAGGCATTGAACTTATGTATTTTCTTTTTAACAGACCAGGAAAGAAAAGAAGAAAGGGCAACAAATGAGACAGAAGACAGGATAAAAAGGATAGAGCAGAAAATGGACATATTGAACGACAATTTTCAAAGTTTACGGGAGTTTGTGGAGGACTGTGTGAGAGGAAAAGTTTGTCATAATTGCCCCACCTGCACCTGCCCTGCTTCTCCATTCCCTAGTGAACCATCCCCAAACCTTGAACAGGAAAATAGACGTTTTGACGAAATATCCATCCAAATCTTCTCCTCATAACCAGCCCGTGTTGAATCCTAATTCCCCCATATTTGTTTCAGTGTCTGCTTCCCCCGCTATTTCTTTAGATTGATGTGTGTGTGTGTGTGTTTGAAATGTTTTTGTACAGTAGTTGCAGAGAAAGAGTTTGTGTGTAGAATATTTTTTTAAAAAGACGTAAAATGTTCGCGAACAGCACGTCTGTTCGACCTATCCGCAAGGAATGGAATGTGGGTGCTGTCTAATGTCAAGTAAGACAGATGTGATGTGTGACTGCACCATCTGTTGAAATTGTGCGTACATAAACAGAAAGGCGTGTCCAAAGAATATACTACCTTGGTGTACCGCTTGGAAATGAGATAATTCATGTTCGTAGAACACACCAGATGTCCGGAATGGGTGTAAATGAGCAAAATGGGAGTGTGTGAAGGACAGTATAGCGATCCGTATCAAGCGCAGCCAAAATGGTACCGTCCGTAGAACAGGCACGGTGGCCGGCAAGTTCGTAGGCAAACAAAATGGAGTTGTCCTAAGGACCCTGGAACTGTCTGTACAGTGAACATAGCATGCGTGCACATGCGCAGTAGAAACGTAAATATTGTAAATATTGCGCCTGTTCCTAACTGTCCGTCTCACTTGTGCCGGACTTTGAAGTAGTATGAGAACACAAACACTGTCCATAGGACACTTGTGCGGATGCGCACGTTTGATTCTTTGCATTTGCTGTCCAGGGAACTTTCATTACTGGGGCGGATGTGTTGAGGACGTCATCATGTGACCGCACCTACGCTGAGCGTGGGGACTCATTTCTGCAGTTGGTGTGCTTCCGTAACAACACAAATGAACTTGTAGACACAAGGCAAAGTATTGTAGAGTGTAAAAATGTAATTTCAAACATCCCAAACAAAAGGCCACCTCAGGACTTGCTGTGTAAAATGTGTGTACCGCTTTGTAGGGATGAAGACGGTCACGAGGCACACCACTGCACCCCTACATAAGGACACATCCCCGAGCGCATCTTCATTGTCCTTCTAGCTATAGCAGATTGAGGTGTGTTGCCTTTATTGCTGTAGTGACCAAAAGGAAACTAATCGGTATGGCTTCCATGGCTGCTGTTGGGTCATTAGCCTCTGCACCACCCGCAAACCCGCCACCACCACCACCTCATCAAGGGCCTGCAGAGAGATATATGGGTGAGGATGTAGAGATCGAGGAAGAAGAGGAGGAAGAGAATGGTAAGTGGAGGAACTCCACACTAGGAGCACTCGGCAGGAGTCGTGGGTATGGCGGTTGTTTTCCTTTTATGGGAAAGTACCAAAAGCATGTGCGAACCTGGTGAAGTATAACCAGTGCAAGGTGGTGTTGAGTCACGGGTGATTTGGAGCGTACAGTTTTGGTACAACAACCATGAAGCGACACCTCACTTTGTTCCACACTGAGGACATTCACAAGGTGGTGCCATGTGAAGAGCGTAGTCGTTTGGGTTCCTCCACAGCATCCTCGGTATCCGATCCCCCCACCACAAGAGACACTCCTGGGTGGGAGCGCCTGCCTCCAGCTGCCTCACAAGCCATTTGCAATACGTTGACCCTTACCTTTCAAAGGTGACAGTAGTGTGAACGTATTGTGTTTCACAGTACTATGCAGGGGGGAGAGTTTTCGAAGTGCTTTTGAGGCTGCAGTCACCGAGCACCAGAAGATCTGCTCCTTACCTAAATAAAGCTCACCCTAAATCTTTCTCAGTTCGTTGCTCTTTTTTATCCCCGTGGCTGGTGTCCCTTCCTTACCCTCCTTTCGCCTCTTCTCCTAGTGTGCCGTGTGCTGTTAAGCAATGAACGTAAAAACAACAAAAATTACAGAAAATGCTCTTTTCAGAGCCGCCATTCTCACTATAACAATAGAACTATGAAGTGACGGCCGTAGATCCCTGCGGAATCCTGAAAAGGTTCACAGACAGTCGTAGAGGAAAAAAGGGAGGTTGCAAGCGGAGCAAATGCAATAAAGTGTACGTTGGGAGGAAGTGGCGGCTCTGAAAAGTGCCTTTCGGTGGTGTGTTGTGTGGGTAAAAAACAGTGGATTGGGGAAAACGGATTGTCAGATAGGTTATTGTGATTGCAAAAGAGGTTGCAATGTATTTTGTACATTGCGAAGAAAAATCTGATTGCCAGCATATGTGAGGTGTACTCCATCTCTGCGGAAAATGAAAGTGCTGCGAAACAAATTGTTTTCATTGTGGAAAGAGGACATGCCAACATCTCTTAAAAATGCACACACAGCCTTATTCACATTGCGTCTCGCTTTCTCCATTTGTGGACCAAACGCAGAAGAACGCAGCCATATTTGTCTTTGGGCAATAGGGGAAAAAAGTATTTGACAATTTGGAAATATGTACATGAGCTTTGAGAGTACTTCCTTAATTGCAAATTGTAAAGAAATTCCAGATACATGGCCTAAACTGTTTACTCCACAATGAATGGTCAGTATATCTGGAGGACGCTCTGTCAGTAAAGTAACACAAAGATGTACCAAGTCCAGCCATCTCATGCCATGCACGCCATGCCAGTGCACTTCCGCATGTGGAAATCCCAGATTTGTAGATAAACTGCAGCTTTCTGCATGCACCTTCAACCAATGTATCCATGAGTCTCCCAAAATCAAGATAATCTGTTTTCGAGCATGGAAAGCCATGGCTATGTGGTCTACTGTGAGGGAGAAGATGGTCTTACTAAAGTACGTCAGTCAGAACACACCTACTGAACTTTATGGACCAATCCCTAGCTCCGCTCATTCTCATTTACATGCGGATCCACCCTTGAATCCCCGGTGGTGATATGTGCTGGCTGCTAACTACCGCCATGTTCGCGGACATGTACAGGATCAGAGCATGACGACGGTACATTAAAGTACTATTCTCCTTTTTCCCCATCAAGGTAGGCTCTGAAAAGAGCCTTTTTTTTTTGGTCAGATACCGTACAGACATCTGTATTTTATGTATTTTTTTGTACTTTTTGTCCTTGCTTTACTCTTGCAAACATTAAAGAACCTTCTCTAAAGCAAGCCTTACGTTCCAAAAGAACATCGCATTTCCCAAAGAATATAGCGCAACACCATCTCCTTCAAAGTAATGTGCATTGCTTGGAGCAATGTTATCGTGGCTACAAAGAAACATACCAACCCGTAGCATGAATGCACGCATGCCGCGATTGATGCTACACCTCCCGATGCTTTGATCTGGACAGAAAACAGAAGGGTTGTTCCATTGTACTCTCGGGAGTAAAGCAGAAAAAATTACTTTCGTTGTTGGGAAGATGGCCATGAGTGCTTCAACCAACTGTGCCAAATCTGCCAACAAAGTACCTCAAGTCAGGTATCCCAAATGGCAAGCACCGTAGTGCAAAATTACCACATGAGGAGTGGTCATTCTACGCATGTCTCTACAAATTTGCAGAATTGCCGCAGCATTGGCATCAGTGTCAGCACTCCACACCACCTCCACTCCTCGCACATCGAAATGGTGTGCCACATGCCTACTCTCAGCATAGTGTTGTAAGCCTTACACAAAAATGTCTCCAAGCGTCAAAACCCTGACCCTCTCCACCTCTGCCATCTTCAGTGTGCACACCGTCTTTCCACACAAAAGAGTAATGTGAATATCTGATTGGCTGATGCCTACAGTCGCCTCTCCATGCAGGATTTGCTGTAGAAACCCGTATGTGACACGCCCTACCAGCGGACAAGCGTTGCCTATGTGCGGCACGTAACTCTTACCCAGTCCTTCCGCCCTTTCTACAGCGGTACCAAAGCGAGTCCCTCATTGGACACAACTAAGCGGTCACACAATCATCCACCAATCACATAGAACATCAATAATTTTAACTCCTTCATCAACATTGCGCACTTCAAAATTACTGTTGATGATTCTGAATGGAAGTCGCATACCATTGCAAAGCACCTACTTCACAAGCTACTGTGCAAGGATTGCCAATTTCTACGTACAGCTCCATGCGTGTCCACATGCGTCAGTATAGAGCACAGGTATGTATATTTTAATCAGAGAACATGTGGAAGCCTTATGATTTAAATTAGACAAAATAATGCCACTAAATGTCCATAGGGAATACATAACAACGCTCCCCCTTTAAAGTGCAAGATTGCCGATTTGTCATTCACAAATCGCACGACTGCTTACTGTCTTCTGCATAACCTGTACATACGTTGCAAGCATGCCTATTTAGGGCAGACCTCAATTTTGTATGTGAAAATGTCGGAGTTCTGTACTCTGTACGGCCTACAGTAATGCTACTTGCAATGTGATCGTATGAGAATAGTAAGCGCTCCCGATTGTAGTGCTGACATTTCCTTCTGAGGGTCTCCCGATTTTTCGACATCGTGCTTTTCATTCACAAGTACAAAATGCTTCCCCATCTAGTACTTTGCCCTATCGCTTACAAACCTCTCTCCTATGCATAGTACACTTTGTAAAGAACAAGGCATTTCCATACCCTTAAAAGATTTAGGGCCTCATTACACGGATAGCGGTGAACCATGGCGCTATTAGCGCCATGGTTCATGCCGGTAAAATACCGGCACCGCCTTGGTGGAAAGGGGAATTACCGCCCTATTCCAAGGTTGCCGGGGCAGTAATTCCCCCTTCCACCATTGCCCTTCCCCATTCCCATTTTTTCCCCATAGGGCTCTATGGGAATGGGGAAGGCGCTAATTACGGTACTGCAAATTGCGGTACCGTAATTAGCTCCCTGGTCCCTTTGCGGGTTGGTTTTTAACGCCTGCAAAAAGCAGGCGTTAAATTCCCCAACCCGCAAAGGGACCTCGTAGTAAGGTGGTAAGGATTTCCGGTACCAGTAAAATACCGGTACCGGTAAACCCTTACCGCCATCCGTGTAATGAGGCCCTTAGTTATTTTGAAGGACTGTGAAGTACCATATTGCAAGTACTATGCAAAGACTGCACAGAGTGAAGTGAAATGCGCATGTGCACTGGGTTGAAATATGAAAGTTCAATCCTCTAACGAAAGAAGCACAAGTAATGTCTGTAGTATCATCACTGCTGCAAACACACAAAGTAATTGATTTTGTTTTTTTAATTCACAGTGAAGACTACTCTCCTGAGAATGAACAGCATCTACACTGAAGACGGCATATCGAAGAAACCTGGTCATCTTGCACAAAAAAGTGAGTACAGTACAACCTTTTATATTGTAACTACTCCTTAAAGAGGCTGCGTGTGTTATTTGTTTATTTTGGGCACCAAAGCAAGCATTGATTTGTAAACCATTCTACCTACAAATATACATTTATTGAACAAAGAATAGCAGGCAGAATGGCTGACAAATCCCTGTGTGTTTGGTACTGAAATAACATAGGTAATCCTTAGAAGGTTAGATTGTGAAAAGATGTTGCTGTAGCAAGTTTTTGGCCTTTCAGTTATTAATAATGGTTCTCGTTACAAGTAGGCCACTTTGTACTCTCATCTGAAGCACATTGTAGTAGTATACAAACACTAAAGTAGCCTTACCAAATGATTGTTAGAGTTCACTGTACGGTGACACGCCATGACAAAGAGCTTCCCCATCAGACTTATGCACACTGCACACATACATTGGACAACAGACCAAAGTATATATTTTTTTCTCAACAGACACCAAAGAATGCCTACCAAAAAGCAACTCCGTAGAAAGGAACGCAGAATTAGAGCAAATAAAAATAAAGGTGCCCAATGTAAGCATCCACCTGTTGTAGAGTGTGTAGAGAATCTTGGTACAAACCAGCTAATGCAGTTGGGTAACATAATAAAGGAAGTCTCAACTACCGAAACTGTACCTCCTCCATCAAAAAGTGTCACAAAAAACAGAAATGTTGTCAAAAAAACGGCTTCCAGTACAGCTAACAATGTTCCTAATAATCCTGATAGTGTAAGAAGAACCCATAGTAAAAAAAGTATTTTAGCAAAAATATTTCGTCACAGAGTCCTTCAGAATCTACTAAGAAGTACCTTAAAACGTACCGTAGAAAGGTAAATCTAAAAGCACTCGTGGACAGTGCAATCCTTCTCAAAAGGAAGTTGTTCATATTAGTGTTAACTAGGATGAAAGCACTAACCAAACTAAGTACCAAACTACAAAAGAAACTCAGCAATAAACGGAATGTGAACAAAAATAATTTCTTGCATTTTTGTGGTGGTGAATGGAGTCACACAACAACCACAGAGCCATATTTTAATGAAGAAGCATACAAACAAAATCCAACAAACACAATTGCCATCCATAGCAGTGGCCGAGGGTATGAGAAAATCAATACTACCATCATGGAACAAGAAACACTGCTTACAAAACTATCTCCTGAAAACTCAGAATTACCTCTCGATTCAGCAGAACCACACCGTCCAGTATACAAATGGCCGTGCACATCAATGTGTGCCATTCCAAACAAAGCTTTACGTCGGTTCCTGAATCAATATGTAAAAGGTAAAGACAAAAGTAAAATGAAAGTGCTGCAAAACATGGATATTTGTGCAGTGCGGAAAGACACAGGACTAAAAGGACATTCATTAGCCTGCATTTCTGGGCCTATTTGCAAAAGTACCTTCCATGATATCAAAAGAATATCAGTACATCATTTCAATGTAAGAAATTTAGTGTATAAAATATACTATGTAAAAAGTCCAGCTTCAGAATTAGGCAATTTAAATACCACTCTTCTGCATGGTACACCCAAATACTTACAAGAAGAAATGGACCGTATTCAGAAAAAGTATTTTGGAAGCGAGAGCCACGTAGAAAATGCAACAGTTTTAGAACATAGTAGCGACAATTCTGCACATAGCAACCTTCTATTACACACATACAGAAAAGAAATAGTAAAATTTAAATGGTCATAGGCTGAAGTACCAAACCGTGTGTGTGTTGCCACAGAGCGATTGACAAAAGGATCACAAAAAATGTGGACATAGCATACAAAATAGAAAACAATGAAGACTCTAAATGGTTTGAATTAGCTTTGTACCTTTTAGCTGAAAACAAATATGAAATAACTGAGCGAGAGGAGCACCACATATTCACATGCTGTTATGGATCAAAAGTGCACCGAAATTTGGGCACAACAGTGATAGCACTGTTTTGCAGTTTATCCAAAAATATGTCACATGTGAAATCCCTTCACAACAGACACATAGTTAGCTGCATGGGCAGATTTTACAATTTCAAAGACACAAATGTGGTAAATATTGTCGTCATAAATACAAGAACATAGATACACCAAATGCCGCTTTGGTTTCCAAAGACCAGTTACAGAAACAGGTGAAGTGAACAACTTCATGTCTTCAGTTCGACATTGTGTTAAAGGTAAATCACCTAAGAACACATATTACATAAAAAGAAGGGAATAATCAAAATATATCAATGAGTACAATGCAATCATTGCCCTATTATGGAATACAAACATAGATGTGCAGTACATTGCAGACAATTCAACTGCTGTTGCACGATATGTTACAGCCTACTTAACAAAAGCAGAAAAAACAGAGCTTCAAGGCCTCTGGGATGACCTAGCATCAGACAAAACATTATCACAGAAATTGTACAGCCTAGGCATAAAAATGCTCTCTCATAGAGAATGTGGGGCCTATGAAGCAGCAGATCGTTTAACTGGCACTGCTTTGTATGGAAAATCAGACAACATAGTATGGCTCAGTCTTGGTCCTGCAAAATCTAGATAAATAGTGCTAAAATCATATGAGGACATAGAAACAACTACCAGAAATGATCCCAACAACCAAGATATTCTAAAAAACTGTTTACTGGACACATACTATCCGAACAGGAGTACCACTCTGGAAAGCATGTGTCTATACGATATAGCTCAAAACTTTGCATACAAAAATAATGTAAAACCCGATGAAAGCAAATGTAAATATAGAGTGACCAATTGTGAAGGGAGCTAAGTGAAACTTAGCAAACGAAGCTTAATTATTCATGTGAAATTGTCATTAAAAACTCCTCAACAGAAAGAACTATATTACATGTCTCTGTTACAACTTTTCAAACCAAGGAGAAAAAAGGGAGACATACTAGATAATTGTGAGTGGTATGAAGATTCTTTCAAAGCAAATGAAAGCACTGTCACTGATGTGAACTTTACGCAGTACAAAACAATGTTAGCCAATGAGCAGCAACAGGAAGAAGAACTTCGGGCCCAACTAGTTAAAGACTCTTCTGACAGTAGTCAACCTTCTGTAACAGGAAGTCAAGAAACTTTAGGACAACCACTAATAGCAAATGAGGCTGAAGTAGCTATGGCAGAAGTAGAAAACACCATGTATCAGTATTAAGAAGATACAGAAGACTTAACTGTACAACAAGCAAAACTTAACAATGATCAGCGCACCATTTTTGAAGATGTAACAAAACAAATTGTACAAGGTGTACAACACGAAAATAAAGAATGTACCTGCCAAAATTACAAACCGATACTGCTGTACGTCAGTGGTGAAGCTGTATCAGGGAAAACATGCTTAATCAAAATCATCAGCAAGTTCCTTCAACAATTGACAAACAAACTGTCAGCTGTTGTAACAGCCCCCACAGGTTTAGCTGCCTACAACATAGGCGGTGTGACTTTACACTGATTACTACTTCTTCCAGTAGAGCATCAAAATAAATTAGACTACTACAAACCTTCTGCAGAAGCTGCAATGGAATTACATATTGAAACAAATGAAAATGCTACTAATAGATGAAGTGAGCATGATCTCCAACCTAATGTTGGCTTTGATTCATCTCAGTTTGCAAGAAGTACTTACAAATAATATTGAAGAACTCTTTGCAGGGAAACACATTATCGTTTTCGGAGATCTTCTACAATTGACACCAGTGAAAGGTGAACCAATTTTTAAAACATTAGGCCAAAAACTCTGCCGGAAAACTGTTGGTAGCATAGGTAATGTTAACCCTTGGCAACATTTCCAATACAGAGAATTAACTGAGAACATGCGGCAATCTGCAGATCTCACTTATGCCAATATCTTAAAAAGTATTAGAGTTGGTGTATTATCGCAAGAAGCACAAGCTCTGTTGAAAAACCGGCATATACATGCACTTTATGGTGATAATGCATGTGCAACTGATGTTATGGAACAAATAGCGCACAAAAATGACAATTGTATGGCCTTAATGCCAACTCTTGTAAGCTGTTTCAAATTCAATGAAACAATGTTAAATAAAGAAATGCAACCAATAATGGAAATTAGCGCCACAGACAAACTAGACGTGCATGGTACGACAGTACCCATGTGTGAGCAAGCCACAACAAGACTAAATAGTTTAGAAAATTCAATCTCCAACACAGCTGGGTTGGAAAAAATATTGAAATTATCATTAAATTGCAGAGTAATGATTAAACGTAACCTTGACATCGAGCAAGGACTAGTTAATGGTGCACTGGGCACAGTTGATGGCTTTCAATGATACCCATGTGATAGCAACATTCAGTTTGTAAATATTCACTTTGATAAAGTTTCAGAAGTGAAAAGGATAGGGCGCTCATTTGCTCGATTCCTTCTTTTCAAAGACATGTATGTACGTAGAGAGCAATTTTCTCTAACTTTTGCGTATGTAGTTACCATTCATAAATCCCAAGGTCTTACCTTAGAGAAAGCATTGATAGATATAGGAAACACAGTGTGTAAGGAAGGCATGAGCTATGTAGCATTATCACGCTTACGTACACTTGACGGTCTATTGCTAATAAACTTTGATTAAAGTAAAGTCAAAGCTGATATTCCTTGCATTCTAGAATACAATATATTGCGTTCAATGTACACCCCTCATCTGAAACAAGACCCTATTCCAGATAAAGTGAAATGTGTTAAAAGAAAAGTAAATGAAACAGAAATGCGACAGAATGCAACAGCAAATTCCGCAAAGAAAAGAAAAGAAGCTAAAGTTTCATCAATTGCCGCAAACATAGAAGAACCTATTAGGGAATGTAAACCAGGCACGTCGGCAAAGAAGCAACAGAGAAACCGAAAAATGCGCTCAGATACAGAACTTGCTGGCCCATTCAAATTTACAAATGAAAGTGGGGTAAATTGCTATGCAAATGTAGCAATGAATATTCTATTTCAATTGCCACCAATTGTTAAGAATATTTACCTGCACAGTACAGACCAATTGTGTTTGCAAATGTTAGTGCTGCATAGAAATGCAACAAGCAATCCTGACAACACATTGGGCCTCATTCCGAGTAGGGCAGTAAGGGTTAACGTTCACCGGTAACGAGACCGGTGCCGTTAAACCCTTACCGCCCTACTACGAGTTCTCTTTGCGGGTCCTTCCTTAACGCCTGCTTTTAGCAGGCATTAAGGACGGGACCCGCAAAGGGACTTTAGTGCTAATAAAGGTACCGTGGTTACGGTACCATTATTAGCGCCTTCCCCATTCCCATTGAGCCCTAGGGGGGGCTTAAATGGGAATGGGGAAGGGCCCTGGTGAATGGGGAATTACTGGTCCCTCCAACCTTGGAATGGACCGGTAATTACTCCATTCACCAGGGGGGAGTCTGAACGATTTTGGAGGCCGCCATGCCACAAATAGCGGCGTGGTTACCTCCAAAGTCGGAATGAGGCCCATACAGTGTTCATGGAGTAAGGCAACAATTGGACGACTGTGCTGCAATGGTGAGATTCACTATGAACTCACAAGAAGATCCACAAGAAGAAAAGTACATACTATTAGTATTGGAAAACAAAAGCATACCTGTAAATGAAATCTTCCAAATTTCGTACATGTGGAAACATACATGCACTCTCTGTAGCAAAGTGATACAGGAAGAAATCCCAAATTAGCGATTTGTGTATGTTTCCATACTAAATAGTGAGAGCATTCCATTTCAGCAACTTGTACAAAATTCAAACCATGGCAGATTATGTAGTATTTGCAATTCAGACAATCGCTCCACCTTACTGATACAATCACATAGTGCCTACATAATACTTCTACGTTATAATGCAGATGGCACCAAAAACAACTGCAAACTGACTTGATTCACACGCGGTCAAGTGTCACTTGGAAAGAAAACCTTTACAACAGTAGGAATAATCTACCATGCAGGAGCTACAACCAATGCAGGTCACTACACTGCATACATTAAAAAGAATTCTGGATGGTTTGAATGTAATGATAGCACCATTACTCTAAAGCAGAGGTTGCCAGCTAACCTAACAAATGTGTGTTTAATGTTCTTGAAGCCAAAATTTACGAAATAATGTGCACTTCAAGATTGTCAACAAAGTATGTGAAAGACTACAAACAGTTAGAATACGCCCACAGGTATCTAACTACCCAACAGGATGGAAGAACGACACAAATAAATGATTATCACAGATCGTTGGAAACAAATGCACAGGTAGAACACGCCTATAGGTATCTAACTGTTGTTAAAAATCAGCAGGAAGGCAACAAAGAAAACATTAATGGGAAAGATGTAGGAAACAAGATATAACAACGACACAAATGAATGAGTATCACAAATCTGTAGGAATAAATGGACAGTTTGAATATGCCTACAGGTATGTAACTGTTGTTAAAAATGGGCAGGAAGGCAACAAACACAACATTGATCAGAAAAATGAAGAAAACAATTAAAGGAAAAAATGAAGTAGTTAGTACCATAGGAAATTACGTTTTTTTTAAATCCAACAAGGATTTTTTTCCCCAGACCCAAGGATTAGAAAGGCAAACACAGAAACTGAGCGCAATGCACAGTACACTGGTTGGTAAACTAAATAGGAGGGTCCAAAAAAAAGTTAACTGTCTATTATGCAATGTAGTAAATTTAAAAAAAAATGCAAACACTAACACACCTTTTTCTTTCATCACAGAAATGGAAAAAGTGATACTTCCGCCAAGTATGATAGCCAATTAAAAAAACGTATGTGGATTCTGAACAAAGTAAGGAGTAAGTATATTGGCAGGCAATTTCTACACATGGGAATCTACATGTCTAATCTATGGTACTAATATGCTGCAGTGCCTGTAGGCTGCCCTTCCATCTTTGGTGAGTAACCTACCACCTACGCCTTACAACCAAGGTACAAGGAGTATAGTTCCTATCCACAACCTTCGCTGCATAAGGAAACCATGGTCCTTGTAAATTAGCTAGTTATAAATTTACTTTTAGGACCATCATCTGCAGACATGAAGTTAAGACACTAGGGCATCAACACAACTAGCAGATTCCACCACACCCATATTGACTTGTAACTCCACAGCTTATGACTTCAGTCTTGCGTGAATGGGCTTTAGCCATGCACCCAAGAGTGCAGGGTCTCCCCACAACCATCTCGGTGATATGTGGTAGTGGGGGTTATTCTATAGGTGTATTATCCTTCAGTACCTCTGCCCATTTGGGTAATACTGTATCCCACACATACCAGGTTATCTATGAAATATCTTATGCAGAATTATGCATATCAATGGACAGAGCGGTGAGAACTTATGGCACTGTTCGAAGAAATGTTTGCACAATGTCTGCTAGCCCATTACAAATGTATGGCAGTCCCTGTGCAAAATGGGCCAATGGAGCTGGTCCCATTACAGTCATAGCTACCCTCGAGAGACGGATGCTTGGATGGTACCAGCTGAGGTTTAGCAGCCCTGCTGACCAGTGCCTCTGACAATGGCCACCAGTGCTCATTATAACATGTGCAGTAAATACTTGCCTACTATTCTGATTGGAGCCCACCAGCAAGTGGCTGTGTACAGGGAGGATAGCTCATGGGCAACACACGTGTGTTGGAAGTAAGATATATGATATGATATGGCATTTATAACGCACCTATACACAAGTGTTTCAAGGTGCTACGAGGCAAGGGAGGGGAACAGAGGGAAGACAGAGACAGCAATCTTACTAGGCCAGGTGACATTGAGATTGCACAAGTGCAGGGGAAGGGGGAATGGGAAAAGTGCAGGGGGAAAGGGAGAGGGGACAGTGCAGTACATAGGATAAACAGTAAAATAAATAAAGACAATAAATAAAAAGTGCGGCCAGCTGGTGGCAAATGCACGGGTAATAGTGGACCAGATTTCAAGTGCTGGTAGGGGGGTGTAGGGATACAGAAACAGTCCCCGAGTGCAAGGGTTGCCAGGGGGCAGTACAGGTGTGCAACTGGTGTGGAGAGGACCTGGGCCCGAAATCAGAGGGTAGCCAGGTAACCAGTGCACTTTCAGTTTCAGCCAGGGGATCAGCAGGGGAGAGCAGGAAAGATAACAGAAGCAAATAGGAAGGTCTTGAGATGCTTCCTGAACTGGAGATGGTTCTCCTCAAGTTTCAGTGAGGCAAGGAGGCTGTTCCAGAGGGGGACCCCAGCAGAAGCTTGGAGAACCGACTACCCCTAAGAGAGTTGGAGGCGGGTGAGCGAAGAGCTCGAGAAGGAAGATATTTAGGAAGAGAGAGTTGATGGTATTGAGGCCCCAGGGCCCAGAAGACCTCAGGGACAATATAGAGGGTTTTGAACTTAACCTCATCACCACTGGGAGCCAGTGCAGAAATGTCAGTCCTGGAGAGTTACGATCCCTGGGCTTGAGGCCAAGGACAGGTCTCCCAGTCCTGTTTTGGATGAGTTGCAGAGGTCAAAAAGTAGAGGCAGGCAGATTTAGAAAGAGGCTGTTGCAGTAGTCCAGTCTAGAGAGAACCAGAGCTCTGGAGACAGTGAGCTTCTGGGGGAAGGAGAGGAGAGGAAGAATACCTCTGAGGAGGTTCAGCTGGTAGTGTATCTTCTTAGAGACGTCAGAGGTGTGAGGAGAGAAGGCGGGTGTGGAGTCGAAGATGACCCCAAGGTTTTTAGCATCGCAGGTGGGAGCAGGAAGAGGGCCTAGAGTGGCCGGTCAGAGAATGAGAGGAAAGGAGAGAGCAGGTGTGCCGATGAGCAGCATCTCAGCCTTACTGGCATTAAGGCAGAGATCATTGGAGGCACACCACTCCTGAATAGCAGACAGACAGTCAGAGATGAGAGAAGGAGAAGAGGTGGCAAAAGGGAGCCTGAAAATGAGTTGAGTGTCCTCTGCATAGCACTGAAAGATTGGGCAGAGATGGGGTAGAGAGTGGCAATGCGGTGGAAAGTGCCAGGTATTGGTTGAACAGCCAGGGTGGGGAACACCACAGGTAGAGATAGAGATAGAGGAGAAGAAGGACCCAAGTTGGACCTGGGAGGGTCGATCGGAGAGGAAAGAAGTCAGCCAAGCCAGGGCCTGATCGGCGATACCCAGGTTATCACAGAGACAGTTTTGCAGGATGGCATGGTTGACCGTGTCAAAGGCAGAAGGGAGATCAAGTAAGATGAAGACACAAGGAGTGTTGGAATCAAGGTTGAAGAGCATGTCTTCAGGGATGTCCAGGAGAGCAGTTTCCGTTCATCCGGCAGCTCTGAAGATAGACTGATGTTCATGGAGACAACCAACAGATTCAGTGTGAAGATTAAGCTGCGAGATGGCCAGATTTTCCAGGATTTTGCCCAGGAATGGAGTGATGGAGATTGGGCAATAGTTAGCCGGGCAGGAAGGGTCGGCAGAGGGTTTCTCAAGAAGAGGGTGCACAAGGGAGTGCTTCAAGGGAGAAGGGAAGACTCCTGTGGTGAAGGAGTGGTTGTAAAAGTCAGCCAGAGCAGGAGCTAAGTTGTCAATGTGGTCCTTGATGGTTTTGGAGGAACAGGGGTGAACCTATTTTGAGGAGACCTTCATAGATGGGACTTGTCTAGAAACCTCGTCTGGGGAGGACAGAGGAAAGGCGGAGAAGGAGGGAGGAGAGGTGGCTGAAGAAGGGCCAGAGGAAGAGCAGGGAGTAGAGGAGGAGGGAGGAGGGGGAGAGCAAGAGAGAGAGGACAGGATGTCCTGAATTTTAGAGATGAAATGAGAAGCCAGGGCCAAAGACAATGCCAAACAGCACAAGTTTCAAACCAAGTCATTCACTGAGAGGCATGTAGCGCAATCTAAGAACCCAGTGTATTTACTATGTATACACACACATACACTTTTAAATTGGTTGATATAACAGTTTCATACTGAACGCACGCCATTTTCAATGTTGAAGCATTGCATACTTTGGGACACAGGGCTACTTATAATTACAGTGGTGCAGCAAAAATGGGTAGTAAAGTGCCATTAATGCCATATTGTGGCATTGCCATACTGTGTGTTTTGGCAGTAAGGTGGAGGAGTACTTCCAGAAAAAAGTTGGAGTTAAATCATCTGCCTTACCCTAAAGAATCATTGTACTGTGCGGAAATATTGCTAGCGGTAAAACTGCAAAAAGTCCCCTGGTGTCCAAAGGTCTACAAAATGGGAACTAACACCCCAGTGCCACAACTCGTAATCCTGTGGTGAGCGCATGAGACTGAGTGGCAGAAATTAGCAGCTTTAGCACCGATTTGCCAAAAACTTGAACTGAGGGCCATTGGCTTTTTGAATGAAGGTTACAGCTGAGATTGTTAATTAAAATGAATAGCGCCTTTCCTTTCATCATAGTTCGGAACGGCATTCTCCTCTTCATAGCCAAACCATAGAACTCGGCACTGAGGGAAATAAGAATGACGGAAGACCACCTAACTTCCAGGAATCGACTGAAAACCTCCCTATTGAACTCACTGAAACAAGTATAAAAATGTGCATCCCCCAAACCATACTCTGGGACCAAAGCAAACATGGGACAATACGGATCGAAGAACCTTCAATAAAACAACCACACACCCAGAGCCAAACAGAAACCAACTAGCCACCCCCTCATGGATGTCATTTAGTGGTAGCCAGGGGTTGCACTGCGACCCCTGAGTTGTCCCTTGCTACCCCTGTGCTCTCCCTTGCTACCCCTAAAAGAAATGCAAACATTTAATTTATTCTTTTTTTTAATTTTTTTACATTGAGGCTGATGGGCTGTGGCCAGAAGCATGTGGCTCTTTGTTTCTGGAGTGGCTGTTTTTTTTTATGGCTCTAGCCGGTAAAATAGCTCAGTGGGTTGAGCGCTGGACTTTCAAACTGCTGAGGTTGATAAATGAGTACCAACATAGGTTGGGTGATATTGTATGTATATTTGTTCTATATGAAGTGCTTAAGCGCTGTATAATAACACATCATTATCGTTTGCCTGGATGTCTGCTTGCATTCACAGTGATTTGGTAATATGGGCCTACACCCACTGATATTAATGATACATATGGTGACCCTTTCTTGTATGAAATGTATATCACTTTACAGTGATATCGTAACCACCATTGCTCCTGTTTTGTTGTGGGGTGAAAGGTCGTGATCCATCGCTTCCTGTGATGTCACTTCGGGTGGGGTCAAATTACATCACTTCCTGTGATGTCATCGGAGGTCAGGTGTCATGTGATGTCACTTCCGCAAGCCCTGGCATTTTGGTGAAATGATCTCCCTGCACCCCCTCCTCTTTTCCACACCTGCATACCTCTCACGTACTACACACGCACTAAAGGGCCAGCAGAACCACACACCACTCAACCAACAACTCAGACACTGGATGCTACCCCTCCTAAAAGAGCAAGCCCAGTGCACAAACAAACCACACCCAGAAAGCATGGCACGCACAGATGTCAGTTTCTCCTGGTTCTGCAAGCATCAACAGACGAGCACAACCTCTATCCTGTCCCTCTTCCCTCACTAACCAACCCCATTCACTTAGAGAGCCACGTGAGCGCCTGGAGACCATGCAGGTCCCAGTCAGAAGGCATCCACAACTAGGTCCTATTGGGAAAGACAAGCCTAGATCGACTTAACAGAAAGAATTAGAAAGTGCTAAAGTTCTGTTTCATGGACACCACCTAATTTCACCTTATACTGATAGCCTCGAAGTCACCAGAAGTGTCAAGAAAAAAACTTCAAAGTCAGCAATGACCATTTTTCTGCTGAACTCCTTTTGGGAAGTCAGGGACTGGGGTGTTGTTGTAACACCCTCAGGACCTCAACTTTCGACACTACTGTCAAAACACGCCTTGGCAAGTTTGGGCTTTTGTATGGGCATTGGCTTCGGGATGGGCATTTGCCATAATGCTACTAACTGGCCATTAATGGTAGCAGCAGGAAATTTGAGCGACTGCCTGGACAGAAAATAGCACTGTCTGGAAAATACGTATCTAATACCCATACACAATCCGAAAGTGTTGGTTTGGCCAATGCTTGTATTTAACAGGCATTCAGTGAAGGCTGCTCGTACTGCTTATAAATGAAGTGGCTGTAGGCGCTCTTTTTCAGGGTGTTTTTTTTTTACACTAGTTGCACATTTACAGTTCCAATTGAGCAAATTCATTCTTAGAGGTCTGCTTTGTAATAACACTGGCTAAGTGAATCAAGCAAAAAGTTTGATGCCACTGCTTGATAAAACTAGCTCAAAGAGGCCTTGAGAGGATCTGTTTTGGGTGCGGACGGAATGGTAGTGGCTCAGAACGGCTGTAGGGCCATGGGTAGTTAATGGGTGGGTAAATAATCCCTCCAACCTTTGTGTCCCTCCTCATATCCCCCCTCCCGCTCTCTCCTGCCATGCGTGTTCGATCTGCAGCAGTCCCTTCCTACCCTGCTGCCCCTGTGGTGACATCCCTCCTTCCCATCCCAGCTCAGTTGGACGAAACACAATTCAGATCGTGTCCCCTTCTTCTAAAGTGGGTCTCCTAGTAAACCTTTCCCCTGGGCAATCAGTGGCCTCTCATAGATTGGCTTTGGAGTTGGTGAGAGGGGGCAAGCATGTCTCTGTCCCCTCCTAAAATTATGCCAATGTTGATCATACAATAAATAGTAACAGTATATATTTAATATTATAGGGCCTCAGTCACACCCCACACCCCCACCCCGTGCGAGCTGAACTTGGAGACTTCCACTATCTACATTGTGCGATCATTGCTTTGAACCGCAGCAACCTCACATTCGCCCACGAATCCACATCAGCGCCGTCTGGAACAACACAACCACCGCAATAGCACCAAGAAGCCTGGTTCGTCGTTCCGAACATGCCATGGAACAAAGGTATTATTGACTGGTAACTGCCCAACGGGTTCATTTCTGGCCACTAAGATCGGACTAGGTCACTTTAATCTCCTTCGCCGCAAGAACATATACTTTTCAAAGAACATTGTGGTTATTAATTGCCTTTCACCCCACCTCATTACCCAGAATGCTGAATTCCACTATCTCTCACATGTTCTGTGTTGTTTCCACAGGGATGGGATTTTGTAGCATACTCTATTTAGTCATTATTACATATGTGAATTTAATTAAAGTACACATATTCTCATTGAACCATGATTGCACATTCATTTATTTTGCACAGCTATACATCACTCTTTGGGTTGCTACTGTTGCACATTTACGTCCCTCTTGAGAGAATAGCTTTCTCCCGGCTTAAGTTACCATAAAAGGCAAAGGAGGTATATTTCTTAACCAGGACTCGATTCCTAAATAAAAACAGTGCGACTGTGGCGTATGCAGTGGGGAGTGACATCACAGGCCATGAAGATACATTGCAAAAAAAGTGCATATTTCATTTTAGGATGTCTTTCCCAACCCAAGAAAATATTCAGGACGAACAAGCACTGCCCCAGAGAACATGTTTTATTAACACATTGCTTGCTAATTTGAAAAGGTGTGCGCCTTTTATGCCCTAAAATGTGTAAGAAAACGCATCCTACATAGCAGAAAGTTAATATGAGTGTTTCACACGCATCTGCTCAGACATCATTTTAATTGGTGGGAAGCTGGTATCGAGACAAGCTCAGCCGCACCTGGTTGTTCAGTCTGCGTGCTGCTCACGTAGCTGTTAAGTTACTGACAGGGGTTACTAGCCAACCAATTGTAGAAGACCACGTAGTTGGGGGTCCTAGAGTTTGTGAAGCCAATGACGTGTTGTACATTTAGTGACGTTCATAGAGGCCATTTTGAAGGGAGGGCTTAGTTGCTCACCTGATGCTAAATATCCAAGCATGTCTCTTCAGCACTCTATACAGATACAGATGAGTAATCGCGCAGATAGGCTTCTTACTGAACAGCTCCACGACCTGGGTTTGAATCCCTGACACGGGTCTTCATCTTTATCAAACGGCAATAACACTTTTAAAAAATGTAAATGTAATTAATTGAAAACACAAGGGAAGGACGTCGACCGCCCTCCGAAAAAAAGTTGGCGGCGCAATTTTGAATTTTCTGCCGTCACTTCCTCTTTCTAGGTTATTAAACATGCTGCAAACTGTTCTGGCGGGATTCCACAGTTCTCCTTGAGCTTCTGTTTTATTTGAGTCCCATTTTCCTTAGAAAGTATTTTCATCAAAATAAATTCACAGAATGTGAAAGGCAAGGATGAAGATTTAGCAGTGAAGAGTGAAAGTTTATGGGTGGGGTCAAAGGGTAAGGGTCATGTGTCAGGTATGGGGATATAGGATTAGCAGCGACAGGTAATATCACTAGTGGTTAAGAGCTTGGGGTGACAGGATGGGTAATGGTTAAGGGTGAAATGTTTGGGGTGAGTGTGATTGGTTAGAACTGAAAGCTTTAATAGGTGATGGGTTATAGTTTATGGGTGAAGAGCTAGGGCTGAATTGTAGGAGTGGACAGGTAGGAGTCAGTGGTGTATCATGGGTGAGAGGTTAAGGGAGAATGGTTATGGGTAGGTGTAAAACCTATGTGGTGAATGGCAGGCGGGGAAGGGTAAGGGGTGAAGGGTAGTGGTGAAAATATAGGGGCAAAGTGTTGGGGTGCAGGGCCAGGGAAACAGTGGGCATTGAGAAATGAAGGGTCATGGTTAAAGGGCTATGGGTGAAGGGTAAGGATTGAGAGCTAATGAATTTCATATTGGAGTGTTACAAGTGGAAGGGTAACTCTTTTGGGGTGTAGGGTCAGAGGCTAGGATTAAGGTTTAGTACGCAGGGTTTAACGGTTAGGGATGAGAGGCTAGTGTTCATGTTTGGTGAAAGGGGTCCGTGCTACAGTAACATTTTATTAGAGTGAGTTAGTGATAAGGAGTGAATGCTGGGGTGCAGTTCTGTGGTTAAGTAGCGGGAGAGAAGTGGGAGCAGTGACTGTTTAGGAGTGACCGATGAAGGGGGGGGGTGAAGGGTTACAGATGAAGATTAGGGGTGAAATATTAGTTGTGAAGGGTAGGAGTGGAATGCTTGCTGTGATGGGTAAAGAGTAAAGGGACGGAGATTAATGACTAGGGGAATAGGGCTAGTGCTGAAGGGGTAGGTGAATGGTTGGGGGTGGATGGTCAGTGGTAAGTTATGGTGAAAGATGTGAAGGGTCATGACTAAATGATTATGTGTGAAGTGTGGGGGAAAGGTAAATAATTAGAAATGAAGGTTAGGGGTGAAAGGTTGGCAGTGGAGACTGAAAAGTTGGGAGTAAGATGTTAAAACCAATATTTTTAAAAGGTGAGAGCTGAAAAGCACTAGAGAAAATCAACAGGAAAAATACTTTGCACGTTGAATCAATGACAACTTCAGGAAAATGCCTTTCCTGTCTATAAGGCTGGCCCAAGAACTGCCCCTGAAAATTACCGGCTATTGTCCATACTTCATACGACCAGTAAAGTATTTACCGCCATCGTACTGGATCATTTGCAAAGCTGGTCCAATGTCAACCAGCTATTGCACCCATTTCAATCTGGTTTCAGAGCTGGTTCCAGCACTATGTACGACATTCGTTTTCTTGATGCCATCATCTCTAGAGCTAAACACAGAACTAAACCTTCAGTATATGTCACGTTTATTTACTTCAGCTGTGCTTTCGATAGTGTCGACCGTAACAAGCTTTGCGTGATACTGTCTGAAATGAAGTGTCCTAATTGGTTGTTAGATATATTAATCAAGCTTCACTCTAATAACACAGTGTAAGTACGTCTTGACAACGTCTAGCACGACCAATCAGGATTATTAAAGGCGTCAAGCAAGGTTGCTTTCTGGTCGCCTTGTTATTTAATCTTTGAATAACACAAGATGACTTGAAAAGCATGCCCATTGCCCTATTATGTTTGAAAAGACTAGGGACTCAGCGTTATTATATTCTGATGACCTTGTCATTGTAGATAATACCCTAAAAGGAATGAAGATGATTCTGGAAGAACAGGGTCGCTTTACAACTGAACACATATTACACATTAACTTAAGAAAATCTCAAATAAAGCTGTTTGCGTCAAAAAAGATTAATAGACCAAAAATGGAACTAAATTGAGGAGCAATTGTATATACAGATTGTCACAAGTACATTTGGACAGTAGGATTGGTTATCAGGCTATAATCGAAAAGAAAATGCAACAAGCTCAACAAATAACGAAACTAGTCCATTGTTTTGTTAAAAACTATGCAGGATGCTCTTCAAAGGGAATACTGATGTTATATAAGCAGTGACTTGGACCAGATATTGCTTATCGGTTAGTAGCTCTCACCATTGGAAACCTTCAATGGTTGGATAAAATTGAGGGCTATTTGTGGCGTAATATGCTTGATCTTCCGCCCTCTTGCCCAATACAGTATATCAGAGCTGAATTTGGAATGGTATCCTTAAAGGCCCTTATTTTACAACAAAGAGGGCTTCTTCCTCTGAAAGCCATTTGTCATCCATTGAGCCATATGCTCTCCATCCTAGGCGAAAACATAATCCAATTGAATAAAATTGATAGATCTAAGAAATATGATGATATATGCAGGGAACTGTATACAGAATTAAACTGGTCATTCGTTCGATCACGCTGTAGCCAGTATAGTGCTAGTAAATCTGCTTTTTAACAAAGTGTTGAGATAAAAGACTGGGAAAGCAACTTTACCCATATGAGTAGACTCAGTAATTTCAAATATTTAGATGGTATTGTCTATACATATCATTGTCCCCAGTTGTACTTAATTCGTTGCCCTGATCTTGATGTTTGAGATTTCGATTATTGATGAGTACTAATCAACTGCCAGTCAGAGATCAACATAAGGTACTCAATGGCAATTGGACAAAAGCCAACGACAATGCCGGATTTGGAAACTATTAGGAAATCTAGAGACAAGTTAGGCATATTCTAACTGAGTGTCCCGATTTATCTACAGTATATATTCGGGAATATGAACGATTTGTACCTCAACCTGAAACTATCTCTTCAGTGCATTTCTGGCATTACTGTTTAAATACCCTGACTGAAGCTATGCACATTGCCTTGTATAAGGTATCGGTGACAGCTGAGATCCTATTTGAAACTGTGAAAAGAGTTTAAATTAGTAGTGTTCCCTAAGCACATTTCACTTTAGTGATTTTGTTTATTGGAGTTTGTTGATAAGTCTGTTGATACATTGGAATTGGAATTGTGTAATTGTCAGTATGGGTTTAGGATTTTACATATGAATTAATGAAAATGAATTGTAAAAGAATAGTAAATGTTTGTATGTATTGTGAGGACCACACACTGAATATAGATGTATAATCATAGATTGATTAAGTGATAGTTTGTTTGAATGCATTTGTTTAGTGATAATGAATATGAAATGGCATCAGTTGTAAAGGTTATTTGGAAATAAACACAACTATAACAATAATATAAAAAAATAAAAATAAATGCCTTTGAAGAATGGAACTTTGAGAAAGACGCTGCCAGGAGTAACAGATTGTTTTGGGGATCTGTGCACATTTGTCATGCATTTTAGTAAGCTATATTCTGAGAGCAAGCAGGCTGTTTTTGGGGTGCAAAGTAACTCACAACTATTGTCTGGTATAAGTAGCTTATTCAGCCCTGTGTTCTTCCTTTGTATTGTGCTATTGCAGTTTTTCTTTTCCGCTACAAATGCCGAACTGCAATACCAGAATGTGAAGATTTAAACAGAAAGGAGTAACCCGCACCCATTTGACATGGAACAACGTGAAAGATCCAGTATAGATCCGTTGTCGAACAGACCAAATCGCACCCAATAATTGTATTCAAATGCCTCACTCTCAAGCACACCTCAAGGTCTCAGGGAGATCTGCAATTTTCTCAGGGGCAGCTGCAATTTCCTAAGGGAAAGCTGAAATTTCCTCAGGCACACCTGCAATTTCCTCAGGGGCAACTGTAATTTCCTCAGGGACAGCTGCAATTTCCTCAGGGGCAGCCGCAATTTCCTCAGGGGCAGCTGCAATTTCCTCAGGGGCAGCTGCAATTTCCTCAGGGACAGCTGCAATTTCCTCAGGGGCAGCTACAATTTCCTCAGGGGCACCTGCAATTTCCTCAGGAAGAGCTGCAATTTCCTCAGGGGCTGCTGCAATTTCCTCAGGGGCAGCTGCAATTTCCTCAGTGACAGCTGCAATTTCCTCAGGGACAGCTGCAATTTCCTCAGGGGCAGCTACAATTTCCTCAGGGGCAGCTGCAAATTCCTCAGGGACAGCTGCAATTTCTTCAGGGACAGCTGCAATTTCCTCAGGGACAGCTGCAATTTCCTCAGGGGCAGCTGCAATTTCCTCAGGGG
The DNA here is from genome assembly GCF_040938575.1 of Ambystoma mexicanum. Classification (NCBI taxonomy): domain Eukaryota; kingdom Metazoa; phylum Chordata; class Amphibia; order Caudata; family Ambystomatidae; genus Ambystoma; species Ambystoma mexicanum. Next base: position 1,616,182,363 of record NC_090937.1, read on the forward strand.
TAGCTGCAATTTCCTCAGGGACATTTGCAATTACCTCAGGGGCAGCTGCAATCTCCTCAGGGGCAGCTACAATTTCCTCAGGGGCAGCTGCAAATTCCTCAGACACATCTGCAATTTCTTCAGGGACAGCTAAAATTTCCTCAGGGACAGCTGCAATTTCCTCAGGGGCTGCTGCAATTTCCTCAGGGGTAGCTATAATTTCCTCAGGGGCAGCTGCAATTTCCTCAGGGGCAGCTGCAAATTCCTCAGGGACAGCTGCAATTTCTTCAGGGACAGTTGCAATTTCCTCAGGGACAGCTGCAATTTCCTCAGGGGCAGCTACAATTTCCTCAGGGGTAGTTGCAATTTCCTCAGGGACAGCTGCAATTTCCTCAGGGACAGCTGCAATTTTCTCAGAAACAGCTGCAAATTCCACAGGGTCCCGCTATTTCTCCTAAATGTATGAGAACATGATTTAATTTGTGCTGCTAGAAATCGCTGTAGGGAACCCACTTAAGTGACTATGTGATAGTAACTTTAGGTAAATTCATATTTTGTGGTGTTGACTAAAACTAAATTTGGGACTTATGAGGCATGTACTAGACCAGCCTTGATGGTTCTCGTCAATTTATTAAGTTATTCACTTACTGACAACTTCGTATTTCAAGCATTGGGCAAGAAAATGTTGCGCTTTTTTCTGAAATGAAATTCTATGGCCCATACAAATAAAACTAATCCGGAAGCGACCTAGGCTGCCCATAAAGAGTTCTGGGGGGAGGGTGACACAGTGATGAGCAGGGGTCGCCCAGGGTTTATGAAGGGGTGAGAAGTCCCTTTGTGTTTTTGATCTCACTCTGGCAAGTTTGATTGGCCCACTGCCATCCGATGCCAGGCTTGGGATGCACGCAGGGGTAAGGCCGCTTATTCACCAACATGCAACGTTCAGGAGATATTGGGCCTCATTAGGACCCAGGCGGTAAGGGGTTTACGGCGGCGTAAACAGCGCCGACCCTTACCGCCTGATTCCGAGGTCCCTTAGCGCCATGGAGGTTTTAACACCTGCTTTTAGCAGGTGTTAAAATCCATGGCGCTAAGGGACCTTGTTGTTAATTACGCCACCGTAATTTACGGTGGCGTAATTAACGCCTTCCCCACTCCCATTATGCCCTATGGGGCAAAAATGGGAATGGGGAAGGGTAAATGGGTTAATGGGGACTTACCACCCCACTCACCTCGGAATGGGGCGGTAAGTCCGCCAACCACCATGGCGTAAACATAGTTTACGCCATGGTGGTAAAGGTACGACCCAGGCGGTAATTTACCGCCTGGGTCGTAATGAGGCCCATTGTGTGTTATGGGACATTGAAAAACACTTTTGTAAATCTGGTCCATTGTGTGTTTTCAGAAGCACTGTCTGTGTTCCTTTATGCTTTGATGTACTGGGACAGCCAGTGCATTGCGCTTAGTAGACCTGAGGGTAGCCTGCTCATAGTGCCTAGAAGAGTCTACGAGGGTAGTTGTTTTTGTTCCCACACATGTTTTGATGGCACAGCAGCATCAAAAGTTAAAGCTATATTGGAGCTCCAGGTACGTATAAATGTTCTACTTCGGTGGGCCTCTGCCAAAGGCACGGCTTTCCATCCACACACATTAGAATGCAGCTACGACTTACAACAAAATTCGGCCTAGCTGCACACTTGACGTTTTTAAGCCTACTCACTCCAGACTTGCCTCAACAACTCTGCCACTAGGATACAGCGACAACCTCCCGTCTCGGGAGGATAGCTCAGTAGCAACGCGCTCTCCTTGGAAGCAAGACAACACAGAGCAACACAGGTTCGATCCCCGGGTCCGCGCTTAGAAACCTCTGGGTATTAAGCGCGTTATTAATAACCAATCATATATTATATCATATGGCAAAATGTGGTTGAGCTGGAAACATAACGAGTCTCTTGCACTCACACGCACTTGTGACCCTCCTCAGCACCCACCCACATACCAGACCTCTTGGGTTGCTAAGCCAGCACATCTAATCTTGGCTAAATACACATCCACATTCTAGGCCTTTTGAGAATTTTCCCCTACCTGGACTTCGGTCCCTGAGGGCATTCCCCCCACAAGTGTGTTGAGACCATAATGATGGGAATGGGTGCTCTATAAATGACTACTACTCCCACCATGTATGGGCACTGGTTGGCTAAGTTTGCTAAACCCCAAACAGCAAATGCTGGCTTTCTGAAGGGAGTACAGGTTGCTGTGGTAATTATTTGTGGTCGGTATGGCATGAGACAAAGATTGTATGATCAATGTAATGATATTTAATAACAGATCCTCTGAGAAAAACATTGAACAATGCATCTGAAAGATTAATTAGATTTGTCTACACATTTCTAGTTGTTGGAATTAAGTGTCACATGGACTTTTCTGACACATCTGTGTGTTACTCACATGTATCCTTACTTAAACCGGATTATTAATGTAGTTTCCTGCCTTGGTGAAGGCTACAATATATACCAATTAACCATCAAATCGGTCCATGCCTCTGAGATAAAGATTTCCCATTCTTTTGTTCTGTTCATGACACATATTATTTCATTACTTTTGTTTTTAAGATCCTGTTTTTGTATGTTTGCATTTGTCCAGATGGTTGATTATGGTAATGCATTTGTAGAACCTGTCTAAGATACCTTTATGCATGCTATTTATTACTAATTATGATGATTTATGAAGTGGTATTAATTTATGTTTTTTAGCAACTGATATGTTATTGAATTGTTTATTCTTCCAGTGAATAAGAAGAAATGGAAATATAAAAAAAGACAAATGAAAAACTGATATGCATTCCTTGGACACGTTGAGTTATACACATTATATATAAATATAGGTCTCTTTAAAACTTATATTTCTCTTCTAGTATAAAAAAAAAATATCATGCATTTTTATTGAGTAGGTTTCCTTTAGTGACTGCTATCAATGATAGTTAATGGAATGATGTGATGCTAAATGACTGAGCCTATGAAGTAGTAATATTAGTTAATAAAAGCTAAAGTACTGAGATAAGATCATAGCTGTGTAAAGTAACACAGGGTATAGGGTCAACTGGGAGGTTCAATTGCAGGGCGAGTGCATCTCGGTCTATAGGGTCAACTGGGAGGTTCAATTGCAGGGCGAGTGCATCTCGGTCTATAGGGTCAACTGGGAGGTTCAATTGCAGGGTGAGTGCATATCAGTCTATAGGGTCAACTGGGAGGTTCAATTGCAGGGTGAGTGCATATCAGTCTATAGGGTCAACTCGGAGGTTCAATTGCAGGGTGAGTGCATATCAGTCTATAGGGTCAACTCGGAGGCTCAATTGCAGGGTGAGTGCATATCAGTCTATAGGGTCAACTGGGAGGTTCAATTGCAGGGTGAGTGCATATCAGTCTATAGGGTCAACTGGGAGGTTCAATTGCAGGGTGAGTGCATATCAGTCTATAGGGTCAATGGGGAGGTTCAATTGCAGGGTGAGTGCATATCAGTCTATAGGGTCAATGGGGAGGTTCAATTGCAGGGTGAGTGCATATCAGTCTATAGGGTCAACTGGGAGGTTCAATTGCAGGGTGAGTGCATATCAGTCTATAGGGTCAATGGGGAGGTTCAATTGCAGGGTGAGTGCATATCAGTCTATAGGGTCAATGGGGAGGTTCAATTGCAGGGTGAGTGCATATCAGTCTATAGGGTCAATGGGGAGGTTCAGTTGCTGGGTGAGTCCATATCAGTCTATAGGGTCAACTGCGAGGTTCAATTGCAGGGTGAGTGCATATCAGTCTATCTATAGGATCCACTGGGAGGTTCAATTGCGGGGTGAGTGCATATCAGTCTATAGGGTCAACTAGGAGGTTCAATTGCAGGGTGAGTGCATATCAGTCTATAGGGTCAACTGGGAGGTTCAATTGCAGGGTGAGTGCATATCAGTCTATAGGGTCAACGGGGAGGTTCAATTGCAGGGTGAGTGCATATCAGTCTATAGGGTCAACTGGGAGGTTCAATTGCAGGGTGAGTGCATATCAGTCTATAAGGTCAACTGGGAGTTTCAATTGCAGGGTGAGTGCATATCAGTCTATAGGGTCAACGGGGAGGTTCAATTGCAGGGTGAGTGCATATCAGTCTATCTATAGGGTCCACTGGGGGGTTCAATTGCTCCAGGGTGGGTGCATATCAGTCTATAGGGTCAAATGGGAGGTTCAATTGCAGGGTGAGTGCATATCAGTCTATAGCAGCCTAGCGAGGAGTTTTCATAACTATGTGATATAGAAAGCATGTCAGACCAGTTGCTCTTCATTGCCAAAACAAATCGCTACAGAGTGAATGGCTTTTAAGAAGCAAGAGTAGGGGTGACAATTATTAAAGTGCTTGCCTTTTATATAAGCTTCCTTAAAAAGCCCTGGTTTGGAGGTGAACGCATGCCCTGTCTTTGTTTGGTTTAAGTGGTAAAACGTGCCATCTGACATGTAGTTATGCCTTCCGCCATTCGTCTGCATATTCTTCAATCGAGTGAAATTGGCTTGAGGTGCCATGTAATAAGGGGCACTTACTGGGTGAATGCTTCGATGGACTCTTTCTTTGTACTGAGCCTTAAGAAAAGAGGAGGTCCCCTGTGCGGTCATGCCAACTCCTGCGTCCTCAGCCACTTCCATAGTTTACAGAAGACCAGGATGCCCAATACTTACCGGATACTGTAAATTTTTTACTCTCTCAGTTCTCAATAAAAAAGGACCTAGAAGGAGACTATGTTGAGGGCTAGAGAACTGAGAAGTAGTGCTGCGCGTTTTGGAATTTAAGAAGAACACTTTTCTTCTGTTTACAGGTCGAATGGTCGAAAAAAAATGGTCGACAGGACAAATGGTCGACGCAATTTGTTCGAAAGACAAATGGTCGAATTTAAATTTTTTTGTATTTTCACATTTTTTTTTTTTGGGGGGGGGTCCCCCCCGCAGCCCCTTTTTTTGCTAAAAAACCCTTTTTTTTCCTAAACAAAAACCTGAAAAATATATATATAAATAAAAAAGAAAATTCGACCATTTGTCTTTCTACCAAAATTCGACCAATTGTTTGTGGACCAAATGACTGGACAACTTTTCTTCTTACAGGAACCAGCAAGAAATGGACCAATGTTGATGGCTTCGCTCTTCGTGCAGTGGTCACACAGAGTCTCCCCCAGCAAAATAAGACAAGACCCCCAAGTTAATGCCATCATCAATTTAATGAGGTGCATGTTTCACATTACAGATATGCTGATGTTTGATGATGAACCATTTGCTGGGATCATGTGCAACTTTAATGGCATACATTCAATGAGTCGTAAATCTGCCAACCTACGAATCCGGCCGCCAACAGTGGCCTCCATTCACCTGGACAGATTGCTTCACTACTGGATATGAGGTATTACATCGTCAGCTCAGCAACATCCGCCCCTTTCTTGGTCGGATTTCCCCAGTCAAGTCTTTGATCCTGCTGGATTTCTCCGAAGAGGTTGTGAGCCTTTGTAGATGGTGATGGGTGCTACTTGAGCACCGTCACTGTTGAGAAACCTGTGTGTCAAACAGCGGAAGAATATTTGTGCATGTGCTGCGTAAATTGTCATTGAGAGCGTTGGGGTGCGTGGAAGGTGTTCTGGATTGAATGCTTGGGTATGGTGGAAAGGCTGTTCTTCTGTAGTGTCCTCACCATTGAAGACCTTGTATCTCATGTCTTCAGTTTCCTACTTCATCCCGGGAATGAGAAACATGGGCGTTGAATAGGGCTGTTCAGAAATATCTTCAAGAGCATCATGGGTGCCGGCAGATAAATGACATGACAGATTCCTCTACTCTCTAGGAAATTATGGTGGTCAGTAGAGATGGACTATATATGCCACCATGGCCAATGCAGATAATGGGTGTCAATGCATGAGTGAAAAATGAATGATTGACAGAGTTCAGCTAATTGTATAGCACGCCCTAAATAACCAAACAGGTTAAGGGTACGTGAGGCTTCAAATCCATACAATGGAAAAACAATATGCTGACTGCAAGAGTAACTAAGGGAGCAAGAACAGAAATGACAACAGCTGGCATCCTATCTGCCTGCTAATCTCTCTCCTCCCCTGCTAAAGGCCCTATGTGACCTTCAGCTCACGTACGCTTAACCAAATAGGTTAAGGGTACGTGAGGCTTCGAATCCATACAATGGAAACACAATATGGTAACTGCAAGCGAAACTAAGGGAGCAAGAACAGAAATGGCAACAGGTGGCATCCTATCTGCCTGTTACCCTTTCTCCTCCCCTGCTAGAGGCCCTATGTGACCATGAGCTGTTCCCTAATTTTCTACCTTCCCACACATTAAGGATCCTCCAGCGAGCGTGTAACGTGTGCTCCAGCGGAATATATTAAATGGCTCTAAAATACCCACATCAAATATTCCTTACTATCCCTCCCAAAACTGGCCTCTTTCTGGTTCTTATAGTAGCCTTGCCCTTTGTTAGGTAGCTGTTACACTGCAGCTATTAAAACATTACCTCGGAGGGCTTGCTCTACTGGATTCCAGAGTGACAGCCTGCAGAGATGCCTGTGTATTTTGTCAAAAGTGACTGCTTTTGGCTGTCTTCTAAATCTTACTTCCTTACTGCCAAGTGCCTAATGTGAGCATGGCATGCTCTCACTGCTTCGAGGTGGAGCTTTTGTGTGGTCACTGGTTGATGACCATTTTCATCCGCTCAACTTAGAAAGCAATGGGATAATAGCAAGCATGTCCCTCTTCGACCATCCGGCTGCTTTTAGCACAAAAGATGATATCAATACATTGTCTAGACCAGCTTCTGCATTTGGGCTATCTAATTTGGTATAATTGTGCAGTATTCATCATTACTGTACATTCTGGAATAGAGGCTGAGATTGGCTCGCTGCCACGTGCAGGTGTCCTTACGACCATGTGGTTTATCTCCACTCTCTATAATATAGTGGAGCATTTCCATCATCAAAAACGACAGCCTCTCTTTCTGCATCTATGCTCACCATTCTCAGGTACACATGAGGGTGTCCTGATGCAAGAGATGTGAGCCTGTACTACACAAAGACATAGGTGTTTATAAACAATCTAATCCTTAGGGCCATCTTCCTTTCACTGAGTATTCTCTCTCTCCTCTCCCCTCAATGTTTCGGTTCCTGTGCAGTATAGGGTTTAATCTGTAGGGTTAATTTGTAATCTGATGCTGAACTTCATAGGTGTGTACCTCTGACATCAAATGTTTCCATTTGTGTTGCCATGCAACATCAGATCAGATATATTTTGGTAACACTAGCTTCTTCGCCCCATTATGTATTATTGCAATGAAATCATATTTCCCTGTCTAAGATTCAAAATGCACTGGGGTGGGCATTTATTGGGCCATTTTACAGCACGTCTTACTAAATCATGATCTGTCTTCTATTAGCCATGAGTATATCAATATATACACACAAGTGTGAGAGAGAAAAGTCACTTACAAACTGTCATGGCCATGTGATGCCTCTCTAATGTGATATGCAGGTTCGACTTGTCCAAATACTTTGATCATACACAAAGCCTGTCAATCATCAGACAATTAAACCAATTATTGAGCAAGGGATCCACCGACCAAGAACAGGCTCAGAACATAACAATAAACACACAATAGAATAGTGCCAAGGTCTGCAACCTGTGCCTTTCCAGGTGTTATGGACTATGACTCCCATGATTCCTCATCATTGACTATGCTGTTTAGGGCTGGTGGGATTTGTAGTCCAGAACATCTGGAGAGGTAAAGTTTGCAGACCACTGGAATGGAGAGAACATCAGGACCTTGGACAAACAACCCACACAAAACATCTCAGTGATAAAACCATAGAATAAAGAAAATCTCTCAATGATAATATAAACCAATAGAACACACAGAATAAGGGGACATACACCAACAAAAGAGTCATAAACCCTACATTATAAGAGAGACAACAAAACAGAACATAGATATAATGCTGCAAGAGCAGATTGAAATTGTCTTGCTCAATAAGCAATTATACATTCATAACACAGGACAATGGACAAGTAGCACATGAAAACAAATAGGCAATAGAATATATGTGCCAGTAATCAACAATATTGAAACCACAAATAAACATGTGTCATGAACCAGCACTACACACATAATTTCTCAATAAATGGACAGTAGAGTACAGAAAACAAGGAGAGACAGAAATCACGACCATGAAACAAAGGAATATCAAGAACATGGAGACCATCAACCAACAACAGACTCAAAACCACTCAGCCATAAGACCATACAACATACAAAATAAGGAGGACATCAACACATCAGAGACTCAAAACCACTTAATAATGAGACAACAGAACATCCAATAAGAGGCACAAATCCTCTCAAGCCTGAGACAATAGAACATACAGAATATGGAGGCCACCAGCCAAAATGAGAAAACAAACTACTCATTCATGAGACAATAGAACAATGAGAACATGGGGCCATCAACCAACAAGAGACCGAAAACATCTCATAAATGAAACAATAGGACATACAGAATATATGGGGCCACAGAAAAAAATGAAATCAAAACTACTCATTCATGAGACCATAGAATAACGCAACCACAGGGGAATCAACCAACAAGAGACTCAAATCCTCTCTGCCATAATGCAGTACATCATACAAAATAAGGAGGACATCAACAAATCAGAGATTTAAAACCACTTAATAATGAGACAACAGAACATCCAATAAGAGACTCAAATCCTCTGAAGCATGAGGCAATAGAACATACAGTATAGGGAGACAACTGACCAAAAAGAGAATCCACACTACTCATTTATGAGACAATAGACAATGGGGGCATGGGGCGTCAACCAAGAAGAGACTTAAATCCTCTCAAGCATGAGACAATAGGACATACAGAATATGGGGGCCTCCCACCAACATGACATGGAAAACCTCCCAATCAGGAGACTTGAGAACATACGGAAAATGGACAGCATTGACCAAAAACAGTAGAAACCTCTCATTTCGATGGCAATAGAACATATTGAGCAAGGATGCCATTGACCTAGAAAAGACTCAAAGTCTCTCGCTCATGAGACAATAAAACATACAGAAAATGAAGGCCATAGGCTAATTGGAGAAATACTTCTCTATCAGGAGACAATAGATCAATGAGAACATGGATGTCGACGATCAAAAAGAGAATCAAAACCACTCATTCATGAGATAACAGAACAAAGAGAACATTGGGCCATCCACCATCAAGAGACTCAACCTCTCTCATTCATGAGGTATTTACAACCTACAGACCACAGAGGACATCAACAAACAAGAGACTCAAAACCTCTCATCCATGAGACAATAGAACAACAGAACATGGCGGCCATCAACCAACAAGAGACTCAAAACCTTTCAGTTAGGAGACATTAGAACATACAGAATATGGAGGCTAACAATAAATACTTCAAAACCGCTCACTCATGAGAACATGTAGAAAATGCGGTTCATCGACCAATAAGAGACTCAAAACCTCTCAGTCAGGAGCCAGTAGAACAAACAGAAAATTGAGATCATTGACCCCAAAATGTCAAAAAAATCTCAATCAGGAGACAATAAAACAACCAGAGAAGGGAGGCCATCTTCCCACAAGACACTTAAAGCCTCTCAACCATGTGACAATAGAGCATACAGAACATTGAGGCACTCAAGTAATAGGAGCCAACATTTCTCTATCAGAGTTAATTGAACATATCCATAATGGAGGCCATCGACAAACAGTAAATCTTAACCTCTCAATCATAGACAATAGAAAAACTAGTACAAGGGGGTGATTAACCTAAAAGTGACCCAAAACTTCTCAATCAGGAGACAATAAAACATGATGAAGATGGAGAGCATTAACCCAATCAGAATCAAAACTTCTCAATCAGAAAACAATAAAACATAATGAACATGGAGGCAATCATTCAACAAGACTCAAAACCTCTCAATCGTGAGACAATTGAATGTATAGAACATGTGGACCATCAACCAATAACAATCACAACTTCTCAATCAGAAGACAATAGAACACATATTGGACATGGAGGTCATTGACGGATAAGTAAATGTAGACCATTTTTCTCATTCATGAGACAATAATACAGGAAGGACATGGAGGTCATCCGCCAACAAGAGACTCAATGCCACTCACCCATGAAACTATAGAACATACAGAATAATATATAGAAGATCACTGGCCAAAAAGAGTCAAAACCTTTCAATCTGAGTCAAACATACTCACTATTGTGGCCACTGACCCACAAGAGACTCAATACCTCTCAATCAGAGGACAATTGACCATGAAGAACATGGTGGCCAACACCAATATGAGACCCGAAACCTCTCAATAATGAGGTAATTGAACAGGCAGGATATGGAAGTCATCGACCAATAAGAGACACAAAGATTTGCAATAATGAGGCAAGTGAGCAAACATAAAATAGAGGACATCGACCAACAAGACACACAAAATCCCTCAATAATAAGACAATTAAAAAACAGAACATGGAGATTATCAATCCACAAAAGAGTCAGACACCTCTCAATCATACGACAGTATAACATACAGAGCATGGAGGGCATCAACCAAAATAAAGACAGAAAACCTCATAATAATGAGGCAATTGAACAAACAGAACAAAGAAGTTTTCCTCCGACAAGAGAGTCAAAATCCTTTCAATCCTGAGACAATAGAACATACAGAATAAGGAGGTCATCGAGCAACAAGTGACTCAGAGTCTCTCAATCATGAGACATCAGAAATATATAACATAGAGGGCAGAAATCATAAAGAGTCAAAAAGTCACAATTGTGAAAGTGTAGAACATACAAAACATGGAGCCCATTGATCGTCAAGGGACTCAACACCTCTCAACATGAGACAGTCAAAAACATAGAACATGGAGTTCAAAGACCAAAAACATTCACTCAGGCACCACTAGAACATATTGAACATGCACACCTTCGACCCACAAGAGCTTTAAAACATCTCAATCACGAGACAATATTACATATAGAAAATGGAGATGATCAGCCAACTAGGGTGGTAAACCTCATGAAACAACACTACATACTGAACTTGGAGACAATCGACCGAAAATAATAAAAATGCTCTCACTCATGAGACAATAGAACATGGAGGCTATTGACTAAATAAGACTTAAAATCTATCAATCGTAAGACCATAGAATATACAGAACATGGAGACCATTGACCAAATGGAGTCAAACGAATCAATCAGGAGAAAATAGAACATACCAAACATGGAGATCATCGAGCAACAAGAGACTCAAAACTTCTCCATTTTGAGAGAACAACATACAGAGCATGGAGACAGTCAACAAAAAAGAGACTCAAAGCCTATCAATCAGGAGAGAATAGAACATATCAAACATTAAGACCATTGACCCATAAGCCACTCAAAACCTCTGCATTATAAGAGAACCCAACATACAGAGCAGCGAGAACATCATCCAGTAAGAGGCCCAAAACCAATAAATCAGGAGATAATAGAACATATTGAACATGAAGGTCATAGATTCACAAGATAATGAATACCACTCATTCTTTTTACAATAGGACAAAAAGATCTCAAAGGCCGTCCAACAACAAGAGACGCAAACCCTATTAATCATGAAATAAGAGAATTCAGGAAATATGGACTCTATCAACCACCACAACTCAAAAGTGATCAACCCTCAGAGAATAGAACAAAATAGAACATAGAGACCGTAGACCAACTGCATCAAAACCTCTCAAATATTGAGCAATTGAAAGTAGGGATGATGTGACCATGTACTGGGGCAGCCAGCCAATGGAAGATAAAGAGCATGAATCGAAGACCCAAGAATGGGTATGAGCCCCCTAATAACATACGATAATAGAGCAAAGACAAATAAAGGGCCTATGAACTAAAGGATTTGAAATCTCAAAAGGATTAACCAATACAACAAAGAGAACAGGTCAGGGCCTCTATTCGGGATGTTTCTGATATGGTGGTGCCAGGTTGGCCATGCTGCCAACAAATATGACCCTAGTGATAAAGCGGGAAAATACCAACTTGCCACTTTGCCCACAGTGGCACACATCTTTTCACAGGCTCTGAATGAGAACATGGATCCCGAGGCCAACAAAAGATACTATTTTGGATTTTTAAATAAAACCTCCCAGAACAGAGAGGTTTTATTTAAATACAATGTAATAAACTAAACATCGGGGCCAAGTTTGATAACAGATCATAACACATTCAGATGCTGATGATCCCATGAAGATGGGATTAATTGAACACTAGGAAGAAGTGTAATCATCTGAAAATGGCCCAACTGCGATGGAATGAAAGTACCCAGCCACGAATCAATAGAAAAGGAAAACATGAAACAATCGAGATGAAGAACCTTAATGGCACCCATTCTGGATTGTGCCACACTCTAATGCTAGTACTGACTGATATTCATCCTAATTCACATGAGAAATAGGATGTGTGATGAATGAATGATTTAATGAAGGGTTCTCAATCTATTGTTTGTCCCAGATCCTGTTGAATGTTACTGATGGTCATGACTGAAACATAGCACATTGACGAATAGACGTGAATGCAATTGTAAGTGAGAGGAATAATGACCAATAAACTATTGAGTGGAAACTGATCTGTACTGGTGATCCTATGCAGTGAGGCATGTTGGGGAAAGGCCATACATGGATTGTGTTGGGGAAACACTGTAGGACATGAAATACTGTTCCGGCAGATGACACACCTACGTGTGATGAACACCTAGAAACCAATGACCACGCTGGCGGAGTCTACGTAGGTGATCGGCAGCACAGTCAGCTCATAGCACCAGTGTAAGAGGATAACATGTTGAACAGCCTGAGCAAGTTAAGTGAGATAACTGCTCAGGCACCACATCCGGCACAAGCAGGTTTCTCAACACGGCGGGGCGAGTCCATACGGGGGAGAGGGGCAAAGTGTGAATGGGGAGGATGCGTAAGTGTGAGACGGAGGGGACCGTGGTGGAGATGAGGGGGAATTCGGTTCATCGAGGTCTTCAGCCTCTAGCTGAACCCAGGGAAAGAGGTGTAACTCAATCGAATCTCTTCTCCTTCCAGAAGTTTCCTGAAAAACAAAAAGAAACAACAAAAGCGTTTGCAAGAATTGTTCGATTGCTTTTACTTTCACAGTGTGTTAAGGTGCGTTTCGGCTGCATATGAAACGATGCTTCCTTGAATGTGCTTAGGTCAAATCCAATAAAAAGACAGAAAACAACCTTTACCTCTAAATACTTGTTGGTACCTTCAACAAATAGAAGACCCAAGATCCTCGTTACACGTTGCCTGTCTTTCCCCTTACAGAGCCATGTTCCCTTTAGTGTTTACTTATCTCAGGAGTGGTAAAGGCACCCTCCTACTTACAGTCTTCATTGCTTCATCAGGGATACTGATAAAATCCTACCAATTACAACCAGCACATGGGTGGATGGGTAGCTCCTGAAAAGTGACCAGTCCTTAAATTGTTTTAAAAAAGTGCCAGGGCCCAAATATTTGTTAGCACACCTATGTGTTAGCTCACTGCCATAGTTACCAGCAACCACATCTGTTCCCCACAGTGTCAACGTATTTGGGCTTAACGCTACAACACGTGCAGGTGATTTACAAATATCAATGAACCTAACACACTGGTAGTGTGTTGAAGTGCTTCTTTGAACACATCATCATGATACAATGGTCAGCAAGTGGAACTTACTGACCATCTAGACACAGAAATCAGGGCAATCGTGCTTTCCTCCTATGGTAAATAGTTGGAAAAAGTCAGGCAGAATCACTTCTGAAGGAATGATCTTGCTGGTAATGAGAGTAGAGGGGCTGCAGGAAGGGGCTACAGGTTCCCTAGAGCATTGAGGGAGTATGACAAATAGGAGTGCCCAGTAGTGTCACCTTCCATTGCTGCTCATGAAACTATCACTACCACGCCTGCACCGGTCATCAGTCCCATGAATTACCATGAGGAGGCCTGGGATCCACAGGGGCGTGGCCATTCCACACTGTTGCTGCTTCTTCTTCCATTACAACTTTCTGGCAAAATAATAAAGTTGCCAAAACACCACATCATAATCAAACTGAGTCTGAGACATTGGGTTCTGGGGCTCCAGAATACGCGGGAAATCCCAAGAGGGGTGGTTTTACAGTTGACAATGCGATGCCAAGTGTGATACAGGTGTGTAGCGGGCATTGTGGCAGCAAGTGGGGATGGCACAGACCAACATTGATTACAGACACACATATTACACAATCGACATTAGAAGTATTGACATGTGCTATGAGGATTCAGTCTGTACATCTTTGTACCATGTAATATCTCGCTCTTCCTCCCAGTGACCATAACTTTCTCTCTGGTAAAGGTTTTCCACATCAATGTTACCACCACTTTGGGAAAGGTGATATGTCCCTGTCCTTCTGAGTCAGTGTTCGAACTATCAAGTGAAAGTAATATCTCCCTCTTCTCCCAGTCAGTTATATATATATATTATCTGGTGACGGTAGTATCCTCAAATCATATTCCAAAAATCCTCTATCTTCTTTGGTATATGTAATATCTCGCTGCCCTTCCCAATCATTCTTTAATTCTAGCTATTGAATGTAATATCTCTCTAGCCTTTAATGTCAGTGCTCATTCATCTTTAGTAAAGGTAATCTCTCTCTGTCCTTGTTTGGTACTCTCGGGACAAGGTAATATTCACATGTCTTAGTCCGCTCTTTCGCAGCCATCTTTAATTAAGGTAATATCTCCCTGTTACTTCCAGTCAGCGTTTTGTATTTTCTGGTTAGGGTAATATCTGCCTCGCGTGCCGCACCAGTGCTCACTCCTCTTTAGTAAAGATAATATCTCTCTGTCCCTACCTGTCAGTGTTTAGTACACTCTTGTGACAGTAATATCTACTTCTTCCCCCAGTCAGCGTTTCACATTCTCTGGTGAAGGTAATATCTCTCTGTTCCTCCCAGTAAGTGTTGAGTACACTCTTGTGACAGTAATATCTACCTCTTCCCCCCAATCAGTGCTTCTTATTCTCTGGTGAAGTTAATATCTCCCCATCCTATCCCAAAAGTTTCAGTCTTACTTTAGTAAATGTAATATCTCCCTGCCCTTGCCAATCCAACTTTAATTTTCTCTAGTTAATGTATTATCACTCTATCCTTTTCCATCAGTGCTCACTCATCTTTAATAAAGGGATTACCTCCCTGTCCTTCCAAGTCAATGGTTAGTTCTCTCTGGAGAAGGCGATATCTTCATGTCCCGCACATTGCTCCAGTAAACGTGCATACCCTTCTCAATGTTTGGTACTCTCTGGTGAAGGTAATATCTCTCTAGCGTGTCCTTCCAGTTCTCAATGCTTTTAGTAAAAGGTCCCTCCTTGTCAGCATTTAGTCTGTCGGGGTATAATCTCACTGTCACTACCTGGTACCAGGTTTCAGTACTCTCTGGTGAAACTAATATCTCCCTACCAGGGCTCAGTACTCTCTGCTGAAGTTAATATCTCCCTGGCTTGTGCATTCAGTGTCCAGTCCTCTTCATTACAGGTCTTCCTGTCCATGTTGGGTATGCTCCGGTGCAGGAAAATTCTCCCTATTCTAGTCCATCAGAGATCAGTCCTCTATAGAAAAGGTACTGTCTCTGTGTCCCTCCCAGTAAGTGTTTAGAACTCTCCGGAGAGGGTATCTGCAGGTCCTATCCCTCCCATTCTTAGCCCTCTATAGTAGAGGTAATATCTTTGTGCCATTATTGTGTACTCTCTGGTTAATGTAATACCTCTGTAGCTTGTCCAAGGAGGGCTCAGTCCTCTTTAGTAAAGGTAATATCTCCCTGTCCCACCCTTTGAGGGTTTAGTACTCCATGTTGAAGGTAATATTAACTTGTTCCTCCCAGTGAATGTTTAGTGCTCCTGGGTGAAGTTAATATATCCCTGTCCCACCCTCTGAGTGTTTAGTACTCTCTGGTGAAGGTAATATTACGTTGTTCCTCCCAGTGAATGTTTAGTGCTCTCTGGTGAAGGTAATATCTCCCTGTCCCACCCTCTGAGTGTTAAGTACCCTCTGGTGAATTTAATATCTCCCTACATTGTCCCTCCAGTGCTAAGTCTGCTTTAGAAAAAATAAAATCTCTCTGTCCCTCCTAGTTAGTGTTTAGTACACTCTGGTGACAATAATGTCTCCCTCCGCCCTATCCTATCCGATCTGTTTCAGTCTTCTTTAGTACATATAATATCTCCCTCACCCTATCCGATCCCAACTGTTTCAGTCTTCTTTAGTACATATAATATCTCCCTGCCATTCCCAATCATTGTTTAATTCTCTCTAGTGAATGCTATCCTTTTCAATCAGCGCTCACTCCTCTTTAAAAGAGAGATTCTCTTCCTGTCCTTCCCAATAAATGGTTACTTCACTCTGGAGAAGGCAATATCTTCATGTCTTATCTCACTCATTCCCAATCCTCTTTAGCTAAGGTAATATTTCCCTGACCCTCACGGGAAGAGTTTAGCACTCTCTGGTGCAGGTCATATTTTGCTACCATATTCCATCAATGATCAGTCCTCTATAGTGAAGCTGCTATAACCCCGTCCCTCCCAGTCAGTGTTTAGTACTCTCTGGAGAGGGTAATATCTGCAGGTTCTATCGCATTCATGCTGAGCCACCTTGAGTAAAAGTAACATCTCCCTGTCCCTTCCTGACTTTATTTTGTACAGTTTGGTGAATGTAATATCTCTGTAGCTTGTCCCATCAGTGCTCGGTCTTCTTTAGTAAAAGTAATATGTCTGTGCCCCTTCCTAGCAGTATTGTGCACTCTATCGTGAATGTAATATCTCTGTAGCTTGTCCCATCAGTGCTCGGTCTTCTTTAGTATAAGTAATATCTCTGTGCCCCTTCCTAGCAGTATTGTGTACTCTATGGTGAATGTAATATCTCTGTAGCTTGTCCCACCAGTGCTCTGTCTTCTTTAGTATAAGTAATATCTCTGTGCCCCTTCCTAGCAGTATTGTGTACTCTATGGTGAATGTAATATCTCTGTAGCTTGTCCCATCAGTGCTCGGTCTTCTTTAGTAAAAGTAATATTTCTGTGCCCCTTCCTAGCAGTATTGTGCACTCTATGGTGAATGTAATATCTCTGTAGCTTGTCCCACCAGTGCTCAGTGCTCTTCAGTAAATTGAATATCTCCCTGTTTAACCTTTGAGGGTTTGGTACTCTCTGGTGAAAGTAATATCTCCCTGTCCCTCCCTGTGAATGTCTCTGGGGAAGGTTATATCTGCCTGTCCCTCCCTGTCAATGTTTATTACTCTCTGGTGAAGGTAATATTTCCATAGCTTGCCCCATCAGTGCTAAGTCTTCTTTAGTAAAGGTAATATCTCCAAATCCTTCCCAATCAGTGTTTAGTGTTCTCCGGACAAGGTAATATCTGCATGTTTTATCCCGCTCTATCTCAGTCATCTTTAATTAAGGTAATATCTCTATCTTTCTCCCAGTCAGTATTTAGCATTTTCTGGGGGAGGTAATATCTCTCTAGCGTGCCCCACCAGTGCTCAGTCCTCTTTAGCAAAGATTATATCTCTCTGTCCCTCCCAGTCAGTGTTTAAAACGCTCTAGTGAAAGTAATATATCCCTGTCATTCCCTGTCAATGTTTAGTATTCCCTGGTGAAGGTAAATGCCCCTGTCCCTCCCTCTCTGTGTTTAGCACTCTTGGGTGAAGGTAATATCTCTCTAGCATGTCGTACCAGTGCTCAGTGCTTTTTAATAAAAAGTCCCTCCATGTCAGCATTTAGTACTCACTGGTGAAGGTAATCTCTCACTCTCCCTACATGTCAGGGTTTTATATTTTAATGTCAAGATAATATCGACAAGTCAGGTCTCAGTACTCTCTGTTGAAGGTAATATCTCCCTTTCTTGTCCCATTAGTGTTCAGTCCTCGTTAGCAAATGAAATATCTCCCTATCTGTTTTTAGTATTCTTTGGTGAATGTAAAATCTTCCTGCCAGGTCTCAGTACTCTCTGTTGAAGGTAATAGCTCCCTTGCTTGTCCCATTAGTGTTCAGTCCTCGTTAGCAAAGGAAATATCTCCCTATCTGTTTTTAGTATTCTTTGGTGAATGTAATATCTTCCTACCAGGGCTCAGTACTCTCTGGTGAAGTTAATGTCTCCCTGGCGTGTCCCTTCAGTGTGCAGTCCTCTTTATTAAAGGTAATATCTCCTCATCCATGTTTAATATGATCTGGTACAGGAGATATCTCTCCTCCCCCCAGAAGCTCACTGTCTCCAGAGCTCTGGTTCTATCTAGGCTGGACTACGTCAACAGCCTCTTTCTAAATCTGCCTGCTTCTACTCCCCACCGTCTGCAACTCATCTAGAACAGGACTCCGAGACTTGTCCTTGGCCTCAAGCCCAGGGATCGTATCTCTCCAGGACTGAAATCTCTGCACTGGCTCCAAGTGGCGGCGAGGGATTACGTTCACAATCATCTGCATTGTCCACAAGGCCTTCTGGGGCCTGGGGCTGCAATACCTTCAACTCTCTCTTCCTAAATATCTTCCTTCTCGAGCTCTTCGCTCATCCGCCTCCAACTCCCTCAGGGTCAGTTGCTTATCCAAGCAGCGAGTTGGTGGTAGATCTCTTTCGTCGGCTGGGGACTCCCTCTGGAACAGCCTCCCTGCCCCCCTGAAACTTGAGGAGAGCCATCTCTGGTTCCGGATGTACCTCAAGATGTTCCTCTTTGCATCTGCTTTCTCTCCTCCTCTCCCCTGATGAACTCCTGACTGAAACTGCACTGGTCACCTGGCTACACTCTGATCTCGGGCCCAAGTCCCCTCCCCTGCCAGCTGCACTCCTGCACTGCCTCCAGGGCAACACATGCACTTAGGGGATGTTTCTGTATCCCTACTGTCCCCCAGCTCTTGACATGTGTCTGCACTTACCCCAGCACTTACCACTAGCTGGCCACACTTTTACCTACTGTTTTTATTTATTGTATTTATGTTTTACTGTTGATCCTATGTATTGCACTGTCCAATCCCCCTCCCTGCAATCCCCCCTCCCCTTGCGCGATCTCAATGTCACCTGGCCTAGTAAGATTGGTGTCTCTGTCTTCCCTCTCTTCCACCTCCCTTGTCTCGTTGCACCTTGAAACACTTTTTTATAGTTGTGTTATAAATGCCATATCATATCATATCTATTGTAGTCCATCAGAGATCAGTCCTCTATAGTATTGGCACTATTTAAATGTACCTCCCATTGAGTGTTTAGTACAGGTCTTGTCCCACCCATTCACAGCCCTCTTTAGTAATTGTAATATCTCTGTGCCCCTTCCTACCAGTATTGTGCACTCTATGGTGAATGTAATATCTCTGTAGCTTGCCCCACCAGTGCTCTGCTAAGTCCTCTTTAGTAAAGGTAATATCGCCCTGTCCCACCCTTTGAGCACTGAGTACTCCCTGGTGAAGGTAGTATTTACCTGTCCCCCCCCCAAATGAATGTGTAGTACTCTCTGGTGAAAGTAATATCTCCCTAGCGTGTCCCATCAGTGCTCACCCCTTTTTAGTAAAGGTAATATCTCCCTGTCCATACTTGTCAGTGTTTAGTACGTTCTGCTGAATGTAATATCTCCATGTCCTTCCCTGTCAAACGTTAGTACTTTCTGGTGAAGGTTATATCTCCCAAACCAGTCCCATTAGTGCTCAGTCCTCTTCAGTAAATGTAATATCTCCCAGTCCTTACCTGTACATTTTTAGTGCTTTCTGGTGAAGGTAATATCGCCCTGTCCTTGTCCCATCAGGGCTCAGTTCTCTTTAGTAAAGACAATATCTCGCTGTCTGGGTTTAGTACGCTCTGATGAAGGTAATATATCCCTGCAAATCCTCAGTACTATATGGTGTAGTTAATATCTCCCTGGCTTGTCCCATCAGTGTGCAGTCCTCTTTATTAAAGGTAATATCTCCCTGTCCATGTTTAGTACGCTCTGATGAAGGTAATATCTCCCTGTCCCTCCCTGTCAGAGTTTAGTATTCTCTGTTGAAGGTAATAACTCCCCAGCTTATCCAGCCAGTGTTCAGTCCTGTATAGTAAAGGTTAATATCTCCCTGTCCATGTTTAGTACGCTCTGATGAAGGTAATATCTCCCTGTCCCTCCCTATCAAAGTTTACTATTCTCTGTTGAAGGTAATAACTCCCCAGCGTATCCAGCCAGTGGTCAGTCCTGTATAGTAAAGGTTAATATCTCCGTGTCCCTTGCTGTCAGTGGTTATTACTCTCTGGTGAAGGTAATAATATCTCCCTGTCCCTCCCTGTCAGTGTTTAGTACTCTGTGGTGAAGGTAATATCTAACTAGCGCGTCCCATCAGTGCTCAGTCTTCTTTTAGTAAAGGTAATATCTCCATGTCCCACCCTGTCAGTGGGTAATACTCTCTGGAGAAGGTTACATATCCCTGTCTCTCCCTGTCAGTGTGTAGTACTCTCTGGCGAAGGTAATACCACTCTGTCCCTCCCTGTCAGTGTTTAGTGCTCTCTGGTGAAGGTAGTTTCTCCCTTTGCCTACCTGTCAGGGTTTAGCACTCTCTTGTGAATGTAATAGCTCCCTGTCAGTGTTCCGTACACTCTGGTGAAGGTAATATCTCTCTAGTTTGTCCTATCAGTACTCAGCCCTCTTTGGTAAAGGTAATATATCAATGTCCTTCATTGTCAGTATGTAGGACTTTCTGGTGAAGATAATCTCTCTGTCCCTCCCTGTCAGAATTTAGTATTCTCTGGGGAAGGTAATACCTCCCTAGCTTATCCCGCCAGTGTTCAGTCCTGTATAGTAAAGGTTAATATCTCCCTGTCCCTCCCTTTCAGTGATTATTACTCTCTGGTTAAGGTAGTATCTCCCTGTCTCTCCCTGTCAGTGGTTATTACTCTCTGGTTAAGGGAATGTCTCCCTGTCCCTTCTAGTCAATGTTTAGTACTCTGTGATGTCCTCTATGGTAAATGTAACATCTGATGGATTTCCCCATTTGTGTTTGGTGATCTCACCTCCTCAGTTAATTATTCTACAGTTCAAGCAAGTAATTCCTCTCTCTTACTTCCAATAGCTGGAGTCTTGTGACTCTGCCCCAATACCATTTTAAAGAGAGATCAGGAAAGGTACTGATTCTCTTTTGACCAATCAGTCTCTTGTACTGAATCTCACTCCCAGACGCCTTTCTGTTTAAATAGCTTGAATTACCCATCTCTTCTTTGACATGTCTTCTTTTTCTCATTATTATCATCATCACTTTCATCACCATCATCATCATCATCCTCATTGTTTCCCTCTCCCTTTGCTGAAAGCTGTGAGGTCTCCTGTCAGCCTATTTATTGGCCCATCATTCTCTCTTACCTGTATGCCGCGATCTCAATGTCTAGTGCCATCTTGACGTTGAGTAGTTCCTGGTACTCTCGCAGGTAGCGCGACATCTCCTGCTTTGCATCTGAGATGTCATTCTCAAGTTCGTTAATTTTCTCCTGTGAAGCAAGAGCATAGAAAGGCATAAAGGCATTAGAATGGGGATGCTTCTACTCACACCACAGGGCTCCAGTGTGAGGCTTGGTGGCTAAAGCGTTGGAAGGAATGAGATGCGCTACACAGCTGTTGGTGCTACCTCACAACAGCAGTGGATGTGAGCTATCAGTATAAATCAGTGGTCTTAAACTTTTTTGGCCTGGGCCCCCCAAGCACAATTTGGGCAGGCCGGGCCCCCCGAAAAATACCAAATGGACAGTATGTATTGTGCGCCTTCACCTGCTCCCATTACACACTCTGGGATCTACTTAGCCTGTGCCCACCACTACCCCATGGTTCCCACAAATCCTGCTCCCACCACAGTCACTGGGCTCCCCCCATCCCGTTCCAAACACAGTCCGAAGGCCAGTGGCGGCTGGTGAATTTTTTAAGTGGAGGCGCATAACTATTTCCCCCAAAAATACCATAGCGACCAAGCGCAGTGAGGGAGCCCAAACCAATCAAGGGGGATTCGTGGGTTTTCCCCGTGATTTTATTTTTTAAAATAATGCATTAAAATGTTGCATTGTAGAGCATACTTTAAAAATAAAATGGGTAAATAGCCAAACAGCTTGCAATTGGTGCTGGGGGGCTCAGAAGGCAGGCATGACATTTTTTTCTGGACATCTATGGTAGATGTCCAGTATAAATATACAATCCCTGTGCCCTGGGCCCCAATGGCCCTAACACAATCAACATGATTATGGATGTATGCAAGGCGCTGGAGTGCCAAGAGGGAAAGCATGGCATTTTTGACTGGACATCTTTAATAGAAATCTAGTAAAAAATATACCATCCCTGTCCCCTGGGCTCCACAGCGCCTCAGAAGAGGAGCTGATTTTGGCAGGTGGGTAGTGGGATTGTGCAACAAAGGCATTTAGGCATTTTTAAAATGCCTTTGTTGTACCTCCTTCCCCCCACCTCTATCCACCACTTGCCAAAATCAGCTCAAGGGACCAAAACAAACTAACACACACATTCATACAGCAATCACTCTATCATTCGCACGAGCATCCATCACCATACACTCACTCATAACACATGCATACACATGTTTAAATAAAATAAAAATGAACATAAACGTAGCTTCTGCATTGGCCTGCGTGTGGGTGTTGAAACGCACTGTTCCAGGCTGCTCTGTCCGTATGAGCGAGGAGGCGCAGGAGCTTCCCCTCACACATACGGACATTCAGTGCCCCAGCCAGCATTTCCAATGAGCTATGCAATGCTGACGAAGCAAAACGCCCCCAGCCTTGCATGGCTCAGTGAGCATGTGCGGCTGGGGAACTAAACTGAACTGTCAAAGTCAAAGGGAAATAGTGTTTCCCTTTGACAGTTCAGCCAGCCCAGGAGCGCTCCCTCAGCTGGAAAAAGCAGCTGAGGGAGTGCTCATTGTTTCACTTGGCTGGCTCCTTAGCTCCTCCATAATGGGTGAGGGGCCACTGGGTGGGCGCCCCCTCGCCATTATGGATGAGCTGCCAGGCTCGGACTGGCGCATAGGGCAGTAGGGCAATGCCTGTACCAAAAATGCAAAATGTTAATGTTGGCCAATCAAAATAGGCCACCTTTTTGCCCAATGTGGGCCGGTTTGATGAGTTACTTCACTATGCAGTTAGTAATTTTGACCGTTGTTGCTGAATAAATATTATTTAAATATTACAATGTATTTACATTTTAACATAAAGCACCCCCTTGGGTACTATTCAAACAGTCTGTGACTAAAGGAATGAATATCCATTTACTACTGAGGGCCACTTTTTCATTCGTGCTTGACACAGTTTCATGCTTGAGCCCGACCATGTGAGCGGCCCTTGGCCATTTCTTCCAATCTAAAAAGAAAAATAAGAGTTTTTTTTTAAAATGCATTTCATGCTGGGCTCTCACGGCCCACCAGGAATGCGGACGTAGCACGCTGCGGGGGCGCGCCCCACAGTTTGAATACCACTGGTATAAAGGGACCTGCTTCTCTCTGTACAGTGACTTGAGGAGGAGATCACAGCTGTATGCCTCTCTCTCTCCCTCTCCCTTACTCCCTCTCTTTCGCTCTCTCTCTCTCTGTCTCTCTCTCTCTCTCTCTCTCTCTCCCTGTACAGTGGCCTGAGGAAGAAGAAACAACGGCAAGCCTCTCTCTATGTCCTACCGTTGGGTTCTCAGTGTACAGCACGCTCTCTCTCTCTCATTCTCTCGGTCTGTGTCTGTCTCTATGCCCTACTCTGTCTCTCCGCATTGACCTACCTATGGGTTCCCAGGATGCAGTTATCTGCCACTCCACTTGCAATGTCCCATGGTTGGGTTCTCAGTGTACACCATCCTCACACTCTCTCTCTCTCACTCTCTTTCTCTCTCTCGCTGTCGCCCTCTGTAAAGTGGAGTCTGTTTAAAAATGCATGGATCAAGAGCGACTGAAGCAGTTTGAAACATAAGCAATCTGTAGGAAAAGGTATCAGTTTATGAGTAGAAATGACATTAGAGCGCCAAAGTCTGGACTGGCAAGGAGAGCTCTGTGTGCTGGCACTGCAGGGCAATTGATGCGGGGGGGGGGGGGGAATGGGGGAGGGCATGCTGCCTCTTATCATAAGTGGGAGGGACACTGATGGTGACTGATGATGAGCGGCTCCATGGTAAACAGAGCTGGAAATGGAAAATAATACTCTGGGAACGCCCTTCTCCTTGTGAGGAGGGGTGGGGTAGGGGTAAGGATTGTGGTAATCTGTTCGTGCAATCCAATACTGGGAATTTGCATAAAAGCAAAGAGCATTTTGGGACCAAAAGAAAGCTCGCATGTTTATTATTTTAAATAGGTCTGTGCTAGTAATTCAGCAAACAACCATTTGACTGAGTGAGAGAAGTTGTTCTCTGTGTTATTTTTTGGTCACAACAATCACCCTATCAGAAATATGTCTGTCAATGTTTGACATCTTATGAAGTGATGTGAGACTTCCTTCAGGCGTTACCGTGTGCTGCCGAGTCTACCCTCATTTCTGAGCCTAGTTCTGCCAGCTCTCCAGCAAGACAAACGTTGCTGTAGCTGTGTTCCGCCTTGTTCCTGTTCATTTCCTACACTATTCGTATAGGGGTGACCTGGGGCATTCGTGCTTTCCGGGAGCACGAGCATTGATGGAGGCTGTAGTACCGGAACTGACCGATTGGCGGCGGTGTAGACACAGATTGAAAGTGGTGTTCTCAAAGGAGGGGAAACAACACAGTGTTCCGGTGGCCATGTTGAGTGCTCGTTGCGTCTTCTATGTAAACAGACCGCGGTGATCGGGCTTCGCACGATGAGCGTCGACAGCAAAGCACTGTTTGCTGGGCCTAGGGCTGGGGATGGCAGGAGGGCATGCAAACCCCTGACAGCCCTGCGAGAAATAGCTTCAACCATTTCTCAAATGGTGCACGCATATCATGGCCGCGGGTGAGGGAAACGATAGAAAGATGGGGTACACACTCGGTGGCCTAACCTCGTGCATGTTAAGAAACCATCAATAATGATGCCGGGTCATCTTTAGCCAATTTGAGTTCAAACAGGGACTCGAACAATAGCGACTCCTTTCAGGCAGTTTGTCCAGGATTCAAAAGCAGCCCCATGGACGATAAAGCCTCTGTCTATGACATCAACATCAGAGTCACTGGCATTAATGACATCTGGGAACATTGTCACTCGTGGTGGGTGGAGTACTGGCAATGACGGTGATGGGAACCATAGGCACTGATGGTGACTTAGGCACTGGCATTAAGAGTGACTGGGCCTCACAATTGATGGTGACTGGAGCACTGGCACTGATGGAGGCTCGAGGCATTGACTGATGCTGGAATCACTGCTACGGAAGTGTCAGGAAGCACCGGCACTGATGGAGGCTGGAAGCATTGACTGATGCTGGAATCACTGCTACGGAAGTGTCAGGAAGCACCGGCACTGATGGAGGCCTGATGCTGGAATCACTGCTACGGAAGTGTCAGGAAGCACCGGCACTGATGGAGGCTGGAAGCATTGACTGATGCTGGAATCACTGCTACGGGAGTGTCAGGAAGCACCGGCACTGATGGAGGCTGGAAGCATTGAATGATGCTGGAATCAGTGCTACGGGAGTGTGAGGAAGCACCGGCACTGATGGAGGCTGGAAGCATTGACTGATGCTGGAATCAGTGCTACGGGAGTGTCGGGAAGCACCGGCACTGATGGAGGCTGGAAGCATTGACTGATGCTGGAATCAGTGCTACGGGAGTGTCGGGAAGCACCGGCACTGATGGAGGCTGGAAGCATTGACTGATGCTGGAATCAGTGCTAGGGAAGTTGCAGGAAGCACCGGCACTGATGGAGGCTGGAAGCATTGACTGATGCTGGAATCAGTGCTACGGGAGTGTCAGGAATAACCGGCACTGATGGAGGCTGGAAGCATTGACTGATTCTGGAATCACTGCTACGGAAGTGTCAGGAAGCACCGGCACTGATGGAGGCTGGAAGCATTGACTGATGCTGGAATCACTGCTACGGAAGTGTCAGGAAGCACCGGCACTGATGGAGGCTGGAAGCATTGACTGATGCTGGAATCACTGCTACGGAAGTGTCAGGAATCACCGGCACTGATGGAGGCTGGAAGCATTGACTGATGCTGGAATCACTGCTACGGGAGTGTCAGGAATCACCGGCACTGATGGAGGCTGGAAGCATTGACTGATGCTGGAATCACTGCTACGGGAGTGTCAGGAAGCACCGGCACTGATGGAGGCTGGAAGCATTGACTGATGCTGGAATCACTGCTACGGGAGTGTCAGGAAGCACCGGCACTGATGGAGGCTGGAAGCATTGACTGATGCTGGAATCACTGCTACGGAAGTGTCAGGAAGCACCGGCACTGATGGAGGCTGGAAGCATTGACTGATGCTGGAATCAGTGCTACGGGAGTGTCAGGAAGGACCGGCACTGATGGAGGCTCGAAGCATTGGCTGATGCTGGAATCAGTGCTACGGGAGTGTCAGGAAGCACCGGCACTGAAGGAGGCTCGAAGCATTGACTGATGCTGGAATCACTGCTACGGGAGTGTCAGGAATCACCGGCACTGATGGAGGCTCGAAGCATTGAGTGATGCTGGAATCACTGCTACAGGAGTGTCAGGAAGCACCGGCACTGATGGAGCCTCGAAGCATTGACTGATGCTGGAATCACTGCTAAGGAAGTGTCAGGAAGCACCGGCACTGGTGGTGACATTGAGCAATGGCATTTAGATTTCCTGGTGAACCGTATTTTATTTGTCTTTTATTAAGCGCCTTAAGCCAAAGTGCTGAACATAAAAATGAGACTCGGTACAATACAAGTGAATAAGCAGTTAGGTACAGGAAACAATCACTCAGGAATGTTGTAGTAGATGAGATTTTAATGAACCACGAAAGAGAGAGTAGACAGTGATAGAATGGGGGAAAGTGGCAGAGCATTCCAATGAAGGGGGGTCAAGACGTTCAAAAGAACGAAAACAAGACTGAGCACATGGGGGACGAGGAGGCAAATATGTGGACTGAGAAGAAGAGCGAATAGAGCGAATGGGAGTGTAAAAGGATATGAGTTCTGTAAGTTAGCTAGGGGCTAGGCCATGGAGAGATTTGAAGACAAGACAGAGAACATTTTATTTGAGACTAAAAGGGCAGCCAGGCAAGTGCTGCGATAGAGAAAGAAATAGAGTGCTGATTATTGAGAAGGTACAGTAGGCAGATAGAAGAATTAAAGACTGAGCTAAGAGGAGCAAGACGAGAATTGGGGAGTCCAAACAGAGCAGTAGAACAGTGGAAAAAGTGAGAAAAGATTAAAGAGTACATTAAAAGTTTAGATGTTTCAAATGTGAGAAACGGGCGGGCCTTACGGTTGTTGTGAAGATGTAAACAACAAGAACAAGAGGTTAGAGAAATGTGATGGGAAAAAGAGAGGTTTGAGTCGAAGTAGAAACCAAGATTACGAGCTGTAGATGAGATTGGGAGCTTAGTAGGAGGAAAGGATATGAAAGAAGGTGGAAGATGGGGGAGGAAGAGTGTTTTCAGGAAAGAGCAGTACTTCAGTCTATAGAGTAAGAAAGTGGAAAGACATCCAAGATTTAATAGCAACTAGGCAAGCTGAAAGAGTGTGATGAATTTCATGAGAGAAGGAATAAAAGGACAGAAAGAGTTGAGTGTCGTTGGCGTAGAAGTGATGAGATAGACCAAAGGAGGAAATAATAGCTGCAAGGTGTGATGTGTACAAAGAAAAGAGAGAAGGGCCTAAATCCAACCCTTGAGGTACCCCATGGGCGAGCAAGAAAGACCTAGAGGACTTGTCCGCCCAGAAGACAGAAAACAGTATGATTAGACGGATAAGAGTTAAACCAAGACAGAACAGGACCTGTAAGACTGAAATAGGAAAGTGACGCCAGAAGTAAAGAGTGATCCACAGTGTCAAAGACAGCCGATAGATCTAGAAGAAAAGATGAGTGCATAGAGTAGGGAGCTAAATGGTGAGTGTGGGCACTGGCAGTGATGATGATGAGTGACTCTGTGACTAGGGACCTGACACTAAGGTTTACTGGTGCTCCGACAGTTATAGGGATTCAGTCAGGCTTGTAGCTGGGGCAATTGGCAATGATGGCCCCCCAGATCACTAGTTCCGATGGTGGCTTGAAGCACTGGCTCTGATGGCAACTGAGCACTGGCATTGACTGTAATTACGGTGCTCGATCCAGCCATGCCTGGTTGTACCAATGCAGATGGAACAATGATACTGATGATGATGACTTGCCTTAGTGGGCGGATGGTGTTGACTGAGCCGTTGGGACTAGTGGTGACTGGTCACTGGTGCTAACTCTGACAGAGAGATAACACTGGCGGCACTGATGATGCAATGCACATAATATGGCTGGGAGCACCGGCACTCATTATGACTGTGAGTATTGACAATGTGGGCCCGATTCATGGAAATATGCGCAGAACTCCTGCAAGGGCTACGCACCTAGAAGGACACTGAGTGAGGCTGCGCGCAGATTAAAAAATGCGTGCCACGCCTATTGCTTGCGCAAAATAACCGTATTCGCAAGTCATGGCTGGAACACCGCCCACACGCAAATCATAAACAGCTAGTTCAGCCACATTTGGGCGCTCACCCAGGCACAAATACACGCACCCTCCAATCAGTCTGTAGGGTCCCCCACAAGCAGACTTGCATCTCGGGGACCCTGCGCAGGGTTCCCTGTAACTGTTCCTGGCACCCTGACAACCTGCATATGAAAAATCATAACTCGGTCTGAACTCAGAAAATCTGCCTGAGAACCCCGTAAACCGTTCCTGCACCCCACTACACAGTTTAGGCGCACCCCTAAGTAAGTTTGGAACCCTGGTTGCATAAAAGCACCCCGAAATCTGACATGCAACTACACCTCCGTGCAGCAAACCCTACGTGCAAGTGTACTTGCGCTTGCCTACGCGTGGTGGATCGAATGAAGGACTTGCATGGCCAGGGGAGTTGCTAGGTCTGGAGAAGACCCGGGGCTAAGCTGATGTCGGAACTGTTGGGACTGGGGGCTACCTAGTCTTTTGGCTGTAGCTCCTGAGATTCTATCCGGGGCTACAACCAAAAGATCAGGGGCTATAGCCCCCTTAGCCCCCCCCTAGCAACGCCCCTGTGCATGGCCAATCCATGCCCACCCTCTGCGTGGAGTCTCACGCAAGGCCCTCAACAGCTCACACAGACGTGCCGAGCCACCACAAACTCCACGCAAGTCTTGGAGAAGTGCCACACATTCAATTCCATGAATCAACAAATGCGATTTTGCGTGCAGTTTGGAACACAAGTACCCTATTTTCCGTGCAAATAATTCCATGATTCGCACCCTGTTGGTTTTTGGGCCATTGGAATTTCTGGTGGGTGGTATGGATGAGCACTGGCACTGATGGAACATGAAAGCACCGAAACTTTTGATAAGTGGGTACCCTGGTTGTAGCTGTGAGATTGGCAGTGTGGGGGGAATTTGATGAATTTATTGATTGGTAGAACTGGCATTGGATGTTACTAAGGCACTGGCACTGATGCTGAATGGATGTGCTGGTGCTGATTGTTAGTGCGGGCACTGGCACTGATGCTGAATGGATGTGTTGGTGCTGATTGTAAGTGCGGGCACTGGCACTGTTGATGATGAGCAAAGGCACATTGGGTGTCTTGAAATTCTGCAACATTTTGTAAACTAAACATTGGCTCTGAAGGTAACTAGGGGCACTGTCACTGATGGCGACTACAGCACTGGCACCGATGGTGTATGGGTGCCCCGACACTGGTGATAACTGGAAAATTGATAGTAACTGTAACAATGTGTAGGCATTGTAAATCAGCCAATGGTATATGGGAGTCAAGGTGCTGGCATTGGTAAATGAAAGCGCTGGCACTGATGTTGTCTGGGGCACTAATGCTGACTGGGGAACTGGCATTAATGGAGTATTGTTCCCTCTTATAGTGACTGGAAGCAATGTCACTCATAATATCTGGGGACACTGGCAATAATAATGGTGACTAGCGCACTGGCACCGATGGTTTCTGGGTGCCCCGACTCTGGTGGTGACTGGAAGAAATGGAATTGATAGTAACTGTTACAATGTGCATGCGTTGTAAATCAGCCAATGACGTATCGTGGTCAAGGCACTGGCATTGGTGGTAAATGAAAGCACTGGCACTGATGTTGACTGGAGAACTGGCATTAATGTTCCTCTGAGCATTCCCTCTTACTTTGACTGGAAGCAATGTCGCTCATAATATCTGGGGGCACTGGCAATAATGGTCTCTGTCAGTGCCGACACTGGTGGTGATTGTAAGCACTAGCATTGATGGCGGCTAGAAGCCCTTACCCTGGTGGTGGCATGCACAGATGGTTAGTGGACGCACTGGCACTGATGGTGACTACCGGTGTTGGCTTTGATGATAGCTGGCAGCACTGGAACTGACTGGGAGTGGGATAGACTGGGCACACCAGCAGCAATGGCAACTGGCAGCAATGGCACTTATTATTTCTTACTTACTAAGACACGGTCCCCAAAGCCTCTGGAAGCACTGAGACTGATGGGGACTGAAGCACTGGCACTTATAGTGACTGCAAGTACTGTCACTAATGGTGGCTGGAAGCACTAGAGCGGGCAGGGGCTGGAAGCGTGCCACTTGCAGTGGCTGGGCACAGAGGCACTGGTGGTGACTATGAGCTTTAGTGGCGGGAAGAACTGGCACTTATGCTGACTGCGCCCTGGCAATGATGGTGACTGCCAGCACCGGCCCTGATGGCGGATTGGAGCACTGCACCGCCGCTGGTGGTGACTGGATACACTGGAAGCCACGGTGGTCTTAGGAATGCTAACAGCGCCTGCTAAGGAGCATCCAGACAGAGTGCAGTCACCCAAGCAATCTACCCCGAGTCTAGTATCACAGCTCAGTAAAATGCGCGTGATTGTCATAAATCCGTCATTTTATACAATTAATCGGACTGGCTATTGCACAGCCCGGTCCTTCAAGCCGTACGTGTGACTAAACGTTATACATTTTAGCCATTCAGATGATGTAAGTGCTGCAAATTCACAGCCCAGTGCCTCGTAATATCCTTTTATATAATGTATCTGATTGTCAGTTCCACAGGCCAGTCCCCCAAACATGCTATATAGCAGCTAGTTACCCATCCCAGTCAGTCACACTGCGTGTATGTTACAGTCAGGCACACATCACAGCCATTTACACTGTGCATCGTTTAGACGTAGATTCCAGTCCCCTCTATAAAATATCCATGTTGGTTACACAGGCCAGTCCCCCAAACATTCTTTGTAGCAGCTGGTTACGCATCCCAGTCAGTCACACCGCGTGTATATTACAGTCAGGCACACATCACATCCATTCACACTGTGCATCGCTTAGGCGTAGATTCCAGTCCCCTCTATAAAGTATCCATGTTGGTTACACAGGCCAGTCCCCCAAACATTATTTGTAGCAGCTGGTTACGCATCCCAGTCAGTCACACCCCGTGTATGTTACAGTCAGGCACACATCACATCCATTCACACTGTGTATCGCTTAGACGTAGATTCCAGTCCTCTCTACAATGTATCCATGTTGGTTACACAGGCCAGTCCCCCAAACATTCTTTGTAGCAGCTGGTTACGCATCCCAGTCAGTCACACCCCGTGTATGTTACCGTCAGGCACACATCACATCCATTCACACTGTGTATCGCTTAGACGTAGATTCCAGTCCTCTCTACAATGTATCCATGTGGGTTACACAGGCCAGTCCCCCAAACATCATTTGTAGCAGCTAGTTACGCATCCCAGTCAGTCACACCCCGTGTATGTTACAGTCAGGCGCACATCACAGCTATTCACACTGTGTATCGCTTAGACAGAGAGTCCAGTCCCCTATACAATGAATGAATGTGGGTTACACAGTCCAGTCGTTCTTGTATTGTTTATGTGGCTGTTAGTTGCACGGGAGATTTCTTCACAAAATACACCTGGCCGTGATTTGCACACTTTAGGCCAGTACAAAATGTATGTTACTGCGAGTGCGCGGCCAATTATTTAGTATAATGTGCCAGGATGCCAATCGTGAGTACCACGGTGTGGCAGGGTGCACGCCACGCAGCCCAGTCCTGCATATGCATTAGGTTACTATCAATGACACACGGTGCTTTAAGTGGGATACGAAATCGAGAGGGGGCTCTAATGCGTCGTGATCGTGATTAAATATTTGAGGGCCGGCCTGAAAAGGTTCTCACAAAGCATCCAGTCCCAAGTAGCTTATCAAGCTCTGAGAGAGGGGTGAACTGTGCAATTAAAAGGGGTGGCCTAACAGAGCCAATCGAGTTACGTATGTTCAAAGAAAGGGCAAACACTCTCGTTTAAATATGGTTAATGTGTGTAAATATTACGACCAAAATAAATATATTCAAATATGAAACAGAACATCAAATCAAAAGGGGTCAGAACACCATGTAATACCACAGTTCATTTGAAAGAAATCCATTATTTGTACATGCGAATTAAAGACTTTCTAATGATAATACTTTCATGTAATGTGTGGCAAAAACCAAACAATACATTCTCTTAAAATGTCCTTTTCCTGTTTGAAAAGTACCAATTTTCTCAAGTCTTTAAATAATGTTTTGATTCTAAACATTACTGATAGGGACATCTACTGGCAAAGAATAGTATTGCCATTCATATTTTTAAAGATACATCAGTTCGGAGAGCCCTGGCAGAGCCCTTGCTCAAGGGCAGTAGTTGGAATCTGCCAGGGCTGAGCCCTGGCAAGCCCTGGCCCATTTAAAGCCCTGATTACACCGTGCAGTGGACCTAAAACGTACCAATCAAACCGTTTGAGAGTCCTTGCTGTGTGCAATGTAGTTACCCATTCTAAGGGCCAGTCTTCACCCGGCAGGCCACCTGATGGCATCCGGCCGGGTGCCCTGGAAATACCTGCACACCTTCCTACATACCCTGTACGTGGTACTCAATAGATAATGCACACCCTGCACACAGGGATGTGTGCACTTTGTACACACAGCAGGGTTCTGTGGGCAAGAAGATTGTAGGTCTTTGTGTAATGGAGTTAGTACTTTAAATTGGGTGGGCCACGAGGGGAGCAACGTATGGCCCTGACGTCGGTACCCGCATTTCTTGCTCTGGTGTCTCCTCTTTTGGGCGGGGGCAGAGCAGTTCCACTGAAGGTTACACTGCATTGTGTGTTGAGGTCAGCATGGGAAGAGCGCGCACTGTAATATTCTAGGAGGTTGCCTAGGGTGCCACCAGCAGAGGGCACCAGGAGACCCATTTCAAAAGAAAGGGGTCGCTCGCACCGCTGAGGTCCTTTCACAAAGCCTGAATGCAGTGAGGAGTCGTCAAAGGACGATAAAAGTGGCAAAGCAGCCCTGCACAGAAATACCTGTGTTATCACTCTAACAACACTCACCGCGGCCTCTCATAGAAATGACAGCACTGGCACTTCCCACCAGGCTGAGATTACTTCTAAAGTGACCGCCCTGGCGCTTCTGTGCAAGGTTGGGAGGATGTTCAAAGAGACCGCACTGGCGCTTCTATGCAAGGTTGGGAGGATGTTCAAAGTGACCGCCCTGGTGCTTCTGTGCAAGGTTGGGAGGACTGTCAAAGTGACCGCCCTGGCGCTTCTGTGCAAGGTTGGGAGGATTGTCAGAGTCACCACATTGACACTTCTATGCAAGGTTGGGAGGAAGGTTGGGGGGTTTGTCAAAGTGACCGCAGTGGCGCTTCTGTGCAAGGTTGGGAGGATTGTCAAAGTCACCACATTGACACTTCTATGCAAGGTTGGGAGGAAGGTTGGGGGGTTTGTCAAAGTGACCGCACTGGCGATTCTATGCAAGGTTGGGAGGATGTTCAAAGAGACCGCACTCGCGCTTCTATGCAAGGTTGGGAGGACTGTCAAAGTGACTGCATTGACATTTCTATGCAAGGTTGGGAGGATTGTCAATGTGACAGCACTGGCGTTTGTATGCAAGTTTGGGAGGATTATCAAAGTGACCGCCCTGGCGCTTCTATGCAAGGTTGGGAGGATTGTCAAAGTGACCGCATTGACGCTTCTATGCAAGGTCTGAAGGATTGTCATAGTGACCGCACTGGCGCTTCTGTGCAAGGTTGGGAGGATTGTCAAAGTGACCGCACTGGTGCTTCTATGCAAGGTTGGGAGGATTGTCAAAGTGACCGCACTGGTTCTTCTATGCAAGGTTGGGAGGACTGTCGAAGTAACCATACTGGCACTTGTATGCAAGGTTGGGAGGAAGGCTGGGAGGATTGTCAAAGTGACCGCCCTGGTAATTCAATGTAAGTTTTGGAGGATTGTCAAAGTGACAGCTCTGGCGCTTCTATGCAATGTTGGGAGGATTGTCAAAGTGACTGCACTGGCGCTTCTATTCAAGGTTGGGAGGATTGTCAAAGTGACCGCACTGGTGCTTCTATGGAATGATGGGAGGATTCTCAAAGTGAAAGCACTGTCGCTTCTATGCAAGGTTGGGGGGAAGGTTGGGCGGATTGTCAAAGTGACCGCACTGGCCCTTCTATGCAAGGTTGGGAGGATTGTCAAAGTGACTGCACTGACGCTTCTATGGAAGGTTGGGTGGAAGCTTAGGAGGATTGTCAAAGTGACAGCACTGTTGCTTCTACACAAGGTTGGGAGGATTGTCAAAGTGACCGCACTGGCGCTTTTATGGAAGCTTGGGAGGATTGTCAAAGTGACCGCACTGGTGCTTCTATGCCAGGTTGGGAGTATTGTCAAAGTGAACGCACTGGCGCTTCTATGCAAGGTTGAGAGGATTGTCAAAGTGACCGCACTGGTTCTTCTATGCAAGATTGGGAGGATTGTCAAAGTGACCACACTGGCGCTTCTTTGTACGGTTGGAAGTATTATCATAGTGACCCCACTGGTGCTTCTTTGCAAGATTCTGTGGAAGGTTGGGAGGATTGTCAAAGTGACCGCACTGGTGCTTCTATCTAAAGTTTGGAAGTTTGTCAAAGTGACAGCACTGGTGATTCTATGCAAGGTTGGGAGGATTGTCAAAGTGACCGCACTAGCGCTTCTATGCAAGGTTGGGAGGATTGTCAAATTGACCACACTGGCGCTACTATGCAAGGTTGGGAGGATTGTCAAAGTGAACGCACTGGCACATCAATGCAAGGTTGGGAGGATTGTCAATGTGACCGCATTGACGCTTCTATGCAAGGTTGGGAGAAAGGTTGGGAGGATTGTCAAAGTGACCGTACTGGCACTTCTATGGAAGGTTGGGTGGAAGCTTAGGAGGATTGTCAAAGTGACAGCACTGTTGCTTCTACACAAGGTTGGGAGGATTGTCAAAGTGAGCGCATTGATGCTTCTATGCAAGGTTGGGAACATTGTTAAAGTGACCGCATTGATGCTTCTATGCAAGGTTGGGAAGAAGGTTGGGGGGATTGTCAAATTGACCGCACTGGCGCTTCTATGCAAGGTTGGGAACATTGTTAAAGTGACCGCATTGATGCTTCTATGCAAGGTTGGGAAGAAGGTTGGGCGGATTGTCAAATTGACCTCACTGGCGCTTCTATGCAAGGTTGGGAGGATTGTCAAAGGGACAGAACTGGCGCCTCTATGCAAGGTTGGGAGGATTGTCAAAGTGACCGCACTGGCGCTTATATGCAAAGTTGGGAGGATTGTCAAAGTGACAGAACTGGCGCTTATATGCAAGGTTGGGAGCATTGTCAAAGTGACCACACTGGTGCTTCTATGCAAGGTTGGGAGGATTGTCAAAGTGACCGCACTGGTGCTTCTGTGCAAGGTTGGGAGGATTGTCAAAGTGAGCGCACAGGCGCTTCTGTGCAAGGTTGGGAGAATTGTCAAAGTGACCGCATTGATGCTTCTATGCAAGGTTGGGAAGAAGGTTGGGCGGATTGTCAAAGTGACCGCACTGGCGCTTAGATACAAGTTTGGGCGGATTGTCAAAGTGACCGCACTGGCGCTTCTGTGCAAGGTTGGGAGGATTGTCAAAGTGACCACACTGGCGCTTCTGTGCAAGGTTGGGAGGATTGTCAAAGTGACCGCACTGGCGCTTCTGTGCAAGGTTGGGAGGATTGTCAAAGTCACCACATTGACACTTCTATGCAAGGTTGGGAGGAAGGTTGGGGGGTTTGTCAAAGTGACCGCACTGGCGATTCTATGCAAGGTTGGGAGGATGTTCAAAGAGACCGCACTGGCGCTTCTATGCAAGGTTGGGAGGTCTGTCAAAGTGACTGCATTGACATTTCTATGCAAGGTTGGGAGGATTGTCAATGTGACAGCACTTGCGTTTCTATGCAAGTTTGGGAGGATTGTCAAAGTGACCGCCCTGGCGCTTCTATGCAAGGTTGGGAGGATTGTCAAAGTGACCGCATTGACGCTTCTATGCAAGGTCTGAAGGATTGTCATAGTGACCGCACTGGCGCTTCTGTGCAAGGTTGGGAGGATTGTCAAAGTGACCGCACTGGCGCTTCTGTGCAAGGTTGGGAGGATTGTCAAAGTGACCGCACTGGTGCTTCTATGCAAGGTTGGGAGGATTGTCAAAGTGACCGCACTGGTTCTTCTATGCAAGGTTGGGAGGACTGTCGAAGTAACCATACTGGCACTTCTATGCAAGGTTGGGAGGAAGGCTGGGAGGATTGTCAAAGTGACCGCCCTGGTAATTCAATGTAAGTTTTGGAGGATTGTCAAAGTGACAGCTCTGGCGCTTCTATGCAATGTTGGGAGGATTGTCAAAGTGACTGCACTGGTGCTTCTATTCAAGGTTGGGAGGATTGTCAAAGTGACCGCACTGGTGCTTCTATGGAATGATGGGAGGATTGTCAAAGTGAAAGCACTGTCAATTCTATGCAAGGTTGGGAGGAAGGTTGGGCGGATTGTCAAAGTGACCGCACTGGCCCTTCTATGCAAGGTTGGGAGGATTGTCAAAGTGACTGCACTGACGCTTCTATGGAAGGTTGGGTGGAAGCTTAGGAGGATTGTCAAAGTGACAGCACTGTTGCTTCTACACAAGTTTGGGAGGATTGTCAAAGTGACCGCACTGGCGCTTCTATGGAAGCTTGGGAGGATTGTCAAAGAGACCGCACTGGTGCTTCTATGCCAGGTTGGGAGTATTGTCAAAGTGAACGCACTGGCGCTTCTATGCAAGGTTGGGAGGATTGTCAAAGTGACCGCACTGGTGCTTCTATGCCAGGTTGGGAGTATTGTCAAAGTGAACGCACTGGCGCTTCTATGCAAGGTTGAGAGGATTGTCAAAGTGACCGCACTGGTTCTTCTATGCAAGATTGGGAGGATTCTCAAAGTGACCACACTGGCGCTTCTTTGTACGGTTGGAAGTATTATCAAAGTGACCCCACTGGTGCTTCTTTGCAAGATTCTGTGGAAGGTTGGGAGGATTGTCAAAGTGACCGCACTGGTGCTTCTATGTAAAGTTGGGAGGATTGTCAAAGTGACCAAACTGGCGCTTCTATGCAAGGTTGGGAGGATTGTCATAGTGACAGAACTGGCGCCCCTATGCAAGGTTGGGAGGATTGTCAATGTGATTGCATTGACGCTTCTATGCAAGGTTGGGAGAAAGGTTGGGAGGATTGTCAAAGTGACCAAACTGGCGCTTCTATGCAAGGTTGGGTGGAAGCTTAGGAGGATTGTCAAAGTGACAGCACTGTCGCTTCTACACAAGGTTGGGAGGATTGTCAAAGTGAGCGCATTGATGCTTCTATGCAAGGTTGGGAACATTGTTAAAGTGACCGCATTGATGCTTCTATGCAAGGTTGGGAAGAAGGTTGGGCGGATTGTCAAATTGACCGCACTGGCGCTTCTATGCAAGGTTGGGAACATTGTTAAAGTGACCGCATTGATGCTTCTATGCAAGGTTGGGAAGAAGGTTGGGCGGATTGTCAAATTGACATCACTGGCGCTTCTATGCAAGGTTGGGAGGATTGTCATAGTGACAGAACTGGCGCCCCTATGCAAGGTTGGGAGGATTGTCAAAGTGACCGCACTGGCGCTTCTGTGCAAGGTTGGGAGAATTGTCAAAGTGACCGCATTGATGCTTCCATGCAAGGTTGGGAAGAAGGTTGGGCGGATTGTCAAAGTGACCGCACTGGCGCTTATATGCAAGTTTGGGCGGATTGTCAAAGTGACCGCACTGGCGCTTCTGTGCAAGGTTGGGAGGATTGTCAAAGTGACCACACTGGCGCTTCTGTGCAAGGTTGGGAGGATTGTCAAAGTGACCGCTCTGGCGCTTCTATGCAAGGTTGGAAGGATTGTCAAAGTGACCACACTGGCGCTTCTGTGCAAGGTTGGGAGGATTGTCAAAGTGACCGCACTGCCGCTTCTATGCAAGATTGGAAGGATTGTCAAAGTGACCACACTGGCGCTTCTGTGCAAGGTTGGGAGGATTGTCAAAGTGACCGCACTGGCGCTTCTGTGCAAGGTTGGGAGGATTGTCAAAGTGACCGCACTGGCGCTTCTATGCAAGGTTTGGAACATTGTTAAAGTGACCGCATTGATGCTTCTATGCAAGGTTGGGAAGAGGTTGGGCGGATTGTCAAAGTGACCGCACTGGCGCTTATATGCAAGTTTGGGCGGATTGTCAAAGGGACCGCACTGGTGCTCCTATGCAAGGTTGGGAGGATTGTCAAAGTGACAGCACTGGCGCTTCTCTGCAGGGCTGCAAAGACTTTTAAAGGGATATTGCTGTTCAGTGGGTATAACTGGAGTATGTCTGCAGGGGGCAGTGGTTATCCTATCTAAAGGAACTGGATATGCGCGTGTCCAAGTGTTGTCGAGTTCAGGAACTCAGTACATGGGGGTAGCAGGGCTGTTGACCTGGTACTCCTTAAACAACAGGGGCAGGAGTGTTAATTGCCCCTGTAGGGATTCTGCTTGTATTTATATGATGCAACTAAAAACGAAAAACGAATGCAGATTGAAAGCCGTGCTCTTCTAAATAGCATTGCTGCTGGTTCCTCTCCTGCTGGGCTCAGGCCTGGGGCAGAGTTTGCAGGCATGTTACACAATTAGGAAGTGCCACACACTTCAAAGTGGGAAGGCCACCTCCTCAATTTATCTCCTGAGCCTTGCCGTTTCGGGGTGTGGGGCGTGGGGTGCTGAGTGGAGGACAGGCTAAACCTGTTTTGTGAGCAAGGAATCCTAAAGCAGAATGCTGCAAGGACAGCTCAGTAGTTTAGGTAACTGTTTCTGAGATGTTATATGTGTAGTCCTGTCTGTAAATTATATGTCTTTTTCCACGTTCTGCTACAAAATGTGCTGTAAAGTGAGTAGATGCGCCCTTGGGATAGGTATAGCCCCCTCAGAATTCCTGACCCCTTAACGAAAATAAGGAAGTTGACAGCCATATTTGCGAGCACAGTAAGTGTTGTTTCCAGGGGTGGTCGAAATGGGAAGCTACCCAGATGGCAGAGTGGGTAAGTGCACTGAAAGGGCAGGTGTGAATCAGTGCCCGGACTGATGCGTTTACCTAATTAACATCCCAATCAGGGCCAGTAGCAGAGGAGAGACGCCTTTTCTGGCCTGTTTCAATGCCCCATCCCCCCACGCAACCCCCAACGCAGAGACAGGCAGCATAATCTGTATTCATCTACGTTCACAGCCATTTGTTCATATTGTCAGTCCAAATGTACCTTATCTTGGATGGAGCCTAGCCAGGGGTTTAAGTGGGCCAGGTCTATACAGGATTCAGACCTGGCAGTCTCCAAATATTGGCCTTGAGCCAGGGCTCTGCCAGGGCTCTCTGAACTTACCTCTCTGGGCACATTTCTTTAACATACTGCTCTTTGCCAGTAGATGTCACCTTCAGCAATGTTTAGACTCACAACCTCAGTTCAATTCGTATTTCGGTTGCTTTCAAACACGAAAGGGAAATTATAAGAGAATACATTGTTATATTGTTGCAACCCATTGCATTAAAATAGTATTATTAGGAGGATTTTACTAAGTATGTACGAATAATGGATTTCTTTCACAAGAAGTGTGGGATTGCGTGGTGTACTGACCCATTTTGCTTTATTTGGATACATTTATTTTGGTCAACATTTGTACACACATTAACCATATGTTCATACATTCTTTAAATCAGAATGTGTTTGCCTTTCATTACACACATGTGTCCTTGATTGGCTCTGTGAGGCCACTCCTTTAATTGCGCAGGCCACGCCTCTTTTAAAGCTTTAATAGCTGCTTAGTATGTGAGGCTGCACGAGACCCTTTTTACGCCTGCCCCCAGATATTGCACCATGACACATTAGAGCGACCCCCTCCCCCCAGCAACCAATCCCCCCCCCACACACCTCGATTTCTTATCCTACTTAAAGCACTGGGCCTAGCTGTGCTTTAGTGAATTTTGACAAATAGCCCCCCAGGGAGATTTGACAGGGATGGGAGAGTCACTAAAACGCCAAATAAGTCGAAAGAGGCGGAGGTGGGGGGCGGGGACGGCGAGTGCAGGGGCCGAAGCAGTTTATCGAGATAAAAACAGGGCGACATGCAGAAAGGAAGACGTTATAGAGAAAGTGGGGCAAAGCAATAGGAACAGAATACAAGTGAGAAACAAGAAAAGTGTCAGATTATAATTGGGTATTTATTACGCGCTTAATACCCAGAGGTTTCTAACTGCGGACCTGGAGAACGAACCTGTGTTGCTTTGCGTCGTCCAAGGCGAGCGCGTTGCCCGTGAGCTATCCTCCCGGTACATAATAAGGAAAGGAGAGGGAGATCAGAGCAAAGTAAGGCAGGGGGATTGAACAAAAAGCAATAGGATGCGAGAGTGGAATTAAGAAAAAAGATGGACAGAAAGATGGAGGGAGAGGGAGCTTCAAACGAAAAGAAGGAGAGAGTACTGCCGAAGAAAAGGAGGAGGGTGGGCTGCAGAAGAAAAGGAGAGAGCTGCAGAAGAAAAGAAGGAGAGAGCACTGCAGAAGAAAAGGAGAGAGCACTGTACAAAAAAGGAGATAACGCTGCCGAAGAAAGGGAGATGGGCTGCAGAAGAAAAGGAGAGAGCATTACAGAAGAAAAGAAGGAGGGAGCACTGTAGAAAAAAAGAGAGCGCTGCAGATGAAAAGGAGGAGAGGGGGCTGTAGAAGAAAATGAGAGAGGGCTGCCGAAGAAAAGATGGAGAGAGCGCTGCAGAAGGCAGGAACGTGCAGTAGAAGAGGCCAAGAAAGGAGTGTGCATAGAAACAGAGAGAGAGCGAAAAGGAGGTGGCAATACGTGAAGCGGGGGGGAGGGGGTGCACGTCAGCTCCAAAAGGAAATAAGGGGGGGGGGGGCATTATGCAGAATCACTGCATCGGTGCAAAGAGCGCAGTTGCAGAAGTTGACCCACTGCCAGCAACATATAAACATCAGTGCATTATGCCCCGGTAGAATTATGCCACAGTGCTAAGACTGGGGGGCAAATAGTGCCCGCGTGCATTGGAAGGACGTGCTGTGTGTACTTGGGCAATGCTGACCCTAATGCTAAGTGCGCAGAATATCTGTGATGCCACCCACAAAGGGAGTGATGCATGAGAGGTGTGGCGGAAAGACAAGGAAACAGAAAGAAACAGGCAGGGAGCTAGGTGGCGTGAGAAATGTACTACATAAAAAAGGATAAAAGGCTAGGGTGGTAGTGAGGCAGGGGGTACGCAACGAGCGCCACGGGGAGGGGGGTAGGTTAGTTGTTGGCCATGGCTGGGTACCATTGCGCCTAGAAACGGCACGGGGCATGTGATTGAGTGACCATGCACCCCTACAGCAAAAATGCAGACGCTTTAGCAAGCGAGATAGTGTAGTGGGTTCATGCACACACTGGAGAGTGAGACACACCATGCAAGTTCTCTTTTACACGTTGCTTTCGTAATTACGAGACTTGCGAAAATGTTCACGAATAGCGGTGGTATATATAGGGTGCACTTCAGAATCGGACAGCTGAGAACTAACTGCTCGGCACGTCTAAAAAGGCACCGCTGGCGGCTCGGCCGGGAGGCGGGTAGCGACAGATCTGGCAGTGCTTTCTGGGATGCAGGAACTTCTGCAGAGGCGGTGCCGGTCAGTGTCAAACTGCAGGGCCCAGTCTGGGGGCGTAGTGCACTTTCCGGGGATCCGCCAGCCAGCTGTTAATTCTTTAGGGAGGTGAGATTGCCACCAATGACCACCAGGTGGAGTGCGCTGGCTCTGTGGATCAGCACCAGGCACCGTGGACAGCTGCCTGGAAGCACTGTGTGCCATTCCACGACCCGAGGGCGGTCTAGGTACATGTATCGTGTATGCAGTGGTCTATGCTATGCGCTGAAGCCGCAAGCGGCCTTCCCAGATCGCCGTCCTTTCTTGCAACGCTTTGCTTGAAAGCGCCATTTCCCCCGAATCATGGAATGATGTGCGTGTAAAACGTGGATTTGTGCGCCATTCTGCCCTCAAATCCCAGTTTGACGAATGGGGATTTGCGAGCAGACTGGCACGCAAATACCCGTTTTACACGCAAATCATTCCACGAATGAGGGCCTAAAATGCGTGCTCATATCTAGTGCTTTGGGTTAAGGCGCTATATAAATAACACATCAATATCATTATTATATCTGATGTTGATCGCTGCATTCTTGATGCAGAGACAGCTCAGTCGGTGTGTGCGCCTGCGGACAGCTAATTTGCCGGATCTGGCTGTGTGGATAGCTGAATGAATACTTGACTGGGGCGGGTCTCCGTACAGGCAGTGAGAAGACCACCCACCTAAAGGCAAAGCTGAGACGAGCCAAGCTTTGGCTGCATGCAGAGAGCTCCTCATTGGTCCAAGAGTGACACAGCTGTCACATGATATTATTATTCGCCATTTCTACAGTGAACACCTCAAAGGTGTGTATGCACTTAACAACATTACATAGGCCAATGGTACTCATTATAACCATCTCAGAATGATGAAAGGAGGAGATGGCACTGCTGTGCCTGGATCCTTTACCCTGCAGGCGTCTCATCTTGCCCCTGCTGTGATTGGAAACTATGTACTGTAACTAGCGCCTAGATACTTCAGGGATTTGTGTGCTGCTATAAATGTAATAAATAAATAAATACCCTGCAGGTTAAACATACACATCTAATTAACAGGAGGGATATCCAGTGAGACATCTTGGCCCGGCCGGGACTGTTACCTGTTACCTGCAGGCTACAGTCACCTCTCTACTGCAGGCTTGACACCCATAGCCCGTCTTCGCTTATGACTAAGACTTGCTAAGGTTGAGCGCCTGCCCCCTTTAGGCCCCTTTACCTGGTACTTGGCCACCTCTCTGGACTGCTTGTCCTCCATGTTCTCCAGCTGCTTGTTCAAGGAGTCGATGATGTTTCTGAGGGCCTCGATCTCTAGGGACCTGGACTGCAGGAGGCGCCGGTACTCAGCCGTCTCTTCCCGGATGGTCCTCACAGCATCGTTGTTCTTGCTCGCCAGCTCGGCCACAGAGGCAAACTTGGTGCGGTACCAGTCCTCCGCCGTCTGCATGTTCTTGTTGGCCAGCTTCTCATACTGTGACCGCACGTCCTTCAGGGCTAGCGAGAGGTCAGGCTTGGCCACCTCCACCTCAACGCTGATGTTAGCCGACTGGATCTGGGCCACGAGTTCGGCATTCTCCTCGTTGAAGGCCTTCTTCAGGAAGACGATCTCATCGACCAAGGAGTTGATGCTACCCTCGACATCGCTGTTGGCTAGCAATGCCTTGTCCGCCTCCTCGCGCACCTTCTGCAGGACATCTTCGGCCTCGGCGCGCATGCGCACCTCCTCATCATACCTCTCTTTCATCTGGCCACAGATGTTGCTGAGGTTTTCCTTCTCCCCCTCCATCCTCATCTTCTCGTTGGTCTCGGCGTCGAGCTGGGCCCTGAGGTTCCTCAGCTCCTGCTCGTACACCATGTGCAACCTGGAGGGGTCAGCCTGCCGGTGCCGGAGAGCCTCCAGCTCCACCATCAGCAGCTTGTTCTGCTGCTCTAAATGATGGACCTTCTCGATGTAGCCAATGAAGCGGTCATTGAGGTTCATCAGCTGCTCTTTCTCCTGGGCGCGAAGACCCAGGAGCTCCGTGTTCAGCGTGCTGACCTGAGAGGCGTCAAACTTCTCCAGGTAGTCGGGGGCAGAAGACATTGTGCTCATCCTCACCGACCGCTTGACTGGTGGTGCCGACCGGTGCATGGCATAGCTGCTAGAGTGGACTGGCTTGGAAGTGCGTGCGCACCGGTACTCGTCCCAGGGCTTGCGGTGGCTGAAAAGGTCGTAACTCATGGTGGCAGAGGAGTGGGTGTTCTTACCGGCTGAGGAGCTGCGGAACAGATGCTTCTCGGATACTGCGGTGATCTAGGAATGGTGCAGTGACGGCCATTTTATACTGCTTCCTCCTCCCGCCCCTAGGGGGCTCAGATCAATCACATTGACCCCGGAGAGGACCAATCAGCGCCTGCTGCAGTGAGAAGGCCTGGTTGGTTCTATGTTTCTCGGAAGGAAACCACTGCTGATATTGAAGGAAGAGGGCAGATTTTCTGCACCCCCCACGACCTGATTCGTGCGAATTCCATCTTGCCGAGGGCTAATTTATTTCAGGCGTTTGATTTGAGATGGCTTTTATTTTAAAGCAATGCTCAGCAGAATCAGACGCCGTAGGGACAATGGCAGTCAGACCTGGAATGTATGAAATAAAGCCGACAGATGTCGGAGAAACGCTGCTTAAGGAAAAGCCACAGTGTCGTTTTGCAATTTTAAGAGGATTCACCTCTGAAGCTGAAAGGCCCTTTCATTTTTTTCTTTGAAACGAT
Organism: Ambystoma mexicanum; assembly: GCF_040938575.1. NCBI lineage: Eukaryota > Metazoa > Chordata > Amphibia > Caudata > Ambystomatidae > Ambystoma > Ambystoma mexicanum. Next base: position 1,616,227,276 of record NC_090937.1, read on the forward strand.
CTCTCGTTGGGGTCTGAAATATGAAGGTTTCATGTAACCTCTGCCAGACTCTACAGACGAATCTGTCGCATTACGCCCTCATCCTCGGATTCCTGAATCTCTTCTTATAAATGCAAGGCATTGTGTGGTGAAGCCGATGCTGTATTTATAATTCCCATCGCGCAGCGGCAGCTGGGGGCGTCCTTGGGGAACCGGGGAATGCGAGTCGATATCACCTGCAACGAGAGAGAGGACATCGACCCCCTACCCCCTCCCCCTCCCACCGCTTCCCCCCGCAAACAATAATGCAGATGTCAAGTCGATAACCAAGCCTTCCTGTCTGCTATGAAAAGAAGGGGTTCACTGCCTGGTGGCACACCTTTCACCTGGAATAAACTCCCCCCTCCCCCGCCGCTGACTGTAGGGGTTCAGCGCTGACATCAAGGGCTGTTGCAACATTTTCCTCCGCTATTCCTTTCATGCTGCAGCACTTGCCCCTGAGGCCCGGCAGAATGCACCCTGAGATGCAGCAGAACCTGCATCCGAAAAGGTGCATCCGTAGATGCAGTGGAATCTGCCCCCGAGATGCTGCACATGTCCACTAAATGCTGCAGAATCTGCCCCTTAGATCCAGTGCGAAGCAGGATGAAATGAAGCACACTCTGCCCCTGAGATGCTGGCCAGTGCAGGCTGAACATATGTAGTATCTGCCACTCAGCTGCTGTGCAAAGCCTGCTGATGTGATGCAGAATCTGCCCCTGAGATGTTGTGGAATGTATGCTAATATGATGCAGAATCGCTCCCTGCCATGCTGTGCAAAGCCTGCTGATAGGTTGCAGAATCTGCCCCTGAGATGCTGTAGAAAGCAAGCTGATATTATGAGGAATCTGCCCCTGAGATGATGTGGCAAGCCTGCTGATATGTTGCAGAATCTGCCCCTGAGATGCTGTAGAAAGCATGCTGATATTATGAGGAATCTGCCCCTGAGATGATGTGGCAAGCCTGCTGATATGTTGCAGAATCTGCCCCTGAGATGCTGTAGAAAGCATGGTGATATTATGAGGAATCTGCCCCTGAGATGATGTGGCAAGCCTGCTGATATGTTGCAGAATCTGCCCCTGAGATGCTGTAGAAAGCAAGCTGATATTATGAGGAATCTGCCCCTGAGATGATGTGGCAAGCCTGCTGATATGTTGCAGAATCTGCCCCTGAGATGCTGTAGAAAGCATGCTGATATTATGAGGAATCTGCCCCTGAGATGATGTGGCAAGCCTGCTGATATGTTGCAGAATCTGCCCCTGAGATGCTGTAGAAAGCATGCTGATATTATGTGGAATCTGCCCCTGAGATGATGTGGCAAGCCTGCTGATATGTTGCAGAATCTGCCCCTGAGATGCTGTAGAAAGCATGCTGATATTATGAGGAATCTGCCCCTGAGATGATGTGGCAAGCCTGCTGATATGTTGCAGAATCTGCCCCTGAGATGCTGTAGAAAGCATGCTGATATTATGTGGAATCTGCCCCTGAGATGATGTGGCAAGCCTGCTGATATGTTGCAGAATCTGCCCCTGAGATGCTGTAGAAAGCATGCTGATATTATGTGGAATCTGCCCCTGAGATGATGTGGCAAGCCTGCTGATATGTTGCAGAATCTGCCCCTGAGATGCTGTAGAAAGCATGCTGATATTATGAGGAATCTGCCCCTGAGATGATGTGGCAAGCCTGCTGATATGTTGCAGAATCTGCCCCTGAGATGCTGTAGAAAGCATGCTGATATTATGAGGAACCTGCCCCTGAGATGATGTGGCAAGCCTGCTGATATGTTGCAGAATCTGCCCCTGAGATGCTGTAGAAAGCATGCTGATATTATGAGGAATCTGCCCCTGAGATGATGTGGCAAGCCTGCTATGTTGCAGAATCTGCCCCTGAGATGCTGTAGAAAGCATGCTGATATTATGAGGAATCTGCCCCTGAGATGATGTGGCAAGCCTGCTGATATGTTGCAGAATCTGCCCCTGAGATGCTATAGAAAGCATGCTGATATTATGAGGAATCTGCCCCTGAGATGATGTGGCAAGCCTGCTGATATGTTGCAGAATCTGCCCCTGAGATGCTGTAGAAAGCATGCTGATATTATGAGGAATCTGCCCCTGAGATGATGTGGCAAGCCTGCTGATATGTTGCAGAATCTGCCCCTGAGATGCTGTAGAAAGCATGCTGATATTATGAGGAATCTGCCCCTGAGATGATGTGGCAAGCCTGCTGATATGTTGCAGAATCTGCCCCTGAGATGCTGTAGAAAGCATGGTGATATTATGAGGAATCTGCCCCTGAGATGATGTGGCAAGCCTGCCGATATGTTGCAGAATCTGCCCCTGAGATGCTGTAGAAAGCATGCTGATATTATGAGGAATCTGCCCCTGAGATGATGTGGCAAGCCTGCTGATATGTTGCAGAATCTGCCCCTGAGAAGCTGTATAAAGCAAGCTGATATTATGAGGAATCTGCCCCTGAGATGATGTGGCAAGCCTGCTGATATGTTGCAGAATCTGCCCCTGAGAAGCTGTATAAAGCAAGCTGATATTATGAGGAATCTGCCCCTGAGATGCTCTAGAAAGCATGCTAATATGATTCGAAACATTACCCTGATGTGCTGTGGAAAGCATGACGAGATGATGCAGAATCGTACACTAAGATGCTGTACAATTTAGGCTGAACATATGTATCTGCCACTCAGTTTCTGATTAAAGTCTTCTGATATGATGCAGAATCTTCCCACGTGATGTTGTGATATGTATGTATGCTATTATGAAGCAGAATCTTCCCCTGCTATGCTTTGCAAAGCATTATGATATGCTGCACAATCTGCCTCTGAAATACTGTGCAAAGAGTGCTGATATGATGCAGAATCTGCCACTGAAATGCTGCGGAGAGCATGCGGATATGTTGCAGAATCTGTCCCGGAGATACCCTGGTCGCTGATATGTTGCAGAATCTACCCCTCAGATTCTGTGGAAAACATGCGGAAAGCATGCTGATATGTTGCATTATCTGCCCTTGAGATGATGTGGAAAGTATGCTGACATGTTGCAAAATCTCCGCCTGATATGCTGTGGAAAGCCTGCTGATATGTTGCAAAATCTGCCCCTGAGATGCTGTGGAAGGCCTGCTGATATTATGCAATTACAACCTCTGAGATATTGAGGAAATCCTGCTGATATGTTGCAGAATCTGCTCCTGAGATGCTGTGGAAAGCCTGCTGACATTATGCAATTACAACCCCTGAGATACAGTGGAAAGCCTGCTGATATGTTGCAGAATCTACCCCTGAGATGCTGTGGAAAGCCTGCTGATATTATGCAATTACAACCCCTGAGATACTGTGGAAAGCCTGCTGTTATATTGCAAAATCTTCCAGCTCCGATGCAATGGAAAGCCTGCTGAAATGTTGCAGAATCTGCCGCTCAGATGCTATGGAAAGCCTGCTGATATGTTGCAGAATTTGCCCTGAGATGAGGTTGGATACATGCTGATATTAGGCAAAATCTGCCCCTGATATACTGTGGAAAGCATGCTGATATATTTAAGAATATGCACCTGAAATGCTGTGAAAAGCCTTCCAATTGTGGAAAGCATTCTGATCTGATGCAGGATCTGCACCTGAGATACTGTGGAAAGCGTTCTTATATGATGCAGAATCAGCCCTTGAGATGTTGTGGAATGTATGCTAATATAATGCAGAGCCTGCCCCTTATATGCTACGGAAAGCACGCTGATATTATGCAGAACGTGCCCTTTATATGCTGTGGAAAGCATGCTGAGATGATGCAGAATCGTCCCCTGATATAATGTGGAAAGCCTGCTGATATTATGCAGAAACTGCCCCTGAAATGTTGTGCAGTGTATGCTGAGATCTGTCCCTGAGATGTAGTACAGTATATGGTGCCAATATGCAGAATCTGCCCATGAGATGCTGTGGAAAGCATGCTGATATTATGACGTCTTTGCCCCTGAGATACCATGAAACCTTGGTGATATGTGGCAGAATCTAACCCTGATATGCTGTGGAAAGCATGCTGATAAGTGGCAGAATCTGATCTGTCTCTGAGATGCTGAGGAATGTAGGCTGTGAAATATATACCACATGCCACTCAGTTGCTGTTCAATGCCTTCTGCTATGTTGCAGAATCTGCCCCTGAGATACTGTGGAAAGCCTGCTGCTGTGTTGCAGAATCTGCCCCTGATATACTGTGGAAAGCCTGCTGCTGTGTTGCAGAATCTGCCCCTGATATACTGTGGAAAGCCTGCTGATATGTTGCAGAATCTGCCCCTGATATACTGTGGAAAGCCTGCTGCTGTGTTGCAGAATCTGGCCCTCAGATACTATGGAAATCATGCTGAGATGATGCAGAATCGTCCCCTGATATGATGTGGAAAGCCTGCTGATATGTTGCAGAATCTGCCCCTGATATACTGTGGAAAGCCTGCTGATATGTTGCAGAATCTGCCCCTGATATACTGTGGAAAGCCTGCTGATATGTTGCAGAATCTGCCCCTGATATACTGTGGAAAGCCTGCTGCTGCGTGGCAGAATCTGTCCCTCAGGTACTATGGAAAGCATGCTGAGATGATGCAGAATCGACCCCTGATATGATGTGGAAAGCCTGCTGATATGTTTCAGAATATGCACCTGAGATGCTGTGCTATGTACCTTCAAAATATGAAATGTCCTAGAAAATATGCTTATACGACGCAGAATCTGCCCCTCAGATGTTTTGCCAAGCATGCTGATATTATGCACAATCTGCCCCTGAAACGCGGTGGAAAGCATGCTCATAAAATGCAATTTTCCCAAGAGATACCGTGGAAAGACTGCTGATGTGCTGCAGAATCTGCCCATGAGATGCTGTGGTAAGCCTGGTGATATGTGGCAGAATCTACCCCTTATATGCTGTGGAAAGCATGCTGACACGTGGCAGAATCTGTCCCTTAGATGCTGGGGAATGTAGGCTGTGAAATATATACCACCTTCTACTCAGTTGCTGTTCAATGCCTTCTGGTATGATACAGAAAATGCTGCAGAAAGGCTGCTGATATTATGCAATTCCTACCCATGAAATAATGTGGAAAGCCTGCTGATATGTTGCAGAATCTGCCCCTGAGATACTGTGGAAACCCTGCTGATATGTTGCAGAATCTGCCCCTGAGATACTGTGGAAACCCTGCTGATATGTTGCAGAATCTGCCCCTGAGATACTGTGGAAACCCTGCTGATATGTTGCAGAATCTACTCCTGAGATACTGTGGAAGGCCTGCTGCTGTGTGGCAGAATCTGTCCCTCAGGTACTATGGAAAGCATGCTGAGATGATGCAGAATCGACCCCTGATATGATGTGGAAAGCCTGCTGATATGTTTCAGAATATGCACCTGAAATGCTGTGAAAAGCCTTCCAATTGTGGTGTTAAACAGGAAATCATATTGTGCCTCCTTTTGATTTATATTGGCCTAAGCCTAGTCGCTCTGCGAATAAAACCAGGTTGCAAAGTTCCGATTTTGGATCGACTTCGCTGCCATTTTAGAATCATCCGCCGTTTTGATTTCTATTCGTATGATTCTCTGTTCTAAAATGGTGGACTGTGTTTCTAACTTGCAACCAAGCCTCTTGACCTTTGAGTTCTGTTAATGGTTAGACAGTCCGAGGACCGACCGTTTAGACGAGGTAATGAGACCCTGTACTGTGTATGAACTGTTGTCCAAGGATTGTCTGCGCTAACAAGCCTAATCCACGAATACACATCGGCGACAATGAAAGGCAAACACCAAGCATGGACACAGGCTGAACTACAATGTGTTGGGATATAGACTAAGGCTTACTGTGGGATCCGAGAATATACATCGCTATTGTAACTGGTGGAAATGCAAACTCATGTAATCCTTCTGCATATTATTGTATAAGCTGTATGTGAACTCGGCACAAACTCTAGATCACAGATTATTAACATATAGAAGGGCTGGACAATATTATTGGAATTGTATAAAAATGCGAATGTCTAGATGCCCAGTACTCTATCTCCTCTCTCTGATGGGCTGGTACTCATTGCGGGGCGTTGAGAGCCAGATAGCTATCTGTTTCTATGTTTCTTTGTAAACTGTACAGTAGAATTAAAGATCTGTGAATCTTTATAGCCCGTGTTTGGTGTATTTCCTTTTGTGGTACTCAGCCTCGATATTTCCTTGTTTTTACAGCTGTCACCCGAATAGGGACCCTCAAGATTGATGCCATCTTGTTGAAGTGTTGACGCAGCTATCAGACCGGGATCGGACGGTGAGAAAGGGGGCCCTATCTTGGATGAGACGCGATACCTCAACAGTACTGCATGACCCGATCCCTGGACGGTGAGCACGCGGTCTGAGACGGCATCTTGATGAGGATCCATATATCGAGGTGGGCAGTTTTGCCAAAATCACCAACCACGAGGGTCCTTTGTTGTCCTTAGTAATCCAATTGGACCTCCCTTAGTCCTTTGATCAGGTGAGTCGTGCCCTGATTCCTAAGTATCCTGATATTTGATTTGGCACATTGTCCTCGCGAGAACAATTATTGACCAGGTAACACCAGAAATTTGATATGCCTGAGAAATTGTCTGCCTGTTTCAGGGCATTATTCCGCGGAGACAATCTTTGCAATTTGGCCATCCGGCACCAAAGGGGGGGGGTCTCCGGCATGTACTATGTACTGTAAGAACGGCATTGGTAGCATAGTATTTTAATGATATTTGGCACAGACAAACTAGGCATGCTTCCGAAGTTCAGTGGCCAATCAATGGTAGCTTTGAGATTCCTCATATAGAATATTTAGAATCTATATTGTTAAAGAAAAAAGCTAGACCTGCAGCATTTGATGTATTACAAAATTGGAAAAAAGAAGCTGTGTAGCAACTTAAAAGTAGAGAGAAACATGCGCGCCGACACATGTCAAACGCAAAGAAAGCGTTACTGTATGATCAACAAAAACAGACAGAGTCAGTTAGACACATGGATAGGGCTTTTCAACTTGGCATTCAGAAGGTATACCCATCCAAAAAATGTTCATGCGTCTCATGAATTAATTGACAAGCTTCTAAAAGAACGAAGGCCAGGTGCCACTGTGCCACCTCCTATTCCTGGTGATTTACCTCTTCCTGCTGTCGTTCCTCCTCCCGTAGCAATTCCTGCTCCACTATCGTTCCTCCTATTGCTCCTCTTCCTCCAGTTATCGTTTATCCAACTGTACCTCCACCTTTGCCTACTGCTATGGGTCCGGTAGATTTGTCTTCTGCACCAGTGATAGCACCTTTGTTACCGATTTTACAAGATTTGTCTACTCTTTCTCTTCCAAGTGGTTCTGTTCCGCTTGTAGTTGATAAGGGAGCGGAATCAAAGATTGTAACTCGCAATACATTGTCTAAAGAGAGAAAGCGTGAGTTGAATGCATGGGCTAGACAGTGCATGGAGAAAGGTGAACAATCTGATGTTTTTGCTACACTCTCTAATCTAGAAAGTTTTCCTGAGAAAAATGTTTTTATTGAAGGACTGGGAATTCATTTATCTGTAATGTGGAACAGACTGAATGATGTAGATCTCCCACAAGGGTTGAGGGATCTGAATGTTTTAGCATATTCAAGAGATACTGTGGAGAAAGTATTTGAGCACGTCGAGAGGGTTTTTGAGTATAAAAGGGAGTTAGAAGAGTTACAGAATGAAGAAATAGATGGTGATAGTTTGGACGCTATTTTTGTACAGAAACGGTTCCTTCCTCTTTGTAAGTCGATGAGTGAAGAGACACGAATTTGCACAATAGATGCAATTAGATGGATTTCAGACATATCGATAACTCCCTTAGAAGTATATGACACGTATAGTCAGTATACACCAGAAATGCAGAGGAAAGTGATACAGGTTATGGTAGAATACCTGCAGGATGAATGTATTAAAAGAAAGATTTGTTGTCCCGCAGAATTATTGAATATCTATAAGAGAGCTTTTTCGTCTGACACTCCTTCAGCTGCTTTAGCGCTCGATTTAGCTCTGTTGCTCAGTAAGCGCTCAGAGTTGCCTACCTCTCCGTTGCCTATGAGAGAGGTTCCTCCAACAACTTGTCCCTAAAGTTGAGGTTCCGGCTAATGCCGCAATGGGTGTAGCCGCCTATGACATTAATGCACATTATGTTTCACAGTTTGTTCACATCCCGTTCTCAAGACAGGAAGTGAACACCATCAGACAATCTATCCCATATATTAGAAAGACTCTGACAGGGTTCTATAAAGAAATGGAATCTGTCTTGCAGTCGTCAGTATTTACTCTGGGTGATATAGATTTGTTATTTCCTGTGCTCCTACCTGCCGATTTGTGGAAACAGATTAGGACAGTAGATGATGTACCAGGGTTAGGGGACTCATGGGATAATTTGGTTAGGCAAGATAGAGAAAGGAAAGCTGGTGAGAGACCACCACAGGTAATACTGACTTTGTCTGATAGAATAGTGGCAAAACTGAAAGCCTTAATTCCTGAGAGAAGGATTGTCTGGGACAAACCTACTGCTTGTGTCCAAGGAAAATCTGAGGGTGCTACCAAATTTTTTAATTGGTTTGAACACGTGTTTTCAGATTTCAGTGGACAAGATTTAAGCACAGAGTCTGGAAAACGACTATGTGTAGATACATTTGTGCGTGGATTGTTACCTCACATCCAGTCGCAAATTATGGCTTCTGAGAGAGCTTGGCAAGCTAAGTCTCAGTCTGAAGTGTTGCATATGGCTCAGTATTATGAACACCGAGTCAATAATGAGAAAGAAAGGATTGAAAAGAAAAAGTGAGACTTGAAAACTAAGGTGTTGTTGCAACAGATTGTTAGAGGTCCTAGAGGGGGTAGTACACAGTTTAGGGGACAGTATATTCCACAGGGTAATGTGCCAATGGGTCCTGTACACGCGAACCAAATGTGCTTATTGCAGACAAGAGGGTCATTGGCGAGCACAATGCCCGATACTCCAGCAGAGGTCGAATAACACAGTTGGTATCATCGGTAGTCGATCCAGAGGCCGCCCTGGGCAGGGGGTCCTGGTAGAAGCCAGTTTTCCCAGAATTCACAGTCTTTTTCGCAAGACAATCAGTCACTGAGTGTGGATGATAGAAACATTTTTGATCATCCTTCTACTGCTTATCTCTCTGAAGACCTTCCCTTTGATGATATATTGTTTCGCTAGGATTGCCCGAAGCAGGGTTTGGAACCAATGCCTATTCCCGTTAATCAGAAAGGTCGCTACGTTGAAATGATAGTGGGAAATAGGAAACATCTATTTTTGATAAGTGTCCCATTGACCATTCACGGGTTCCTGATATCCCTCTGTCTGAGAAAACTAATGTTTCACTAGGGTTTTCAGGTACGCCAGTGGTCAGTCCGGTTTCTTCGCAAGTACCGATTTCACTGGGTCCATTCACGGATCACTGTCCATTTCTTTTGACATCAAACCGTGGTGAGAATTTGTTGGGGCTGAATCTGTTGAATGAATAAAATGTGGTAATTCATTGTTCTTCGGATGGAGTGCGTTTGACAATTTCACCACAGCAATTTTCTGCCTCACAGTTTCTGACTAGACCTTTGCTGCTGGAATTTAGTGACGTTCCTGAGTGTTTATAGGCGATTGATGACAATGATGTCAGTGTTTCACAAATTGAGCCTGTTAAAATCATTTTGAAACCTGGAGTAAAGATGCCACGTATTCCTCAGTATAAGATTTTGGTTGATGGTGAGCATGCTTTGAAGTGTATAGTTTCCGATTTTGTACACCGTGGTGTAATTGAAGAAATTGCAGGCAGTTTGTGCAATAGTCCAATTTTACCGATGTATAAGAAAGGAGATAATGCAATTCCCTTCCGTTTTATTATTGATTTACGCACTATCAATAAGATTGTTGATCCACAATTTCCTATTGTGCCTGATGTAACGATGATATTAACTATGATTCCAGCTTCTGCTACTCATTTTAGTGTAGATCTTAAGAATGCTTTCTTTAGCATTCCTATACACAAAGATGGCAGATACCTGTTTGCGTTCACCCTAGGGGGCTACTCGTTTACATTCACCCGTGCACCACAAGGGTACACGGAGAGTCCGAGCATTTACAGTAGGACTTTGAAAGAACAGCTTGATACACTCGAGTTGCCTGTCACTTGTACATTGCTTCAATATGTTGATGATCTTCTTTTAGCTGCGGAGGAGGGCACTGCAAGGAGGGCACTGTGTTGTTGCTTATTAACCTAGAAAAGCATGGACATAAAGCTTCACTAAAAAAATTTCAGTTTTGTCAACAGGAAGTCGCCTATTTAGGCTATCTCCTGCCAAAGAAGGGAATAAGATTGACGCCTGAACGGATTTAAATCATTTCTAGCATGTCTGTCCCAAATACACAGAAGGAAGTCAGAGCCTTGATAGGAATGGCTTCTTACTGTAGGCAGTGGATCACAAACTTCTCACTAGTGATCAAACCAATGTTGGCTTTGACAAAGAAGGGCATTTCTTTGCCCTTGCCATGGAACTTAGAACACCAGAAGCTTTTGACCTGCTCAAGACTGCACTGTGTTCAGCACCAGTTTTGGGCACACCAAATTATGAAAAGGCCTTCGAGTTGTAGGTGCATGAACGTGATGGATGTGCTTTAGGTATATTAACGCAGGAACATGGGAGAAGAATAAGCCGGGATGTTACTTTTCTTCCAGCCTCGATCCTGTCGCATGCGCTTTGCTGAGATGTCTGAGAGCTGTCGCTGCTGCTGCTGCGTCTGTAAAATAGAGCGAGGGTATGGTCCTAGGCCCTGCTTTAACCTAGTTGGTAGCTCATTCTGTAGACTTTCTATTAAATAGAACGCAAAATCATCATCTCACCTCTGCACGATTAACCAGATATGAATTGATCTTGTTTGCACCTCATATAAAAATTCAGAGGTGTTGTGTATTGAATCCGGCTAAATTATTACCTCTCCCGCAAGATACTGATTGCAGTGACGAATGTCACATGACTGACTTTATACCACAGAACAAGAAACTAAAGGCAGGATTGATTTGAAAGATACACCTTTGAACGATCCACAAGGGGAGCTGTTTTGCGATGGCTCCTTTTTCAAACTTCCGGATGGTACATCCACTGCTGCTTATGCCATCACTTCACTAAGCATGATTGTGGAAACCAAAAGAATTTTCACATAACTCCGCTCAGGCCACAGAGATTATTGCATTGACTCGAGCTTGTGAACTTTCCGAAGGTCTTATAGTAAACATATATACTGATAGTCAATATGCTTTTGGGGTAGTTCACAACTTCGGTAGACTTTGGGCAGAACGAGGTTTCTTGACCTCACATGGAAGGAAGATTCAATATGGCATCTTGATAGTTCGGTTGCTCTCTGCGCTTGCACTTCCCACTCAGCTAGCAATTATGAAGTGCGCGGCACATCATAAAATCATACATGATGTAGGAAAAGGGAACGCTTTCGCTGACCAGATAGCCAAACAAACTGCTTCTGATCTCTATTCAGATATGTACACTACAAGGGAAGTCATGAATGTCTGTACCATAGATGAAGGAATTCAGTCTATATATCCAAGCTGATGCCACTTTAGAAGAAACTAAGCAATGGGCTGAGGGCTTGGCTGATGATGATGATGGGTGTTGGGTGGATACCCTAGAGGGAAAATGGATGCTGCCAGACACGTACATCACTATGATGGAGAAGAAAAAAAATCTGCGCAAAACTAACCAGATTAGCTGCCCAGAGTTCATCAATCCAATCCCTGATCGATATCAATATATACTGCAGATAGAAAACCAAACCATCAAAAATGAACGTTTGATACTGAATTGAACCAATATGATTATACTGCTAAAGACAATACCTTACCTCAAAACGATCTCGTCTCGAGACATCAAATTTATAACATTCCAAGACCATATTCAACTTGATAGAGTGTCACTGGAGCTATGGGATCATGTGACAATGGAAAAAATACTTGCACATACGGAAGTCCTAGCTGTTCTGGGCTTCAGCTGCAACCAAACGTAAGTTGAGACAGCATCTGACACATCACGAAAGTGGAACAAATACACAATGCTCCTACCTACTAGGAACCTGGAGAGGGAACTCCCAATTCACACAAGATATGATCCTTATTATAGGCTTCCTGACCATTATGAATCCCAAGAAATGATACCAGAAGATACTTCTTACCAAAGCAACGAGAATTACCCGTTCCATCGTGATTACGCTGAAGATTTTGGCACTACTCAAGACATATCCTCTGTATCATAACCACTAATACTTAAAGACTTCCATTAGTCATTATGCAGTTGGAATACAAGGGGAAACGCCCATTTATTCAATCACTAAGCACTGGAATTTGAATTAACAACTATAGTTTGCCTACAAGAAACTTGGCTAACAAACCTACCAAGCTGTGACGGTTTTATCACTCTCTTGAATCCTGCAATAAAAGGCTTCTCTGGTAGACCAGCATCTGGCCTGTTGACACTAATCCAAATTCTACCACAATGGACAATCGTCGCTACTAACAACATAAATCCGTGGATACAAAATACCATTATTCGAATACAAGTATCTGGTTATAACAATCCTGACCGTCTCATATCCATCATGAACCTGTATTGGAATCCAGCATTGTTAAACAATAACAAATTCCTAGATGGTGTGTTTCTAACCATCGATCAACCACTCATAGAAGATCAGCACGTAGAATTCATTATATGTGGTGATCTAAATATACATCTATATAACAAACTTGGCCAACGGAGGAGTACATCGATTTGTCAATGCGTGCAAAAAAATGGCACAAAGAAACCTCGATTCGAAATCTGAAACAAGTTGACCAACCGAAAGACACCATGGGCACAACCGTACCTACATGGGATAGTGGCAAGACGACGGCGATAATAGATTACGTATATCTGTCAAAAGATCTACTGGAATCAATTACAGAGACTCAAATCAATCTATCAACAAGAAGTGATCATCACCAACTAATAGTCACCGGCTCTGGACCCACACAGCCAAAAAAGACCGACTTCCGTATACAGACAGAAGTCACTGGCAATAATTACCAACTCCAACTAACCCAAGAGCAAATAAGAGATCTCACAGATCAAATACAACTAACAACAATGACAGATATTGACAAACTCAATTACGATGCCTTCTTGATTCCCTTCTTAAAGCCAAGGAAGAACCAAATGAAACTACATAACCATTATTACAATACTGCAAACGCTCAAAAAAAAAAAAAAGCAGTTGCTTAAGGACATCCGTAACCTAAAACCTACAAATGGAATTCCAATTTCTGCACAGAAGAAAAAAAATAAAACAAAAATACACAAACTGGAGGAAATCATATCAGGCAACACTGATACAAAACGATGCAGACGCCATGATGAAGGCTTACAATAACCACAACCAAAGACAACTGTGGAACCTGCTGAACAATATGTTATGTTCCGGCCATGGAAGGTTTGGCATAGATGGTCCCTTTACGTACGGTCTAGTCTTCTTCCAAGATGGCCGCTTCCAGGCAGCGTTTCTGTAACAACGCACTGAAACCTACGTTCAGTGCGTTGTATCGCTCCCACTTCCTGTTTTGGCTTCGGTACTCTTGTTCGAGTAGCCAGCTGCTCGCTCTTGGTCCTGGCCCTGCTTGCGGGAGTTTTCTCCGGCTTCCGCCCCTCCTCGCTTCGCCCGGCATCTTTCCTTGCCTTCTTCCCTCGCTCCCACTCTCTCTCACCCGGCTTCGGTTGAGTGCTCTCCTTCTGCTCGCCTCCGGCTCCCAGTTTCATCTCTGTTCGGGTCGCAGGATTCCTTTCCTTTCCTGTGCCTCTGCACTCACTATAGCCTCTCTAGGCGTTCATCCTTATACCTCACTCTGTTCTGTCTTCCTCTTCTTTCTGCCTTTCCCTATTTACAAAAACCTTCCACAGAGCTTCCCCCTGAAATCGGATATTTCTACGGTCTGCAGTATCTCAACCGCCGGTCCGATCAAGCTCCACGTTCTGCCTGTGTGCTTCAGGGTTTTTTGGTGCCGCAGAAGCTTTTTCCCTGGATTCTCGGACGGGCTTACTGGGGGTCCCTCTTGGCGGGGAGTTCCTCAGTTGCCAAAGTGGCCTCCAGTGGAGCCCGTCCCTACCTCCACGATAAGAAGGTAAAGGGCCAAGGAAAGAAGACCCAGACGGCTACTACTAGAGGAAGTAGAGGGATCTCACGAACATTGAGCACATCTCCAGGAACTTCAGGTGAGGAGGGGTCACGGGAGAGAGACCTAGCCGTTAGCAATCTTGACACAATAATGAAAGCAACCAACAACACTTGATAGCAAACTTGACTAAGCAAAAGCAGATAGACCACTTTGCAAACATATATAATGACTCTGCTATTACCACGCCGCTGGCCTCACAGACCGTAAATAAATGATGGAATGTTCATTATGACAAGGAAGACCTGATTCTGATCTTTGACAAACTGAACACCACACGTGCCCTGGGTCCTGACGGTCTGTCCAATGCAATCCTAAATGAAACGCGGACCTGTGGATTCTTTTCATGATGAAACTCATAGAAACCATCAACAAACAGAATACAATTCCTCCATCATGGAGAACAGCGATAATCGTCCCCATATACAAACAAGGGGCGCGAGACAATCCACAGAACTTTAGACCAATCGCATTATTAGACCCATTGGGCAAGATTTCCGCCACATTGCTTCTTAAAAAACCTAAGGAATGGGCCAAGAAGACAAAGCAATTTGCAGCGAGACAGGCAGGATTCACTTCTGGCGTTGGTACTAATGTAAATCTCCTTATAATGAACTTGGTCAAGTATGAAGCAAAAGAAAAAAAACACAGATCTACGCTCTTTTTTGGACCTACATATGGCATTCGACTCCATACCAAGAACACAACTATGGGAAAAATTGTTGGCGTGGAATTGTCCAGCGGAGATCCTGGAGCCAATAAAATTACTATACTCCAACACAACAATTGCTGTGAGACTTTCAAAGAATGGCACAACTACCCCATGATAAAAACAACAAAAGGACTAAAGCAGGGCTGTCCCCTTGAAGCCACTCTATATAATTTATACACAGCAGACTGCGAAGAACATCTCAATGACTTGGCTCTGAATCCTCCAAAATTTAACTCTCTCCCAATCCCAGCACTGTTCTATGCCGACGACATTATCCTACTAGATAAAACCATCTCGGGTTTACAATGGAGTTTACATCTCATGGGAATCTACATGAAATCCAACAATC
This sequence comes from Ambystoma mexicanum, assembly GCF_040938575.1. NCBI lineage: Eukaryota > Metazoa > Chordata > Amphibia > Caudata > Ambystomatidae > Ambystoma > Ambystoma mexicanum. The sequence goes on from NC_090937.1 coordinate 1,616,242,605, forward strand.
TAAGGATCAACACGACAAAGACGAAAGTCATGGCATTAATAAAACTTCCATTCAAGAAACATCCAGCATTAAAATTCTCTATCGATAACTTCTCCCTAGACGAAGTATTGACCTTCAAATACCTCGGCATCATGCTAAATCAGTCAAAAATAGAAAAACAGTGGTTCAACAACGTGGAAATGAAAACTCAGTCATTAGCCAGACAAGGTTGTGGCCTACACAGGAAATACAGAAAATTCTCATTTAAACCCATCATTACATTCTATAGATAGAAAGTAATCCAGGTAATTACATATGGCAGCGATGCAATGATCCATTCACAATCCAACAATTGGGCGAAATTTGAAGCTATATTTTGGAGGAAGATCTTAAGGCTCCCAGACTCATATCCGATGGCCAGATTTTGCTATGAAGTCGAAACCCAATCCCTATCTTCGATAGTGACATGGGAACAGCTCAACCTTTTAAGAAAACTTCTGACAAATGATGAAACACCGGCCACAGCAATTCTGAAAAATAATCCAACCGCTTTTCACAATACATTTCTACGGAAATGGAAAGAACATTTATTTCAATTAAAAAAAGAATAAATATCGCTCAAAACCCTCATGAACATACCATAACATGCAAAATGTAAATTGGCAAATAATGACTGGATCAGAACATGTCATGCCAAAACTTTATACTCAAGAAATCTTCAAAGCCAATCAGATATCCGTGCCCTAAACGAAATCCCGAAGTGCATGGAACAATTTTCTGATGACAAGATCCGCACATTGTATATGGGGATTTGTCTGAATAACTTACCTACAAGAGACAACATGGCAATGACACGGCAAATCCCTAAAACTGATAGCTAGTGCCGTTTCTGCAAAGATAGAGAAGTACCAGAAACAATATATCATCTAGTAATGATCTGTCCAGAATTAACGCTAAAGAGACTGAGCTTTGGTAACTTTTTTAAAATATCGACCCAACAGATGGACACGGAAATGCATTGGTCATTATTATTGAATGGACGTGAAAACAAATTAATCTACACAATAGTTTAATTTTAACAACATACTTTAGGATTACATCCCAGAGCTCAAAAGAAAGCCACGTGAAGATACTGATGATTTGCCTCATTGATGCCGAAAGTGACAACAAGAGATCTTCTTATTGTCTTTATATTCCTTTTTTTTGTACCCAATTGAACTGTTAAATATTATAATTTTTTATATCACTGAGTTCTGAAAATGAAAAGTTTGTAACAAACTAAATCATTTTAATAATAAACATTTTTTTAAAAACTATGGTGTTTCAATGGCTCATGGTCCCACTCACATCTGTGCTAGGAAAATGTGCAAAATGTTAGAAACTGTCTGGAGAAATATTAACATCCCGAAAACTGCTGAGCGTTTTGTCCAGAGTTGCATGGTCTGTCTACAGCATAATATGGGGAAGGGCACATCGACACCAAGGGGTAGTTTTGGTCCACCTTCTGTCCCTTTCGAAGTGATTCACTTTGACTTTATTGAAATGGAGCGTTGTAACAATTTGGAATACGTCCTGGTTGTTATTTGCGCTTTTAGTAAATGGGTTGAAGCCTTTCCTATAAAAGATGCCACAGCAATGACAACGGCGAAAACCATGCTTAAGGAATATTTTCCTAGGTTTGGTTTGCCAAGGGTCATCTGGTCGGACAATGGCCCACATTTTATTGCTGCTGTAATTCTACAGATATGTGCGGGATTACAGATCGATAAACGGTTCCATTCTGCTAGACATGCTCAGAGTGCTGGATTGGTGGAGAGACACAATGGAATCTTGAAGAACAAGCTTGCTAAGACGTGTGCCGGCACCAATTTAAAATGGCCTGACGCCTTACCGATAGTGTTACTTTCGATGCGCACCACCCCACAGGCTAGGACTGGGCTCTCCCCATATGAGGTGGTAATGGGTAGGACAGCTAACATTTGGAATCTTCCGAAACCTTGGGCATTGGGGGTTTTGAGCATTTACTTCTTTCTGAGTATTGTGAGCGGTTAACTAAAAATCTGTATTTGATTCATCAACAGGTGCGAGAAGCCCTCCCAGCTAAATACGAGGGGCCAGGTCATAGCATCCGACCTGGAGAGTGGATACTCGCTAAATCGTTTGAGAGAGCATCCTGTCTCGCACCGAGGTGGAGAGGGCCCTACCAGGTCCTCCTGGCCACACAGACTGCAGTACGAGTAGCTGTGAAAAAACACTGGATCCACGCTTCACATGTAAAGAGGAAACCTTTCCCTTTGCCACGCAACGAAGAAGATAAGGAGAAACTTACTTGCTGTGCTCCCAATGATCATTCAGCATTGAGCAGTATTGAGAGTGCTTTGGAGACACTCCCTGGGCCCGTGGGGCCTTGGGAAACAGCTGCTTCATCTCCACACTCTCCTGTAGATCCTTTTGCATCCTTTTCTGTTCTGCTGTAAATTCATCACTTCCATCAGGAAGCAACGACGCACTGTTCGCAGATCACACTGTACCAGGAGTCACAAGGTACAATCTGCATCCACATAGCTAGACTTACTGCACGGTTCAGCTGTGCCCACAAGGAAAATTACTATAGGGCTTGTCCTTCGCCCCATCTTTTGCATCTGAAGGAAAGTAGTTGGCTGGGGATAGGGAAAGACTAAGAAAACGCGTGATCAGGAGATCACCAGCAAACGGACTGCGGAGTTTTCGTTTCAAAGGAACAATGCCTGTTATCGCCCCTACTCGTACGGAACAAACAAGTGACTGTGTGGCCAACAATGACAATGCACAATCAAATAATTACTATTTTTTGTAAATATGTTAACCGGTTTCACAATAGTAGTTGCTTTAGGAGTTTGGTATATGGAAGAAGTACGTCCGCTCGAAACATTCTTGCCTACTGAGAATGTTCCTACTGTATCTACACCTTTCGTTCACCTGCACACTCTATCTCCTAGCGACTCTCAACAAAGACAGAGTTATCACAATAATACCTTAGTGCTTATAATGAACGCAACTCATGCCATTTTGAGCAGGTCTAACTGCTGGGTTTGCTCTCATTTACCTCAACATGGGGAAAAAGGGTTGGGCTGGTATTTTCATCCTTTGCCTTTAACTACTGCATGTTATGCTTCTCTACGGGCACTATTCTTTGGTCGATGGAATGATAGCTTCTCGGGGAACTTTGATGGAATGAATTTGAATGAGTTTGAGAGGCGAGTTCTAACGCCTCTGGGATGCTCACTCTTCGCAAATAGGAGCAAGCTTAATGTTGCTTCTATTAGGCCTTCTGATAGATTGTCCCAATCTTTTCAATCTTTGATCTCTTTCAAGATGGCTCTTATAGGCAATAGGGATGCCACGCCACCTTCTTACACTGTTAACCAGAGCCCCAACTCAGTTTCTTTTTGCATACAAAAGAATGGTACTCAGTCAATGGGTGATTTCAAGGGTTGCACTAATGTTGCAAACTTGACCAGTGAGGACAGACCTTTGTATGTAGGCGAACCTGTCTACTTTGTTTGCGGAAATGATGCTTTCCCATGGTTACCTATGGCAGGGAACCTGTTATTTAGGAATTCTGTTGACAGGGGTATTTATAGCTAGTACCACTGAAATCTCTAGGGCTCGTCCAAAGCGGGAGAGAGGCGATACTCCTCCACAAATTCTGGGTGACGTAGCGAAATCCTTTGTACCTTTTTGGGGGCAAATTATTAATTCTGAGAATATCAGAAGACTAGCGAGAGTACTGGAGAAAACCATCAACCGAACCACTGACATACTCTATAACATGACTCTAGATCAAAATGCAATCATATTAGTGGTGCTACAAAACCGGATGGTATTAGACTTCATCCTGGCTGAGCGTGGTGGAGTATGCAAATTAGTGGGGTCCGCTTGTTGCGTCTTCTCACCAGATTCCTCCCCAACCATCTTTAAGGCAATACAAAATCTGCACGTCCTTAGTTCAGAAGTGCATGTTCCCGAGTGGAATTGGGATCTTAGTGCTTGGTTCTGGGACTTCTTATGATCTTGGGGATGGAAGCTTCTTTCAGTCTTATTATTTTAGGTATTCTGTTGTTCTGTTGTTGCTGTATACAATGTCTTCCTGACATATGTTCAATGTTAGGGGGATGTTGTGCACAGACTAGGGGAACGTTAGGATCAAAGGTACACGCACCGGAAAGAATGACCAATGAATTTGTGTTGAAGGAAATTTCTGTTGCAGACCTTATGGCGATTGACATATCTGATGAATGTGATTCAGGTTGTATGGACATTCAGACGTGGAGTTACTCGTAAAGTGACTAGTTGTAGTTTAGCACTTGGCTTAGGCCAAAATGAGGGTTTGTTAAACGGGAAATCATATTGTGCCCCCTTTTGATTTATATTGGCCTAAGCCTAGTTGCTCAGCGAAGAAAACCGCGTTGCAAAGTTCCGATTTTGGATAGACTTCGCCACCATTTTAGATTCATCCACCATTTTGATTTCTGTTCGTCTGATTCTCTGTTCTAAAATGGTGGACTGTGTTTCTAACTTGCAACCAAGCCTCCCGAACCTTGAGTTCTGTTAATGGTTAGACGGTCCGAGGGCTGACTGTTTAGACTAGGTAATGAGACCTTGTACTGTGTATGAACTGTTGTCCCGGTATTGTCTGCGCTAACAAGCCTCATCCATGAATACACATCGGCACCAATGAATGACAAACGCCAAGCGTGGACACAGGCTGAACTACATTGTGTTGGGATATCGCCATTGTAACTTGGTGGAAATGCAAACTCATGTAATCCTTCTGCAAATTATTGTATAAGCTGTATGTGAACTCGGCACAAACTCTAGACCGCAGATTATTAACATGTAGAGGGGCTGGACAATATTGTTGTAATTGTATAAAAACGGGAATGTCTAGGTGTCCAGCACTCTCTCTCCACTCTCTGACGTGCTCGTACTCATTGCGGGGTGTTGAGAGCCAGATAGCTATCTGTTTCTATGTTTCTTTGTAAACTGTACAGTAGAATTAAAGATCTGTGAATCTTTATAGCCCGTGTTTGGTGTATTTCCTTTTGTGGTACTCAGCCCCGATATTTCCTTGTTTTTACAGATGAAAGCATTCAGATCTGATGCAGGATCTGCACCTGAGATACTGTGGAAAGAATACTGATATAATGCAGAATCAGCCCTTGAGATGTTGTGGAATGTATGCTAATATGATACAGAATCTGCCCCTGAGATGTTGTGGAATATATGCTAATATGATCCAGAACCTGCCCCTGATATGCTGCGGAAAGCATGCTGATATGATGCAGAAATTGCCACTCAGCTGCTGTTCAAAGCTTTCTGATATGATGCAGAATCTTCCCCATAGATGTTGTGGAATGTATGCTAATATGATGCAGAACCTGCCCCTGATATGCTGCGGAAAGCATGCTGATATTATGCAGAATCTGCTCCTGATATGATGTGGATAGCCTGCTGATATTATCCAATTCCAACCCCTGGGATACTGTCGAAAGTATACTGATTTAAGGCAGAATCTGCCCCTAAGATGCTATGGAACGCATGCTGAGATTAGGCAGAACCTGCCCCCTGAAATGTGGTGCAATGTATGCTGAGATCTGACCCTGAGATGCAGTACAGTGTATGTTGCCAATATGCAGAATCTGCCCATGAGATGCTGTGGAAAGCATGCTGATATTATGAGGTATTTGCCCCTGAGATGCCATGGAAAGCTTGGTGATATGTGGCAGAGCCCCTGAGATTCTGTGCAATATAGGCTGCGATGAAGCAGAAACTGCCCCTGAAATGTGGTGCAATGTATGTTGAGATGATGCAAAATCTGGCCCTAAGATTCTGTACAGTGTAGGCTCAGATGATGTAGCATCTGTCCCTGAGAAGCTGTGCCATGTACCTTCAAAATATGAAATGCCCTAGAAAAGATGCTTATACGACGCAGAATCTGCCCCTCAGATGTTTTGCAAAGCATGCTGATATGATGCAGAATCTGCACCTGAGATGCTGTGGAAAGCATGCAGATATGCTGCAGAACCTACCCCTGAGATGCTGTGGAAGGCATGCTGATATAGTGCAGAATCTGCCCCTGTGATACACTGGAAAGCATGCTGATATGCTGCAGAATCTGCCCCTGAGATACAGTGGAAAGCATGCTGATATGCTGCAGAATCTGCCCCTGAGATGCTGTGGAAAGCATGCTGATATGCTGCAGAATCTGCCCCTGAGATACAGTGGAAAGCATGCTGATATGATGCAGAATCTAACACTGAGATAGAGTGGAAAGCATGCTGATATGATGCAGGATATGCCCCTCAGATACTATGGCAAGCATGCAGATATGCTGCAGGATTTGCCCCTGAGATGCCTTTCAATGTAGGCTCTAAATATGTAGTAGTCAAAGGTGATGAAGTCACTCACGCTCCGTGCTTAGTCAGTAAAGTTCACAATAATTTTCCAGATACAAAGTGTCCCAAAGTCTTCAACTGCTTGGTATTTCAGTATAGGTTAGCAGAAACAGCCAACACGTGTTTCGACTAAAAAGTCATTTCAAGGCAAATGGGTATCTCTCTGCGTTACCCAAATGTTGTTTTTCTATAGTTTATCAATAAGTAGATCGGAACGTTCCTTTGAAGTAAGTATTACATGATATGGACAATGCTAAAGCCAGTCGTCCCCCTCGTTGGAGTCAAAGATTTGGTGAGGTGTCCTGTACGGAATCACTTAATACTTAATATTAATAACGCAGACGTCTTGGTACTTTCCCTGTTTCAGGTTTCTTATTTGCAAATATGTAGTATCTGCCACTCAGTTGCTGTTTTAAGCCTTCTGATATGATGCAGAATCTGCCCATGAGATGCCCTTCAGATGCTGTGAAAAGTCTGCTGACATTATGCAATTCTGACCCCTGATATACGATGGAAAGCCTTTTGATGTGATGCAGATTCTGCCCCTGAGATGCTGTTCAATGTAGGCTGTAAATATGTAGTATCTGCCACTGAGTTGCTGTTGCTGATATGATATCTGCCCTCAAGATGCTGTGAAAAGCATGCTGATATCTGGCAGAATGTGCCCCTTAGATGCTGTGATGGATCAACTTCCGGGGCAACAGTGGTCCCGGGATGAATATCGGTTTCTAAACCATCAATCAACCCCAAACCTCTAGTACACCATATGGGATCTGAACAGATTGGAATACAAGTGCATTCCCATCCCGCCTTCACTAGACTGAGAGAGCCTCGTACAGGGTGTCCAAGCAGAAGCTCAAAGTGGCTAAACCCTACTCCATGCTGTGGCACATCCCTGTAGGCGAACAGAAGGCATGGCAGGAGAATATCCTATTTTCTCCTCGGGTGCTCTTCCGCGCCACCTATCATGCCTTTCAGGGTCTTGTTGAACCGCTCAATAAGCCCATTTGTTGTGTATGGAAGGATGTAGAGAACCGTAGGTGACTCCACAATCTTCCCACATAGCCTTCATATATGCTGACATGAAGTGTTATCACCTGTCCAAAATGACTTCCATGGGGAATCCAACACAGGAGAATATCCCAATCAGAGCCTTCACAACCACTTGAGCGTTAATGCTTCTCAGAGGGAGAGCCTCAGGGTATCTTGTGGCGTGGTCCACCACCACCAAGATATACCCGTTCCCTGAGCTCGTTTGAGGATCCAAAGGACCCACAATATAGGGTGGCCTATTCTCGCGAAAGGTCGCCCAACCACGGGTAGTGGAATTAAAAGGGCCTTTGTGGCACCACATGACTTGCCAGAAGATTGACAAGTCGGGCAGGACCGGATACATTCTTTAACTTTCATGCCGAACTGCGGCCAGTGAAAGTGTGCAGACAACGGGTCTGATGTCTTAGCTACTCCCAAGTGAGGCGCTAAAGAAATTTGGTGATCCAAATCCAAAATGGAACATTCTGTGGCATTGGGGAACCACAACCATCTAGTGTCTGTGCCCTCAGAATCCTTTGGCTCACTGTACAGGAGTCCATCCTCCCAGTACACTTTGAAAAGTCCAGGGGCCTCGTCCTAAGCCTGCTCCTCCGCCTACTTCTGCAGACTCGCCAGAGTGGGACACGCTTTCTGGGCTGTGTAGTAATCATTCTGATCTTGGCCCCCAGTCGATGCAAAGTTTTCCAACTTGGGCACACCCTTCAGATCTGCGCCCACTTGGTCCTCCACCTCAGGTTCCTGCGCTGCGCCAGGCGACTCTGAAGTAACTGAGTCCCCTGCTACCAAAGTAGTGTCTTCCGTGGCTACTAGCCCCACTCCCGCAGGAGTAGGCAACTCAGTATTCTGTGGAACTGGACTGCTTCCAGAGTACTTGTTGGAAAGACTGACATGGCCGGTAGCCCCTAGTCCAGTTCCACAGAAGTGCTCAATCTGGCATTCTCTTTGACCCTCGATCGTGAAGCCGCTGCGACTATTGCAGGATCAGGAAGATCATTACACAACAGACATGGGACAGGGATACACGGCACTGGGTCATTTCACCTCGCCAGCTGAACTCTACTATTGCCAAGGGGCACTTACTCTCACCATCAAATCCATTTACGCACATTTGTGGCCCAGTAATATACTGGCCTGGCTGTACCTACTGCCGGGTGACAGCAGTGATGCTAGGCGCAGTGTCTTGCACTGCAGGAGTTTTGTGTCCATTGATGTACACGTGCTCTAGATAGAATTTAGTATTATTGGGAACTGGGGTCTCTTCTGGAGATCCGGTACTGTTCTCACTCAGTGTAACCAATCCACATTCAGCCACTCCCTGGCCTAGTGGGAAATCCTACTCTGAGAGGCACACACTAATGATAGCCTCCTCCATGAGTCCAAAATTTACTATGGCTTGCTTGCGTAAGCCCTTGCAAGCAGGATCCCCTTTCCTATGGCCCGGCTCCATACACACAAAACAACATTTAGGTGGTGAGAACACAGGTGTCCCGGTGTTAGGGGTGCCTGCGCTCTTCTTTTTGGTGTGCATGGTTGAACTAGAGTTTGAGGGTTTTCCTTCGTTCTTTTGGGGTCCTGACTTTGAAGAGGATTGGGTTGGACCTTTGTCCTTCCCATCCTTGTTAACTTTTCTGTCCTAAGATTTCTCTTCTTGTTTAGGTGGGCTAGTCTGTGCCTTTTTCTGGACTCAAGTACCTACAAACCTGTCGGCAGCCTTTGCAACCTCCCTAGGGTCTGTGACAGTCTTGTCCACAAGATGCTGGTGTTGGTCAACCTCACAATTTTTCAACTCATGCTCACACACAATCAAATTGTACATCCCTTTAAATGTGTCAACTATGTTACCAGTCACCCACCCGCTCAGATATTTCAATGACAAGTGTGTGAATGCTTCAAATGTCTGGCCACTGTTCTTTCCGAGCTCTCTCAATCTCTTGAGATACTGTTCTGGGGTTTTACAGAACTTCGTGAGGAGGGCTGCCTTTATTCTCTCAAAAACTGGCCTTTCTTCAGGAGTTTACTGAAGGATTGCATCAGTCCCCTGCTGTCGGTAAGCGACTCATCAGGGCTGCACCCCACAGTACCTCATCCACCTCCTGCAGCTGGAATGCCAGCTCAAGAGGTTCAAACCCGTCGAAAATATCCTTCCCACTTCAAAGCCTGCACTAAGTTTGTTTGTTTGTTTGTTTATTTATTTATAGCACGCGCCAGACCGGGGGGTATCCGGGCGCGTGTTCAAGAATACTTTAAGCTTACATGTTACAGTTACACATTTCAGGAAGGTTACAGGGTGCATTGACAGTAAATGATGACAATATACATGGTTACGTACACAGGTGATTGTACACAGGGGTGTGTACTCAGTATACATTGAATGTCGAGGAGCAAGGTAGGTTCAGCTGCAGATTAAAAGGTGGGTCAGATGTGAGTAGTCCTAGTCTAGTCAGTTATAGGTCGTTTTCTTTGAGCCATTTAATGCAGTTAAGTCTGAAGTGTGGATAAGATTGGTCAGATCTTAGGGATGATGGGAGGGAGTTCCATAACTGGGCCGCTTTGACAGGGAAGCTGTCTTGGGGGATGTGATGTTGGGGCTTATCTCAGGCACTCTGGATTGAGCTAATACTGCTGTTCTTGCTAGAGGCGGACCTGTTGGCCTCTTTCTGATCTTAAAGCACCAGCTTGCAGATCTCTGTGGTGACCATGTCCCGCTATTTCTGTTCTTCTAGTGCTAGCCTCCTCTTCTCGAGTAGGAGCTTTTTAGCTGCTACCTCATTAACAGCCATAAAAATTACTGGGCCATTTAGATACTTTGCTGAGGCCTGGGACCTGCGGGATGCACACTAGTCCTCACCGACAATCTCGAGTGTAGAGAAACCACACTTGCCCCCGGTGGGATGATTGGCGAAAGACACTGCTCATGTGGTCCATCTCGTCATTTTCCCCCTCCGGAAGTTCTAGTCCGTTCAGGTGCACAGGGCCACAGGGCCTAGCCGGACCCTGGGGTCTTCTTCCCAACCGCCCCCGCTTCTACCCAAGCTTGGAGGCTGGTCAGCAACTCAGGTTTACGAACCTTGGTGCTGTGGGGAAGTCCCCTCTCTTGACATAAGACGCATAGGACATTATTGGTCACGCCTTTTACTGTCTCCATGTCAATCTCCATGATTATTACTATTACCTAGCAGTGACTAAACGTTGCCTGCAACAGTACTTTTATTATTGGGTGACTAAGCTGTGTGCAAGGCGCCAACCAATCTGACTGCTTGCCACCAATGTGACAAGTCCACTTGTGGGGCACCAGTGGTCCAAGGATGAATATCAGTTTCTAAAGCAACAATCGGCCCCACTCCTCTATTAGACAAGAAGGGATCCGAACAGATTGGAATACAAGTGGATTATAAGACTTCCTTCTCCAATTTTGGTAACGTGGATGGAACAGCAGGCTTATCTCTGCAAGGTCATGGATTATTGGTTAGTTGCAACACCGTAAAAATACAATTATTACTCAATGATTAAAGAGACTGTCCAATCAAGGTAAGAATATCTACTTCATTATTACTAAAACAGACAGTTCTAGCAATCGACAAATACAACCCACCCTGTAAAAGAACACAGGGGACAGATATTTTCATGAGGAAAATGATGCACTCTGGTCACTGACAGGAAGGTAGTTGGTAAAGTAATCAGTCTTACCATTCAATGTTGTTCTAGCACCAAGTGGGCAAAGGGTCGTAACTGTCTCTAGGGGCCTTCAGAGATGGACCAGGGTGGCAGAACCACCATGCACCTGGTGCTGAAGAAGTTCTTGGTTTTCCACAGCATCAAGGCGGTTCCAGGGAGCTTTGCAGCCCTTGAGACAGAGTTAGTGGTGGGAGACAGCTGTGCGTATCAGGTAGCAGGCAGATCCCCAAGCGAGGCTGGACAGACATCTTCAGGCTGGCCGGTGCAGCTGCTCGGCCAAGAATCATTGTCTCTCTGCTGCTTGGCATATTTGGAATGCTGGTTGAGGTGGCTCAGATGGCTCTTCTGACTGCGGTGTGACAACAGTCAGCGGTGCATCAGGATGCGGTTCAAGGACTCGACTGTCTTGAAAATGTCCTTAAAAGATGGATTCTGGTTAATGCCTGTCTGGCACTCCTCCTAGGTTCTTCGCTGGCTCGTGTTGTCCTTTTTAAGGGAGATGACTGAAAGATCAAGAGAGTGTTTGCAGGCAATGGCCTTTTCCTTTGGCCAGAGTCTCTCCCGCACTTCCCACCTAGGAAGCTTGCTGGTAGAACCTAGCAGGGCATGCTGTGTGCTGGCTGGGTACCGTTTCTGGAGCTGCTAGATGGGTCCTCTGAGTCCGGTATCTCCCTCTGTTCCCTGGGAGATGTTTAGGGGAGGGATCTTGCTTCCCTCTTGGAACTCCTGTCCTTCCTTCACTGGTGGTGGATGTAAGGTAGACTGTACCTCCAGCCCAGGTCCAAATGAGTCCTTCTTCTTACTCCTTTGTAAGTCATCAGATAATCTGGCAAGTGAGGGGTTCAGCCCTCTTTTAAATCCAAATGGGCCACAGTGATTGGTGCAGGACAAGCCTATCTTAATTAACCAATCCTGGGTCCCCTCCAACAATCTTCTGTTATGCATGAGGTCAGGACCAGTGTGCTCTGAAACAGGAACAGTTGAGTGGTGACAACACATCCCTAAGTCTCAGTCTACCTGTCTGTTGTAGTTTAAAGTGTCTCTCTGGTTAACTGAGCCCTCTGTAAATCATGATTAAAGCACAGGTCTACCTTGAAGAATGTGGCGAGAGCAGACTTCCTGTCTCTGCCAAATCACATATCTCTCTAATCTGAAAGGGGTCAGCTCTGCAGAGGTTTGCCTATGGTAAATAGTGGACCCAGACATGAATTGCACTGCCTTTCATTCAGAGCGGTGGGAACTAGCATCAAATTGACAGATTGCATACCAAAGGGGTGTTAGCCCCGCGTTTCCTGTTGTCTGTTCCGGCAACCAAGCCACTTCAAGGCTTTCCTCAAATATCTCTCATTAGTATGCACTGGCACCAGCTGAATTAGACAAAGGGTAAGCAGATCAATGGAGCTTTTGATATTTAAATTAGGAGCCCATGGCGGGAGGAAGCTGTGCCTTACTCCCTCTGGAGATGCTTTGATGTACCTGTGGCTGTCACATTCCAGCTGCATATGGCAGGGGAAGGTGTCGCCTGTAGGCTGTGTCTTCCTGGAGTACACGTCACTATGGCCCTCATTACGACCCTGGCGGAAATCGCGGTGCAAAATGCACCATGGAGCACGGCGGAAAGCTGCCGATAGCGCCATGGGGGTTGGCGGATTTTCCGCCCCATTCCGACCTTGGCGGGGCGGTAAATCCCCATCCCCCATTTTACCCTTCCCCATTCCCATTTTTGCCCCATAGGGTATAATGGGAGTGGGGAAGGCGTTAATTACGCCACCTCAAAATACGGTGGCGTAATTAACGACAAGGTCCCGTAGCGCCATGGATTTCTCCGCCCGGAAAAACCAGGCGGAAAACGCTCCATGGCGCTACGGAAACTCGTAGTAGGGCGGACGGGTCCGCCGCGAATAACGCTGGCGTAAACCCACTCCGCCAGGGTCGTAATGAGGCCCTATGTGTTTTGTGAGCGAAGCAGAAGAAAATTGTGCGGAATGGCCTCTCACATTTCTCAGAGGTTGATCTCCCATTATTAAGTTTCATTATCAAAAAATCAAAAAGCCCAGGCGAGCGTGCTCTCCCCATGTGGATGGTCAAATCCCTCTCAGATGCCGTGGAAAGCCTGCTGATAATATGCAATTCCCACCCCTCAGAAACTTTGGAAAGCCTTCTGATATGAGGCCGAATCTTCCCCTTATTTTCTGAGGAAAGCATGCTTATATTATGCAGAAACTGCCCTTGAAACATAGTGGAGAACCTGATAATATTATGCAATTCCTTCCCCAGATATACCGTGGAAAGCCTGCTGATGTTCTGCAGAATCTGCCACTGAGATACTGTGCAATGCATGCTGATATGATGCAGAATCTGCCATGAGATGCTGTGGGAAGCATGCTGATATTATGCAAAATCTGCCCCTGAGAAACTGTGGAAAGTAAACAGATATGATGCAGAATCTGCACCTGAGATGAAGTGGGAAGAATGTAGATATTATGCAAAATCTGACCCTGAGAAACTGTGGAAAGAAAAATGATATGATGCAGAGTTGCGGTTCATTGAAGGCTGAAAATAAGTAGTATCTGCCACTCTGTTGTTCAAAGCCTTCTGATATGATTCAGTATATTCCCTTGAGATGCTGTGGTGCCTGCTGATATGATGCAGAGTCTGCCCCTGGGAAGCTGGTCAATGCAGGCTGAACATATGTAGTATCTGCCACTCCGTTGCTTTTATTATGCTCATATTATGCAATTTTCCCCAGAGATACCGTGGAAAGTCTGCTGATATGCAGCAGAATCTGCACCTGAGATACTGTGGAAAGAATACTGGTACGGTGCAGAATCTGCCCCAGAGATGCTGTTCAATGTAAACTGAAAACATGTAGTATCTGCCACTCAGTTGCTGTTCCAAGCCTTCTGATATGATGCAGAATCTGCCCATGGGATGCTGTGGAGTATACTGATATGCAAAATCTGCCGCTGAGAAACTGTGGAGTATACTGATATTATGCAAAATCTGCCCCTGAGATACTGTGGAAAGTACACCGATATGATGCAGAGTCTGCCCCTGAGATGCTGTTCAATGTAGGCTGACAATATGTAGTATCTCGTACTCAGTTGCTGTTATGTTATGTTATGTTATGTTATGTTATGTTATGTTATGTTATGTTATCGGTACTTGTATAGTGCACCGTCACCAACGGAATTGGTCCCCAGGCGCTCTTGCGGATCTGTAAACAGGAAGGGTGGGGTAGGGTTAGTCGGGAGGAGGAGAGAAGGAGAGTGGGAGATGTGGTGTGGTGTGCTGTTGGCAGCTTCAGCTCGGTATACACCGAGTGCTGTGCTTTGGTGCTAGTATCGGATCGGATGAAGGCCTCGAGTGCTGTGGGAGATGTTTATGTGTTGTCGCGGTATGGTAAAGTGGTGCGATTGCTGGGAGAGAAATGGTTGTGTGGTTTTGTGTGGCTTTAAGTATGCAGAAGATGGAGGGTTGGGTTAGTGGGGTCTGTTTCCAGGTTCAGGTACTTATGATTCCGTTAGAGTAGTATACCTGTGGGTTCGGATGTTGCTGGTTCCTGGTGGCCGACTCGATTTGGTGGTGTTGCACTGATCCAACTGTATCCTATTGAGTATAGTTTGGATCGGTGGGTGCGTCTGAACCTAATCTTCAGGTGTGGTACTGGGTGGGTGATATCTAGTCTTAGGTGATCTAGTGTGACCCTGGTCGGTTAAGGCTTTGAGTGGTTCAGGATTGCGGTCATGTTGAAGTGTTGTCCTAGTGGATCCGTCTTGGTGAGCGTGTGTATTCAGATGTTCGTATCCTTCTGTCGTGACTGATTATTAGATTTCCGTGGGGTGAACATCCTTGAGACTGTTGTTTAGTTGTAGTTTGTGTGGTGGGGCATTGTGCTTCCTGCTTTGTATTGGTGGACCGTGTGTAGTAATGGAACATTCTGTTTCTCACCCATAGAATTGGGCTCGTGATGCAGTGCTTCCTTTCCCTCTCTATGTTTGTTCTAAGGGCTGTTGGGGACGGTCATAGTTCGGTCCTGGTCCTCTTGATGACTTGTTCTAGTCTTTCTGTCTTAGTTTGCTATGTTTACTGTCTTTGGTCGTATTGCGACTGTCTCCCATTTGGTCCTTTAGTATGCCGTGGGATATTTACCTCTGCTTTTCTCATTGATTGATCGGTGCATATCGCGGTCGCTCTACGTTCTTTGATTTTTTTTGGTATGTCGGTGCCCCTGTGACCAGTCTTTCTAGTTATGACGTGAAGAGCCAGGTTTTGAGTAATTTCCTGAATAATAGGTGGTTTCTTGTGTTACGTATATACTTTGAAAGGTCGTTCCAGGTTTTCGGGGCTTGGTGAGAGAAGGAGGATCCTCCAAGTTTTCTTTTGTTGTAGGACTTCGGTTCCAGGCGGATGTCCATGCTTGATCTGAGCGTTCTTGTTGGTTGATGTAGGCGCAGTTTGACTCTTAGGAACACAGCGCCTTCATTGTGAACTGCTCTGTGCGTAATGCACATTGTTTTGAATTTTATTCGTTGTTTTATTGGTAGCCAATGTAGTGTTTTCAGCGCTGGTGCAGTGTGTTCTCTTCGGGGTAGTTTCAGAAGTAGTCTGGCTGCTGCATTTTGTATGCGTTGTAGTTTTTTTAGGAGTCATTCAGGCATGCCTAGGTATAGGCTATTGGCGTAGTCTACTTTGGACATGACGAGGGCGATGATGGTGGTCGTTTTGTTGGCGAACGATAAGAACGGTAAGATTCTCTTTGCCACTCGCAGGAGCAAGAAGCATTTCTTGAGGTGAGCGTTAACTTGTGGCTCTAGCGTGAGATTCTTGTCCATCAGTACCCCCAGGTTTTCTACAATCGCCGAGGGTGCTGGGGTAGTCCCGAGTTCCCTTGACCAAGGGATGAATTGGTTTTCTCCTCCATTTTTTGTGACAATCATTATTTCAGTTTTTCCTGGGTTGATTTTGAGGGTAATTGGAGTTCATCCAGAAGAAATCATCGCGGAGGCAGCTTTCTAGCGTTGGGTTTCTTTCCGGGTTGTCTTGTATTTTGAAGATTATTTGTGTATCGTCAGCATAGTTGTAGCAGGTGAGGCCGTGGCTTTTGATGATTCTGATAAGTAGATACAGGTAGATGTTGAATAGTAGCGGGGCGAAGGATGATCCTTGTGGTACTCCGCAGGTGGAAAATCTCGGGCTGGATTTGAAGGGTTTCATCCATACAGTTTCCGTTCTGTTTGTTAGGAAATATTTGATCCATAGTAGGGTGGTGTCTGTTATTCCAAGTGCTTCTAATCTTGTTATGAGGGTGTCGTGGTCGACTGTGTCAAATGCTGCCGATAGGTCTAGGAGTATCAAGGCAGTGCTGTTGTCCGAGTCTGCGTTGGTTTTTAGATCGTCCCATATTGAGAGTAGAGCTGATTCCGTTCCTCTCAGTGGTCTGAAGCCAACTTGTGCCTGGTCTAGTAGGCCGTGCTCTTCTATAAACTCTTGGGTCGTTTTGTATATGTACGTTTCGAGCAGCTTGGATGTATACGGGATGTTGGAGATAGGTCTGTAGTTGGAGAGGTTCTCTACGTTTCCCGCTGTATCTTTGAGTAGTGGCCTGATGTATGCAGTTTTGAAGGCTTGTGGCACTTTCCCAGTTGCGATGGAATGGTTGAGGACGTTCCTGTGATATTCCATGGGTGTTCCTTGTTTAAGAATTGATTTGTATATGTCTGGTGGGCATGGGTCATCGGGGGACTCTGAGTTGTTGCTTTCATTTACCAGTTTGACGAATGTCTCCACTGATATTTATGGAAAGCTTTGTAGTTTGTTTGGGTGCTGCTCCCGGGTGTCGGTTGTGGTCAGATCAGACCGTCTGCTTTGAATGGTTTGTTGGATGTTAGTGATTTTGTTTTTGAAGTAGTCGGCAAGGTTGTTTCAGAGTTTCGCGGACGGAGTTGGTGTGTTGCTACATCTTGGAGGGTTTTTGATTTCGTTTATGATTTTGAAGAGCTCTTTTTGGGTGTTTGGTGCTTCGAAGATTCGGTTTTCGTAGTGTTTCCTCTTCGCTTTTTGTATTTCCTTTTTGTAAGCCCGGTTGTGTTTTAGGAATTTCAGTTCGTTCGCCGCATCGTTTTGTTTTCTCCAATCAAGTTCTAGTCTTCGTTTTTTTCTTTTCATGGTGCACAGTAGTGGGGTGAACCATTTTGCCATAGACCGTTTATTAGAACAAGCAAAGGGTTTTTCTTTGGCGATGTTGTCTATAGTAGTTATAATCCAGGAATGCAGCAGGGTTACATTTTTGTCCAGGTCATCTTCTTCCATGAATTTTGGGTGTGGTTTGGTTAGCTCCAGGAGTTCATGCAGGTTGGAGTTTTTGATGGTTCTCCAATTTCTTCTTATGGTTTTCATTGTTTTGTCCGGTTGATTGTTTGTTGTTCTGGTCATTTTGATTACGAAGGGGATGATGAGATGGTCGCTCCAGGGTATTTGAATTGGGGGTGCCGTGGCGAGGAGTAGTTTGTTGGTGAAGATTGCGTCAAGTGTATGCCCTGCTGAGTGGGTTGCTCCATTGACTAGTTGTTGTAGGTTCATTGCTGCTAGTTGGCTGGTTAGCGATTTTTGTATTTTTGTGCTTTCTCCTTCAAACCAGATGTTGAAATCTCCTTGGACTATCAGGTGATTGTGTTTGATGGCTAGGACGGTGATTACTTCTGTGAAGTAGTCTACGAAGGTTGCATCGTAGGTTGGTGGTCTATATATTAGTACGAATTTCAAGTTTGTTTTGGATGTTACTGCTAGACGTATGATTAGGGATTCGCATTTATCGTTGATTAGTGGGTCTTCCAGTTTGATATCCAGGTGTTCTTTTTGAATGATTGCCAGCCCTCCCCCTCTTTTAGTTTTTCTGTTTGATTGGACGCATTTGAAGTATTCAGGTAAGCAGTTGTTGAGGGTGATCTTGTAATTGTCGTCTTGCCAGGTTTCTATTACAAATAGGATGTCGATCCCTCTGTCACAGAGCAGATCGTATATCTCAGTGGCATGTTTTGACATTGATCTTGCATTGATGAGGTTGCAGTGGATCTTATTGGTGTGGTTTTGCTTGTTGGTTGTACTTTTTTTGGTTTGTGATTGTTTGGTTGCGGTGCATCATTGTTGGCGTTGATTGGGGGCGTATGAGGATTAGCGGAGGCTGCATCTTCATTGAGGCGGTCTGCTAGATTGAGAGCTTGGCTGCTCAGTGGTGTTGCTTCTACATTTGTGCTGGTTTGGTGAAGGTCCATGAAGGTCTTCTTCGTTGAATTGGTCAGTTAGGTTCATGTTTGGGTTGTTGGTTATAAGATCTTCATCTTCGTTATGTACGGTATGGCGTGGGTGTTCGGGGTGTCCTTCTGTTCTTGTGATGTATGGGGTGATGGGGTCGGACTCTGGCCACCTTCTTCGGTGGTCCCGTCTTTTTTCTGATTGGCTCGGGATTTTCTTTGTCTGTCTTGATGTCTCTGTGTCGTTGGGGTATCCTGGTTCTGGGGTTATTGCAAGGTATGGTGTGAGATATAGGGATTTATTCCCTTTGGGGTTTTGTTCTGGGCGTTTTGGTTTTTGGCGTTGTGTTTCTTCTATTTGAGGTTGTTGCTTCGGTGGTAGGTTAGATTTGTGTGCCTTTTTCCAGTGCAGCCTTGTCTTGTGCCCTTTCTCTGCGTCCTTTTCTGGTCCGGGGCATTTTGGTGCTCAGTGCGGAGGTGCCGGTTGAGTGGTTGGCTGCTGTGTCTTGTGATGGGAGTGCTGGTGTTTCTTCTTGTATTGGTAGGCTTGGGAGCTTTGTGCCATCTGTTCTTCCGGTGGGTCGGTTTGTGTGTCCTCCAAGCGCTGTCTTGTGGGGTTTTGGTGCTGGGCGTACTGCTGTCAGGGGTGTAGGTCAAAGTTCAGTGCTGTCTGTGTAGGTCTCTCTGAAAGGATAAGGGCGGCTGGAACTATTCTATCACGGTCTAGTCCTCTCTGGGAGTATGTTAAGGTGGTTGATCTAAGTTTGTGCTTGAGGCTAGTTCTGACTATGTTCTAGAGTCTCGTATGGTAGGGGGGACCCTAAGGAGTATTGTAGTCCTTATGATTCAAAAATTTAGGAGCGGAGTCCCTGCTAAATTTGGGAGACCTGTATAGTGGGAGAGAGGCCTATCGCTGTAATCTGAATGGCACAAGATGCAATGTTGGCGATAGAACCCCTGCTATATTTGGGAGACCTGTATAGTGGGAGAGAGGCCTATCAATGTAAACTGAATATTACACAATACGGTTCGGGACCAGAGCCCCTGCTAAAATTGGGAGACCTGCATGGTGGGAGAGAGGCCCCCCTATGTAATCCGAATATCACAATTCCGTCTGTGAACAGAACCCCTGCCAAATTTGGGAGGCGTGTGTAGTGGGAGAGAGGCCTATCAATGCAATCTGAATATCATACAATACAACTTATCAAAGCGATCTGACTGTCATACAATGCAATTTTGGAATAGAACCCCTAATAGTTTTGGGAGACCTGTACAGTGGGAGCCTTCTGATATGATATATGCCCTCGAGATGCTGTCGAAAGCCTGCTGATATGATGCAGAATAAGGCCTTGTGATGCTGTGGATAGCATGCTGATATGATGCAGAATAAGGCCCTGAGATGCTGTGGATAGCATGCTGATATGATGCAGAATAAGGCCCTGTGATGCTGTGGATAGCATGCTGATATGATGCAGAATAAAGCCCTGAGGATGCTGTAGATAGCATGCTGATATGATGCAGAATAAGGCCCGATATGCTGTGGATAGCATGCTGATATGATGCAGAATAAGGCCCTGAGATGCTGTGGATAGCATGCTGATATGATGCAGAATAAGGCCCTGAGATGATGTGGATAGCATGCTGATATGATGCAGAATAAGGCCCTGAGATGCTGTGGATAACATGCTGATATGATGCAGAATAAGGCCCTGAGATGCTGTGGATAGCAAGCCTAAAAGGTCCCCTGAAAGGCAGCTTGATGTACACAGAGACACAGCAAAATACCCAAAACTGCACAGAAAACACTCTCGATTTTCTGAATGATGCTTTGGATTATGTCCTCAAATAATTCATGTTCTTATATAGCACCTCACACACTTCTTGTCTATATGAACAGGTTCTATTATTACGCAATGTAATTTACATAAATAATGCAGAAACGACCACTACAATACCCCAAATAAAGGGTAGAATCCGCCCCAGAGTTGCTGCATAACCATTTATAGAGCGCAGGGCTATCTTTGCTGTTGTTCTGATGCAGAATCTCCTTTCGATGCTTATGTAATAAAACTGCAAAATGTAGCAGAATCTGACCCTGAGATGCTGGGGGCAGTACCCCCTTACATGCGATTGAAGCTACTTCTGTTAGATGCTGTCAAAACTGCTTGACCTGGGAAGCTCCTCGACCCATCCTTAACATGCTCCAGTATCTGATGATAAAATGTTGCAGACCCCATCCCTGAGATGCTGTCCTATGAGCCCCTCAGATGCTGCATAATGTTCTTTAAAATGCTTCATTATCTCTTCCTGATAAATTGCATAATCATCCTGAGATTATAGAGAATCGGACATTGAAATTATCGTGAAACTGCCCGAAAATCCTGAGCTTCTTTCAGAAAATGCCCCTGAAAAGCTGTAGAATTTAGTACTGGGATGCGGTATAATCTGCATCCGTTATTCTGTGCAACATGTCCCAAAGATATTGTGGAAATGACCAGGAGATCTTTACACTATATCCCTGAGAATCTGTGGAATGTGGTAGAATCTACAAGACAATGAAGTGCAGTATGTGCCTAAGATAGTGTGGACACTACCCCACAGAATCTTTACACTATATCCCTGAGAATCTGTGGAATGTGTTAGAATCTACAAGACAATTAAGTGCAGTATGTGCCTAAGATATTGTGGACACTACCCCACAGAATCTTTACACTATATCCCTGAGAATCTGTGGAATGTGGTAGAATCTACAAGACAATTAAGTGCAATATGTGCCTAAGATATTGTGGACACTACCCCACAGAATCTTTACACTATATCCCTGAGAATCTGTGGAATGTGGTAGAATCTACAAGACAACGAAGTGCAATATGTGCCTAAGATATTGTGGACACTACCCCACAGAATCTTTACACTATATCCCTGAGAATATGTGGAATGTGGTAGAATCTACAAGACAACGAAGTGCAGTATGTGCCTAAGATATTGTGGACACTACCCCACAGAATCTTTACACTATATCCCTGAGAATCTGTGGAATGTGGTAGAATCTACAAGACAACGAAGTGCAGTATGTGCCTAAGATATTGTGGACACTACCCCACAGAATCTTTACACTATATCCCTGAGAATCTGTGGACTGTGGTAGAATCTACAAGACAACGAAGTGCAGTATGTGCCTAAGATATTGTGGACACTACCCCACAGAATATTTACACTATATCCCTGAGAATCTGTGGGATGTGGTAGAATCTACAAGACAACGAAGTGCAGTATGTGCCTAAGATATTGTGGACACTACCCCACAGAATCTTTACACTATATCCCTGGGAATCTGTGGAATGTGGTAGAATCTACAAGACAACGAAGTGCAGTATGTGCCTAAGATATCGTGGACACTACCCCACAGAATCTTTACACTATATCCCTGAGAATCTGTGGAATGTGGTAGAATCTACAAGACAATGAAGTGCAGTATGTGCCTAAGATATCGTGGACACTACCCCACAGAATCTTTACACTATATCCCTGAGAATCTGTGGGATGTGGTAGAATCTACAAGACAACGAAGAGCAGTATGTGCCTAAGATATTGTGGACACTACCCCATAGAATCTTTACACTATATCCCTGAGAATCTGTGGAATGTGGTAGAATCTACAAGACAATGAAGTGCAATATGTGCCTAAGATATTGTGGACACTACCCCACAGAATATATCCCTGAGAATCTGTGGGATGTGGTAGAATCTACCAGACAATGAAGAGCAGTATGTGCCTAAGATATTGTGGACACTACCCCACAGAATCTTTACACTATATACCTGAGAATCTGTGGAATGTGGTAGAATCTACAAGACAATGAAGTGCAATATGTGCCTAAGATATTGTGGACACTACCCCACAGAATCTTTACACTATATCCCTGAGAATCTGTGGAATGTGGTAGAATCTACAAGGCAATGAAGTGCAATATGTGCCTAAGATATTGTGGACACTACCCCACAGAATCTTTACACTATATCCCTGAGAATCTGTGGAATGTGGTAGAATCTACAACGCAATGAAGTGCAATATGTGCCTAAGATATTGTGGACACTACCCCACAGAATCTTTACACTATATCCCTGAGAATCTGTGGAATGTGGTAGAATCTACAACGCAATGAAGTGCAATATGTGCCTCAGATATTGTGGACACTACCCCACAGAATCTTTACACTATATCCCTGAGAATCTGTGCAATCGATCCCTGGGATGTGGTAGAATCTACATAAACAATGCAGTGCACTATGTGTCTAAGATATTGGGGCCACTACGCTAGATAATCTTTCTATTTTGTCCCTGATAATCTGAAGAATCTATCACAGGGCTTTCCTTGTGGAATTGGTGGCGATGAGGAATTGACTGCTCTGCCCTTACTCTGTGCTCGACTGGCCAGCCTTACTGGAAGAAACCAGGAACTGCTGCACGTCCAGTGCTCACCTCCTAGACAGTTTACTATTAAGTGTCAGTCAGCAGTCGCTCCAGTGCTTTCCTTGTGGAATTGGTGGCGATGAGGAATTGACTGCTCTGCCCTTACTCTGCGCTCGTCTGCCCAGCCTTACTGGAAGAAGCCAGGAACTGTTGCGCATTCATCGTGTGCGTCCTAGCAGGTGGACTATTAAGTGGCAGTCGGCAGTCAGTGGAGCAGTGGCAGATGGCGAAGTGGTGCAGGCGCTGATCAAGCACAGCAAGTCATTGAAAGTGCCCAATTCATGTCGAAAAAGACCAAGAATTAAAGCGACTCATCTAGGTACTACCTCCGGAAAGCTAACAAGACAATGCCCCGGACATCATTTGAAGAGGTGAGATGCGAGCCGAGTACATTGCAGACGGGGAAATAACCCCAGAATGACAAAGGAAACTCTGGGCTCATTACGAACTTCTTTCAAGCTGCGGCAATTCTTGGGGGTCGGGGGGTTTAACTCCCAAATGCCCCAGTTAATTGTGAAGTGGTTAATCCACAATAGTCGCAGCAAACTGAAGCTTCTATCAGCGAAGAGGTAGACAACAACTCACTTCTCGAGCCGTGCTATTCATTGCAACAGAGTGCCGATATGGCAGTTCCTGTGAGTAATACTAACATTAATCTGGAGTCACAGACTGATCCTGAACCTCTAGGGCCCATGCTTTTGCAGACGACAGCTGCACACAATGGCCGGCTCTCGGCATCACCGAATCTTAGTATTCATTTGGATTCCTCGCGAGCAACGCTGGCAATGGATAAAAAGCAAGGGATCCACCTCTAATTCAGACCTTCAGGCATTCATGGTCACTACGCAATTTGCACTAAAAATCCTGCTAAAGCCGAGCAGCAGGATACCTGATGTGCTAAATACAATGGATGTCTCTACGAAGCCACATGGGGCCCCTGGGGAAGTAAGGGAGATCGTAGAGTGATCCAAATCACCCACTAAAGTGTGTACTGAAGTATTTGAAATAAACTTGGTAACTCAAGCAGGGCCGATACCCCAAAATCACGAAAGGAAAGACGCAATGAGGCTTGCCTCAAAAACGCT
Source organism: Ambystoma mexicanum (assembly GCF_040938575.1). Taxonomy (NCBI): domain Eukaryota; kingdom Metazoa; phylum Chordata; class Amphibia; order Caudata; family Ambystomatidae; genus Ambystoma; species Ambystoma mexicanum. Next base: position 1,616,266,560 of record NC_090937.1, read on the forward strand.
AAAAAAGGAAACTCCAAAAATAACCCCATGGGTAGAAATGGAACTCCGGCGGTAAAACTATCGAAGAAGACAAAATAAAAAGAGGTGATAGCACGAGGGGTCTTCCTAAACAAACAGGAACATAGTCTATTTGGGCCTTGTCGGCCGATCCCTCACGATCAGTAAATGGAGGGTGTGACAGAAAACAGAGGGATTTAAGTATATGTACGGTAGAATCTGAATCATTGGTCCAAGGGGATGCCAATCGTACTTCGACCCCAGAAAGGCCGAAGAGAATTAGAACAAGTGTGAAACAGCCAACGGCTCTGCCGCCAAACATCAGGACTGTTTCCCCCTCACTTTTCCTTGTCATTCCATGCTCCTGTCTCCCTCTTCTACCCATCCCTCTTCTTCCCCCACCCGCTATTGCCATTCCCTCACCCATTTCCGTTGCCGGAATTTGAACTCAAAAACATTAACTATCAAACGGTTCAATCAAAATAAAGAGAGATAGGTGGAAGAACGGGGGTGGGGGGGATTGGGTTGAAAGTTCTACAACAAAACCCGTAGATGCGTGTCATCATTTCTGATTACTTTTATTTTATTCAGCCAATGAAATGTGTTAATCCCGATGTATCTAGGGTGCACTGCAGAAATGGGGACACAGCTGCTTTATTGCGGTCACATAGAGTTCAATTGTTAAGTCATGGCATTGAATTATACGTAGACATGGACAAAGGGTGACCCCTCACTTCCCAGTAACCCGAATTTTAATGGGATGAGAGGGAACGTTTCAAGCATCAACATAGGCCAGTCTGAAGGACTCACCCTGTCCATAGTGCAAAACACGTTAAAAAGGTTAGTTGAATATTTGGCTTGTGTACCAGAGTGGCAGGCCTGAAATCTATCTATCATGTCATGGAACATGCAGGATTTCAACCACATTCTGGGGTGCAGGGAAGTACATGCACTACAGACTCAAAATTAGATATTTAATCTACAAGAAACTTGGCTAAGAGCTAAATTATTGGTTGAAGGATATGTTATCCATCAGATTTTGGCAAAGAAAGGAGAGAAAAGCAGGCCTTTTGGGGGTACAGTGGTTGGTGTTAAACAATCTTTGAATGCACAGAGGATTGGCAGACATGGGGACTCTGTGTTTGCGCTGGCAGGTGAGCTAGATGGGAAAAACGCTTTCCCCTGCTGCAAAACATTGGTCGTGGATGTGTATAACCCCATAAGGGGAGCAAAAAGTGAGTTGATTTAACATTAGGTTTTCGATTTAATAGTTGATTGGTCCAATAGAGATCCAAATGAAATGATCAGACTTAGTGGGGACAGAATTGTAGTTGAATTGGCAGGGAGAGAAAGAATTTTTAATTTAAGCACCCTTGGGAGGGAGAGTAGGGGGCAGGATTCCCCCTTTAAAGAAGGGATTGAGTGGATTTGTCTTCTGGGTGACTGTGAGTTGAAGATGCTCAACGGATGTATGGAGGGAGATAAGACAGGAAAATCGACATGGAAAATGGGGCAAAAAATTCGCTCCTGGACTACTTTTTTGTAAAAAAACTCTCTCCTCACAAATAAGGCAGATTTGTTTATTAGAGAGAACACTTACAATGATTACGCAACACTGACCCTAACATACCCAATAGAGGAACAAGGAAAAAAGGAAATCAGGGGAGGAGGCCTTGAAGCAAATCATGCAGGGAATAAAGTGATATGGTCTGCCAAAAATGTGGAGAGAGCAAGAGAGTATATATCAATGATCCAGCTAATGATTGCCAATTAATTTATGGCAAAAGTATGACTGAAATTGAGGACTCGATCATGGAGTTCACCACTAGGTTTGTGTACCATAAATTGGCCCAAATAGAGGCGGAGAACACTGGGGGAGATAATTTACAAAGGAAGATGGGAGTACCGGACAAATATATAGGAAATTCCAAGTTTGTGATCAAGTATGAGGACATTGAGTACCGTATCAAAAGGCTTAAGTCCTCTAGGACGCCTGGCCGCCTGGCCCAAATGGATTGGCAAATGTCATTTTGAAAAACGAGCCGGTGGCCTGGTGTAAAAGCCTGGTGATACTGCATGAAAAAGTCATCAACAAAGGGATGATTCCTCTGGCGTGATGTTCAGCAATTTTAATCCCAGTTCATAAAAATGGGATGTGAAAGATCCGGCAAATTATTGATTGCTCTCAATGCTTAACATAACGGGGATAATATTAGCAACTTTTCTGCTACACGAAGTGCAAGAGTGGGTTACTGAGAAGGGATTCTTGGATCGATTCCAGACCAGCTTTAGAGCGAGCTGTGCCAAGGGAAACAATCTGAGACTCATGGACATGTTCATTGAGAGAACCCATACTAAGGACAGTGGGCCTCATTACGACCCTTGCGGAAATGGAAAAATGATGGCGGAAATGCAATACCGCCATCTAACACCGCTCGTTGCGATCATGACCCGTCACCGTAAAGTACGATGCCATTAGCGACACCGCAGTGAACGGCAACGCTAACTGCACCAAGTACGCGCACGCGCGCCTTGCAAAACCGGAATCACCGCCATGGCGCAACGGTACGCGAATTCTGACCCTAGCGGACATGCACTGAACGCCATCAAGCACGTCGTAAAGTACCATTCCGCCATGGCGAGAAATACGGCAACGCGAACCAACCGTAAATGGCCCACTGAGTGCCTGTACTCCACTCCCTGGCCTCATTGCACAACTCCTGGCAGGCGCAATGTACTCACACTATGCAACCAGTGAAATCCACAATTCACCCATGCATGCCAACGTAGAAAAGCATGCAGGGGCTCAAAGCGCCCCGTGAGTGGGCATCCATGTACGGCATGTCACCATAGCCGTACTGACGCAGCACAGGCATGTGAAGGTACAATACATCAAAATGAAAATCAAGAACACATGACACAAAACAACAGTAGTCCCCCATCGCTTGCCACCAGCGCAAGGCAACATCCAAAGCAGCATCCTGAGGGGGATTGCACCAGCCCTGTACTCATGCCAGTAAACAAACCAACCATCAGCAGAAGCATGTACCACACAAGTCGGCAGAGTGACTGAGCAGCCAGGCTCATCCCAAGAGGGGCCGATGGGAGCTGCAGGGCACAGATGGCATCAATACAGAAGCTATTCCAATGGACATGACCCCAGTCCCCCTCCAACAAACGCACGCAAACACAGTCACCTGTGACCAGCCACATTCTGAACAACCCATCATTCCACCAATCGACCTGGCTGACAGGCACCAGTCGGCCAAAAGCCAATCCCCCGCCCCTGAACAGCACATCATGTAAACAGTCACAATGGCAGCCCCTATCCGTGACCATACTGTGCTACGTAGGCAAACGCGGCCAGTACTGTACCACGCAACTCAACTCAGAAGGCGGAACACAATGCAGATCATCACGCAATACATACCGCCACAAAGCGAAAATCGCCACATCACCTGCAAAGAACAACGCAACACGTCAGATATCGGAATACAATTTAAATGCACATCCAAATGACAAAGGCCCCACAGCAATTTGCAAAATACCACCAAAACAACCATCATCACCGAGGGCTGCATCTGCAATAATTGACCGGCTTCCACTTGTGTGACGCCCTGTACCATCATGGCACACAGGGCCTACATCAACGTTCCAAAAGGCACCATGGAAGCGGCAAGAACCGCAGGTCCGTCCCATGAGGCAGGCACTAGTCGAGCTGAAAGGCCGAAATGTTGCACCTAGCCACCAGTACAGCGTAAGGGCATGTGGCCCATTGGCGATCGTCCCATATGATCGAAATGGTGCTCCACTGATTCACCCGAAGCTGCAGGAGTCGAGAGTAAAAACCATCTGGAGGAGTGGCGTAGAGATGGCATCTGCAATAGGGCAGGAGATACCTGTCACCCAAAAGAAACACAAATCAACCGATTGCATTACGGGACTCATGATGCATTACAATCTTCATTCAACACACCAAATCCACACCCATATGCATGCTAGCCCACTCCAAAGGAATATACACACCCCTAAATCAGTATCGAATCACAACGAAACCAATCGAGCTAAATACACCATTGTCAACGTCGGTTACTGTGCATGCGTCCGTCAAGATAGAACCCATGACATGGGATTAGTAACGTGCCTAGACACAAGTGTATGAAGGCGCGTCGAGACAGGGAGGATCCGACAAGGGCAGATAGACGTATGTCCCACCATGGCAGCCTTGCATCACATAACGCAGGGGAAGGGGAGTGAATCAAAAAACCCATGTACATGGCAGACCCTAAACGGAATCATCAGTCCATGCATCCACACATCATTCCCTCATCCCGCAATGAAAATGCATGAATATTCACTCACATAATATGTGAAACTTCCATCGCGTCTGTGCGTAATGCAGTCCGCAAAAACCACTGTGCCCCTGGCCGGATCTGTAGTGTTGTGAAGCAAGATGGATTTGGGAACGTCCTGCCTTATCGTCCACTACGCTGTTGCGCATCCCATTCAATTCATATCATTCATTGCCTGCTCGTTATGGGCCATGTCCCAAGGACATACTACAATAGAACGTTACATTTCCAGCCAGACCTGTGGGCGTATCCTCGCCGCTACTTCAAAACCCAAAATGCTGGCCTTCGAATTCCTCACTTGCAACATTACGTCGAAAAGGCTTCTGTGAACGCTTGCATTCACAATTACATCAATGTAGTGCGGCTGTGTGTCATGATGCTAACTGGCTGCAATCACAAATGGCACGCCACGCCCGTCGGTGAAGTACGTTACTGTGCTGCATGAGGGTCGGCCATCGATCGAGCCCTACATACCACTGACTCTTCACAGGTATGGAAGCGGCTGTAATCATAGCATGTGTAACAATGGGAGCATAGCATGAAAATCAGTCAAAGTACATCACACTGCCATCGGGATTTGATACATGATTCAAATCCCAAGATGCCATGCGGCCAAATGCAGCCTTACGTGCGGGACGTGCTCGGCCAGAAGGGATTGCATCTGCCACAGATTCATTCAATCAGCACAGGTGGAGGCCATACAGGCCGACAGCACATATATTGCAGACCCAAACCCCTCCCACAACCACTCCCACTCCAAAATGCTACCGGCAGGACTAGCGATGTTGGGCCTGGGGTACCAGATAGCACTGCAAGTGCTACAACTACAAGAAGACGACGAACAACAACAGGTACAACAACCGGGCGCACAGGGGAGACGGAGGAGAAGGAGGAGGAGGAGGGCAAGGCAGGGTCAGCAAGGCCCACAAGCACTGCCACTACCACCACGCAGGCGGCCCGCAATCCCACGCCTCCGAGCCGATCCGTTCAACCTCACTGCTGAGCAGATCCACACCCTCTACCGTTTGGACCGGGACACCATAATCGCCATTGTGGACATGACACATGCTGACCTCGTGAGCATGATAGATAGCCCAACCGCCATCCCACCCCTACTGAAGGTGGTGTCTGCACTCCACTTCCTGGCCACAGGCACCTACCAGCACACAGTGGGACAGTTGCATGGCATTTCACAGCCACTGTTCTCACGGACACTCTTCCAAGTGCACGATGCCCTCCTGAAGCACGCCGACGACCACATCACACTACCACGCACGTACCAGGAGATTACCAACGCTAAAGTGGGATTCCATGCACTTGGCGGCATCCCGGGTTGCATTGGTGCCATCGACTGCACCCATGTAGAATTGGTTGTCCCACATGCCATGGAGGTCCAGTACCGCAACCGGAAACAATTTCATTCAATCAATGTGCAAATGGTGTGTGACTCCAACAAGATCTTTACGCATTGTTGTGCCAGATTTCCAGGATCTACCCATGATTCTATGGTCCTGAGGAACACAAGAATACCACGCTACATGGAGCGACACGCAGGGCACAGATCCTGGCTACTCGGTGAGTCTCATTCCATGCATGACATCGTGGCCCATTTGATGCGTCAATGACCTTGCAGGAGGGGGGGGGGCTACTTAGCACTATCATTCCACTGACACCCTTTATTCGTCTCATACAGGTGATGCCGGGTATCCACTGAAGAGATGGCTCCTTACAACAATCCGGAACCCACAGAACGAGCATGAGGAGGACTACAACCATGCCCACTCACGTACCCGTGTGGTCATTGAACAGGCATTCGGCCTACTGAAGGCTCGTTTCCGCAGCCTCAGCAGGTCTGGCGGGGCACTCATGTACAGCCATGAGAAGGTTTCTAAGATGGTCATGGCATGTGTCATGCTGCACAACATGTGCATACGTAGGAATGTGCCCATGCCCCCTGACGCTGTACTGCATGCACCTGAGGATGATGATGGTGATGAGGGTGGGGATGTGGAGGCACCTCAAGGAGTCCATGAGGCACAGGATGTACGTGCAATCCGACAGAGCATCATAGATGCATGCTTCTAGCAACCACGCATGGTGCCTATTACACGGAAAGGGGACCTGTGGCACTGTGTGTGTGTAGTACAGGCACATTGTGGACTGTACGCCTATGAAGGCCTCGTACGCAAATATCAATGTCCACACATGTCATTGGATGATAATGAGGTGCTGTATTGTTAATGTGATTTGATTTATACACCCTATGGACCCGCCACCCAGTGAAGCCCAACACACCCCCTCCACCCTACTACCTCCCCCCCCAACACCAGTGTCCAAATATGCATGCTGTCCGTGGGTAGACGCTATTGCAAGCCCCCTCTACGGGTATCAGGGGCACCCCTGCCCGTGGAGCGCAGGTTCCTGCCAGATCTGCGTTGGGGGCTGCCCTGGACGGAACTTGCCACGGATGATGTCTCTGCCTGCTCGCGTCCATGCATGTCTCTGAGGGTTTGTGAGAGCTCCGAGAGCACACGGCGCACAGCAGCAAGTTCAGCACAAACGTCTTTGGACGTCGCATGCAGTTCCCCCCTCAGGCTCTCGGTGCTTTTCTCCATTTGTGCTCTCAGGCTCTCGGTGCTTCTCTCCATTTCTCCCCTGAGGCTCTCACTACTTTTCTCTATTTGTGCCCTGAGTGTCTCGGTGGATGTTTCCATGGCTGCCCTGGAACCCCCGCATTCATTTGCATGGTCCTTGAGTAGCGTGGACGCTTCCTGCTGTTGCTCGATCAGCAGGTCGAGGGACTGTTGCCTCTGCTGGGCCATGGACATTTGCGGTGGTGTGACAGGGGGGCTGCTCAACACATGTTGCCTTGGCACAGGACTTGTGGGGGTTGGCCAGTCGTCGTCTTCAGGGTGCCCCTGCGTGGTTTCGTCATGGTGTAGGGGATGGAACATGCAGGGGGATTGGGAAAGGTCATGGATGGTACCTACGTCGCCAGCACTGTTTTCCGTGTCGGAGCATGCTGGCATGACAGCTGTGTCACCTATGGTGCTGCTACCACCAGAGGCAGTGCCATCAGATACGTTCTTTGGGGGGACCTGTGGTGCTGGGGTTGTGGACTTGCTGGCTGCTGGGGTGCCTGTTGCAGTCCCCTCCAGTGTGCTGCCACTTGATTCCTGCTGCTGCCGTGTCTTGATCCTTGCACCTGAGGTGGAGGCTCTTGGGACGTTGGTCCTGGCCCTCTTTGCAGGCGTGCTGGTAGGGGTGTCCTGCAGCTCGTCGTTGGTATCGGACCCTGTGGTGGAGTAAAGAGGGGCGAGCGTTAGTTATGGGTCTGTCGGATTTGGAATGGCAACGTATCAAATGCATTGGGGTGGTACATGTGGCTGATTTGGGACTGGGCCTTGGAGGTGGTCTCATTTTCGTGTGGATTGAGGATGCATTCATTTGGCTGCCTGCAGTTAGGGGGTGCATGCTGCACATGTAGGGGTTGTTTATGGCTTCTTGATTGATTCGTTTGTTCATTCTGACTTTTAGAGGGCGCTGTCAGGGCAAAGTATGTATTGCACTATGGGGTCACATGGTACTGCACATGTTCGTGGTTTGTGGATTTCGCATTGTTTCTCTTGGCCAACCTACCTGATTCTCCGGATGTCGGCACTCCTTTCTCCATCCCTCCGACTCCCTCTATGCTCTCCATTCCTATGGTGGAGGCGCAGATTTCCTCCCAGGGGGTCAACTTGATGGGCGACTCTGAACCCCCCCCGGTAGCTGTGGCGATGTTCCTGTTCGCAGAAAGTATGCTGCGTACGCGGATCCGCAGGTCGTCCCACCGCTTGCGACATTGCTGTGGCGTGCGGGGTGTTGTCCCCACCGCACTTACGCGCTGTGCCACCAGGGCCCATATGGCCTTCTTGTTGGCAAGGGCCGTCCTGGTCATTTGACTGGAGAAGACGACGGCGGAATTTTCCTGGAGGGTCTCGGTGAGCACGGTCAGTTCCTCTCGGGAGAAGTGTACCTGCCGCTTGCGGTCACACGCTTTCTTGGCTACCTTTCCCATATTTATTTTTTAACTGGGGTTGCTAACGGGTTGGGATGTGTGTCAGGGTCGGATTTTTAATGGTTGTGTTGGGATTCGGATTTTATAGTTGTGCGGCGTGCTGTTTCCCGTTCCGGCCACATGCTTTTACTTCCGTTTCCGTATATTTACGGTGGCCGTAATTTGCGGTGCACGCTCGTTACGGTGACCGCTCATTACGGTGACCGCTAAGATGGGTGGCGGTATTGCACCTGGTGCAGCGTACGGCGGCGGTAAGGGCCGTTTTGGGGTCATTTCCGCCATCGCAGCCTTTCGGATTCCGCCATGGCGTAATGCTCGTGCCCGATGGGTCGTGATTGGCCGCACTTTGCTCCTTCGTGCAATGGCGGAAACGCTATTTACGCTGTTGCGGTCCGGTCAGTCACTTTCCGCCAGGGTCGTAATGAGGCCCAGTATGTCTCTGGATGCACTCTATGTAGATTTTGAAATAGCATTCCACTCAGTGAACAGAGACCGGATGTGGACACATTTTGAGATTTATGGCTACCCAAAACATTTCCTCTATTTCATTAAACTGCTCAATGAGGACAATACATTGAAGGTAAGTTTGGGTGGTGAGGGGACTTTAACTGCTCCTACCAAGATATATCGAGGACTAAAAAAGCAGGGATGTGGACTGTCCCCCTTGCTCTTCAACCTGTACCTGGCAGATATAAATCGGGTTGAAAACTGCCCTCCTAGGGTATATGGACAGGGTTGTGCAGCATTGGTATATGCGGATGACTTGGTTATCCTGGATCATACGTTCAGTGGGTTGAAAAGTATGGCACTAGAACTATGGGGATATGCGGGTGACAACGATCTAGTCTTCAACCGAGATAAGACCCAGCTCATGTACTTTGGTAAGAGAGAAATAAGGAGAGTTGCTCTAGACATTGCGGGGCAAATGGTTATGCACACCATCCAATATAGATATCTGTGCATCATGATGGTGTCACAGAGAGGATACCATGAATGTATTTTATACCGAACCAGAAGGGCCAACCAGCTAACTGCATTTACCACTCAATACGTACTGCGCACTGGGTGCTTTACTGTCCTGGTTGCCGGGATGTTGTACTCCCAATGCTATATACCCTCAGCCATTTATTGACTGCAGTCACTGTCCATGATTTATCTCAAATGGTTCTAGGTGATTGAAAGCAAATTCTGGTGGAAAATCTTAGGGCTTCCACAGTGTGTTCCCATCAAAATTATTCGACTGGAGCTGGGGTTAATATCTATGGTAAGCTTGTTAAGACAGAAAAGAGCCATGCTGTACATCGAGTCAATGAAAGCAGGGCCAGACCTGCTGCTTCATTTGCTTGGTAAAGAAATGGAGACAAAGAAGGCAGAGAGCTATGTAGTTCAAATTGTGAACCAATTCGAAAAAATAAAGTGGACTCCAGATTTGGATGAAAACATCAACGTCATAAAAAAACGGCTTGTAAAGATAATGGAAAGGGACGATTGGGTGGAGAATTTTGAGTGCCTATCAAAATTAAAGCAATACAACTTTGTATCAAGAATTCTATGCGAATTTAAGAAGGCTCAAGCCTATCTTCCTCTCTGTCCTGCCAAGGAGTTGCAAGGGTTTATACTGTTGTTGCGACTCAATCTGCTGCCAGTATGGGCTAATACGGGAATTATTATGAAATAAAAGTATTGTAGAATGTGCAAAAACAAAGAATTTCTTGAGACTGGGAAGCATGTATTGAAGGCATACTCCACGATGGGACCTGCTTATGTTATGTTATGTTATGTTAGGAATTGATATTGCGCATATCCATAGGAACCAAGCATCAAGCTGCTTCTAGGCACAGATCAAATCAGAATAGCATAACCATATAATGAGTAACTTATATCTTTAAGCACAAACTCGAGATCTCCCTGTGTTGCCCTTTATAGAATATGGATGGTAGTAAAAGTAAAACTACAGGCTGAGTAAGCAGAGTATGTAATTATGATCATCTGTAAGCCATAGATGACATTGTCTTAATAAGTGCCATGAACTGATTGGATGTGATTTGTATTTGTTTTTGCCAAATTTTGGGATTTTATGCGGTAGAAGTCTGGAAAGTATATGATATGGTATTTATTTAATGTATTTTATATATGTGTAAACAAATTAAAAACTATCCCGGGGATGTTGTAGAATCTACTGTGAGGAACCTGGAATGAGACACGGAGACAAGGTCTTATGATTTTGTTACAAACCTTTATTACAAATGAAAAGGGGGTCACAAATGCCTCTCTGCTCCTACTCTAAGAAGTATTTCCCCACATAATATAAAACTAAGGGTCTATCCGATGTCAAGATGTCCAAAGCAAACCGTTCTGTGTCCAAAGTACTATTTTGGCCCTCACATTCTACCAAAATTAGCTCTAAGGTGAAAACGGTAATGTCATTGGCCTTGAGTACTGTTTAAAAGGTCAAAGAAAAGGAAATGCTTAACACCAATACAAAAAGTTCCAGAAGGCTTGAGTTCTTTGTTCCGGAGGGTGGTGAACTTCCCCTGGATTTCTCTTCAGTCTGTTTTATACTTTCAAGAATATCAGTTTCTTAGGTTTCTCTTGATCAACAAAAAAATTGGTATTACAAAAACAACTTGTCTGTACTCTCCTGCCCAGTTTTCTCTCCTATTGGGTATATTTTGACTCAGCCTTTTACCAGTCCTGCTGTATTCTTATCAGTACTTACTTAGCTGATGTAATTTACACACTGTTCAACTTGACCTTGCATGCTATGCTTCCTTACAAGGACACTCTTATATGAATACGTTTACAGCTTGCATTTGCCTGGTATACTCTCTTGCCAGGGCTTTTCTCTATGAATACACTTGCAACTTGCATATGCCTAGCATTCTCTTCTGCCGGGGCTTTTCTCATATATATGTTCTTGTGACCTGAATTTGCCTGGTATACTCTCCTGCCAGGGCTTTTCTCTTGTAAATTGAATCTGCCTGGTATACTCTCCTGCCAGGGCTTTTCTCTTCTGACTTGAATCTGCCTGGTATACTCTCGTGCCAGGGTCTTTCTCTTGTAACTTGAATCTGCCTGGTATACTCTCCTTCCAGGACGTTTCTCATATGTGCACTGCACACACTTACAAACCTGATAGTTTCTTATGTGTATTTGTTCTGTCTTGACTCTGCTTGGTAAACTAACCTAACAGGGCTTTCCTTATAGGTATACAACAAACACTCACACACTTGACAGTCTCCTAAATGTCCTTCATTATGTCTGTTTAAGAAATATTCTGTTGCTTGTTCTTTCTCATACACTGTATTCAATGTTATTTGCTTTCGGGAGGATTGCCAATATGCCTGGTGTCTCTGCTTCCCTTGGGTGGACCTTCCACTGGCTCTTGATGGCATGTATAGACTTTCCCACTACAAGCCTGCAGCTCTTCTGCATTCTGTTCCTTCTCGCTGCCTCTGCCTTGCAGCTCCTGTGACCCTCGCGGCTCCTGCTCTTCCATTCAGCGTCTCTCCGGGCTCGGGCGGTGAGGAGGCTGCCTTTTGGGACCTGCAAACACTCTGAAGCTTCTTGTCTGCTTCTGGTGTCCTCACAGTGCAGTGCTGTTCCATGCAGTCCTCCCCTCTCGGTTCCTTCAGTGAGCCAGTTGTCTCCACAGCGCTTGAATTAGCCCTGAAGTGCCTTGGTTGACACTTAGAGGGCTAGAGTTTCCAGTCAGCTTCTCCCTGTCAGCTGGACTGGCGGTTTAAATCTCCCAGCAACTTGCTGTTTTCTGCAACAACTAAAGCGCAGCTTGTGCTCTTGGCCTCCATTGATATTCATTATTCGGCACCTCTTCCTCGTCCCAGTACTTTTGCATTTGGGAAAAAGGAAGTCAGTTCTTGATGACTTGTATGGAAAGACTGGAAAAGTATTTTGGTCATCTTGAAAGGCCAGTCAGTTCTTGAGGACTTGTATGAAAAGTCTGGAAAAGTAGTTTTGAAAGGTAAGTCAGGTTTTGGCAATTTGTGTAGAGAATATGGGGAAGTGTTTTCAGTAAGCCTCCTAGGTGGGTGAGGGGAGGTATGACCTTATGCCTTTAAGGCATGTGGAATGGATCGGGTATCCTCAAAAGAAACAGGCAGATACCATGTAGTGTGCAATGATATCATGTCACTCCCTTGGGGTTTGCCTTCCCCCACGTGATACTCCCTCATAAAGCCACCCACAGGTTCTGGATCAGGTAGCGGCTGCCATCCCCCGGCCACATTGTGAGAGGTCACTGGCGGGAGAGAAGTGATGACACCATCAGATTCATCACACTACATAAACAAGGCTGTAGAGATGGGCCCACGTTTCTGCACTAGTAAAGAAGATACTCAATAAGGCAGTACAAAAAAAGTGCACAGTGAAACCCAGCTTTATTCAAAGCATTTAATCTTGGCCGTTGACTCATACGAGCAGCTCTCAAAATAACAGAGTGTGAGCGGATTTTGTACCGAAAATACATAATCAATTACATCATTATATGATATCAGTTACAAAACTTTTAAGTGGTTAAAATTGCTTAATATTTTAAATATGTATTTATTATGTTTTTATTTTTGCATTAATTGCAGCATGCTGAACTCTTAGGTGTCTAGGCGCTAGTTACATTAGGTGAAAGAATACAAAAATTCAATCTGTTAATTTTTGACTTGGGAGTTGAATTTTCGAAGGTAACGAATGATGCGGCAAAACTTGGCAATCAGGCCATCGCATGGCTTCTCTATGCAGTTGACCTGGTTCTCAGTGGATTGCAGACTCTGCTTAATCAATTAGAACTCTTTGTTACCAAAAATAACTTAACACTTAATTTAGAGAAAACCCAAGTTATGGAATTGGGAAAAAGCAAAATGAAACAACTAAAACACTATGAATGGTTCCTACAAAATCAGAAACTGGTTCTAGTCAATGTATACAAATATCTTGGTGTTATGTTTAACAATTCTCCCACAAACAACCCTCAGCAAAGCAGTATAAAGGGGAAACTCTTCACTCTAATATCACAGACCAAGGTTCTCCAGGCCAGGTTTGGCAAATTCTCCTGTGCCCACCGTCTAACATTTTACCAACAAAAGGTAATCTCCATCGTCACCTATGGGGCTAAGACTTGGCGCCCACAAAAAGCCATGCTATTGGAATAGAATCGAAGCCCAGTTTTGGGAAAAAATACTCAATCCTCCCAATTCAAGATCAAATGCTCCACTGCGATTCGAGCTAGGCATTCTATCAATCCACATGCAAGTATCCTGGAAGAGAGGTTGTCTTTTTCGAAAATCTTTATTGGGTTTAGCTGCAAATAATTTGCTTACAATATTGGCAAACTATCTATTGTGCTCTCAACATCTGTTTCCATCAAACTGGAGAGCTTCTGTTCCCTCCGACTTGACTGAAGCAAACATCTTGTTAGATCTTCTACTTAATAATCCAACCAGAGACAAGCTAAAATTGTATCAACTTGACTGGCACCTTACCCAAAAGAAATGTTTACAACTAAGAGACTTTGACAGAGCATCCTTTGGTCATAAAACATTTCGGCAGGCAGCTGATGACTTATTGAAGTGTCCGTCAGTCACACTAAGAAACTAAATATTACGATTTCGTATATGAATATATGGCCAACTAATCAAATCTTACTAAGAAGAAGTCTAATCCAAGTTGATGCATCGCATTGTCGATTCTGTAAAATTGGTGGAATGGAAGAGACACTAAAACACATACTAATTGGGTGTGTTGCTTTGAAGAAACAAAGGGAAATTATTCTCCACAAGTTAACTCAAACACATTACATAATTTGTTCTGTTGATGAATTATGGTATGAATTATTTGCTACACCTAAAATCTCGCTAAGAATAGCCACTATGCAATTCTTAAATGCAGTATTGCACACAGTCTGATTATCCAGTTAGTTCTCTTTAGTGATTTTATCTTCAGCTACTAGTTGTGTATATATGCTTAAGTTTTATTTTTAATTTGTGTGGGGTTCTATGTTTGATATCAGTTAGCAAAGTATTTTGTTGAATGTCCTTTTTTGTCTTTTTCGGATTTACTATTCTGAAAATGTTTTCGTATTTATGTTTTCTTTTTAAAAATTATAATGTGTTTCTTTCTAATGTGATGCGATGTGAATTGTACTATGAGAATTATTCTTCCTTCTTTTTATTTTCTTTCTCTATTTATTTATGTATAAATCTGTTTTGAAAGGTTGAATTAATTCAACCAACCAAAATAATTAAAAAAATAATTTAAAAAAAGTTCATATGAAAAGTACGATGGGGAAGGAAAAGAGGAGACATGTATTGCAGTGTTTTACTGACTTAGCTCAGAGAGCTTTAGGCGAAAAGCCAATTTTAAAGATTTTTCTAAAGGTCCAGTAGGAAGGTTTCTTTCTAAGGGTGCTGGGGAGATTGTTCCAGAGCTTTGCAGCAATGACAGAGAAGTTTGATCCTCCTGTGGTCCTTCGGGGTGAAGGTAGGCACTCTGAGGAAGTGGCTGTTTGTGGATCTTAGTAGGCGAGGTGGGGCATATTTCTCCACACAGCGTCATAGGTAGGATGGGGCAGTGTTGGTGGTGCACGTGTGTGCGATGGATAGAGTCTTGAATTCAATCCGCTAGCGGAATAGGACCCAGCGGGGAATCTTTCCTGGCTTCTGAAAGAGGATCGTGCTTGGACAAGTATAGGGTGGCCCGGAGGGCATTGTTTTGGAATGTTTGTAGCTTACACAAGTTACGTTCAGAAGTACCTGCAAAGAGGGCATTGCAAAAGTCAAATTTGTCTGTGGTGATGACTCTGGCTAAGGTGAGGCCGTTGGGTGTGGTGAAAAGGGCTTGCTGGCATTGAGAAGTTTGTTGTTGTAGGCAGCAAAGGAAGCAATCGCGTTGACCTGGCTTGAGATGTCATTGGTAGCGTCAAGGTAGATACCCAAGGTTTTGGCTGCAGTTGAAGTTTGGATTAAGTTTCTGTCAATGTCAAATGCTATGTAAGCTGGATCCATGTTGCAGAGAGTGGTATGCGAGCCTTCACCAAGGATCTCAGTTTTGGTGTCATTTAGACATAACTGGTGGGTTGCCTTTCAGTTCTGGACGATGTCATAGACTGAGTTGATGACTGCAACATCAAGGTGGTAGGTGCCTGAGAGAAGGTGGAAGATTTGGATGTCGTCAGCATCATTCGTATAGGATATGCTGAGGGCTTCCAGGTGATCAAAGAGAGGTTTATTATAAATGTTATCCAATCGGGGGAAATGCAAGACCCTTGTGTGACTCCACAGGTAACTGGTGTTGATGAGGCAACATGATTGTCCATAAAGACACAAGAGGATCTGTCTGCCAAAAAGGATCTGATCCAGTCTGCCGCTGCTGGG
Source organism: Ambystoma mexicanum (assembly GCF_040938575.1). NCBI lineage: Eukaryota > Metazoa > Chordata > Amphibia > Caudata > Ambystomatidae > Ambystoma > Ambystoma mexicanum. Next base: position 1,616,282,351 of record NC_090937.1, read on the forward strand.
GAGATGTTTGCTGTTGTGGTGGGGTGGTTACAGAATGTCTGGTGGACAATGCGGTCAAGTGCTGTAGATAAATCCAGCATGAGGAGCAGGGAGAGTTTGCCTGCATCTTTGATATCGTTAGTTTTTTTTTCAGGCCCAAAAAGACAGTTTCAGTTCCGTGCCTTGGTCGCAAGCCTGTTTGGCGGATGCTCAGGATGTGGTTGTCCTCAAGATATTGTTGTACCTGGATGTACGGTGCACGGCAGAGGATTTTAAGGATGAAGGGTATTGTAGTAATGGGGCGATAATTAGTAGGTATGGTGAGATCGAGGGATGTTTTTTTTAGCACCAGTAGGATCCATAATTCTTTAAAGGAAGTTGGAACAGTTTTGCTACTGTGGCCAAGGAGGAGTTGATAATATCTGTTATGATGGGTGTGCGAGTCTCGGCCGTCTTTGATAATGGGGGCCGGACATATATCCCCTTCGAAGCAGGAGGGATTGAGACCTTTGTTGATGTTGACCATTCCGAGTTCCGATACCAGGTAGAAGTTGAATGTGTTGGTAGGTAGGCTGGTGGGAGTCATGAGGGGTGTGGATGTGTCTGGTGGAGTTTCGGCATGAATGTCTAGTTGCTCAGCAAGGATTTTCTCCTGGAGGGAGGAGATTTTTCCTGTGAGGGCTTCTCGCACCTTGGTACACCAGGTGTCATCTACGGTGAGGTCAGTGGTAGGGATGACTGTCGACTCAAGTGCATGCAAGATCATGAAGAGTTTGCAGGTGTTGGACTGGGCGTTATCTATTCTCACATTGTAGCTACTGGCTTTGCCGGTATGAATGGCTCTGTTGTAGTCTTTGGAGGTAAACTGAGCTTTGGAGGCTCCGGAGGGGTCTTTTCTCCAAGCCTTTTCGGCGGCGCGTTTCCGAGCGTGGGAAGCAAGGAGCTCAGGGGTGAACCAGGTGTTCTTTTTTAGAGCAGGCTTGGCTTTGTGCTTTTTTTTTAGCAGGGATAGGGTGTCGACAGCTAGTACAATTGTGTCATTGTAGAGATTGACATGGGTCTCTGGGATCATTGCAGTGTTGGTTAGGACTTTGAGGTCAGAGAGGAGGGGTGTGAGATGATCCTTGTTGAGAGTTTTAGTGCAGTGAGCTAGAGCTTCTGGTTTCACTGTGGGACAGAGGCTGGGGCATTTGCTGATGGGGATGTTGAATGTGATGGTCAGACCACGGGAAATCTGTGGTGCTGTGCCTGGCCAGATTGCAGTTAAGGTCAGTAATCAAGTTGAGAATGCGACCCTGGATGTGGGTAGTGTGCATGAGAGTCTGTGGGGTTGTTGAGGCCATGATTGAGTTCTCCTAAGATCAAAACCTTTGAGCTGGGCTTGATGGTAGGATTGAGGGTTTGCATAAGATATTCCTCGAAATATGAAATGGGACCTGTGGGGAAGTAGATGAGTTGGAGAATGAGAGTATATGTAGGTGAGAGAGAGAGTTTGGTATAGAGCATTTCACAATTTTGGATTGGGCTGGAGTTAGATACCCTGATGGCCAGGGGTCTTTTTTTGGATTACAGCGACTCTGCCACCTCTACTGTGAGATCTGTCAATGTGTAGGATGGCATAGCCTGGGAGGATAGTGATGGATAATGCAGGGCCTGCTGCTGGGTGGAGCCACGTTTCGGATATGGTGAGCAGGTCGGGATTGTTGGAGGTGAGGATGTCGTGAATTTCAGGGGGGTAGTACAGGGACTGATCTGGCATTGGTCAAGGCACATTTGAGGCTCTCGTTGAGGGTGACCACTGGAGGGGTGTGTAGAGATGAACAGGTGTGGCACTTGTGGGTGGGTAGGTGGGTGGAGGGCCAGGTACGCAAGCTGAGCAGATTGTGTCTGGAGTGGGTGGGGGTTGGTGTTGTGGGGGGGAGAGGTCTGTTTGTGGGTAGATGATCTCCTGGTGCTATGCTGGAGGCGATGGTACAGGATGGATAGAGGGGGGTAGGCAGGTGGGTGCCATGGAGACTGCAGATCCAAGATGGGTACAGCAGAGTCTGTGGCACAGTGGACTAACGCAGCCACTACAGGCACCTGTGTTTGACCTCATGGTCACAGGTTTGAATCCTGGCAGGTCCACGCTGCCCTTCATCCTTCCGAGGTCGATAAAACGAGTACCATTAAGTTGGGTAACAATAAACATCTGTTATTAGTGCCAAGATACCCCTTTGGGGGGGGGTGTATATGTTCAATACAAATACACCTGTTATGTTATGTTATTGTAGGGCAAGTTATGATATGATATGGCATTTGTAACATGCCTATATACAAGTGGCTCAAGGCACAACGCGGCAAGGAAGGGGGAACAGATGGAGGACAGAGACAACCTTCTTACTAGGCCAAAAGACATTGAGATAGCGCAAGTGCTGGGGAAGGGGGAGGGGAAAAGTGCCAGGGGAAAGGGGAGGGGCAGTGCTGTACATGGGATCAAAACAATAACAAGAAGGGTGCCCAGCTGGCGGTGCAAGGGTGCAAAGTTGCAAGAGTGCGCTTTGTGGGGTAAAATATAGCCCCTGAATACCAGAGATAAAGTGGCCAGAGTGATTTGTGGAGTCCAATTGAAGTCTAAAGCCAGCACAGAAATGGTAATGTCAGACATGAGGCCTATTGAACTAAAGACAGGACTAAATCTCAAATAAAGGAGAAGTGTGCTTGGATGTTCAAAAGTGCGAAGATATGCACAATGCATTACAGCAAGGAAAGATAAAGACATGTGGCTGAAAATGCTGTTTTACTAAATCCATGGAAAGCTACACTTTTTACTCAGCGAGGCAGATAGCAGCGTGTACATTATCTTCAATGTAATATCAGATTGTGATCCAGAAATCTCAAGTGAAACCAAGCTTATTGCAATTATAAGAAAAAAAATAATTTCCTTTTTCCTCATCCAAATGACAGTATGCAAAGAGAAGTGCTCACTTGGTTTCAAGGAGAACATGGTATTCGCATATAACGGCCCTGTGGATGGACAATCCAGAAGTGATACTCATGTCTTTGGCAATTGTGAGATTATAGGAAAGACATTACACAGGGATATAAGGCCAGATGCCTTTCAAAATGCTTCTGATAAAATGTATTGTGTGTGAGTTTAAAAGCCATTTTGTGCAGAATTGTACATGCAGCTGGGCTTTTCTACGGAAGTTAAACTTTAACCTCAAAGACCTTTCCTCTGTTGGTCCCGGAGAGGGAGGTCTGGTTGTCAACCATCAATCGGGTCCATTGCTTAAAAATACAAAGACATACACTGCCATTGATGGAAACCACAGTGGAAATAGAGAAAGCCCTACCTGTTTTTCAGCAGAAGTGACCTTGAAGTCACAACTCCCGTAAAATGTGTCATTAAAGCTATAACCAGGACCATTGGGAGCCCAAGGAGGGATAGGCTAAAATAAATATGAGCCAACATCTGGCTCACATGTGTAAGGATAAATGAAACGTAGAGGAACAAAGGTGGGGGCTAGAGTGAGTGAGGCCTGTGAAGCTGGGGTTTAATTAATAGAAAAATACATTTTATTTCATAAAAAGGGCAGTGTATATGCCACAACGCTTATTCCAGACTTTTATTAAAGGTGACAGTAATCCCCTTTGAACCATACCAAACCGATTTTTGTGTGATAAACATAACAGATGTTATTAAGGAAAATGTGATGTGGGCTTTCCCATGATTCCGAGAGATTTCAAAATTGGTGTGAGGGTGAAGGACAACATTAACATGGGAACTATGAAGCGTCATATTTTTCACTGATGCAGCTCCTGAGTAAATCAAGAAAAGCTCTTTCTCTGCATAGGAAGGGTGTGCCGACTTCAAATTAGCTTCAACTGGTTTGCCTTAACATGTAGTTCTTAAAAATATATCCATACATGTAAAGAATTAAAAAATTAGGGTACTTGCCATGTTGATAGATTTTCAGAGTTTAAACATGCCAAACACATGTGTCATTTGGAGTTGACAAAGCTTTCTCCTCCCCCAGCTTTTCTAACTCACACCCCTCAAATCCTTGTCTTATTAGCACACAGATGGGAGGTGGGCAGAGAGATCCAACCACGGGAATCATGACAAGTTTTTGATGTCATTTGCCTTATAAATGGACGAGTTTGCATCCGAGCTGGGCTTTTTCCACTTTATTCTGGGAGGTAACCTGTTGCTGAACTCTTGCGAGAAAACACCCAAGCCGACAGGCCCAAAATCTTGCATTGGCGACAGGGACCAAGAGACATAGAAGCTGACTAGAACCTCTTGGAAAAGCACGAAGGGACTATCCTTGACTGACACCCTTGGAGACCCAGAGGTGCACTGATGTTCCCCGATGCCCATTACAAGGCCTCTTCTGTAAATAAAACTATCCCAAAGCCATAGGGCCTCATTACAACTTTGGAGGCAGCCATGGTGCTATTAGCACCATGGCTGCCTCCAAAATCGGGTCTGGGTCCGGGTTCCCTGAATGGGGAAATACAGGGCCATTCCGACTTTGGAGGGCCTAGTATTTCCTCCTTCAGGGAACCCGAGCCGGGTCCTTCCCCATTCCCATTCGAGCCCCCGTTAGGCTCAATGGGAATGGGGAGGGAGCTAACAACGGGCCTGTTAATTGTTAGCTCCCTGGTCCCCTCGCGGTGCCCGCTATGGACGTCTGGAAAAACCAGACGTCCAGTGAGGGGACCTCGTATTAGTGCTTAGTGGGTTTAACGGTGCCGGCACCATTACCGTCGCTGTTAAACCCATTGCGCACTAGTCGTAATGAGGCCCATAGACTGTGTAGGCTCTGCATTTTCAAGTATTGTTTTAATTATTTCCACATAGCAAAATACCCTCTCCTTAGCATATTTAATTAAAGTAAATCAATTAATTCCCCTATAGAAATCACAGGATGTGTTTTGTTAGCATTCAAAACTAACAAGCTCTTCCCAGTGTGTTTCGAGCCAGTATAGACATAAAGATTTGATTGACTACTTGTAAGAAAACCACAGACCTCGGTATAGAAGGGGGGTCCTGAATCCAAAAGAATACATCTCCCAAATCCTGTTTGCAATTGAGTGTGCAGGGTGCAAAACGAAATTCCCCATTGATCCCCTTCATGTTAAATCAGAAGTGTGAAGCCTTGTATTTCCTTGGAATGTGTGGTGGGAAAAACGAAATTGTCCCTGTGTTCCCATTGTGATCTGACCCATACCACAAAGTGCCGCCTGTTCTTTTTAGGTGTGGCAAAACAAATGTTCCCATTGTTTTTCTTTCCCTCATATTGCATCTGTAGTAATAGTGGCAAAACAAGTTTTCCCCTTGAATCTCTGTTCCAAAGAGTGCATTTTCTATCAAAACCCAAAACGATTTTCCCATTGTGTTCCCACTCTCTGCCACTTGCCTTCAGTTTAGAGGGGTCACATCTAATTGATGTTTGGAGGGTGGGGGTTGCTGGGCGAAAAAGTATAATCAACTCAGCAATCACTGTGTGCTTTGAATTGTTCTTTTTCTATATTGGCGAGTGATTTGAAAAGAAAATCTGAGGGAAATTGTGACTGCATATCTTAGTATTATCTCTGTGTTGGTGCCACTACGGAAGTAATTTTTGTTCTTGTGTTGCCACAGCATTTGTGGTTGATGTTAGTCTGTTTTTAAAATGTGGCTTAAATAAATTAATACATCTATATTCTTACTACACACTGGCCTGGTTCCAAGTCCATTGTGGCACCGGGTATTTGTTGGGATTGGATGCGAGAGGGGTTGGAGGCCTTACCAAATTGAACTTTAACAAAATAATAGTGCTTTGTTGTGCACCACATTGATTGGGGGGAAAGGAACTCCCTGAGTTGAGTGTAACCGCGTAATAAACCGCAACAGCTTACCTAATGCAGTGAGTTGCAGGCCTGAGCGGAAGCCACTGCGTAGATCCGATTTCAGGGATGCAGGGTCTTAGGGCAAGTTGCGTGAGTGCGCTTACCTAATGCATGAGGTTGTGGGCCTGGGTGGTAGCCAGGACGTAGCTGTGATTTATAGGATGCAGGGTCTTAGGGCAAGTTACCCAAGTGCGCTTACCTAATTCATGGGGTTCGGGACTGAGAGTCAATCAGCGATGATCGAATAAAGACCAGCTAGTTCTCTGTTCCTGGATGCACAGTCTTTGGGGTGCTATATCACAGCGCCTAACACCTGCGGTGCACAGCACTGCGCCCTTTGCCTGCGTGGGCTACGCCTTAGTAGGTGTCATGGCCACTTGCCCAGGATCACAAGAGTGGTACCATCAAGTGGAGGGAGCAGGGGCATCATGAGTCATGCACGTTCCTTTGGGACATTTATACATGGGGGGCCTGGTTGGACACAGTCCTGGTCGCCTTTGGCGCCAGGCTCATGGGAGGATTTAAACAGGACATTTCCATTATGGGCAGAAGTGATTAGAATTAACAGGAACTCTTATATTATCAGCAAGAATACTCTCAAGAACTCTCATTTGTGTAACTCATCCGGGTGTGGTCTCCATCTTCATCTGTACGTGCATCTTCTAACTTCTAGGAGTGGCAGGGTGTGGCATACAGAACTTTGCTAGGGGGCGTGGCCTTAAGAGCTTAGCTATAAAAGCCAGCCCAACCCCAACGCACCCGCTTTGCGTTATTCTGCACCTCCGTGCAGCGTAACGCTCACCGTCACCTGGGATTCATCTTACCTGGAGTTATCCTGCCATCTTCATCCATGCTTGTCACTGGAGAATCCTGCTCTTACCTGAACGCTCCATCCTTGCACCGCGGCTCACCTGCAAACATCACGGAGCGCAGACATCTTCCTCCTGGGACCGTGGCTCCCCTGCAAGCATCTCGAAGCACAGACAATGTGTCTCACCTGCAAACACCCCAGAACGCAGACAGCATCATCTAGGCACCGCGACACGATGCACTCCATCCGAACTTGCAGCACCTGCAAAGAAAAGGCAAAAGACAAGGTTAGACACTTAACAGACATTACGTTAATGGCTCGCTGCCATTAAAACGTTGAGCCTTCCCTAAAGCCATGACTCACCTGCAGCTGAACATCGCAGTCGCATCCATCTTCAGCTCAGCCATGTACCTATTTGGGAGAAAACAGAGAGAAACATTGTTCAGTGCAACACTACCACATTGAGAACAATAACATCAAGACATTGAGACGGAAAAGCAAAGACATTGAAAGGAAGCAGAAAGAGGGAAAAAGGCAAAAGACATTGAGAGAAAGCAGAAAGTGGAACTTAGTGGCAGCCGGACTGGACTAATACTCAGGAATCAGTGAAGGATCAAGATTCCACCAACAAGTGCCTCTGCCAAAAGTAGCAGGATGGAGAGCTCATCATACACATTAATCAGGTGAGCCTTATGGGCCGGTACGTGCCCACAGACATCGCACATTGGGTCGAAGGGGTTGGCAGATACCACAGTCACCTACCAGCACATTCACGTTTTCCCATATCCAAGCAGGAGCAGTGCCACCAATTGTCGCTGCCCATAGCTGATCCGCAAGGGAAGAAACCAGAAGGGGGAGATCTAACAACAGGGAGGGCTGCAACCGTACCCCAACGCCTCTGCAGAGACCAGGTGAGCATAACAGAAGGCTTTGGTGCCTCGTCTTTATACGTTTGTTGCTGTAAATTAGGGTATGTTGTGTCTGCAAGGTGGAAGTGTAGGACGGACGGTCGGGCAGAATCTTGTACACCTGTGGAGCACAACACTGCATGCTTCGCCTGTGCAGCCTTCACCTTAGTGGGCTTCGGTACCTGGTCTTTATTCAATCATCGCCGGAAATGAGGGTACGTTACATTTGTGAGGTGGATGTGTAGGCCCGATGGATGATCAGCCAGCGTCTTGCACACCTACTTCGTACAACACTGCGTCCTTTGCCTGCACAGGCTTCAAATACATACGTGTTAATTTCCTCATTGGTTTACACATTTATGATGGCTCCTCTTGAGCCCAACCCATCACAGATAATGTTTTCACTAGATCACTATATTAGCCATTAATTGGCTGGCATTATTCAACATGGGCAGTGTGGCAAGAAGTATTTCCATTGGTTGGCGCTACACCCACCAACCTTGAACACTTTGATGGGACATTAAGATATGAGGGGCACATAGAGTAGAGGGAGGAAGAAGTCCATGGTTTGCACTAATTCCAATTACATGTACTCCCCATCATTCTCCTGCCACGTGTCCTGTCTATTCCTTTGTATTTGGCTTTGTATATCATCTCGTTTCTGTGTGCATGCTAGGGAGTTCAGTAGATGTCCTATGTAAATTTGGCTCATAATGAATAGCCAGTATTTTCAGTGTCTTGATCACGTTAATTCTAATTTGCATGCTGTGCTCTTTGTGGTCAATGGAGACACACTATGTCTACCCACTATAACATCTCTTGGCATTTGGATCCCAGGCAGCTGGACATCAGTGGCTATTTGTGCTGTTATTATAATTTAATTAACTGGAGAGTCTGCTGATTCTCGCCCTGGGAACTGTTATGCCTTCCCTGCATTCTGCACATCCACCACTGCCTTCTGTGTTTCGGGTCTTGGCTGTTGTTACAAACTCCTTTCTTGGCAGCTTCAACACCTTCTCAAATAAATGTGTCTTTATGAAATCAGCACCAAGCTACCCCTCACTGCTGACGCCCAATGAGGCCGAAACATGTCTGTGGATGCTTGTGGTCTTGTGCAGACGGGATGTGACTTAGCAGTTCATGCTGGACTGCTCCTTTGGGGGTGGGCCCATGCCTGATTTGCATATGGTCTTTTCCCTTTCTGCAAAAGCTTGGCAGGTGAACAACGATGGTCTGGTGGGTTGCCCAGAGAATTGCCAGAGGTTTAAGATTAATTTTAAACCTTCCAACCATCACCTCTTTGTTTTGAATGGTCAGTGAATAGCCTAGAATGATGGCCCATGACAGTGGTCAGTGAATACGTGTGAATGATGGCCCAGACATTGGTCAGTGAATACTTGTGAATGATGGCCCAGGCAGTGGTCAGTGAATACTTGTGAATGATGGCACAGGCAGTGGTCAGTGAATACTTGTGAATGATGGCCCAGGCAGTGGTCAGTGAATACTTGTGAATGATGGCCCAGGCAGTGAATACTTGCGAATGATGGCCCAGGCAGTGGTCAGTGAATACTTGCGAATGATGGCCCAGGCAGTGGTCAGTGAATACTTGCGAATGATGGCCCAGGCAATGGTCAGTGAATACTTGCGAATGATGGCCCAGGCAGTGGTCAGTGAATACTTGCGAATGATGGCCCAGGCAGTGGTCAGTGAATACTTGCGAATGATGGCCCAGGCAGTGGTCAGTGAATACTTGCGAATGAGGGCCCAGGCAGTGGTCAGTGAATACTTGTGAATGATGGCCCAGGCAGTGGTCAGTGAATACTTGTGAATGAGGGCCCAGACATGGGTCAGTGAAAAGATGATTCTTCAGCAGGGTTATGAGTGGTGGGAACCTTCCATCTGCTCTACCATCTTGGATCTTAGCAGAAGTTGGGAGACAGGCGACTGTATTACATTTGGGATGATGAAAATCAATCTTGTCTTTGAGGTATTTGGGGGCTGTGCCATGCCGGCATTTGATAAGAAGGCACATCAGTTTGAATGTGGCTCTTTGGTTCACTGGTGGCTAATGCAGCTATCTGCAAAGAGTTATGTGGACCCAATAATGAGACAACAGTCTGTGTTTCAAATGTTCTTTATTTTGTTTTCATTTGGAAGCCTGGAAAGTGATGGAAATCGCTGGCCCAGTCCCGGTGTGGTTATAGGAAAGCACCAATCATAGCAATGTGGTTCTAATTACACCCGAGCAGTGGGGCATTTTTAATTCCATGAGCTGGAATCAGACAGTTTTTACAGCAATATGGAGTTCATGGCCATTACAGCGTCTCAGAAGGATATGACCATGCCAGTATCCCAGAGGGGTATGACCATGCCAGTATCCCACAGGGCTCTGACCAGGCCAGCATATTAGAAGGCTATGATAATGCCAGTATCTCAGAGGGATATGACCATGCCAGTATCTCAGAGGGCTATGGCAATGCCATTATCTCAGAGCGCCATGACCATTCCAGCATATCACAGGGCTATGAAAATACAAGCATCTTGAAATTCTATGACCATGCCTGTATCCCAGAGGGCACTGCCCATGCCAGTATCTCAGAGAACTATTACAATTACAGTATCCAAGAGAGCTATGACTGCCCCAGAATCTATACCAATGCCAGCATCTCATAGGGCTATAACCATGCCAGCATCTCTTCATCTCATTGGAAATAGGGACCGACGGGGGTAGAACCCTACAGAACTCTTGGCCCATCCACCAACTAAACACAGAAGTTATTTATTTCTACAGTTCCTAGTATGGGACTTTTGAAATCATGTATTGGATATCTGAATGACCAAACTTACAAGAATCAAATTACATAGATAAACCATTCCTGTTTTATGTTATGAAGCATCCCGTAATATGTTTGTGCAAAAATGCCACAAATAAATTGCATCAAATTGAAATAGTTTACCAAAAGCTTCACACAACACAATGCCTTTGTTTTCAGGGATTTAACAATGTTTTCGAGTTATTAGGTCATTTGAATTTAGGAAAATGTGTAATATATATATATTTCACAATCCAGTCTATAGATTTAGGACGTTCTAGTAAACCCTTCTTGTAACCAAACGCCTGCATCACCTCTCTGACCTTCCAAGTGTACCCCCAATAGATTATCCTTCGCAGGGTATCCACATCACTACACTATTGAGCTGTACCCCCTTGCGACCCATTATCTGTGTCTTCATAGCTAGGTTTGCACTATGTAAAACCCAGCACATACACACATACATACATACACACACACATACTCCTTGCAGACCTCATAGTTCTGTTTCACCCCCCACACGATGCACATTGGATACACTGCAGTGCTCAAAACACATTTATTTACACGACACATCCATTCAATAGGGCGAGGGATCAGTTTCCCGGAGTGACCCGCATGACACATGCACAAGAACCCGGTGACATTGCTTGAGGGGCTCATTGCTTCCCAACGCTGCTTTTATTCTAATTGATATCGTCTTCTCCCGTCTCATCAATCTTCTAGTTTCTCTACTGAGACTGCTCTCCCATTTGCAAATTCCATTCTTCAAGCACGTCAGTGTAAACTCTCCTCTGTTCTGGTTCTACTTGATCTTAGCCCGTCATGTAAACTCGCCTCTGTTCTTGTTCTACTTGATCTTAGTGTGTCAGTGTAAACTCTCCTCTGTTCTGGTTCTACTTGATCCTAATGCGTCAGTGTAAACTCTCCTCTGTTCTGGCTCTACTTGATCTTAACGCATCAGTGTAAACTCACCTCTGTTCTTGTTCTACTTGATCTTAGAGCGTCAGTGTAAACTCTCCTCTGTTCTGGCTCTACTTGATCTTAACACATCAGTGTAAACTTGCCTCTGTTCTTGTTCTACTTGATCTTAGAGCGTCAGTGTAAACTCTCCTCTGTTCTGGCTCTACTTGATCTTAACGCATCAGTGTAAACTCACCTCTGTTCTTGTTCTACTTGATCTTAGCCCGTCAGTGTAAACTCGTGTCTGTTCTTGTTCTACTTGATATGAGCCCGTCATGTAAACTCGCCTCTTTTCTTGTTCTACTTGATCTTAGCCCGTCAGTGTAAACTCTCCTCTGTTCTGGTTCTACTTGATCTTAATGCATCAGTGTAAACTCGCCTCTGTTCTTGTTCTACTTGATCTTAGTGTGTCAGTGTAAACTCGCCTCTTTTCTTGTTCTACTTGATCTTAGAGCGTCAGTGTAAACTCTCCTCTGTTCTGGCTCTACTTGATCTTAACGCATCAGTGTAAACTCACCTCTGTTCTTGTTCTACTTGATCTTAGCCCGTCAGTGTAAACTCGTGTCTGTTCTTGTTCTACTTGATATGAGCCCGTCATGTAAACTCGCCTCTGTTCTTGTTCTACTTGATCTTAGCCCGTCAGTGTAAACTCGTGTCTGTTCTTGTTCTACTTGATATGAGCCCGTCATGTAAACTCGCCTCTGTTCTTGTTCTACTTGATCTTAGCGCAGCCTTTGACACGGCAGATCGTTCGACACTTCTCTCTGCACTTGCATCCATTGAACTGTCTGACACTGCTCCCAAATGGTTTGTTTCTTACCTTTCAAATCGTTCATTAACTGTCTCCTGAAAGGGGACTCCCTCTCAGCCACACCCTCTTGCTTACGTTGTCCGAAAGGGCTCTTATCTAGGCTTAATCCTATTTTCACTCTATACGTCACCCCTGGCCTCTCTGATTCTTCACTATGGATTTCAGGTGCATCATTATTTCGACAATTTGTATGTGTTTTCCTTCGCTCGACGGCTCTGTTCATCAACAACTCTCTTCCTGTCCCTATGGTACTAAATTATGGTTGCCTGTCCAGTTCCTCTGTCGCAATCCCCCCCCAAAAAAATGGTGTCCTACTGCTTATATTTCCACTCCACCAGCTATTTCCTGTTGGCCATCAAGCGTCCTACTTGGCGTTATCCTCGACTCCCCTTTTTCAGTTCGACTTCAAATTGTCACTTTTGTCGAATCCTGTTAATTCTATCTTTTCAATATTATTTATTTTATTTATTGTTCATTTATAACTCGCTTAATACCAGCGAGTGGTTTCTAAGCATGGGATCGGAATTCAAACCTGTGTTGCGCTGCGTTGTCTTGCTTCCAAGTCAAACCTGTTACCCTGAGCTATCCTTCTTCTATAAAGATATGCTTCTACTAAAATACTCCAGCAAATGGAATCCCCGCTCCGAGCCACCACACGGCTAGAGGCTGCCATCTTCCCCCACCGGGGATCGAGATGTTTTCCCTCCCCCACACCCCAATCCAAACAATCGCCACCCCGCACTCCCAACCCCACTTACCTTCTTTTTGGTCCATTTTGAAAGCAGAGGCACTGGGAACACTTCTGTCCCCAGCGTGTCCGCTCCCCATCAGCGACAGGCCCTCATGGAAAGCAATAAGGGACTACACATAGCCCCTTCTCTCCTTTCCATGGCGGCCATTTTTTCCTTTACTTTTTTGATGGGCGCCATGGAAAGAGAGAAGGGAATACATGTAGTCCCTTTTCCCGTTTCCATGGCGGCCATTTTTTTGTTTACTTTTTTTCTATTTTTCAATGGCCGCCATGGAAAGTGAATTTCAATGACCGCCATGGAAAGGGAAAATGGACTTTGTTTTCCCTTCCCGGTGGGGATTTTTTAAATAATTTTTTCCGAACAGAAAAAAAAAATACTTTTAGTGCCACGGTCTTATGGGCCGTGGTACTAATAGCAATAAGACACACAGCGGGGGCATTACTGAGTCAGGTAAGGCTCCGGGGCTTTTGTTAAGGCCCTCGCTTCGCTCAGGTCTTTATCAATGGGCCAGGGGCATTACCTTACTCGGTAAGGCCCTCGCGGCTCGGATTTATTGCTTAAATATTGTTATAATTGTTCTCTAAGGGCAAGACCAGGATTTGAACCTGTGTTGCTATGCATTGTTTTGCTTCCAAGCCAAACGCATTGCCCCCGAGCTATTCTCCCAGCCTTAACTATCACTTAACTAGTACTGCTCTGTACATGTTGGTCTCCTTTACTAGGCTATTCTTCTGGTACGTTCAATTCTACATTCTGCAGTGAGTGTTTTGTTTACCGTTGTCATTCAATATTTTCTTTCATTTATTCCATCTCCATTGGCCCCCGGGGAAACAAAGCCTTCAGCTTCAGTTTCCCTGTCAATCCCCTTGCCTCCTCCTATCGATGCTCTTTGACTTCCTTGCATCATCCCCCAAAGAACTTCATTCTGCTTCTCAATTTCTTCTTCCTGTCCCACGCCAGCCCTGTGCACCTTCTCGATTCTGCTCCTTCAAACTTCTAGCTCCTAAACCCTGGAATGCTCTACCTTATGAAGCCTTTGTCTTGTGAGAATATTTCTATTAGTCCATGTCGTTGTCTGTGCATTTAATTGCACAGGTTGCCCTGCTGTTCAGTGCTTTGAATACAAGTGCTGTAAATGGTGGTGTCTTCTCTCTCCATTTGGGTGATACAGGGTCACAGGTAGGGTGCCCCTCCACTAGACCAGACCTATCATGAGGTCATATCTTTGCCGGGTTTAGGTGAACCTCGACTCAGGTCGCCTTATCAGAGTATTTACTTAGACTTTGGGACCATTGCATCAGTCTAGATGGTCCTCTCACCACTTGTCATTCAACTAATGTGAACTCATTGATGAGTTGTGTTCTACAGTTGTATATTCATTTTCAATGCTCAAGAACTTTTATGTGTCATCATCACACTATGGGCACAATTATTTATATGACTTGTTGCTTTAAAAAAGCCAAACAACAGCTAAATAATGTGAATCTGTGAGAATAAACAGAATGTTATTCCAGGTTGATTTCCAATGGGACAAATGTTTCAGTGCCCCATTGATGCATTTGTTCACAAGGGTTTGAATATTCCTGCATTTAAATATTGCACAGATTTGAATTCTAGAGGGTAGGGCCACCTCCCTGCTCCAGTGCCCCTCCACTATCAGCTGGATCAGACACTCCACATGCTTTCCTTCTTTTGGTAAGCAGTGTGGTCCTAGACTGGGGTCTCTCATCGTACACATGGGGGAGAGGAACTGGCCTCCTAGTGGATCTTTCCAAAACAGAACAGCCGCTTCAAGGGCCGAACGATTTGATGAAAGACCCCTCTAGTGCACCACCTATTCCCTGTTATTTCCACCCCTCAACTCTTTTGTTGAGTCAGAAAAGAATCTAGGCTTCCAGCTTCCCATGGCAATCTCACCTTGGCATTAACCATCAAGCAGTTGAGGTTGTGAACGATGATTTCTGCAGGCCACGGTTTCTCCACCACTGCCCCCTCTTCCTGCTGAGAAAGGAAAGTGTAGCATGTGTGGGTGAATTTGCCATTTCTAACCTTGACTATATGAATGCACTGTATACTGTGATGCCTGACTACCAAGATACCCATTTTCAGATTGTATAAATGCTGCTGTTTGTCTTATGCACAGCCTGCCTGATCTTCTTCTGTCTCTCCTTTCATGCAATCTCCATATTGACTGCCTCTCTGGCAGAGAATCCGAGAATCCATTTCAAACCGCTGTGCTTTGTTTTCAAGTGTGCACATGGGCTTCCTCCACAGTATATAGCTGGGAAAATATAACTATATCAATCTTCCCTGCACCTCTCAACCTTGAACCGGACCACCTGAAGTTCCAAAAGCTGCTCAAGACCTTCCTTTTCTCTTCTGCGTTCTCTCTCTCCCCTGCTGACCTACCTACCTGCTGCGCCAACTGGTTGCTTTGCTACCCCCAGATTCCCACGGGGTACCAGGCTCCTTCTTCTCAGCGCCTCGATGCCCGTGGGCTGTGTGAGCGCTTTAAAAATGCAAAAGTAAATAAATAAATAAATATGATCAGTCTCCCCTGCACTGTCTCTGGGCCTACCGTGCACTTAGGGGCTGTAACTATAACCTCTACAGCCCCGTGCTTTCTTTAAATTACTCAGAGCTGCGCTGCCCTGGCTGCACTTACTCAGAGCATTGCTGCCCTGATTGGACTTCCCCTTACCTCTCCCTGGCACTCGCCCTCTCCCTTCCCCCTGCACTTTTGCGCTGCAACACTTGCACGATCTGAATGACACAAGGCCTAGTAAGATCGTTTGTCTTGTCCTCCCTCTGTCTTGTTGCGCCTGGAAACACTTTTGTACATGCACGTTATAAATGGCATGTCACATATCATTCTAGTCTCTTGCGTTCCCAAAACAGCAGCTCACTGGTCGTTCCTCTTTCTAGATGCAACACTAAAATTGGCAGATGGTTATCACTGCTTGGACCCCATTTACGGAACTCATAACCATGCGGCAAACACCTTTCTCAAGCTGTCTTTCCTTTCAGCGCTGCACCCCATAGAATACAGTTGAGTCCCACCATTAATTTGGTCCAGTTGTACACATAGTTCCACCACTTTTCCTTCTCATGCCGTCCTGAGCTTCTTATCTATCCCTCGTCCACATCCCAACTATCTACCCGCCTTTGCTGCTCCCTACCACTACTGAATGTTCTATCTAGCTCCACATTTGCCTCTCTGACAGCAAAAGTGCTTTGATGCCATAATCTATGGCAGAAGGTGCTATACAAACTCAATGTAATTTAGCATTGTAGTGGCTTGACGTCTTCTCTTCCCTTCTGTAAAGCCTTGAAAACTCATCTATTCTCTTAAATCTTTCTTCTGTGGCAGTCGTATTGTATTGTTTTTTTATATAGTGCCTATACACAGGAAAGTGTTTCAAAGCGCTCAAGTTGACCAGTATTTAATCATCAGAGGCAAGATGCAGTTCAGTCTTCCTTGCAGAGCGGAAATTTATCAAATCAAATGTAAAAACATCACAATCACTCAGACACAACATGCAGACACGCACAGGGTAGAGAAAGCTCACCCTGTGCAGAACAGTGTCCAGACTAGGAGAATAAAGCCACGCCTGGCGCTGCCTGGGCCACCCTGCACAGGCATGCCGCATTTATCAATGGGTTTCGCTGCAGGCTTGAACGGAAACTGCTTTTGATGAATCTATTTCCTTTCTTCCAGCTCTGTCACCGCTATTCATTTAGAAGCCGGGGCATGAATAATTAACCTCTCTCGGGCTGGCGCTCCAGAAAGAGTGATGTGCAGCAACGTGTTGAGTGCTGCTCTCAATAATGCAGCCTGAGCACAGATCGCCGCTCCTGCATAAATCAAGACGCAGACACCATTAGTCACCCACAAGTCTGTGGCAACAGAGAAGTGTTGGGTATGTGATAATGAGGTGATATGCCCCGAGGTGGCGGGCTGACCCTGTAGATAACAGCTTGCCGCCCAAGTTAAGGGCCCAATCGCAGAGAGCGTCACCCCGTGTTCCGTGCCTCCTGACTGGATGGCTCCCCCACCGGGGGTGCTCCTGTTGAATATTTTATATATTACTGCACACCATTCTATATTACTGCACACCATTCTCTAACATCACTTAACCTTTAATAAAGATCATGTGTGCCGCTGTACCATGTGGGCAGCCGACAGATTACTTCCTAAAAATAGGCAAATGCTCCCCAAAAAATAAAAATAGGGAGCAACAAAATAGGAAAGAGGCACATAGGATCCTGTCCCCCGGGTTTCCCCCTTACAGCTCCATGGATATGTTTGTACAAACAGTACACGTGGCACAGGAAGACGCTCTCCTGTGATCACTGCATGATCTCAAGAGGTACAAACTTATCTTTTAATGCGCATGAGTAACTTAGTGCAAGGAAACACATGTTATACACAACATTTCTGAATCAAACACATTTCAACTTACTAAATATGGAATGGGACTTACTTTTTTACTCCCTTAAACATCATTTTACTCCCAACATTAGAAAATAGGGAGTAAAATACTCCCACTTCAAAGTGTCATCTGGAGCACTGCATGAAGGTAAGCTCTGTGCTCGGTGGGAGGGTGTAGAGTGGCTAAGGGGCACAGCTGTGTGGCATCACACCGCATACGCTTCGTATGCTGCACAGGGCGCCTTGGGCACCCAGGGCAGCAAAGGTAGTTAGTGGCCCATTAGGGACCTAGGCCAGTGTTACAGCGCGATGGGAAATGGCTCTTTCCTCAGACAAGAGTCCCATTGTCCCCAAAACCATCAGGCACAAGTAAAGGATGGAAAATAAAAATGTGTGTGAGCGCACCCTACACTTTTATGATAATCCGATGCATAGACAAGTCCTACATGCACAAGTCATATATGTGCAAGTGCAATGATATCATGCGAGAACAGGGCAAAGGATCCCCATGTTAGGACGGTAGAGTGTCAACGCCATGCCAACTAGCAGTCACTTATGCAAGAGGGTAGCGTGTATGTAAATAACACATGCGTGTGCAATACCCACCCTACTGTGCAAGGGAAGGAAAAAAGCCACGTGTACAAAAAGTGAGTGCCTTATTTCCCCTGAAAAATGCCTGTCACCTAGCGCACCAATCCATCCCGACTCAAGCGAAAGGCCCGCCCCATCCTGCATGAGCATTCTTTCAAAATGGCTGAACCAGGGTTATCACGCTGCCGCATGAACTCAAGAGAAGGGGCCTAGAGGAGAGGGTCCCTCTTTAAGCAGTTGGACAGTAAGGTCTTCTTTCGGTGTCATTCTTGAAATAGTGGCATACGGGGCCCGGAGCTTGGCTGCACCTGCCGTGCTTTCCTAGGCCACTTCACAGCAGGTGAATGGGGTAGCCATCTTACATTCCTCACCAGTGGCTCCTTTCTGAAGACCAGTGGCATCTCAGCAAGCAGATCAGGGACCTCAATGCCTTGGGCAACACACTAGGTCCTTAGCGGGAGCCTGTCATCTGTCAGACCGCACATCGCCATGCTCTACCACCTGTGTCCACAAAGCACCTTTGCAGGAACGCTGGTAGACGCCAGCAAAACGTCACCTTGTACTTAAATGACTCCTCATTACGAGTTTGGCAGTAACCTGAGGTTGCTACCGGCGGGTTGCAGTCGAACTTGTAACACTGTTCCGCCGCCTGATACCCCAGTGCCATATCAGGTGACGGAAAGTATGGGTCTCCACAGGAATGGGGACACAGAAGCAGAGCGTTGCTAAAGGTGCCGATGCTTCCGTGAAAACCATGCCTTCAGGGGCCGGTGCCCCCAGCAGCTCAGACTTGCAGAGAGCAACAGCCACTGCCGGCACAGTTGTCGCCAGGCGGCCCGGAAAGGGTTCCGGTACGTTGCTACCAGCACCATTATTTCCGGACCGCCAGACTTAGAATGAGGCCTGGAGCTACACAACAGTAATATATCCCACCACTTAGCAATTGCCCTAAGGGGCTGGGTTAGTTTGGTGACACATGTTTGCTTGGTAAGTAAACCATGAACAGTAGGGGGCCATATGTCCCATTAAACTCTACATATTGTGTAACAGTGGGGTCCCGCCTGTAGGCGACAACTGCTCACCCCTTTCAGGGACCCCAATGGCCATTTGTCAGAAACTGTACAATGCAGTACACACACTTGCGTAATCTCATCGGGTGGACTTTTTAGACTCCCCATGTGACATCCTTGGGGGGTGCTTGGATACTGTCAATGACCATTGTGGCTTTTAGTGTTCTGCATATCACTGCACTCAGGCATGGTCTAAACGCCATGTATTGTAGAGCCAGCAATCCTGCTAGCTGCTTTCAATGGTCCGATGGATGCAGGCATCAGGGACGCCGTAGTGGAAAGTGCCAAGTGAGTGTGACAGCGGCCAAATGGATGGCAATAAACCCTATTAGCATATGGAGATCATCATTCACCTCTCAGCCATTCAGAATGTTTTAGAGTGCAGTCAATAACTACTCGTATTGACTGTATTCTGAACATTCTTTCTTCAGAAGCAGATAGGGAAACAACAATACTATTTCCAGATTTTCTTTCAACAAGCGGGTCTTTTTTGCTGTAACATGCTATTTAATACATGAAAGATAAAACATTGGAACACACTTTCACTTTCTTATAGAGAAACTGTTAAATAATGCATGTTCATCCTAAACTTGTTTGAGTTCAACCAAGTTGTTATTACAATGCGTAATTCATGAAGGCAGACATGTTATTTAAATGTTACAATATAAAACCACATGTAATTTACTAATTGTCTTCTTACTTTACTCACTATTAGAGCAACATTTTTACTTCACCACGAAAAACTCCAAAACGTGAATTGCTATTACCACCATGTGCTAATAGCCTTATAGACCTCAGGAGGGGGCATTTTCGCTTGCCATAATGACCGTTCCCCACCTTGTTGCCCTAGGCTTCGCCTCAAGCTATAACTGAGTGGCGGGTCATTATCCTGCGATAATGACTCCTGCCTCAGTCTATAAGGCTATAACATGGCATTGTTGTATCATGAACAATGGCCATACAAGGCCATATCAGGTTTTACAGGGGTCATACAACACATTCATCCACATTTAAGCTGTGAGTTATATAACATACATGCACCCAACACATTCATGCAAATTCAAGCTGTGAATTAAAAAACATATGGCGAGCACATACAATTCAAAAGTTGTACTTTTAAGTCTGGAATTCACGCAATCAAAATATGGTTAGTGTTCATTTTCTCCCTAAAACACCAAACAAATCACAATTTGTAAACAAATATGTGCATAAACAAGACTGTGGTTCCATTGGCCACAGAAAAATAACAAACATCAATTCTAAGATCAAAGCATTTCTAATGAATTAGTGCCTGCAACTGCTTATAAACCAGCTGGTTTACACCTGACCTAATGGAATTGAAAGGAGAAGGATGTCGGCTAGAGAGGAAATGGAGACGCTCTTTGTTAACCTCTGATAAAGCACAATGCAGGCAACATTATCTAAAATACAAAAATGAAAAAGTAGCATTCTACTAGAGTCAATTGCAGCTGGGATGAGGGTACACAGTGCCTGTGTGCAAGGACCATCCATGTCGACAACTGGGTTCTCTGTCTTTGAGCATTTATCTAGAAAGGATGTTATAAAATTGGTTCAAATCCAAAAAGCGTCTTCATCTTTCTTACATCCTTACTCTTCCAAAGTAACAAAAGGTCATATTTTTATTTTGGCAGATGACCTTAATGTTGTTGTCACTGCTTTTCTGCAAGAAGCATTTGCCCAAGTCAATTGAAGGAAGGTTTAGCTGTCCCGCTTTTGAAGAAGGCTAATTTAGATACCCCAATCCCTGCTAATTTTAGACCTAAGTCTAATCTTCCTTTTGTTGGTGAAATCTTAAGAAGTGAGGTCGCAGCTGAACTCCCAGGGAATCTGGAGAAAGATCATCTTCTCACGGATAACCAATCAGGTTTCTGCCCTGGGAGGAGGACCGAAACAGACACCCTGTTCATACAGGAAAAAAATCGTCCAACTTGGTGATTTTGGAAGGCCGCCCGCTCTAACCCTGTTGGATCTTTCGGCGTCTTTCGATACCGTAGATCACAGTATCTTGATTGATCAGCTGAAGTAAAATATGAAGATCTGATGTCCTGGATTAGCTTGCAGTGCCTTATTTTTGAAGGGTAGAGGTCAGAGGGTGAAAACTTGCCATTTAATTTCTCCCCGTAGTTTCCTACGTTGTGGAGTTCCATGGAGTTCTTCACTATCGCCCCTTCTGTTTAATAGTCACCTGTGCCCATTAGCTCAGGCTAGTGGAGATTTTAGGTTTTGAGTGTAAGATCTATGTTGATGACATACAACTCCAGAATGATCTTCATGGGGACTCAGAAGATGCATTGAAGGTGCAGGATTCTCTTGGGGTAGCCCAACGTTGGATGCAAGACAATTGACTGCACGAAAATGGAGAAAGTATTCAAGTTATGTTAACTGGGTGTTTCCATGGCCCAACCTTTCCATTTATTTGGCCAGCATTGTTGGGCTCTCCACCGAAACCTGTAAAGTATGTCTTGAACTTAGGAGTTCTGTTTGACAGCTGTCTTTTCTTTTCCCCTCAGGTGGAAGCCATGGGAAAGGTGGCTCATTTTCATTAATTAAATCTAAGCAGATGTGTGAAGAAATACAAAACCTTAATGCAGGCAGTAGTTCTATCTAGAATCCGATGCTGCATGTCGCTTTATTTGGGAATTACCTAGAAATGTTAAAACATGTTCCAAGCAGTCCAATATAGAGCAGTTAAGGTGATTTTGTTGCTAAGGAATGTGGGTAAGCAGAATCTCTTGTCAACGTCGGAGGTGGGTGGTATTACGTCGCGGCTGGACGTGCTGACATGTTGACAATCCTGTAGGGGAGGGCCTTCCTCTAGCGGTATCACCATATGCAGTGGGCTGTGTGCCCCAGCTGATGAGACGGTGGTGCCGTGGGGTGGCGCGAGCTCTGAGCTGCTTTGAGCTGCTGTTCCTGTCCATCCGGCATATGCTCCATTACGAGGTAGCTGTCATTTTTTAGTTTTGGGGCTTTTTGGTTGTGTAATCCACCAAATATCACCAAACATTGAACATTGGTACTGTACAATAGAAAGTAGAAAGGGGAGTTCGGGAGCAGTGAATGATGTAGGCATGGCAACCTGCCGACGCTTGCCAGTGTGAAATGTGCTTTACTGAATTCCTGAAAACGGAATGGCATTGTTTCTGTTTTGCCGTGGCATGTGTGAGCGAGTGTTGTGTGTCTTTGCATTATATAACTGCCCATAGAGTGAAGGATTTAGCAGTTAATGTGTCCAGAAGACACTCATTTGTGAATGCATCCCCCCCCCCACCGCTTTCCATTCTCAGGGTTGGCTGTGACAGCAGGAGGGGCGTGGAATGCTCTCCCTGGCACCCTTAGCCCTTACTCATGCTTATGGAACTGTCCAGTATTGTATCCTCAACAGCGGATTCAATAAAACAGGCTACAATTAAACTATGCATTAAAAAAATACAGGAGCCAGGAACATGTGTCTACCTTCTTTAATATCAATCTCTGAACTGAAGCTTGGGCAGTAACCCCGCCTCTAAACTTGCATAGTGGACTGCAACCCACAATAGGAGTAAAAAGAGAACAGGTGTATACCTGTCCTTGTGTCCTAAAACGGAAAGGCATAGGAAGGTGACATTACAGCTCCCCATTGCTTAACTAACAACTTGGGGTGCTTAACCCAATTCTTCAATCCATCTTGACAGCTTGCGAATCACCCTTCTGGATGGGCTGCCCAGGGGAGTCCTGCAACTGTTGTTGCGGGCACTCTCACTGTCATCTGTATCCACATCGCCGTCCATGAACTCAGAGTCTACATCAGACAAGTTCTCATAGTTTGACGCTTCTCTCTCATGACTCAGATCTCCTTCAAATGATCGGAAGAATGAAGAGTTTCTTGTGACAGTGCCAGTGGGACTGGCAGCTGTTATCATGGTACCATGAATGTGGTCACTGTCATGGGTTCTGGTTTGAATGCAGGGGTTTCGCTGCAGTCTTGTGCTTGACACACTAGCATTTGATCTCCTATCCGAAAGCTACTGTTCCTTGCCTTATTTCTGTGGTCGGTGTATTCTTTTTTTTTGCGTTTACTTTCACAATTCTTTGCTCTGGCCTTATCTGCACTATTGTCGGATGTCTCACTGTTGGGATTGTGGGAGAAGGGTGGTCACCACACGACCGAACATTAGAGCTGATGGACATACCCCCGTGGAGCTGTGCGGTGTGTTTCTAATGCCCAGGAGAAGTGTACAATGGCCTACATGAAGATCCCTTTGGAATGGAACAGATTTGGAGAGCATATTTCAGATTGGCCATGAACCTCTCTACTGTTCCGTTGGCTTGGGGCCAGAGGGGTGTGATCTTGCGGTGCTTAATACCTAAGTGTTCTGCGAACATAGCAAAGTCGTGCCCGCCGAATGGGGGTCTGTTTTCTGACTTCACAATGGTGGGGATTCCATAGTCAGCAAAAGTTTTGTCTAGTGCTGGAATGACCGACTACTGAGCACTCGTGGAATGGATCAGATGTATTTCCAGAAATCTGGACATCTCCTCCATTACTACTAGTATGTATTTGCATTGGAGAGTGGACCAAACATGTGACTTCGACCTCATCCCACACTTGCTGAGGCATCATTGTCATTTTGAGTGGTTCAGGGAAAGTGCGTGGAGTGACTGCCTTGCACGCTATGCATTTCCCTAGCGTCTGTTCAACTTTGACATCCATCTGTGGGAACCATACTTTGGTCATAAATTGCCTCTTCGTGTTTCGGGAGGATAGCTCAGGGGCAACGTGCTTGCCTTGGAAGCTAGATGACACGGCGCAACACTGGTCTGATCCCAGGGTCCGCGCTTAGAAACCTCTGGGTATTAAGAGTGTTATAAATAACCAATCCCATCATATCATGCCATGGTGTCCCGTGTGTGCTGAGTCAATCACTTGGTCATGTAGGCTTACAGGGATGATGAGTCTGTTCTCCTTAACAGTAGTCCCACTGGGAAGACGGACAGAGTGTGCCTTATGAGGCAGAATGTCTTGAGTTGTATCTCCTCTGCTGCTGACAGGGGCTTCTCGTGATTGTTTTTCTGATGCCACTTGTTGAATGTTACAGAGTTTCTTACAGTTCTGAATAGTTGGTCTTGCTTCACGCCCTCCAGTATTTGTAGTAGCATGAGTGATTTTGGCAGTGCATTGCTCACAATGTAATTTAAGTATTGGTTTCCCTTAATAGACTGTCTCTCATCTTTGGCTTGTAAAGGATATCTGGATAGAAAATCAGCAGGATTCCTGTCTTTGCCCGGATGAGGTATGATGGTGAATGGATATTCTTGTAAGCGAAGTCCCCATGTTGTGATGCTGTCATGATGCCTACCCCCGGAGCACCAGGCCAGGCCCAGCACCCCCGGGAGCAGGCATCACACCCCTGGGTAAAAGCCCAGCGGCCCTTTATAGGGGCTCTTTGGACTCTGTCCTGGCGCCGTTGGTGCCAGGCTCATGTTTGACATCAGTCCTAGCGCCATAGGCGCCAGGCTCATAAGGGGAAATGTTTGGTGCACTTACCTGAAGCAGACCATGCTGCACACTCACCTGATGCAGACCATGCTGCATGAAGAACCAAGCCAAATGAGGCTTAGGAGGGACTATTTTTCTGAAGGAACTATTTTGTTACTTGGGTGGGGCTGTGGAAGAATACTCACCTGGAACTTCTTCCAAGGCTATTTAAGCCACGCCCGGACAGCCACACGTGCTTCGCGTTGTTCTGCCTCCCAACAGCTGAACGCTCACCATGTCTGCTCCTGCACCTGGACTCCAGCCACGCCCACCTCGAACCTGGAACACCTGTAAGGGAATAAGAAAAGAGAAAGGTGAAAACCAAGAACTATTTCAACCTTCTTACCTGCATCCGGAATCTTCATGCCAGCATTCCTGAAGGAAGACTTCCATTTAAAAGCACCGCGTTGCCCGCTGCAGCGCCGCGCTTCACTCACCTGTTCCCGAGACGCCGCCTTGCTCCATCGCGGCTCTCAGTGCCGGTCGCCACATCTCTGCACTGCACCTAAGGGAGAGAAGAAGAGACAAAAGGTGAGCAAGGGAACACAAGAGGAAAGCCGAATTTTCAGCCATATTACTTACCGGCTATTCTTGGTGAACCATTCCACATCTCGGGTCGGCGCCACATCTCTGGCAGGTACCGCACCACGGCCCCTATGGGGAAAGGACAAAAGACATTACTGGGGAATTATAAAGACATTTAGAGGGGTCGCCCTCATCACTAACTCACCTGATTTTACCCCGGCAATTTAACCCCTCAACGCATCGCCTTTGTTCTGCACCTGAAATAAAGGACAGAAAAAGACAACATAAAAGGAGGCTCACACTTGAACTTTTGCATCTTCATACTTACGGCGTATCGCTCAGTAAAGTCAAGTGGATTTGCCAGCGCCATTCTGAAAACCAGTGAAGTAACTAGACGAACGCGTGCCCCTGCACCAGAAGCAGGATGGAGAGTTCATCCTTCCAAACCATAAGGTGAGCTTAAACCAGGGGTTTTGGAGGAAGTCAGAGAAGAACGAAGGGAGAAAGGGGGGAGCAAGCACATTATTCAGCAGACAGTTAATCCCCTTTCTCATCTGCAGAAGGATATTCCTAGGGGCCAGACAAGCAAGATTTGGGGGTCCTGTTCAATCGGTGGTCCGAATTCTGCGCATCACGCTTGAAGAGGCCACAGCAACCCAGACCAGACCAGCGCCTCCGTGGGAGGCAGGTGAGCGTTACAGATGCGAGGTGGCTGTTGGCTTGTCATATATGTTTGTGGGGACTTGGTGATCTTTTTTGATGGTGAATGGACAACCGTATAGGAACAAATGATAATGCTCGCACGCCCAGGCAACAGCAAGGCTTTCTTTTTCCGGCTGTGAATATGAGCACTCAGCTGGAGATAGGCTGTGGCTTGTATAGGCCATTACGTGTCTTGCTGAGGATAGTGACGCACTTGGCTTTATTTGTGCTAGGATCGCCCCAAGCCCAACGGGGCTGGCGTCAACTGTTATTTCGGTTTCTAGTTCTGGGTCCTAGTAGGCCATGCATGAGGTGGAGGTGATGCGTTTTTTAATTTCTTGAAACACCTCTTCACAGTCAGTCAACCACGCAAATTCTTCTCCCTTGCCAGTGAGTAAACGGACGGGTATGCTGACTGAAGCAAAGTCTTGGATGTACATGGTGCAGTAACTTGCCATGCCTAAGAATAATATGATATGATATTGTAAGGTATTTATAACGCGCCTATATACAAGTGTTACAAGAAACGACGAGGCAAGGGAGGGGGAACAGATGGAAGACAGACAACGACCCTAAGTACGGCCAGCAAGTGACAAGTGCAAGGATAAGGGTAAGGGTAAGTGTAAGGGTAAGTGCAGCCATCAGGTGTCAAGTGCTGGTAGTGGGGCTGTAGGGATACAGAGAACAGTCCCCAAGTTGTGGGGGTCACCAGGAAGGCAGTGCAGGTGTGCAACTGGCGGGGGAGGGGACCTGTCCCCGAGATCAGAGGGTGGTCAGGTAGCCAGTGCAGTTTCAGTTTCAGCCAGGAAATCAACAGGGGAGAGGAGGAGAACAAGCAGAAGCTAAGAGAAAGGTTTTGAGGTGCTTCCGGAACCGGAGATGGTTCTCAAGTTTCAGGGGGGCAAGAAGGCAGTTCAGAGGGAGGCCCCAGCCGAAGAAAGAGATCTACCACCAACTTGTTACTTGGAGAAGCTACTCGCCTGAGGGAGTTGGAAGAGGGTGAGCGAAGATCTTGAGAAGGAAGATATTTAGGAAGAGTGAGTTGAAGGTATTGAGGCTCCAGGCCCTAGAAGGGCTTGTGGACAATGCAGATGGTTTTAAACGTAATCCTCGCAGCCACTGGGAGCTAGTGCAGGAATTTCAGTCCTGGAGAGATACGATCACTGGGCTTGAGGCCAAGGACAAGTCTCGCAGTCCTGTTCTGGATGAGTTGCAGAGGGCAGAAAGTAGAAGCAGGCAGATTTAGAAAGAGACTGTTGCAAGAGTCCAGCCTAGAGAGTACCAGAGCTCTGGAGACAGTGAGCTTCTGGAGGAAGGGGAGGAAAGGAAGAATACCTCTGAGGAGGTGCAGCTGGTATTGTGACTTCTTAGCAATGTCGGAGATGTGAGGAGAGAAGGCAGAAGGAGTGTGGAGTCGAAGAGGACCCCAAGGTTTTTAGCCTCACAGGTGGGAGCAAGAAGAGGGCAAAGAGAGGATGATGGCAGACACTGATGTTGATTTGATTCGATACATTTGTAACGCGCTCGAAATGGACCGAACCGTATAATCACGCAGATGATTTTTACTCGAGCTGATAGCAAGATTTGTATTCATAGATGTATCCAAGACAAAAGTAGAACCAGTCCCTATAACTATAATTTCATTTAAACAGGAATGGTTTTAGAGCTTTTTGAAACTTAAGCAGGGAGTCTAGAGTCCTAATTTCCCTGGGTAGACTGTCCCATAGTCTCGGACAATACACCAAGAATCTTCCATCCCCTCTAGACAAAAATGTAGATGAGAGGATAATAAGCAGTGCCTGGTCATTTGATCGTAGACATCTGGACGGTAGATAATACCTATGCTTGTCCTTAAGGTAGTCCGGTGCCTGTTGGGTTGGGAGCTTCTACTAGCGTTTTCACCTTGTCCGGATCTGGATGCAGACCTCTGTGCGAGAAGATGTGCCCAAAGAATTTGAGCGTTGATTTGCTTAGCTCAAACTTGTCACCGTTAAAGGTTAGGTTTGCATCTTCGAGCGCCATGCACACTCTCCTCAGCGGGTCATCATGGCTTCTTGTGTCGCTCCTAAGATCAGAATGTCATCACAATGGGAATGGGGAAGGCGCTAATAACGGGCCCACAAATAGTGGGCCCGTTATTTGCACCCTGGTCCTCTAACGGGTCTGACCAGACGTTTTCAGCGGGTCCCGCAAGGGAACCTCGGAATAGGGTGGTAAGGGGTTACCGGCACCGGCATCCTTACCGGTACCGGTAACCCCTTACCGCACACCTCGCAATGATCCCCTGTATCTCGTCCTCCACATGCTTATGAATGTTAAGGGGTATTCCCCGGTAATATTGTGCTATCAGTTTGACATGAGTGTTTTTATGCAACTTGCTTTTCTTCCCTTTTAACGTTCCTAGACCTTTGAATATCTATGGGAACATTTTTATCATCATCTCTTTCAGGCTGGTCGTGTATACTGACATAATCTGATACATCACATGCACCAGGCCCACCTGGAGGGCCAATCGGAAGCTAAGGATGCTTCCACCTGGGACTTCACCTTTGACTACCTGTATCGTGACCCTCATGCTCTTGTCTTTGGATGTACACATAGCCTTGAACCGTCCCTTGCAGTCAAGCGGTGTGTTTGTGCCAAACGGATATATATCAATGTCTGCCTTCTTTCATTTGTTCGTATTGTTAAGGGACTTGTAGGTCTCTTCATTGATTACATTAACTGTGGCTCCAGTATCTATGAGAAATTCTCGAATATGTCCATGTATTTACAACTGTAGAGTCGGGCTGTATTGGGCTGCTGTGGCATTTCCTATGGCATGGACGTAACCTCTTTTCCGGTCACCATGGAATGAAGATGAATCAGACTCATTGCGCTGCCTCGGTGAAGCCTCTAAATATCTTATTTTCTGTCGCATCACTCTTCTTTGTGATTCACCATTGTGCAGTGAATTCCTGACGTCTCTTCTTCTGTCCTCAATTCGCCTGTCCTGTAAAACGATTTCCTGCTTCTACTGTGCGAGCTGTCTCTACTGGGTGCTGGAGACCGCCGCATTCATGGGCGAGTGCTGGCCCGGCTGGAAGAACTTGATTTTATTACACACCGATTAAAAGTGGTTTTCACGTCTGCACTTGTCGCAGTTGTGGCCTATGGCCGGGCATGGGCCAATGTGCAAATGTGCAAATGTGCTGGAAGTTGTAGCCACACCTATAGTGTACTAAAAACGGCATGGCTACCTCCAAACTCGTAATTAGGCCCAACGTCTCTGACAATAGGATAGGGCCTAACGAGTGCAGAAGAATGCCTCTGAGGCGGTGTTCCTCCCTGACGACTGTTGCATTAATGTATATATTAAGTTCCTTGAGCCACCTGCTCCATCTTGGGGCCAAGCTGCCTTTATCTGAGATGTCAAATGGTTGTATGGCCTGGAATTGTAGGTACTCATGTCCTCCCTCCTCCCTGGGTGCTGGGTTGTGAGAGGATGAGCTTGCTGGTGGGCTTCATGAGCTGTGAAACCTTCATTGTCTGACATGATGACAGAGTTCTAATGTAGGAAGTTGAAATGAATGCTCACATTGAAGCAATTTTCGTTGCTATTTTATGTGCCCCACGTTTGTGTTCCTGTAGGCAGCACTGTATGCATAGGCTCGTGACCACAGGGCCTTTCGGATCACGTGCTCTCTCCCTTCACTGTGCTGAAAGTTTGAATCTCTTAATTTTCGTAGAAGCTTTAATGTCTTAATTTTTTAATTTCCTCTGTGGAGATGCACTGACATATAGAACACACACTGTGTTCGAAAATGAAAACAATTTCCTCTGTGGCGAGATCAGGCTCCAGCTGCTTGTATACACTGTCGTGCAAAAATGGAGCATGGGGCATGCAGCGCGGACTAGGCCTGCCGTCAGGCACTGCAGGTATGTTCATGGCACCTGGTGCTGTGCGGAGCCAAAGCACTGGTTCCCGAATGGAATTGGGGAAAACGACTCACGATGCAAGCGCTGTGCGTCTCTGTGGCATCCCATATGTCATCGGATCCGCGGGAGTTGGAAACTGGTACACCAGGATTGTAATCCCCCAGTGTTACCGGCAAGCCAGGCGCCGGTAAATCTTACAAGTCTGGCGGCAACCCTCCGGACTTGTAAGGAGGCCCTCTTAATCATTTGGTTTTTCCAAAGCCAAAGCGTGCCTGATACTTTGGTAAAGCAGCTTTTGCTGTCTGCTTCTACCTGCCTAATTCTCCTGGACTCCACCTAATGGTCTTCCCTGATAAGGTGGCAAAGGGAAAAGTAGGGGTTGAGGCACAGGTTTCTGCTTCCAGGCGTATTGACCGAGCGTAGAAAGGCGTAATGTACATGTCCCATCCATCTACCCCAAGCCGCGTTTAGCCAAGGCTCACTGCAGGTCTCTAAGTAGCATTTTAATGGAAGCTCTGACCGCAGGCTCCATAACCAAGCTATTGTTGTGAGACATGGACTGGATGCCACCAAGATAACAAGCCGCCAGAGCTTGCCTTGCTATCTTGCTGGCCAAGACACACCGCATTGAGAAATGTTCTCAAGGTATTGTTTTGCATGCTGTGGCAAGGGTTTAAAGATGGGCAGTTAAATGGAGGAAAAGCACATTATTTTGTGAAAAATATTTTTTGAAAAGTCTCACAATCAGCATTGAAACTGACTGCAAGACACAGGGTGATTACATCAAGGAAGACAGGTGCATAACCTAGCTTCAATCCACCTCATCCCAAAGTGTTCCTCTAAACCTTTCACTGAGGACAGCATACCATTCTAAGGATTTGGTGGTAAGTTGATCCTTTTCTTCTCCTATTCTCAACTATCTCATGACCTCCCTGACCCTTTGTTGAACATAGTGTCCTTGTGTTCCTCGCTCTTTCCTGGGAAAACTCTCTCCTCTCCTTACTTCCTCTCTCTCTTCCACTGTTTATATCCTTAATTTCTTTCTTTATTTTACTCATTAATATTTATTCTGTTCTCTCCTCTGATTTGCACTCTCCACTTCTCCCCCCCTCAATGCACTTCCCCCCTTTTCCATCTCCTAGGCACTTGCGCGCTCTTAATGTCACTGGGCCTAGTAAGATCGTTGTTTTTGTTTGTCCCCTGTTCCCCTCCCTTTTGCCTGGTCGCGCTCTGAAAGACTTGTGTATGAGCATGATATAAATAAAATAACAGATCATATCATATCTCTTCCCCCTCCTTTTAGGCTTGAGTTTCCTTTTACAAGAACAATTTGCAACATATTCTGCCAACAAAACCTCACTCTTGGCTACTACTCAAGTAGTCTGTCGGAAAAGTAATGAATTGCCATTTCGACTATCAATGGCTTCCTCCATTGCTCTATTCCCCATCTCATTCTAGTGCACAACTGCACCCCTTATAACATCCTCCTTTCAAATGTAGCACACTGGTGCCTATAAATGCATAATGCAAAGAACAACAATAAACGCCAAAACTATTGGCATTGTCAATGCATGTTTTATGACGGGAGCTGCCACATAGCTGGTTGGGGAGGGCATTCGGATGTCTGCCTGTGTCGCTGGGAAAGATTGGTGGAGTTGCGCTCCATCTTTTACGGCCAGGAGTTGCTGGGCTGAGGAGCTGTAACTGAACAGCCTTGGTAACTTAATGAAGCGTGCCACTGTTGGAGCTCTGTGTTCCTGTTTTAGCGTTCGAGTTACAATTGAAGAAATAGCAGCCTGCATGCTCTGATAGCGTGTTTGTTTGGGTCCTGCCTGTTTGTGTTCTCTGCACACTATGTCGAGGGTTCGTTTCAAAGCTCCTAAGGGGGTGTCCGAGCAACTATTGATGTCTAATTCCCAACGTAAGGGTACTCATATTAACTCACCTAAAAGGCTTTGTCAGAAGAAGTGTTTCAATTACAACAAATCATTCCATTGGACGATACCCCTCTATCGGCATTGGCACTGGAGGAATTTGTCCGACTTGCTCAGCTGGCCTATGATTTGGAGTTGGGTTCTCCAAATGAAAACTCCAGTGGCCAAAATGTAGCCGGTGATAAGAGATTACGAGATACCAAACAAGCGAAGGCAAATGGAAAGGATAAGAAATAAAGGAAGGTATGTTTTTTGGTTCCAAGTTTGGAAATCCAAGAAACATCAGTGGAGCCAAGGAAAATAGGGCCCCTGAAAACCAAAAATAATAGAAACACAAACACTAATCAGTTCTTGAAATAGCTTAAAGTACCTAGAAATTTAAAGTCAACAGCTCAGAATCCATCCAAGAAGGCAAGGAAAATCAAGCAAAGGTTAGTTGCCCCCACCCTCCAAAAAATGTCACACCTAACCAAACAACAGTTGGGAGCCAGACAGACACGCCAACTCAGCCTATGAAGAATGCTCCAATTTTCTTGAGAGAAAAACATCGGAGGGATACTCCAACTGTATCTGAAGGGGAATTTTTATCAACCACTGCTGGAGGCCAAGTGGCAACTACCTCAAATGATCAGACACAGTCTCCTTCATCAATACACCCTAGAACGGTAAGCATTCCAACAGAGATGAGACAAACTCAGGAAAGTGTAAAGTAACACTGGATATACTATGCGATGATGTACATACATCTCTACGGTAACATATCAAAACTCTCTTAGCAAGCATTTCTCTAAAAGCAGACAGCGCCTAAAGGTCTATCAACGTGAGTCACATTTTCTCTTAGCTCACTATGTTCTTGTCACCGTGAGATCTCAAAGCATATCTTTTACATGTCCTATGTCCTTCTCCTCTGTCTTACAAAATCATGCTCTCATCTCATCAGCTAAAAGCTGGCTTTCACCGCAAACCTGAGCAAAAACACTCCATTTCCCCACCTCAGCTACCAAAAGGCTTGTGGAAATCACTCACTCACTGCAGATACCCTCCCAACTTTCTGTCTGTCTGCTCAGACAAACCAAGGCCTGATAAGCCAGGTCGTCTCATTCGCTTCTACTAGGCCAAGAGCTAACTCTTATCTGTTGACATTCTTCGATTCACAGTCTACCATAACAATCTCTCCGCAGAACGATCAGTGGAGCTGCTGCCTGTGTGACTCTTCCGAATGGCTTAGGACCCTGTTCATGCATTCTATAGTGCCTAACACCATTTCTCTCAGTCGTAGAGCCACATAATGGCACGATTCTTCTAAAAGCATCTCTTTCAGCATATATGGCAATAATATAACTAAGCAAACCCTTTCTATAACAGGGCCTATTTCTCCTTCAAATGCATGGTCAAAGTAGCTAATGTCACTAATAGGAATGAATGATGGATAAATGAATTACTAATGATAACATAACAAGCAAACATAATATTTGGTTTTACACGTGGATTGCTCGTTCAATGCCCAGCAATGCCACTAGACCACCAGGGATCTGTTTTTGAAGTGCTGGGGTGAGGGGCTGCCATCCCCCTTCCCCCCAAAGCATGAGTCAGCACGTTTTGCCTTCCCTGGGGGCAGATGGGCACATTATGTGCCCATATGCCCGTAGGAAAGGAGCAAAAAAAACAAATAAAGGTGTTTTGGGTCAGGGTGGGGGGACACTAGACCACCAGTGAATATATGGAATGAAAATGGGGTGGCCCTCTCCCTCCACACCAAGTGGATGGGGGAACCTCATGTAGCCATCCCTGGGGGCAGATGTTTCCCCCTAGGAAGGGCTACACGAGATGCCCCCCATCCATTTGGGGTGGGGGGAGAGGGCCACCAGAAATCTTGGCGCTGGCCCCCCAAGCTTGGGGCAGTATGTTTTGCCCACCCTAGGGGTAGATGGCACAGTCAGTAATGTGGCCATCTGCCCCTAAGGTAGGGGAAAAACAAAACAAAAAAATCTAAAACAAACACATTGTTGGTGGGGGCTGAGGGGGCACCCTAAACCACCAGCGACTCGTGTAATGAAAAGGGGGGAGGCTCTCCCCCCCACCCTAAATGGATGAGGGTCATCTAATGTAGCCCTCCATGGGGGCAGGTTTCTGCCCCTATCTGCCCCCAAGCCAGGCTACATTAGATGCCCCCATCCATTTGGGGTGGGGGGAAGAGGGCCCCCAGAAATCTTGGCACAGCCCC
Organism: Ambystoma mexicanum; assembly: GCF_040938575.1. NCBI lineage: Eukaryota > Metazoa > Chordata > Amphibia > Caudata > Ambystomatidae > Ambystoma > Ambystoma mexicanum. The sequence continues at coordinate 1,616,316,200 of NC_090937.1, forward strand.
CCCCAACCATGAAGAAGTACTTTTATCCCATCCTGGGGGCAGATGGGCACAGTAATGTGGCCATCTACCCCTAGGGTAGGGGTAAAACAATTCAAAAACTAAAACGTTGTTGGTGGGGGGCACCCTAAACCACCAGTGACTTATGTAATGAAAAGGGGGTGGCCCTCTCGCCTCCACCCCAAATGGATGGGGGGCCTCTCATGTAGCCCTCCTGGGGGCAGATTGCTAGTGCAATCTTTCAATCTTCCCATAGGAAGGGGTAAATGTGTTTTTACTGGGTGGTGAGGGTTAGTAGACCACCAGGGATGACTTGAAAGTGGGGCTGTGATCGGTGAGTAGTAAGTTATGTTTTTTTCTTGCTGGGGTTACCATAGGTAAAAAATGTTTTTTGTTTTGTTTACAGCTTTTTCTATACGAGCAGCTGCAACGTTATGTGAGCACTGTTTTTTATTATTCTACGGTTAGGACCCATAGTCAGTGGGGTGTTTTGGTCTGGGGCTGTTTGGTTGGTGGTGTGGGTGGGAGTGGGCCATCTGGAGAGGTATTTTAGTGGGCTGGGACACAATTGCAGGGTCAGGCCACAAATTGCCCCCCATGCCAGCGTAACATTGGTGGGAGCGGCTGTCTCCCACATGGGTTGACTCTCAGCACGCCCAGGCTGCACCTCTGGCTGAGCTGTGTTACAGATGTCACCTCCGGGGAGGAATGGGTATCCTGCCGGGCTCCCCGGAACTGCTGCTGGATGTGGGGACAGTCGACCCACATGCGAGACAATGCGCCGAAGGCTGGAGGCATCACCATCGACCATCCTGGAGTTCTGGCTGGCCTGCATTACAGCTTTTCCCACTGGGAAAGGACAGGGACCCGCCAGGCCTACCTGGAACTGTCACTGGGCTTGGGGATGCTCAACCCACATGGGAGACAATGGCCCAAAGCCAGGGACACCACCCCCACCTTACTGGAGCTCTGGCTGGCCTGCATTACAGCTTCTCCCTCTGGGAAAGGACAGGGACCCTTCAGAGTCTCCCTGGGACTGCCGATGTGCTTTGCGATGGTTAACCCACATGGGAGACGAATGCCCAAGGCCAGTGACATCACCCCCGACCATCCTGGAGCTTTGGCTTGGCTTCGTTACAGAATTTCCCCCGGGAAGGGATGTGGACTCTGCCGGTGTTCACTGCGACTGCCGCTGCACTTGGGGATGGTCAACCCACATGGGAGACAGCCGCCCAAGTCTGGGGACATAACTCCCCGACTATCCAGGAGATCTGGTGGGCCTTCTGCACAGCTTCTTCCTCTGGGAAAAGATGGGGACCCTGCCGGGACTCCCTGGAACTACCACTGTGATTGGAAATGGTAGACCCAAATGGGAGACAGATGCCCAAGGTGGGGACATCACCTCCAACTGTCCTGGAGTTCTGGCTGGACTGTGTTACAGCTTTTCCTTTTGGGGAGGTATTGGCACAATGCATATTTTTGGGGGGTAAAGGATTAATTTTAGTTCAGGTGCATTTTAAAGGGTACAAAACGGGGGTTTGGAGGCCAACCACAAAAAAATGCATTTGATGTACATTTTTTAGATGGAACACATTTTATGCAAATGCATCTTGATGCAAGGAATTTGATGCAATGACCATAAACCTTCAAATGCACTAGCCAACTCTGCATGGTTTGAATATTGCCACATCAAAGCCCAATGCAGCAAGATCCTTAGCATGATTGCAGGTCATTTCCGCAGTCTCTGGCAAGGACGTGATTATCAGCACAAAATTAGTAGCACTGCCTATTCGCTGTAGTTCCAAGTAGGAAATGTCGGAGAATGTTAACTGAGATAGTGAAGGAATGAGCCCAAACAGCTGCAAGAGCCATGACCTATTCAAGAAGGGACTAGAGTCCGAGGGATCTTTCTCCACTATTTTCACAAACCTCGAACTCGGAGAGTGGCTACCAGACATTTTGGCTTGCCCTGATGGCTCCTTGCATTGTTGTAACTGTTCCACAAATTGAAGCCAAGAAGGTTGGATGTTGTTATCACGCCTTTTAGATTGGGCCATTAAAGAAGCCTGCCCATGATGGTTTTGGGAGCGCGTCAGGACTGCCCGTTCGGTAACTGGCTTGAGCAGCCATTTCAAATGGTGCTCTCCACTTGAAAGATAGCTTTGCTTATCCTGGTATGTTCATACTCGACGCACTCCTTTGAACATATCCAAACCTCTGCCACCACTGCCCAGGTTATTTGGTATGGCTGGCATCATAGAGGGAATGGTGGTGTCCTCAATTTTACCAGTTTTTCCAGAGTTTACCTTAGTGCCAAGGTTATATTCTTTGTGAGGCGCTCTCTGCATCAGACAGCCCTCCTTCCCCATCCCGTTAGGTAGCGTGTTCCATCCTCCGTACCTGCCTTGGCGTCCCTTCACCCATGTCCTTGGTAATGGTGTAGTATCCAGAAACTGATGGAGGGCTTGGCTTGTTTGTAACGTCAGCGTATCCAGTATTGACCTGCTTTATACCTACACATGTGCAAGTGGAGGATGTATGGCTGTTATGATCATTGATATGGGCCATATCCGGCGGCTGTTTAACACTGACATTTCAGCACACAGTGGCTTGAGGGCATGAACCTCCGAGCGGGCCACAATGTTCACCATGTCCTTTTTGCTTCCCACCTCTTGTGGTATCCTGCTGGGTTTCACCACAGAAGACCATACCAGGGGGCCACTAGCTTTAACCATCTTGCTTTATATGCTTTGGGTGCCACCATCTGTTGCTTGCCAAACTTAATTAGAACAGAACTCTTTTTTTGTTGTGAATGTTCACCTATCCACTGCATAATAATTTCTAAGAGGGAAGGAATATTTGATTGACTTTCTGCCAGTTTGGTAACTCCTCAATTATCAGCGAGTCAAGGAGGCTGTTCCAGAGGGAGGCCCCAGCCGAAGAACGAGATCTAAAGCGACTGACCCTGAGGTAGTTGGAGGCAGATGAGCGAAGAGCTCGAGAAGGAAGATATTTAGGAAGAGAGAGTGAAGGTATTGAGGCCCCAGGCATCAGAATACCTGGTGGACAATGCAGAGGGTTTTGAAGATGGCTTCCAGTTTCGATTCAATGGATTGGATAGCCTGGAGAGAACCTCCTACATTCTCACAGAATCCAGATCATCACTGTAGGTTGTGTCCATTTCCGATTCACTTTCTTCATCAACACTATTAAATGTTGAAGCAAATTTGTCTAAATTCGGAGTACCGGACAAGTTGGTAGCTGGAATTTGAGTTTGGGCCAGAGCTTTTAATCCCAAGGATATCCTTCTAAGATGTTCACAAAGGTTGAGGAGAGATCCATTACTGTCAATCGAGAAAGAATTGGCCAACAGTGTGTGCTGTATCATGGCATTTGATGTTTCCCGCAGGGTGCTAACCGGTATAGACGGGATAATCGAAGTTTCCTTGCCCAGTGAAGGAAGAACCAACGCTTTGTTGAAATAGCCCTTGATTTTTGTTTGTTTACCCAGCCCTGTTGCATCCTTTTTGCCTTTCTTGGCTCAAGGCTGGCTGAATTTTCCCCATGTTTGGGTGGGGGCAGGTTGTGCCCCTGTTTTCTTTAGAATCATGATACTTCGAAGCCCATATCTTGTTTTCTTCTAACCCATCTAGTAATGGCGAAGGGGCAAGAGTTAGGGTAACGGCAACGCAGTCAAAACGTCCCATTGTGTGCAAAATAAAAGTCTTTCCAGTGAGCCAATGGGAATGCAAATCATTGTATCAAATATATTTTGCAGAATATGTAGTATCCCTTTACTGCTCTCATCTCCCTGAAATCAATTTTCTGAATTTGTGCTGGTGACATATATAGACTGATGATGAATGCTATCGTCACAAGGGTTTTTCAAAGTCTCTACCTGGGTTAGGACCTGGAAAAGCCAACCAAGGGTTAGCAAGGTTATTCACAATGCCAGGTTGGCAAAGCAACTCTGTTAAGTAGCGTTTACCAAGCCACAAGGCTGAACTAAGGAAGCACTGTTGTGTAGTACAGTTGACACTTAGCAGGCTCGGTAAGGAAAAGACCCACACAGATAAGTTCTAAAAATAACACTCATTTTTTTACAATATTAATCTGAGGCACACTGTATGTATTTTACGGTAAGTAAAAATACTTAAATATACAACTCGCATCTTGGTAACCTCCTGTCGCGGTTTATTATGCAGTCACACTCAATTTAGGGAGTTCCTTTCCCCCCAGTCAAGGTGACGCACAAGAAATCACTATGATTTTGATTCAGGTTCAGTTTGGTAAGGCCTCCGAACTGTCTCGCACCCAAACCCAACAAATACCCGGTGCCACAATGGACTAGGAACCGGGTTGGTGTGTAGTAAGAATATAGATTTATTAATTTATTTCAACCAAATTTGACAAATAAACTAACATCAGCCACCAATGCTGTGGCAATGCAAGAACAAAAATGACTTCTGTAGTGGCACCAACACAGAGATAATAATGAGAAATGCAGTCACAATTTCCCACAGCTTTCTTTTCAAATCACCCACCAATACAGAAAAAGACAGAGTGATTGCTAATTTGGATATAATACTTTTCTCCCAGCAACCCCCACGCCTCAAACATCAATTAACTTGACCCCTCTGAATTGAAGGCCAGTGGCAGAGAGTGGGAACCTAATAGGAAAATCATTTTGGAATTCTGATAAAATGCACTCTTTGGAAAAAGAGATTCAACTGGCAAAATCGTTTTTTTACTTATTAGCACAGATGCAATATGAGGGACAGAAACTCAATGGAAAAATGTGTGTTGCCACAACTAAAGAGAACAGGCAGGGCTTTGTGGTTTTGTTCATAGCACAATGGGAACAAAGGGGCAATTTTGTTTTGCACCCTGCGCACTCAAGTGGAAACTAGGTTTTGGGATTCATTCTTTTGGCAAATGTTTATGTCTATACCACCTCAAAACACACTGTGAAGAGCATGTTAGTTTCAAATGCCAACAAAACACATCCCGTGATTTCTATAGGGGAATTAAATGATTTACTTTCATTAAATATGCTCAGGATATACACACACAAACAGGATATTTTTCTATGTGGAAATAACTAGAACAATACTTGTAAAATACAGGGCGTACACAATCTATGGCTTTGGGGATAATTTTACTTACAGGTTACTACACCCCACCCCGCTACACCACCCACCCATCAACCCTCCTCATCCTCTCCACACCTCTCAGCCACTCCAATGCCCAGCACAAACACACACACGAACAAACATTAACATAACACATTCACAATCACACACAGCATTCACTCACTCATTCACGAGTGTACCCATTCATCATGCACTCACTCATTCACACACATGTAATGCATACAAAAATAAAAAGTTATGTGCATGCAGCAAGGCACTGCCAATGCCTCCAGAAAGCCCTCCCGCTCCTGCGCAGCAAGAACAGGATCCAGGAAGTCTAAAGAGAGAGTGGTGTGGGAGGCGGAAGCGAACATGTGGTGAAGCATCAAGGGGGGACAGCAGGAGTTAAAACAGTAGAACAATAAAGAACAGACATCAAAAAGTGGTTCCTTAGGTATGGCGAGATGTTGAGGCAGCAGGATATTAGTAAGAAGGGACTGTGGTCCCCAGGTGGCAAGGCCCTTGGGCCAGGAAAAGAGCGGCTCCCCAGCAAACATCCTCCTGTGCCTTAGCCCCAGCCTAATCCTGGCAGACCCAACCACTCCGCCTCTGAAATATAAAATATGACATCTTGACTGCCAAGAGCTGTTCTACCTTATGGCAAACCTGGCATCGTTCATGTGGATTTCTTTCATTAACAATGATCCAGCCAGAACAGCCACCCAGAGGATGGCTGCCTCTTCCTGGACCCCTCCGCTATTGTGATTTGAACTGGTTGTTTTCCCAAGATCCCGTGAGTGCAACAATGAGAGACTTGAAGACATCTTTGAAAGCTGGTATTTTGAGACAATCTAAGATATTCAGAGACTTTGATGGATTGAACCCCCTAGCGACAGCTTGTAAAATGTTTGTGTTTGCCAAGTTTACATAGGTTGTGTCTATTTCACCTAAAACATTTGACTTAATAACATTTGATCGAATTTATTTGACCTTTTTCCAGTCTAAAATGCAGGGGGAGACCCCAGCAACTGTCTCCCACTTCCCCTCAACCTAATCTATACCCTTACCCACCCCCATATATATATTTAATTGAATTAGATGGGAAAAAAGGTCAAAACAATTTGATCAAATGTTTTAGGTCAAATATTTTTAGGTCAATTATGCTAATACCGTTTGCGCACTTGCAAAGAAGAGACACAGGCCGAGAAGCTCTGGTTGGGTCTTTTGTGGGAATTGGAGTCATGCTAAACGCAGGGATATGATATTCAACTTCAGTTCATGTATCTTGAGGTTACTTATCTTTTTGGCCTGTTAAAACCTTGTTTAAGAATTTTAAATAAACTTTCCTTTGGCAGAAGACAACATATGCATATGTTTTCAACACCGCCATGGCCATTTTCTTCAACTTACATAGTCAAAAAACCGAGTAGCATTTAGATGGGTAATATTAAGCTATATAGGTGACACTATAAATCTTTATACTCACTTTGATGCAAGACGTTTACTATTTTGCCTTTGGCAGTTCCTTCCACTGAGCATGAATAGTGCTGCGATTCCCCGGCAGTGTGTGTGCATTGGAGTCAAATGTCCCCCACCCTCGCACACTCATGTAGCTGCCTTATCTTTCAAGACAACCAATTGTGCTACCCCGTAAAACACCATTCTTTTTCCAATTGTTTAGTTTATGCCTACAATGTCTGATTGTTAGTAATGCAAAAACAGTTTGCATTTTACTAGCACTTCAAATATTTCTCACATTGCATACAGCAATACACTGCATGCCCCTATCAAATATTACTGCGATCAGGTGCCATTTTAACACAATTTCCGTTGTGTGTCTTGAAAGTACAGTAGTTAAACTCAGGCTTTTTTAAATACCATGATTAAATACTAGCATTGCATGATCTAAAGAGACACTTTAAGGTGAAAATAATTCATGAAAGATGGCAGTGGTGGCATATATTATAGAGACAAGCTTTGTGGAGACACCAGCAGCATGAAAGGTGGCAGTGGAGGCATACATTATAGAGACAAGCTTTGTGGAGGCACTAGCAGCATGAAAGGTGGCAGTGGCGGCATATATTATAGAGACAGACTTTGTAGAGGCACTAGCAGCAGAAAAGGTGGCAGTGGTGGCCTATATTATAGAGACAGGCTTTATGGAGGCACTAGCAGCATGAGAGGTGGCTGTAGCAGAATGTAGTATAGAGACAGGCTTCTGGGAGGCACTAGCAGCATGAAAGATGGCAGTAGTGGCATATATTATAGAGACAAGCTTTGTGGAGGCACGAGCAGCATGAAAGATGGCAGTAGTGGCATATATTATAGAGACAAGCTTTGTGGAGGCACTAGCAGCATGAAAGGTGGCAGTGGTGGCATATATTATAGAGACAGGCTTTGTGGAGGCACTAGCAGCATGAAGGGTGGCAGTGGTGGCATATATTATAGAGACAGGCTTTGTGGAGGCACTAGCAGCCTGACGGTTGGCAGTGGCGGCATATATTATAGAGACAGGCTTTGTAGAGGCACTAGCAGCAGAAAAGGTGGCAGTGGTGGCATATATTATAGAGACAGGCTTTATGGAGGCACTAGCAGCATGAGAGGTGGCTGTGGCGGAATGTAGCATAGAGACAGGCTTCGGGGAGGCACTAGCAGCATGAAAGATGGCAGTAGTGGCATATATTATAGAGACAAGCTTTGTGGAGGCACTAGCAGCATGAAAGATGGCAGTAGTGGCATATATTATAGAGACAAGCTTTGTTGAGGCACTAGCAGCATGAAAGATGGCAGTAGTGGCATATATTATAGAGACACGCTTTGTGGAGGCACTAGCAGCATGAAAGATGGCAGTAGTGGCATATATTATAGAGACAAGCTTGTGGAGGCACTAGCAGCATGAAAGATGGCAGTAGTGGCATATATTATAGAGACAAGCTTTGTGGAGGCACTAGCAGCATGAAAGATGGCAGTAGTGGCATATATTATAGAGACAAGCTTTGTGGAGGCACTAGCAGCATGAAAGATGGCAGTAGTGGTATATATTATAGAGGCAGGTTTGTGGAGGCACGAGCAGCATGAGAATATGTTTCAATGCGCTGGTATGTATTTTTGCAAGACCAGCCTTAACACTTTCTTTGGACACAAAAACGCATGAAGGGGGGACATACCTCACGATCAGGTTTGAGCAGAAGCTGCGCCAAAGTGGGGTAATGCTCCTCCTTGTTTTTCTTTGAGGCAACCAGTAGCAACACCTGTTACAGATTGGTTCAGTCTATTTTTGCTGTGTTTTATGTGTTGACCCGCAGAACGGAATGTTAACGTTACATTGTTTCCCAAATGTTCTGAATTGCGGGCATAAAATGCATGGTTGCAACCCATTATTTTAAAACATTTATAAGGGGAAGCACCAGCTAAAATCGAATTGTTTTAACGTTGGGTATGCCCTCTTGGTTCAATCCGGGGAATATCTTCACACCCATCTGTGGCAGATTTCCTATGGCAATGGTGTAGAAGCTCCCGCTTTTATGATTTTTATTAAATTAATGTGAATGATGAGGGTAATTCCATCTCATTAAAAGGGAATCTGTTGATGAGCTTCCACTTTCATAAGCTCCATGCCAAAAGCACAGTGTGTGCCTGCGTCCTGCTGCATCAGTGTCTTGATGTGCAGCGCCTGCCTGGCCAGAAGCAGAGATGTCACAGGTGAGGTGACAATGTCACTGCTGCAAAAACCTATAACTATGGGCCGACCTCCTGGTGGTAGAATACTCTTTAAGCATAAGCCATACAAAGGTTAGGGTATGGGGAATGATAGTCTCACAACTATTACAGCGATTGCAATTTGCTGTTTTCAGTCGCTACTGAATCACATTGACATCCCTCTTGAGAATAGAGCCTTGCCTCAGCCCATGTTACCACGAAAGGCCTAGTAGGTAAATCTCTTAACTGTGTCTGTTTTACCTTTATGGTTGTGTTGGCTATTGGGTTGTAACAGTGTGAGGGCTGAGTGGGCATTTTAGCCACTACTCATCCTTGTACTTCTGCAGGCCAGAATCCAATTAGTCGCACCCTCAATTTTCCAAATTCACCAGCTTCCACTCCTCTAGACAGTAATGATCAGATTGGGGCATGGAAACCCATGAAGATGGCTAGTCTTGCCACCTGATTTTTTTTACTGTATACAGGCAGAATCCCAGTTACAATCTCAAACAGAAAAACAAGATGTTTTCTATACTCCGCCTCCCGCCTCATTCTTGCCACGCTGGACCCTGCGCGGTGTGAGCCCTAAAATATAATGTCACCCCAGCTTCTTCTAAAACTATGGAATACAATAACCCCAGAACTAGATGGTATCTACTGGGTGTTGTCTAATTGTCCTTCTGTTATTCCTGCATCTTAGAAGCTATTGGACATCATTTTACAGAGGTCTCCCTTGCAAACTCCACTCCCTAAGCGCCTTAGAACGATTGCTATTGCATGCAGCGCTTTACAAAAATAAATATTAAAACATATTTGCAACATAAAGTTAAAAGTGGCGTGTGAATGTGAAGACGAGGTGTAAATGAGCGGGATCCTTAAAATTAAAATACAAATAAAAAAATTACCCCCAAAAAAATATCTAATTCTGAATTGCACGGCGGACATCATCGCGGCACACCACGTGCAAGTAAATTCCCATCCCCCTTCTTCAGTGAGGCTGTGGGTGCGCCAGGAATCACCGGCACCCCTCCCGCCCTGTTGTCTTGGCAACCGCTCTGCAGCACTAAGTTCTGAGGCGGGCAGGAACGTTAAACGGAACATTTCTTGTTGCGGTCTCTAGCCCCGCCCCCCGGCCCTGATTGGGGCACGGCACACTGCAGGATGCAGGGCAGCAGAAGAGCTGACAGCACAGGAAGCAGCCTGCCTTGCCACTTCCCATCTCCCTGACCCTGACATCCGAAAGACAATACCACGAGGCGGGCGCGGAAAACCACGACCAAAATGCCCACTCTGCACCCGCAGTGCACCCGCCTTAAAGCGCCTGTGTTATTCATACTGCAAAGATACCGCTACACGCACTGCAAAGCGTGTTACTAGTGTTGCCACACTGTTGGGATGTGCATGGGTGTGAATACAGCTCAGTTCGGTATAGTGCCTGCCGCAGCAACATGTGGGTCAGATGTGGCCTGCTTGGCAAAACGCTGACGTTGGAATTATCCGGTCTGATCACTGCATCGACGCTTTACGTGCAAACAATGGGGGGTTTGAACACATCTAGCATTTCTCTTTGCCCCCCCCCAACCCTCTCTATCCGTCCTGGTCCTATCGATAATATCGATAATGATTCTCAGCCAGACCACGCTTGGCATGCAGGCCCACACCCCAATAGGCCCCCATGTCCTTGAGCGTCAGTCCTCCGGCTCCGAGGCGTGTAGGGCTGGGGTTGGGACCAGCAAAGGAAAATGACAAGTCTTTCAATGCAAACAACAGGACTGGTTCAGCATCTTTAAAATATGTTATTATTTATTCATATACAGGAAGAACAGTTGTTTTTTAAATATGTTAATCACAACCGTGTGTACAACAGATTAATCAGATTTGACCGGAAGCAGTGAGATTCTGGGCTGAGTTTGAGGGCCATTCTGACGAGGTTGTGGGGGAAGTAAATTGACAATACATAAGTGGGCGTACATAGATCAAAGATCATTATGCGCCCAGACGCCTTTGGTCCAGGTGCGCAATACAAATAAACTAAATACAAATATAAGGGCAATGAGCATTTGCATTTTTTAGGTGCAGGTAGGCGGTACGGCCATGTGACCATGATGGGTGAAGTGCTAGAGTGGAGGCAGAGGAAGGGAGATAGGATCTGATATGATAATTTATTTATATCACGCTCGTACACAAGTGTTTCAGAGCGTGACAAGGCAAAGGAGGTAACGGGGAGAACAAAAACAATGATCTTACTAGGCCCAGTGACTTTGAGAACGCGCAAGTGCATGGGTAAGGGGAAAAAGTGCATGGAAAGGGGGAGAGTGGAAAGTGCAGAGCAGAGGAGAAACATATAAACAATCATGAATAAAAATAAATAGATAATAGAGGCAATAAACAGAGGCAGTGCAGCCAGCAAGTGGCAAGTGGTGTGTAGGTCTGATAAGTGCAAAAAGAAAAAATGGTGTGTGGGGGCCTGTATGGGTACAGATACTGTCCCCAGTGCAAGGGGTGGCCAGGAGGTAGTGCAGAATGGTAGCAGGGTGAGCAGGAACCTGGGCCCAGGGGACAGAGGGTGGCCATGTGCACGGTGCCAAGAGAGCAGATCAGCAGGGGAGAGAGGGATTATAAGTCAGAAGCAAAGAGGAAGGTCTTGAGGTGCTTCCGGAAACGGAGATGGTTCTCCTCAAGTTTTAGAGTGGCAGGGAGGCTGTTCCAGAGGGAGGCCCCAGCCGAAGACAGAGATCTACTCTCAGCTTGTTTCTTTGAAAAACGACTGACCTTGAGGGAGAGACAAAGGCAGATAAGAGACAAAGGAAACATGTTAGCTAGCAGGCAGATGAGAGGGACGTTATGAGGGTAACTCAAAGACGAGGAGGTAGGCTTTTAGTCTGGTTTTGAACAAACCCATGTGGACTGTTTCTCAGGTGTCCGGGGGAAGAGAATTCCATGCAAGTGGAGCAAGAAGAGAGAAGGAGCGTAAGACTCTTCTAACTGGCACATTGTGCAAATAATTGACATTACCTCATATAACCTTGACAATCTTCACCCTAGTACTGTTCAGAATCAATTATGCCAAAGCTTCCAGCTGGACCTACAAACCATTAACAAAGAGCTCAGAAAGTCACTGCTAGAGTCTTCAGAAGACTATGAGGATGGTAGTATACCACACAGCTCTGCAAACATGCCACCCGTTCTTTTCCAGATGGAGACTCTAATTCATAACCCTCTGTATCACTCACTGTGCCTACCATGACCAGTGCCAGTGCCTTGGACTCCACTAGGAGGAAATAAACTCAGAACACTTAGATCCAGCAAAGCAAGCTTTGTAGTAGTCCAGTGCTTTATTCATTATTGTCAAAGATCATCCTTGGTTTCAGTCTTGGACACCAACCAATGGAACTCAATGCCCAGGTGACCCATGAAACACTAAGACAGTCTGTTCTTCAGAAAATCTCTCAAAACATGGCTCTTCATCAGACAACAACAGACACGCAGCTTCCAAAGACCAGACCAACTGGATCCTTGCAGCATACTAACCATCACAAAGCTAGAACCAGAACCCACTGAAGCACTGCAGAGTAATGAGCACAGACACACCGCTTCCAAAGACCAGACCAACTGGATCCTTGCAGCATACTAACCATCACAAAGCTAGAACCAGAACCCACTGAAGCAGTGCAGGGTAATGAGCACAGATACACCGCTTCCAAAGACCAGACCAACTGGATCCTTGCAGTATACTAACCACCACAAACCTAGAACCAGAACCCACTGAAGCACTGCAGAGTAATGAGCACAGACATACCGCTTCCAAAGACCAGACCAACTGGATCCTTTCAGCATACTAACCACCACAAACCTAGAACCAGAAACCACTGAAGCACTGCAGAGTAATGAGCTCAGACACACCGCTTCTAAAGACCAGACCAACTGGATCCTTGCAGCATACTAACCACCACAAACCTAGAACCAGAAGCCACTGAAGCAGTGCAGGGTAATGAGCACAGACACACCGCTTCCAAAGACCAGACCAACTGGATCCTTGCAGCATACTAACCATCACAAAGCTAGAACCAGAACCCACTGAAGCAGTGCAGGGTAATGAGCACAGATACACCGCTTCCAAAGACCAGACCAACTTGATCCTTGCAGTATACTAACCACCACAAACCTAGAACCAGAACCCACTGAAGCACTGCAGAGTAATGAGCACAGACATACCGCTTCCAAAGACCAGACCAACTGGATCCTTGCAGCATACTAACCACCACAAACCTAGAACCAGAACCCACTGAAGCACTGCAGACTAATGAGCACAGACACATCGCTTTCAAAGACCAGATCAACTAGATCCTTGCAGCATACTAACCACCAAAAAGCTAGAACCAGAAGCCACTGAAACAGTGCAGGGTAATGAGCACAGACACACAGCTTCCAAAGACCTGACCAACTGGATCCTTGCAACATACTAAACATCACAAACCTAGAACCAGAACCCACTGAAGCACTGCAGAGTAATGAGCACAGACACACCACTTCCAAAGACCAGACCAACTGGATCCTTGCAACATACTAACCACCACAAACCTAGAACCAGAACCCACTGAAGCACTGCAGAGTAATGAGCACAGACACACAACTTCCAAAGGCCAGACCAACTGGATCCTTGCAGCATACTAACCACCACAAACCTAGAACCAGAACCCACTGACGCACGGCAGAGTAATTAGCCCAGACACACCACTTCCAAAGGCCAGACCAACTGGATCCTTGCAGTATACTAACCACCACAAACCTAGAACCAGAACCCACTGAAGCACTGCAGACTAATGAGCACAGACTCACCACTTCCAAAGACCAGACCAACTGGACCCTTGCAGCATACTAACCACCACAAAGCTAGAACCAGAACCCACTGAAGCACTGCAGACTAATGAGCGCAGACACACCACTTCCAAAGACCAGACCAGCTGGATCCTTGCAGCATACTAACCACCACAAACCTAGAACCAGAACCCACTGACGCACGGCAGACTAATGAGCGCAGCGACACCACTTCCAAAGACCAGACCGACTGGATCCTTGCAGCATTCTAACCACCACAAAGCTATAACCAGAACCCACTGAAGCACTGCAGACTAATGAGCGCAGACACACCACTTCCAAAGACCAGACCAACTGGATCCTTGCAGCATACTAACCACCATAAACCTAGAACCAGAACCCACTGAAGCACTGCAGAGTAATGGACCACAAACCTAGAACCAGAACCCACTGAAGCACTGCAGATTAATGAGCCCAGACACACCACTTCCAAAGACCAGAGCAACTGGATCCTTGCAACATACTAACCACCACAAACCTAGAACCAGAAGCCACTGAAGCACTGCAGAGTAATGAGAACATACACACCACTTTCAAAGACCAGACCAACTGGATCCTTGCAGCATACCAACCACCACAAGCCTAGAGCCAGAACCCACTGAAGCACTGCAGAGTAATGAGCACAGACACACCGCTTCTAAAGACCAGAGCAACTGGATCCTTGCAACATACTAACCACCACAAACCTAGAACCAGAAGCCACTGAAGCACTGCAGATTAATGAGCACAGACACACCACTTCTAAAGCCCAGAGCAACTGGATCCTTGCAACATACTAACCACCACAAACCTAGAACCAGAAGCCACTGGAGCACTGCAGAGTAATTAGCACAGACACACCACTTCTAAAGACCAGACCAACTGGATCCTTGCAGCATACTAACCACCACAAACCTCGAACCAGAACCCACTGAAGCACTGCAGAGTAATGAGCACAGACACACCACTTCTAAAGACCAGACCAACTGGATCCTTGCAGCATACTAACCACCACAAACCTAGAACCAGAACCCATTGAAGCACTGCAGACTAATGAGCACAGACACACCACTTCCAAAGACCAGACCAACTGGATCCTTGCAGCATACAGACCACCACAAACCTAGAACCAGAACCCACTGAAGCACAGCAGACTAATGAGCGCAGACACATCACTTCCAAAGACCAGACCAACTGGATCCTTGCAACATACCAACCACCACAAGCCTAGAGCCAGAACCCACTGAATCACTGCAGAGTAATGAGCACAGACATACCGCTTCTAAAGACCAGAGCAACTGGATCCTTGCAACATACTAACCACCACAAACCTAGAACCAGAAGCCACTGGAGCACTGCAGAGTAATTAGCACAGACACACCACTTCTAAAGCCCAGAGCAACTGGATCCTTGCAACATACTAACCACCACAAACCTCGAACCAGAACCCACTGAAGCACTGCAGACTAATGAGCGAAGACACATCACTTCCAAGACCAGACCAACTGGATCCTTGCAGCATACTAACCACCACAAACCTAGAACCAGAACCAACTGAGGCACTGCAGACTAATCAGCACAGATACACCACTTCCAAAGACCAGACCAACTGGATCCTTGCAGCATACTAACCACCACAAACCTAGAACCAGAACCCATTGAAGCACTGCAGACTAATGAGCACAGACACACCACTTCCAAAGACCAGACCAGCTGGATCCTTGCAGCATACTAACCACCACAAACCTAGAACCAGAACCCACTGAAGCACTGCAGAATAATGAGTGCAGACACACCACTTCCAAATACCAGACCAGCTGGATCCTTGCATCATACTAACCACCACAGACCTAGAACCAGAACCCACTGATGCACGGCAGACTAATGAGCTCAGCGACACCACTTCCAAAGACCAGACCAACTGGATCCTTGCAGCATACTAACCACTACAAACCTAGAACCAGAAGCCACTGGAGCACTGCAGAGTAATTAGCACAGACACACCACTTCTAAAGACCAGACCAACTTGATCCTTGCAGCATACTAACCACCACAAACCTAGAACCAGAACCCATTGAAGCACTGCAGACTAATGAGCACAGACACACCACTTCCAAAGACCAGACCAACTGGATCCTTGCAGCATACAGACCACCACAAACCTAGAACCAGAACCCACTGAAGCACAGCAGACTAATGAGCGCAGACACATCACTTCCAAAGACCAGACCAACTGGATCCTTGCAACATACCAACCACCACAAGCCTAGAGCCAGAACCCACTGAAGCACTGCAGAGTAATGAGCACAGACATACCGCTTCTAAAGACCAGAGCAACTGGATCCTTGCAACATACTAACCACCACAAACCTAGAACCAGAAGCCACTGGAGCACTGCAGAGTAATTAGCACAGACACACCACTTCTAAAGCCCAGAGCAAGTGGATCCTTGCAACATACTAACCACCACAAACCTCGAACCAGAACCCACTGAAGCACTGCAGACTAATGAGCGAAGACACATCACTTCCAAGACCAGACCAACTGGATCCTTGCAGCATACTAACCACCACAAACCTAGAACCAGAACCAACTGAGGCACTGCAGACTAATCAGCACAGATACACCACTTCCAAAGACCAGACCAACTGGATCCTTGCAGCATACTAACCACCACAAACCTAGAACCAGAACCCACTGAAGCACTGCAGAATAATGAGTGCAGACACACCACTTCCAAATACCAGACCAGCTGGATCCTTGCAGCATACTAACCACCACAGACCTAGAACCAGAACCCACTGATGCACGGCAGACTAATGAGCTCAGCGACACCACTTCCAAAGACCAGACCAACTGGATCCTTGCAGCATACTAACCACTACAAAGCTAGAACCAGAACCCACTGAAGCACTGCAGACTAATGAGCGCAGACACACCCCTTCCAAAGACCAGACCAACTGGATCCTTGCAGCATACTAACCACCATAAACCTAGAACCAGAACCCACTGAAGCACTGCAGAGTAATGAGCACAGACACACAACTTCCAAAGACCAGACCAACTGGATCCTTGCAGCATACTAACCACCACAAACATAGAACCAGAAGCCACTGAAGCACTGCAGAGTAATGAGAACATACACACCACTTTCAAAGACCAGACCAACTGGATCCTTGCAGCATACCAACCACCACAAGCCTAGAACCAGAACCCACTGAAGCACTGCAGAGTAATGAGCACAGACACACCGCTTCTAAAGACCAGAGCAACTGGATCCTTGCAACATACTAACCACCACAAACCTAGAACCAGAAGCCACTGAAGCACTGCAGATTAATGAGCACAGACACACCACTTCTAAAGCCCAGAGCAACTGGATCCTTGCAACATACTAACCACCACAAACCTAGAACCAGAAGCCACTGAAGCACTGCCGAGTAATGAGCACAGACACACCACTTCTAAAGACCAGACCAACTGGATCCTTGCAGCATACTAACCACCACAAACCTAGAACCAGAACCCATTGAAGCACTGCAGACTAATGAGCGCAGACACACCACTTCCAAAGACCAGACCAACTGGATACTTGTAGCATACTAACCATCACAAACCTAGAACCAGAACCCACCGAAGCACTGCAGACTAATGAGCACAGACACATCACTTCTAAAGACCAGACCAACTGGATCCTTGCAGCATACTAACCACCACAAACCTAGAACCAGAACCCACTGAAGCACTGCAGACTAATGAGCACAGACACACCACTTCCAAAGAACAGACCAACTGGACCCTTGCAGCATACTAACCACCACAAAGATAGAACCAGAACCCACTGAAGCACTGCAGACTAATGAGCACAGACACACCGCTTCCAAAGACCAGACCAGCTGGATCCTTGCAGCATACTAACCACCACAAACCTAGAACCAGAACCCACTGAAGCAGTGCAGAATAATGAGTGCAGACACACCACTTCCAAATACCAGACCAGCTGGATCCTTGCAGCATACTAACCACCACAAACCTAGAACCAGAACCCACTGATGCACGGCAGACTAATGAGCGCAGCAACACCACTTCCAA
The DNA here is from genome assembly GCF_040938575.1 of Ambystoma mexicanum. NCBI lineage: Eukaryota > Metazoa > Chordata > Amphibia > Caudata > Ambystomatidae > Ambystoma > Ambystoma mexicanum. Next base: position 1,616,333,977 of record NC_090937.1, read on the forward strand.
AGACCAGACCAAGTGGATCCTTGCAGCATACTAACCACTACAAAGCTAGAACCAGAACCCACTGAAGCACTGCAGACTAATGAGCGCAGACACACCCCTTCCAAAGACCAGACCAACTGGATCCTTGCAGCATACTAACCACCATAAACCTAGAACCAGAACCCACTGAAGCACTGCAGAGTAATGGACCACAAACCTAGAACCAGAACCCACTGAAGCAATGCAGAGTAATGAGCACAGACACACCACGTCTAAAGACCAGACCAACTGGATCCTTGCAGCATGCTAACCACCACAAACCTAGAACCAGAACCCATTGAAGCACTGCAGACTAATGAGCACAGACACACCACTTCCAAAGACTAGACCAACTGGATCCTTGCAGCATACTAACCATCACAAACCTAGAACCAGCACCCACTGAAGCACTGCAGAGTAATGAGCACAGACACAGAACTTCCAAAGGCCAGACCAACTGGATGCTTGCAGCATACTAACCAGCACAAGCCTAGAACCAGAACCCACTGAAGCACGGCAGACTAATGAGCGCAGACACATCACTTCCAAAGACCAGACCAACTGGATCCTTGCAGCATACTAACCACCACAAACCTAGAACCAGAACCAACTGAGGCACTGCAGACTAATCAGCACAGACACACCACTTCCAAAGACCAGACAAACTGGATCCTTGCAGCATACAAACCACCACAAACCTAGAACCAGAACCCACTGAAGCACTGCAGACTAATGAGCACAGACACACCACTTCCAAAGACCAGACCAACTGGATCCTTGAAGCATACTAACCACCACAAAGATAGAACCAGAACCCACTGAAGCACTGCAGACTAATGAGCACAAACACACCACTTCCAAAGACCAGACCAGCTGGATCCTTGCAGCATACTAACCACCACAAACCTAGAACCAGAACCCACTGAAGCACTGCAGAATAATGAGTGCAGACACACCACTTCCAAATACCAGACCAGCTGGATCCTTGCAGCATACTAACCACCACAAACCTAGAACCAGAACCCACTGAAGCACTGCAGACTAATGATCGCAGACACACCCCTTCCAAAGACCAGACCAACTGGATCCTTGCAGCATACTAACCACCATAAACCTAGAACCAGAACCCACTGAAGCACTGCAGAGTAATGGACCACAAACTTAGAACCAGAACCCACTGAAGCACTACAGAGTAATGAGCGCAGACACACCACTTCCAAAGACCAGACTAACTGGATCCTTGCAACATACTAACCACCACAAACCTAGAACCAGAACCCACTGAAGCACGGCAGACTAATGAGCACAGACACACCACTTCCAAAGACCAGACCAACTGGATCCTTTCAGCATACTAACCACCACAAACCTAGAACCAGAACCCACTGAAGCACTGCAGAGTAATAAGCACAGACACACCACTTCCAAAGACCAGGCCAACTGGATCCTTGCAGCATACTAACCACCACAAACCTAGAACCAGAAGCCACTGAAGCACTGCAGATTAATGAGCACAGACACACCGCTTCTAAAGACCAGAGCAACTGGATCCTTGCAACATACTAACCACCACAAACCTAGAACCAGCAGCGTAATGAGCACAGACACACCACTTCCAAAAACCAGACCAACTGGATCCTTGCAACATACTAACCATCACAAAGCTAGAACCCGAACCCACTGAAGCACTGCAGACTAATGAGCACAGACACACCACTTCCAAAGACCAGACCAACTGGATCCTTGCAGCATACTAACCATCACAAACCTAGAACCAGAACCCACTGAAGCACTGCAGAGTAATGAGCACAGACATACCACTTCCAAAGACCAGACCAACTGGATCCTTGCAACATACTAACCATCACAAAGCTAGAACCAGAACCCACTGAAGCACTGCAGAGTAATGATAACATACACACCACTTCCAAAGACCACACCAACTGGATCCTTGCAACATACTAACCACCACAAACCTAGAACCAGAAGCCACTGAAGCACTGCAGATTAATGAGCACAGACACACCACTTCTAAAGACCAGAGCAACTGGATCCTTGCAACATACTAACCACCACAAACCTAGAAACAGAAGACACTGGAGCACTGCAGAGTAATGAGCTCAGACACACCACTTCTAAAGACCAGACCAACTGGATCCTTGCTGCATACTAACCACCACAAACCTTGAACCAGAACCCACTGAAGCACTGCAGAGTAATGAGCACAGACACACCACTTCTAAAGACCAGAGCATCTGGATCCTTGCAACATACTAACCACCACAAACCTAGAACCAGAAGCCACTGAAGCACTGCAGATTAATGAGCACAGACACACCGCTTCTAAAGACCAGAGCAACTGGATCCTTGCAGCATACTAACCACCACAAACCTAGAACCAGAACCCACTGAAGCACTGCTGACTAATGAGCACAGACACATCGCTTTCAAAGACCAGATCAACTAGATCCTTGCAGCATACTAACCACCAAAAAGCTAGAACCAGAAGCCACTGAAACAGTGCAGGGTAATGAGCACAGACACACAGCTTCCAAAGACCTGACCAACTGGATCCTTGCAACATACTAAACATCACAAACCTAGAACCAGAACCCACTGAAGCACTGCAGAGTAATGAGCACAGACACACCACTTCCAAAGACCAGACCAACTGGATCCTTGCAACATACTAACCACCACAAACCTAGAACCAGAACCCACTGAAGCACTGCAGAGTAATGAGCACAGACACACAACTTCCAAAGGCCAGACCAACTGGATCCTTGCAGCATACTAACCACCACAAACCTAGAACCAGAACCCACTGACGCACGGCAGAGTAATTAGCCCAGACACACCACTTCCAAAGGCCAGACCAACTGGATCCTTGCAGTATACTAACCACCACAAACCTAGAACCAGAACCCACTGAAGCACTGCAGACTAATGAGCACAGACTCACCACTTCCAAAGACCAGACCAACTGGACCCTTGCAGCATACTAACCACCACAAAGCTAGAACCAGAACCCACTGAAGCACTGCAGACTAAAGAGCGCAGACACACCACTTCCAAAGACCAGACCAGCTGGATCCTTGCAGCATACTAACCACCACAAACCTAGAACCAGAACCCACTGACGCACGGCAGACTAATGAGCGCAGCGACACCACTTCCAAAGACCAGACCGACTGGATCCTTGCAGCATTCTAACCACCACAAAGCTATAACCAGAACCCACTTAAGCACTGCAGACTAATGAGCGCAGACACACCACTTCCAAAGACCAGACCAACTGGATCCTTGCAGCATACTAACCACCATAAACCTAGAACCAGAACCCACTGAAGCACTGCAGAGTAATGGACCACAAACCTAGAACCAGAACCCACTGAAGCACTGCAGATTAATGAGCCCAGACACACCACTTCCAAAGACCAGAGCAACTGGATCCTTGCAACATACTAACCACCACAAACCTAGAACCAGAAGCCACTGAAGCACTGCAGAGTAATGAGAACATACACACCACTTTCAAAGACCAGACCAACTGGATCCTTGCAGCATACCAACCACCACAAGCCTAGAGCCAGAACCCACTGAAGCACTGCAGAGTAATGAGCACAGACACACCGCTTCTAAAGACCAGAGCAACTGGATCCTTGCAACATACTAACCACCACAAACCTAGAACCAGAAGCCACTGAAGCACTGCAGATTAATGAGCACAGACACACCACTTCTAAAGCCCAGAGCAACTGGATCCTTGCAACATACTAACCACCACAAACCTAGAACCAGAAGCCACTGGAGCACTGCAGAGTAATTAGCACAGACACACCACTTCTAAAGACCAGACCAACTGGATCCTTGCAGCATACTAACCACCACAAACCTCGAACCAGAACCCACTGAAGCACTGCAGAGTAATGAGCACAGACACACCACTTCTAAAGACCAGACCAACTGGATCCTTGCAGCATACTAACCACCACAAACCTAGAACCAGAACCCATTGAAGCACTGCAGACTAATGAGCACAGACACACCACTTCCAAAGACCAGACCAACTGGATCCTTGCAGCATACAGACCACCACAAACCTAGAACCAGAACCCACTGAAGCACAGCAGACTAATGAGCGCAGACACATCACTTCCAAAGACCAGACCAACTGGATCCTTGCAACATACCAACCACCACAAGCCTAGAGCCAGAACCCACTGAAGCACTGCAGAGTAATGAGCACAGACATACCGCTTCTAAAGACCAGAGCAACTGGATCCTTGCAACATACTAACCACCACAAACCTAGAACCAGAAGCCACTGGAGCACTGCAGAGTAATTAGCACAGACACACCACTTCTAAAGCCCAGAGCAAGTGGATCCTTGCAACATACTAACCACCACAAACCTCGAACCAGAACCCACTGAAGCACTGCAGACTAATGAGCGAAGACACATCACTTCCAAGACCAGACCAACTGGATCCTTGCAGCATACTAACCACCACAAACCTAGAACCAGAACCAACTGAGGCACTGCAGACTAATCAGCACAGATACACCACTTCCAAAGACCAGACCAACTGGATCCTTGCAGCATACTAACCACCACAAACCTAGAACCAGAACCCACTGAAGCACTGCAGACTAATGAGCACAGACACACCACTTCCAAAGACCAGACCAGCTGGATCCTTGCAGCATACTAACCACCACAAACCTAGAACCAGAACCCACTGAAGCACTGCAGAATAATGAGTGCAGACACACCACTTCCAAATACCAGACCAGCTGGATCCTTGCAGCATACTAACCACCACAGACCTAGAACCAGAACCCACTGATGCACGGCAGACTAATGAGCTCAGCGACACCACTTCCAAAGACCAGACCAACTGGATCCTTGCAGCATACTAACCACTACAAAGCTAGAACCAGAACCCACTGAAGCACTGCAGACTAATGAGCGCAGACACACCCCTTCCAAAGACCAGACCAACTGGATCCTTGCAGCATACTAACCACCATAAACCTAGAACCAGAACCCACTGAAGCACTGCAGAGTAATGAGCACAGACACACAACTTCCAAAGACCAGACCAACTGGATCCTTGCAGCATACTAACCACCACAAACCTAGAACCAGAAGCCACTGAAGCACTGCAGAGTAATGAGAACATACACACCACTTTCAAAGACCAGACCAACTGGATCCTTGCAGCATACCAACCACCACAAGCCTAGAACCAGAACCCACTGAAGCACTGCAGAGTAATGAGCACAGACACACCGCTTCTAAAGACCAGAGCAACTGGATCCTTGCAACATACTAACCACCACAAACCTAGAACCAGAAGCCACTGAAGCACTGCAGATTAATGAGCACAGACACACCACTTCTAAAGCCCAGAGCAACTGGATCCTTGCAACATACTAACCACCACAAACCTAGAACCAGAAGCCACTGAAGCACTGCCGAGTAATGAGCACAGACACACCACTTCTAAAGACCAGACCAACTGGATCCTTGCAGCATACTAACCACCACAAACCTAGAACCAGAACCCATTGAAGCACTGCAGACTAATGAGCGCAGACACACCACTTCCAAAGACCAGACCAACTGGATACTTGCAGCATACTAACCATCACAAACCTAGAACCAGAACCCACCGAAGCACTGCAGACTAATGAGCACAGACACATCACTTCTAAAGACCAGACCAACTGGATCCTTGCAGCATACTAACCACCACAAACCTAGAACCAGAACCCACTGAAGCACTGCAGACTAATGAGCACAGACACACCACTTCCAAAGAACAGACCAACTGGACCCTTGCAGCATACTAACCACCACAAAGATAGAACCAAAACCCACTGAAGCACTGCAGACTAATGAGCACAGACACACCGCTTCCAAAGACCAGACCAGCTGGATCCTTGCAGCATACTAACCACCACAAACCTAGAACCAGAACCCACTGAAGCAGTGCAGAATAATGAGTGCAGACACACCACTTCCAAATACCAGACCAGCTGGATCCTTGCAGCATACTAACCACCACAAACCTAGAACCAGAACCCACTGATGCACGGCAGACTAATGAGCGCAGCAACACCACTTCCAAAGACCAGACCAACTGGATCCTTGCAGCATACTAACCACTACAAAGCTAGAACCAGAACCCACTGAAGCACTGAAGACTAATGAGCGCAGACACACCCCTTCCAAAGACCAGACCAACTGGATCCTTGCAGCATACTAACCACCATAAACCTAGAACCAGAACCCACTGAAGCACTGAAGAGTAATGGACCACAAACCTAGAACCAGAACCCACTGAAGCAATGCAGAGTAATGAGCACAGACACACCACGTCTAAAGACCAGACCAACTGGATCCTTGCAGCTTACTAACCACCACAAACCTAGAACCAGAACCCATTGAAGCACTGCAGACTAATGAGCACAGACACACCACTTCCAAAGACTAGACCAACTGGATCCTTGCAGCATACTAACCATCACAAACCTAGAACCAGCACCCACTGAAGCACTGCAGAGTAATGAGCACAGACACAGAACTTCCAAAGGCCAGACCAACTGGATGCTTGCAGCATACTAACCAGCACAAGCCTAGAACCAGAACCCACTGAAGCACGGCAGACTAATGAGCGCAGACACATCACTTCCAAAGACCAGACCAACTGGATCCTTGCAGCATACTAACCACCACAAACCTAGAACTAGAACCAACTGAGGCACTGCAGACTAATCAGCACAGACACACCACTTCCAAAGACCAGACAAACTGGATCCTTGCAGCATACAAACCACCACAAACCTAGAACCAGAACCCACTGAAGCACTGCAGACTAATGAGCACAGACACACCACTTCCAAAGACCAGACCAACTGGATCCTTGAAGCATACTAACCACCACAAAGATAGAACCAGAACCCACTGAAGCACTGCAGACTAATGAGCACAAACACACCACTTCCAAAGACCAGACCAGCTGGATCCTTGCAGCATACTAACCACCACAAACCTAGAACCAGAACCCACTGAAGCACTGCAGAATAATGAGTGCAGACACACCACTTCCAATTACCAGACCAGCTGGATCCTTGCAGCATACTAACCACCACAAACCTAGAACCAGAACCCACTGAAGCACTGCAGACTAATGATCGCAGACACACCCCTTCCAAAGACCAGACCAACTGGATCCTTGCAGCATACTAACCACCATAAACCTAGAACCAGAACCCACTGAAGCACTGCAGAGTAATGGACCACAAACTTAGAACCAGAACCCACTGAAGCACTACAGAGTAATGAGCGCAGACACACCACTTCCAAAGACCAGACTAACTGGATCCTTGCAACATACTAACCACCACAAACCTAGAACCAGAACCCACTGAAGCACGGCAGACTAATGAGCACAGACACACCACTTCCAAAGACCAGACCAACTGGATCCTTTCAGCATACTAACCACCACAAACCTAGAACCAGAACCCACTGAAGCACTGCAGAGTAATAAGCACAGACACACCACTTCCAAAGACCAGGCCAACTGGATCCTTGCAGCATACTAACCACCACAAACCTAGAACCAGAAGCCACTGAAGCACTGCAGATTAATGAGCACAGACACACCGCTTCTAAAGACCAGAGCAACTGGATCCTTGCAACATACTAACCACCACAAACCTAGAACCAGCAGCATAATGAGCACAGACACACCACTTCCAAAAACCAGACCAACTGGATCCTTGCAACATACTAACCATCACAAAGCTAGAACCCGAACCCACTGAAGCACTGCAGACTAATGAGCACAGACACACCACTTCCAAAGACCAGACCAACTGGATCCTTGCAGCATACTAACCATCACAAACCTAGAACCAGAACCCACTGAAGCACTGCAGAGTAATGAGCACAGACATACCACTTCCAAAGACCAGACCAACTGGATCCTTGCAACATACTAACCATCACAAAGCTAGAACCAGAACCCACTGAAGCACTGCAGAGTAATGATAACATACACACCACTTCCAAAGACCACACCAACTGGATCCTTGCAACATACTAACCACCACAAACCTAGAACCAGAAGCCACTGAAGCACTGCAGATTAATGAGCACAGACACACCACTTCTAAAGACCAGAGCAACTGGATCCTTGCAACATACTAACCACCACAAACCTAGAAACAGAAGACACTGGAGCACTGCAGAGTAATGAGCTCAGACACACCACTTCTAAAGACCAGACCAACTGGATCCTTGCTGCATACTAACCACCACAAACCTTGAACCAGAACCCACTGAAGCACTGCAGAGTAATGAGCACAGACACACCACTTCTAAAGACCAGAGCATCTGGATCCTTGCAACATACTAACCACCACAAACCTAGAACCAGAAGCCACTGAAGCACTGCAGATTAATGAGCACAGACACACCGCTTCTAAAGACCAGAGCAACTGGATCCTTGCAGCATACTAACCACCACAAACCTAGAACCAGAACCCACTGAAGCACTGCAGACTAATGAGCACAGACACATCGCTTTCAAAGACCAGATCAACTAGATCCTTGCAGCATACTAACCACCAAAAAGCTAGAACCAGAAGCCACTGAAACAGTGCAGGGTAATGAGCACAGACACACAGCTTCCAAAGACCTGACCAACTGGATCCTTGCAACATACTAAACATCACAAACCTAGAACCAGAACCCACTGAAGCACTGCAGAGTAATGAGCACAGACACACCACTTCCAAAGACCAGACCAACTGGATCCTTGCAACATACTAACCACCACAAACCTAGAACCAGAACCCACTGAAGCACTGCAGAGTAATGAGCACAGACACACAACTTCCAAAGGCCAGACCAACTGGATCCTTGCAGCATACTAACCACCACAAACCTAGAACCAGAACCCACTGATGCACGGCAGAGTAATTAGCCCAGACACACCACTTCCAAAGGCCAGACCAACTGGATCCTTGCAGTATACTAACCACCACAAACCTAGAACCAGAACCCACTGAAGCACTGCAGACTAATGAGCACAGACTCACCACTTCCAAAGACCAGACCAACTGGACCCTTGCAGCATACTAACCACCACAAAGCTAGAAACAGAACCCACTGAAGCACTGCAGACTAATGAGCGCAGACACACCCCTTCCAAAGACCAGACCAGCTGGATCCTTGCAGCATACTAACCACCACAAACCTAGAACCAGAACCCACTGACGCACGGCAGACTAATGAGCGCAGCGACACCACTTCCAAAGACCAGACCGACTGGATCCTTGCAGCATTCTAACCACCACAAAGCTATAACCAGAACCCACTGAAGAACTGCAGACTAATGAGCGCAGACACACCAACTGGATCCTTGCAGCATACTAACCACCATAAACCTAGAACCAGAACCCACTGAAGCACTGCAGAGTAATGGACCACAAACCTAGAACCAGAACCCACTGAAGCACTGCAGATTAATGAGCCCAGACACACCACTTCCAAAGACCAGAGCAACTGGATCCTTGCAACATACTAACCACCACAAACCTAGAACCAGAAGCCACTGAAGCACTGCAGAGTAATGAGAACATACACACCACTTTCAAAGACCAGACCAACTGGATCCTTGCAGCATACCAACCACCACAAGCCTAGAGCCAGAACCCACTGAAGCATTGCAGAGTAATGAGCACAGACACACCGCTTCTAAAGACCAGAGCAACTGGATCCTTGCAACATACTAACCACCACAAACCTAGAACCAGAAGCCACTGAAGCACTGCAGATTAATGAGCACAGACACACCACTTCTAAAGCCCAGAGCAACTGGATCCTTGCAACATACTAACCACCACAAACCTAGAACCAGAAGCCACTGGAGCACTGCAGAGTAATTAGCACAGACACACCACTTCTAAAGACCAGACCAACTGGATCCTTGCAGCATACTAACCACCACAAACCTCGAACCAGAACCCACTGAAGCACTGCAGAGTAATGAGCACAGACACACCACTTCTAAAGACCAGACCAACTGGATCCTTGCAGCATACTAACCACCACAAACCTAGAACCAGAACCCATTGAAGCACTGCAGACTAATGAGCACAGACACACCACTTCCAAAGACCAGACCAACTGGATCCTTGCAGCATACAGACCACCACAAACCTAGAACCAGAACCCACTGAAGCACAGCAGACTAATGAGCGCAGACACATCACTTCCAAAGACCAGACCAACTGGATCCTTGCAACATACCAACCACCACAAGCCTAGAGCCAGAACCCACTGAAGCACTGCAGAGTAATGAGCACAGACATACCGCTTCTAAAGACCAGAGCAACTGGATCCTTGCAACATACTAACCACCACAAACCTAGAACCAGAAGCCACTGGAGCACTGCAGAGTAATTAGCACAGACACACCACTTCTAAAGCCCAGAGCAACTGGATCCTTGCAACATACTAACCACCACAAACCTCGAACCAGAACCCACTGAAGCACTGCAGACTAATGAGCGAAGACACATCACTTCCAAGACCAGACCAACTGGATCCTTGCAGCATACTAACCACCACAAACCTAGAACCAGAACCAACTGAGGCACTGCAGACTAATCAGCACAGATACACCACTTCCAAAGACCAGACCAACTGGATCCTTGCAGCATACTAACCACCACAAACCTAGAACCAGAACCCACTGAAGCACTGCAGACTAATGAGCACAGACACACCACTTCCAAAGACCAGACCAGCTGGATCCTTGCAGCATACTAACCACCACAAACCTAGAACCAGAACCCACTGAAGCACTGCAGAATAATGAGTGCAGACACACCACTTCCAAATACCAGACCAGCTGGATCCTTGCAGCATACTAACCACCACAGACCTAGAACCAGAACCCACTGATGCACGGCAGACTAATGAGCTCAGCGACACCACTTCCAAAGACCAGACCAACTGGATCCTTGCAGCATACTAACCACTACAAACCTAGAACCAGAAGCCACTGGAGCACTGCAGAGTAATTAGCACAGACACACCACTTCTAAAGACCAGACCAACTGGATCCTTGCAGCATACTAACCACCACAAACCTCGAGCCAAAACCCACTGAAGCACTGCAGAGTAATGAGCACAGACACACCACTTCTAAAGACCAGACCAACTGGATCCTTGCAGCATACTAACCACCACAAACCTAGAACCAGAACCCATTGAAGCACTGCAGACTAATGAGCACAGACACACCACTTCCAAAGACCAGACCAACTGGATCCTTGCAGCATACAGACCACCACAAACCTAGAACCAGAACCCACTGAAGCACAGCAGACTAATGAGCGCAGACACATCACTTCCAAAGACCAGACCAACTGGATCCTTGCAACATACCAACCACCACAAGCCTAGAGCCAGAACCCACTGAAGCACTGCAGAGTAATGAGCACAGACATACCGCTTCTAAAGACCAGAGCAACTGGATCCTTGCAACATACTAACCACCACAAACCTAGAACCAGAAGCCACTGGAGCACTGCAGAGTAATTAGCACAGACACACCACTTCTAAAGCCCAGAGCAACTGGATCCTTGCAACATACTAACCACCACAAACCTCGAACCAGAACCCACTGAAGCACTGCAGACTAATGAGCGAAGACACATCACTTCCAAGACCAGACCAACTGGATCCTTGCAGCATACTAACCACCACAAACCTAGAACCAGAACCAACTGAGGCACTGCAGACTAATCAGCACAGATACACCACTTCCAAAGACCAGACCAACTGGATCCTTGCAGCATACTAACCACCACAAACCTAGAACCAGAACCCACTGAAGCACTGCAGACTAATGAGCACAGACACACCACTTCCAAAGACCAGACCAGCTGGATCCTTGCAGCATACTAACCACCACAAACCTAGAACCAGAACCCACTGAAGCACTGCAGAATAATGAGTGCAGACACACCACTTCCAAATACCAGACCAGCTGGATCCTTGCAGCATACTAACCACCACAGACCTAGAACCAGAACCCACTGATGCACGGCAGACTAATGAGCTCAGCGACACCACTTCCAAAGACCAGACCAACTGGATCCTTGCAGCATACTAACCACTACAAAGCTAGAACCAGAACCCACTGAAGCACTGCAGACTAATGAGCGCAGACACACCCCTTCCAAAGACCAGACCAACTGGATCCTTGCAGCATACTAACCACCACAAACCTAGAACCAGAACCCATTGAAGCACTGCAGACTAATGAGCGCAGACACACCACTTCCAAAGACCAGACCAACTGGATACTTGCAGCATACTAACCATCACAAACCTAGAACCAGAACCCACCGAAGCACTGCAGACTAATGAGCACAGACACATCACTTCTAAAGACCAGACCAACTGGATCCTTGCAGCATACTAACCACCACAAACCTAGAACCAGAACCCACTGAAGCACTGCAGACTAATGAGCACAGACACACCACTTCCAAAGAACAGACCAACTGGACCCTTGCAGCATACTAACCACCACAAAGATAGAACCAGAACCCACTGAAGCACTGCAGACTAATGAGCACAGACACACCGCTTCCAAAGACCAGACCAGCTGGATCCTTGCAGCATACTAACCACCACAAACCTAGAACCAGAACCCACTGAAGCAGTGCAGAATAATGAGTGCAGACACACCACTTCCAAATACCAGACCAGCTGGATCCTTGCAGCATACTAACCACCACAAACCTAGAACCAGAACCCACTGATGCACGGCAGACTAATGAGCGCAGCAACACCACTTCCAAAGACCAGACCAACTGGATCCTTGCAGCATACTAACCACTACAAAGCTAGAACCAGAACCCACTGAAGCACTGCAGACTAATGAGCGCAGACACACCCCTTCCAAAGACCAGACCAACTGGATCCTTGCAGCATACTAACCACCATAAACCTAGAACCAGAACCCACTGAAGCACTGCAGAGTAATGGACCACAAACCTAGAACCAGAACCCACTGAAGCAATGCAGAGTAATGAGCACAGACACACCACGTCTAAAGACCAGACCAACTGGATCCTTGCAGCATACTAACCACCACAAACCTAGAACCAGAACCCATTGAAGCACTGCAGACTAATGAGCACAGACACACCACTTCCAAAGACTAGACCAACTGGATCCTTGCAGCATACTAACCATCACAAACCTAGAACCAGCACCCACTGAAGCACTGCAGAGTAATGAGCACAGACACAGAACTTCCAAAGGCCAGACCAACTGGATGCTTGCAGCATACTAACCAGCACAAGCCTAGAACCAGAACCCACTGAAGCACGGCAGACTAATGAGCGCAGACACATTACTTCCAAAGACCAGACCAACTGGATCCTTGCAGCATACTAACCACCACAAACCTAGAACCAGAACCAACTGAGGCACTGCAGACTAATCAGCACAGACACACCACTTCCAAAGACCAGACAAACTGGATCCTTGCAGCATACAAACCACCACAAACCTAGAACCAGAACCCACTGAAGCACTGCAGACTAATGAGCACAGACACACCACTTCCAAAGACCAGACCAACTGGATCCTTGAAGCATACTAACCACCACAAAGATAGAACCAGAACCCACTGAAGCACTGCAGACTAATGAGCACAAACACACCACTTCCAAAGACCAGACCAGCTGGATCCTTGCAGCATACTAACCACCACAAACCTAGAACCAGAACCCACTGAAGCACTGCAGAATAATGAGTGCAGACACACCACTTCCAAATACCAGACCAGCTGGATCCTTGCAGCATACTAACCACCACAAACCTAGAACCAGAACCCACTGAAGCACTGCAGACTAATGATCGCAGACACACCCCTTCCAAAGACCAGACCAACTGGATCCTTGCAGCATACTAACCACCATAAACCTAGAACCAGAACCCACTGAAGCACTGCAGAGTAATGGACCACAAACTTAGAACCAGAACCCACTGAAGCACTACAGAGTAATGAGCGCAGACACACCACTTCCAAAGACCAGACTAACTGGATCCTTGCAACATACTAACCACCACAAACCTAGAACCAGAACCCACTGAAGCACGGCAGACTAATGAGCACAGACACACCACTTCCAAAGACCAGACCAACTGGATCCTTTCAGCATACTAACCACCACAAACCTAGAACCAGAACCCACTGAAGCACTGCAGAGTAATAAGCACAGACACACCACTTCCAAAGACCAGGCCAACTGGATCCTTGCAGCATACTAACCACCACAAACCTAGAACCAGAAGCCACTGAAGCACTGCAGATTAATGAGCACAGACACACTGCTTCTAAAGACCAGAGCAACTGCAACATACTAACCACCACAAACCTAGAACCAGCAGCGTAATGAGCACAGACACACCACTTCCAAAAACCAGACCAACTGGATCCTTGCAACATACTAACCATCACAAAGCTAGAACCCGAACCCACTGAAGCACTGCAGACTAATGAGCACAGACACACCACTTCCAAAGACCAGACCAACTGGATCCTTGCAGCATACTAACCATCACAAACCTAGAACCAGAACCCACTGAAGCACTGCAGAGTAATGAGCACAGACATACCACTTCCAAAGACCAGACCAACTGGATCCTTGCAACATACTAACCATCACAAAGCTAGAACCAGAACCCACTGAAGCACTGCAGAGTAATGATAACATACACACCACTTCCAAAGACCACACCAACTGGATCCTTGCAACATACTAACCACCACAAACCTAGAACCAGAAGCCACTGAAGCACTGCAGATTAATGAGCACAGACACACCACTTCTAAAGACCAGAGCAACTGGATCCTTGCAACATACTAACCACCACAAACCTAGAAACAGAAGACACTGGAGCACTGCAGAGTAATGAGCTCAGACACACCACTTCTAAAGACCAGACCAACTGGATCCTTGCTGCATACTAACCACCACAAACCTTGAACCAGAACCCACTGAAGCACTGCAGAGTAATGAGCACAGACACACCACTTCTAAAGACCAGAGCATCTGGATCCTTGCAACATACTAACCACCACAAACCTAGAACCAGAAGCCACTGAAGCACTGCAGATTAATGAGCACAGACACACCGCTTCTAAAGACCAGAGCAACTGGATCCTTGCAACATACTAACCACCACAAACCTAGAACCAGAATCCACTGGAGCACTGCAGAGTAATGAGCACAGACACACCACTTCTAAAGACCAGACCAACTGGATCCTTGCAGCATACTAACCACCACAAACCTAGAACCAGAACCCATTGAAGCACTGCAGACTAATGAGCGCAGACAAACCACTTCTAAAGACCAGAGCATCTGGATCCTTGCAACATACTAACCACCACAAACCTAGAACCAGAAGCCACTGAAGCACTGCAGATTAATGAGCACAGACACACCACTTCTAAAGACCAGAGCAACTGGATCCTTGCAACATACTAACCACCACAAACCTAGAAACAGAAGCCACTGGAGCACTGCAGAGTAATGAGCTCTGACACACCACTTCTAAAGACCAGACCAACTGGATCCTTGCTGCATACTAACCACCACAAACCTCGAACCAGAACCCACTGAAGCACTGCAGAGTAATGAGCACAGACACACCACTTCTAAAGACCAGAGCATCTGGATCCTTGCAACATACTAACCACCACAAACCTAGAACCAGAAGCCACTGAAGCACTGCAGATTAATGAGCACAGACACACCGCTTCTAAAGACCAGAGCAACTGGATCCTTGCAACATACTAACCACCACAAACCTAGAACCAGAATCCACTGGAGCACTGCAGAGTAATGAGCACAGACACACCACTTCTAAAGACCAGAGCAACTGGATCCTTGCAGCATACTAACCACCACAAACCTAGAACCAGAACCCATTGAAGCACTGCAGAGTAATGAGCAATGACACACCACTTCTAAAGACCAGAGCAACTGGATCCTTGCAACATACTAACCACCACAAACCTCGAACCAGAAGCCACTGGAGCACTGCAGAGTAATGAGCACAGACACACCACTTCTAAAGACCAGACCAACTGGATCCTTGCATCATACTAACCACCACAAACCTAGAACCAGAAGCCACTGGAGCACTGCAGAGTAATGAGCTCAGACACACCACTTCTAAAGACCAGACCAACTGGATCCTTGCAGCAAACTAACCACCACAAACCTAGAACCAGAACCCACTGAAGCACTGCAGAGTAATGAGCACAGACACACCACTTCTAAAGACCAGAGCAACTGGATCCTTGCAACATACTAACCACCACAAACCTAGAACCAGAAGCCACTGAAGCACTGCAGATTAATGAGCACAGACACACCACTTCTAAAGACCAGAGCAACTGGATCCTTGCAACATACTAACCACCACAAACCTAGAACCAGAAGCCACTGGAGCACTGCAGAGTAATGAGCACAGACACACCACTTCCAAAAACCAGACCAACTGGATCCTTGCAGCATACTAACCACCACAAACCTCGAACCAGAAGCCACTGGAGCACTGCAGAGTAATGAGCACAGACACACCACTTCCAAAAACCAGACCAACTGGATCCTTGCAGCATACTAACCACCACAAACCTCGAACCAGAAGCCACTAGAGCACTGCAGAGTAATGAGCACAGACACACCACTTCCAAAAACCAGACCAACTGGATCCTTGCAGCATACTAACCACCACAAACCTCAAACCAGAAGCCACTGGAGCACTGCAGAGTAATGAGCTCAGACACACCACTTCTAAAGACCAGACCAACTGGATCCTTGCAGCATACTAACCACCACAAACCTAGAACCAGAACCCACTGAAGCACTGCAGACTAATCAGCACAGACACACCACTTCCAAGGACCAGAGCAACTGGATCCTTGCAACATACTAACCACCACAAACCTAGAACCAGAAGCCACTGGAGCTCTGCAGAGTAATGAGCACAGACACACCACTTCCAAAAACCAGACCAACTGGATCTTTGCAACATACTAACCATCACAAAGCTAGAACCCGAACCCACTGAAGCACTGCAGAGTAATGAGCACAGACACACAACTTCCAAAGACCAGACCAACTGGATCCTTGCAGCATACTAACCATCACAAACCTAGAACCAGAACCCACTGAAGCACTGCAGAGTAATGAGCCCAGACATACCACTTCCAAAGACCAGACCAACTGGATCCTTGCAACTTACTAACCATCACAAAGCTAGAACCAGAACCCACTGAAGCACTGCAGACTAATGAGCGCAGACACATCACTTCCAAAGACCAGACCAACTGGATCCTTGCAGCATACTAACCACCACAAACCTAGAACCAGAACCCATTGAAGCACTGCAGACTAATGAGCACAGACACACCACTTCTAAAGACCAGAGCAACTGGATCCTTGCAACATACTAACCACCACAAACCTAGAACCAGAAGCCACTGAAGCACTGCAGATTAATGAGCACAGACACACCACTTCTAAAGACCAGAGCAACTGGATCCTTGCAACATACTAACCACCACAAACCTAGAACCAGAAGCCACTGGAGCACTGCAGAGTAATGAGCACAGACACACCACTTGCAAAAACCAGACCAACTGGATCCTTGCAGCATACTAACCACCACAAACCTAGAACCAGAAGCCACTGGAGCACTTCAGAGTAATGAGCTCAGACACACCACTTCCAAAGACCAGACCAACTGGATCCTTGCAACATACTAACCATCACAAAGTTAGAACCAGAACCCACTGAAGCACTGCAGACTAATGAGCGCAGACACATCACTTCCAAAGACCAGACCAACTGGATCTTTGCAACATACTAACCATCACAAAGCTAGAACCCGAACCCACTGAAGCACTGCAGAGTAATGAGCACAGACACACAACTTCCAAAGACCAGACCAACTGGATCCTTGCAGCATACTAACCATCACAAACCTAGAACCAGAACCCACTGAAGCACTGCAGAGTAATGAGCCCAGACATACCACTTCCAAAGACCAGACCAACTGGATCCTTGCAACATACTAACCATCACAAAGCTAGAACCAGAACCCACTGAAGCACTGCAGACTAATGAGCGCAGACACATCACTTCCAAAGACCAGACCAACTGGATCCTTGCAGCATACTAACCATCACAAAGCTAGAACCCGAACCCACTGAAGCACTGCAGAGTAATGAGCACAGACACACAACTTCCAAAGACCAGACCAACTGGATCCTTGCAGCATACTAACCATCACAAACCTAGAACCAGAAGCCACTGGAGCACTGCAGAGTAATGAGAACATACAAATCACTTCCAAAGACCACACCAACTGGATCCTTGCAACATACTAACCACCACAAACCTAGAACCAGAAGCCACTGGAGCACTACAGAGTAATGAGCTCAGAAACACCACTTCTAAAGACCAGACCAACTGGATCCTTGCAGCATACTAACCATCACAAACCTAGAACCAGAAGCCACTGGAGCACTGCAGAGTAATGAGAACATACACACCACTTCCAAAGACCACACCAACTGGATCCTTGCAACATACTAACCACCACAAACCTAGAACCAGAAGCCACTGGAGCACTGCAGAGTAATGAGCTCAGAAACACCACTTCTAAAGACCAGACCAACTGGATCCTTGCAGCATACTAACCACCACAAACCTAGAACCAGAACCCACTGAAGCACTGCAGAGTAATGAGCACAGACACACCACTTCTAAAGACCAGAGCATCTGGATCCTTGCAACATACTAACCACCACAAACCTAGAACCAGAACCCACTGAAGCACTGCAGACTAATGAGCGCAGACACATCACTTCCAAAGACCAGACCAACTGGATCCTTGCAGCATACTAACCATCACAAAGCTAGAACCCGAACCCACTGAAGCACTGCAGAGTAATGAGCACAGACACACAACTTCCAAAGACCAGACCAACTGGATCCTTGCAGCATACTAACCATCACAAACCTAGAACCAGAAGCCACTGGAGCACTGCAGAGTAATGAGAACATACAAATCACTTCCAAAGACCACACCAACTGGATCCTTGCAACATACTAACCACCACAAACCTAGAACCAGAAGCCACTGGAGCACTACAGAGTAATGAGCTCAGAAACACCACTTCTAAAGACCAGACCAACTGGATCCTTGCAGCATACTAACCATCACAAACCTAGAACCAGAAGCCACTGGAGCACTGCAGAGTAATGAGAACATACACACCACTTCCAAAGACCACACCAACTGGATCCTTGCAACATACTAACCACCACAAACCTAGAACCAGAAGCCACTGGAGCACTGCAGAGTAATGAGCTCAGAAACACCACTTCTAAAGACCAGACCAACTGGATCCTTGCAGCATACTAACCACCACAAACCTAGAACCAGAACCCACTGAAGCACTGCAGAGTAATGAGCACAGACACACCACTTCTAAAGACCAGAGCAACTGGATCCTTGCAACATACTAACCACCACAAACCTAGAACCAGAAGCAACTGGAGCACTGCAGAGTAATGAGCACAGACACACCACTTCCAAAAACCAGACCAACTGGATCCTTGCAGCATACTAACCACCACAAACCTCGAACCAGAAGCCACTGGAGCACTGCAGAGTAATGAGCTCAGACACACCACTTCTAAAGACCATACCAATGGATCCTTGCAGCATACTAACCACCACAAACCTAGAACCAGAACCCACTGAAGCACTGCAGACTAATCAGCACAGACACACCACTTCCAAAGACAAGAGCAACTGGATCCTTGCAACATACCAACCACCACAAACCTAGAACCAGAAGCCACTGGAGCACTGCAGAGTAATGAGCCCAGACATACCACTTCCAAAGACCAGACCAACTGGATCCTTGCAACATACAAACCATCACAAAGCTAGAACCAGAACCCACTGAAGCACTGCAGACTAATGAGCGCAGACACATCACTTCCAAAGACCAGACCAACTGGATCTTTGCAACATACTAACCATCACAAAGCTAGAACCCGAACCCACTGAAGCACTGCAGAGTAATGAGCACAGACACACAACTTCCAAAGACCAGACCAACTGGATCCTTGCAGCATACTAACCATCACAAACCTAGAACCAGAACCCACTGAAGCACTGCAGAGTAATGAGCCCAGACATACCACTTCCAAAGACCAGACCAACTGGATCCTTGCAACATACTAACCATCACAAAGCTAGAACCAGAACCCACTGAAGCATTGCAGACTAATGAGCGCAGACACATCACTTCCAAAGACCAGACCAACTGGATCCTTGCAGCATACTAACCATCACAAAGCTAGAACCCGAACCCACTGAAGCACTGCAGAGTAATGAGCACAGACACACAACTTCCAAAGACCAGACCAACTGGATCCTTGCAGCATACTAACCATCACAAACCTAGAACCAGAAGCCACTGGAGCACTGCAGAGTAATGAGAACATACACACCACTTCCAAAGACCACACCAACTGGATCCTTGCAACATACTAACCACCACAAACCTAGAACCAGAAGCCACTGGAGCACTGCAGAGTAATGAGCTCAGAAGCACCACTTCTAAAGACCAGACCAACTGGATCCTTGCAGCATACTAACCACCACAAACCTAGAACCAGAACCCACTGAAGCACTGCAGAGTAATGAGCACAGACACACCACTTCTAAAGACCAGAGCATCTGGATCCTTGCAACATACTAACCACCACAAACCTAGAACCAGAAGCCACTGAAGCACTGCAGATTAATGAGCACAGACACACCACTTCTAAAGACCAGAGCAACTGGATCCTTGCAACATACTAACCACCACAAACCTAGAACCAGAAGCAACTGGAGCACTGCAGAGTAATGAGCACAGACACACCACTTCCAAAAACCAGACCAACTGGATCCTTGCAGCATACTAACCACCACAAACCTTGAACCAGAAGACACTGGAGCACTGCAGAGTAATGAGCTCAGACACACCACTTCTAAAGACCAGACCAATGGATCCTTGCAGCATACTAACCACCACAAACCTAGAACCAGAACCCACTGAAGCACTGCAGACTAATCAGCACAGACACACCACTTCCAAGGACCAGAGCAACTGGATCCTTGCAACATACTAACCACCACAAACCTAGAACCAGAAGCCACTGGAGCACTGCAGAGTAATGAGCACAGACACACCACTTCCAGAAACCAGACCAACTGGATCTTTGCAACATACTAACCATCACAAAGCTAGAACCCGAACCCACTGAATCACTGCAGAGTAATGAGCACAGACACACAACTTCCAAAGACCACACCAACTGGATCCTTGCAGCATACTAACCATCACAAACCTAGAACCAGAACCCACTGAAGCACGGCAGACTAATGAGCACAGACACACCACTTCCAAAGACCAGACCAACTGGATCCTTTCAGCATACTAACCACCACAAACCTAGAACCAGAACCCACTGAAGCACTGCAGAGTAATAAGCACAGACACACCACTTCCAAAGACCAGGCCAACTGGATCCTTGCAGCATACTAACCACCACAAACCTAGAACCAGAAGCCACTGAAGCACTGCAGATTAATGAGCACAGACACACCGCTTCTAAAGACCAGAGCAACTGGATCCTTGCAACATACTAACCACCACAAACCTAGAACCAGCAGCATAATGAGCACAGACACACCACTTCCAAAAACCAGACCAACTGGATCCTTGCAACATACTAACCATCACAAAGCTAGAACCCGAACCCACTGAAGCACTGCAGACTAATGAGCACAGACACACCACTTCCAAAGACCAGACCAACTGGATCCTTGCAGCATACTAACCATCACAAACCTAGAACCAGAACCCACTGAAGCACTGCAGAGTAATGAGCACAGACATACCACTTCCAAAGACCAGACCAACTGGATCCTTGCAACATACTAACCATCACAAAGCTAGAACCAGAACCCACTGAAGCACTGCAGAGTAATGATAACATACACACCACTTCCAAAGACCACACCAACTGGATCCTTGCAACATACTAACCACCACAAACCTAGAACCAGAAGCCACTGAAGCACTGCAGATTAATGAGCACAGACACACCACTTCTAAAGACCAGAGCAACTGGATCCTTGCAACATACTAACCACCACAAACCTAGAAACAGAAGACACTGGAGCACTGCAGAGTAATGAGCTCAGACACACCACTTCTAAAGACCAGACCAACTGGATCCTTGCTGCATACTAACCACCACAAACCTTGAACCAGAACCCACTGAAGCACTGCAGAGTAATGAGCACAGACACACCACTTCTAAAGACCAGAGCATCTGGATCCTTGCAACATACTAACCACCACAAACCTAGAACCAGAAGCCACTGAAGCACTGCAGATTAATGAGCACAGACACACCGCTTCTAAAGACCAGAGCAACTGGATCCTTGCAGCATACTAACCACCACAAACCTAGAACCAGAACCCACTGAAGCACTGCAGACTAATGAGCACAGACACATCGCTTTCAAAGACCAGATCAACTAGATCCTTGCAGCATACTAACCACCAAAAAGCTAGAACCAGAAGCCACTGAAACAGTGCAGGGTAATGAGCACAGACACACAGCTTCCAAAGACCTGACCAACTGGATCCTTGCAACATACTAAACATCACAAACCTAGAACCAGAACCCACTGAAGCACTGCAGAGTAATGAGCACAGACACACCACTTCCAAAGACCAGACCAACTGGATCCTTGCAACATACTAACCACCACAAACCTAGAACCAGAACCCACTGAAGCACTGCAGAGTAATGAGCACAGACACACAACTTCCAAAGGCCAGACCAACTGGATCCTTGCAGCATACTAACCACCACAAACCTAGAACCAGAACCCACTGATGCACGGCAGAGTAATTAGCCCAGACACACCACTTCCAAAGGCCAGACCAACTGGATCCTTGCAGTATACTAACCACCACAAACCTAGAACCAGAACCCACTGAAGCACTGCAGACTAATGAGCACAGACTCACCACTTCCAAAGACCAGACCAACTGGACCCTTGCAGCATACTAACCACCACAAAGCTAGAAACAGAACCCACTGAAGCACTGCAGACTAATGAGCGCAGACACACCCCTTCCAAAGACCAGACCAGCTGGATCCTTGCAGCATACTAACCACCACAAACCTAGAACCAGAACCCACTGACGCACGGCAGACTAATGAGCGCAGCGACACCACTTCCAAAGACCAGACCGACTGGATCCTTGCAGCATTCTAACCACCACAAAGCTATAACCAGAACCCACTGAAGCACTGCAGACTAATGAGCGCAGACACACCAACTGGATCCTTGCAGCATACTAACCACCATAAACCTAGAACCAGAACCCACTGAAGCACTGCAGAGTAATGGACCACAAACCTAGAACCAGAACCCACTGAAGCACTGCAGATTAATGAGCCCAGACACACCACTTCCAAAGACCAGAGCAACTGGATCCTTGCAACATACTAACCACCACAAACCTAGAACCAGAAGCCACTGAAGCACTGCAGAGTAATGAGAACATACACACCACTTTCAAAGACCAGACCAACTGGATCCTTGCAGCATACCAACCACCACAAGCCTAGAGCCAGAACCCACTGAAGCACTGCAGAGTAATGAGCACAGACACACCGCTTCTAAAGACCAGAGCAACTGGATCCTTGCAACATACTAACCACCACAAACCTAGAACCAGAAGCCACTGAAGCACTGCAGATTAATGAGCACAGACACACCACTTCTAAAGCCCAGAGCAACTGGATCCTTGCAACATACTAACCACCACAAACCTAGAACCAGAAGCCACTGGAGCACTGCAGAGTAATTAGCACAGACACACCACTTCTAAAGACCAGACCAACTGGATCCTTGCAGCATACTAACCACCACAAACCTCGAACCAGAACCCACTGAAGCACTGCAGAGTAATGAGCACAGACACACCACTTCTAAAGACCAGACCAACTGGATCCTTGCAGCATACTAACCACCACAAACCTAGAACCAGAACCCATTGAAGCACTGCAGACTAATGAGCACAGACACACCACTTCCAAAGACCAGACCAACTGGATCCTTGCAGCATACAGACCACCACAAACCTAGAACCAGAACCCACTGAAGCACAGCAGACTAATGAGCGCAGACACATCACTTCCAAAGACCAGACCAACTGGATCCTTGCAACATACCAACCACCACAAGCCTAGAGCCAGAACCCACTGAAGCACTGCAGAGTAATGAGCACAGACATACCGCTTCTAAAGACCAGAGCAACTGGATCCTTGCAACATACTAACCACCACAAACCTAGAACCAGAAGCCACTGGAGCACTGCAGAGTAATTAGCACAGACACACCACTTCTAAAGCCCAGAGCAACTGGATCCTTGCAACATACTAACCACCACAAACCTCGAACCAGAACCCACTGAAGCACTGCAGACTAATGAGCGAAGACACATCACTTCCAAGACCAGACCAACTGGATCCTTGCAGCATACTAACCACCACAAACCTAGAACCAGAACCAACTGAGGCACTGCAGACTAATCAGCACAGATACACCACTTCCAAAGACCAGACCAACTGGATCCTTGCAGCATACTAACCACCACAAACCTAGAACCAGAACCCACTGAAGCACTGCAGACTAATGAGCACAGACACACCACTTCCAAAGACCAGACCAGCTGGATCCTTGCAGCATACTAACCACCACAAACCTAGAACCAGAACCCACTGAAGCACTGCAGAATAATGAGTGCAGACACACCACTTCCAAATACCAGACCAGCTGGATCCTTGCAGCATACTAACCACCACAGACCTAGAACCAGAACCCACTGATGCACGGCAGACTAATGAGCTCAGCGACACCACTTCCAAAGACCAGACCAACTGGATCCTTGCAGCATACTAACCACTACAAACCTAGAACCAGAAGCCACTGGAGCACTGCAGAGTAATTAGCACAGACACACCACTTCTAAAGACCAGACCAACTGGATCCTTGCAGCATACTAACCACCACAAACCTCGAGCCAAAACCCACTGAAGCACTGCAGAGTAATGAGCACAGACACACCACTTCTAAAGACCAGACCAACTGGATCCTTGCAGCATACTAACCACCACAAACCTAGAACCAGAACCCATTGAAGCACTGCAGACTAATGAGCACAGACACACCACTTCCAAAGACCAGACCAACTGGATCCTTGCAGCATACAGACCACCACAAACCTAGAACCAGAACCCACTGAAGCACAGCAGACTAATGAGCGCAGACACATCACTTCCAAAGACCAGACCAACTGGATCCTTGCAACATACCAACCACCACAAGCCTAGAGCCAGAACCCACTGAAGCACTGCAGAGTAATGAGCACAGACATACCGCTTCTAAAGACCAGAGCAACTGGATCCTTGCAACATACTAACCACCACAAACCTAGAACCAGAAGCCACTGGAGCACTGCAGAGTAATTAGCACAGACACACCACTTCTAAAGCCCAGAGCAACTGGATCCTTGCAACATACTAACCACCACAAACCTCGAACCAGAACCCACTGAAGCACTGCAGACTAATGAGCGAAGACACATCACTTCCAAGACCAGACCAACTGGATCCTTGCAGCATACTAACCACCACAAACCTAGAACCAGAACCAACTGAGGCACTGCAGACTAATCAGCACAGATACACCACTTCCAAAGACCAGACCAACTGGATCCTTGCAGCATACTAACCACCACAAACCTAGAACCAGAACCCACTGAAGCACTGCAGACTAATGAGCACAGACACACCACTTCCAAAGACCAGACCAGCTGGATCCTTGCAGCATACTAACCACCACAAACCTAGAACCAGAACCCACTGAAGCACTGCAGAATAATGAGTGCAGACACACCACTTCCAAATACCAGACCAGCTGGATCCTTGCAGCATACTAACCACCACAGACCTAGAACCAGAACCCACTGATGCACGGCAGACTAATGAGCTCAGCGACACCACTTCCAAAGACCAGACCAACTGGATCCTTGCAGCATACTAACCACTACAAAGCTAGAACCAGAACCCACTGAAGCACTGCAGACTAATGAGCGCAGACACACCCCTTCCAAAGACCAGACCAACTGGATCCTTGCAGCATACTAACCACCACAAACCTAGAACCAGAACCCATTGAAGCACTGCAGACTAATGAGCGCAGACACACCACTTCCAAAGACCAGACCAACTGGATACTTGCAGCATACTAACCATCACAAACCTAGAACCAGAACCCACCGAAGCACTGCAGACTAATGAGCACAGACACATCACTTCTAAAGACCAGACCAACTGGATCCTTGCAGCATACTAACCACCACAAACCTAGAACCAGAACCCACTGAAGCACTGCAGACTAATGAGCACAGACACACCACTTCCAAAGAACAGACCAACTGGACCCTTGCAGCATACTAACCACCACAAAGATAGAACCAGAACCCACTGAAGCACTGCAGACTAATGAGCACAGACACACCGCTTCCAAAGACCAGACCAGCTGGATCCTTGCAGCATACTAACCACCACAAACCTAGAACCAGAACCCACTGAAGCAGTGCAGAATAATGAGTGCAGACACACCACTTCCAAATACCAGACCAGCTGGATCCTTGCAGCATACTAACCACCACAAACCTAGAACCAGAACCCACTGATGCACGGCAGACTAATGAGCGCAGCAACACCACTTCCAAAGACCAGACCAACTGGATCCTTGCAGCATACTAACCACTACAAAGCTAGAACCAGAACCCACTGAAGCACTGCAGACTAATGAGCGCAGACACACCCCTTCCAAAGACCAGACCAACTGGATCCTTGCAGCATACTAACCACCATAAACCTAGAACCAGAACCCACTGAAGCACTGCAGAGTAATGGACCACAAACCTAGAACCAGAACCCACTGAAGCAATGCAGAGTAATGAGCACAGACACACCACGTCTAAAGACCAGACCA
The DNA here is from genome assembly GCF_040938575.1 of Ambystoma mexicanum. Classification (NCBI taxonomy): domain Eukaryota; kingdom Metazoa; phylum Chordata; class Amphibia; order Caudata; family Ambystomatidae; genus Ambystoma; species Ambystoma mexicanum. Next base: position 1,616,361,275 of record NC_090937.1, read on the forward strand.
ACTGGATCCTTGCAGCATACTAACCACCACAAACCTAGAACCAGAACCCATTGAAGCACTGCAGACTAATGAGCACAGACACACCACTTCCAAAGACTAGACCAACTGGATCCTTGCAGCATACTAACCATCACAAACCTAGAACCAGCACCCACTGAAGCACTGCAGAGTAATGAGCACAGACACAGAACTTCCAAAGGCCAGACCAACTGGATGCTTGCAGCATACTAACCAGCACAAGCCTAGAACCAGAACCCACTGAAGCACGGCAGACTAATGAGCGCAGACACATTACTTCCAAAGACCAGACCAACTGGATCCTTGCAGCATACTTACCACCACAAACCTAGAACCAGAACCAACTGAGGCACTGCAGACTAATCAGCACAGACACACCACTTCCAAAGACCAGACAAACTGGATCCTTGCAGCATACAAACCACCACAAACCTAGAACCAGAACCCACTGAAGCACTGCAGACTAATGAGCACAGACACACCACTTCCAAAGACCAGACCAACTGGATCCTTGAAGCATACTAACCACCACAAAGATAGAACCAGAACCCACTGAAGCACTGCAGACTAATGAGCACAAACACACCACTTCCAAAGACCAGACCAGCTGGATCCTTGCAGCATACTAACCACCACAAACCTAGAACCAGAACCCACTGAAGCACTGCAGAATAATGAGTGCAGACACACCACTTCCAAATACCAGACCAGCTGGATCCTTGCAGCATACTAACCACCACAAACCTAGAACCAGAACCCACTGAAGCACTGCAGACTAATGATCGCAGACACACCCCTTCCAAAGACCAGACCAACTGGATCCTTGCAGCATACTAACCACCATAAACCTAGAACCAGAACCCACTGAAGCACTGCAGAGTAATGGACCACAAACTTAGAACCAGAACCCACTGAAGCACTACAGAGTAATGAGCGCAGACACACCACTTCCAAAGACCAGACTAACTGGATCCTTGCAACATACTAACCACCACAAACCTAGAACCAGAACCCACTGAAGCACGGCAGACTAATGAGCACAGACACACCACTTCCAAAGACCAGACCAACTGGATCCTTTCAGCATACTAACCACCACAAACCTAGAACCAGAACCCACTGAAGCACTGCAGAGTAATAAGCACAGACACACCACTTCCAAAGACCAGGCCAACTGGATCCTTGCAGCATACTAACCACCACAAACCTAGAACCAGAAGCCACTGAAGCACTGCAGATTAATGAGCACAGACACACTGCTTCTAAAGACCAGAGCAACTGGATCCTTGCAACATACTAACCACCACAAACCTAGAACCAGCAGCGTAATGAGCACAGACACACCACTTCCAAAAACCAGACCAACTGGATCCTTGCAACATACTAACCATCACAAAGCTAGAACCCGAACCCACTGAAGCACTGCAGACTAATGAGCACAGACACACCACTTCCAAAGACCAGACCAACTGGATCCTTGCAGCATACTAACCATCACAAACCTAGAACCAGAACCCACTGAAGCACTGCAGAGTAATGAGCACAGACATACCACTTCCAAAGACCAGACCAACTGGATCCTTGCAACATACTAACCATCACAAAGCTAGAACCAGAACCCACTGAAGCACTGCAGAGTAATGATAACATACACACCACTTCCAAAGACCACACCAACTGGATCCTTGCAACATACTAACCACCACAAACCTAGAACCAGAAGCCACTGAAGCACTGCAGATTAATGAGCACAGACACACCACTTCTAAAGACCAGAGCAACTGGATCCTTGCAACATACTAACCACCACAAACCTAGAAACAGAAGACACTGGAGCACTGCAGAGTAATGAGCTCAGACACACCACTTCTAAAGACCAGACCAACTGGATCCTTGCTGCATACTAACCACCACAAACCTTGAACCAGAACCCACTGAAGCACTGCAGAGTAATGAGCACAGACACACCACTTCTAAAGACCAGAGCATCTGGATCCTTGCAACATACTAACCACCACAAACCTAGAACCAGAAGCCACTGAAGCACTGCAGATTAATGAGCACAGACACACCGCTTCTAAAGACCAGAGCAACTGGATCCTTGCAACATACTAACCACCACAAACCTAGAACCAGAATCCACTGGAGCACTGCAGAGTAATGAGCACAGACACACCACTTCTAAAGACCAGACCAACTGGATCCTTGCAGCATACTAACCACCACAAACCTAGAACCAGAACCCATTGAAGCACTGCAGACTAATGAGCGCAGACAAACCACTTCTAAAGACCAGAGCATCTGGATCCTTGCAACATACTAACCACCACAAACCTAGAACCAGAAGCCACTGAAGCACTGCAGATTAATGAGCACAGACACACCACTTCTAAAGACCAGAGCAACTGGATCCTTGCAACATACTAACCACCACAAACCTAGAAACAGAAGCCACTGGAGCACTGCAGAGTAATGAGCTCTGACACACCACTTCTAAAGACCAGACCAACTGGATCCTTGCTGCATACTAACCACCACAAACCTCGAACCAGAACCCACTGAAGCACTGCAGAGTAATGAGCACAGACACACCACTTCTAAAGACCAGAGCATCTGGATCCTTGCAACATACTAACCACCACAAACCTAGAACCAGAAGCCACTGAAGCACTGCAGATTAATGAGCACAGACACACCGCTTCTAAAGACCAGAGCAACTGGATCCTTGCAACATACTAACCACCACAAACCTAGAACCAGAATCCACTGGAGCACTGCAGAGTAATGAGCACAGACACACCACTTCTAAAGACCAGAGCAACTGGATCCTTGCAGCATACTAACCACCACAAACCTAGAACCAGAACCCATTGAAGCACTGCAGAGTAATGAGCAATGACACACCACTTCTAAAGACCAGAGCAACTGGATCCTTGCAACATACTAACCACCACAAACCTCGAACCAGAAGCCACTGGAGCACTGCAGAGTAATGAGCACAGACACACCACTTCTAAAGACCAGACCAACTGGATCCTTGCATCATACTAACCACCACAAACCTAGAACCAGAAGCCACTGGAGCACTGCAGAGTAATGAGCTCAGACACACCACTTCTAAAGACCAGACCAACTGGATCCTTGCAGCAAACTAACCACCACAAACCTAGAACCAGAACCCACTGAAGCACTGCAGAGTAATGAGCACAGACACACCACTTCTAAAGACCAGAGCAACTGGATCCTTGCAACATACTAACCACCACAAACCTAGAACCAGAAGCCACTGAAGCACTGCAGATTAATGAGCACAGACACACCACTTCTAAAGACCAGAGCAACTGGATCCTTGCAACATACTAACCACCACAAACCTAGAACCAGAAGCCACTGGAGCACTGCAGAGTAATGAGCACAGACACACCACTTCCAAAAACCAGACCAACTGGATCCTTGCAGCATACTAACCACCACAAACCTCGAACCAGAAGCCACTGGAGCACTGCAGAGTAATGAGCACAGACACACCACTTCCAAAAACCAGACCAACTGGATCCTTGCAGCATACTAACCACCACAAACCTCGAACCAGAAGCCACTAGAGCACTGCAGAGTAATGAGCACAGACACACCACTTCCAAAAACCAGACCAACTGCATCCTTGCAGCATACTAACCACCACAAACCTCAAACCAGAAGCCACTGGAGCACTGCAGAGTAATGAGCTCAGACACACCACTTCTAAAGACCAGACCAACTGGATCCTTGCAGCATACTAACCACCACAAACCTAGAACCAGAACCCACTGAAGCACTGCAGACTAATCAGCACAGACACACCACTTCCAAGGACCAGAGCAACTGGATCCTTGCAACATACTAACCACCACAAACCTAGAACCAGAAGCCACTGGAGCTCTGCAGAGTAATGAGCACAGACACACCACTTCCAAAAACCAGACCAACTGGATCTTTGCAACATACTAACCATCACAAAGCTAGAACCCGAACCCACTGAAGCACTGCAGAGTAATGAGCACAGACACACAACTTCCAAAGACCAGACCAACTGGATCCTTGCAGCATACTAACCATCACAAACCTAGAACCAGAACCCACTGAAGCACTGCAGAGTAATGAGCCCAGACATACCACTTCCAAAGACCAGACCAACTGGATCCTTGCAACTTACTAACCATCACAAAGCTAGAACCAGAACCCACTGAAGCACTGCAGACTAATGAGCGCAGACACATCACTTCCAAAGACCAGACCAACTGGATCCTTGCAGCATACTAACCACCACAAACCTAGAACCAGAACCCATTGAAGCACTGCAGACTAATGAGCACAGACACACCACTTCTAAAGACCAGAGCAACTGGATCCTTGCAACATACTAACCACCACAAACCTAGAACCAGAAGCCACTGAAGCACTGCAGATTAATGAGCACAGACACACCACTTCTAAAGACCAGAGCAACTGGATCCTTGCAACATACTAACCACCACAAACCTAGAACCAGAAGCCACTGGAGCACTGCAGAGTAATGAGCACAGACACACCACTTGCAAAAAACAGACCAACTGGATCCTTGCAGCATACTAACCACCACAAACCTAGAACCAGAAGCCACTGGAGCACTTCAGAGTAATGAGCTCAGACACACCACTTCCAAAGACCAGACCAACTGGATCCTTGCAACATACTAACCATCACAAAGTTAGAACCAGAACCCACTGAAGCACTGCAGACTAATGAGCGCAGACACATCACTTCCAAAGACCAGACCAACTGGATCTTTGCAACATACTAACCATCACAAAGCTAGAACCCGAACCCACTGAAGCACTGCAGAGTAATGAGCACAGACACACAACTTCCAAAGACCAGACCAACTGGATCCTTGCAGCATACTAACCATCACAAACCTAGAACCAGAACCCACTGAAGCACTGCAGAGTAATGAGCCCAGACATACCACTTCCAAAGACCAGACCAACTGGATCCTTGCAACATACTAACCATCACAAAGCTAGAACCAGAACCCACTGAAGCACTGCAGACTAATGAGCGCAGACACATCACTTCCAAAGACCAGACCAACTGGATCCTTGCAGCATACTAACCATCACAAAGCTAGAACCCGAACCCACTGAAGCACTGCAGAGTAATGAGCACAGACACACAACTTCCAAAGACCAGACCAACTGGATCCTTGCAGCATACTAACCATCACAAACCTAGAACCAGAAGCCACCGGAGCACTGCAGAGTAATGAGAACATACAAATCACTTCCAAAGACCACACCAACTGGATCCTTGCAACATACTAACCACCACAAACCTAGAACCAGAAGCCACTGGAGCACTACAGAGTAATGAGCTCAGAAACACCACTTCTAAAGACCAGACCAACTGGATCCTTGCAGCATACTAACCATCACAAACCTAGAACCAGAAGCCACTGGAGCACTGCAGAGTAATGAGAACATACACACCACTTCCAAAGACCACACCAACTGGATCCTTGCAACATACTAACCACCACAAACCTAGAACCAGAAGCCACTGGAGCACTGCAGAGTAATGAGCTCAGAAACACCACTTCTAAAGACCAAACCAACTGGATCCTTGCAGCATACTAACCACCACAAACCTAGAACCAGAACCCACTGAAGCACTGCAGAGTAATGAGCACAGACACACCACTTCTAAAGACCAGAGCATCTGGATCCTTGCAACATACTAACCACCACAAACCTAGAACCAGAACCCACTGAAGCACTGCAGACTAATGAGCGCAGACACATCACTTCCAAAGACCAGACCAACTGGATCCTTGCAGCATACTAACCATCACAAAGCTAGAACCCGAACCCACTGAAGCACTGCAGAGTAATGAGCACAGACACACAACTTCCAAAGACCAGACCAACTGGATCCTTGCAGCATACTAACCATCACAAACCTAGAACCAGAAGCCACTGGAGCACTGCAGAGTAATGAGAACATACAAATCACTTCCAAAGACCACACCAACTGGATCCTTGCAACATACTAACCACCACAAACCTAGAACCAGAAGCCACTGGAGCACTACAGAGTAATGAGCTCAGAAACACCACTTCTAAAGACCAGACCAACTGGATCCTTGCAGCATACTAACCATCACAAACCTAGAACCAGAAGCCACTGGAGCACTGCAGAGTAATGAGAACATACACACCACTTCCAAAGACCACACCAACTGGATCCTTGCAACATACTAACCACCACAAACCTAGAACCAGAAGCCACTGGAGCACTGCAGAGTAATGAGCTCAGAAACACCACTTCTAAAGACCAGACCAACTGGATCCTTGCAGCATACTAACCACCACAAACCTAGAACCAGAACCCACTGAAGCACTGCAGAGTAATGAGCACAGACACACCACTTCTAAAGACCAGAGCAACTGGATCCTTGCAACATACTAACCACCACAAACCTAGAACCAGAAGCAACTGGAGCACTGCAGAGTAATGAGCACAGACACACCACTTCCAAAAACCAGACCAACTGGATCCTTGCAGCATACTAACCACCACAAACCTCGAACCAGAAGCCACTGGAGCACTGCAGAGTAATGAGCTCAGACACACCACTTCTAAAGACCATACCAATGGATCCTTGCAGCATACTAACCACCACAAACCTAGAACCAGAACCCACTGAAGCACTGCAGACTAATCAGCACAGACACACCACTTCCAAAGACCAGAGCAACTGGATCCTTGCAACATACCAACCACCACAAACCTAGAACCAGAAGCCACTGGAGCACTGCAGAGTAATGAGCCCAGACATACCACTTCCAAAGACCAGACCAACTGGATCCTTGCAACATACAAACCATCACAAAGCTAGAACCAGAACCCACTGAAGCACTGCAGACTAATGAGCGCAGACACATCACTTCCAAAGACCAGACCAACTGGATCTTTGCAACATACTAACCATCACAAAGCTAGAACCCGAACCCACTGAAGCACTGCAGAGTAATGAGCACAGACACACAACTTCCAAAGACCAGACCAACTGGATCCTTGCAGCATACTAACCATCACAAACCTAGAACCAGAACCCACTGAAGCACTGCAGAGTAATGAGCCCAGACATACCACTTCCAAAGACCAGACCAACTGGATCCTTGCAACATACTAACCATCACAAAGCTAGAACCAGAACCCACTGAAGCATTGCAGACTAATGAGCGCAGACACATCACTTCCAAAGACCAGACCAACTGGATCCTTGCAGCATACTAACCATCACAAAGCTAGAACCCGAACCCACTGAAGCACTGCAGAGTAATGAGCACAGACACACAACTTCCAAAGACCAGACCAACTGGATCCTTGCAGCATACTAACCATCACAAACCTAGAACCAGAAGCCACTGGAGCACTGCAGAGTAATGAGAACATACACACCACTTCCAAAGACCACACCAACTGGATCCTTGCAACATACTAACCACCACAAACCTAGAACCAGAAGCCACTGGAGCACTGCAGAGTAATGAGCTCAGAAGCACCACTTCTAAAGACCAGACCAACTGGATCCTTGCAGCATACTAACCACCACAAACCTAGAACCAGAACCCACTGAAGCACTGCAGAGTAATGAGCACAGACACACCACTTCTAAAGACCAGAGCATCTGGATCCTTGCAACATACTAACCACCACAAACCTAGAACCAGAAGCCACTGAAGCACTGCAGATTAATGAGCACAGACACACCACTTCTAAAGACCAGAGCAACTGGATCCTTGCAACATACTAACCACCACAAACCTAGAACCAGAAGCAACTGGAGCACTGCAGAGTAATGAGCACAGACACACCACTTCCAAAAACCAGACCAACTGGATCCTTGCAGCATACTAACCACCACAAACCTTGAACCAGAAGACACTGGAGCACTGCAGAGTAATGAGCTCAGACACACCACTTCTAAAGACCAGACCAATGGATCCTTGCAGCATACTAACCACCACAAACCTAGAACCAGAACCCACTGAAGCACTGCAGACTAATCAGCACAGACACACCACTTCCAAGGACCAGAGCAACTGGATCCTTGCAACATACTAACCACCACAAACCTAGAACCAGAAGCCACTGGAGCACTGCAGAGTAATGAGCACAGACACACCACTTCCAGAAACCAGACCAACTGGATCTTTGCAACATACTAACCATCACAAAGCTAGAACCCGAACCCACTGAATCACTGCAGAGTAATGAGCACAGACACACAACTTCCAAAGACCACACCAACTGGATCCTTGCAGCATACTAACCATCACAAACCTAGAACCAGAACCCACTGAAGCACTGCAGAGTAATGAGCCCAGACATACCACTACCAAAGACCAGACCAACTGGATCCTTGCAACATATTAACCATCACAAAGCTAGAACCAGAACCCACTGAAGCACTGCAGACTAATGAGCGCAGACACATCACTTCCAAAGACCAGACCAACTGGATCCTTGCAGCATACTAACCACCACAAACCTAGAACCAGAACCCATTGAAGCACTGCAGACTAATGAGCACAGACACACCACTTCTAAAGACCAGAGCAACTGGATCCTTGCAACATACTAACCACCACAAACCTAGAACCAGAAGCCACTGAAGCACTGCAGATTAATGAGCACAGACACACCACTTCTAAAGACCAGAGCAACTGGATCCTTGCAACATACTAACCACCACAAACCTAGAACCAGAAGCCACTGAAGCACTGCAGATTAATGAGCACAGACACACCACTTCTAAAGACCAGAGCAACTGGATCCTTGCAACATACTAACCACCACAAACCTAGAACCAGAAGCCACTGGAGCACTGCAGAGTAATGAGCACAGACACACCGCTTCCAAAGACCAGACCAACTGGATCCTTGCAACATACTAACCACCAAAAACCTAGAACAAGAACCCACTGAAGCACTGCAGAGTAATGAGCACAGACACACCACTTCCAAAGACCAGACCAACTGGATCCTTGCAACATACTAACCACCACAAACCTAGAACCAGAACCCACTGAAGCACTGCAGAGTAATGAGCACAGACACACAACTTCCAAAGGCCAGACCAACTGGATCCTTGCAGCATACTAACCACCACAAGCCTAGAACCAGAACCCACTGAAGCACAGCAGACTAATGAGCGCAGACACACCACTTCCAAAGACCAGACCAACTGGATCCTTGCAGTATACTAACCACCACAAACCTAGAACCAGAACCCACTGAAGCACTGCAGACTAATGAGCACAGACTCACCACTTCCAAAGACCAGACCAACTGGACCCTTGCAGCATACTAACCACCACAAAGCTAGAACCAGAACCCACTGAAGCACTGCAGAATAATGAGCGCAGACACACCACTTCCAAATACCAGACCAGCTGGATCCTTGCAGCATACTAACCACCACAAACCTAGAACCAGAACCCACTGACGCACGGTAGACTAATGAGCGCAGCGACACCACTTCCAAAGACCAGACCGACTGGATCCTTGCAGCATTCTAACCACCACAAAGCTATAACCAGAACCCACTAAAGCACTGCAGACTAATGAGCGCAGACACACCACTTCCAAAGACCAGACAAACTGGATCCTTGCAGCATACTAACCACCATAAACCTAGAATCAGAACCCACTGAAGCACTGCAGAGTAATGGACCACAAACCTAGAACCAGAACCCACTGAAGCACTACAGAGTAATGAGCGCAGACACACCACTTCCAAAGACCAGACCAATTATATCCTTGCAACATACTAACCACCACAAACCTAGAACCAGAACCCACTGAAGCACGGCAGACTAATGAGTACAGACACACCACTTCCATAGACCAGGCCAACTGGATCCTTGCAACATACTAACCATCACAAAGCTAGAACCAGAACCCACTGAAGCACTGCAGAGTAATGGACCACAAACCTAGAAACAGAACCCACTGAAGCACTGCAGAGTAATGAGCACAGACACACCACTTTCAAAGACCAGACCAACTGGATCCTTGCAGCATACCAACCACCACAAGCCTAGAGCCAGAACCCACTGAAGCACTGCAGAGTAATGAGCACAGACACACCGCTTCTAAAGACCAGAGCAACTGGATCCTTGCAACATACTAACCACCACAAACCTAGAACCAGAAGCCACTGAAGCACTGCAGATTAATGAGCACAGACACACCACTTCTAAAGCCCAGAGCAACTGGATCTTTGCAACATACTAACCACCACAAACCTAGAACCAGAAGCCACTGGAGCACTGCAGAGTAATTAGCACAGACACACCACTTCCAAAAACCAGACCAACTGGATCCTTGCAGCATACTAACCACCACAAAGATAGAACCAGAACCCACTGAAGCACTGCAGACTAATGAGCGCAGACACATCACTTCCAAAGACCAGACCAACTGGATCCTTGCAGCATACTAACCACCACAAACCTAGAACCAGAACCAACTGAGGCACTCCAGACTAATCAGCACAGCGACACCACTTCCAAAGACCAGACCAACTGGATCCTTGCAGCATACTAACCACCACAAACCTAGAACCAGAAGCCACTGAAGCACTGCAGATTAATGAGCACAGACACACCACTTCCAAAGACCAGACCAACTGGATCCTTGCAACATACTAACCATCACAAAGCTAGAACCAGAACCCACTGAAGCACTGCAGAGTAATGGACCACAAACCTAGAAACAGAACCCACTGAAGCACTGCAGAGTAATGAGCACAGCAACACCACTTCCAAAGACCAGACCAACTGGATCCTTGCAACATACCAACCACCACAAACCTAGAACCAGAAGCCACTGGAGCACTGCAGAGTAATGAGCCCAGATATACCACTTCCAAAGACCAGACCAACTGGATCCTTGCAACATACTAACCATCACAAAGCTAGAACCAGAACCCACTGAAGCACTGCAGACTAATGAGCGCAGACACATCACTTCCAAAGACCAGACCAACTGGATCTTTGCAACATACTAACCATCACAAAGCTAGAACCCGAACCCACTGAAGCACTGCAGAGTAATGAGCACAGACACACAACTTCCAAAGACCAGACCAACTGGATCCTTGCAGCATACTAACCATCACAAACCTAGAACCAGAACCCACTGAAGCACTGCAGAGTAATGAGCCCAGACATACCACTTCCAAAGACCAGACCAACTGGATCCTTGCAACATACTAACCATCACAAAGCTAGAACCAGAACCCACTGAAGCACTGCAGACTAATGAGCGCAGACACATCACTCCCAAAGACCAGACCAACTGGATCCTTGCAGCATACTAACCATCACAAAGCTAGAACCCGAACCCACTGAAGCACTGCAGAGTAATGAGCACAGACACACAACTTCCAAAGACCAGACCAACTGGATCCTTGCAGCATACTAACCATCACAAACCTAGAACCAGAAGCCACTGGAGCACTGCAGAGTAATGAGAACATACACACCACTTCCAAAGACCACACCAACTGGATCCTTGCAACATACTAACCACCACAAACCTAGAACCAGAAGCCACTGGAGCACTGCAGAGTAATGAGCTCAGAAACACCACTTCTAAAGACCAGACCAACTGGATCCTTGCAGCATACTAACCACCACAAACCTAGAACCAGAACCCACTGAAGCACTGAAGAGTAATGAGCACAGACACACCACTTCTAAAGACCAGAGCATTTGGATCCTTGCAACATACTAACCACCACAAACCTAGAACCAGAAGCCACTGAAGCACTGCAGATTAATGAGCACAGACACACCACTTCTAAAGACCAGAGCAACTGGATCCTTGCAACATACTAACCACCACAAACCTAGAACCAGAAGCAACTGGAGCACTGCAGAGTAATGAGCACAGACACACCACTTCCAAAAACCAGACCAACTGGATCCTTGCAGCATACTAACCACCACAAACCTCGAACCAGAAGCCACTGGAGCACTGCAGAGTAATGAGCTCAGACACACCACTTCTAAAGACCAGACCAATGGATCCTTGCAGCATACTAACCACCTTCCAAGGACCAGAGCAACTGGATCCTTGCAACATACTAACCACCACAAACCTAGAACCAGAAGCCACTGGAGCACTGCAGAGTAATGAGCACAGACACACCACTTCCAAAAACCAGACCAACTGGATCTTTGCAACATACTAACCATCACAAAGCTAGAACCCGAACCCACTGAAGCACTGCAGAGTAATGAGCACAGACACACAACTTCCAAAGACCAGACCAACTGGATCCTTGCAGCATACTAACCATCACAAACCTAGAACCAGAACCCACTGAAGCACTGCAGAGTAATGAGCCCAGACATACCACTTCCAAAGACCAGACCAACTGGATCCTTGCAACATACTAACCATCACAAAGCTAGAACCAGAACCCACTGAAGCACTGCAGACTAATGAGCGCAGACACATCACTTCCAAAGACCAGACCAACTGGATCCTTGCAGCATACTAACCACCACAAGCCTAGAACCAGAACCCACTTTAGCACGGCAGACTAATGAGCGCAGACACATCACTTCCAAAGACCAGACCACTGGATCCTTGCAGCATACTAACCACTACAAACCTAGAACCATAACCAACTGAGGCACTGCAGACTAATCAGCACAGACACACCACTTCCAAAGACCAGACCAACTGGATCCTTGCAACATACTAACCACCACAAACCTAGAACCAGAAGCCACTGAAGCACTGCATATTAATGAGCACAGACACACCACTTCTAAAGACCAGAGCAACTGGATCATTGCAACATACTAACCACCACAAACCTAGAACCAGAAGCCACTGGAGCACTGCAGAGTAATGAGCACAGACACACCACTTCCAAAAACCAGACCAACTGGATCCTTGCAGCATACTAACCACCACAAACCTCGAACCAGAACCCACTGAAGCACTGCATAGTAATGAGCACAGACACACCACTTCTAAAGACCAGACCAACTGGATCCTTGCAGCATACTAACCACCACAAACCTAGAACCAGAACCCACTGAAGCACAGCAGACTAATGGGCGCAGACACATCACTTCCAAAGACCAGACCAACTGGATCCTTGCAACATACTAACCACCACAAACCTAGAACCAGAAGCCACTGAAGCACTGCAGAGTAATGAGCCCAGACATACCACTTCCAAAGACCAGACCAACTGGATCCTTGCAACATACTAACCATCATAAAGCTAGAACCAGAACCCAATGAAGCACTGCAGAGTAATGAGAACATACACACCACTTCCAAAGACCACACCAACTGGATCCTTGCAACATACTAACCACCACAAACCGAGAAACAGAAGCCACTGAAGCACTGCAGAGTAATGAGCCCAGACATACCACTTCCAAAGATCAGACCAACTGGATCCTTGCAACATACTAACCATCACAAAGCTAGAACCAGAAGCCACTGAAGCACTGCAGATTAATGAGCACAGACGCACCACTTCTAAAGACCAGAGCAACTGGATCCTTGCAACATACTAACCACCACAAACCTAGAACCAGAAGCCATTGGAGCACTGCAGAGTAATGAGCACAGACACACCACTTCCAAAAACCAGACCAACTGGATCCTTGCAGCATACTAACCACCACAAACCTAGAACCAGAACCCACTGAAGCACTGCAGACTAATGAGCACAGACACACCACTTCTAAAGACCAGACCAACTGGATCCTTGCCACATACTAACCACCACAAACCTAGAACCAGAACCCACTGAAGCACTGCAGACTAATCAGCACAGACACACCACTTCCAAAGACCAGAGCAACTGGATCCTTGCAACATACTAACCACCACAAACCTAGAACCAGAAGCCACTGGAGCACTGCAGAGTAATGAGCACAGACACACCACTTCCAAAAATCAGACCAACTGGATCTTTGCAACATACTAACCATCACAAAGCTAGAACCAGAACCCACTGAAGCACTGCAGACTAATGAGCACAGACACACCACTTCCAAGACCAGACCAACTGGATCCTTGCAGCATACTAACCACCACAAACCTAGAACCAGAACCCACTGAAGCACTGCAGAGTAATGAGCACAGACACAAAACTTCCAAATGCCAGACCAACTGGATCCTTGCAGCATACTAACCACCACAAACCTAGAACCAGAACCCACTGAAGCACTGCAGAGTAATGAGCACAGACACAAAACTTCCAAATGCCGGACCAACTGGATCCTTGCAGCATACTAACCACCACAAACCTAGAACCAGAACCCACTGAAGCACTGCAGAGTAATGAGCGCAGACACATCACTTCCAAAGACCAGACCAACTGGATCCTTGCAACATACTAACCACCACAAACCTAGAACCAGAAGCCACTGAAGCACTGCAGATTAATGAGCACTGACACACCACTTCTAAAGACCAGAGCAACTGGATCCTTGCAACATACTAACCACCACAAACCTAGAACCAGAAGCCACTGGAGCAATGCAGAGTAATGAGCACAGACACACCACTTCCAAAAACCAGACCAACTGGATCCTTGCAGCATACTAACCACCACACACCTAGAACCAGAACCCACTGAAGCACTGCAGAGTAATGCGCACAGACACACCACTTCTAAAGACCGGACCAACTGGATCCTTGCAGCATACTAACCACCACAAACCTAGAACCAGAAGCCACTGGAGCACTGCAGACTAATGAGCACAGATACACCACTTCCAAAGACCAGACCAACTGGATCCTTGCAGCATACTAACCACCACAAACGTAGAACAAGAACCCACTGAAGCACAGCAGACTAATGAGCGCAGACACATCACTTCCAAAGACCAGACCAACTGGATCCTTGCAACATACTAACCACCACAAACCTAGAACCAGAAGCCACTGAAGCACTGCAGAGTAATGAGCCCAGACATACCACTTCCAAAGACCAGACCAACTGGATCCTTGCAACATACTAACCATCACAAAGCTAGAACCAGAACCCAATGAAGCACTGCAGAGTAATGAGAACATACACACCACTTCCAAAGACCACACCAACTGGATCCTTGCAACATACTAACCACCACAAACCTAGAACCAGAACCCACTGAAGCACTGCAGAGTAATGAGAACATACACACCACTTCCAAAGACCACACCAACTGGATCCTTGCAACATACTAACCACCACAAACCTAGAACCAGAAGCCACTGGAGCACTGCAGAGTAATGAGCTCAGACACACCACTTCTAAAGACCAGACCAACTGGATCCTTGCAGCATACTAACCACCACAAACCTAGAACCAGAACCCACTGAAGCACTGCAGAGTAATGAGCACAGACACACCACTTCTAAAGACCAGAGCAACTGGATCCTTGCAACATACTAACCACCACAAACCTAGAACCAGAAGCCACTGAAGCACTGCAGATTAATGAGCACAGACACACCACTTCTAAAGACCAGAGCAACTGGATCCTTGCAACATACTAACCACCACAAACCTAGAACCAGAAGCCACTGGAGCACTGCAGAGTAATGAGCACAGACACACCACTTCCAAAAACCAGACCAACTGGATCCTTGCAGCATACTAACCACCACAAACCTCGAACCAGAACCACTGAAGCACTGCAGAGTAATGAGCACAGACACACCTCTTCTAAAGACCAGACCAACTGGATCCTTGCAGCATACTAACCACCACAAACCTAGAACCAGAACCCATTGAACCACTGCAGATTAATGAGCACAGACACACCACTTCTAAAGACCAGAGCAACTGGATCCTTGCAACATACTAACCACCACAAACCTAGAACCAGAAGCAACTGGAGCACTGCAGAGTAATGAGCACAGACACACCACTTCCAAAAACCAGACCAACTGGATCCTTGCAGCATACTAACCACCACAAACCTCGAACCAGAAGCCACTGGAGCACTGCAGAGTAATGAGCTCAGACACACCACTTCTAAAGACCAGACCAATGGATCCTTGCAGCATACTAACCACCTTCCAAGGACCAGAGCAACTGGATCCTTGCAACATACTAACCACCACAAACCTAGAACCAGAAGCCACTGGAGCACTGCAGAGTAATGAGCACAGACACACCACTTCCAAAAACCAGACCAACTGGATCTTTGCAACATACTAACCATCACAAAGCTAGAACCCGAACCCACTGAAGCACTGCAGAGTAATGAGCACAGACACACAACTTCCAAAGACCAGACCAACTGGATCCTTGCAGCATACTAACCATCACAAACCTAGAACCAGAACCCACTGAAGCACTGCAGAGTAATGAGCCCAGACATACCACTTCCAAAGACCAGACCAACTGGATCCTTGCAACATACTAACCATCACAAAGCTAGAACCAGAACCCACTGAAGCACTGCAGACTAATGAGCGCAGACACATCACTTCCAAAGACCAGACCAACTGGATCCTTGCAGCATACTAACCACCACAAGCCTAGAACCAGAACCCACTTTAGCACGGCAGACTAATGAGCGCAGACACATCACTTCCAAAGACCAGACCACTGGATCCTTGCAGCATACTAACCACTACAAACCTAGAACCATAACCAACTGAGGCACTGCAGACTAATCAGCACTGACACACCACTTCCAAAGACCAGACCAACTGGATCCTTGCAACATACTAACCACCACAAACCTAGAACCAGAAGCCACTGAAGCACTGCATATTAATGAGCACAGACACACCACTTCTAAAGACCAGAGCAACTGGATCATTGCAACATACTAACCACCACAAACCTAGAACCAGAAGCCACTGGAGCACTGCAGAGTAATGAGCACAGACACACCACTTCCAAAAACCAGACCAACTGGATCCTTGCAGCATACTAACCACCACAAACCTCGAACCAGAACCCACTGAAGCACTGCAGAGTAATGAGCACAGACACACCACTTCTAAAGACCAGACCAACTGGATCCTTGCAGCATACTAACCACCACAAACCTAGAACCAGAACCCACTGAAGCACAGCAGACTAATGGGCGCAGACACATCACTTCCAAAGACCAGACCAACTGGATCCTTGCAACATACTAACCACCACAAACCTAGAACCAGAAGCCACTGAAGCACTGCAGAGTAATGAGCCCAGACATACCACTTCCAAAGACCAGACCAACTGGATCCTTGCAACATACTAACCATCACAAAGCTAGAACCAGAACCCAATGAAGCACTGCAGAGTAATGAGAACATACACACCACTTCCAAAGACCACACCAACTGGATCCTTGCAACATACTAACCACCACAAACCGAGAAACAGAAGCCACTGAAGCACTGCAGAGTAATGAGCCCAGACATACCACTTCCAAAGATCAGACCAACTGGATCCTTGCAACATACTAACCATCACAAAGCTAGAACCAGAAGCCACTGAAGCACTGCAGATTAATGAGCACAGACGCACCACTTCTAAAGACCAGAGCAACTGGATCCTTGCAACATACTAACCACCACAAACCTAGAACCAGAAGCCATTGGAGCACTGCAGAGTAATGAGCACAGACACACCACTTCCAAAAACCAGACCAACTGGATCCTTGCAGCATACTAACCACCACAAACCTTGAACCAGAAGCCACTGGAGCACTGCAGAGTAATGAGCTCAGACACACCACTTCTAAAGACCAGACCAACTCGATCCTTGCAGCATACTAACCACCACAAACCTAGAACCAGAACCCACTGAAGCACTGCAGACTAATGAGCACAGACACACCACTTCTAAAGACCAGACCAACTGGATCCTTGCCACATACTAACCACCACAAACCTAGAACCAGAACCCACTGAAGCACTGCAGACTAATCAGCACAGACACACCACTTCCAAAGACCAGAGCAACTGGATCCTTGCAACATACTAACCACCACAAACCTAGAACCAGAAGCCACTGGAGCACTGCAGAGTAATGAGCACAGACACACCACTTCCAAAAATCAGACCAACTGGATCTTTGCAACATACTAACCATCACAAAGCTAGAACCAGAACCCACTGAAGCACTGCAGACTAATGAGCACAGACACACCACTTCCAAGACCAGACCAACTGGATCCTTGCAGCATACTAACCACCACAAACCTAGAACCAGAACCCACTGAAGCACTGCAGAGTAATGAGCACAGACACAAAACTTCCAAATGCCAGACCAACTGGATCCTTGCAGCATACTAACCACCACAAACCTAGAACCAGAACCCACTGAAGCACTGCAGAGTAATGAGCACAGACACAAAACTTCCAAATGCCGGACCAACTGGATCCTTGCAGCATACTAACCACCACAAACCTAGAACCAGAACCCACTGAAGCACTGCAGAGTAATGAGCGCAGACACATCACTTCCAAAGACCAGACCAACTGGATCCTTGCAACATACTAACCACCACAAACCTAGAACCAGAAGCCACTGAAGCACTGCAGATTAATGAGCACTGACACACCACTTCTAAAGACCAGAGCAACTGGATCCTTGCAACATACTAACCACCACAAACCTAGAACCAGAAGCCACTGGAGCAATGCAGAGTAATGAGCACAGACACACCACTTCCAAAAACCAGACCAACTGGATCCTTGCAGCATACTAACCACCACACACCTAGAACCAGAACCCACTGAAGCACTGCAGAGTAATGCGCACAGACACACCACTTCTAAAGACCGGACCAACTGGATCCTTGCAGCATACTAACCACCACAAACCTAGAACCAGAAGCCACTGGAGCACTGCAGACTAATGAGCACAGATACACCACTTCCAAAGACCAGACCAACTGGATCCTTGCAGCATACTAACCACCACAAACGTAGAACAAGAACCCACTGAAGCACAGCAGACTAATGAGCGCAGACACATCACTTCCAAAGACCAGACCAACTGGATCCTTGCAACATACTAACCACCACAAACCTAGAACCAGAAGCCACTGAAGCACTGCAGAGTAATGAGCCCAGACATACCACTTCCAAAGACCAGACCAACTGGATCCTTGCAACATACTAACCATCACAAAGCTAGAACCAGAACCCAATGAAGCACTGCAGAGTAATGAGAACATACACACCACTTCCAAAGACCACACCAACTGGATCCTTGCAACATACTAACCACCACAAACCTAGAACCAGAACCCACTGAAGCACTGCAGAGTAATGAGAACATACACACCACTTCCAAAGACCACACCAACTGGATCCTTGCAACATACTAACCACCACAAACCTAGAACCAGAAGCCACTGGAGCACTGCAGAGTAATGAGCTCAGACACACCACTTCTAAAGACCAGACCAACTGGATCCTTGCAGCATACTAACCACCACAAACCTAGAACCAGAACCCACTGAAGCACTGCAGAGTAATGAGCACAGACACACCACTTCTAAAGACCAGAGCAACTGGATCCTTGCAACATACTAACCACCACAAACCTAGAACCAGAAGCCACTGAAGCACTGCAGATTAATGAGCACAGACACACCACTTCTAAAGACCAGAGCAACTGGATCCTTGCAACATACTAACCACCACAAACCTAGAACCAGAAGCCACTGGAGCACTGCAGAGTAATGAGCACAGACACACCACTTCCAAAAACCAGACCAACTGGATCCTTGCAGCATACTAACCACCACAAACCTCGAACCAGAACCACTGAAGCACTGCAGAGTAATGAGCACAGACACACCTCTTCTAAAGACCAGACCAACTGGATCCTTGCAGCATACTAACCACCACAAACCTAGAACCAGAACCCATTGAAGCACTGCAGATTAATGAGCACAGACACACCACTTCTAAAGACCAGAGCAACTGGATCCTTGCAACATACTAACCACCACAAACCTAGAACCAGAAGCAACTGGAGCACTGCAGAGTAATGAGCACAGACACACCACTTCCAAAAACCAGACCAACTGGATCCTTGCAGCATACTAACCACCACAAACCTCGAACCAGAAGCCACTGGAGCACTGCAGAGTAATGAGCTCAGACACACCACTTCTAAAGACCAGACCAATGGATCCTTGCAGCATACTAACCACCTTCCAAGGACCAGAGCAACTGGATCCTTGCAACATACTAACCACCACAAACCTAGAACCAGAAGCCACTGGAGCACTGCAGAGTAATGAGCACAGACACACCACTTCCAAAAACCAGACCAACTGGATCTTTGCAACATACTAACCATCACAAAGCTAGAACCCGAACCCACTGAAGCACTGCAGAGTAATGAGCACAGACACACAACTTCCAAAGACCAGACCAACTGGATCCTTGCAGCATACTAACCATCACAAACCTAGAACCAGAACCCACTGAAGCACTGCAGAGTAATGAGCCCAGACATACCACTTCCAAAGACCAGACCAACTGGATCCTTGCAACATACTAACCATCACAAAGCTAGAACCAGAACCCACTGAAGCACTGCAGACTAATGAGCGCAGACACATCACTTCCAAAGACCAGACCAACTGGATCCTTGCAGCATACTAACCACCACAAGCCTAGAACCAGAACCCACTTTAGCACGGCAGACTAATGAGCGCAGACACATCACTTCCAAAGACCAGACCACTGGATCCTTGCAGCATACTAACCACTACAAACCTAGAACCATAACCAACTGAGGCACTGCAGACTAATCAGCACAGACACACCACTTCCAAAGACCAGACCAACTGGATCCTTGCAACATACTAACCACCACAAACCTAGAACCAGAAGCCACTGAAGCACTGCATATTAATGAGCACAGACACACCACTTCTAAAGACCAGAGCAACTGGATCATTGCAATATACTAACCACCACAAACCTAGAACCAGAAGCCACTGGAGCACTGCAGAGTAATGAGCACAGACACACCACTTCCAAAAACCAGACCAACTGGATCCTTGCAGCATACTAACCACCACAAACCTCGAACCAGAACCCACTGAAGCACTGCAGAGTAATGAGCACAGACACACCACTTCTAAAGACCAGACCAACTGGATCCTTGCAGCATACTAACCACCACAAACCTAGAACCAGAACCCACTGAAGCACAGCAGACTAATGGGCGCAGACACATCACTTCCAAAGACCAGACCAACTGGATCCTTGCAACATACTAACCACCACAAACCTAGAACCAGAAGCCACTGAAGCACTGCAGAGTAATGAGCCCAGACATACCACTTCCAAAGACCAGACCAACTGGATCCTTGCAACATACTAACCATCACAAAGCTAGAACCAGAACCCAATGAAGCACTGCAGAGTAATGAGAACATACACACCACTTCCAAAGACCACACCAACTGGATCCTTGCAACATACTAACCACCACAAACCGAGAAACAGAAGCCACTGAAGCACTGCAGAGTAATGAGCCCAGACATACCACTTCCAAAGATCAGACCAACTGGATCCTTGCAACATACTAACCATCACAAAGCTAGAACCAGAAGCCACTGAAGCACTGCAGATTAATGAGCACAGATGCACCACTTCTAAAGACCAGAGCAACTGGATCCTTGCAACATACTAACCACCACACACCTAGAACCAGAAGCCATTGGAGCACTGCAGAGTAATGAGCACAGACACACCACTTCCAAAAACCAGACCAACTGGATCCTTGCAGCATACTAACCACCACAAACCTTGAACCAGAAGCCACTGGAGCACTGCAGAGTAATGAGCTCAGACACACCACTTCTAAAGACCAGACCAACTCGATCCTTGCAGCATACTAACCACCACAAACCTAGAACCAGAACCCACTGAAGCACTGCAGACTAATGAGCACAGACACACCACTTCTAAAGACCAGACCAACTGGATCCTTGCCACATACTAACCACCACAAACCTAGAACCAGAACCCACTGAAGCACTGCAGACTAATCAGCACAGACACACCACTTCCAAAGACCAGAGCAACTGGATCCTTGCAACATACTAACCACCACAAACCTAGAACCAGAAGCCACTGGAGCACTGCAGAGTAATGAGCACAGACACACCACTTCCAAAAATCAGACCAACTGGATCTTTGCAACATACTAACCATCACAAAGCTAGAACCAGAACCCACTGAAGCACTGCAGACTAATGAGCACAGACACACCACTTCCAAGACCAGACCAACTGGATCCTTGCAGCATACTAACCACCACAAACCTAGAACCAGAACCCACTGAAGCACTGCAGAGTAATGAGCACAGACACAAAACTTCCAAATGCCAGACCAACTGGATCCTTGCAGCATACTAACCACCACAAACCTAGAACCAGAACCCACTGAAGCACTGCAGAGTAATGAGCACAGACACAAAACTTCCAAATGCCAGACCAACTGGATCCTTGCAGCATACTAACCACCACAAACCTAGAACCAGAACCCACTGAAGCACTGCAGAGTAATGAGCACAGACACAAAACTTCCAAATGCCGGACCAACTGGATCCTTGCAGCATACTAACCACCACAAACCTAGAACCAGAACCCACTGAAGCACTGCAGAGTAATGAGCACAGACACAAAACTTCCAAATGCCGGACCAACTGGATCCTTGCAGCATACTAACCACCACAAACCTAGAACCAGAACCCACTGAAGCACTGCAGAGTAATGAGCGCAGACACATCACTTCCAAAGACCAGACCAACTGGATCCTTGCAACATACTAACCACCACAAACCTAGAACCAGAAGCCACTGAAGCACTGCAGATTAATGAGCACTGACACACCACTTCTAAAGACCAGAGCAACTGGATCCTTGCAACATACTAACCACCACAAACCTAGAACCAGAAGCCACTGGAGCAATGCAGAGTAATGAGCACAGACACACCACTTCCAAAAACCAGACCAACTGGATCCTTGCAGCATACTAACCACCACACACCTAGAACCAGAACCCACTGAAGCACTGCAGAGTAATGCGCACAGACACACCACTTCTAAAGACCGGACCAACTGGATCCTTGCAGCATACTAACCACCACAAACCTAGAACCAGAAGCCACTGGAGCACTGCAGACTAATGAGCACAGATACACCACTTCCAAAGACCAGACCAACTGGATCCTTGCAGCATACTAACCACCACAAACGTAGAACAAGAACCCACTGAAGCACAGCAGACTAATGAGCGCAGACACATCACTTCCAAAGACCAGACCAACTGGATCCTTGCAACATACTAACCACCACAAACCTAGAACCAGAAGCCACTGAAGCACTGCAGAGTAATGAGCCCAGACATACCACTTCCAAAGACCAGACCAACTGGATCCTTGCAACATACTAACCATCACAAAGCTAGAACCAGAACCCAATGAAGCACTGCAGAGTAATGAGAACATACACACCACTTCCAAAGACCACACCAACTGGATCCTTGCAACATACTAACCACCACAAACCTAGAACCAGAACCCACTGAAGCACTGCAGAGTAATGAGAACATACACACCACTTCCAAAGACCACACCAACTGGATCCTTGCAACATACTAACCACCACAAACCTAGAACCAGAAGCCACTGGAGCACTGCAGAGTAATGAGCTCAGACACACCACTTCTAAAGACCAGACCAACTGGATCCTTGCAGCATACTAACCACCACAAACCTAGAACCAGAACCCACTGAAGCACTGCAGAGTAATGAGCACAGACACACCACTTCTAAAGACCAGAGCAACTGGATCCTTGCAACATACTAACCACCACAAACCTAGAACCAGAAGCCACTGAAGCACTGCAGATTAATGAGCACAGACACACCACTTCTAAAGACCAGAGCAACTGGATCCTTGCAACATACTAACCACCACAAACCTAGAACCAGAAGCCACTGGAGCACTGCAGAGTAATGAGCACAGACACACCACTTCCAAAAACCAGACCAACTGGATCCTTGCAGCATACTAACCACCACAAACCTCGAACCAGAACCACTGAAGCACTGCAGAGTAATGAGCACAGACACACCTCTTCTAAAGACCAGACCAACTGGATCCTTGCAGCATACTAACCACCACAAACCTAGAACCAGAACCCATTGAAGCACTGCAGATTAATGAGCACAGACACACCACTTCTAAAGACCAGAGCAACTGGATCCTTGCAACATACTAACCACCACAAACCTAGAACCAGAAGCAACTGGAGCACTGCAGAGTAATGAGCACAGACACACCACTTCCAAAAACCAGACCAACTGGATCCTTGCAGCATACTAACCACCACAAACCTCGAACCAGAAGCCACTGGAGCACTGCAGAGTAATGAGCTCAGACACACCACTTCTAAAGACCAGACCAATGGATCCTTGCAGCATACTAACCACCTTCCAAGGACCAGAGCAACTGGATCCTTGCAACATACTAACCACCACAAACCTAGAACCAGAAGCCACTGGAGCACTGCAGAGTAATGAGCACAGACACACCACTTCCAAAAACCAGACCAACTGGATCTTTGCAACATACTAACCATCACAAAGCTAGAACCCGAACCCACTGAAGCACTGCAGAGTAATGAGCACAGACACACAACTTCCAAAGACCAGACCAACTGGATCCTTGCAGCATACTAACCATCACAAACCTAGAACCAGAACCCACTGAAGCACTGCAGAGTAATGAGCCCAGACATACCACTTCCAAAGACCAGACCAACTGGATCCTTGCAACATACTAACCATCACAAAGCTAGAACCAGAACCCACTGAAGCACTGCAGACTAATGAGCGCAGACACATCACTTCCAAAGACCAGACCAACTGGATCCTTGCAGCATACTAACCACCACAAGCCTAGAACCAGAACCCACTTTAGCACGGCAGACTAATGAGCGCAGACACATCACTTACAAAGACCAGACCACTGGATCCTTGCAGCATACTAACCACTACAAACCTAGAACCATAACCAACTGAGGCACTGCAGACTAATCAGCACAGACACACCACTTCCAAAGACCAGACCAACTGGATCCTTGCAACATACTAACCACCACAAACCTAGAACCAGAAGCCACTGAAGCACTGCATATTAATGAGCACAGACACACCACTTCTAAAGACCAGAGCAACTGGATCATTGCAACATACTAACCACCACAAACCTAGAACCAGAAGCCACTGGAGCACTGCAGAGTAATGAGCACAGACACACCACTTCCAAAAACCAGACCAACTGGATCCTTGCAGCATACTAACCACCACAAACCTCGAACCAGAACCCACTGAAGCACTGCAGAGTAATGAGCACAGACACACCACTTCTAAAGACCAGACCAACTGGATCCTTGCAGCATACTAACCACCACAAACCTAGAACCAGAACCCACTGAAGCACAGCAGACTAATGGGCGCAGACACATCACTTCCAAAGACCAGACCAACTGGATCCTTGCAACATACTAACCACCACAAACCTAGAACCAGAAGCCACTGAAGCACTGCAGAGTAATGAGCCCAGACATACCACTTCCAAAGACCAGACCAACTGGATCCTTGCAACATACTAACCATCACAAAGCTAGAACCAGAACCCAATGAAGCACTGCAGAGTAATGAGAACATACACACCACTTCCAAAGACCACACCAACTGGATCCTTGCAACATACTAACCACCACAAACCGAGAAACAGAAGCCACTGAAGCACTGCAGAGTAATGAGCCCAGACATACCACTTCCAAAGATCAGACCAACTGGATCCTTGCAACATACTAACCATCACAAAGCTAGAACCAGAAGCCACTGAAGCACTGCAGATTAATGAGCACAGATGCACCACTTCTAAAGACCAGAGCAACTGGATCCTTGCAACATACTAACCACCACAAACCTAGAACCAGAAGCCATTGGAACACTGCAGAGTAATGAGCACAGACACACCACTTCCAAAAACCAGACCAACTGGATCCTTGCAGCATACTAACCACCACAAACCTTGAACCAGAAGCCACTGGAGCACTGCAGAGTAATGAGCTCAGACACACCACTTCTAAAGACCAGACCAACTCGATCCTTGCAGCATACTAACCACCACAAACCTAGAACCAGAACCCACTGAAGCACTGCAGACTAATGAGCACAGACACACCACTTCTAAAGACCAGACCAACTGGATCCTTGCCACATACTAACCACCACAAACCTAGAACCAGAACCCACTGAAGCACTGCAGACTAATCAGCACAGACACACCACTTCCAAAGACCAGAGCAACTGGATCCTTGCAACATACTAACCACCACAAACCTAGAACCAGAAGCCACTGGAGCACTGCAGAGTAATGAGCACAGACACACCACTTCCAAAAATCAGACCAACTGGATCTTTGCAACATACTAACCATCACAAAGCTAGAACCAGAACCCACTGAAGCACTGCAGACTAATGAGCACAGACACACCACTTCCAAGACCAGACCAACTGGATCCTTGCAGCATACTAACCACCACAAACCTAGAACCAGAACCCACTGAAGCACTGCAGAGTAATGAGCACAGACACAAAACTTCCAAATGCCAGACCAACTGGATCCTTGCAGCATACTAACCACCACAAACCTAGAACCAGAACCCACTGAAGCACTGCAGAGTAATGAGCACAGACACAAAACTTCCAAATGCCGGACCAACTGGATCCTTGCAGCATACTAACCACCACAAACCTAGAACCAGAACCCACTGAAGCACTGCAGAGTAATGAGCGCAGACACATCACTTCCAAAGACCAGACCAACTGGATCCTTGCAACATACTAACCACGACAAACCTAGAACCAGAAGCCACTGAAGCACTGCAGATTAATGAGCACTGACACACCACTTCTAAAGACCAGAGCAACTGGATCCTTGCAACATACTAACCACCACAAACCTAGAACCAGAAGCCACTGGAGCAATGCAGAGTAATGAGCACAGACACACCACTTCCAAAAACCAGACCAACTGGATCCTTGCAGCATACTAACCACCACACACCTAGAACCAGAACCCACTGAAGCACTGCAGAGTAATGCGCACAGACACACCACTTCTAAAGACCGGACCAACTGGATCCTTGCAGCATACTGACCACCACAAACCTAGAACCAGAAGCCACTGGAGCACTGCAGACTAATGAGCACAGATACACCACTTCCAAAGACCAGACCAACTGGATCCTTGCAGCATACTAACCACCACAGACGTAGAACAAGAACCCACTGAAGCACAGCAGACTAATGAGCGCAGACACATCACTTCCAAAGACCAGACCAACTGGATCCTTGCAACATACTAACCACCACAAACCTAGAACCAGAAGCCACTGAAGCACTGCAGAGTAATGAGCCCAGACATACCACTTCCAAAGACCAGACCAACTGGATCCTTGCAACATACTAACCATCACAAAGCTAGAACCAGAACCCAATGAAGCACTGCAGAGTAATGAGAACATACACACCACTTCCAAAGACCACACCAACTGGATCCTTGCAACATACTAACCACCACAAACCTAGAACCAGAACCCACTGAAGCACTGCAGAGTAATGAGAACATACACACCACTTCCAAAGACCACACCAACTGGATCCTTGCAACATACTAACCACCACAAACCTAGAACCAGAAGCCACTGGAGCACTGCAGAGTAATGAGCTCAGACACACCACTTCTAAAGACCAGACCAACTGGATCCTTGCAGCATACTAACCACCACAAACCTAGAACCAGAACCCACTGAAGCACTGCAGAGTAATGAGCACAGACACACCACTTCTAAAGACCAGAGCAACTGGATCCTTGCAACATACTAACCACCACAAACCTAGAACCAGAAGCCACTGAAGCACTGCAGATTAATGAGCACAGACACACCACTTCTAAAGACCAGAGCAACTGGATCCTTGCAACATACTAACCACCACAAACCTAGAACCAGAAGCCACTGGAGCACTGCAGAGTAATGAGCACAGACACACCACTTCCAAAAATCAGACCAACTGGATCTTTGCAACATACTAACCATCACAAAGCTAGAACCAGAACCCACTGAAGCACTGCAGACTAATGAGCACAGACACACCACTTCCAAGACCAGACCAACTGGATCCTTGCAGCATACTAACCACCACAAACCTAGAACCAGAACCCACTGAAGCACTGCAGAGTAATGAGCACAGACACAAAACTTCCAAATGCCAGACCAACTGGATCCTTGCAGCATACTAACCACCACAAACCTAGAACCAGAACCCACTGAAGCACTGCAGAGTAATGAGCACAGACACAAAACTTCCAAATGCCAGACCAACTGGATCCTTGCAGCATACTAACCACCACAAACCTAGAACCAGAACCCACTGAAGCACTGCAGAGTAATGAGCACAGACACAAAACTTCCAAATGCCGGACCAACTGGATCCTTGCAGCATACTAACCACCACAAACCTAGAACCAGAACCCACTGAAGCACTGCAGAGTAATGAGCACAGACACAAAACTTCCAAATGCCGGACCAACTGGATCCTTGCAGCATACTAACCACCACAAACCTAGAACCAGAACCCACTGAAGCACTGCAGAGTAATGAGCGCAGACACATCACTTCCAAAGACCAGACCAACTGGATCCTTGCAACATACTAACCACCACAAACCTAGAACCAGAAGCCACTGAAGCACTGCAGATTAATGAGCACTGACACACCACTTCTAAAGACCAGAGCAACTGGATCCTTGCAACATACTAACCACCACAAACCTAGAACCAGAAGCCACTGGAGCAATGCAGAGTAATGAGCACAGACACACCACTTCCAAAAACCAGACCAACTGGATCCTTGCAGCATACTAACCACCACACACCTAGAACCAGAACCCACTGAAGCACTGCAGAGTAATGCGCACAGACACACCACTTCTAAAGACCGGACCAACTGGATCCTTGCAGCATACTAACCACCACAAACCTAGAACCAGAAGCCACTGGAGCACTGCAGACTAATGAGCACAGATACACCACTTCCAAAGACCAGACCAACTGGATCCTTGCAGCATACTAACCACCACAAACGTAGAACAAGAACCCACTGAAGCACAGCAGACTAATGAGCGCAGACACATCACTTCCAAAGACCAGACCAACTGGATCCTTGCAACATACTAACCACCACAAACCTAGAACCAGAAGCCACTGAAGCACTGCAGAGTAATGAGCCCAGACATACCACTTCCAAAGACCAGACCAACTGGATCCTTGCAACATACTAACCATCACAAAGCTAGAACCAGAACCCAATGAAGCACTGCAGAGTAATGAGAACATACACACCACTTCCAAAGACCACACCAACTGGATCCTTGCAACATACTAACCACCACAAACCTAGAACCAGAACCCACTGAAGCACTGCAGAGTAATGAGAACATACACACCACTTCCAAAGACCACACCAACTGGATCCTTGCAACATACTAACCACCACAAACCTAGAACCAGAAGCCACTGGAGCACTGCAGAGTAATGAGCTCAGACACACCACTTCTAAAGACCAGACCAACTGGATCCTTGCAGCATACTAACCACCACAAACCTAGAACCAGAACCCACTGAAGCACTGCAGAGTAATGAGCACAGACACACCACTTCTAAAGACCAGAGCAACTGGATCCTTGCAACATACTAACCACCACAAACCTAGAACCAGAAGCCACTGAAGCACTGCAGATTAATGAGCACAGACACACCACTTCTAAAGACCAGAGCAACTGGATCCTTGCAACATACTAACCACCACAAACCTAGAACCAGAAGCCACTGGAGCACTGCAGAGTAATGAGCACAGACACACCACTTCCAAAAACCAGACCAACTGGATCCTTGCAGCATACTAACCACCACAAACCTCGAACCAGAACCACTGAAGCACTGCAGAGTAATGAGCACAGACACACCTCTTCTAAAGACCAGACCAACTGGATCCTTGCAGCATACTAACCACCACAAACCTAGAACCAGAACCCATTGAAGCACTGCAGATTAATGAGCACAGACACACCACTTCTAAAGACCAGAGCAACTGGATCCTTGCAACATACTAACCACCACAAACCTAGAACCAGAAGCAACTGGAGCACTGCAGAGTAATGAGCACAGACACACCACTTCCAAAAACCAGACCAACTGGATCCTTGCAGCATACTAACCACCACAAACCTCGAACCAGAAGCCACTGGAGCACTGCAGAGTAATGAGCTCAGACACACCACTTCTAAAGACCAGACCAATGGATCCTTGCAGCATACTAACCACCTTCCAAGGACCAGAGCAACTGGATCCTTGCAACATACTAACCACCACAAACCTAGAACCAGAAGCCACTGGAGCACTGCAGAGTAATGAGCACAGACACACCACTTCCAAAAACCAGACCAACTGGATCTTTGCAACATACTAACCATCACAAAGCTAGAACCCGAACCCACTGAAGCACTGCAGAGTAATGAGCACAGACACACAACTTCCAAAGACCAGACCAACTGGATCCTTGCAGCATACTAACCATCACAAACCTAGAACCAGAACCCACTGAAGCACTGCAGAGTAATGAGCCCAGACATACCACTTCCAAAGACCAGACCAACTGGATCCTTGCAACATACTAACCATCACAAAGCTAGAACCAGAACCCACTGAAGCACTGCAGACTAATGAGCGCAGACACATCACTTCCAAAGACCAGACCAACTGGATCCTTGCAGCATACTAACCACCACAAGCCTAGAACCAGAACCCACTTTAGCACGGCAGACTAATGAGCGCAGACACATCACTTACAAAGACCAGACCACTGGATCCTTGCAGCATACTAACCACTACAAACCTAGAACCATAACCAACTGAGGCACTGCAGACTAATCAGCACAGACACACCACTTCCAAAGACCAGACCAACTGGATCCTTGCAACATACTAACCACCACAAACCTAGAACCAGAAGCCACTGAAGCACTGCATATTAATGAGCACAGACACACCACTTCTAAAGACCAGAGCAACTGGATCATTGCAACATACTAACCACCACAAACCTAGAACCAGAAGCCACTGGAGCACTGCAGAGTAATGAGCACAGACACACCACTTCCAAAAACCAGACCAACTGGATCCTTGCAGCATACTAACCACCACAAACCTCGAACCAGAACCCACTGAAGCACTGCAGAGTAATGAGCACAGACACACCACTTCTAAAGACCAGACCAACTGGATCCTTGCAGCATACTAACCACCACAAACCTAGAACCAGAACCCACTGAAGCACAGCAGACTAATGGGCGCAGACACATCACTTCCAAAGACCAGACCAACTGGATCCTTGCAACATACTAACCACCACAAACCTAGAACCAGAAGCCACTGAAGCACTGCAGAGTAATGAGCCCAGACATACCACTTCCAAAGACCAGACCAACTGGATCCTTGCAA
Organism: Ambystoma mexicanum; assembly: GCF_040938575.1. NCBI lineage: Eukaryota > Metazoa > Chordata > Amphibia > Caudata > Ambystomatidae > Ambystoma > Ambystoma mexicanum. The sequence continues at coordinate 1,616,392,969 of NC_090937.1, forward strand.
CATACTAACCATCACAAAGCTAGAACCAGAACCCAATGAAGCACTGCAGAGTAATGAGAACATACACACCACTTCCAAAGACCACACCAACTGGATCCTTGCAACATACTAACCACCACAAACCGAGAAACAGAAGCCACTGAAGCACTGCAGAGTAATGAGCCCAGACATACCACTTCCAAAGATCAGACCAACTGGATCCTTGCAACATACTAACCATCACAAAGCTAGAACCAGAAGCCACTGAAGCACTGCAGATTAATGAGCACAGATGCACCACTTCTAAAGACCAGAGCAACTGGATCCTTGCAACATACTAACCACCACAAACCTAGAACCAGAAGCCATTGGAACACTGCAGAGTAATGAGCACAGACACACCACTTCCAAAAACCAGACCAACTGGATCCTTGCAGCATACTAACCACCACAAACCTTGAACCAGAAGCCACTGGAGCACTGCAGAGTAATGAGCTCAGACACACCACTTCTAAAGACCAGACCAACTCGATCCTTGCAGCATACTAACCACCACAAACCTAGAACCAGAACCCACTGAAGCACTGCAGACTAATGAGCACAGACACACCACTTCTAAAGACCAGACCAACTGGATCCTTGCCACATACTAACCACCACAAACCTAGAACCAGAACCCACTGAAGCACTGCAGACTAATCAGCACAGACACACCACTTCCAAAGACCAGAGCAACTGGATCCTTGCAACATACTAACCACCACAAACCTAGAACCAGAAGCCACTGGAGCACTGCAGAGTAATGAGCACAGACACACCACTTCCAAAAATCAGACCAACTGGATCTTTGCAACATACTAACCATCACAAAGCTAGAACCAGAACCCACTGAAGCACTGCAGACTAATGAGCACAGACACACCACTTCCAAGACCAGACCAACTGGATCCTTGCAGCATACTAACCACCACAAACCTAGAACCAGAACCCACTGAAGCACTGCAGAGTAATGAGCACAGACACAAAACTTCCAAATGCCAGACCAACTGGATCCTTGCAGCATACTAACCACCACAAACCTAGAACCAGAACCCACTGAAGCACTGCAGAGTAATGAGCACAGACACAAAACTTCCAAATGCCGGACCAACTGGATCCTTGCAGCATACTAACCACCACAAACCTAGAACCAGAACCCACTGAAGCACTGCAGAGTAATGAGCGCAGACACATCACTTCCAAAGACCAGACCAACTGGATCCTTGCAACATACTAACCACGACAAACCTAGAACCAGAAGCCACTGAAGCACTGCAGATTAATGAGCACTGACACACCACTTCTAAAGACCAGAGCAACTGGATCCTTGCAACATACTAACCACCACAAACCTAGAACCAGAAGCCACTGGAGCAATGCAGAGTAATGAGCACAGACACACCACTTCCAAAAACCAGACCAACTGGATCCTTGCAGCATACTAACCACCACACACCTAGAACCAGAACCCACTGAAGCACTGCAGAGTAATGCGCACAGACACACCACTTCTAAAGACCGGACCAACTGGATCCTTGCAGCATACTGACCACCACAAACCTAGAACCAGAAGCCACTGGAGCACTGCAGACTAATGAGCACAGATACACCACTTCCAAAGACCAGACCAACTGGATCCTTGCAGCATACTAACCACCACAGACGTAGAACAAGAACCCACTGAAGCACAGCAGACTAATGAGCGCAGACACATCACTTCCAAAGACCAGACCAACTGGATCCTTGCAACATACTAACCACCACAAACCTAGAACCAGAAGCCACTGAAGCACTGCAGAGTAATGAGCCCAGACATACCACTTCCAAAGACCAGACCAACTGGATCCTTGCAACATACTAACCATCACAAAGCTAGAACCAGAACCCAATGAAGCACTGCAGAGTAATGAGAACATACACACCACTTCCAAAGACCACACCAACTGGATCCTTGCAACATACTAACCACCACAAACCTAGAACCAGAACCCACTGAAGCACTGCAGAGTAATGAGAACATACACACCACTTCCAAAGACCACACCAACTGGATCCTTGCAACATACTAACCACCACAAACCTAGAACCAGAAGCCACTGGAGCACTGCAGAGTAATGAGCTCAGACACACCACTTCTAAAGACCAGACCAACTGGATCCTTGCAGCATACTAACCACCACAAACCTAGAACCAGAACCCACTGAAGCACTGCAGAGTAATGAGCACAGACACACCACTTCTAAAGACCAGAGCAACTGGATCCTTGCAACATACTAACCACCACAAACCTAGAACCAGAAGCCACTGAAGCACTGCAGATTAATGAGCACAGACACACCACTTCTAAAGACCAGAGCAACTGGATCCTTGCAACATACTAACCACCACAAACCTAGAACCAGAAGCCACTGGAGCACTGCAGAGTAATGAGCACAGACACACCACTTCCAAAAACCAGACCAACTGGATCCTTGCAGCATACTAACCACCACAAACCTCGAACCAGAACCACTGAAGCACTGCAGAGTAATGAGCACAGACACACCTCTTCTAAAGACCAGACCAACTGGATCCTTGCAGCATACTAACCACCACAAACCTAGAACCAGAACCCATTGAAGCACTGCAGACTAATGAGCACAGACACACCACTTCCAAAGACCAGGCCAACTGGATCCTTGCAGCATACTAACCACCACAAACCTAGAACCAGAACCCACTGAAGCACTGCAGAGTAATGAGCACAGACACACAACTTCCAAAGGCCAGACCAACTGGATCCTTGCAGCATACTAACCACCACAAACCTAGAACCAGAACCCACTGAAGCAATGCAGTCTAATGAGCACAGACACACCACTTCCAAAGACCAGACCAACTGGACCCTTGCAGTATACTAACCACCACAAAGCTAGAACCAGAACCCACTGAAGCACTGCAGACTAATGAGTGCAGACACACCACTTCCAAAGACCAGACCAGCTGGATCCTTGCAGCATACTAACCACTACAAACGTATAACCCGAACCCACTGACACACGGCAGACTAATGAGCGCAACGACACCACTTCCAAAGACCAGACCAACTGGATCCTTGCAGCATACTAACCACTACAAAGCTAGATCCAGAACCCACTGAAGCACTGCAGACTAATGAGCGCAGACACACCACTTCCAAAGACCAGAACAACTGGATCCTTGCAGCATACTAACCACCATAAACCTAGAACCAGAACCCACTGAAGCACTGGAGAGTAATGGACCACAAACCTAGAACCAGAACCCACTGAAGCACTACAGAGTAATGAGCGCCGACACACCACTTCCAAAGACCAGACCAACTGGATCCTTGCAACATACTAACCACCACAAACCTAGAACCAGAACCCACTGAAGCACGGTAGACTAATGAGCACAGACACACCACTTCCAAAGACCAGACCAACTGGATCCTTGCAGCATACTAACCACCACAAACCTAGAACCAGAACCCACTGAAGCACTGCAGAGTAATGAGCACAGATACACCACTTCCAAAGACCATACCAACTGGATTCTTGCAGCATACTAACCACCACAAACCTAGAACCAGAACCCACTGAAGCACTGCAGAGTAATGAGAACATACACACCACTTCCAAAGACCACACCAACTGGATCCTTGCAACATACTAACCACCACAAACCTAGAACCAGAAGCCACTGAAGCACTGCAGATTAATGAGCACAGACACACCACTTCTAAAGACCAGAGCAACTGGATCCTTGCAACATACTAACCACCACAAACCTAGAACCAGAAGCCACTGAAGCACTGCAGATTAATGAGCACAGACACACCGCTTCTAAAGACCAGAGCAACTGGATCTTTGCAACATACTAACCACCACAAACCTAGAACCAGAAGCCACTGGAGCACTGTAGAGTAATGAGCACAGACACACCACTTCCAAAAACCAGACCAACTGGATCCTTGCAACATACTAACCATCACAAAGCTAGAACCCGAACCCACTGAAGCACTGCAGACTAATGAGCACAGACACACCACTTCCAAATACCAGACCAACTGGATCCTTGCAGCATACTAACCATCACAAACCTAGAACCAGAACCCACTGATACACTGCAGAGTAATGAGCCCAGACATACCACTTCCAAAGACCAGACCAACTGGATCCTTGCAACATACTAACCACCACAAACCTAGAACCAGAACCCACTGGAGCACTGCAGAGTAATGAGCACAGACACACCACTTCCAAAGACCAGACCAACTGGATCCTTGCAGCATACTAACCACCACAAACCTCGAACCAGAACCACTGAAGCACTGCAGAGTAATGAGCACAGACACACCTCTTCTAAAGACCAGACCAACTGGATCCTTGCAGCATACTAACCACCACAAACCTAGAACCAGAACCCATTGAAGCACTGCAGATTAATGAGCACAGACACACCACTTCTAAAGACCAGAGCAACTGGATCCTTGCAGCATACTAACCACCACAAACCTAGAACCAGAACCCACTGAAGCACTGCAGAGTAATGAGCACAGACACAAAACTTCCAAATGCCAGACCAACTGGATCCTTGCAGCATACTAACCACCACAAACCTAGAACCAGAACCCACTGAAGCACTGCAGAGTAATGAGCACAGACACAAAACTTCCAAATGCCGGACCAACTGGATCCTTGCAGCATACTAACCACCACAACCTAGAACCAGAACCCACTGAAGCACTGCAGAGTAATGAGCGCAGACACATCACTTCCAAAGACCAGACCAACTGGATCCTTGCAACATACTAACCACGACAAACCTAGAACCAGAAGCCACTGAAGCACTGCAGATTAATGAGCACTGACACACCACTTCTAAAGACCAGAGCAACTGGATCCTTGCAACATACTAACCACCACAAACCTAGAACCAGAAGCCACTGGAGCAATGCAGAGTAATGAGCACAGACACACCACTTCCAAAAACCAGACCAACTGGATCCTTGCAGCATACTAACCACCACACACCTAGAACCAGAACCCACTGAAGCACTGCAGAGTAATGCGCACAGACACACCACTTCTAAAGACCGGACCAACTGGATCCTTGCAGCATACTGACCACCACAAACCTAGAACCAGAAGCCACTGGAGCACTGCAGACTAATGAGCACAGATACACCACTTCCAAAGACCAGACCAACTGGATCCTTGCAGCATACTAACCACCACAAACGTAGAACAAGAACCCACTGAAGCACAGCAGACTAATGAGCGCAGACACATCACTTCCAAAGACCAGACCAACTGGATCCTTGCAACATACTAACCACCACAAACCTAGAACCAGAAGCCACTGAAGCACTGCAGAGTAATGAGCCCAGACATACCACTTCCAAAGACCAGACCAACTGGATCCTTGCAACATACTAACCATCACAAAGCTAGAACCAGAACCCAATGAAGCACTGCAGAGTAATGAGAACATACACACCACTTCCAAAGACCACACCAACTGGATCCTTGCAACATACTAACCACCACAAACCTAGAACCAGAACCCACTGAAGCACTGCAGAGTAATGAGAACATACACACCACTTCCAAAGACCACACCAACTGGATCCTTGCAACATACTAACCACCACAAACCTAGAACCAGAAGCCACTGGAGCACTGCAGAGTAATGAGCTCAGACACACCACTTCTAAAGACCAGACCAACTGGATCCTTGCAGCATACTAACCACCACAAACCTAGAACCAGAACCCACTGAAGCACTGCAGAGTAATGAGCACAGACACACCACTTCTAAAGACCAGAGCAACTGGATCCTTGCAACATACTAACCACCACAAACCTAGAACCAGAAGCCACTGAAGCACTGCAGATTAATGAGCACAGACACACCACTTCTAAAGACCAGAGCAACTGGATCCTTGCAACATACTAACCACCACAAACCTAGAACCAGAAGCCACTGGAGCACTGCAGAGTAATGAGCACAGACACACCACTTCCAAAAACCAGACCAACTGGATCCTTGCAGCATACTAACCACCACAAACCTCGAACCAGAACCACTGAAGCACTGCAGAGTAATGAGCACAGACACACCTCTTCTAAAGACCAGACCAACTGGATCCTTGCAGCATACTAACCACCACAAACCTAGAACCAGAACCCATTGAAGCACTGCAGACTAATGAGCACAGACACACCACTTCCAAAGACCAGGCCAACTGGATCCTTGCAGCATACTAACCACCACAAACCTAGAACCAGAACCCACTGAAGCACTGCAGAGTAATGAGCACAGACACACAACTTCCAAAAGCCAGACCAACTGGATCCTTGCAGCATACTAACCACCACAAACCTAGAACCAGAACCCACTGAAGCAATGCAGTCTAATGAGCACAGACACACCACTTCCAAAGACCAGACCAACTGGACCCTTGCAGTATACTAACCACCACAAAGCTAGAACCAGAACCCACTGAAGCACTGCAGACTAATGAGTGCAGACACACCACTTCCAAAGACCAGACCAGCTGGATCCTTGCAGCATACTAACCACTACAAACGTATAACCCGAACCCACTGACACACGGCAGACTAATGAGCGCAACGACACCACTTCCAAAGACCAGACCAACTGGATCCTTGCAGCATACTAACCACTACAAAGCTAGATCCAGAACCCACTGAAGCACTGCAGACTAATGAGCGCAGACACACCACTTCCAAAGACCAGAACAACTGGATCCTTGCAGCATACTAACCACCATAAACCTAGAACCAGAACCCACTGAAGCACTGGAGAGTAATGGACCACAAACCTAGAACCAGAACCCACTGAAGCACTACAGAGTAATGAGCGCCGACACACCACTTCCAAAGACCAGACCAACTGGATCCTTGCAACATACTAACCACCACAAACCTAGAACCAGAACCCACTGAAGCACGGTAGACTAATGAGCACAGACACACCACTTCCAAAGACCAGACCAACTGGATCCTTGCAGCATACTAACCACCACAAACCTAGAACCAGAACCCACTGAAGCACTGCAGAGTAATGAGCACAGATACACCACTTCCAAAGACCATACCAACTGGATTCTTGCAGCATACTAACCACCACAAACCTAGAACCAGAACCCACTGAAGCACTGCAGAGTAATGAGAACATACACACCACTTCCAAAGACCACACCAACTGGATCCTTGCAACATACTAACCACCACAAACCTAGAACCAGAAGCCACTGAAGCACTGCAGATTAATGAGCACAGACACACCACTTCTAAAGACCAGAGCAACTGGATCCTTGCAACATACTAACCACCACAAACCTAGAACCAGAAGCCACTGAAGCACTGCAGATTAATGAGCACAGACACACCGCTTCTAAAGACCAGAGCAACTGGATCTTTGCAACATACTAACCACCACAAACCTAGAACCAGAAGCCACTGGAGCACTGTAGAGTAATGAGCACAGACACACCACTTCCAAAAACCAGACCAACTGGATCCTTGCAACATACTAACCATCACAAAGATAGAACCCGAACCCACTGAAGCACTGCAGACTAATGAGCACAGACACACCACTTCCAAATACCAGACCAACTGGATCCTTGCAGCATACTAACCATCACAAACCTAGAACCAGAACCCACTGATACACTGCAGAGTAATGAGCCCAGACATACCACTTCCAAAGACCAGACCAACTGGATCCTTGCAACATACTAACCACCACAAACCTAGAACCAGAACCCACTGGAGCACTGCAGAGTAATGAGCACAGACACACCACTTCCAAAGACCAGACCAACTGGATCCTTGCAGCATACTAACCACCACAAACCTCGAACCAGAACCACTGAAGCACTGCAGAGTAATGAGCACAGACACACCTCTTCTAAAGACCAGACCAACTGGATCCTTGCAGCATACTAACCACCACAAACCTAGAACCAGAACCCATTGAAGCACTGCAGATTAATGAGCACAGACACACCACTTCTAAAGACCAGAGCAACTGGATCCTTGCAACATACTAACCACCACAAACCTAGAACCAGAAGCAACTGGAGCACTGCAGAGTAATGAGCACAGACACACCACTTCCAAAAACCAGACCAACTGGATCCTTGCAGCATACTAACCACCACAAACCTCGAACCAGAAGCCACTGGAGCACTGCAGAGTAATGAGCTCAGACACACCACTTCTAAAGACCAGACCAATGGATCCTTGCAGCATACTAACCACCTTCCAAGGACCAGAGCAACTGGATCCTTGCAACATACTAACCACCACAAACCTAGAACCAGAAGCCACTGGAGCACTGCAGAGTAATGAGCACAGACACACCACTTCCAAAAACCAGACCAACTGGATCTTTGCAACATACTAACCATCACAAAGCTAGAACCCGAACCCACTGAAGCACTGCAGAGTAATGAGCACAGACACACAACTTCCAAAGACCAGACCAACTGGATCCTTGCAGCATACTAACCATCACAAACCTAGAACCAGAACCCACTGAAGCACTGCAGAGTAATGAGCCCAGACATACCACTTCCAAAGACCAGACCAACTGGATCCTTGCAACATACTAACCATCACAAAGCTAGAACCAGAACCCACTGAAGCACTGCAGACTAATGAGCGCAGACACATCACTTCCAAAGACCAGACCAACTGGATCCTTGCAGCATACTAACCACCACAAGCCTAGAACCAGAACCCACTTTAGCACGGCAGACTAATGAGCGCAGACACATCACTTCCAAAGACCAGACCACTGGATCCTTGCAGCATACTAACCACTACAAACCTAGAACCATAACCAACTGAGGCACTGCAGACTAATCAGCACAGACACACCACTTCCAAAGACCAGACCAACTGGATCCTTGCAACATACTAACCACCACAAACCTAGAACCAGAAGCCACTGAAGCACTGCATATTAATGAGCACAGACACACCACTTCTAAAGACCAGAGCAACTGGATCATTGCAACATACTAACCACCACAAACCTAGAACCAGAAGCCACTGGAGCACTGCAGAGTAATGAGCACAGACACACCACTTCCAAAAACCAGACCAACTGGATCCTTGCAGCATACTAACCACCACAAACCTCGAACCAGAACCCACTGAAGCACTGCAGAGTAATGAGCACAGACACACCACTTCTAAAGACCAGACCAACTGGATCCTTGCAGCATACTAACCACCACAAACCTAGAACCAGAACCCACTGAAGCACAGCAGACTAATGGGCGCAGACACATCACTTCCAAAGACCAGACCAACTGGATCCTTGCAACATACTAACCACCACAAACCTAGAACCAGAAGCCACTGAAGCACTGCAGAGTAATGAGCCCAGACATACCACTTCCAAAGACCAGACCAACTGGATCCTTGCAACATACTAACCATCACAAAGCTAGAACCAGAACCCAATGAAGCACTGCAGAGTAATGAGAACATACACACCACTTCCAAAGACCACACCAACTGGATCCTTGCAACATACTAACCACCACAAACCGAGAAACAGAAGCCACTGAAGCACTGCAGAGTAATGAGCCCAGACATACCACTTCCAAAGATCAGACCAACTGGATCCTTGCAACATACTAACCATCACAAAGCTAGAACCAGAAGCCACTGAAGCACTGCAGATTAATGAGCACAGATGCACCACTTCTAAAGACCAGAGCAACTGGATCCTTGCAACATACTAACCACCACAAACCTAGAACCAGAAGCCATTGGAGCACTGCAGAGTAATGAGCACAGACACACCACTTCCAAAAACCAGACCAACTGGATCCTTGCAGCATACTAACCACCACAAACCTTGAACCAGAAGCCACTGGAGCACTGCAGAGTAATGAGCTCAGACACACCACTTCTAAAGACCAGACCAACTCGATCCTTGCAGCATACTAACCACCACAAACCTAGAACCAGAACCCACTGAAGCACTGCAGACTAATGAGCACAGACACACCACTTCTAAAGACCAGACCAACTGGATCCTTGCCACATACTAACCACCACAAACCTAGAACCAGAACCCACTGAAGCACTGCAGACTAATCAGCACAGACACACCACTTCCAAAGACCAGAGCAACTGGATCCTTGCAACATACTAACCACCACAAACCTAGAACCAGAAGCCACTGGAGCACTGCAGAGTAATGAGCACAGACACACCACTTCCAAAAATCAGACCAACTGGATCTTTGCAACATACTAACCATCACAAAGCTAGAACCAGAACCCACTGAAGCACTGCAGACTAATGAGCACAGACACACCACTTCCATGACCAGACCAACTGGATCCTTGCAGCATACTAACCACCACAAACCTAGAACCAGAACCCACTGAAGCACTGCAGAGTAATGAGCACAGACACAAAACTTCCAAATTCCAGACCAACTGGATCCTTGCAGCATACTAACCACCACAAACCTAGAACCAGAACCCACTGAAGCACTGCAGAGTAATGAGCACAGACACAAAACTTCCAAATGCCGGACCAACTGGATCCTTGCAGCATACTAACCACCACAAACCTAGAACCAGAACCCACTGAAGCACTGCAGAGTAATGAGCGCAGACACATCACTTCCAAAGACCAGACCAACTGGATCCTTGCAACATACTAACCACCACAAACCTAGAACCAGAAGCCACTGAAGCACTGCAGATTAATGAGCACTGACACACCACTTCTAAAGACCAGAGCAACTGGATCCTTGCAACATACTAACCACCACAAACCTAGAACCAGAAGCCACTGGAGCAATGCAGAGTAATGAGCACAGACACACCACTTCCAAAAACCAGACCAACTGGATCCTTGCAGCATACTAACCACCACACACCTAGAACCAGAACCCACTGAAGCACTGCAGAGTAATGCGCACAGACACACCACTTCTAAAGACCGGACCAACTGGATCCTTGCAGCATACTGACCACCACAAACCTAGAACCAGAAGCCACTGGAGCACTGCAGACTAATGAGCACAGATACACCACTTCCAAAGACCAGACCAACTGGATCCTTGCAGCATACTAACCACCACAAACGTAGAACAAGAACCCACTGAAGCACAGCAGACTAATGAGCGCAGACACATCACTTCCAAAGACCAGACCAACTGGATCCTTGCAACATACTAACCACCACAAACCTAGAACCAGAAGCCACTGAAGCACTGCAGAGTAATGAGCCCAGACATACCACTTCCAAAGACCAGACCAACTGGATCCTTGCAACATACTAACCATCACAAAGCTAGAACCAGAACCCAATGAAGCACTGCAGAGTAATGAGAACATACACACCACTTCCAAAGACCACACCAACTGGATCCTTGCAACATACTAACCACCACAAACCTAGAACCAGAACCCACTGAAGCACTGCAGAGTAATGAGAACATACACACCACTTCCAAAGACCACACCAACTGGATCCTTGCAACATACTAACCACCACAAACCTAGAACCAGAAGCCACTGGAGCACTGCAGAGTAATGAGCTCAGACACACCACTTCTAAAGACCAGACCAACTGGATCCTTGCAGCATACTAACCACCACAAACCTAGAACCAGAACCCACTGAAGCACTGCAGAGTAATGAGCACAGACACACCACTTCTAAAGACCAGAGCAACTGGATCCTTGCAACATACTAACCACCACAAACCTAGAACCAGAAGCCACTGAAGCACTGCAGATTAATGAGCACAGACACACCACTTCTAAAGACCAGAGCAACTGGATCCTTGCAACATACTAACCACCACAAACCTAGAACCAGAAGCCACTGGAGCACTGCAGAGTAATGAGCACAGACACACCACTTCCAAAAACCAGACCAACTGGATCCTTGCAGCATACTAACCACCACAAACCTCGAACCAGAACCACTGAAGCACTGCAGAGTAATGAGCACAGACACACCTCTTCTAAAGACCAGACCAACTGGATCCTTGCAGCATACTAACCACCACAAACCTAGAACCAGAACCCATTGAAGCACTGCAGACTAATGAGCACAGACACACCACTTCCAAAGACCAGGCCAACTGGATCCTTGCAGCATACTAACCACCACAAACCTAGAACCAGAACCCACTGAAGCACTGCAGAGTAATGAGCACAGACACACAACTTCCAAAGGCCAGACCAACTGGATCCTTGCAGCATACTAACCACCACAAACCTAGAACCAGAACCCACTGAAGCAATGCAGTCTAATGAGCACAGACACACCACTTCCAAAGACCAGACCAACTGGACCCTTGCAGTATACTAACCACCACAAAGCTAGAACCAGAACCCACTGAAGCACTGCAGACTAATGAGTGCAGACACACCACTTCCAAAGACCAGACCAGCTGGATCCTTGCAGCATACTAACCACTACAAACGTATAACCCGAACCCACTGACACACGGCAGACTAATGAGCGCAACGACACCACTTCCAAAGACCAGACCAACTGGATCCTTGCAGCATACTAACCACTACAAAGCTAGATCCAGAACCCACTGAAGCACTGCAGACTAATGAGCGCAGACACACCACTTCCAAAGACCAGAACAACTGGATCCTTGCAGCATACTAACCACCATAAACCTAGAACCAGAACCCACTGAAGCACTGGAGAGTAATGGACCACAAACCTAGAACCAGAACCCACTGAAGCACTACAGAGTAATGAGCGCCGACACACCACTTCCAAAGACCAGACCAACTGGATCCTTGCAACATACTAACCACCACAAACCTAGAACCAGAACCCACTGAAGCACGGTAGACTAATGAGCACAGACACACCACTTCCAAAGACCAGACCAACTGGATCCTTGCAGCATACTAACCACCACAAACCTAGAACCAGAACCCACTGAAGCACTGCAGAGTAATGAGCACAGATACACCACTTCCAAAGACCATACCAACTGGATTCTTGCAGCATACTAACCACCACAAACCTAGAACCAGAACCCACTGAAGCACTGCAGAGTAATGAGAACATACACACCACTTCCAAAGACCACACCAACTGGATCCTTGCAACATACTAACCACCACAAACCTAGAACCAGAAGCCACTGAAGCACTGCAGATTAATGAGCACAGACACACCACTTCTAAAGACCAGAGCAACTGGATCCTTGCAACATACTAACCACCACAAACCTAGAACCAGAAGCCACTGAAGCACTGCAGATTAATGAGCACAGACACACCGCTTCTAAAGACCAGAGCAACTGGATCTTTGCAACATACTAACCACCACAAACCTAGAACCAGAAGCCACTGGAGCACTGTAGAGTAATGAGCACAGACACACCACTTCCAAAAACCAGACCAACTGGATCCTTGCAACATACTAACCATCACAAAGCTAGAACCCGAACCCACTGAAGCACTGCAGACTAATGAGCACAGACACACCACTTCCAAATACCAGACCAACTGGATCCTTGCAGCATACTAACCATCACAAACCTAGAACCAGAACCCACTGATACACTGCAGAGTAATGAGCCCAGACATACCACTTCCAAAGACCAGACCAACTGGATCCTTGCAACATACTAACCACCACAAACCTAGAACCAGAACCCACTGGAGCACTGCAGAGTAATGAGCACAGACACACCACTTCTAAAGACCAGAGCAACTGGATCCTTGCAACATACTAACCACCACAAACCTAGAACCAGAAGCCACTGAAGCACTGCAGATTAATGAGCACAGACACACCGCTTCTAAAGACCAGAGCAACTGGATCCTTGCAACATACTAACCACCACAAACCTAGAACCAGAAGCCACTGAAGCACTGCAGATTAATGAGCACAGACACACCGCTTCTAAAGACCAGAGCAACTGGATCCTTGCAACATACTAACCACCACAAACCTAGAACCAGTAGCCACTGGAGCACTGCAGAGTAATGAGCACAGACACACCACTTCTAAAGACCAGACCAACTGGATCCTTGCAGCATACTAACCACCACAAACCTAGAACCAGAACCCACTGAAGCACTGCAGAGTAATGAGCACAGACACACCACTTCTAAAGACCAGAGCAACTGGATCCTTGCAATATACTAACCACCACAAACCTTGAACCAGAAGCCACTGGAGCACTGCAGAGTAATGAGCACAGACACACCATTTCTAAAGACCAGACCAACTGGATCCTTGCAGCATACTAACCACCACAAACCTAGAACCAGAAGCCACTGGAGCACTGCAGAGTAATGAGCACAGACACACCACTTCCAAAAACCAGACCAACCGGATCCTTGCAAAATACCAACCATCACAAAGCTAGAACCAGAACCCACTGAAGCACTGCAGACTAATGAGCGCAGACACATCACTTCCAAAGACCAGACCAACTGGATCCTTGCAGCATACTAACCACCACAAACCTAGAACAAGAAGCCTCTGAAGCACTGCAGATTAATGAGCACAGTACACCACTTCTAAAGACCAGAGCAACTGGATCCTTGCAATATACTAACCACCACAAACCTAGAACCAGAAGCCACTGGAGCACTGCAGAGTAATGAGCACAGACACACCACTTCTAAAGACCAGAGCAACTGGATCCTTGCAATATACTAACCACCACAAACCTATAACCAGAAGCCTCGGAGCACTGCAGAGTAATGAGCACAGACACACCATTTCTAAAGACCAGACCAACTGGATCCTTGCAGCATACTAACCACCACAAACCTAGAACCAGAACCCATTGAAGCACTGCAGACTAATGAGCACAGACACACCACTTCCAAAGACCAGACCAACTGGGTCCTTGCAGCATACTAACCACCACAAACCTAGAACCAGAACCCACTGAAGCACTGCAGAGTAATGAGCACAGACACACAACTTCCAAATGCCAGACCAACTGGATCCTTGCAACATACTAACCACCACAAACCTAGAACCAGAACCCACTGAAGCACTGCAGAGTAATGAGCCCAGACACACCACTTCCAAAGGTCAGACCAACTGGATCCTTGAAGCATACTAACCACCACAAGCCTAGAACCAGAACCCACTGAAGCACGGCAGACTAATGAGCGCAGACACATCACTTTCAAAGACCAGACCACTGGATCCTTGCAGCATACTAACCACCACAAACCTAGAACCATAACCAACTGAGGCACTGCAGACTAATCAGCACAGACACACCACTTCCAAAGACCAGACCAACTGGATCCTTGCAACATACTAACCACCACAAACCTAGAACCAGAATCCACTGAAGCACTGCAGATTAATGAGCACTGACACACCACTTCTAAAGACCAGAGCAACTGGATCCTTGCAACATACTAACCACCACAAACCTAGAACCAGAAGCCACTGGAGCAATGCAGAGTAATGAGCACAGACACACCACTTCCAAAAACCAGACCAACTGGATCCTTGCAGCATACTAACCACCACAAACCTCGAACCAGAAGCCACTGGAGCACTGCAGAGTAATGAGCTCAGACACACCACTTCTAAAGACCGGACCAACTGGATCCTTGCAGCATACTAACCACCACAAACCTAGAACCAGAACCCATTGAAGCACTGCAGACTAATGAGCACAGATACACCACTTCCAAAGACCAGACCAACTGGATCCTTGCAGCATACTAACCACCACAAACCTAGAACCAGAACCCACCGAAGCACAGCAGACTAATGAGCGCAGACACATCACTTCCAAAGACCAGACCAACTGGATCTTTGCAACATACTAACCACCACAAACCTGGAACCAGAAGCCACTGAAGCACTGCAGACTAATCAGCACAGACACACCACTTCCAAAGACCAGAACAACTGGATCCTTGCAACATACCAACCACCACAAACCTAGAACCAGAAGCCATTGGAGCACTGCAGAGTAATGAGCACAGACACACCACTTCCAAAAACAAGACCAACTGGATCCTTGCAGCATACTAACCACCACAAACCTCGAACCAGAAGCCACTGGAGCACTGCAGAGTAATGAGCTCAGACACACCACTTCTAAAGACCAGACAAACTCGATCCTTGCAGCATACTAACCACCACAAACCTAGAACCAGAACCCACTGAAGCACTGCAGACTAATGAGCGCAGACACATCACTTCCAAAGACCAGACCAACTGGATCTTTGCAACATACTAACCATCACAAAGCTAGAACCCGAACCCACTGAAGCACTGCAGAGTAATGAGCACAGACACACAACTTCCAAAGACCAGACCAACTGGATCCTTGCAGCATACTAACCATCACAAACCTAGAACCAGAACCCACTGAAGCACTGCAGAGTAATGAGCCCAGACATACCACTTCCAAAGACCAGACCAACTGGATCCTTGCAACATACTAACCATCACAAAGCTAGAACCAGAACCCACTGAAGCACTGCAGACTAATGAGCGCAGACACATCACTCCCAAAGACCAGACCAACTGGATCCTTGCAGCATACTAACCATCACAAAGCTAGAACCCGAACCCACTGAAGCACTGCAGAGTAATGAGCACAGACACACAACTTCCAAAGACCAGACCAACTGGATCCTTGCAGCATACTAACCATCACAAACCTAGAACCAGAAGCCACTGGAGCACTGCAGAGTAATGAGAACATACACACCACTTCCAAAGACCACACCAACTGGATCCTTGCAACATACTAACCACCACAAACCTAGAACCAGAAGCCACTGGAGCACTGCAGAGTAATGAGCTCAGAAACACCACTTCTAAAGACCAGACCAACTGGATCCTTGCAGCATACTAACCACCACAAACCTAGAACCAGAACCCACTGAAGCACTGAAGAGTAATGAGCACAGACACACCACTTCTAAAGACCAGAGCATTTGGATCCTTGCAACATACTAACCACCACAAACCTAGAACCAGAAGCCACTGAAGCACTGCAGATTAATGAGCACAGACACACCACTTCTAAAGACCAGAGCAACTGGATCCTTGCAACATACTAACCACCACAAACCTAGAACCAGAAGCAACTGGAGCACTGCAGAGTAATGAGCACAGACACACCACTTCCAAAAACCAGACCAACTGGATCCTTGCAGCATACTAACCACCACAAACCTCGAACCAGAAGCCACTGGAGCACTGCAGAGTAATGAGCTCAGACACACCACTTCTAAAGACCAGACCAATGGATCCTTGCAGCATACTAACCACATTCCAAGGACCAGAGCAACTGGATCCTTGCAACATACTAACCACCACAAACCTAGAACCAGAAGCCACTGGAGCACTGCAGAGTAATGAGCACAGACACACCACTTCCAAAAACCAGACCAACTGGATCTTTGCAACATACTAACCATCACAAAGCTAGAACCCGAACCCACTGAAGCACTGCAGAGTAATGAGCACAGACACACAACTTCCAAAGACCAGACCAACTGGATCCTTGCAGCATACTAACCATCACAAACCTAGAACCAGAACCCACTGAAGCACTGCAGAGTAATGAGCCCAGACATACCACTTCCAAAGACCAGACCAACTGGATCCTTGCAACATACTAACCATCACAAAGCTAGAACCAGAACCCACTGAAGCACTGCAGACTAATGAGCGCAGACACATCACTTCCAAAGACCAGACCAACTGGATCCTTGCAGCATACTAACCACCACAAGCCTAGAACCAGAACCCACTTTAGCACGGCAGACTAATGAGCGCAGACACATCACTTCCAAAGACCAGACCACTGGATCCTTGCAGCATACTAACCACTACAAACCTAGAACCATAACCAACTGAGGCACTGCAGACTAATCAGCACAGACACACCACTTCCAAAGACCAGACCAACTGGATCCTTGCAACATACTAACCACCACAAACCTAGAACCAGAAGCCACTGAAGCACTGCATATTAATGAGCACAGACACACCACTTCTAAAGACCAGAGCAACTGGATCCTTGCAACATACTAACCACCACAAACCTAGAACCAGAAGCCACTGGAGCACTGCAGAGTAATGAGCACAGACACACCACTTCCAAAAACCAGACCAACTGGATTCTTGCAGCATACTAACCACCACAAACCTCGAACCAGAACCCACTGAAGCACTGCAGAGTAATGAGCACAGACACACCACTTCTAAAGACCAGACCAACTGGATCCTTGCAGCATACTAACCACCACAAACCTAGAACCAGAACCCACTGAAGCACAGCAGACTAATGGGCGCAGACACATCACTTCCAAAGACCAGACCAACTGGATCCTTGCAACATACTAACCACCACAAACCTAGAACCAGAAGCCACTGAAGCACTGCAGAGTAATGAGCCCAGACATACCACTTCCAAAGACCAGACCAACTGGATCCTTGCAACATACTAACCATCACAAAGCTAGAACCAGAACCCAATGAAGCACTGCAGAGTAATGAGAACATACACACCACTTCCAAAGACCACACCAACTGGATCCTTGCAACATACTAACCACCACAAACCGAGAACCAGAAGCCACTGAAGCACTGCAGAGTAATGAGCCCAGACATACCACTTCCAAAGATCAGACCAACTGGATCCTTGCAACATACTAACCATCACAAAGCTAGAACCAGAAGCCACTGAAGCACTGCAGATTAATGAGCACAGACGCACCACTTCTAAAGACCAGAGCAACTGGATCCTTGCAACATACTAACCACCACAAACCTAGAACCAGAAGCCATTGGAGCACTGCAGAGTAATGAGCACAGACACACCACTTCCAAAAACCAGACCAACTGGATCCTTGCAGCATACTAACCACCACAAACCTCGAACCAGAAGCCACTGGAGCACTGCAGAGTAATGAGCTCAGACACACCACTTCTAAAGACCAGACCAACTCGATCCTTGCAGCATACTAAGCACCACAAACCTAGAACCAGAACCCACTGAAGCACTGCAGACTAATGAGCACAGACACACCACTTCTAAAGACCAGACCAACTGGATCCTTGCCACATACTAACCACCACAAACCTAGAACCAGAACCCACTGAAGCACTGCAGACTAATCAGCACAGACACACCACTTCCAAAGACCAGAGCAACTGGATCCTTGCAACATACTAACCACCACAAACCTAGAACCAGAAGCCACTGGAGCACTGCAGAGTAATGAGCACAGACACACCACTTCCAAAAATCAGACCAACTGGATCTTTGCAACATACTAACCACCACAAACCTAGAACCAGAACCCACTGAAGCACTGCAGAGTAATGAGCACAGACACAAAACTTCCAAATGCCAGACCAACTGGATCCTTGCAGCATACTAACCACCACAAACCTAGAACCAGAACCCACTGAAGCACTGCAGCGTAATGAGCACAGACACAAAACTTCCAAATGCCAGACCAACTGGATCCTTGCAGCATACTAACCACCACAAACCTAGAACCAGAACCCACTGAAGCACTGCAGAGTAATGAGCGCAGACACATCACTTCCAAAGACCAGACCAACTGGATCCTTGCAACATACTAACCACCACAAACCTAGAACCAGAAGCCACTGAAGCACTGCAGATTAATGAGCACTGACACACCACTTCTAAAGACCAGAGCAACTGGATCCTTGCAACATACTAACCACCACAAACCTAGAACCAGAAGCCACTGGAGCAATGCAGAGTAATGAGCACAGACACACCACTTCCAAAAACCAGACCAACTGGATCCTTGCAGCATACTAACCACCACACACCTAGAACCAGAACCCACTGAAGCACTGCAGAGTAATGCGCAAAGACACACCACTTCTAAAGACCGGACCAACTGGATCCTTGCAGCATACTAACCACCACAAACCTAGAAAAAGAAGCCACTGGAGCACTGCAGACTAATGAGCACAGATACACCACTTCCAAAGACCAGACCAACTGGATCCTTGCAGCATACTAACCACCACAAACGTAGAACAAGAACCCACTGAAGCACAGCAGACTAATGAGCGCAGACACATCACTTCCAAAGACCAGACCAACTGGATCCTTGCAACATACTAACCACCACAAACCTAGAACCAGAAGCCACTGAAGCACTGCAGAGAAATGAGCCCAGACATACCACTTCCAAAGACCAGACCAACTGGATCCTTGCAACATACTAACCATCACAAAGCTAGAACCAGAACCCAATGAAGCACTGCAGAGTAATGAGAACATACACACCACTTCCAAAGACCACACCAACTGGATCCTTGCAACATACTAACCACCACAAACCTAGAACCAGAACCCACTGAAGCACTGCAGAGTAATGAGAACATACACACCACTTCCAAAGACCACACCAACTGGATCCTTGCAACATACTAACCACCACAAACCTAGAACCAGAAGCCACTGGAGCACTGCAGAGTAATGAGCTCAGACACACCACTTCTAAAGACCAGACCAACTGGATCCTTGCAGCATACTAACCACCACAAACCTAGAACCAGAACCCACTGAAGCACTGCAGAGTAATGAGCACAGACACACCACTTCTAAAGACCAGAGCAACTGGATCCTTGCAACATACTAACCACCACAAACCTAGAACCAGAAGCCACTGAAGCACTGCAGATTAATGAGCACAGACACACCACTTCTAAAGACCAGAGCAACTGGATCCTTGCAACATACTAACCACCACAAACCTAGAACCAGAAGCCACTGGAGCACTGCAGAGTAATGAGCACAGACACACCACTTCCAAAAACCAGACCAACTGGATCCTTGCAGCATACTAACCACCACAAACCTCGAACCAGAACCACTGAAGCACTGCAGAGTAATGAGCACAGACACACCTCTTCTAAAGACCAGACCAACTGGATCCTTGCAGCATACTAACCACCACAAACCTAGAACCAGAACCCATTGAAGCACTGCAGACTAATGAGCACAGACACACCACTTCCAAAGACCAGGCCAACTGGATCCTTGCAGCATACTAACCACCACAAACCTAGAACCAGAACCCACTGAAGCACTGCAGAGTAATGAGCACAGACACACAACTTCCAAAGGCCAGACCAACTGGATCCTTGCAGCATACTAACCACCACACACCTAGAACCAGAACCCACTGAAGCAATGCAGTCTAATGAGCACAGACACACCACTTCCAAAGACCAGACCAACTGGACCCTTGCAGTATACTAACCACCACAAAGCTAGAACCAGAACCCACTGAAGCACTGCAGACTAATGAGTGCAGACACACCACTTCCAAAGACCAGACCAGCTGGATCCTTGCAGCATACTAACCACTACAAACGTTTAACCCGAACCCACTGACGCACGGCAGACTAATGAGCGCAACGACACCACTTCCAAAGACCAGACCAACTGGATCCTTGCAGCATACTAACCACTACAAAGCTAGATCCAGAACCCACTGAAGCACTGCAGACTAATGAGCGCAGACACACCACTTCCAAAGACCAGACCAACTGGATCCTTGCAGCATACTAACCAGCATAAACCTAGAACCAGAACCCACTGAAGCACTGCAGAGTAATGGACAACAAACCTAGAACCAGAACCCACTGAAGCACTACAGAGTAATGAGCGCCGACACACCACTTCCAAAGACCAGACCAACTGGATCCTTGCAGCATACTAACCACCACAAACGTAGAACAAGAACCCACTGAAGCACAGCAGACTAATGAGCGCAGACACATCACTTCCAAAGACCAGACCAACTGGATCCTTGCAACATACTAACCACCACAAACCTAGAACCAGAAGCCACTGAAGCACTGCAGAGAAATGAGCCCAGACATACCACTTCCAAAGACCAGACCAACTGGATCCTTGCAACATACTAACCATCACAAAGCTAGAACCAGAACCCAATGAAGCACTGCAGAGTAATGAGAACATACACACCACTTCCAAAGACCACACCAACTGGATCCTTGCAACATACTAACCACCACAAACCTAGAACCAGAACCCACTGAAGCACTGCAGAGTAATGAGAACATACACACCACTTCCAAAGACCACACCAACTGGATCCTTGCAACATACTAACCACCACAAACCTAGAACCAGAAGCCACTGGAGCACTGCAGAGTAATGAGCTCAGACACACCACTTCTAAAGACCAGACCAACTGGATCCTTGCAGCATACTAACCACCACAAACCTAGAACCAGAACCCACTGAAGCACTGCAGAGTAATGAGCACAGACACACCACTTCTAAAGACCAGAGCAACTGGATCCTTGCAACATACTAACCACCACAAACCTAGAACCAGAAGCCACTGAAGCACTGCAGATTAATGAGCACAGACACACCACTTCTAAAGACCAGAGCAACTGGATCCTTGCAACATACTAACCACCACAAACCTAGAACCAGAAGCCACTGGAGCACTGCAGAGTAATGAGCACAGACACACCACTTCCAAAAACCAGACCAACTGGATCCTTGCAGCATACTAACCACCACAAACCTCGAACCAGAACCACTGAAGCACTGCAGAGTAATGAGCACAGACACACCTCTTCTAAAGACCAGACCAACTGGATCCTTGCAGCATACTAACCACCACAAACCTAGAACCAGAACCCATTGAAGCACTGCAGACTAATGAGCACAGACACACCACTTCCAAAGACCAGGCCAACTGGATCCTTGCAGCATACTAACCACCACAAACCTAGAACCAGAACCCACTGAAGCACTGCAGAGTAATGAGCACAGACACACAACTTCCAAAGGCCAGACCAACTGGATCCTTGCAGCATACTAACCACCACACACCTAGAACCAGAACCCACTGAAGCAATGCAGCCTAATGAGCACAGACACACCACTTCCAAAGACCAGACCAACTGGACCCTTGCAGTATACTAACCACCACAAAGCTAGAACCAGAACCCACTGAAGCACTGCAGACTAATGAGTGCAGACACACCACTTCCAAAGACCAGACCAGCTGGATCCTTGCAGCATACTAACCACTACAAACGTATAACCCGAACCCACTGACGCACGGCAGACTAATGAGCGCAACGACACCACTTCCAAAGACCAGACCAACTGGATCCTTGCAGCATACTAACCACCATAAACCTAGAACCAGAACCCACTGAAGCACTGCAGAGTAATGGACAACAAACCTAGAACCAGAACCCACTGAAGCACTACAGAGTAATGAGCGCCGACACACCACTTCCAAAGACCAGACCAACTGGATCCTTGGCAGCATACTAACCACCACAAACCTAGAACCAGAACCCACTGAAGCACTGCAGAGTAATGAGCACAGATACACCACTTCCAAAGAC
The DNA here is from genome assembly GCF_040938575.1 of Ambystoma mexicanum. Taxonomy (NCBI): domain Eukaryota; kingdom Metazoa; phylum Chordata; class Amphibia; order Caudata; family Ambystomatidae; genus Ambystoma; species Ambystoma mexicanum. The sequence continues at coordinate 1,616,416,448 of NC_090937.1, forward strand.
CAGACCAACTGGATTCTTGCAGCATACTAACCACCACAAACCTAGAACCAGAACCCACTGAAGCACTGCAGAGTAATGAGAACATACACACCACTTCCAAAGACCACACCAACTGGATCCTTGCAACATACTAACCACCACAAACCTAGAACCAGAAGCCACTGAAGCACTGCAGATTAATGAGCACAGACACACCACTTCTAAAGACCAGAGCAACTGGATCCTTGCAACATACTAACCACCACAAACCTAGAACCAGAAGCCACTGAAGCACTGCAGATTAATGAGCACAGACACACCGCTTCTAAAGACCAGAGCAACTGGATCTTTGCAACATACTAACCACCACAAACCTAGAACCAGAAGCCACTGGAGCACTGCAGAGTAATGAGCACAGACACACCACTTCCAAAAACCAGACCAACTGGATCCTTGCAACATACTAACCATCACAAAGCTAGAACCCGAACCCACTGAAGCACTGCAGACTAATGAGCACAGACACACCACTTCCAAATACCAGACCAACTGGATCCTTGCAGCATACTAACCATCACAAACCTAGAACCAGAACCCACTGATACACTGCAGAGTAATGAGCCCAGACATACCACTTCCAAAGACCAGACCAACTGGATCCTTGCAACATACTAACCACCACAAACCTAGAACCAGAACCCACTGGAGCACTGCAGAGTAATGAGCACAGACACACCACTTCTAAAGACCAGAGCAACTGGATCCTTGCAACATACTAACCACCACAAACCTAGAACCAGAAGCCACTGAAGCACTGCAGATTAATGAGCACAGACACACCGCTTCTAAAGACCAGAGCAACTGGATCCTTGCAACATACTAACCACCACAAACCTAGAACCAGAAGCCACTGAAGCACTGCAGATTAATGAGCACAGACACACCGCTTCTAAAGACCAGAGCAACTGGATCCTTGCAACATACTAACCACCACAAACCTAGAACCAGTAGCCACTGGAGCACTGCAGAGTAATGAGCACAGACACACCACTTCTAAAGACCAGACCAACTGGATCCTTGCAGCATACTAACCACCACAAACCTAGAACCAGAACCCACTGAAGCACTGCAGAGTAATGAGCACAGACACACCACTTCTAAAGACCAGAGCAACTGGATCCTTGCAATATACTAACCACAACAAACCTTGAACCAGAAGCCACTGGAGCACTGCAGAGTAATGAGCACAGACACACCACTTCTAAAGACCAGAGCAACTGGATCCTTGCAACATACTAACCACCACAAACCTAGAACCAGAAGCCACTGAAGCACTGCAGATTAATGAGCACAGACACACCACTTCTAAAGACCAGAGCAACTGGATCCTTGCAACATACTAACCACCACAAACCTAGAACCAGAAGCCACTGGAGCACTGCAGAGTAATGAGCACAGACACACCACTTCCAAAAACCAGACCAACTGGATCCTTGCAGCATACTAACCACCACAAACCTCGAACCAGAACCACTGAAGCACTGCAGAGTAATGAGCACAGACACACCTCTTCTAAAGACCAGACCAACTGGATCCTTGCAGCATACTAACCACCACAAACCTAGAACCAGAACCCATTGAAGCACTGCAGACTAATGAGCACAGACACACCACTTCCAAAGACCAGGCCAACTGGATCCTTGCAGCATACTAACCACCACAAACCTAGAACCAGAACCCACTGAAGCACTGCAGAGTAATGAGCACAGACACACAACTTCCAAAGGCCAGACCAACTGGATCCTTGCAGCATACTAACCACCACACACCTAGAACCAGAACCCACTGAAGCAATGCAGTCTAATGAGCACAGACACACCACTTCCAAAGACCAGACCAACTGGACCCTTGCAGTATACTAACCACCACAAAGCTAGAACCAGAACCCACTGAAGCACTGCAGACTAATGAGTGCAGACACACCACTTCCAAAGACCAGACCAGCTGGATCCTTGCAGCATACTAACCACTACAAACGTTTAACCCGAACCCACTGACGCACGGCAGACTAATGAGCGCAACGACACCACTTCCAAAGACCAGACCAACTGGATCCTTGCAGCATACTAACCACTACAAAGCTAGATCCAGAACCCACTGAAGCACTGCAGACTAATGAGCGCAGACACACCACTTCCAAAGACCAGACCAACTGGATCCTTGCAGCATACTAACCAGCATAAACCTAGAACCAGAACCCACTGAAGCACTGCAGAGTAATGGACAACAAACCTAGAACCAGAACCCACTGAAGCACTACAGAGTAATGAGCGCCGACACACCACTTCCAAAGACCAGACCAACTGGATCCTTGCAGCATACTAACCACCACAAACGTAGAACAAGAACCCACTGAAGCACAGCAGACTAATGAGCGCAGACACATCACTTCCAAAGACCAGACCAACTGGATCCTTGCAACATACTAACCACCACAAACCTAGAACCAGAAGCCACTGAAGCACTGCAGAGAAATGAGCCCAGACATACCACTTCCAAAGACCAGACCAACTGGATCCTTGCAACATACTAACCATCACAAAGCTAGAACCAGAACCCAATGAAGCACTGCAGAGTAATGAGAACATACACACCACTTCCAAAGACCACACCAACTGGATCCTTGCAACATACTAACCACCACAAACCTAGAACCAGAACCCACTGAAGCACTGCAGAGTAATGAGAACATACACACCACTTCCAAAGACCACACCAACTGGATCCTTGCAACATACTAACCACCACAAACCTAGAACCAGAAGCCACTGGAGCACTGCAGAGTAATGAGCTCAGACACACCACTTCTAAAGACCAGACCAACTGGATCCTTGCAGCATACTAACCACCACAAACCTAGAACCAGAACCCACTGAAGCACTGCAGAGTAATGAGCACAGACACACCACTTCTAAAGACCAGAGCAACTGGATCCTTGCAACATACTAACCACCACAAACCTAGAACCAGAAGCCACTGAAGCACTGCAGATTAATGAGCACAGACACACCACTTCTAAAGACCAGAGCAACTGGATCCTTGCAACATACTAACCACCACAAACCTAGAACCAGAAGCCACTGGAGCACTGCAGAGTAATGAGCACAGACACACCACTTCCAAAAACCAGACCAACTGGATCCTTGCAGCATACTAACCACCACAAACCTCGAACCAGAACCACTGAAGCACTGCAGAGTAATGAGCACAGACACACCTCTTCTAAAGACCAGACCAACTGGATCCTTGCAGCATACTAACCACCACAAACCTAGAACCAGAACCCATTGAAGCACTGCAGACTAATGAGCACAGACACACCACTTCCAAAGACCAGGCCAACTGGATCCTTGCAGCATACTAACCACCACAAACCTAGAACCAGAACCCACTGAAGCACTGCAGAGTAATGAGCACAGACACACAACTTCCAAAGGCCAGACCAACTGGATCCTTGCAGCATACTAACCACCACACACCTAGAACCAGAACCCACTGAAGCAATGCAGCCTAATGAGCACAGACACACCACTTCCAAAGACCAGACCAACTGGACCCTTGCAGTATACTAACCACCACAAAGCTAGAACCAGAACCCACTGAAGCACTGCAGACTAATGAGTGCAGACACACCACTTCCAAAGACCAGACCAGCTGGATCCTTGCAGCATACTAACCACTACAAACGTATAACCCGAACCCACTGACGCACGGCAGACTAATGAGCGCAACGACACCACTTCCAAAGACCAGACCAACTGGATCCTTGCAGCATACTAACCACCATAAACCTAGAACCAGAACCCACTGAAGCACTGCAGAGTAATGGACAACAAACCTAGAACCAGAACCCACTGAAGCACTACAGAGTAATGAGCGCCGACACACCACTTCCAAAGACCAGACCAACTGGATCCTTGGCAGCATACTAACCACCACAAACCTAGAACCAGAACCCACTGAAGCACTGCAGAGTAATGAGCACAGATACACCACTTCCAAAGACCAGACCAACTGGATTCTTGCAGCATACTAACCACCACAAACCTAGAACCAGAACCCACTGAAGCACTGCAGAGTAATGAGAACATACACACCACTTCCAAAGACCACACCAACTGGATCCTTGCAACATACTAACCACCACAAACCTAGAACCAGAAGCCACTGAAGCACTGCAGATTAATGAGCACAGACACACCACTTCTAAAGACCAGAGCAACTGGATCCTTGCAACATACTAACCACCACAAACCTAGAACCAGAAGCCACTGAAGCACTGCAGATTAATGAGCACAGACACACCGCTTCTAAAGACCAGAGCAACTGGATCTTTGCAACATACTAACCACCACAAACCTAGAACCAGAAGCCACTGGAGCACTGCAGAGTAATGAGCACAGACACACCACTTCCAAAAACCAGACCAACTGGATCCTTGCAACATACTAACCATCACAAAGCTAGAACCCGAACCCACTGAAGCACTGCAGACTAATGAGCACAGACACACCACTTCCAAATACCAGACCAACTGGATCCTTGCAGCATACTAACCATCACAAACCTAGAACCAGAACCCACTGATACACTGCAGAGTAATGAGCCCAGACATACCACTTCCAAAGACCAGACCAACTGGATCCTTGCAACATACTAACCACCACAAACCTAGAACCAGAACCCACTGGAGCACTGCAGAGTAATGAGCACAGACACACCACTTCTAAAGACCAGAGCAACTGGATCCTTGCAACATACTAACCACCACAAACCTAGAACCAGAAGCCACTGAAGCACTGCAGATTAATGAGCACAGACACACCGCTTCTAAAGACCAGAGCAACTGGATCCTTGCAACATACTAACCACCACAAACCTAGAACCAGAAGCCACTGAAGCACTGCAGATTAATGAGCACAGACACACCGCTTCTAAAGACCAGAGCAACTGGATCCTTGCAACATACTAACCACCACAAACCTAGAACCAGTAGCCACTGGAGCACTGCAGAGTAATGAGCACAGACACACCACTTCTAAAGACCAGACCAACTGGATCCTTGCAGCATACTAACCACCACAAACCTAGAACCAGAACCCACTGAAGCACTGCAGAGTAATGAGCACAGACACACCACTTCTAAAGACCAGAGCAACTGGATCCTTGCAATATACTAACCACAACAAACCTTGAACCAGAAGCCACTGGAGCACTGCAGAGTAATGAGCACAGATACACCACTTCCAAAGACCAGACCAACTGGATCCTTGCAGCATACTAACCACCACAAACCTAGAACCAGATCCCACCGAAGCACAGCAGACTAATGAGCGCAGACACATCACTTCCAAAGACCAGACCAACTGGATCTTTGCAACATACTAACCACCACAAACCTGGAACCAGAAGCCACTGAAGCACTGCAGAGTAATGAGAACATACACACCACTTCCAAAGACCACACCAACTGGATCCTTGCAACATACTAACCACCACAAACCTAGAACCAGAAGCCACTGGAGCACTGCAGAGTAATGAGCTCAGACACACCACTTCTAAAGACCAGACCAACTGGATCCTTGCAGCATACTAACCACCACAAACCTAGAACCAGAACCCACTGAAGCACTGCAGAGTAATGAGCACAGACACACCACTTCTAAAGACCAGAGCAACTGGATCCTTGCAACATACTAACCACCACAAACCTAGAACCAGAAGCCACTGAAGCACTGCAGATTAATGAGTACAGACACACCACTTCTAAAGACCAGAGCAACTGGATCCTTGCAACATACTAACCACCACAAACCTAGAACCAGAAGCCACTGGAGCACTGCAGAGTAATGAGCACAGACACACCACTTCCAAAGACCAGACCAACTGGATCCTTGCAGCATACTAACCACCACAAACCTAGAACCAGAACCCACTGAAGCAATGCAGTCTAATGAGCACAGACACACCACTTCCAAAGACCAGACCAACTGGACCCTTGCAGTATACTAACCACCACAAAGCTAGAACCAGAACCCACTGAAGCACTGCAGACTAATGAGCGCAGACACACCACGTCCAAAGACCAGACCAGCTGGATCCTTGCAGCATACTAACCACCAAAAACCTAGAACCAGAACCCACTGAAGCACTGCAGAATAATGAGCGCAGACACACCACTTCCAAATACCAGACCAGCTGGATCCTTGCAGCATACTAACCACCACAAACCTATAACCCGAACCCACTGACACACGGCAGACTAATGAGCGCAGCGACACCACTTCCAAAGACCAGACCAACTGGATCCTTGCAGCATACTAACCACTACAAAGCTAGATCCAGAACCCACTGAAGCACTGCAGACTAATGAACGCAGACACACCACTTCCAAAGACCAGACCAACTGGATCCTTGCAGCATACTAACCACCATAAACCTAGAACCAGAACCCACTGAAGCACTGCAGAGTAATGGACCACAAACCTAGAACCAGAACCCACTGAAGCACTACAGAGTAATGAGCGCCGACACACCACTTCCAAAGACCAGACCAACTGGATCCTTGCAGCATACTAACCACCACAAAGCTAGAACCAGAACCCACTGAAGCACTGCAGACTAATGAGCACAGACACACCACTTCTAAAGACCAGACCAACTGGATCCTTGCAGCATACTAACCACCACAAACCTAGAACCAGAACCCACTGAAGCACTGCATAGTAATGAGCACAGATACACCACTTCCAAAGACCAGACCAACTGGATCCTTGCAGCATACTAACCACCACAAACCTAGAACCAGAACCCACTGAAGCACTGCAGAGTAATATGAACATACACACCACTTCCAAAGACCACACCAACTGGATCCTTGCAACATACTAACCACCACAAACCTAGAACCAGAAGCCACTGAAGCACTGCAGATTAATGAGCACAGACACACCACTTCTAAAGACCAGAGCAACTGGATCCTTGCAACATACTAACCACCACAAACCTAGAACCAGAAGCCACTGAAGCACTGCAGATTAATGAGCACAGACACACCGCTTCTAAAGACCAGAGCAACTGGATCTTTGCAATATACTAACCACCACAAACCTAGAACCAGAAGCCACTGGAGCACTGCAGAGTAATGAGCACAGACACACCACTTCCAAAAACCAGACCAACTGGATCCTTGCAACATACTAACCATCACAAAGCTAGAACCCGAACCCACTGAAGCACTGCAGACTAATGAGCACAGACACACCACTTCCGAAGACCAGACCAACTGGATCCTTGCAGCATACTAACCATCACAAACCTAGAACCAGAACCCACTGAAACACTGCAGAGCAATGAGCCCAGACATACCACTTCCAAAGACCAGAGCAAAAAGTATGTTGCAAGGACCAACTGGATCCTTGCAACATACTAACCATCACAAAGCTAGAACCAGAACCCACTGAAGCACTGCAGAGTAATGAGAACATACACACCACTTCCAAAGACCACACCAACTGGATCCTTGCAACATACTAACCACCACAAACCTAGAACCAGAAGCCACTGAAGCACTGCAGATTAATGAACAAAGACACAACACTTCTAAAGACCAGAACAACTAGATCCTTGCAACATACTAACCACCACAAACCTAGAACCAGAACCCACTGAAGCACTGCAGAGTAATGAGAACATACACACCACTTCCAAAGACCACACCAACTGGATCCTTGCAACATACTAACCACCACAAACCTAGAACCAGAAGCCACTGAAGCACTGCAGATTAATGAGCACAGACACACCACTTCTAAAGACCAGACCAACTGGATCCTTGCAGCATACTAACCACCACAAACCTAGAACCAGAACCCATTGAAGCACTGCAGACTAATGAGCACAGACACACCACTTCCAAAAACCAGACCAACTGGATCCTTGCAGCATACTAACCACCACAAACCTCGAACCAGAACCACTGAAGCACTGCAGAGTAATGAGCACAGACACACCTCTTCTAAAGACCAGACCAACTGGATCCTTGCAGCATACTAACCACCACAAACCTAGAACCAGAACCCACTGGAGCACTGCAGAGTAATGAGCTCAGACACACCACTTCTAAAGACCAGACCAACTGGATCCTTGCAGCATACTAACCACCACAAACCTAGAACCAGAACCCACTGAAGCACTGCAGAGTAATGAGCACAGACACACCACTTCTAAAGACCAGAGCAACTGGATCCTTGCAACATACTAACCACCACAAACCTAGAACCAGAAGCCACTGAAGCACTGCAGATTAATGAGCACAGACACACCACTTCTAAAGACCAGAGCAACTGGATCCTTGCAACATACTAACCACCACAAACCTAGAACCAGAAGCCACTGGAGCACTGCAGAGTAATGAGCACAGACACACCACTTCCAAAAACCAGACCAACTGGATCCTTGCAGCATACTAACCACCACAAACCTCGAACCAGAACCACTGAAGCACTGCAGAGTAATGAGCACAGACACACCTCTTCTAAAGACCAGACCAACTGGATCCTTGCAGCATACTAACCACCACAAACCTAGAACCAGAACCCATTGAAGCACTGCAGACTAATGAGCACAGACACACCACTTCCAAAGACCAGGCCAACTGGATCCTTGCAGCATACTAACCACCACAAACCTAGAACCAGAACCCACTGAAGCACTGCAGAGTAATGAGCACAGACACACAACTTCCAAAGGCCAGACCAACTGGATCCTTGCAGCATACTAACCACCACAAACCTAGAACCAGAACCCACTGAAGCAATGCAGTCTAATGAGCACAGACACACCACTTCCAAAGACCAGACCAACTGGACCCTTGCAGTATACTAACCACCACAAAGCTAGAACCAGAACCCACTGAAGCACTGCAGACTAATGAGTGCAGACACACCACTTCCAAAGACCAGACCAGCTGGATCCTTGCAGCATACTAACCACAACAAACGTATAACCCGAACCCACTGACGCACGGCAGACTAATGAGCGCAACGACACCACTTCCAAAGACCAGACCAACTGGATCCTTGCAGCATACTAACCACTACAAAGCTAGATCCAGAACCCACTGAAGCACTGCAGACTAATGAGCGCAGACACACCACTTCCAAAGACCAGACCAACTGGATCCTTGCAGCATACTAACCACCATAAACCTAGAACCAGAACCCACTGAAGCACTGCAGAGTAATGGACCACAAACCTAGAACCAGAACCCACTGAAGCACTACAGAGTAATGAGCGCCGACACACCACTTCCAAAGACCAGACCAACTGGATCCTTGCAACATACTAACCACCACAAACCTAGAACCAGAACCCACTGAAGCACGGTAGACTAATGAGCACAGACACACCACTTCCAAAGACCAGACCAACTGGATCCTTGCAGCATACTAACCACCACAAACCTAGAACCAGAACCCACTGAAGCACTGCAGAGTAATGAGCACAGATACACCACTTCCAAAGACCAGACCAACTGGATTCTTGCAGCATACTAACCACCACAAACCTAGAACCAGAAGCCACTGAAGCACTGCAGATTAATGAGCACAGACACACCACTTCTAAAGACCAGAGCAACTGGATCCTTGCAACATACTAACCACCACAAACCTAGAACCAGAAGCCACTGAAGCACTGCAGATTAATGAGCACAGACACACCGCTTCTAAAGACCAGAGCAACTGGATCTTTGCAACATACTAACCACCACAAACCTAGAACCAGAAGCCACTGGAGCACTGCAGAGTAATGAGCACAGACACACCACTTCCAAAAACCAGACCAACTGGATCCTTGCAACATACTAACCATCACAAAGCTAGAACCCGAACCCACTGAAGCACTGCAGACTAATGAGCACAGACACACCACTTCCAAATACCAGACCAACTGGATCCTTGCAGCATACTAACCATCACAAACCTAGAACCAGAACCCACTGATACACTGCAGAGTAATGAGCCCAGACATACCACTTCCAAAGACCAGACCAACTGGATTCTTGCAGCATACTAACCACCACAAACCTAGAACCAGAAGCCACTGAAGCACTGCAGATTAATGAGCACAGACACACCACTTCTAAAGACCAGAGCAACTGGATCCTTGCAACATACTAACCACCACAAACCTAGAACCAGAAGCCACTGAAGCACTGCAGATTAATGAGCACAGACACACCGCTTCTAAAGACCAGAGCAACTGGATCCTTGCAACATACTAACCACCACAAACCTAGAACCAGAAGCCACTGAAGCACTGCAGATTAATGAGCACAGACACACCGCTTCTAAAGACCAGAGCAACTGGATCCTTGCAACATACTAACCACCACAAACCTAGAACCAGTAGCCACTGGAGCACTGCAGAGTAATGAGCACAGACACACCACTTCTAAAGACCAGACCAACTGGATCCTTGCAGCATACTAACCACCACAAACCTAGAACCAGAACCCACTGAAGCACTGCAGAGTAATGAGCACAGACACACCACTTCTAAAGACCAGAGCAACTGGATCCTTGCAATATACTAACCACCACAAACCTTGAACCAGAAGCCACTGGAGCACTGCAGAGTAATGAGCACAGACACACCATTTCTAAAGACCAGACCAACTGGATCCTTGCAGCATACTAACCACCACAAACCTAGAACCAGAAGCCACTGGAGCACTGCAGAGTAATGAGCACAGACACACCACTTCCAAAAACCAGACCAACTGGATCCTTGCAAAATACTAACCATCACAAAGCTAGAACCAGAACCCACTGAAGCACTGCAGACTAATGAGCGCAGACACATCACTTCCAAAGACCAGACCAACTGGATCCTTGCAGCATACTAACCACCACAAACCTAGAACAAGAAGCCTCTGAAGCACTGCATATTAATGAGCACAGTACACCACTTCTAAAGACCAGAGCAACTGGATCCTTGCAATATACTAACCACCACAAACCTAGAACCAGAAGCCACTGGAGCACTGCAGAGTAATGAGCACAGACACACCATTTCTAAAGACCAGACCAACTGGATCCTTGCAGCATACTAACCACCACAAACCTAGAACCAGAACCCACTGAAGCACTGCAGATTAATGAGCACAGACACACAACTTCGAAATGCCAGACCAACTGGATCCTTGCAATATACTAACCACCACAAACCTAGAACCAGGAGCCACTGGAGCACTGCAGAATAATTAGCACAGACACACCACTTCTAAAGACCAGAGCAACTGGATCCTTGCAATATACTAACCACCACAAACCTAGAACCAGAAGCCACTGGAGCACTGCAGAGTAATGAGCACAGACACACCATTTCTAAAGACCAGACCAACTGGATCCTTGCAGCATACTAACCACCACAAACCTAGAACCAGAACCCATTGAAGCACTGCAGACTAATGAGCACAGACACACCACTTCCAAAGACCAGACCAACTGGATCCTTGCAGCATACTAACCACCACAAACCTAGAACCAGAACCCACTGAAGCACTGCAGAGTAATGAGCACAGACACACAACTTCCAAATGCCAGACCAACTGGATCCTTGCAACATACTAACCACCACAAACCTAGAACCAGAACCCACTGAAGCACTGCAGAGTAATGAGCCCAGACACACCACTTCCAAAGGTCAGACCAACTGGATCCTTGCAGCATACTAACCACCACAAGCCTAGAACCAGAACCCACTGAAGCACGGCAGACTAATGAGCGCAGACACATCACTTCCAAAGACCAGACCACTGGATCCTTGCAGCATACTAACCACCACAAACCTAGAACCATAACCAACTGAGGCACTGCAGACTAATCAGCACAGACACACCACTTCCAAAGACCAGACCAACTGGATCCTTGCAACATACTAACCACCACAAACCTAGAACCAGAATCCACTGAAGCACTGCAGATTAATGAGCACTGACACACCACTTCTAAAGACCAGAGCAACTGGATCCTTGCAACATACTAACCACCACAAACCTAGAACCAGAACCCACTGGAGCAATGCAGAGTAATGAGCACAGACACACCACTTCCAAAAACCAGACCAACTGGATCCTTGCAGCATACTAACCACCACAAACCTCGAACCAGAAGCCACTGGAGCACTGCAGAGTAATGAGCTCAGACACACCACTTCTAAAGACCGGACCAACTGGATCCTTGCAGCATACTAACCACCACAAACCTAGAACCAGAACCCATTGAAGCACTGCAGACTAATGAGCACAGATACACCACTTCCAAAGACCAGACCAACTGGATCCTTGCAGCATACTAACCACCACAAACCTAGAACCAGAACCCACCGAAGCACAGCAGACTAATGAGCGCAGACACATCACTTCCAAAGACCAGACCAACTGGATCTTTGCAACATACTAACCACCACAAACCTGGAACCAGAAGCCACTGAAGCACTGCAGAGTAATGAGCCCAGACATACCACTTCCAAAGACCAGACCAACTGGATCCTTGCAACATACTAACCATCACAAAGCTAGAACCAGAACCCAATGAAGCACTGCAGAGTAATGAGAACATACACAACACTTCCAAAGACCACACCAGCTGGATCCTTGCAACATACTAACCACCACAAACCTAGAACCAGAACCCACTGAAGCACTGCAGAGTAATGAGAACATACACACCACTTCCAAAGACCACACCAACTGGATCCTTGCAACATACTAACCACCACAAACCTAGAACCAGAAGCCACTGGAGCACTGCAGAGTAATGAGCTCAGACACACCACTTCTAAAGACCAGACCAACTGGATCCTTGCAGCATGCTAACCACCACAAACCTAGAACCAGAACCCACGGAAGCACTGCAGAGTAATGAGCACAGACACACCACTTCTAAAGACCAGAGCAACTGGATCCTTGCAACATACTAACCACCACAAACCTAGAACCAGAAGCCACTGAAGCACTGCAGATTAATGAGCACAGACACACCACTTCTAAAGACCAGAGCAACTGGATCCTTGCAACATACTAACCACCACAAACCTAGAACCAGAAGCCACTGGAGCACTGCAGAGTAATGAGCACAGACACACCACTTCCAAAGACCAGACCAACTGGATCCTTGCAGCATACTAACCACCACAAACCTAGAACCAGAACCCACTGAAGCAATGCAGTCTAATGAGCACAGACACACCACTTCCAAAGACCAGACCAACTGGACCCTTGCAGTATACTAACCACCACAAAGCTAGAACCAGAACCCACTGAAGCACTGCAGAATAATGAGCGCAGACACACCACTTCCAAATACCAGACCAGCTGGATCCTTGCAATATACTAACCACCACAAACCTAGAACCAGGAGCCACTGGAGCACTGCAGAATAATTAGCACAGACACACCACTTCTAAAGACCAGAGCAACTGGATCCTTGCAATATACTAACCACCACAAACCTAGAACCAGAAGCCACTGGAGCACTGCAGAGTAATGAGCACAGACACACCATTTCTAAAGACCAGACCAACTGGATCCTTGCAGCATACTAACCACCACAAACCTAGAACCAGAACCCATTGAAGCACTGCAGACTAATGAGCACAGACACACCACTTCCAAAGACCAGACCAACTGGATCCTTGCAGCATACTAACCACCACAAACCTAGAACCAGAACCCACTGAAGCACTGCAGAGTAATGAGCACAGACACACAACTTCCAAATGCCAGACCAACTGGATCCTTGCAACATACTAACCACCACAAACCTAGAACCAGAACCCACTGAAGCACTGCAGAGTAATGCGCCCAGACACACCACTTCCAAAGGTCAGACCAACTGGATCCTTGCAGCATACTAACCACCACAAGCCTAGAACCAGAACCCACTGAAGCACGGCAGACTAATGAGCGCAGACACATCACTTCCAAAGACCAGACCACTGGATCCTTGCAGCATACTAACCACCACAAACCTAGAACCATAACCAACTGAGGCACTGCAGACTAATCAGCACAGACACACCACTTCCAAAGACCAGACCAACTGGATCCTTGCAACATACTAACCACCACAAACCTAGAACCAGAATCCACTGAAGCACTGCAGATTAATGAGCACTGACACACCACTTCTAAAGACCAGAGCAACTGGATCCTTGCAACATACTAACCACCACAAACCTAGAACCAGAACCCACTGGAGCAATGCAGAGTAATGAGCACAGACACACCACTTCTAAAAACCAGACCAACTGGATCCTTGCAGCATACTAACCACCACAAACCTCGAACCAGAAGCCACTGGAGCACTGCAGAGTAATGAGCTCAGACACACCACATCTAAAGACCGGACCAACTGGATCCTTGCAGCATACTAACCACCACAAACCTAGAACCAGAACCCATTGAAGCACTGCAGACTAATGAGCACAGATACACCACTTCCAAAGACCAGACCAACTGGATCCTTGCAGCATACTAACCACCACAAACCTAGAACCAGAACCCACCGAAGCACAGCAGACTAATGAGCGCAGACACATCACTTCCAAAGACCAGACCAACTGGATCTTTGCAACATACTAACCACCACAAACCTGGAACCAGAAGCCACTGAAGCACTGCAGAGTAATGAGCCCAGACATACCACTTCCAAAGACCAGACCAACTGGATCCTTGCAACATACTAACCATCACAAAGCTAGAACCAGAACCCAATGAAGCACTGCAGAGTAATGAGAACATACACACCACTTCCAAAGACCACACCAGCTGGATCCTTGCAACATACTAACCACCACAAACCTAGAACCAGAACCCACTGAAGCACTGCAGAGTAATGAGAACATACACACCACTTCCAAAGACCACACCAACTGGATCCTTGCAACATACTAACCACCACAAACCTAGAACCAGAAGCCACTGGAGCACTGCAGAGTAATGAGCTCAGACACACCACTTCTAAAGACCAGACCAACTGGATCCTTGCAGCATGCTAACCACCACAAACCTAGAACCAGAACCCACGGAAGCACTGCAGAGTAATGAGCACAGACACACCACTTCTAAAGACCAGAGCAACTGGATCCTTGCAACATACTAACCACCACAAACCTAGAACCAGAACCCACTGAAGCACTGCAGAGTAATGAGAACATACACACCACTTCCAAAGACCACACCAACTGGATCCTTGCAACATACTAACCATCACAAAGCTAGAACGAGAACCCACTGAAGCACTGCAGAGTAATGAGAACATACACACCACTTCCAAAGACCACACCAACTGGATCCTTGCAACATACTAACCACCACAAACCTAGAACCAGAAGCCACTGAAGCACTGCAGATTAATGAACAAAGACACAACACTTCTAAAGACCAGAACAACTAGATCCTTGCAACATACTAACCACCACAAACCTAGAACCAGAACCCACTGAAGCACTGCAGAGTAATGAGAACATACACACCACTTCCAAAGACCACACCAACTGGATCCTTGCAACATACTAACCACCACAAACCTAGAACCAGAAGCCACTGGAGCACTGCAGAGTAATGAGCTCAGACACACCACTTCTAAAGACCAGACCAACTGGATCCTTGCAGCATACTAACCACCACAAACCTAGAACCAGAACCCACTGAAGCACTGCAGAGTAATGAGCACAGACACACCACTTCTAAAGACCAGAGCAACTGGATCCTTGCAACATACTAACCACCACAAACCTAGAACCAGAAGCCACTGAAGCACTGCAGATTAATGAGCACAGACACACCACTTCTAAAGACCAGAGCAACTGGATCCTTGCAACATACTAACCACCACAAACCTAGAACCAGAAGCCACTGGAGCACTGCAGAGTAATGAGCACAGACACACCACTTCCAAAAACCAGACCAACTGGATCCTTGCAGCATACTAACCACCACAAACCTCGAACCAGAACCACTGAAGCACTGCAGAGTAATGAGCACAGACACACCTCTTCTAAAGACCAGACCAACTGGATCCTTGCAGCATACTAACCACCACAAACCTAGAACCAGAACCCATTGAAGCACTGCAGACTAATGAGCACAGACACACCACTTCCAAAGACCAGGCCAACTGGATCCTTGCAGCATACTAACCACCACAAACCTAGAACCAGAACCCACTGAAGCACTGCAGAGTAATGAGCACAGACACACAACTTCCAAAGGCCAGACCAACTGGATCCTTGCAGCATACTAACCACCACAAACCTAGAACCAGAACCCACTGAAGCAATGCAGTCTAATGAGCACAGACACACCACTTCCAAAGACCAGACCAACTGGACCCTTGCAGTATACTAACCACCACAAAGCTAGAACCAGAACCCACTGAAGCACTGCAGACTAATGAGTGCAGACACACCACTTCCAAAGACCAGACCAGCTGGATCCTTGCAGCATACTAACCACAACAAACGTATAACCCGAACCCACTGACGCACGGCAGACTAATGAGCGCAACGACACCACTTCCAAAGACCAGACCAACTGGATCCTTGCAGCATACTAACCACTACAAAGCTAGATCCAGAACCCACTGAAGCACTGCAGACTAATGAGCGCAGACACACCACTTCCAAAGACCAGACCAACTGGATCCTTGCAGCATACTAACCACCATAAACCTAGAACCAGAACCCACTGAAGCACTGCAGAGTAATGGACCACAAACCTAGAACCAGAACCCACTGAAGCACTACAGAGTAATGAGCGCCGACACACCACTTCCAAAGACCAGACCAACTGGATCCTTGCAACATACTAACCACCACAAACCTAGAACCAGAACCCACTGAAGCACGGTAGACTAATGAGCACAGACACACCACTTCCAAAGACCAGACCAACTGGATCCTTGCAGCATACTAACCACCACAAACCTAGAACCAGAACCCACTGAAGCACTGCAGAGTAATGAGCACAGATACACCACTTCCAAAGACCAGACCAACTGGATTCTTGCAGCATACTAACCACCACAAACCTAGAACCAGAAGCCACTGAAGCACTGCAGATTAATGAGCACAGACACACCGCTTCTAAAGACCAGAGCAACTGGATCCTTGCAACATACTAACCACCACAAACCTAGAACCAGAAGCCACTGAAGCACTGCAGATTAATGAGCACAGACACACCGCTTCTAAATACCAGAGCAACTGGATCTTTGCAACATACTAACCACCACAAACCTAGAACCAGAAGCCACTGGAGCACTGCAGAGTAATGAGCACAGACACACCACTTCCAAAAACCAGACCAACTGGATCCTTGCAACATACTAACCATCACAAAGCTAGAACCCGAACCCACTGAAGCACTGCAGACTAATGAGCACAGACACACCACTTCCAAATACCAGACCAACTGGATCCTTGCAGCATACTAACCATCACAAACCTAGAACCAGAACCCACTGATACACTGCAGAGTAATGAGCCCAGACATACCACTTCCAAAGACCAGACCAATTGGATCCTTGCAACATACTAACCACCACAAACCTAGAACCAGAACCCACTGGAGCACTGCAGAGTAATGAGCACAGACACACCACTTCTAAAGACCAGAGCAACTGGATCCTTGCAACATACTAACCACCACAAACCTAGAACCAGAAGCCACTGAAGCACTGCAGATTAATGAGCACAGACACACCGCTTCTAAAGACCAGAGCAACTGGATCCTTGCAACATACTAACCACCACAAACCTAGAACCAGAAGCCACTGAAGGCACTGCAGATTAATGAGCACAGACACACCGCTTCTAAAGACCAGAGCAACTGGATCCTTGCAACATACTAACCACCACAAACCTAGAACCAGTAGCCACTGGAGCACTGCAGAGTAATGAGCACAGACACACCACTTCTAAAGACCAGACCAACTGGATCCTTGCAGCATACTAACCACCACAAACCTAGAACCAGAACCCACTGAAGCACTGCAGAGTAATGAGCACAGACACACCACTTCTAAAGACCAGAGCAACTGGATCCTTGCAATATACTAACCACCACAAACCTTGAACCAGAAGCCACTGGAGCACTGCAGAGTAATGAGCACAGACACACCATTTCTAAAGACCAGACCAACTGGATCCTTGCAGCATACTAACCACCACAAACCTAGAACCAGAAGCCACTGGAGCACTGCAGAGTAATGAGCACAGACACACCACTTCCAAAAACCAGACCAACTGGATCCTTGCAAAATACTAACCATCACAAAGCTAGAACCAGAACCCACTGAAGCACTGCAGACTAATGAGCGCAGACACATCACTTCCAAAGACCAGACCAACTGGATCCTTGCAGCATACTAACCACCACAAACCTAGAACAAGAAGCCTCTGAAGCACTTCAGATTAATGAGCACAGTACACCACTTCTAAAGACCAGAGCAACTGGATCCTTGCAATATACTAACCACCACAAACCTAGAACCAGAAGCCACTGGAGCACTGCAGAGTAATGAGCACAGACACACCATTTCTAAAGACCAGAGCAACTGGATCCTTGCAATATACTAACCACCACAAACCTAGAACCAGAAGCCACTGGAGCACTGCAGAGTAATGAGCACAGACACACCATTTCTAAACACCAGACCAACTGGATCCTTGCAGCATACTAACCACCACAAACCTAGAACCAGAACCCATTGAAGCACTGCAGACTAATGAGCACAGACACACCACTTCCAAAGACCAGACCAACTGGATCCTTGCAGCATACTAACCACCACAAACCTAGAACCAGAACCCACTGAAGCACTGCAGAGTAATGAGCACAGACACACAACTTCCAAATGCCAGACCAACTGGATCCTTGCAACATACTAACCACCAAAAACCTAGAACCAGAACCCACTGAAGCACTGCAGAGTAATGAGCCCAGACACACCACTTCCAAAGGTCAGACCAACTGGATCCTTGCAGCATACTAACCACCACAAGCCTAGAACCAGAACCCACTGAAGCACGGCAGACTAATGAGCGCAGACACATCACTTCCAAAGACCAGACCACTGGATCCTTGCAGCATACTAACCACCACAAACCTAGAACCATAACCAACTGAGGCACTGCAGACTAATCAGCACAGACACACCACTTCCAAAGACCAGACCAACTGGATCCTTGAAACATACTAACCACCACAAACCTAGAACCAGAATCCACTGAAGCACTGCAGATTAATGAGCACTGACACACCACTTCTAAAGACCAGAGCAACTGGATCCTTGCAACATACTAACCACCACAAACCTAGAACCAGAAGCCACTGGAGCAATGCAGAGTAATGAGCACAGACACACCACTTCCAAAAACCAGACCAACTGGATCCTTGCAGCATACTAACCACCACAAACCTCGAACCAGAAGCCACTGGAGCACTGCAGAGTAATGAGCTCAGACACACCACTTCTAAAGACCGGACCAACTGGATCCTTGCAGCATACTAACCACCACAAACCTAGAACCAGAACCCATTGAAGCACTGCAGACTAATGAGCACAGATACACCACTTCCAAAGACCAGACCAACTGGATCCTTGCAGCATACTAACCACCACAAACCTAGAACCAGAACCCACCGAAGCACAGCAGACTAATGAGCGCAGACACATCACTTCCAAAGACCAGACCAACTGGATCTTTGCAACATACTAACCACCACAAACCTGGAACCAGAAGCCACTGAAGCACCGCAGAGTAATGAGCCCAGACATACCACTTCCAAAGACCAGACCAACTGGATCCTTGCAACATACTAACCATCACAAAGCTAGAACCAGAACCCAATGAAGCACTGCAGAGTAATGAGAACATACACACCACTTCCAAAGACCACACCAGCTGGATCCTTGCAACATACTAACCACCACAAACCTAGAACCAGAACCCACTGAAGCACTGCAGAGTAATGTGAACATACACACCACTTCCAAAGACCACACCAACTGGATCCTTGCAACATACTAACCACCACAAACCTAGAACCAGAAGCCACTGGAGCACTGCAGAGTAATGAGCTCAGACACACCACTTCTAAAGACCAGACCAACTGGATCCTTGCAGCATACTAACCACCACAAACCTAGAACCAGAACCCACTGAAGCACTGCAGAGTAATGAGCTCAGACACACCACTTCTAAAGACCAGAGCAACTGGATCCTTGCAACATACTAACCACCACAAACCTAGAACCAGAAGCCACTGAAGCACTGCAGATTAATGAGCACAGACACACCACTTCTAAAGACCAGAGCAACTGGATCCTTGCAACATACTAACCACCACAAACCTAGAACCAGAAGCCACTGGAGCACTGCAGAGTAATGAGCACAGACACACCACTTCCAAAGACCAGACCAACTGGATCCTTGCAACATACTAACCACCACAAACCTAGAACCAGAAGCCACTGAAGCACTGCAGATTAATGAGCACAGACACACCACTTCTAAAGACCAGAGCAACTGGATCCTTGCAACATACTAACCACCACAAACCTAGAACCAGAAGCCACTGGAGCACTGCAGAGTAATGAGCACAGACACACCACTTCCAAAGACCAGACCAACTGGATCCTTGCAGCATACTAACCACCACAAACCTAGAACCAGAACCCACTGAAGCAATGCAGTCTAATGAGCACAGACACACCACTTCCAAAGACCAGACCAACTGGACCCTTGCAGTATACTAACCACCACAAAGCTAGAACCAGAACCCACTGAAGCACTGCAGAATAATGAGCGCAGACACACCACTTCCAAATACCAGACCAGCTGGATCCTTGCAGCATACTAACCACCACAAACCTATAACCCGAACCCACTGACACACGGCAGACTAATGAGCGCAGCGACACCACTTCCAAAGACCAGACCAACTGGATCCTTGCAGCATACTAACCACTACAAAGCTAGATCCAGAACCCACTGAAGCACTGCAGACTAATGAGCGCAGACACACCACTTCCAAAGACCAGACCAACTGGATCCTTGCAGCATACTAACCACCATAAACCTAGAACCAGAACCCACTGAAGCACTGCAGAGTAATGGACCACAAACCTAGAACCAGAACCAACTGAAGCACTACAGAGTAATGAGCGCCGACACACCACTTCCAAAGACCAGACCAACTGGATCCTTGCAGCATACTAACCACCACAAATCTAGAACCAGAACCCACTGAAGCACTGCAGACTAATGAGCACAGACACACCACTTCCAAAGACCAGACCAACTGGATCCTTGCAGCATCCTAACCACCACAAACCTAGAACCAGAACCCACTGAAGCACTGCATAGTAATGAGCACAGATACACCACTTCCAAAGACCAGACCAACTGGATCCTTGCAGCATACTAACCACCACAAACCTAGAACCAGAACCCACTGAAGCACTGCAGAGTAATGAGAACATACACACCACTTCCAAAGACCACACCAACTGGATCCTTGCAACATACTAACCACCACAAACCTAGAACCAGAAGCCACTGAAGCACTGCAGATTAATGAGCACAGACACACCACTTCTAAAGACCAGAGCAACTGGATCCTTGCAACATACTAACCACCACAAACCTAGAACCAGAAGCCACTGAAGCACTGCAGATTAATGAGCACAGACACACCGCTTCTAAAGACCAGAGCAACTGGATCTTTGCAATATACTAACCACCACAAACCTAGAACCAGAAGCCACTGGAGCACTGCAGAGTAATGAGCACAGACACACCACTTCCAAAAACCAGACCAACTGGATCCTTGCAACATACTAACCATCACAAAGCTAGAACCCGAACCCACTGAAGCACTGCAGACTAATGAGCACAGACACACCACTTCCGAAGACCAGACCAACTGGATCCTTGCAGCATACTAACCATCACAAACCTAGAACCAGAACCCACTGAAACACTGCAGAGTAATGAGCCCAGACATACCACTTCCAAAGACCAGACCAACTGGATCCTTGCAACATACTAACCATCACAAAGCTAGAACCAGAACCCACTGAAGCACTGCAGAGTAATGAGAACATACACACCACTTCCAAAGACCACACCAACTGGATCCTTGCAACATACTAACCACCACAAACCTAGAACCAGAAGCCACTGAAGCACTGCAGATTAATGAACAAAGACACAACACTTCTAAAGACCAGAACAACTAGATCCTTGCAACATACTAACCACCACAAACCTAGAACCAGAACCCACTGAAGCACTGCAGAGTAATGAGAACATACACACCACTTCCAAAGACCACACCAACTGGATCCTTGCAACATACTAACCACCACAAACCTAGAACCAGAAGCCACTGGAGCACTGCAGAGTAATGAGCTCAGACACACCACTTCTAAAGACCAGACCAACTGGATCCTTGCAGCATACTAACCACCACAAACCTAGAACCAGAACCCACTGAAGCACTGCAGAGTAATGAGCACAGACACACCACTTCTAAAGACCAGAGCAACTGGATCCTTGCAACATACTAACCACCACAAACCTAGATCCAGAACCCACTGAAGCACTGCAGACTAATGAGCGCAGACACACCACTTCCAAAGACCAGACCAACTGGATCCTTGCAGCATACTAACCACCATAAACCTAGAACCAGAACCCACTGAAGCACTGCAGAGTAATGGACCACAAACCTAGAACCAGAACCCACTGAAGCACTACAGAGTAATGAGCGCCGACACACCACTTCCAAAGACCAGACCAACTGGATCCTTGCAACATACTAACCACCACAAACCTAGAACCAGAACCCACTGAAGCACGGTAGACTAATGAGCACAGACACACCACTTCCAAAGACCAGACCAACTGGATCCTTGCAGCATACTAACCACCACAAACCTAGAACCAGAACCCACTGAAGCACTGCAGAGTAATGAGCACAGATACACCACTTCCAAAGACCAGACCAACTGGATTCTTGCAGCATACTAACCACCACAAACCTAGAACCAGAACCCACTGAAGCACTGCAGAGTAATGAGAACATACACACCACTTCCAAAGACCACACCAACTGGATCCTTGCAACATACTAACCACCACAAACCTAGAACCAGAAGCCACTGAAGCACTGCAGATTAATGAGCACAGACACACCACTTCTAAAGACCAGAGCAACTGGATCCTTGCAACATACTAACCACCACAAACCTAGAACCAGAAGCCACTGAAGCACTGCAGATTAATGAGCACAGACACACCGCTTCTAAAGACCAGAGCAACTGGATCTTTGCAACATACTAAACACCACAAACCTAGAACCAAAAGTCACTGGAGCACTGCAGAGTAATGAGCACAGACACACCACTTCCAAAAACCAGACCAACTGGATCCTTGCAACATACTAACCATCACAAAGCTAGAACCCGAACCCACTGAAGCACTGCAGACTAATGAGCACAGACACACCACTTCCAAATACCAGACCAACTGGATCCTTGCAGCATACTAACCATCACAAACCTAGAACCAGAACCCACTGAAACACTGCAGAGTAATGAGCCCAGACATACCACTTCCAAAGACCAGACCAACTGGATCCTTGCAACATACTAACCACCACAAACCTAGAACCAGAACCCACTGGAGCACTGCAGAGTAATGAGCACAGACACACCACTTCTAAAGACCAGAGCAACTGGATCCTTGCAACATACTAACCACCACAAACCTAGGACCAGAACCCACTGAAGCACTGCAGACTAATGAGCACAGACACACCACTTCTAAAGACCAGACCAACTGGATCCTTGCCACATACTAACCACCACAAACCTAGAACCAGAACCCACTGAAGCACTGCAGACTAATCAGCACAGACACACCACTTCCAAAGACCAGAGCAACTGGATCCTTGCAACATACTAACCACCACAAACCTAGAACCAGAAGCCACTGGAGCACTGCAGAGTAATGAGCACAGACACACCACTTCCAAAAATCAGACCAACTGGATCTTTGCAACATACTAACCATCACAAAGCTAGAACCAGAACCCACTGAAGCACTGCAGACTAATGAGCACAGACACACCACTTCCAAGACCAGACCAACTGGATCCTTGCAGCATACTAACCACCACAAACCTAGAACCAGAACCCACTGAAGCACTGCAGAGTAATGAGCACAGACACAAAACTTCCAAATGCCAGACCAACTGGATCCTTGCAGCATACTAACCACCACAAACCTAGAACCAGAACCCACTGAAGCACTGCAGAGTAATGAGCACAGACACAAAACTTCCAAATGCCAGACCAACTGGATCCTTGCAGCATACTAACCACCACAAACCTAGAACCAGAACCCACTGAAGCACTGCAGAGTAATGAGCGCAGACACATCACTTCCAAAGACCAGACCAACTGGATCCTTGCAACATACTAACCACCACAAACCTAGAACCAGAAGCCACTGAAGCACTGCAGATTAATGAGCACTGACACACCACTTCTAAAGACCAGAGCAACTGGATCCTTGCAACATACTAACCACCACAAACCTAGAACCAGAAGCCACTGGAGCAATGCAGAGCAATGAGCACATACACACCACTTCCAAAAACCAGACCAACTGGATCCTTGCAGCATACTAACCACCACACACCTAGAACCAGAACCCACTGAAGCACTGCAGAGTAATGCGCACAGACACACCACTTCTAAAGACTGGACCAACTGGATCCTTGCAGCATACTAACCACCACAAACCTAGAACCAGAAGCCACTGGAGCACTGCAGACTAATGAGCACAGATACACCACTTCCAAAGACCAGACCAACTGGATCCTTGCAGCATACTAACCACCACAAACGTAGAACAAGAACCCACTGAAGCACAGCAGACTAATGAGCGCAGACACATCACTTCCAAAGACCAGACCAACTGGATCCTTGCAACATACTAACCACCACAAACCTAGAACCAGAAGCCACTGAAGCACTGCAGAGTAATGAGCCCAGACATACCACTTCCAAAGACCAGACCAACTGGATCCTTGCAACATACTAACCATCACAAAGCTAGAACCAGAACCCAATGAAGCACTGCAGAGTAATGAGAACATACACACCACTTCCAAAGACCACACCAACTGGATCCTTGCAACATACTAACCACCACAAACCTAGAACCAGAACCCACTGAAGCACTGCAGAGTAATGAGAACATACACACCACTTCCAAAGACCACACCAACTGGATCCTTGCAACATACTAACCACCACAAACCTAGAACCAGAAGCCACTGGAGCACTGCAGAGTAATGAGCCCAGACACACCACTTCTAAAGACCAGACCAACTGGATCCTTGCAGCATACTAACCACCACAAACCTAGAACCAGAACCCACTGAAGCACTGCAGAGTAATGAGCACAGACACACCACTTCTAAAGACCAGAACAACTGGATCCTTGCAACATACTAACCACCACAAACCTAGAACCAGAAGCCACTGAAGCACTGCAGATTAATGAGCACAGACACACCACTTCTAAAGACCAGAGCAACTGGATCCTTGCAACATACTAACCACCACAAACCTAGAACCAGAAGCCACTGGAGCACTGCAGAGTAATGAGCACAGACACACCACTTCCAAAAACCAGACCAACTGGATCCTTGCAGCATACTAACCACCACAAACCTCGAACCAGAACCACTGAAGCACTGCAGAGTAATGAGCACAGACACACCTCTTCTAAAGACCAGACCAACTGGATCCTTGCAGCATACTAACCACCACAAACCTAGAACCAGAACCCATTGAAGCACTGCAGACTAATGAGCACAGACACACCACTTCCAAAGACCAGGCCAACTGGATCCTTGCAGCATACTAACCACCACAAACCTAGAACCAGAACCCACTGAAGCACTACAGAGTAATGAGCGCCGACACACCACTTCCAAAGACCAGACCAACTGGATCCTTGCAACATACTAACCACCACAAACCTAGAACCAGAACCCACTGAAGCACGGTAGACTAATGAGCACAGACACACCACTTCCAAAGACCAGACCAACTGGATCCTTGCAGCATACTAACCACCACAAACCTAGAACCAGAACCCACTGAAGCACTGCAGAGTAATGAGCACAGATACACCACTTCCAAAGACCAGACCAACTGGATTCTTGCAGCATACTAACCACCACAAACCTAGAACCAGAAGCCACTGAAGCACTGCAGATTAATGAGCACAGACACACCGCTTCTAAAGACCAGAGCAACTGGATCCTTGCAACATACTAACCACCACAAACCTAGAACCAGAAGCCACTGAAGCACTGCAGATTAATGAGCACAGACACACCGCTTCTAAATACCAGAGCAACTGGATCTTTGCAACATACTAACCACCACAAACCTAGAACCAGAAGCCACTGGAGCACTGCAGAGTAATGAGCACAGACACACCACTTCCAAAAACCAGACCAACTGGATCCTTGCAACATACTAACCATCACAAAGCTAGAACCCGAACCCACTGAAGCACTGCAGACTAATGAGCACAGACACACCACTTCCAAATACCAGACCAACTGGATCCTTGCAGCATACTAACCATCACAAACCTAGAACCAGAACCCACTGATACACTGCAGAGTAATGAGCCCAGACATACCACTTCCAAAGACCAGACCAACTG
The DNA here is from genome assembly GCF_040938575.1 of Ambystoma mexicanum. Lineage (NCBI taxonomy): Eukaryota > Metazoa > Chordata > Amphibia > Caudata > Ambystomatidae > Ambystoma > Ambystoma mexicanum. The sequence continues at coordinate 1,616,443,319 of NC_090937.1, forward strand.
GATCCTTGCAACATACTAACCACCACAAACCTAGAACCAGAACCCACTGGAGCACTGCAGAGTAATGAGCACAGACACACCACTTCTAAAGACCAGAGCAACTGGATCCTTGCAACATACTAACCACCACAAACCTAGAACCAGAAGCCACTGAAGCACTGCAGATTAATGAGCACAGACACACCGCTTCTAAAGACCAGAGCAACTGGATCCTTGCAACATACTAACCACCACAAACCTAGAACCAGAAGCCACTGAAGCACTGCAGATTAATGAGCACAGACACACCGCTTCTAAAGACCAGAGCAACTGGATCCTTGCAACATACTAACCACCACAAACCTAGAACCAGTAGCCACTGGAGCACTGCAGAGTAATGAGCACAGACACACCACTTCTAAAGACCAGACCAACTGGATCCTTGCAGCATACTAACCACCACAAACCTAGAACCAGAACCCACTGAAGCACTGCAGAGTAATGAGCACAGACACACCACTTCTAAAGACCAGAGCAACTGGATCCTTGCAATATACTAACCACCACAAACCTTGAACCAGAAGCCACTGGAGCACTGCAGAGTAATGAGCACAGACACACCATTTCTAAAGACCAGACCAACTGGATCCTTGCAGCATACTAACCACCACAAACCTAGAACCAGAAGCCACTGGAGCACTGCAGAGTAATGAGCACAGACACACCACTTCCAAAAACCAGACCAACTGGATCCTTGCAAAATACTAACCATCACAAAGCTAGAACCAGAACCCACTGAAGCACTGCAGACTAATGAGCGCAGACACATCACTTCCAAAGACCAGACCAACTGGATCCTTGCAGCATACTAACCACCACAAACCTAGAACAAGAAGCCTCTGAAGCACTGCATATTAATGAGCACAGTACACCACTTCTAAAGACCAGAGCAACTGGATCCTTGCAATATACTAACCACCACAAACCTAGAACCAGAAGCCACTGGAGCACTGCAGAGTAATGAGCACAGACACACCATTTCTAAAGACCAGACCAACTGGATCCTTGCAGCATACTAACCACCACAAACCTAGAACCAGAACCCACTGAAGCACTGCAGATTAATGAGCACAGACACACAACTTCGAAATGCCAGACCAACTGGATCCTTGCAATATACTAACCACCACAAACCTAGAACCAGGAGCCACTGGAGCACTGCAGAGTAATTAGCACAGACACACCACTTCTAAAGACCAGAGCAACTGGATCCTTGCAATATACTAACCACCACAAACCTAGAACCAGAAGCCACTGGAGCACTGCAGAGTAATGAGCACAGACACACCATTTCTAAAGACCAGACCAACTGGATCCTTGCAGCATACTAACCACCACAAACCTAGAACCAGAACCCATTGAAGCACTGCAGACTAATGAGCACAGACACACCACTTCCAAAGACCAGACCAACTGGATCCTTGCAGCATACTAACCACCACAAACCTAGAACCAGAACCCACTGAAGCACTGCAGAGTAATGAGCACAGACACACAACTTCCAAATGCCAGACCAACTGGATCCTTGCAACATACTAACCACCACAAACCTAGAACCAGAACCCACTGAAGCACTGCAGAGTAATGAGCCCAGACACACCACTTCCAAAGGTCAGACCAACTGGATCCTTGCAGCATACTAACCACCACAAGCCTAGAACCAGAACCCACTGAAGCACGGCAGACTAATGAGCGCAGACACATCACTTCCAAAGACCAGACCACTGGATCCTTGCAGCATACTAACCACCACAAACCTAGAACCATAACCAACTGAGGCACTGCAGACTAATCAGCACAGACACACCACTTCCAAAGACCAGACCAACTGGATCCTTGCAACATACTAACCACCACAAACCTAGAACCAGAATCCACTGAAGCACTGCAGATTAATGAGCACTGACACACCACTTCTAAAGACCAGAGCAACTGGATCCTTGCAACATACTAACCACCACAAACCTAGAACCAGAACCCACTGGAGCAATGCAGAGTAATGAGCACAGACACACCACTTCCAAAAACCAGACCAACTGGATCCTTGCAGCATACTAACCACCACAAACCTCGAACCAGAAGCCACTGGAGCACTGCAGAGTAATGAGCTCAGACACACCACTTCTAAAGACCGGACCAACTGGATCCTTGCAGCATACTAACCACCACAAACCTAGAACCAGAACCCATTGAAGCACTGCAGACTAATGAGCACAGATACACCACTTCAAAAGACCAGACCAACTGGATCCTTGCAGCATACTAACCACCACAAACCTAGAACCAGAACCCACCGAAGCACAGCAGACTAATGAGCGCAGACACATCACTTCCAAAGACCAGACCAACTGGATCTTTGCAACATACTAACCACCACAAACCTGGAACCAGAAGCCACTGAAGCACTGCAGAGTAATGAGCCCAGACATACCACTTCCAAAGACCAGACCAACTGGATCCTTGCAACATACTAACCATCACAAAGCTAGAACCAGAACCCAATGAAGCACTGCAGAGTAATGAGAACATACACACCACTTCCAAAGACCACACCAGCTGGATCCTTGCAACATACTAACCACCACAAACCTAGAACCAGAACCCACTGAAGCACTGCAGAGTAATGAGAACATACACACCACTTCCAAAGACCACACCAACTGGATCCTTGCAACATACTAACCACCACAAACCTAGAACCAGAAGCCACTGGAGCACTGCAGAGTAATGAGCTCAGACACACCACTTCTAAAGACCAGACCAACTGGATCCTTGCAGCATGCTAACCACCACAAACCTAGAACCAGAACCCACGGAAGCACTGCAGAGTAATGAGCACAGACACACCACTTCTAAAGACCAGAGCAACTGGATCCTTGCAACATACTAACCACCACAAACCTAGAACCAGAAGCCACTGAAGCACTGCAGATTAATGAGCACAGACACACCACTTCTAAAGACCAGAGCAACTGGATCCTTGCAACATACTAACCACCACAAACCTAGAACCAGAAGCCACTGGAGCACTGCAGAGTAATGAGCACAGACACACCACTTCCAAAGACCAGACCAACTGGATCCTTGCAGCATACTAACCACCACAAACCTAGAACCAGAACCCACTGAAGCAATGCAGTCTAATGAGCACAGACACACCACTTCCAAAGACCAGACCAACTGGACCCTTGCAGTATACTAACCACCACAAAGCTAGAACCAGAACCCACTGAAGCACTGCAGAATAATGAGCGCAGACACACCACTTCCAAATACCAGACCAGCTGGATCCTTGCAGCATACTAACCACCACAAACCTATAACCCGAACCCACTGACACACGGCAGACTAATGAGCGCAGCGACACCACTTCCAAAGACCAGACCAACTGGATCCTTGCAGCATACTAACCACTACAAAGCTAGATCCAGAACCCACTGAAGCACTGCAGACTAATGAGCGCAGACACACCACTTCCAAAGACCAGACCAACTGGATCCTTGCAGCATACTAACCACCATAAACCTAGAACCAGAACCCACTGAAGCACTGCAGAGTAATGGACCACAAACCTAGAACCAGAACCCACTGAAGCACTACAGAGTAATGAGCGCCGACACACCACTTCCAAAGACCAGACCAACTGGATCCTTGCAGCATACTAACCACCACAAAGCTAGAACCAGAACCCACTGAAGCACTGCAGACTAATGAGCACAGACACACCACTTCCAAAGACCAGACCAACTGGATCCTTGCAGCATACTAACCACCACAAACCTAGAACCAGAACCCACTGAAGCACTGCATAGTAATGAGCACAGATACACCACTTCCAAAGACCAGACCAACTGGATCCTTGCAGCATACTAACCACCACAAACCTAGAACCAGAACCCACTGAAGCACTGCAGAGTAATGAGAACATACACACCACTTCCAAAGACCACACCAACTGGATCCTTGCAACATACTAACCACCACAAACCTAGAACCAGAAGCCACTGAAGCACTGCAGATTAATGAGCACAGACACACCACTTCTAAAGACCAGAGCAACTGGATCCTTGCAACATACTAACCACCACAAACCTAGAACCAGAAGCCACTGAAGCACTGCAGATTAATGAGCACAGACACACCGCTTCTAAAGACCAGAGCAACTGGATCTTTGCAATATACTAACCACCACAAACCTAGAACCAGAAGCCACTGGAGCACTGCAGAGTAATGAGCACAGACACACCACTTCCAAAAACCAGACCAACTGGATCCTTGCAACATACTAACCATCACAAAGCTAGAACCCGAACCCACTGAAGCACTGCAGACTAATGAGCACAGACACACCACTTCCGAAGACCAGACCAACTGGATCCTTGCAGCATACTAACCATCACAAACCTAGAACCAGAACCCACTGAAACACTGCAGATAATGAGCCCAGACATACCACTTCCAAAGACCAGACCAACTGGATCCTTGCAACATACTAACCATCACAAAGCTAGAACCAGAACCCACTGAAGCACTGCAGAGTAATGAGAACATACACACCACTTCCAAAGACCACACCAACTGGATCCTTGCAACATACTAACCACCACAAACCTAGAACCAGAAGCCACTGAAGCACTGCAGATTAATGAACAAAGACACAACACTTCTAAAGACCAGAACAACTAGATCCTTGCAACATACTAACCACCACAAACCTAGAACCAGAACCCACTGAAGCACTGCAGAGTAATGAGAACATACACACCACTTCCAAAGACCACACCAACTGGATCCTTGCAACATACTAACCACCACAAACCTAGAACCAGAAGCCACTGGAGCACTGCAGAGTAATGAGCTCAGACACACCACTTCTAAAGACCAGACCAACTGGATCCTTGCAGCATACTAACCACCACAAACCTAGAACCAGAACCCACTGAAGCACTGCAGAGTAATGAGCACAGACACACCACTTCTAAAGACCAGAGCAACTGGATCCTTGCAACATACTAACCACCACAAACCTAGATCCAGAACCCACTGAAGCACTGCAGACTAATGAGCGCAGACACACCACTTCCAAAGACCAGACCAACTGGATCCTTGCAGCATACTAACCACCATAAACCTAGAACCGGAACCCACTGAAGCACTGCAGAGTAATGGACCACAAACCTAAAACCAGAACCCACTGAAGCACTACAGAGTAATGAGCGCCGACACACCACTTCCAAAGACCAGACCAACTGGATCCTTGCAACATACTAACCACCACAAACCTAGAACCAGAACCCACTGAAGCACGGTAGACTAATGAGCACAGACACACCACTTCCAAAGACCAGACCAACTGGATCCTTGCAGCATACTAACCACCACAAACCTAGAACCAGAACCCACTGAAGCACTGCAGAGTAATGAGCACAGATACACCACTTCCAAAGACCAGACCAACTGGATTCTTGCAGCATACTAACCACCACAAACCTAGAACCAGAACCCACTGAAGCACTGCAGAGTAATGAGAACATACACACCACTTCCAAAGACCACACCAACTGGATCCTTGCAACATACTAACCACCACAAACCTAGAACCAGAAGCCACTGAAGCACTGCAGATTAATGAGCACAGACACACCACTTCTAAAGACCAGAGCAACTGGATCCTTGCAACATACTAACCACCACAAACCTAGAACCAGAAGCCACTGAAGCACTGCAGATTAATGAGCACAGACACACCGCTTCTAAAGACCAGAGCAACTGGATCTTTGCAACATACTAAACACCACAAACCTAGAACCAAAAGCCACTGGAGCACTGCAGAGTAATGAGCACAGACACACCACTTCCAAAAACCAGACCAACTGGATCCTTGCAACATACTAACCATCACAAAGCTAGAACCCGAACCCACTGAAGCACTGCAGACTAATGAGCACAGACACACCACTTCCAAATACCAGACCAACTGGATCCTTGCAGCATACTAACCATCACAAACCTAGAACCAGAACCCACTGAAACACTGCAGAGTAATGAGCCCAGACATACCACTTCCAAAGACCAGACCAACTGGATCCTTGCAACATACTAACCACCACAAACCTAGAACCAGAACCCACTGGAGCACTGCAGAGTAATGAGCACAGACACACCACTTCTAAAGACCAGAGCAACTGGATCCTTGCAACATACTAACCACCACAAACCTAGGACCAGAACCCACTGAAGCACTGCAGACTAATGAGCACAGACACACCACTTCTAAAGACCAGACCAACTGGATCCTTGCCACATACTAACCACCACAAACCTAGAACCAGAACCCACTGAAGCACTGCAGACTAATCAGCACAGACACACCACTTCCAAAGACCAGAGCAACTGGATCCTTGCAACATACTAACCACCACAAACCTAGAACCAGAAGCCACTGGAGCACTGCAGAGTAATGAGCACAGACACACCACTTCCAAAAATCAGACCAACTGGATCTTTGCAACATACTAACCATCACAAAGCTAGAACCAGAACCCACTGAAGCACTGCAGACTAATGAGCACAGACACACCACTTCCAAGACCAGACCAACTGGATCCTTGCAGCATACTAACCACCACAAACCTAGAACCAGAACCCACTGAAGCACTGCAGAGTAATGAGCACAGACACAAAACTTCCAAATGCCAGACCAACTGGATCCTTGCAGCATACTAACCACCACAAACCTAGAACCAGAACCCACTGAAGCACTGCAGAGTAATGAGCACAGACACAAAACTTCCAAATGCCAGACCAACTGGATCCTTGCAGCATACTAACCACCACAAACCTAGAACCAGAACCCACTGAAGCACTGCAGAGTAATGAGCGCAGACACATCACTTCCAAAGACCAGACCAACTGGATCCTTGCAACATACTAACCACCACAAACCTAGAACCAGAAGCCACTGAAGCACTGCAGATTAATGAGCACTGACACACCACTTCTAAAGACCAGAGCAACTGGATCCTTGCAACATACTAACCACCACAAACCTAGAACCAGAAGCCACTGGAGCAATGCAGAGCAATGAGCACAGACACACCACTTCCAAAAACCAGACCAACTGGATCCTTGCAGCATACTAACCACCACACACCTAGAACCAGAACCCACTGAAGCACTGCAGAGTAATGCGCACAGACACACCACTTCTAAAGACCGGACCAACTGGATCCTTGCAGCATACTAACCACCACAAACCTAGAACCAGAAGCCACTGGAGCACTGCAGACTAATGAGCACAGATACACCACTTCCAAAGACCAGACCAACTGGATCCTTGCAGCATACTAACCACCACAAACGTAGAACAAGAACCCACTGAAGCACAGCAGACTAATGAGCGCAGACACATCACTTCCAAAGACCAGACCAACTGGATCCTTGCAACATACTAACCACCACAAACCTAGAACCAGAAGCCACTGAAGCACTGCAGAGTAATGAGCCCAGACATACCACTTCCAAAGACCAGACCAACTGGATCCTTGCAACATACTAACCATCACAAAGCTAGAACCAGAACCCAATGAAGCACTGCAGAGTAATGAGAACATACACACCACTTCCAAAGACCACACCAACTGGATCCTTGCAACATACTAACCACCACAAACCTAGAACCAGAACCCACTGAAGCACTGCAGAGTAATGAGAACATACACACCACTTCCAAAGACCACACCACCTGGATCCTTGCAACATACTAACCACCACAAACCTAGAACCAGAAGCCACTGGAGCACTGCAGAGTAATGAGCCCAGACACACCACTTCTAAAGACCAGACCAACTGGATCCTTGCAGCATACTAACCACCACAAACCTAGAACCAGAACCCACTGAAGCACTGCAGAGTAATGAGCACAGACACACCACTTCTAAAGACCAGAGCAACTGGATCCTTGCAACATACTAACCACCACAAACCTAGAACCAGAAGCCACTGAAGCACTGCAGATTAATGAGCACAGACACACCACTTCTAAAGACCAGAGCAACTGGATCCTTGCAACATACTAACCACCACAAACCTAGAACCAGAAGCCACTGGAGCACTGCAGAGTAATGAGCACAGACACACCACTTCCAAAAACCAGACCAACTGGATCCTTGCAGCATACTAACCACCACAAACCTCGAACCAGAACCACTGAAGCACTGCAGAGTAATGAGCACAGACACACCTCTTCTAAAGACCAGACCAACTGGATCCTTGCAGCATACTAACCACCACAAACCTAGAACCAGAACCCATTGAAGCACTGCAGACTAATGAGCACAGACACACCACTTCCAAAGACCAGGCCAACTGGATCCTTGCAGCATACTAACCACCACAAACCTAGAACCAGAACCCACTGAAGCACTACAGAGTAATGAGCGCCGACACACCACTTCCAAAGACCAGACCAACTGGATCCTTGCAACATACTAACCACCACAAACCTAGAACCAGAACCCACTGAAGCACGGTAGACTAATGAGCACAGACACACCACTTCCAAAGACCAGACCAACTGGATCCTTGCAGCATACTAACCACCACAAACCTAGAACCAGAACCCACTGAAGCACTGCAGAGTAATGAGCACAGATACACCACTTCCAAAGACCAGACCAACTGGATTCTTGCAGCATACTAACCACCACAAACCTAGAACCAGAAGCCACTGAAGCACTGCAGATTAATGAGCACAGACACACCGCTTCTAAAGACCAGAGCAACTGGATCCTTGCAACATACTAACCACCACAAACCTAGAACCAGAAGCCACTGAAGCACTGCAGATTAATGAGCACAGACACACCGCATCTAAATACCAGAGCAACTGGATCTTTGCAACATACTAACCACCACAAACCTAGAACCAGAAGCCACTGGAGCACTGCAGAGTAATGAGCACAGACACACCACTTCCAAAAACCAGACCAACTGGATCCTTGCAACATACTAACCATCACAAAGCTAGAACCCGAACCCACTGAAGCACTGCAGACTAATGAGCACAGACACACCACTTCCAAATACCAGACCAACTGGATCCTTGCAGCATACTAACCATCACAAACCTAGAACCAGAACCCACTGATACACTGCAGAGTAATGAGCCCAGACATACCACTTCCAAAGACCAGACCAACTGGATCCTTGCAACATACTAACCACCACAAACCTAGAACCAGAACCCACTGGAGCACTGCAGAGTAATGAGCACAGACACACCACTTCTAAAGACCAGAGCAACTGGATCCTTGCAACATACTAACCACCACAAACCTAGAACCAGAAGCCACTGAAGCACTGCAGATTAATGAGCACAGACACACCGCTTCTAAAGACCAGAGCAACTGGATCCTTGCAACATACTAACCACCACAAACCTAGAACCAGAAGCCACTGAAGCACTGCAGATTAATGAGCACAGACACACCGCTTCTAAAGACCAGAGCAACTGGATCCTTGCAACATACTAACCACCACAAACCTAGAACCAGTAGCCACTGGAGCACTGCAGAGTAATGAGCACAGACACACCACTTCCAAATACCAGACCAACTGGATCCTTGCAGCATACTAACCATCACAAACCTAGAACCAGAACCCACTGATACACTGCAGAGTAATGAGCCCAGACATACCACTTCCAAAGACCAGACCAACTGGATCCTTGCAACATACTAACCACCACAAACCTAGAACCAGAACCCACTGGAGCACTGCAGAGTAATGAGCACAGACACACCGCTTCTAAAGACCAGAGCAACTGGATCCTTGCAACATACTAACCACCACAAACCTAGAACCAGAAGCCACTGAAGCACTGCAGATTAATGAGCACAGACACACCGCTTCTAAAGACCAGAGCAACTGGATCCTTGCAACATACTAACCACCACAAACCTAGAACCAGAAGCCACTGAAGCACTGCAGATTAATGAGCACAGACACACCGCTTCTAAAGACCAGAGCAACTGGATCCTTGCAACATACTAACCACCACAAACCTAGAACCAGTAGCCACTGGAGCACTGCAGAGTAATGAGCACAGACACACCACTTCTAAAGACCAGACCAACTGGATCCTTGCAGCATACTAACCACCACAAACCTAGAACCAGAACCCACTGAAGCACTGCAGAGTAATGAGCACAGACACACCACTTCTAAAGACCAGAGCAACTGGATCCTTGCAATATACTAACCACCACAAACCTTGAACCAGAAGCCACTGGAGCACTGCAGAGTAATGAGCACAGACACACCATTTCTAAAGACCAGACCAACTGGATCCTTGCAGCATACTAACCACCACAAACCTAGAACCAGAAGCCACTGGAGCACTGCAGAGTAATGAGCACAGACACACCACTTCCAAAAACCAGACCAACTGGATCCTTGCAAAATACTAACCATCACAAAGCTAGAACCAGAACCCACTGAAGCACTGCAGACTAATGAGCGCAGACACATCACTTCCAAAGACCAGACCAACTGGATCCTTGCAGCATACTAACCACCACAAACCTAGAACAAGAAGCCTCTGAAGCACTGCATATTAATGAGCACAGTACACCACTTCTAAAGACCAGAGCAACTGGATCCTTGCAATATACTAACCACCACAAACCTAGAACCAGAAGCCACTGGAGCACTGCAGAGTAATGAGCACAGACACACCATTTCTAAAGACCAGACCAACTGGATCCTTGCAGCATACTAACCACCACAAACCTAGAACCAGAACCCACTGAAGCACTGCAGATTAATGAGCACAGACACACAACTTCGAAATGCCAGACCAACTGGATCCTTGCAATATACTAACCACCACAAACCTAGAACCAGGAGCCACTGGAGCACTGCAGAGTAATTAGCACAGACACACCACTTCTAAAGACCAGAGCAACTGGATCCTTGCAATATACTAACCACCACAAACCTAGAACCAGAAGCCACTGGAGCACTGCAGAGTAATGAGCACAGACACACCATTTCTAAAGACCAGACCAACTGGATCCTTGCAGCATACTAACCACCACAAACCTAGAACCAGAACCCATTGAAGCACTGCAGACTAATGAGCACAGACACACCACTTCCAAAGACCAGACCAACTGGATCCTTGCAGCATACTAACCACCACAAACCTAGAACCAGAACCCACTGAAGCACTGCAGAGTAATGAGCACAGACACACAACTTCCAAATGCCAGACCAACTGGATCCTTGCAACATACTAACCACCACAAACCTAGAACCAGAACCCACTGAAGCACTGCAGAGTAATGAGCCCAGACACACCACTTCCAAAGGTCAGACCAACTGGATCCTTGCAGCATACTAACCACCACAAGCCTAGAACCAGAACCCACTGAAGCACGGCAGACTAATGAGCGCAGACACATCACTTCCAAAGACCAGACCACTGGATCCTTGCAGCATACTAACCACCACAAACCTAGAACCATAACCAACTGAGGCACTGCAGACTAATCAGCACAGACACACCACTTCCAAAGACCAGACCAACTGGATCCTTGCAACATACTAACCACCACAAACCTAGAACCAGAATCCACTGAAGCACTGCAGATTAATGAGCACTGACACACCACTTCTAAAGACCAGAGCAACTGGATCCTTGCAACATACTAACCACCACAAACCTAGAACCAGAACCCACTGGAGCAATGCAGAGTAATGAGCACAGACACACCACTTCCAAAAACCAGACCAACTGGATCCTTGCAGCATACTAACCACCACAAACCTCGAACCAGAAGCCACTGGAGCACTGCAGAGTAATGAGCTCAGACACACCACTTCTAAAGACCGGACCAACTGGATCCTTGCAGCATACTAACCACCACAAACCTAGAACCAGAACCCATTGAAGCACTGCAGACTAATGAGCACAGATACACCACTTCCAAAGACCAGACCAACTGGATCCTTGCAGCATACTAACCACCACAAACCTAGAACCAGAACCCACCGAAGCACAGCAGACTAATGAGCGCAGACACATCACTTCCAAAGACCAGACCAACTGGATCTTTGCAACATACTAACCACCACAAACCTGGAACCAGAAGCCACTGAAGCACTGCAGAGTAATGAGCCCAGACATACCACTTCCAAAGACCAGACCAACTGGATCCTTGCAACATACTAACCATCACAAAGCTAGAACCAGAACCCAATGAAGCACTGCAGAGTAATGAGAACATACACACCACTTCCAAAGACCACACCAGCTGGATCCTTGCAACATACTAACCACCACAAACCTAGAACCAGAACCCACTGAAGCACTGCAGAGTAATGAGAACATACACACCACTTCCAAAGACCACACCAACTGGATCCTTGCAACATACTAACCACCACAAACCTAGAACCAGAAGCCACTGGAGCATTGCAGAGTAATGAGCTCAGACACACCACTTCTAAAGACCAGACCAACTGGATCCTTGCAGCATGCTAACCACCACAAACCTAGAACCAGAACCCACTGGAGCACTGCAGAGTAATGAGCACAGACACACCACTTCTAAAGACCAGAGCAACTGGATCCTTGCAACATACTAACCACCACAAACCTAGAACCAGAAGCCACTGAAGCACTGCAGATTAATGAGCACAGACACACCACTTCTAAAGACCAGAGCAACTGGATCCTTGCAACATACTAACCACCACAAACCTAGAACCAGAAGCCACTGGAGCACTGCAGAGTAATGAGCACAGACACACCACTTCCAAAGACCAGACCAACTGGATCCTTGCAGCATACTAACCACCACAAACCTAGAACCAGAACCCACTGAAGCAATGCAGTCTAATGAGCACAGACACACCACTTCCAAAGACCAGACCAACTGGACCCTTGCAGTATACTAACCACCACAAAGCTAGAACCAGAACCCACTGAAGCACTGCAGAGTAATGGACCACAAACCTAGAACCAGAACCCACTGAAGCACTACAGAGTAATGAGCGCCGACACACCACTTCCAAAGACCAGACCAACTGGATCCTTGCAGCATACTAACCACCACAAAGCTAGAACCAGAACCCACTGAAGCACTGCAGACTAATGAGCACAGACACACCACTTCCAAAGACCAGACCAACTGGATCCTTGCAGCATACTAACCACCACAAACCTAGAACCAGAACCCACTGAAGCACTGCATAGTAATGAGCACAGATACACCACTTCCAAAGACCAGACCAACTGGATCCTTGCAGCATACTAACCACCACAAACCTAGAACCAGAACCCACTGAAGCACTGCAGAGTAATGAGAACATACACACCACTTCCAAAGACCACACCAACTGGATCCTTGCAACATACTAACCACCACAAACCTAGAACCAGAAGCCACTGAAGCACTGCAGATTAATGAGCACAGACACACCACTTCTAAAGACCAGAGCAACTGGATCCTTGCAACATACTAACCACCACAAACCTAGAACCAGAAGCCACTGAAGCACTGCAGATTAATGAGCACAGACACACCGCTTCTAAAGACCAGAGCAACTGGATCTTTGCAATATACTAACCACCACAAGCCTAGAACCAGAAGCCACTGGAGCACTGCAGAGTAATGAGCACAGACACACCACTTCCAAAAACCAGACCAACTGGATCCTTGCAACATACTAACCATCACAAAGCTAGAACCCGAACCCACTGAAGCACTGCAGACTAATGAGCACAGACACACCACTTCCGAAGACCAGACCAACTGGATCCTTGCAGCATACTAACCATCACAAACCTAGAACCAGAACCCACTGAAACACTGCAGATAATGAGCCCAGACATACCACTTCCAAAGACCAGACCAACTGGATCCTTGCAACATACTAACCATCACAAAGCTAGAACCAGAACCCACTGAAGCACTGCAGAGTAATGAGAACATACACACCACTTCCAAAGACCACACCAACTGGATCCTTGCAACATACTAACCACCACAAACCTAGAACCAGAAGCCACTGAAGCACTGCAGATTAATGAACAAAGACACAACACTTCTAAAGACCAGAACAACTAGATCCTTGCAACATACTAACCACCACAAACCTAGAACCAGAACCCACTGAAGCACTGCAGAGTAATGAGAACATACACACCACTTCCAAAGACCACACCAACTGGATCCTTGCAACATACTAACCACCACAAACCTAGAACCAGAAGCCACTGGAGCACTGCAGAGTAATGAGCTCAGACACACCACTTCTAAAGACCAGACCAACTGGATCCTTGCAGCATACTAACCACCACAAACCTAGAACCAGAACCCACTGAAGCACTGCAGAGTAATGAGCACAGACACACCACTTCTAAAGACCAGAGCAACTGGATCCTTGCAACATACTAACCACCACAAACCTAGAACCAGAAGCCACTGAAGCACTGCAGATTAATGAGCACAGACACACCACTTCTAAAGACCAGAGCAACTGGATCCTTGCAACATACTAACCACCACAAACCTAGAACCAGAAGCCACTGGAGGACTGCAGTGTAATGAGCACAGACACACCACTTCCAAAAACCAGACCAACTGGATCCTTGCAGCATACTAACCACCACAAACCTCGAACCAGAACCACTGAAGCACTGCAGAGTAATGAGCACAGACACACCTCTTCTAAAGACCAGACCAACTGGATCCTTGCAGCATACTAACCACCACAAACCTAGAACCAGAACCCATTGAAGCACTGCAGACTAATGAGCACAGACACACCACTTCCAAAGACCAGGCCAACTGGATCCTTGCAGCATACTAACCACCACAAACCTAGAACCAGAACCCACTGAAGCACTGCAGAGTAATGAGCACAGACACACAACTTCCAAAGGCCAGACCAACTGGATCCTTGCAGCATACTAACCACCACAAACCTAGAACCAGAACCCACTGAAGCAATGCAGTCTAATGAGCACAGACACACCACTTCCAAAGACCAGACCAACTGGACCCTTGCAGTATACTAACCACCACAAAGCTAGAACCAGAACCCACTGAAGCACTGCAGACTAATGAGTGCAGACACACCACTTCCAAAGACCAGACCAGCTGGATCCTTGCAGCATACTAACCACTACAAACGTATAACCCGAACCCACTGACGCACAGCAGACTAATGAGCGCAACGACACCACTTCCAAAGACCAGACCAACTGGATCCTTGCAGCATACTAACCACTACAAAGCTAGATCCAGAACCCACTGAAGCACTGCAGACTAATGAGCGCAGACACACCACTTCCAAAGACCAGACCAACTGGATCCTTGCAGCATACTAACCACCATAAACCTAGAACCAGAACCCACTGAAGCACTGCAGAGTAATGGACCACAAACCTAGAACCAGAACCCACTGAAGCACTACAGAGTAATGAGCGCCGACACACCACTTCCAAAGACCAGACCAACTGGATCCTTGCAACATACTAACCACCACAAACCTAGAACCAGAACCCACTGAAGCACGGTAGACTAATGAGCACAGACACACCACTTCCAAAGACCAGACCAACTGGATCCTTGCAGCATACTAACCACCACAAACCTAGAACCAGAACCCACTGAAGCACTGCAGACTAATGAGCACAGACACACCACTTCCGAAGACCAGACCAACTGGATCCTTGCAGCATACTAACCATCACAAACCTAGAACCAGAACCCACTGAAACACTGCAGAGTAATGAGCCCAGACATACCACTTCCAAAGACCAGACCAACTGGATCCTTGCAACATACTAACCATCACAAAGCTAGAACCAGAACCCACTGAAGCACTGCAGAGTAATGAGAACATACACACCACTTCCAAAGACCACACCAACTGGATCCTTGCAACATACTAACCACCACAAACCTAGAACCAGAAGCCACTGAAGCACTGCAGATTAATGAACAAAGACACAACACTTCTAAAGACCAGAACAACTAGATCCTTGCAACATACTAACCACCACAAACCTAGAACCAGAACCCACTGAAGCACTGCAGAGTAATGAGAACATACACACCACTTCCAAAGACCACACCAACTGGATCCTTGCAACATACTAACCACCACAAACCTAGAACCAGAAGCCACTGGAGCACTGCAGAGTAATGAGCTCAGACACACCACTTCTAAAGACCAGACCAACTGGATCCTTGCAGCATACTAACCACCACAAACCTAGAACCAGAACCCACTGAAGCACTGCAGAGTAATGAGCACAGACACACCACTTCTAAAGACCAGAGCAACTGGATCCTTGCAACATACTAACCACCACAAACCTAGAACCAGAAGCCACTGAAGCACTGCAGATTAATGAGCACAGACACACCACTTCTAAAGACCAGAGCAACTGGATCCTTGCAACATACTAACCACCACAAACCTAGAACCAGAAGCCACTGGAGCACTGCAGAGTAATGAGCACAGACACACCACTTCCAAAAACCAGACCAACTGGATCCTTGCAGCATACTAACCACCACAAACCTCGAACCAGAACCACTGAAGCACTGCAGAGTAATGAGCACAGACACACCTCTTCTAAAGACCAGACCAACTGGAACCTTGCAGCATACTAACCACCACAAACCTAGAACCAGAACCCATTGAAGCACTGCAGACTAATGAGCACAGACACACCACTTCCAAAGACCAGGCCAACTGGATCCTTGCAGCATACTAACCACCACAAACCTAGAACCAGAACCCACTGAAGCACTGCAGAGTAATGAGCACAGACACACAACTTCCAAAGGCCAGACCAACTGGATCCTTGCAGCATACTAACCACCACAAACCTAGAACCAGAACCCACTGAAGCAATGCAGTCTAATGAGCACAGACACACCACTTCCAAAGACCAGACCAACTGGACCCTTGCAGTATACTAACCACCACAAAGCTAGAACCAGAACCCACTGAAGCACTGCAGACTAATGAGTGCAGACACACCACTTCCAAAGACCAGACCAGCTGGATCCTTGCAGCATACTAACCACAACAAACGTATAACCCGAACCCACTGACGCACGGCAGACTAATGAGCGCAACGACACCACTTCCAAAGACCAGACCAACTGGATCCTTGCAGCATACTAACCACTACAAAGCTAGATCCAGAACCCACTGAAGCACTGCAGACTAATGAGCGCAGACACACCACTTCCAAAGACCAGACCAACTGGATCCTTGCAGCATACTAACCACCATAAACCTAGAACCAGAACCCACTGAAGCACTGCAGAGTAATGGACCACAAACCTAGAACCAGAACCCACTGAAGCACTACAGAGTAATGAGCACCGACACACCACTTCCAAAGACCAGACCAACTGGATCCTTGCAACATACTAACCACCACAAACCTAGAACCAGAACCCACTGAAGCACGGTAGACTAATGAGCACAGACACACCACTTCCAAAGACCAGACCAACTGGATCCTTGCAGCATACTAACCACCACAAACCTAGAACCAGAACCCACTGAAGCACTGCAGAGTAATGAGCACAGATACACCACTTCCAAAGACCAGACCAACTGGATTCTTGCAGCATACTAACCACCACAAACCTAGAACCAGAAGCCACTGAAGCACTGCAGATTAATGAGCACAGACACACCGCTTCTAAAGACCAGAGCAACTGGATCCTTGCAACATACTAACCACCACAAACCTAGAACCAGAAGCCACTGAAGCACTGCAGATTAATGAGCACAGACACACCGCTTCTAAATACCAGAGGAACTGGATCTTTGCAACATACTAACCACCACAAACCTAGAACCAGAAGCCACTGGAGCACTGCAGAGTAATGAGCACAGACACACCACTTCCAAAAACCAGACCAACTGGATACTTGCAACATACTAACCATCACAAAGCTAGAACCCGAACCCACTGAAGCACTGCAGACTAATGAGCACAGACACACCACTTCCAAATACCAGACCAACTGGATCCTTGCAGCATACTAACCATCACAAACCTAGAACCAGAACCCACTGATACACTGCAGAGTAATGAGCCCAGACATACCACTTCCAAAGACCAGACCAACTGGATCCTTGCAACATACTAACCACCACAAACCTAGAACCAGAACCCACTGGAGCACTGCAGAGTAATGAGCACAGACACACCACTTCTAAAGACCAGAGCAACTGGATCCTTGCAACATACTAACCACCACAAACCTAGAACCAGAAGCCACTGAAGCACTGCAGATTAATGAGCACAGACACACCGCTTCTAAAGACCAGAGCAACTGGATCCTTGCAACATACTAACCACCACAAACCTAGAACCAGAAGCCACTGAAGGCACTGCAGATTAATGAGCACAGACACACCGCTTCTAAAGACCAGAGCAACTGGATCCTTGCAACATACTAACCACCACAAACCTAGAACCAGTAGCCACTGGAGCACTGCAGAGTAATGAGCACAGACACACCACTTCTAAAGACCAGACCAACTGGATCCTTGCAGCATACTAACCACCACAAACCTAGAACCAGAACCCACTGAAGCACTGCAGAGTAATGAGCACAGACACACCACTTCTAAAGACCAGAGCAACTGGATCCTTGCAATATACTAACCACCACAAACCTTGAACCAGAAGCCACTGGAGCACTGCAGAGTAATGAGCACAGACACACCATTTCTAAAGACCAGACCAACTGGATCCTTGCAGCATACTAACCACCACAAACCTAGAACCAGAAGCCACTGGAGCACTGCAGAGTAATGAGCACAGACACACCACTTCCAAAAACCAGACCAACTGGATCCTTGCAAAATACTAACCATCACAAAGCTAGAACCAGAACCCACTGAAGCACTGCAGACTAATGAGCGCAGACACATCACTTCCAAAGACCAGACCAACTGGATCCTTGCAGCATACTAACCACCACAAACCTAGAACAAGAAGCCTCTGAAGCACTTCAGATTAATGAGCACAGTACACCACTTCTAAAGACCAGAGCAACTGGATCCTTGCAATATACTAACCACCACAAACCTAGAACCAGAAGCCACTGGAGCACTGCAGAGTAATGAGCACAGACACACCATTTCTAAAGACCAGAGCAACTGGATCCTTGCAATATACTAACCACCACAAACCTAGAACCAGAAGCCACTGGAGCACTGCAGAGTAATGAGCACAGACACACCATTTCTAAACACCAGACCAACTGGATCCTTGCAGCATACTAACCACCACAAACCTAGAACCAGAACCCATTGAAGCACTGCAGACTAATGAGCACAGACATACCACTTCCAAAGACCAGACCAACTGGATCCTTGCAGCATACTAACCACCACAAACCTAGAACCAGAACCCACTGAAGCACTGCAGAGTAATGAGCACAGACACACAACTTCCAAATGCCAGACCAACTGGATCCTTGCAACATACTAACCACCACAAACCTAGAACCAGAACCCACTGAAGCACTGCAGAGTAATGAGCCCAGACACACCACTTCCAAAGGTCAGACCAACTGGATCCTTGCAGCATACTAACCACCACAAGCCTAGAACCAGAACCCACTGAAGCACGGCAGACTAATGAGCGCAGACACATCACTTCCAAAGACCAGACCACTGGATCCTTGCAGCATACTAACCACCACAAACCTAGAACCATAACCAACTGAGGCACTGCAGACTAATCAGCACAGACACACCACTTCCAAAGACCAGACCAACTGGATCCTTGAAACATACTAACCACCACAAACCTAGAACCAGAATCCACTGAAGCACTGCAGATTAATGAGCACTGACACACCACTTCTAAAGACCAGAGCAACTGGATCCTTGCAACATACTAACCACCACAAACCTAGAACCAGAAGCCACTGGAGCAATGCAGAGTAATGAGCACAGACACACCACTTCCAAAAACCAGACCAACTGGATCCTTGCAGCATACTAACCACCACAAACCTCGAACCAGAAGCCACTGGAGCACTGCAGAGTAATGAGCTCAGACACACCACTTCTAAAGACCGGACCAACTGGATCCTTGCAGCATACTAACCACCACAAACCTAGAACCAGAACCCATTGAAGCACTGCAGACTAATGAGCACAGATACACCACTTCCAAAGACCAGACCAACTGGATCCTTGCAGCATACTAACCACCACAAACCTAGAACCAGAACCCACCGAAGCACAGCAGACTAATGAGCGCAGACACATCACTTCCAAAGACCAGACCAACTGGATCTTTGCAACATACTAACCACCACAAACCTGGAACCAGAAGCCACTGAAGCACCGCAGAGTAATGAGCCCAGACATACCACTTCCAAAGACCAGACCAACTGGATCCTTGCAACATACTAACCATCACAAAGCTAGAACCAGAACCCAATGAAGCACTGCAGAGTAATGAGAACATACACACCACTTCCAAAGACCACACCAGCTGGATCCTTGCAACATACTAACCACCACAAACCTAGAACCAGAACCCACTGAAGCACTGCAGAGTAATGTGAACATACACACCACTTCCAAAGACCACACCAACTGGATCCTTGCAACATACTAACCACCACAAACCTAGAACCAGAAGCCACTGGAGCACTGCAGAGTAATGAGCTCAGACACACCACTTCTAAAGACCAGACCAACTGGATCCTTGCAGCATACTAACCACCACAAACCTAGAACCAGAACCCACTGAAGCACTGCAGAGTAATGAGCACAGACACACCACTTCTAAAGACCAGAGCAACTGGATCCTTGCAACATACTAACCACCACAAACCTAGAACCAGAAGCCACTGAAGCACTGCAGATTAATGAGCACAGACACACCACTTCTAAAGACCAGAGCAACTGGATCCTTGCAACATACTAACCACCACAAACCTAGAACCAGAAGCCACTGGAGCACTGCAGAGTAATGAGCACAGACACACCACTTCCAAAGACCAGACCAACTGGATCCTTGCAGCATACTAACCACCACAAACCTAGAACCAGAACCCACTGAAGCAATGCAGTCTAATGAGCACAGACACACCACTTCCAAAGACCAGACCAACTGGACCCTTGCAGTATACTAACCACCACAAAGCTAGAACCAGAACCCACTGAAGCACTGCAGAATAATGAGCGCAGACACACCACTTCCAAATACCAGACCAGCTGGATCCTTGCAGCATAATAACCACCACAAACCTATAACCCGAACCCACTGACACACGGCAGACTAATGAGCGCAGCGACACCACTTCCAAAGACCAGACCAACTGGATCCTTGCAGCATACTAACCACTACAAAGCTAGATCCAGAACCCACTGAAGCACTGCAGACTAATGAGCGCAGACACACCACTTCCAAAGACCAGACCAACTGGATCCTTGCAGCATACTAACCACCATAAACCTAGAACCAGAACCCACTGAAGCACTGCAGAGTAATGGACCACAAACCTAGAACCAGAACCAACTGAAGCACTACAGAGTAATGAGCGCCGACACACCACTTCCAAAGACCAGACCAACTGGATCCTTGCAGCATACTAACCACCACAAAGCTAGAACCAGAACCCACTGAAGCACTGCAGACTAATGAGCACAGACACACCACTTCCAAAGACCAGACCAACTGGATCCTTGCAGCATCCTAACCACCACAAACCTAGAACCAGAACCCACTGAAGCACTGCATAGTAATGAGCACAGATACACCACTTCCAAAGACCAGACCAACTGGATCCTTGCAGCATACTAACCACCACAAACCTAGAACCAGAACCCACTGAAGCACTGCAGAGTAATGAGAACATACACACCACTTCCAAAGACCACACCAACTGGATCCTTGCAACATACTAACCACCACAAACCTAGAACCAGAAGCCACTGAAGCACTGCAGATTAATGAGCACAGACACACCACTTCTAAAGACCAGAGCAACTGGATCCTTGCAACATACTAACCACCACAAACCTAGAACCAGAAGCCACTGAAGCACTGCAGATTAATGAGCACAGACACACCGCTTCTAAAGACCAGAGCAACTGGATATTTGCAATATACTAACCACCACAAACCTAGAACCAGAAGCCACTGGAGCACTGCCGAGTAATGAGCACAGACACACCACTTCCAAAAACCAGACCAACTGGATCCTTGCAACATACTAACCATCACAAAGCTAGAACCCGAACCCACTGAAGCACTGCAGACTAATGAGCACAGACACACCACTTCCGAAGACCAGACCAACTGGATCCTTGCAGCATACTAACCATCACAAACCTAGAACCAGAACCCACTGAAACACTGCAGAGTAATGAGCCCAGACATACCACTTCCAAAGACCAGACCAACTGGATCCTTGCAACATACTAACCATCACAAAGCTAGAACCAGAACCCACTGAAGCACTGCAGAGTAATGAGAACATACACACCACTTCCAAAGACCACACCAACTGGATCCTTGCAACATACTAACCACCACAAACCTAGAACCAGAAGCCACTGAAGCACTGCAGATTAATGAACAAAGACACAACACTTCTAAAGACCAGAACAACTAGATCCTTGCAACATACTAACCACCACAAACCTAGAACCAGAACCCACTGAAGCACTGCAGAGTAATGAGAACATACACACCACTTCCAAAGACCACACCAACTGGATCCTTGCAACATACTAACCACCACAAACCTAGAACCAGAAGCCACTGGAGCACTGCAGAGTAATGAGCTCAGACACACCACTTCTAAAGACCAGACCAACTGGATCCTTGCAGCATACTAACCACCACAAACCTAGAACCAGAACCCACTGAAGCACTGCAGAGTAATGAGCACAGACACACCACTTCTAAAGACCAGAGCAACTGGATCCTTGCAACATACTAACCACCACAAACCTAGATCCAGAACCCACTGAAGCACTGCAGACTAATGAGCGCAGACACACCACTTCCAAAGACCAGACCAACTGGATCCTTGCAGCATACTAACCACCATAAACCTAGAACCAGAACCCACTGAAGCACTGCAGAGTAATGGACCACAAACCTAGAACCAGAACCCACTGAAGCACTACAGAGTAATGAGCGCCGACACACCACTTCCAAAGACCAGACCAACTGGATCCTTGCAACATACTAACCACCACAAACCTAGAACCAGAACCCACTGAAGCACGGTAGACTAATGAGCACAGACACACCACTTCCAAAGACCAGACCAACTGGATCCTTGCAGCATACTAACCACCACAAACCTAGAACCAGAACCCACTGAAGCACTGCAGAGTAATGAGCACAGATACACCACTTCCAAAGACCAGACCAACTGGATTCTTGCAGCATACTAACCACCACAAACCTAGAACCAGAACCCACTGAAGCACTGCAGAGTAATGAGAACATACACACCACTTCCAAAGACCACACCAACTGGATCCTTGCAACATACTAACCACCACAAACCTAGAACCAGAAGCCACTGAAGCACTGCAGATTAATGAGCACAGACACACCACTTCTAAAGACCAGAGCAACTGGATCCTTGCAACATACTAACCACCACAAACCTAGAACCAGAAGCCACTGAAGCACTGCAGATTAATGAGCACAGACACACCGCTTCTAAAGACCAGAGCAACTGGATCTTTGCAACATACTAAACACCACAAACCTAGAACCAAAAGCCACTGGAGCACTGCAGAGTAATGAGCACAGACACACCACTTCCAAAAACCAGACCAACTGGATCCTTGCAACATACTAACCATCACAAAGCTAGAACCCGAACCCACTGAAGCACTGCAGACTAATGAGCACAGACACACCACTTCCAAATACCAGACCAACTGGATCCTTGCAGCATACTAACCATCACAAACCTAGAACCAGAACCCACTGAAACACTGCAGAGTAATGAGCCCAGACATACCACTTCCAAAGACCAGACCAACTGGATCCTTGCAACATACTAACCACCACAAACCTAGAACCAGAACCCACTGGAGCACTGCAGACTAATGAGCACAGACACACCACTTCTAAAGACCAGACCAACTGGATCCTTGCCACATACTAACCACCACAAACCTAGAACCAGAACCCACTGAAGCACTGCAGACTAATCAGCACAGACACACCACTTCCAAAGACCAGAGCAACTGGATCCTTGCAACATACTAACCACCACAAACCTAGAACCAGAAGCCACTGGAGCACTGCAGAGTAATGAGCACAGACACACCACTTCCAAAAATCAGACCAACTGGATCTTTGCAACATACTAACCATCACAAAGCTAGAACCAGAACCCACTGAAGCACTGCAGACTAATGAGCACAGACACACCACTTCCAAGACCAGACCAACTGGATCCTTGCAGCATACTAACCACCACAAACCTAGAACCAGAAACCACTGAAGCACTGCAGAGTAATGAGCACAGACACAAAACTTCCAAATGCCAGACCAACTGGATCCTTGCAGCATACTAACCACCACAAACCTAGAACCAGAACCCACTGAAGCACTGCAGAGTAATGAGCACAGACACAAAACTTCCAAATGCCAGACCAACTGGATCCTTGCAGCATACTAACCACCACAAACCTAGAACCAGAACCCACTGAAGCACTGCAGAGTAATGAGCGCAGACACATCACTTCCAAAGACCAGACCAACTGGATCCTTGCAACATACTAACCACCACAAACCTAGAACCAGAAGCCACTGAAGCACTGCAGATTAATGAGCACTGACACACCACTTCTAAAGACCAGAGCAACTGGATCCTTGCAACATACTAACCACCACAAACCTAGAACCAGAAGCCACTGGAGCAATGCAGAGCAATGAGCACAGACACACCACTTCCAAAAACCAGACCAACTGGATCCTTGCAGCATACTAACCACCACACACCTAGAACCAGAACCCACTGAAGCACTGCAGAGTAATGCGCACAGACACACCACTTCTAAAGACCGGACCAACTGGATCCTTGCAGCATACTAACCACCACAAACCTAGAACCAGAAGCCACTGGAGCACTGCAGACTAATGAGCACAGATACACCACTTCCAAAGACCAGACCAACTGGATCCTTGCAGCATACTAACCACCACAAACGTAGAACAAGAACCCACTGAAGCACAGCAGACTAATGAGCGCAGACACATCACTTCCAAAGACCAGACCAACTGGATCCTTGCAACATACTAACCACCACAAACCTAGAACCAGAAGCCACTGAAGCACTGCAGAGTAATGAGCCCAGACATACCACTTCCAAAGACCAGACCAGCTGGATCCTTGCAACATACTAACCATCACAAAGCTAGAACCAGAACCCAATGAAGCACTGCAGAGTAATGAGAACATACACACCACTTCCAAAGACCACACCAACTGGATCCTTGCAACATACTAACCACCACAAACCTAGAACCAGAACCCACTGAAGCACTGCAGAGTAATGAGAACATACACACCACTTCCAAAGACCACACCAACTGGATCCTTGCAACATACTAACCACCACAAACCTAGAACCAGAAGCCACTGGAGCACTGCAGAGTAATGAGCCCAGACACACCACTTCTAAAGACCAGACCAACTGGATCCTTGCAGCATACTAACCACCACAAACCTAGAACCAGAACCCACTGAAGCACTGCAGAGTAATGAGCACAGACACACCACTTCTAAAGACCAGAGCAACTGGATCCTTGCAACATACTAACCACCACAAACCTAGAACCAGAAGCCACTGAAGCACTGCAGATTAATGAGCACAGACACACCACTTCTAAAGACCAGAGCAACTGGATCCTTGCAACATACTAACCACCACAAACCTAGAACCAGAAGCCACTGGAGCACTGCAGAGTAATGAGCACAGACACACCACTTCCAAAAACCAGACCAACTGGATCCTTGCAGCATACTAACCACCACAAACCTCGAACCAGAACCACTGAAGCACTGCAGAGTAATGAGCACAGACACACCTCTTCTAAAGACCAGACCGACTGGATCCTTGCAGCATACTTACCACCACAAACCTAGAACCAGAACCCATTGAAGCACTGCAGACTAATGAGCACAGACACACCACTTCCAAAGACCAGGCCAACTGGATCCTAGCAGCATACTAACCACCACAAACCTAGAACCAGAACCCACTGAAGCACAGCAGAGTAATGAGCACAGACACACAACTTCCAAAGGCCAGACCAACTGGATCCTTGCAGCATACTAACCACCACAAACCTAGAACCAGAACCCACTGAAGCAATGCAGTCTAATGAGCACAGACACACCACTTCCAAAGACCAGACCAACTGGACCCTTGCAGTATACTAACCACCACAAAGCTAGAACCAGAACCCACTGAAGCACTGCAGACTAATGAGTGCAGACACACCACTTCCAAAGACCAGACCAGCTGGATCCTTGCAGCATACTAACCACTACAAACGTATAACCCGAAACCACTGACGCACGGCAGACTAATAAGCGCAACGACACCACTTCCAAAGACCAGACCAACTGGATCCTTGCAGCATACTAACCACTACAAAGCTAGATCCAGAACCCACTGAAGCACTGCAGACTAATGAGCGCAGACACACCACTTCCAAAGACCAGACCAACTGGATCCTTGCAGCATACTAACCACCATAAACCTAGAACCAGAACCCACTGAAGCACTGCAGAGTAATGGACCACAAACCTAGAACCAGAACCCACTGAAGCACTACAGAGTAATGAGCGCCGACACACCACTTCCAAAGACCAGACCAACTGGATCCTTGCAACATACTAACCACCACAAACCTAGAACCAGAACCCACTGAAGCACGGTAGACTAATGAGCACAGACACACCACTTCCAAAGACCAGACCAACTGGATCCTTGCAGCATACTAATCACCACAAACCTAGAACCAGAACCCACTGAAGCACTGCAGAGTAATGAGCACAGATACACCACTTCCAAAGACCAGACCAACTGGATTCTTGCAGCATACTAACCACCACAAACCTAGAACCAGAGCCCACTGAAGCACTGCAGAGTAATGAGAACATACACACCACTTCCAAAGACCACACCAACTGGATCCTTGCAGCATACTAACCACCAGAAACCTAGAACCAGAAGCCACTGAAGCACTGCAGATTAATGAGCACTGACACACCACTTCTAAAGACCAGAGCAACTGGATCCTTGCAGCATACTAACCACCACAAGCCTAGAACCAGAACCCACTGAAGCACGGCAGACTAATGAGCGCAGACACATCACTTCCAAAGACCAGACCACTGGATCCTTGCAGCAAACTAACCACCACAAACCTAGAACCATAACCAACTGAGGCACTGCAGACTAATCAGCACAGACACACCACTTCCAAAGACCAGACCAACTGGATCCTTGCAACATACTAACCACCACAAACCTAGAACCAGAATCCACTGAAGCACTGCAGATTAATGAGCACTGACACACCACTTCTAAAGACCAGAGCAACTGGATCCTTGCAACATACTAACCACCACAAACCTAGAACCAGAAGCCACTGGAGCAATGCAGAGTAATGAGCACAGACACACCACTTCCAAAAACCAGACCAACTGGATCCTTGCAGCATACTAACCACCACAAACCTCGAACCAGAAGCCACTGGAGCACTGCAGAATAATGAGCGCAGACACACCACTTCCAAATACCAGACCAGCTGGATCCTTGCAGCATACTAAGCACCACAAACCTATAACCCGAACCCACTGACACACGGCAGACTAATGAGCGCAGCGACACCACTTCCAAAGACCAGACCAACTGGATCCTTGCAGCATACTAACCACTACAAAGCTAGATCCAGAACCCACTGAAGCACTGCAGACTAATGAGCGCAGACACACCACTTCCAAAGACCAGACCAACTGGATCCTTGCAGCATACTAACCACCATAAACCTAGAACCAGAACCCACTGAAGCACTGCAGAGTAATGGACCACAAACCTAGAACCAGAACCCACTGAAGCACTACAGAGTAATGAGCGCCGACACACCACTTCCAAAGACCAGACCAACTGGATCCTTGCAGCATACTAACCACCACAAAGCTAGAACCAGAGCCCACTGAAGCACTGCAGACTAATGAGCACAGACACACCACTTCCAAAGACCAGACCAACTGGATCCTTGCAGCATCCTAACCACCACAAACCTAGAACCAGAACCCACTGAAGCACTGCATAGTAATGAGCACAGATACACCACTTCCAAAGACCAGACCAACTGGATCCTTGCAGCATACTAACCACCACAAACCTAGAACCAGAACCCACTGAAGCACTGCAGAGTAATGAGAACATACACACCACTTCCAAAGACCACACCAACTGGATCCTTGCAACATACTAACCACCACAAACCTAGAACCAGAAGCCACTGAAGCACTGCAGATTAATGAGCACAGACACACCACTTCTAAAGACCAGAGCAACTGGATCCTTGCAACATACTAACCACCACAAACCTAGAACCAGAAGCCACTGAAGCACTGCAGATTAATGAGCACAGACACACCGCTTCTAAAGACCGGAGCAACTGGATCTTTGCAATATACTAACCACCACAAACCTAGAACCAGAAGCCACTGGAGCACTGCAGAGTAATGAGCACAGACACACCACTTCCAAAAACCAGACCAACTGGATCCTTGCAACATACTAACCATCACAAAGCTAGAACCCGAACCCACTGAAGCACTGCAGACTAATGAGCACAGACACACCACTTCCGAAGACCAGACCAACTGGATCCTTGCAGCATACTAACCATCACAAACCTAGAACCAGAACCCACTGAAACACTGCAGTGTAATGAGCCCAGACATACCACTTCCAAAGACCAGACCAACTGGATCCTTGCAACATACTAACCATCACAAAGCTAGAACCAGAACCCACTGAAGCACTGCAGAGTAATGAGAACATACACACCACTTCCAAAGACCACACCAACTGGATCCTTGCAACATACTAACCACCACAAACCTAGAACCAGAAGCCACTGAAGCACTGCAGATTAATGAACAAAGACACAACACTTCTAAAGACCAGAACAACTAGATCCTTGCAACATACTAACCACCACAAACCTAGAACCAGAACCCACTGAAGCACTGCAGAGTAATGAGAACATACACACCACTTTCAAAGACCACACCAACTGGATCCTTGCAACATACTAACCACCACAAACCTAGAACCAGAAGCCACTGGAGCACTGCAGAGTAATGAGCTCAGACACACCACTTCTAAAGACCAGACCAACTGGATCCTTGCAGCATACTAACCACCACAAACCTAGAACCAGAACCCACTGAAGCACTGCAGAGTAATGAGCACAGACACACCACTTCTAAAGACCAGAGCAACTGGATCCTTGCAACATACTAACCACCACAAACCTAGAACCAGAAGCCACTGAAGCCATGCAGATTAATGAGCACATACACACCACTTCTAAAGACCAGAGCAACTGGATCCTTGCAACATACTAACCACCACAAACCTAGAACCAGAAGCCACTGGAGCACTGCAGAGTAATGAGCACAGACACACCACTTCCAAAAACCAGACCAACTGGATCCTTGCAGCATACTAACCACCACAAACCTCGAACCAGAACCACTGAAGCACTGCAGAGTAATGAGCACAGACAAACCTCTTCTAAAGACCAGACCAACTGGATACTTGCAGCATACTAACCACCACAAACCTAGAACCAGAACCCATTGAAGCACTGCAGACTAATGAGCACAGACACACCACTTCCAAAGACCAGGCCAACTGGATCCTTGCAGCATACTAACCATCACAAACCTAGAACCAGAACCCACTGAAGCACTGCAGAGTAATGAGCACAGACACACAACTTCCAAAGGCCAGACCAACTGGATCCTTGCAGCATACTAACCACCACAAACCTAGAACCAGAACCCACTGAAGCAATGCAGTCTAATGAGCACAGACACACCACTTCCAAAGACCAGACCAACTGGACCCTTGCAGTATACTAACCACCACAAAGCTAGAACCAGAACCCACTGAAGCACTGCAGACTAATGAGTGCAGACACACCACTTCCAAAGACCAGACCAGCTGGATCCTTGCAGCATACTAACCACTACAAACGTATAACCCGAACCCACTGACGCACGGCAGACTAATGAGCGCAACGACACCACTTCCAAAGACCAGACCAACTGGATCCTTGCAGCATACTAACCACTACAAAGCTAGATCCAGAACCCACTGAAGCACTGCAGACTAATGAGCGCAGACACACCACTTCCAAAGACCAGACCAACTGGATCCTTGCAGCATACTAACCACCATAAACCTAGAACCAGAACCCACTGAAGCACTGCAGAGTAATGGACCACAAACCTAGAACCAGAACCCACTGAAGCACTACAGAGTAATGAGCGCCGACACACCACTTCCAAAGACCAGACCAACTGGATCCTTGCAACATACTAACCACCACAAACCTAGAACCAGAACCCACTGAAGCACGGTAGACTAATGAGCACAGACACACCACTTCCAAAGACCAGACCAACTGGATCCTTGCAGCATACTAACCACCACAAACCTAGAACCAGAACCCACTGAAGCACTGCAGAGTAATGAGCACAGATACACCACTTCCAAAGACCAGACCAACTGGATTCTTGCAGCATACTAACCACCACAAACCTAGAACCAGAACCCACTGAAGCACTGCAGAGTAATGAGAACATACACACCACTTCCAAAGACCACACCAACTGGATCCTTGCAACATACTAACCACCACAAACCTAGAACCAGAAGCCACTGAAGCACTGCAGATTAATGAGCACAGACACACCACTTCTAAAGACCAGAGCAACTGGATCCTTGCAACATACTAACCACCACAAACCTAGAACCAGAAGCCACTGAAGCACTGCAGATTAATGAGCACAGACACACCGCTTCTAAAGACCAGAGCAACTGGATCTTTGCAACATACTAACCACCACAAACCTAGAACCAAAAGCCACTGGAGCACTGCAGAGTAATGAGCACAGACACACCACTTCCAAAAACCAGACCAACTGGATCCTTGCAACATACTAACCATCACAAAGCTAGAACCCGAACCCACTGAAGCACTGCAGACTAATGAGCACAGACACACCACTTCCAAATACCAGACCAACTGGATCCTTGCAGCATACTAACCATCACAAACCTAGAACCAGAACCCACTGAAACACTGCAGAGTAATGAGCCCAGACATACCACTTCCAAAGACCAGACCAACTGGATCCTTGCAACATACTAACCACCACAAACCTAGAACCAGAAGTCACTGGAGCACTGCAGAGTAATGAGCACAGACACACCACTTCTAAAGACCAGAGCGACTGGATCCTTGCAACATACTAACCACCACAAACCTAGGACCAGAACCCACTGAAGCACTGCAGACTAATGAGCACAGACACACCACTTCTAAAGACCAGACCAACTGGATCCTTGCCACATACTAACCACCACAAACCTAGAACCAGAACCCACTGAAGCACTGCAGACTAATCAGCACAGACACACCACTTCCAAAGACCAGAGCAACTGGATCCTTGCAACATACTAACCACCACAAACCTAGAACCAGAAGCCACTGGAGCACTGCAGAGTAATGAGCACAGACACACCACTTCCAAAAATCAGACCAACTGGATCTTTGCAACATACTAACCATCACAAAGCTAGAACCAGAACCCACTGAAGCACTGCAGACTAATGAGCACAGACACACCACTTCCAAGACCAGACCAACTGGATCCTTGCAGCATACTAACCACCACAAACCTAGAACCAGAACCCACTGAAGCACTGCAGAGTAATGAGCACAGACACAAAACTTCCAAATGCCAGACCAACTGGATCCTTGCAGCATACTAACCACCACAAACCTAGAACCAGAACCCACTGAAGCACTGCAGAGTAATGAGCACAGACACAAAACTTCCAAATGCCAGACCAACTGGATCCTTGCAGCATACTAACCACCACAAACCTAGAACCAGAACCCACTGAAGCACTGCAGAGTAATGAGCGCAGACACATCACTTCCAAAGACCAGACCAACTGGATCCTTGCAACATACTAACCACCACAAACCTAGAACCAGAAGCCACTGAAGCACTGCAGATTAATGAGCACTGACACACCACTTCTAAAGACCAGAGCAACTGGATCCTTGCAACAAACTAACCACCACAAACCTAGAACCAGAAGCCACTGGAGCAATGCAGAGTAATGAGCACAGACACACCACTTCCAAAAACCAGACCAACTGGATCCTTGCAGCATACTAACCACCACACACCTAGAACCAGAACCCACTGAAGCACTGCAGAGTAATGCGCACAGACACACCACTTCTAAAGACCGGACCAACTGGATCCTTGCAGCATACTAACCACCACAAACCTAGAACCAGAAGCCACTGGAGCACTGCAGACTAATGAGCACAGATACACCACTTCCAAAGACCAGACCAACTGGATCCTTGCAGCATACTAACCACCACAAACGTAGAACAAGAACCCACTGAAGCACAGCAGACTAATGAGCGCAGACACATCACTTCCAAAGACCAGACCAACTGGATCCTTGCAACATACTAACCACCACAAACCTAGAACCAGAAGCCACTGAAGCACTGCAGAGTAATGAGCCCAGACATACCACTTCCAAAGACCAGACCAACTGGATCCTTGCAACATACTAACCATCACAAAGCTAGAACCAGAACCCAATGAAGCACTGCAGAGTAATGAGAACATACACACCACTTCCAAAGACCACACCAACTGGATCCTTGCAACATACTAACCACCACAAACCTAGAACCAGAACCCACTGAAGCACTGCAGAATAATGAGAACATACACACCACTTCCAAAGACCACACCAACTGGATCCTTGCAACATACTAACCACCACAAACCTAGAACCAGAAGCCACTGGAGCACTGCAGAGTAATGAGCCCAGACACACCACTTCTAAAGACCAGACCAACTGGATCCTTGCAGCATACTAACCACCACAAACCTAGAACCAGAACCCACTGAAGCACTGCAGAGTAATGAGCACAGACACACCACTTCTAAAGACCAGAGCAACTGGATCCTTGCAACATACTAACCACCACAAACCTAGAACCAGAAGCCACTGAAGCACTGCAGATTAATGAGCACAGACACACCACTTCTAAAGACCAGAGCAACTGGATCCTTGCAACATACTAACCACCACAAACCTAGAACCAGAAGCCACTGGAGCACTGCAGAGTAATGAGCACAGACACACCACTTCCAAAAACCAGACCAACTGGATCCTTGCAGCATACTAACCACCACAAACCTCGAACCAGAACCACTGAAGCACTGCAGAGTAATGAGCACAGACACACCTCTTCTAAAGACCAGACCAACTGGATCCTTGCAGCATACTAACCACCACAAACCTAGAACCAGAACCCATTGAAGCACTGCAGACTAATGAGCACAGACACACCACTTCCAAAGACCAGGCCAACTGGATCCTTGCAGCATACTAACCACCACAAACCTAGAACCAGAACCCACTGAAGCACTGCAGAGTAATGAGCACAGACACACAACTTCCAAAGGCCAGACCAACTGGATCCTTGCAGCATACTAACCACCACAAACCTAGAACCAGAACCCACTGAAGCAATGCAGTCTAATGAGCACAGACACACCACTTCCAAAGACCAGACCAACTGGACCCTTGCAGTATACTAACCACCACAAAGCTAGAACCAGAATCCACTGAAGCACTGCAGACTAATGAGTGCAGACACACCACTTCCAAAGACCAGACCAGCTGGATCCTTACAGCATACTAACCACTACAAACTTATAACCCGAACCCACTGACGCACGGCAGACTAATGAGCGCAACGACACCACTTCCAAAGACCAGACCAACTGGATCCTTGCAGCATACTAACCACTACAAAGCTAGATCCAGAACCCACTGAAGCACTGCAGACTAATGAGCGCAGACACACCACTTCCAAAGACCAGACCAACTGGATCCTTGCAGCATACTAACCACCATAAACCTAGAACCAGAACCCACTGAAGCACTGCAGAGTAATGGACCACAAACCTAGAACCAGAACCCACTGAAGCACTACAGAGTAATGAGCGCCGACACACCACTTCCAAAGACCAGACCAACTGGATCCTTGCAACATACTAACCACCACAAACCTAGAATCAGAACCCACTGAAGCACGGTAGACTAATGAGCACAGACACACCACTTCCAAAGACCAGACCAACTGGATCCTTGCAGCATACTAACCACCACAAACCTAGAACCAGAACCCACTGAAGCACTGCAGAGTAATGAGCACAGATACACCACTTCCAAAGACCAGACCAACTGGATTCTTGCAGCATACTAACCACCACAAAACTAGAACCAGAACCCACTGAAGCACTGCAGAGTAATGAGAACATACACACCACTTCCAAAGACCACACCAACTGGATCCTTGCAGCATACTAACCACCACAAACCTAGAACCAGAAGCCACTGAAGCACTGCAGATTAATGAGCACAGACACACCACTTCTAAAGACCAGAGCAACTGGATCCTTGCAACATACTAACCACCACAAACCTAGAACCAGAAGCCACTGAAGCACTGCAGATTAATGAGCACAGACACACCGCTTCTAAAGACCAGAGCAACTGGATCTTTGCAACATACTAACCACCACAAACCTAGAACCAGAAGCCACTGGAGCACTGCAGAGTAATGAGCACAGACACACCACTTCCAAAAACCAGACCAACTGGATCCTTGCAGCATACTAACCACCACAAACCTAGAACCAGAAGCCACTGAAGCACTGCAGATTAATGAGCACAGACACACCACTTCTAAAGACCAGAGCAACTGGATCCTTGCAACATACTAACCACCACAAACCTAGAACCAGAAGCCACTGAAGCACTGCAGATTAATGAGCACAGACACACCGCTTCTAAAGA
The DNA here is from genome assembly GCF_040938575.1 of Ambystoma mexicanum. NCBI lineage: Eukaryota > Metazoa > Chordata > Amphibia > Caudata > Ambystomatidae > Ambystoma > Ambystoma mexicanum. The sequence goes on from NC_090937.1 coordinate 1,616,478,647, forward strand.
CCGGAGCAACTGGATCTTTGCAATATACTAACCACCACAAACCTAGAACCAGAAGCCACTGGAGCACTGCAGAGTAATGAGCACAGACACACCACTTCCAAAAACCAGACCAACTGGATCCTTGCAACATACTAACCATCACAAAGCTAGAACCCGAACCCACTGAAGCACTGCAGACTAATGAGCACAGACACACCACTTCCGAAGACCAGACCAACTGGATCCTTGCAGCATACTAACCATCACAAACCTAGAACCAGAACCCACTGAAACACTGCAGAGTAATGAGCCCAGACATACCACTTCCAAAGACCAGACCAACTGGATCCTTGCAACATACTAACCATCACAAAGCTAGAACCAGAACCCACTGAAGCACTGCAGAGTAATGAGAACATACACACCACTTCCAAAGACCACACCAACTGGATCCTTGCAACATACTAACCACCACAAACCTAGAACCAGAAGCCACTGAAGCACTGCAGATTAATGAACAAAGACACAACACTTCTAAAGACCAGAACAACTAGATCCTTGCAACATACTAACCACCACAAACCTAGAACCAGAACCCACTGAAGCACTGCAGAGTAATGAGAACATACACACCACTTCCAAAGACCACACCAACTGGATCCTTGCAACATACTAACCACCACAAACCTAGAACCAGAAGCCACTGGAGCACTGCAGAGTAATGAGCTCAGACACGCCACTTCTAAAGACCAGACCAACTGGATCCTTGCAGCATACTAACCACCACAAACCTAGAACCAGAACCCACTGAAGCACTGCAGAGTAATGAGCACAGACACACCACTTCTAAAGACCAGAGCAACTGGATCCTTGCAACATACTAACCACCACAAACCTAGAACCAGAAGCCACTGAAGCACTGCAGATTAATGAGCACAGACACACCACTTCTAAAGACCAGAGCAACTGGATCCTTGCAACATACTAACCACCACAAACCTAGAACCAGAAGCCACTGGAGAACTGCAGAGTAATGAGCACAGACACACCACTTCCAAAAACCAGACCAACTGGATCCTTGCAGCATACTAACCACCACAAACCTCGAACCAGAACCACTGAAGCACTGCAGAGTAATGAGCACAGACACACCTCTTCTAAAGACCAGACCAACTGGATCCTTGCAGCATACTAACCACCACAAACCTAGAACCAGAACCCATTGAAGCACTGCAGACTAATGAGCACAGACACACCACTTCCAAAGACCAGGCCAACTGGATCCTTGCAGCATACTAACCATCACAAACCTAGAACCAGAACCCACTGAAGCACTGCAGAGTAATGAGCACAGACACACAACTTCCAAAGGCCAGACCAACTGGATCCTTGCAGCATACTAACCACCACAAACCTAGAACCAGAACCCAGTGAAGCAATGCAGTCTAATGAGCACAGACACACCACTTCCAAAGACCAGACCAACTGGACCCTTGCAGTATACTAACCACCACAAAGCTAGAACCAGAACCCACTGAAGCACTGCAGACTAATGAGTGCAGACACACCACTTCCAAAGACCAGACCAGCTGGATCCTTGCAGCATACTAACCACTACAAACGTATAACCCGAACCCACTGACGCACGGCAGACTAATGAGCGCAACGACACCACTTCCAAAGACCAGACCAACTGGATCCTTGCAGCATAATAACCACTACAAAGCTAGATCCAGAACCCACTGAAGCACTGCAGACTAATGAGCGCAGACACACCACTTCCAAAGACCAGACCAACTGGATCCTTGCAGCATACTAACCACCATAAACCTAGAACCAGAACCCACTGAAGCACTGCAGAGTAATGGACCACAAACCTAGAACCAGAACCCACTAAAGCACTACAGAGTACTGAGCGCCGACACACCACTTCCAAAGACCAGACCAACTGGATCCTTGCAACATACTAACCACCACAAACCTAGAACCAGAACCCACTGAAGCACGGTAGACTAATGAGCACAGACACACCACTTCCAAAGACCAGACCAACTGGATCCTTGCAGCATACTAACCACCACAAACCTAGAACCAGAACCCACTGAAGCACTGCAGAGTAATGAGCACAGATACACCACTTCCAAAGACCAGACCAACTGGATTCTTGCAGCATACTAACCACCACAAACCTAGAACCAGAACCCACTGAAGCACTGCAGAGTAATGAGAACATACACACCACTTCCAAAGACCACACCAACTGGATCCTTGCAACATACTAACCACCACAAACCTAGAACCAGAAGCCACTGAAGCACTGCAGATTAATGAGCACAGACACACCACTTCTAAAGACCAGAGCAACTGGATCCTTGCAACATACTAACCACCACAAACCTAGAACCAGAAGCCACTGAAGCACTGCAGATTAATGAGCACAGACACACCGCTTCTAAAGACCAGAGCAACTGGATCTTTGCAACATACTAACCACCACAAACCTAGAACCAAAAGCCACTGGAGCACTGCAGAGTAATGAGCACAGACACACCACTTCCAAAAACCAGACCAACTGGATCCTTGCAACATACTAACCATCACAAAGCTAGAACCCGAACCCACTGAAGCACTGCAGACTAATGAGCACAGACACACCACTTCCAAATACCAGACCAACTGGATCCTTGCAGCATACTAACCATCACAAACCTAGAACCAGAACCCACTGAAACACTGCAGAGTAATGAGCCCAGACATACCACTTCCAAAGACCAGACCAATTGGATCCTTGCAACATACTAACCACCACAAACCTAGAACCAGAACCCACTGGAGCACTGCAGAGTAATGAGCACAGACACACCACTTCTAAAGACCAGAGCAACTGGATCCTTGCAACATACTAACCACCACAAACCTAGGACCAGAACCCACTGAAGCACTGCAGACTAATGAGCACAGACACACCACTTCTAAAGACCAGACCAACTGGATCCTTGCCACATACTAACCACCACAAACCTAGAACCAGAACCCACTGAAGCACTGCAGAGTAATGCGCACAGACACACCACTTCTAAAGACCGGACCAACTGGATCCTTGCAGCATACTAACCACCACAAACCTAGAACCAGAAGCCACTGGAGCACTGCAGACTAATGAGCACAGATACACCACTTCCAAAGACCAGACCAACTGGATCCTTGCAGCATACTAACCACCACAAACGTAGAACAAGAACCCACTGAAGCACAGCAGACTAATGAGCGCAGACACATCACTTCCAAAGACCAGACCAACTGGATCCTTGCAACATACTAACCACCACAAACCTAGAACCAGAAGCCACTGAAGCACTGCAGAGTAATGAGCCCAGACATACCACTTCCAAAGACCAGACCAACTGGATCCTTGCAACATACTAACCATCACAAAGCTAGAACCAGAACCCAATGAAGCACTGCAGAGTAATGAGAACATACACACCACTTCCAAAGACCACACCAACTGGATCCTTGCAACATACTAACCACCACAAACCTAGAACCAGAACCCACTGAAGCACTGCAGAGTAATGAGAACATACACACCACTTCCAAAGACCACACCAACTGGATCCTTGCAACATACTAACCACCACAAACCTAGAACCAGAAGCCACTGGAGCACTGCAGAGTAATGAGCCCAGACACACCACTTCTAAAGACCAGACCAACTGGATCCTTGCAGCATACTAACCACCACAAACCTAGAACCAGAACCCACTGAAGCACTGCAGAGTAATGAGCACAGACACACCACTTCTAAAGACCAGAGCAACTGGATCCTTGCAACATACTAACCACCACAAACCTAGAACCAGAAGCCACTGAAGCACTGCAGATTAATGAGCACAGACACACCACTTCTAAAGACCAGAGCAACTGGATCCTTGCAACATACTAACCACCACAAACCTAGAACCAGAAGCCACTGGAGCACTGCAGAGTAATGAGCACAGACACACCACTTCCAAAAACCAGACCAACTGGATCCTTGCAGCATACTAACCACCACAAACCTCGAACCAGAACCACTGAAGCACTGCAGAGTAATGAGCACAGACACACCTCTTCTAAAGACCAGACCAACTGGATCCTTGCAGCATACTAACCACCACAAACCTAGAACCAGAACCCATTGAAGCACTGCAGACTAATGAGCACAGACACACCACTTCCAAAGACCAGGCCAACTGGATCCTTGCAGCATACTAACCACCACAAACCTAGAACCAGAACCCACTGAAGCACTGCAGAGTAATGAGCACAGACACACAACTTCCAAAGGCCAGACCAACTGGATCCTTGCAGCATACTAACCACCACAAACCTAGAACCAGAACCCACTGAAGCAATGCAGTCTAATGAGCACAGACACACCACTTCCAAAGACCAGACCAACTGGACCCTTGCAGTATACTAACCACCACAAAGCTAGAACCAGAACCCACTGAAGCACTGCAGACTAATGAGTGCAGACACACCACTTCCAAAGACCAGACCAGCTGGATCCTTGCAGCATACTAACCACTACAAACGTATAACCCGAACCCACTGACGCACGGCAGACTAATGAGCGCAACGACACCACTTCCAAAGACCAGACCAACTGGATCCTTGCAGCATACTAACCACTACAAAGCTAGATCCAGAACCCACTGAAGCACTGCAGACTAATGAGCGCAGACACACCACTTCCAAAGACCAGACCAACTGGATCCTTGCAGCATACTAACCACCATAAACCTAGAACCAGAACCCATTGAAGCACTGCAGAGTAATGGACCACAAACCTAGAACCAGAACCCACTGAAGCACTACAGAGTAATGAGCGCCGACACACCACTTCCAAAGACCAGACCAACTGGATCCTTGCAACATACTAACCACCACAAACCTAGAACCAGAACCCACTGAAGCACGGTAGACTAATGAGCACAGACACACCACTTCCAAAGACCAGACCAACTGGATCCTTGCAGCATACTAACCACCACAAACCTAGAACCAGAACCCACTGAAGCACTGCAGAGTAATGAGCGCCGACACACCACTTCCAAAGACCAGACCAACTGGATCCTTGCAACATACTAACCACCACAAACCTAGAACCAGAACCCACTGAAGCACGGTAGACTAATGAGCACAGACACACCACTTCCAAAGACCAGACCAACTGGATCCTTGCAGCATACTAACCACCACAAACCTAGAACCAGAACCCACTGAAGCACTGCAGAGTAATGAGCACAGATACACCACTTCCAAAGACCAGACCAACTGGATTCTTGCAGCATACTAACCACCACAAAACTAGAACCAGAACCCACTGAAGCACTGCAGAGTAATGAGAACATACACACCACTTCCAAAGACCACACCAACTGGATCCTTGCAGCATACTAACCACCACAAACCTAGAACCAGAAGCCACTGAACCACTGCAGATTAATGAGCACAGACACACCACTTCTAAAGACCAGAGCAACTGGATCCTTGCAACATACTAACCACCACAAACCTAGAACCAGAAGCCACTGAAGCACTGCAGATTAATGAGCACAGACACACCGCTTCTAAAGACCAGAGCAACTGGATCTTTGCAACATACTAACCACCACAAACCTAGAACCAGAAGCCACTGGAGCACTGCAGAGTAATGAGCACAGACACACCACTTCCAAAAACCAGACCAACTGGATCCTTGCAACATACTAACCATCACAAAGCTAGAACCCGAACCCACTGAAGCACTGCAGACTAATGAGCACAGACACACCACTTCCAAATACCAGACCAACTGGATCCTTGCAGCATACTAACCATCACAAACCTAGAACCAGAACTCACTGATACACTGCAGAGTAATGAGCCCAGACATACCACTTCCAAAGACCAGACCAACTGGATCCTTGCAACATACTAACCACCACAAACCTAGAACCAGAAACCACTGGAGCACTGCAGAGTAATGAGCACAGACACACCACTTCTAAAGACCAGAGCAACTGGATCCTTGCAACATACTAACCACCACAAACCTAGAACCAGAAGCCACTGAAGCACTGCAGATTAATGAGCACAGACACACCCCTTCTAAAGACCAGAGCAACTGGATCCTTGCAACATACTAACCACCACAAACCTAGAACCAGAAGCCACTGAAGCACTGCAGATTAATGAGCACAGACACACCGCTTCTAAAGACCAGAGCAACTGGATCCTTGCAACATACTAACCACCACAAACCTAGAACCAGTAGCCACTGGAGCACTGCAGAGTAATGAGCACAGACACACCACTTCTAAAGACCAGACCAACTGGATCCTTGCAGCATACTAACCACCACAAACCTAGAACCAGAACCCACTGAAGCACTGCAGAGTAATGAGCACAGACACACCACTTCTAAAGACCAGAGCAAGTGGATCTTTGCAATATACTAACCACCACAAACCTTGAACCAGAAGCCACTGGAGCACTGCAGAGTAATGAGCACAGACACACCATTTCTAAAGACCAGACCAACTGGATCCTTGCAGCATACTAACCACCACAAACCTAGAACCAGAAGCCACTGGAGCACTGCAGAGTAATGAGCACAGACACACCACTTCCAAAAACCAGACCAACTGGATCCTTGCAAAATACTAACCATCACAAAGCTAGAACCAGAACCCACTGAAGCACTGCAGACTAATGAGCGCAGACACATCACTTCCAAAGACCAGACCAACTGGATCCTTGCAGCATACTAACCACCACAAACCTAGAACAAGAAGCCTCTGAAGCACTGCAGATTAATGAGCACAGTACACCACTTCTAAAGACCAGAGCAACTGGATCCTTGCAATATACTAACCACCACAAACCTAGAACCAGAAGCCACTGGAGCACTGCAGAGTAATGAGCACAGAACCACCATTTCTAAAGACCAGACCAACTGGATCCTTGCAGCATACTAACCACCACAAACCTAGAACCAGAACCCACTGAAGCACTGCAGATTAATGAGCACAGACACACAACTTCCAAATGCCAGACCAACTGGATCCTTGCAATATACTAACCACCACAAACCTAGAACCAGAAGCCACTGGAGCACTGCAGAGTAATGAGCACAGACACACCACTTCTAAAGACCAGAGCAACTGGATCCTTGCAATATACTAACCACCACAAACCTAGAACCAGAAGCCACTGGAGCACTGCAGAGTAATGAGCACAGACACACCATTTCTAAAGACCAGACCAACTGGATCCTTGCAGCATACTAACCACCACAAACCTAGAACCAGAACCCATTGAAGCACTGCAGTCTAATGAGCACAGACACACCACTTCCAAAGACCAGACCAACTGGATCCTTGCAGCATACTAACCACCACAAACCTAGAACCAGAACCCACTGAAGCACTGCAGAGTAATGAGCACAGACACACAACTTCCAAATGCCAGACCAACTGGTTCCTTGCAACATACTAACCACCACAAACCTAGAACTAGAACCCACTGAGGCACTGCAGAGTAATGAGCCCAGACACACCACTTCCAAAGGTCAGACCAACTGGATCCTTGCAGCATACTAACCACCACAAGCCTAGAACCAGAACCCACTGAAGCACGGCAGACTAATGAGCGCAGACACATCACTTCCAAAGACCAGACCACTGGATCCTTGCAGCATACTAACCACCACAAACCTAGAACCATAACCAACTGAGGCAATGCAGACTAATCAGCACAGACACACCACTTCCAAAGACCAGACCAACTGGATCCTTGCAACATACTAACCACCACAAACCTAGAACCAGAATCCACTGAAGCACTGCAGATTAATGAGCACTGACACACCACTTCTAAAGACCAGAGCAACTGGATCCTTGCAACATACTAACCACCACAAACCTAGAACCAGAACCCACCGAAGCACAGCAGACTAATGAGCGCAGACACATCACTTCCAAAGACCAGACCAACTGGATCTTTGCAACATACTAACCACCACAAACCTGGAACCAGAAGCCACTGAAGCACTGCAGAGTAATGAGCCCAGACATACCACTTCCAAAGACCAGACCAACTGGATCCTTGCAACATACTAACCATCACAAAGCTAGAACCAGAACCCAATGAAGCACTGCAGAGTAATGAGAACATACACACCACTTCCAAAGACCACACCAACTGGATCCTTGCAACATACTAACCACCACAAACCTAGAACCAGAACCCACTGAAGCACTGCAGAGTAATGAGAACATACACACCACTTCCAAAGACCACACCAACTGGATCCTTGCAACATACTAACCACCACAAACCTAGAACCAGAAGCCACTGGAGCACTGCAGAGTAATGAGCTCAGACACACCACTTCTAAAGACCAGACCAACTGGATCCTTGCAGCATACTAACCACCACAAACCTAGAACCAGAACCCACTGAAGCACTGCAGAGTAATGAGCACAGACACACCACTTCTAAAGACCAGAGCAACTGGATCCTTGCAACATACTAACCACCACAAACCTAGAACCAGAAGCCACTGAAGCACTGCAGATTAATGAGCACAGACACACCACTTCTAAAGACCAGAGCAACTGGATCCTTGCAACATACTAACCACCACAAACCTAGAACCAGAAGCCACTGGAGCACTGCAGAGTAATGAGCACAGACACACCACTTCCAAAGACCAGACCAACTGGATCCTTGCAGCATACTAACCACCACGAACCTAGAACCAGAACCCACTGAAGCAATGCAGTCTAATGAGCACAGACACACCACTTCCAAAGACCAGACCAACTGGACCCTTGCGGTATACTAACCACCACAAAGCTAGAACCAGAACCCACTGAAGCACTGCAGACTAATGAGTGCAGACACACCACTTCCAAAGACCAGACCAGCTGGATCCTTGCAGCATACTAACCACCACAAACCTAGAACCAGAACCCACTGAAGCACTGCAGAATAATGAGCGCAGACACACCACTTCCAAATACCAGACCAGCTGGATCCTTGCAGCATACTAACCACCACAAACCTATAACCCGAACCCACTGAAGCACTGCAGACTAATGAGCACAGACACACCACTTCCAAATTGGATCCTTGCAGCATAAACCTAGAACCAGAACCCACTGAAGCACTGCAGAGTAATGGACCCTTGCAGTATACTAACCACCACAAAGCTAGAACCAGAACCCACTGAAGCACTGCAGACTAATGAGTGCAGACACACCACTTCCAAAGACCAGACCAGCTGGATCCTTGCAGCATACTAACCACCACAAACCTAGAACCAGAACCCACTGAAGCACTGCAGAATAATGAGCGCAGACACACCACTTCCAAATACCAGACCAGCTGGATCCTTGCAGCATACTAACCACCACAAACCTATAACCCGAACCCACTGAAGCACTGCAGACTAATGAGCACAGACACACCACTTCCAAATTGGATCCTTGCAGCATAAACCTAGAACCAGAACCCACTGAAGCACTGAAGAGTAATGGACCACAAACCTAAAACCAGAACCCACTGAAGCACTACAGAGTAATGAGCGCCGACACACCACTTCCAAAGACCAGACCAACTGGATCCTTGCAGCATACTAACCACCACAAAGCTAGAACCAGAACCCACTGAAGCACTGCAGACTAATGAGCACAGACACACCACTTCCAAAGACCAGACCAACTGGATCCTTGCAGCATACTAACCACCACAAACCTAGAACCAGAACCCACTGAAGCACTGCAGAGTAATGAGCACAGATACACCACTTCCAAAGACCAGACCAACTGGATCCTTGCAGCATACTAACCACCACAAACCTAGAACCAGAACCCACTGAAGCACTGCAGAGTAATGAGAACATACACACCACTTCCAAAGACCACACCAACTGGATCCTTGCAACATACTAACCACCACAAACCTAGAACCAGAAGCCACTGGAGCACTGCAGATTAATGAGCACAGACACACCACTTCTAAAGACCAGAGCAACTGGATCCTTGCAACATACTAACCACCACAAACCTAGAACGAGAAGCCACTGAAGCACTGCAGATTAATGAGCACAGACACACCGCTTCTAAAGACCAGAGCAACTGGATCTTTGCAATATACTAACCACCACAAACCTAGAACCAGAAGCCACTGGAGCACTGCAGAGTAATGAGCACAGACACACAACTTCCAAATGCCAGACCAACTGGATCCTTGCAATATACTAACCACCACAAACCTAGAACCAGAAGCCACTGGAGCACTGCAGAGTAATGAGCACAGACACACCACTTCTAAAGACCAGAGCAACTGGATCCTTGCAATATACTAACCACCACAAACCTAGAACCAGAAGCCACTGGAGCACTGCAGAGTAATGAGCACAGACACACCATTTCTAAAGACCAGACCAACTGGATCCTTGCAGCATACTAACCACCACAAACCTAGAACCAGAACCCATTGAAGCACTGCAGTCTAATGAGCACAGACACACCACTTCCAAAGACCAGACCAACTGGATCCTTGCAGCATACTAACCACCACAAACCTAGAACCAGAACCCACTGAAGCACTGCAGAGTAATGAGCACAGACACACAACTTCCAAATGCCAGACCAACTGGTTCCTTGCAACATACTAACCACCACAAACCTAGAACTAGAACCCACTGAGGCACTGCAGAGTAATGAGCCCAGACACACCACTTCCAAAGGTCAGACCAACTGGATCCTTGCAGCATACTAACCACCACAAGCCTAGAACCAGAACCCACTGAAGCACGGCAGACTAATGAGCGCAGACACATCACTTCCAAAGACCAGACCACTGGATCCTTGCAGCATACTAACCACCACAAACCTAGAACCATAACCAACTGAGGCACTGCAGACTAATCAGCACAGACACACCACTTCCAAAGACCAGACCAACTGGATCCTTGCAACATACTAACCACCACAAACCTAGAACCAGAATCCACTGAAGCACTGCAGATTAATGAGCACTGACACACCACTTCTAAAGACCAGAGCAACTGGATCCTTGCAACATACTAACCACCACAAACCTAGAACCAGAACCCACCGAAGCACAGCAGACTAATGAGCGCAGACACATCACTTCCAAAGACCAGACCAACTGGATCTTTGCAACATACTAACCACCACAAACCTGGAACCAGAAGCCACTGAAGCACTGCAGAGTAATGAGCCCAGACATACCACTTCCAAAGACCAGACCAACTGGATCCTTGCAACATACTAACCATCACAAAGCTAGAACCAGAACCCAATGAAGCACTGCAGAGTAATGAGAACATACACACCACTTCCAAAGACCACACCAACTGGATCCTTGCAACATACTAACCACCACAAACCTAGAACCAGAACCCACTGAAGCACTGCAGAGTAATGAGAACATACACACCACTTCCAAAGACCACACCAACTGGATCCTTGCAACATACTAACCACCACAAACCTAGAACCAGAAGCCACTGGAGCACTGCAGAGTAATGAGCTCAGACACACCACTTCTAAAGACCAGACCAACTGGATCCTTGCAGCATACTAACCACCACAAACCTAGAACCAGAACCCACTGAAGCACTGCAGAGTAATGAGCACAGACACACCACTTCTAAAGACCAGAGCAACTGGATCCTTGCAACATACTAACCACCACAAACCTAGAACCAGAAGCCACTGAAGCACTGCAGATTAATGAGCACAGACACACCACTTCTAAAGACCAGAGCAACTGGATCCTTGCAACATACTAACCACCACAAACCTAGAACCAGAAGCCACTGGAGCACTGCAGAGTAATGAGCACAGACACACCACTTCCAAAGACCAGACCAACTGGATCCTTGCAGCATACTAACCACCACGAACCTAGAACCAGAACCCACTGAAGCAATGCAGTCTAATGAGCACAGACACACCACTTCCAAAGACCAGACCAACTGGACCCTTGCGGTATACTAACCACCACAAAGCTAGAACCAGAACCCACTGAAGCACTGCAGACTAATGAGTGCAGACACACCACTTCCAAAGACCAGACCAGCTGGATCCTTGCAGCATACTAACCACCACAAACCTAGAACCAGAACCCACTGAAGCACTGCAGAATAATGAGCGCAGACACACCACTTCCAAATACCAGACCAGCTGGATCCTTGCAGCATACTAACCACCACAAACCTATAACCCGAACCCACTGAAGCACTGCAGACTAATGAGCACAGACACACCACTTCCAAATTGGATCCTTGCAGCATAAACCTAGAACCAGAACCCACTGAAGCACTGCAGAGTAATGGACCCTTGCAGTATACTAACCACCACAAAGCTAGAACCAGAACCCACTGAAGCACTGCAGACTAATGAGTGCAGACACACCACTTCCAAAGACCAGACCAGCTGGATCCTTGCAGCATACTAACCACCACAAACCTAGAACCAGAACCCACTGAAGCACTGCAGAATAATGAGCGCAGACACACCACTTCCAAATACCAGACCAGCTGGATCCTTGCAGCATACTAACCACCACAAACCTATAACCCGAACCCACTGAAGCACTGCAGACTAATGAGCACAGACACACCACTTCCAAATTGGATCCTTGCAGCATAAACCTAGAACCAGAACCAACTGAAGCACTGAAGAGTAATGGACCACAAACCTAAAACCAGAACCCACTGAAGCACTACAGAGTAATGAGCGCCGACACACCACTTCCAAAGACCAGACCAACTGGATCCTTGCAGCATACTAACCACCACAAAGCTAGAACCAGAACCCACTGAAGCACTGCAGACTAATGAGCACAGACACACCACTTCCAAAGACCAGACCAACTGGATCCTTGCAGCATACTAACCACCACAAACCTAGAACCAGAACCCACTGAAGCACTGCAGAGTAATGAGCACAGATACACCACTTCCAAAGACCAGACCAACTGGATCCTTGCAGCATACTAACCACCACAAACCTAGAACCAGAACCCACTGAAGCACTGCAGAGTAATGAGAACATACACACCACTTCAAAAGACCACACCAACTGGATCCTTGCAACATACTAACCACCACAAACCTAGAACCAGAAGCCACTGGAGCACTGCAGATTAATGAGCACAGACACACCACTTCTAAAGACCAGAGCAACTGGATCCTTGCAACATACTAACCACCACAAACCTAGAACGAGAAGCCACTGAAGCACTGCAGATTAATGAGCACAGACACACCGCTTCTAAAGACCAGAGCAACTGGATCTTTGCAATATACTAACCACCACAAACCTAGAACCAGAAGCCACTGGAGCACTGCAGAGTAATGAGCACAGACACACCACTTCCAAAAACCAGACCAACTGGATCCTTGCAACATACTAACCATCACAAAGCTAGAACCCGAACCCACTGAAGCACTGCAGACTAATGAGCACAGACACACCACTTCCGAAGACCAGACCAACTGGATCCTTGCAGCATACTAACCATCACAAACCTAGAACCAGAACCCACTGAAACACTGCAGAGTAATGAGCCCAGACATACCACTTCCAAAGACCAGACCAACTGGATCCTTGCAACATACTAACCATCACAAAGCTAGAACCAGAACCCACTGAAGCACTGCAGAGTAATGAGAACATACACACCACTTCCAAAGACCACACCAACTGGATCCTTGCAACATACTAACAACCACAAACCTAGAACCAGAAGCCACTGAAGCACTGCAGATTAATGAACAAAGGCACAACACTTCTAAAGACCAGAACAACTAGATCCTTGCAACATACTAACCACCACAAACCTAGAACCAGAACCCACTGAAGCACTGCAGAGTAATGAGAACATACACACCACTTCCAAAGACCACACCAACTGGATCCTTGCAACATACTAACCACCACAAACCTAGAACCAGAAGCCACTGGAGCACTGCAGAGTAATGAGCTCAGACACACCACTTCTAAAGACCAGACCATCTGGATCCTTGCAGCATACTAACCACCACAAACCTAGAACCAGAACCCACTGAAGCACTGCAGAGTAATGAGCACAGACACACCACTTCTAAAGACCAGAGCAACTGGATCCTTGCAACATACTAACCACCACAAACCTAGAACCAGAAGCCACTGAAGCACTGCAGATTAATGAGCACAGACACACCACTTCTAAAGACCAGAGCAACTGGATCCTTGCAACATACTAACCACCACAAACCTAGAACCAGAAGCCACTGGAGCACTGCAGAGTAATGAGCACAGACACACCACTTCCAAAAACCAGACCAACTGGATCCTTGCAGCATACTAACCACCACAAACCTCGAACCAGAACCACTGAAGCACTGCAGAGTAATGAGCACAGACACACCTCTTCTAAAGACCAGACCAACTGGATCCTTGCAGCATACTAACCACCACAAACCTAGAACCAGAACCCATTGAAGCACTGCAGACTAATGAGCACAGACACACCACTTCCAAAGACCAGGCCAACTGGATCCTTGCAGCATACTAACCACCACAAACCTAGAACCAGAACCCACTGAAGCACTGCAGAGTAATGAGCACAGACACACAACTTCCAAAGGCCAGACCAACTGGATCCTTGCAGCATACTAACCACCACAAACCTAGAACCAGAACCCACTGAAGCAATGCAGTCTAATGAGCACAGACACACCACTTCCAAAGACCAGACCAACTGGACCCTTGCAGTATACTAACCACCACAAAGCTAGAACCAGAACCCACTGAAGCACTGCAGACTAATGAGTGCAGACACACCACTTCCAAAGACCAGACCAGCTGGATCCTTGCAGCATACTAACCACTACAAACGTATAACCCGAACCCACTGACGCACGGCAGACTAATGAGCGCAACGACACCACTTCCAAAGACCAGACCAACTGGATCCTTGCAGCATACTAACCACTACAAAGCTAGATCCAGAACCCACTGAAGCACTGCAGACTAATGAGCGCAGACACACCACTTCCAAAGACCAGACCAACTGGATCCTTGCAGCATACTAACCACCATAAACCTAGAACCAGAACCCACTGAAGCACTGCAGAGTAATGGACCACAAACCTAGAACCAGAACCCACTGAAGCACTACAGAGTAATGAGCGCCGACACACCACTTCCAAAGACCAGACCAACTGGATCCTTGCAACATACTAACCACCACAAACCTAGAACCAGAACCCACTGAAGCACGGTAGACTAATGAGCACAGACACACCACTTCCAAAGACCAGACCAACTGGATCCTTGCAGCATACTAACCACCACAAACCTAGAACCAGAACCCACTGAAGCACTGCAGAGTAATGAGCACAGATACACCACTTCCAAAGACCAGACCAACTGGATTCTTGCAGCATACTAACCACCACAAAACTAGAACCAGAACCCACTGAAGCACTGCAGAGTAATGAGAACATACACACCACTTCCAAAGACCACACCAACTGGATCCTTGCAGCATACTAACCACCACAAACCTAGAACCAGAAGCCACTGAACCACTGCAGATTAATGAGCACAGACACACCACTTCTAAAGACCAGAGCAACTGGATCCTTGCAACATACTAACCACCACAAACCTAGAACCAGAAGCCACTGAAGCACTGCAGATTAATGAGCACAGACACACCGCTTCTAAAGACCAGAGCAACTGGATCTTTGCAACATACTAACCACCACAAACCTAGAACCAGAAGCCACTGGAGCACTGCAGAGTAATGAGCACAGACACGCCACTTCCAAAAACCAGACCAACTGGATCCTTGCAACATACTAACCATCACAAAGCTAGAACCCGAACCCACTGAAGCACTGCAGACTAATGAGCACAGACACACCACTTCCAAATACCAGACCAACTGGATCCTTGCAGCATACTAACCACCACAAACCTAGAACCAGAACCCACTGAAGCACTGCAGAATAATGGGCGCAGACACACCACTTCCAAATACCAGACCAGCTGGATCCTTGCAGCATACTAACCACCACAAACCTATATCCCGAACCCACTGAAGCACTGCAGACTAATGAGCACAGACACACCACTTCCAAATTGGATCCTTGCAGCATAAACCTAGAACCAGAACCCACTGAAGCACTGCAGAGTAATGGACCCTTGCAGTATACTAACCACCACAAAGCTAGAACCAGAACCCACTGAAGCACTGCAGACTAATGAGTGCAGACACACCACTTCCAAAGACCAGACCAGCTGGATCCTTGCAGCATACTAACCACCACAAACCTAGAACCAGAACCCACTGAAGCACTGCAGAATAATGAGCGCAGACACACCACTTCCAAATACCAGACCAGCTGGATCCTTGCAGCATACTAACCACCACAAACCTATAACCCGAACCCACTGAAGCACTGCAGACTAATGAGCACAGACACACCACTTCCAAATTGGATCCTTGCAGCATAAACCTAGAACCAGAACCCACTGAAGCACTGAAGAGTAATGGACCACAAACCTAGAACCAGAACCCACTGAAGCACTACAGAGTAATGAGCGCCGACACACCACTTCCAAAGACCAGACCAACTGGATCCTTGCAGCATACTAACCACCACAAAGCTAGAACCAGAACCCACTGAAGCACTGCAGACTAATGAGCACAGACACACCACTTCCAAAGACCAGACCAACTGGATCCTTGCAGCATACTAACCACCACAAACCTAGAACCAGAACCCACTGAAGCACTGCAGAGTAATGAGCACAGATACACCACTTCCAAAGACCAGACCAACTGGATCCTTGCAGCATACTAACCACCACAAACCTAGAACCAGAACCCACTGAAGCACTGCAGAGTAATGAGAACATACACACCACTTCCAAAGACCACACCAACTGGATCCTTGCAACATACTAACCACCACAAACCTAGAACCAGAAGCCACTGGAGCACTGCAGATTAATGAGCACAGACACACCACTTCTAAAGACCAGAGCAACTGGATCCTTGCAACATACTAACCACCACAAACCTAGAACGAGAAGCCACTGAAGCACTGCAGATTAATGAGCACAGACACACCGCTTCTAAAGACCAGAGCAACTGGATCTTTGCAATATACTAACCACCACAAACCTAGAACCAGAAGCCACTGGAGCACTGCAGAGTAATGAGCACAGACACACCACTTCCAAAAACCAGACCAACTGGATCCTTGCAACATACTAACCATCACAAAGCTAGAACCCGAACCCACTGAAGCACTGCAGACTAATGAGCACAGACACACCACTTCCGAAGACCAGACCAACTGGATCCTTGCAGCATACTAACCATCACAAACCTAGAACCAGAACCCACTGAAACACTGCAGAGTAATGAGCCCAGACATACCACTTCCAAAGACCAGACCAACTGGATCCTTGCAACATACTAACCATCACAAAGCTAGAACCAGAACCCACTGAAGCACTGCAGAGTAATGAGAACATACACACCACTTCCAAAGACCACACCAACTGGATCCTTGCAACATACTAACAACCACAAACCTAGAACCAGAAGCCACTGAAGCACTGCAGATTAATGAACAAAGGCACAACACTTCTAAAGACCAGAACAACTAGATCCTTGCAACATACTAACCACCACAAACCTAGAACCAGAACCCACTGAAGCACTGCAGAGTAATGAGAACATACACACCACTTCCAAAGACCACACCAACTGGATCCTTGCAACATACTAACCACCACAAACCTAGAACCAGAAGCCACTGGAGCACTGCAGAGTAATGAGCTCAGACACACCACTTCTAAAGACCAGACCAACTGGATCCTTGCAGCATACTAACCACCACAAACCTAGAACCAGAACCCACTGAAGCACTGCAGAGTAATGAGCACAGACACACCACTTCTAAAGACCAGAGCAACTGGATCCTTGCAACATACTAACCACCACAAACCTATAACCAGAAGCCACTGAAGCACTGCAGATTAATTAGCACAGACACACCACTTCTAAAGACCAGAGCAACTGGATCCTTGCAACATACTAACCACCACAAACCTAGAACCAGAAGCCACTGGAGCACTGCAGAGTAATGAGCACAGACACACCACTTCCAAAAACCAGACCAACTGGATCCTTGCAGCATACTAACCACCACAAACCTCGAACCAGAACCACTGAAGCACTGCAGAGTAATGAGCACAGACACACCTCTTCTAAAGACCAGACCAACTGGATCCTTGCAGCATACTAACCACCACAAACCTAGAACCAGAACCCATTGAAGCACTGCAGACTAATGAGCACAGACACACCACTTCCAAAGACCAGGCCAACTGGATCCTTGCAGCATACTAACCACCACAAACCTAGAACCAGAACCCACTGAAGCACTGCAGAGTAATGAGCACAGACACACAACTTCCAAAGGCCAGACCAACTGGATCCTTGCAGCATACTAACCACCACAAACCTAGAACCAGAACCCACTGAAGCAATGCAGTCTAATGAGCACAGACACACCACTTCCAAAGACCAGACCAACTGGACCCTTGCAGTATACTAACCACCACAAAGCTAGAACCAGAACCCACTGAAGCACTGCAGACTAATGAGTGCAGACACACCACTTCCAAAGACCAGACCAGCTGGATCCTTGCAGCATACTAACCACTACAAACGTATAACCCGAACCCACTGACGCACGGCAGACTAATGAGCGCAACGACACCACTTCCAAAGACCAGACCAACTGGATCCTTGCAGCATACTAACCACTACAAAGCTAGATCCAGAACCCACTGAAGCACTGCAGACTAATGAGCGCAGACACACCACTTCCAAAGACCAGACCAACTGGATCCTTGCAGCATACTAACCACCATAAACCTAGAACCAGAACCCACTGAAGCACTGCAGAGTAATGGACCACAAACCTAGAACCAGAACCCACTGAAGCACTACAGAGTAATGAGCGCCGACACACCACTTCCAAAGACCAGACCAACTGGATCCTTGCAACATACTAACCACCACAAACCTAGAACCAGAACCCACTGAAGCACGGTAGACTAATGAGCACAGACACACCACTTCCAAAGACCAGACCAACTGGATCCTTGCAGCATACTAACCACCACAAACCTAGAACCAGAACCCACTGAAGCACTGCAGAGTAATGAACACAGATACACCACTTCCAAAGACCAGACCAACTGGATTCTTGCAGCATACTAACCACCACAAACCTAGAACCAGAACCCACTGAAGCACTGCAGAGTAATGAGAACATACACACCACTTCCAAAGACCACACCAACTGGATCCTTGCAACATACTAACGACCACAAACCTAGATCCAGAAGCCACTGAAGCACTGCAGATTAATGAGCACAGACACACCACTTCTAAAGACCAGAGCCACTGGATCCTTGCAACATACTAACCACCACAAACCTAGAACCAGAAGCCACTGAAGCACTGTAGATTAATGAGCACAGACACACCGCTTCTAAAGACCAGAGCAACTGGATCTTTGCAACATACTAACCACCACAAACCTAGAACCAGAAGCCACTGGAGCACTGCAGAGTAATGAGCACAGACACACCACTTCCAAAAACCAGACCAACTGGATCCTTGCAACATACTAACCATCACAAAGCTAGAACCCGAACCCACTGAAGCACTGCAGACTAATGAGCACAGACACACCACTTCCAAATACCAGACCAACTGGATCCTTGCAGCATACTAACCATCACAAACCTAGAACCAGAACCCACTGAAACACTGCAGAGTAATGAGCCCAGACATACCACTTCCAAAGACCAGACCAACTGGATCCTTGCAACATACTAACCACCACAAACCTAGAACCAGAACCCACTGGAGCACTGCAGAGTAATGAGCACAGACACACCACTTCTAAAGACCAGAGCAACTGGATCCTTGCAACATACTAACCACCACAAACCTAGAACCAGAAGCCACTGAAGCACTGCAGATTAATGAGCACAGACACACCACGTCTAAAGACCAGACCAACTGGATCCTTGCAGCATACTAACCACCACAAACCTAGAACCAGAACCCACTGAAGCACTGCAGAGTAATGAGCACAGACACACCACTTCTAAAGACCAGAGCAACTGGATCCTTGCAATATACTAACCACCACAAACCTTGAACCAGAAGCCACTGGAGCACTGCAGAGTAATGAGCCTGTGCAAGGATCCAGCTGGTCTGGTATTTGGAAGTGGTGTGTCTGCGCTCATTATTCTGCAGTGCTTCAGTGGGTTCTGGTTCTAGGTTTGTGGTGGTTAGTATGTTGCAAGGATCCAGCTGGTCTGGTCTTTGGAAGTGGTGTGTCTGCACTCATTAGTCTGCAGTGCTTCAGTGGGTTCTGGTTCTAGCTTTGTGGTGGTTAGTATACTGCAAGGGTCCAGTTGGTCTGGTCTTTGGAAGTGGTGTGTCTGTGCTCATTAGACTGCATTGCTTCAGTGGGTTCTGGTTCTAGGTTCGTGGTGGTTAGTATGCTGCAAGGATCCAGTTGGTCTGGTCTTTGGAAGTGGTGTGTCTGTGCTCATTACTCTGCAGTGCTCCAGTGGCTTCTGGTTCTAGGTTTGTGGTGGTTAGTATGTTGCAAGGATCCAGTTGCTCTGGTCTTTAGAAGTGGTGTGTCTGTGCTCATTAATCTGCAGTGCTTCAGTGGCTTCTGGTTCTAGGTTTGTGGTGGTTAGTATGTTGCAAGGATCCAGTTGCTCTGGTCTTTAGAAGTGGTGTGTCTGTGCTCATTACTCTGCCGTGCTTCACACCATTTCTAAAGACCAGACCAACTGGATCCTTGCAGCATACTAACCACCACAAACCTAGAACCAGAAGCCACTGGAGCACTGCAGAGTAATGAGCACAGACACACCACTTCCAAAAACCAGACCAACTGGATCCTTGCAAAATACTAACCATCACAAAGCTAGAACCAGAACCCACTGAAGCACTGCAGACTAATGAGCGCAGACACATCACTTCCAAAGACCAGACCAACTGGATCCTTGCAGCATACTAACCACCACAAACCTAGAACAAGAAGCCTCTGAAGCACTGCAGATTAATGAGCACAGACACACCACTTCTAAAGACCAGAGCAACTGGATCCTTGCAATATACTAACCACCACAAACCTAGAACCAGAAGCCACTGGAGCACTGCAGAGTAATGAGCACAGACACACCATTTCTAAAGACCAGACCAACTGGATCCTTGCAGCATACTAACCACCACAAACCTAGAACCAGAACCCACTGAAGCACTGCAGATTAATGAGCACAGACACACAACTTCCAAATGCCAGACCAACTGGATCCTTGCAATATACTAACCACCACAAACCTAGAACCAGAAGCCACTGGAGCACTGCAGAGTAATGAGCACAGACACACCACTTCTAAAGACCAGAGCAACTGGATCCTTGCAATATACTAACCACCACAAACCTAGAACCAGAAGCCACTGGAGCACTGCAGAGTAATGAGCACAGACACACCATTTCTAAAGACCAGACCAACTGGATCCTTGCAGCATACTAACCACCACAAACCTAGAACGAGAACCCATTGAAGCACTGCAGACTAATGAGCACAGACACACCACTTCCAAAGACCAGACCAACTGGATCCTTGCAGCATACTAACCACCACAAACCTAGAACCAGAACCCACTGAAGCACTGCAGAGTAATGAGCACAGACACACAACTTCCAAATGCCAGACCAACTGGATCCTTGCAACATACTAACCACCACAAACCTATAACCAGAACCCACTGAAGCACTGCAGAGTAATGAGCCCAGACACACCACTTCCAAAGGTCAGACCAACTGGATCCTTGCAGCATACTAACCACCACAAGCCTAGAACCAGAACCCACTGAAGCACGGCAGACTAATGAGCGCAGACACATCACTTCCAAAGACCAGACCACTGGATCCTTGCAGCATACTAACCACCACAAACCTAGAACCATAACCAACTGAGGCACTGCAGACTAATCAGCACAGACACACCACTTCCAAAGACCAGACCAACTGGATCCTTGCAACATACTAACCACCACAAACCTAGAACCAGAATCCACTGAAGCACTGCAGATTAATGAGCACTGACACACCACTTCTAAAGACCAGAGCAACTGGATCCTTGCAACATACTAACCACCACAAACCTAGAACCAGAAGCCACTGGAGCAATGCAGAGTAATGAGCACAGACACACCACTTCCAAAAACCAGACCAACTGGATCCTTGCAGCATACTAACCACCACCGTGCAGGTGAGTGGCTGAGCCCCCCAGCCCCCTTAGGCCTTGAATCCACCGCCTGTTACCCCTTTAGAGCCCCCAGCCCATCCATACCCCCCAGCGCAGGCCGCGTCTTTCCCCGCGTCTTTCCTGCCTCCCTTGTGCCCGCCCTCGCTCCCTCCCACCATCCCTGATAGGCTGCCTTGATTGCCGTGTGTTGCTCCCACCTCGACCTGCACGCCACTTCCATCCGGGCCGTGCAGGTGAGAGGGTGAGCCCCCCAGCCTCCTTAGGCCTTGAATCCACTGTCTGTTACCCCTTTAGAGACCCCAACCCCTCCATAACCCCCAGCGCAGGCCGCGTCTTTCCTGCCTCCCTTGCGCCCGCCCTCGCTCCCTCCCACCATCCCTGATAGGCTGCCTTGATTTCCGTGTGTTGCTCCCACCTCGACCTGCACGCCACTTCCATCCGGGCCGTGCAGGTGAGTGGGTGAGCCCCCCAGCCTCCTTAGGCCTTGAATCCACTGTCTGTTACCCCTTTAGAGACCCCAGCCCCTCCATAACCCCCAGCGCAGGCCGCGTCTTTCCCCGTGTCTTTCCTGCCTCCCCTTGCGCCCGCCCTTGCTCCCTCCCACCATCCCTGATAGGCTGCCTTGATTTCCGTGTGTTGCTGCCACCTCGACCTGCACGCCACTTCCATCTCGGCCGTGCAGGTGAGTGGCTGAGCCCCCCAGCCCCCTTAGGCCTTGAATCCACCGCCTGTTACCCCTTTAGAGCCCCCAGCCCATCCATACCCCCCAGCGCAGGCCGCGTCTTTCCCCGCGTCTTTCCTGCCTCCCTTGCGCCCGCCCTCGCTCCCTCCCACCATCCCTGATAGGCTGCCTTGATCCCGACCAGCTTTCCGATTGTTATTTTCCCACCCCCCACCGTGATTGGCCACTTGACAGACAAATCCGAAATCCCCATGGCAGCCCTCTGCCCGGCAGCCCCCTGCGGCTAAGGGCCCGAAGGCCAAGGGCGGCTCCTACATTGGCGGCTCCAAGATGTGTCTGCAGGTGTCCGCAGGGGACGCCAAGGAAGCCAGACACCAACAAAAACCGTGAGTGTGGCATGGGTGGGGAATAGAGCAATCACTCTACTCCAGAAAACCTCCGTCACTCTATCTTACCTACCAATAACATAGAGTGCCATAATACTAGCATGTCCACTCTTAGATAGAATTGTGAATGTTATCATGTCCACTCCAAGATAGAATTGTGAATGTTAGCATGTCCACTCCAAGATAGAATTGTGAATGTTAGCATGTCCACTCTTAGATGGAATTGTGAATGTTAGCATGTCCACTCCAAGATAGAATTGTGAATGTCAGCATGTCCGCTCTTAGATAGAATTATGAATATTATGAAGTTCGCCCAGTAGCCTTGCCATGAAAAATTGAATTTAGAAGTTCGCCCAGTACCCTCTCTGGGAAAGTTGCATTTAGAAGTGTGCTCATTGAAAGAGCATATAACCCATCATATCACACCACCACGCTTACTCTCTCCTTACATCACCACTCAACTAGAACACAGAGATACTATGACACCATTCGGTATATCTGTTCTCATACCAACATCCGCCGCTTACTCCACATCATTCTATGTAAACACTGCTGGTATCACACCCCCAGCCAGGCGTTTTCCTCAGGCCTAACGCAGCCACATCCGTTCCGGATAAATCCTGCCAGAACGAACACATTCTCCTGATCTCTAAACCACCACATCTACCGCTAAGAAGCAGCTATTACACGAGTACCGCACGAGCTGCACACATACCCGGTGCTCACACGCACCTTTTTGACTCTGCGTTCTCTCTCTACTGATCTGAACTTCGGTTCCCAAGGGCGTTCAACCTACCAGCGCCTTCAGACCATACCAATGGTATATAAGGCGCTATATAAGTGAAAAATAACAATAACAACAATAACAACAAACCTCGAACCAGAAGCCACTGGAGCACTGCAGAGTAATGAGCTCAGACACACCACTTCTAAAGACCGGACCAACTGGATCCTTGCAGCATACTAACCACCACAAACCTAGAACCAGAACCCATTGAAGCACTGCAGACTAATGAGCACAGATACACCACTTCCAAAGACCAGACCAACTGGATCCTTGCAGCATACTAACCACCACAAACCTAGAACCAGAACCCACCGAAGCACAGCAGACTAATGAGCGCAGACACATCACTTCCAAAGACCAGACCAACTGGATCTTTGCAACATACTAACCACCACAAACCTGCAACCAGAAGCCACTGAAGCACTGCAGAGTAATGAGCCCAGACATACCACTTCCAAAGACCAGACCAACTGGATCCTTGCAACATACTAACCATCACAAAGCTAGAACCAGAACCCAATGAAGCACTGCAGAGTAATGAGAACATACACACCACTTCCAAAGACCACACCAACTGGATCCTTGCAACATACTAACCACCACAAACCTAGAACCAGAACCCACTGAAGCACTACAGAGTAATGAGAACATACACACCACTTCCAAAGACCACACCAACTGGATCCTTGCAACATACTAACCACCACAAACCTAGAACCAGAACCCACTGAAGCACTGCAGAGTAATGAGCACAGACACACCACTTCTAAAGACCAGAGCAACTGGATCCTTGCAACATACTAACCACCACAAACCTAGAACGAGAAGCCACTGAAGCACTGCAGATTAATGAGCACAGACACACCACTTCTAAAGACCAGAGCAACTGGATCCTTGCAACATACTAACCACCACAAACCTAGAACCAGAAGCCACTGGAGCACTGCAGAGTAATGAGCACAGACACACCACTTCCAAAGACCAGACCAACTGGATCCTTGCAGCATACTAACCACCACAAACCTAGAACCAGAACCCACTGAAGCAATGCAGTCTAATGAGCACAGACACACCACTTCCAAAGACCAGACCAACTGGACCCTTGCAGTATACTAACCACCACAAAGCTAGAACCAGAACCCACTGAAGCACTGCAGACTAATGAGTGCAGACACACCACTTCCAAAGACCAGACCAGCTGGATCCTTGCAGCATACTAACCACCACAAACCTAGAACCAGAACCCACTGAAGCACTGCAGAATAATGAGCGCAGACACACCACTTCCAAATACCAGACCAGCTGGATCCTTGCAGCATACTAACCACCACAAACCTATAACCCGAACCCACTGACGCACGGCAGACTAATGAGCGCAGCGACACCACTTCCAAAGACCAGACCAACTGGATCCTTGCAGCATACTAACCACTACAAAGCTAGATCCAGAACCCACTGAAGCACTGCAGACTAATGAGCGCAGACACACCACTTCCAAAGACCAGACCAACTGGATCCTTGCAGCATACTAACCACCATAAACCTAGAACCAGAACCCTTTGAAGCACTGCAGAGTAATGGACCACAAACCTAGAACCAAGAACCCACTGAAGCACTACAGAGTAATGAGCGCCGACACACCACTTCCAAAGACCAGACCAACTGGATCCTTGCAGCATACTAACCACCACAAAGCTAGAACCAGAACCCACTGAAGCACTGCAGACTAATGAGCACAGACACACCACTTCCAAAGACCAGACCAACTGGATCCTTGCAGCATACTAACCACCACAAACCTAGAACCAGAACCCACTGAAGCACTGCAGAGTAATGAGCACAGATACACCACTTCCAAAGACCAGACCAACTGGATCCTTGCAGCATACTAACCACCACAAACCTAGAACCAGAACCCACTGAAGCACTGCAGAGTAATGAGAACATACACACCACTTCCAAAGACCACACCAACTGGATCCTTGCAACATACTAACCACCACAAACCTAGAACCAGAAGCCACTGAAGCACTGCAGATTAATGAGCACAGACACACCACTTCTAAAGACCAGAGCAACTGGATCCTTGCAACATACTAACCACCACAAACCTAGAACCAGAAGCCACTGAAGCACTGCAGATTAATGAGCACAGACACACCGCTTCTAAAGACCAGAACAACTGGATCTTTGCAATA
Organism: Ambystoma mexicanum; assembly: GCF_040938575.1. NCBI lineage: Eukaryota > Metazoa > Chordata > Amphibia > Caudata > Ambystomatidae > Ambystoma > Ambystoma mexicanum. Next base: position 1,616,505,133 of record NC_090937.1, read on the forward strand.
TACTAACCACCACAAACCTAGAACCAGAAGCCACTGGAGCACTGCAGAGTAATGAGCACAGACACACCACTTCCAAAAACCAGACCAACTGGATCCTTGCAACATACTAACCATCACAAAGCTAGAACCCGAACCCACTGAAGCACTGCAGACTAATGAGCACAGACACACCACTTCCGAAGACCAGACCAACTGGATCCTTGCAGCATACTAACCATCACAAACCTAGAACCAGAACCCACTGAAACACTGCAGAGTAATGAGCCCAGACATACCACTTCCAAAGACCAGACCAACTGGATCCTTGCAACATACTAACCATCACAAAGCTAGAACCAGAACCCACTGAAGCACTGCAGAGTAATGAGAACATACACACCACTTCCAAAGACCACACCAACTGGATCCTTGCAACATACTAACCACCACAAACCTAGAACCAGAAGCCACTGAAGCACTGCAGATTAATGAGCAAAGACACAACACTTCTAAAGACCAGAACAACTAGATCCTTGCAACATACTAACCACCACAAACCTAGAACCAGAAGCCACTGAAGCACTGCAGATTAATGAGCACAGACACACCACTTCTAAAGACCAGAGCAACTGGATCCTTGCAACATACTAACCACCACAAACCTAGAACCAGTAGCCACTGGAGCACTGCAAAGTAATGAGCACAGACACACCACTTCTAAAGACCAGACCAACTGGATCCATGCAGCATACTAACCTCCACAAACCTAGAACCAGAACCCACTGAAGCACTGCAGAGTAATGAGCACAGACACACCACTTCTAAAGACCAGAGCAACTGGATCCTTGCAATATACTAACCACCACAAACCTAGAACCAGAAGCCACTGGAGCACTGCAGAGTAATGAGCACAGACACACCATTTCTAAAGACCAGACCAACTGGATCCTTGCAGCATACTAACCACCACAAACCTAGAACCAGAAGCCACTGGAGCACTGCAGATTAATGAGCACAGACACACCACTTCCAAAACCTAGACCAACTGGATCCTTGCAACATACTAACCATCACAAAGCTAGAACCAGAACCCACTGAAGCACTGCAGAGTAATGGACCACAAACCTAGAAACAGAACCCACTGAAGCACTGCAGAGTAATGAGCACAGACACACCACTTCTAAAGACCAGACCAACTGGATCCTTGCAGCATACTAACCACCACAAACCTAGAACCAGAACCCATTGAAGCACTGCAGACTAATGAGCACAGACACACCACTTCCAAAGACTAGACCAACTGGATCCTTGCAGGATACTAACCATCACAAACCTAGAACCAGAACCAACTGAGGCACTGCAGACTAATCAGCACAGACACACCACTTCCAAAGACCAGACAAACTGGATCCTTGCAGCATACTAACCACCACAAACCTAGAACCAGAACCCACTGAAGCACTGCAGACTAATGAGCACAGGCACACCACTTCCAAAGACCAGACCAACTGGACCCTTGCAGCATACTAACCACCACAAAGATAGAACCAGAACCCACTGAAGCACTGCAGACTAATGAGCACAAAACACACCTCTTCCAAAGACCAGACCAGCTGGATCCTTGCAGCATACTAACCACCACAAACCTAGAACCAGAACCCACTGAAGCACTGCAGAATAATGAGTGCAGACACACCACTTCCAAATACCAGACCAGCTGGATCCTTGCAGCATACTAACCACCACAAACCTAGAACCAGAACCCACTGATGCACGGCAGACTAATGAGCGCAACAACACCACTTCCAAAGACCAGACCAACTGGATCCTTGCAGCATACTAACCACTACAAAGCTAGAACCAGAACCCACTGAAGCACTGCAGACTAATGATCGCAGAAACACCCCTTCCAAAGACCAGACCAACTGGATCCTTGCAGCATACTAACCACCATAAACCTAGAACCAGAACCCACTGAAGCACTGCAGAGTAATGGACCACAAACTTAGAACCAGAACCCACTGAAGCACTACAGAGTAATGAGCGCAGACACACCACTTCCAAAGACCAGACCAACAGGTTCCTTGCAACATACTAACCACCACAAACCTAGAACCATAACCCACTGAAGCACGGCAGACTAATGAGCACAGAGACACCACTTCCAAAGACCAGACCAACTGGATCCTTTCAGCATACTAACCACCACAAACCTAGAACCAGAACCCACTGAAGCACTGCAGAGTAATGAGCACAGACACACCACTTCCAAAGACCAGACTAACTGGATCCTTTCAGCATACTAACCACCACAAACCTAGAACCAGAACCCACTGAAGCACTGCAGAGTAATGAGCACAGACACACCACTTCCAAAGACCAGAGCAACTGGATCCTTGCAACATACTACCCACCACAAACCTAGAACCAGAAGCCACTGAAGCACTGCAGATTAATGAGCACAGACACACCGCTTCTGAAGACCAGAGCAACTGGATCCTTGCAACATACTAACCACCACAAACCTAGAACCAGAAGCCACTGGAGCACTGCAGAGTAATGAGCACAGACACACCACTTCCAAAAACCAGACCAACTGGATCCTTGCAACATACTAACCATCACAAAGCTAGAACCCGAACCCACTGAAGCACTGCAGACTAATGAGCACAGACACACCACTTCTAAAGACCAGAGCAACTGGATCCTTGCAACATACTAACCACCACAAACCTAGAACCAGAATCCACTGGAGCACTGCAGAGTAATGAGCACAGACATACCACTTCCAAAGACCAGACCAACTGGATCCTTGCAACATACTAACCATCACAAAGCTAGAACCAGAACCCACTGAAGCACTGCAGAGTAATGAGAACATACACACCACTTCCAAAGACCACACCAACTGGATCCTTGCAACATACTAACCACCACAAACCTAGAACCAGAAGCCACTGAAGCACTGCAGATTAATGAGCACAGACACACCACTTCTAAAGACCAGAGCAACTGGATCCTTGCAACATACTAACCACCACAAACCTAGAAACAGAAGCCACTGGAGCACTGCAGAGTAATGAGCTCAGACACACCACTTCTAAAGACCAGACCAACTGGATCCTTGCAGCATACTAACCACCACAAACCTTGAACCAGAACCCACTGAAGCACTGCAGAGTAATGAGCACAGACACACCACTTCTAAAGACCAGAGCATCTGGATCCTTGCAACATACTAACCACCACAAACCTAGAACCAGAAGCCACTGAAGCACTGCAGATTAATGAGCACAGACACACCGCTTCTAAAGACCAGAGCTACTGGATCCTTGCAACATACTAACCACCACAAACCTAGAACCAGAATCCACTGGAGCACTGCAGAGTAATGAGCACAGACACACCACTTCTAAAGACCAGACCAACTGGATCCTTGGCGCATACTAACCACCACAAACCTAGAACCAGAACCCACTGAAGCACTGCAGAGTAATGAGCACAGAAACACCACTTCTAAAGACCAGAGCAACTGGATCCTTGCAGCATACTAACCACCACAAACCTAGAACCAGAAGCCACTGGAGCACTGCAGAGTAATGAGCACAGACACACCACTTCCAAAAACCAGACCAACTGGATCCTTGCAACATACTAACCATCACAAAGCTAGAACCAGAACCCACTGAAGCACTGCAGAGTAATGAGCACAGACACACCACTTCCAAAGACCAGAGCAACTGGATCCTTGCAACATACTAACAACCACAAACCTAGAACCAGAAGCCACTGAAGCACTGCAGAGTAATGAGCCCAGACATACCACTTCCAAAGACCAGACCAACTGGATCCTTGCAACATACTAACCATCACAAAGCTAGAACCAGAACCCAATGAAGCACTGCAGAGTAATGAGAACATACACACCACTTCCAAAGACCACACCAACTGGATCCTTGCAACATACTAACCACCACAAGCCTAGAACCAGAACCCACTGAAGCACTGCAGAGTAATGAGAACATACACACCACTTCCAAAGACCACACCAACTGGATCCTTGCAACATACTAACCACCACAAACCTAGAACCAGAAGCCACTGGAGCACTGCAGAGTAATGAGCTCAGACACACCACTTCTAAAGACCAGACCAACTGGATCCTTGCAGCATACTAACCACCACAAACCTAGAACCAGAACCCACTGAAGCACTGCAGAGTAATGAGCACAGACACACCACTTCTAAAGACCAGAGCAACTGGATCCTTGCAACATACTAACCACCACAAACCTAGAACCAGAAGCCACTGAAGCACTGCAGATTAATGAGCACAGACACACCACTTCTAAAGACCAGAGCAACTGGATCCTTGCAACATACTAACCACCACAAACCTAGAACCAGAAGTCACTGGAGCACTGCAGAGTAATGAGCACAGACACACCACTTCTAAAGACCAGACCAACTGGATCCTTGCAGCATACTAACCACCACAAACCTAGAACCAGAAGCCACAGAAGCACTGCAGAGTAATGAGCTCAGACACACCACTTCTAAAGACCAGACCAACTGGATCCTTGCAGCATACTAACCACCACAAACCTAGAACCAGAACCCACTGAAGCACTGCAGACTAATCAGCACAGACACACCACTTCCAAGGACCAGAGCAACTGGATCCTTGCAACATACTAACCACCACACACCTAGAACCAGAAGCCACTGGAGCACTGCAGAGTAATGAGCACAGACACACCACTTCCAAAAACCAGACCAACTGGATCTTTGCAACATACTAACCATCACAAAGCTAGAACCCAAACCCACTGAAGCACTGCAGAGTAATGAGCACAGACACACAACTTCCAAAGACCAGACCAACTGGATCGTTGCAGCATACTAACCATCACAAACCTAGAACCAGAACCCACTGAAGCACTGCAGAGTAATGAGCCCAGACATACCACTTCCAAAGACCAGACCAACTGGATCCTTGCAACATACTAACCATCACAAAGCTAGTACCAGAACCCACTGAAGCACTGCAGACTAATGAGCGCAGACACATCACTTCCAAAGACCAGACCAACTGGATCCTTGCAAAATACTAACCACCACAAACCTAGAACCAGAACCCATTGAAGCACTGCAGACTAATGAGCACAGACACACCACTTCTAAAGACCAGAGCAACTGGATCCTTGCAACATACTAACCACCACAAACCTAGAACCAGAAGCCACTGAAGCACTGCAGATTAATGAGCACAGACACACCACTTCTAAAGACCAGAGCAACTGGATCATTGCAACATACTAACCACCACAAACCTAGAACTAGAAGCCACTGGAGCACTGCAGAGTAATGAGCACAGACACACCACTTCCAAAAACCAGACCAACTGGATCCTTGCAGCATACTAACCATCACAAACCTAGAACCAGAACCCATTGAAGCACTGCAGATTAATGAGCACAGACACACCACTTCTAAAGACCAGAGCAAGTGGATCCTTGCAACATACTAACCACCACAAACCTAGAACTAGAAGCCACTGGAGCACTGCAGAGTAATGAGCACAGACACACCACTTCCAAAAACCAGACCAAATGGATCCTTGCAGCATACTAACCACCACAAACCTAGAACCAGAAGCCACTGGAGCACTGCAGAGTAATGAGCCCAGACATACCACTTCCAAAGACCAGACCAACTGGATCCTTGCAACATACTAACCATCACAAAGCTAGAACCAGAACCCACTGAAGCACTGCAGACTAATGAGCGCAGACACATCACTTCCAAATACCAGACCAACTGGATCTTTGCAACATACTAACCATCACAAAGCTAGAACCCGAACCCACTGAAGCACTGCAGAGTAATGAGCACAGACACACAACTTCCAAAGACCAGACCAACTGGATCCTTGCAGCATACTAACCATCACAAACCTAGAACCAGAACCCACTGAAGCACTGCAGAGTAATGAGCCCAGACATACCACTTCCAAAGACCAGACCAACTGGATCCTTGCAACATACTAACCATCACAAAGCTAGAACCAGAACCCACTGAAGCACTGCAGACTAATGAGCGCAGACACATCACTTCCAAAGACCAGACCAACTGGATCCTTGCAGCATACTAACCATCACAAAGCTAGAACCCGAACCCACTGAAGCACTGCAGAGTAATGAGCACAGACACACAACTTCCAAAGACCAGACCAACTGGATCCTTGCAGCATACTAACCATCACAAACCTAGAACCAGAAGCCACTGGAGCATGGCAGAGTAATGAGAACATATACACCACTTCCAAAGACCACACCAACTGGATCCTTGCAACATACTAACCACCACAAAGCTAGAACCAGAAGCCACTGGAGCACTGCAGAGTAATGAGCTCAGAAACACCACTTCTAAAGACCAGACCAACTGGATCCTTGCAGCATACTAACCACCACAAACCTAGAACCAGAACCCACTGAAGCACTGCAGAGTAATGAGCACAGACACACCACTTCTAAAGACCAGAGCAACTGGATCCTTGCAACATACTACCACCACAAACCTAGAACCAGAAGCCACTGAAGCACTGCAGATTATTGAGCACAGACACACCACTTCTAAAGACCAGAGCAACTGGATCCTTGCAACATACTAACCACCACAAACCTAGAACCAGAAGCCACTGGAGCATTGCAGAGTAATGAGCTCAGACACACCACTTCTAAAGACCAGACCAATGGATCCTTGCAGCATACTAACCACCACAAACCTAGAACCAGAACCCACTGAAGCACTGCAGACTAATCAGCACAGACACACCACTTCCACGGACCAGAGCAACTGGATCCTTGCAACATACTAACCACCACAAACATAGAACCAGAAGCCACTGGAGCACTGCAGAGTAATGAGCACAGACACACCACTTCCAAAAAACAGACCAACTGGATCTTTGCAACATACTAACCATCACAAAGCTAGAACCCGAACCCACTGAAGCACTGCAGAGTAATGAGCACAGACACACAACTTCCAAAGACCAGACCAACTGGATCCTTGCAGCATACTAACCATCACAAACCTAGAACCAGAACCCACTGAAGCACTGCAGAGTAATGAACCCAGACATACCACTTCCAAAGACCAGACCAACTGGATCCTTGCAACATACTAACCATCACAAAGCTAGAACCAGAACCCACTGAAGCACTGCAGACTAATGAGCGCAGACACATCACTTCCAAAGACCAGACCAACTGGATCCTTGCAGCATACTAAACTCCACAAACCTAGAACCAGAACCCATTGAAGCACTGCAGACTAATGGGCACAGACACACCACTTCTAAAGACCAGAGCAACTGGATCCTTGCAACATACTAACCACCACAAACCTAGAACCAGAAGCCACTGAAGCACTGCAGATTAATGAGCACAGACACACCACTTCTAAAGACCAGAGCAACTGGATCCTTGCAACATACTAACCACCACAAACCTAGAACCAGAAGCCACTGGAGCACTGCAGAGTAATGAGCACAGACACACCACTTCCAAAAACCAGACCAACTGGATCCTTGCAGCATACTAACCACCACAAACCTCGAACCAGAAGCCACTGGAGCACTGCAGAGTAATGAGCTCAGACACACCACTTCTAAAGACCAGACCAACTTGCAGCATACTAACCACAACAAACCGAGAACCAGAACCCACTGAAGCACTGCAGACTAATCAGCACAGACACACCACTTCCAAAGACCAGAGCAACTGGATCCTTGCAACATACTAACCACCACAAACCTAGAACCAGAATCCACTGGAGCACTGCAGAGTAATGAGCCCAGACATACCACTTCCAAAGACCAGACCAACTGGATCCTTGCAGCAGACTAACCACCACAAACCTAGAACCAGAACCAACTGAGGCACTGCAGACTAATCAGCACAGACACACCACTTCCAAAGACCAGACAAACTGGATCCTTGCAGCATACTAACCACCACAAACCTAGAACCAGAACCTACTGAAGCACTGCAGAGTAATGAGCCCAGACACACCACTTCCAAAGGCCAGACCAACTGGATCCTTGCAGCATACTAACCACCACAAGCCTAGAACCAGAACCCACTGAAGCACGGCAGACTAATGAGCACAGACACATCACTTCCAAAGACCAGACCACTGGATCCTTGCAGCATACTAACCACCACAAACCTAGAACCATAACCAACTGAGGCACTGCAGACTAATCAGCACAGACACACCACTTCCAAAGACCAGACCAACTGGATCCTTGCAACATACTAAACACCACAAACCTAGAACCAGAAGCCACTGAAGCACTGCAGAGTAATGAGCACAGACACACCACTTCTAAAGACCAGACCAACTGGATCCTTGCAGCATACTAACCATCACAAACCTAGAACCAGAACCCACTGACGCACTGCAGACTAATGAGCGCAGACACACCACTTCCAAAGACCAGACCAACTGGATCCTTGCAGCATACAAACCACCACAAACCTAGAACCAGAACCCACTGAAGCACAACAGACTAATGAGCGCAGACACATCACTTCCAAAGACCAGACCAACTGGATCCTTGCAACATACTAACCACCACAAACCTAGAACCAGAAGCCACTGAAGCACTGCAGAGTAATGAGCCCAGACATACCACTTCCAAAGATCAGACCAACTGGATCCTTGCAACATACTAACCATCACAAAGCTAGAACCAGAACCCAATGAAGCACTGCAGAGTAATGAGAACATACACACCACTTCCAAGGACCACACCAACTGGATCCTTGCAACATACTAACCACCACAAACCTAGAACCAGAAGCCACTGAAGCACTGCAGAGTAATGAGCCCAGACATACCACTTCCAAAGACCAGACCAACTGGATCCTTGCAACATACTAACCATCACAAAGCTAGAACCAGAAGCCACTGAAGCACTGCAGATTAATGAGCACAGACGCACCACTTCTAAAGACCAGAGCAACTGGATCCTTGCAACATACTAACCACCACAAACCTAGAACCAGAAGCCACTGGAGCACTGCAGAGTAATGAGCACAGACACACCACTGCCAAAAAACAGACCAACTGGATCCTTGCAGCATACTAATCACCACAAACCTCGAACCAGAAGCCACTGGAGCACTGCAGAGTAATGAGCTCAGACACACCACTTCTAAAGACCAGACCAACTGGATCCTTGCAGCATACTAACCACCACAAACCTAGAACCAGAACCCACTGAAGCACTGCAGATTATTGAGCACAGACACACAACTTCCAAAGACCAGACCAACTGGATCCTTGCAGCATACTAACCATCACAAACCTAGAACCAGAAGCCACTGGAGCATGGCAGAGTAATGAGAACATATACACCACTTCCAAAGACCACACCAACTGGATCCTTGCAACATACTAACCACCACAAACCTAGAACCAGAAGCCACTGGAGCACTGCAGAGTAATGAGCTCAGAAACACCACTTCTAAAGACCAGACCAACTGGATCCTTGCAGCATACTAACCACCACAAACCTAGAACCAGAACCCACTGAAGCACTGCAGAGTAATGAGCACAGACACACCAATTCTAAAGACCAGAGCAACTGGATCCTTGCAAAATACTACCACCACAAACCTAGAACCAGAAGCCACTGAAGCACTGCAGATTATTGAGCACAGACACACCACTTCTAAAGACCAGAGCAACTGGATCCTTGCAACATACTAACCACCACAACCCTAGAACCAGAAGCCACTGGAGCATTGCAGAGTAATGAGCTCAGACACACCACTTCTAAAGACCAGACCAATGGATCCTTGCAGCATACTAACCACCACAAACCTAGAACCAGAACCCACTGAAGCACTGCAGACTAACCAGCACAGACACACCACTTCCAAGGACCAGAGCAACTGGATCCTTGCAACATACTAACCACCACAAACCTAGAACCAGAAGCCACTGGAGCACTGCAGAGTAATGAGCACAGACACACCACTTCCAAAAACCAGACCAACTGGATCTTTGCAACATACTAACCATCACAAAGCTAGAACCCGAACCCACTGAAGCACTGCAGAGTAATGAGCACAGACACACAACTTCCAAAGACCAGACCAACTGGATCCTTGCAGCATACTAACCATCACAAACCAAGAACCAGAACCCACTGAAGCACTGCAGAGTAATGAGCCCAGACATACCACTTCCAAAGACCAGACCAACTGGATCCTTGCAACATACTAACCATCACAAAGCTAGAACCAGAACCCACTGAAGCACTGCAGACTAATGAGCGCAGACACATCACTTCCAAAGACCAGACCAACTGGATCCTTGCAGCATACTAACCTCCACAAACCTAGAACCAGAACCCATTGAAGCACTGCAGACTAATGAGCACAGACACACCACTTCTAAAGACCAGAGCAACTGGATCCTTGCAACATACTAACCACCACAAACCTAGAACCAGAAGCCACGGAAGCACTGCAGATTAATGAGCACAGACACACCACTTCTAAAGACCAGAGCAACTGGATCCTTGCAACATACTAACCACCACAAACCTAGAACCAGAAGCCACTGGAGCACTGCAGAGTAATGAGCACAGACACACCACTTCCAAAAACCAGACCACTGGATCCTTGCAGCATACTAACCACCACAAACCTAGAACCAGAAGCCACTGAAGCACTGCAGATTAATGAGCACCGACACACCACTTCTAAAGACCAGAGCAACTGGATCCTTGCAACATACTAACCACCACAAACCTCGAACCAGAAGCCACTGGAGCACTGCAGAGTAATGAGCTCAGACACACCACTTCTAAAGACCAGACCAACTTGCAGCATACTAACCACAACAAACCGAGAACCAGAACCCACTGAAGCACTGCAGACTAATCAGCACAGACACACCACTTCCAAAGACCAGAGCAACTGGATCCTTGCAGCATACTAACCACCACAAACCTAGAACCAGAACCCACTGAAGCACTGCAGACTAACCAGCACAGACACACCACTTCCAAGGACCAGACCAACTGGATCCTTGCAGCATACTAACCATCACAAACCTAGAACCAGAACCCACTGACGCACTGCAGACTAATGAGCGCAGACACACCACTTCCAAAGACCAGACCAACTGGATCCTTGCAGCATACAAACCACCACAAACCTAGAACCAGAACCCACTGAAGCACAACAGACTAATGAGCGCAGACACATCACTTCCAAAGACCAGACCAACTGGATCCTTGCAACATACTAACCACCACAAACCTAGAACCAGAAGCCACTGAAGCACTGCAGAGTAATGAGCCCAGACATACCACTTCCAAAGATCAGACCAACTGGATCCTTGCAACATACTAACCATCACAAAGCTAGAACCAGAACCCAATGAAGCACTGCAGAGTAATGAGAACATACACACCACTTCCAAGGACCACACCAACTGGATCCTTGCAACATACTAACCACCACAAACCTAGAACCAGAAGCCACTGAAGCACTGCAGAGTAATGAGCCCAGACATACCACTTCCAAAGACCAGACCAACTGGATCCTTGCAACATACTAACCATCACAAAGCTAGAACCAGAAGCCACTGAAGCACTGCAGATTAATGAGCACAGACGCACCACTTCTAAAGACCAGAGCAACTGGATCCTTGCAACATACTAACCACCACAAACCTAGAACCAGAAGCCACTGGAGCACTGCAGAGTAATGAGCACAGACACACCACTGCCAAAAACCAGACCAACTGGATCCTTGCAGCATACTAATCACCACAAACCTCGAACCAGAAGCCACTGGAGCACTGCAGAGTAATGAGCTCAGACACACCACTTCTAAAGACCAGACCAACTGGATCCTTGCAGCATACTAACCACCACAAACCTAGAACCAGAACCCACTGAAGCACTGCAGATTATTGAGCACAGACACACAACTTCCAAAGACCAGACCAACTGGATCCTTGCAGCATACTAACCATCACAAACCTAGAACCAGAAGCCACTGGAGCATGGCAGAGTAATGAGAACATATACACCACTTCCAAAGACCACACCAACTGGATCCTTGCAACATACTAACCACCACAAACCTAGAACCAGAAGCCACTGGAGCACTGCAGAGTAATGAGCACAGACACACCACTTCCAAAAACCAGACCACTGGATCCTTGCAGCATACTAACCACCACAAACCTAGAACCAGAAGCCACTGAAGCACTGCAGATTAATGAGTACCGACACACCACTTCTAAAGACCAGAGCAACTGGATCCTTGCAACATACTAACCACCACAAACCTCGAACCAGAAGCCACTGGAGCACTGCAGAGTAATGAGCTCAGACACACCACTTCTAAAGACCAGACCAACTTGCAGCATACTAACCACAACAAACCGAGAACCAGAACCCACTGAAGCACTGCAGACTAATCAGCACAGACACACCACTTCCAAAGACCAGAGCAACTGGATCCTTGCAACATACTAACCACCACAAACCTAGAACCAGAATCCACTGGAGCACTGCAGAGTAATGAGCCCAGACATACCACTTCCAAAGACCAGACCAACTGGATCCTTGCAACATACTAACCATCACAAAGCTAGAACCAGAACCCACTGAAGCACTGCAGACTAATGAGCGCAGACACATGACTTCCAAAGACCAGACCAACTGGATCTTTGCAACATACTAACCATCACAAAGCTAGAACCAGAACCCATTGAAGCACTGCAGACTAATGAGCGCAGACACATAACTTCCAAAGACCAGACCAACTGGATCCTTGCAGCAGACTAACCACCACAAACCTAGAACCAGAACCAACTGAGGCACTGCAGACTAATCAGCACAGACACACCACTTCCAAAGACCAGACAAACTGGATCCTTGCAGCATACTAACCACCACAAACCTAGAACCAGAACCAACTGAAGCACTGCAGAGTAATGAGCACAGACACACCACTTCTAAAGACCAGACCAACTGGATCCTTGCAGCATACTAACCATCACAAACCTAGAACCAGAACCCACTAACGCACTGCAGACTAATGAGCGCAGACACACCACTTCCAAAGACCAGACCAACTGGATCCTTGCAGCATACAAACCACCACAAACCTAGAACCAGAACCCACTGAAGCACAACAGACTAATGAGCGCAGACACATCACTTCCAAAGACCAGACCAACTGGATCCTTGCAACATACTAACCACCACAAACCTAGAACCAGAAGCCACTGAAGCACTGCAGAGTAATGAGCCCAGACATACCACTTCCAAAGATCAGACCAACTGGATCCTTGCAACATACTAACCATCACAAAGCTAGAACCAGAACCCAATGAAGCACTGCAGAGTAATGAGAACATACACACCACTTCCAAGGACCACACCAACTGGATCCTTGCAACATACTAACCACCACAAACCTAGAACCAGAAGCCACTGAAGCACTGCAGAGTAATGAGCCCAGACATACCACTTCCACAGACCAGACCAACTGGATCCTTGCAACATACTAACCATCACAAAGCTAGAACCAGAAGCCACTGAAGCACTGCAGATTAATGAGCACAGACGCACCACTTCTAAAGACCAGAGCAACTGGATCCTTGCAACATACTAACCACCACAAACCTAGAACCAGAAGCCACTGGAGCACTGCAGATTATTGAGCACAGACACACAACTTCCAAAGACCAGACCAACTGGATCCTTGCAGCATACTAACCATCACAAACCTAGAACCAGAAGCCACTGGAGCATGGCAGAGTAATGAGAACATATACACCACTTCCAAAGACCACACCAACTGGATCCTTGCAACATACTAACCACCACAAACCTAGAACCAGAAGTCACTGGAGCACTGCAGAGTAATGAGCTCAGACACACCACTTCTAAAGACCAGACCAACTGGATCCTTGCAGCATACTAACCACCACAAACCTAGAACCAGAACCCACTGAAGCACTGCAGATTATTGAGCACAGACACACAACTTCCAAAGACCAGACCAACTGGATCCTTGCAGCATACTAACCATCACAAACCTAGAACCAGAAGCCACTGGAGCATGGCAGAGTAATGAGAACATATACACCACTTCCAAAGACCACACAAACTGGATCCTTGCAACATACTAACCACCACAAACCTAGAACCAGAAGCCACTGGAGCACTGCAGAGTAATGAGCTCAGAAACACCACTTCTAAAGACCAGACCAACTGGATCCTTGCAGCATACTAACCACCACAAACCTAGAACCAGAACCCACTGAAGCACTGCAGAGTAATGAGCACAGACACACCACTTCTAAAGACCAGAGCAACTGGATCCTTGCAACATACTACCACCACAAACCTAGAACCAGAAGCCACTGAAACACTGCAGATTATTGAGCACAGACACACCACTTCTAAAGACCAGAGCAACTGGATCCTTGCAACATACTAACCACCACAAACCTAGAACCAGAAGCCACAGGAGCATTGCAGAGTAATGAGCTCAGACACACCACTTCTAAAGATCAGACCAATGGATCCTTGCAGCATACTAACCACCACAAACCTAGAACCAGAACCCACTGAAGCACTGCAGACTAATCAGCACAGAAACACCACTTCCAATGACCAGAGCAACTGGATCCTTGCAACATACTAACCACCACAAACCTAGAACCAGAAGCCACTGGAGCACTGCAGAGTAATGAGCACAGACACACCACTTCCAAAAACCAGACCAACTGGATCTTTGCAACATACTAACCATCACAAAGCTAGAACCCGAACCCACTGAAGCACTGCAGAGTAATGAGCACAGACACACAACTTCCAAAGACCAGACCAACTGGATCCTTGCAACATACTAACCATCACAAAGCTAGAACCAGAACCCACTGAAGCACTGCAGACTAATGAGCGCAGACACATCACTTCCAAAGACCAGACCAACTGGATCCTTGCAGCATACTAACCTCCACAAACCTAGAACCAGAACCCATTGAAGCACTGCAGACTAATGAGCACAGACACACCACTTCTAAAGACCAGAGCAACTGGATCCTTGCAACATACTAACCACCACAAACCTAGAACCAGAAGCCACTGAAGCACTGCAGATTAATGAGCACAGACACACCACTTCTAAAGACCTGAACAACTGGATCCTTGCAACATACTAACCTCCACAAACCTAGAACCAGAAGCCACTGGAGCACTGCAGAGTAATGAGCACAGACACACCACTTCCAAAAACCAGACCAACTGGATCCTTGCAGCATACTAACCACCACAAACCTCGAACCAGAAGCCACTGGAGCACTGCAGAGTAATGAGCTCAGACACACCACTTCTAAAGACCAGACCAACTTGCAGCATACTAACCACAACAAACCGAGAACCAGAACCCACTGAAGCACTGCAGACTAATCAGCACAGACACACCACTTCCAAAGACCAGAGCAACTGGATCCTTGCAACATACTAACCACCACAAACCTAGAACCAGAATCCACTGGAGCACTGCAGAGTAATGAGCCCAGACATACCACTTCCAAAGACCAGACCAACTGGATCCTTGCAACATACTAACCATCACAAAGCTAGAACCAGAACCCACTGAAGCACTGCAGACTAATGAGCGCAGACACATCACTTCCAAATACCAGACCAACTGGATCTTTGCAACATACTAACCATCACAAAGCTAGAACCCGAACCCACTGAAGCACTGCAGAGTAATGAGCACAGACACACAACTTCCAAAGACCAGACCAACTGGATCCTTGCAGCATACTAACCATCACAAACCTAGAACCAGAACCCACTGAAGCACTGCAGAGTAATGAGCCCAGACATACCACTTCCAAAGACCAGACCAACTGGATCCTTGCAACATACTAACCATCACAAAGCTAGAACCAGAACCCACTGAAGCACTGCAGACTAATGAGCGCAGACACATCACTTCCAAAGACCAGACCAACTGGATCCTTGCAGCATACTAACCATCACAAAGCTAGAACCCGAACCCACTGAAGCACTGCAGAGTAATGAGCACAGACACACAACTTCCAAAGACCAGACCAACTGGATCCTTGCAGCATACTAACCATCACAAACCTAGAACCAGAAGCCACTGGAGCATGGCAGAGTAATGAGAACATATACACCACTTCCAAAGACCACACCAACTGGATCCTTGCAACATACTAACCACCACAAAGCTAGAACCAGAAGCCACTGGAGCACTGCAGAGTAATGAGCTCAGAAACACCACTTCTAAAGACCAGACCAACTGGATCCTTGCAGCATACTAACCACCACAAACCTAGAACCAGAACCCACTGAAGCACTGCAGAGTAATGAGCACAGACACACCACTTCTAAAGACCAGAGCAACTGGATCCTTGCAACATACTACCACCACAAACCTAGAACCAGAAGCCACTGAAGCACTGCAGATTATTGAGCACAGACACACCACTTCTAAAGACCAGAGCAACTGGATCCTTGCAACATACTAACCACCACAAACCTAGAACCAGAAGCCACTGGAGCATTGCAGAGTAATGAGCTCAGACACACCACTTCTAAAGACCAGACCAATGGATCCTTGCAGCATACTAACCACCACAAACCTAGAACCAGAACCCACTGAAGCACTGCAGACTAATCAGCACAGACACACCACTTCCACGGACCAGAGCAACTGGATCCTTGCAACATACTAACCACCACAAACCTAGAACCAGAAGCCACTGGAGCACTGCAGAGTAATGAGCACAGACACACCACTTCCAAAAAACAGACCAACTGGATCTTTGCAACATACTAACCATCACAAAGCTAGAACCCGAACCCACTGAAGCACTGCAGAGTAATGAGCACAGACACACAACTTCCAAAGACCAGACCAACTGGATCCTTGCAGCATACTAACCATCACAAACCTAGAACCAGAACCCACTGAAGCACTGCAGAGTAATGAACCCAGACATACCACTTCCAAAGACCAGACCAACTGGATCCTTGCAACATACTAACCATCACAAAGCTAGAACCAGAACCCACTGAAGCACTGCAGACTAATGAGCGCAGACACATCACTTCCAAAGACCAGACCAACTGGATCCTTGCAGCATACTAAACTCCACAAACCTAGAACCAGAACCCATTGAAGCACTGCAGACTAATGAGCACAGACACACCACTTCTAAAGACCAGAGCAACTGGATCCTTGCAACATACTAACCACCACAAACCTAGAACCAGAAGCCACTGAAGCACTGCAGATTAATGAGCACAGACACACCACTTCTAAAGACCAGAGCAACTGGATCCTTGCAACATACTAACCACCACAAACCTAGAACCAGAAGCCACTGGAGCACTGCAGAGTAATGAGCACAGACACACCACTTCCAAAAACCAGACCAACTGGATCCTTGCAGCATACTAACCACCACAAACCTCGAACCAGAAGCCACTGGAGCACTGCAGAGTAATGAGCTCAGACACACCACTTCTAAAGACCAGACCAACTTGCAGCATACTAACCACAACAAACCGAGAACCAGAACCCACTGAAGCACTGCAGACTAATCAGCACAGACACACCACTTCCAAAGACCAGAGCAACTGGATCCTTGCAACATACTAACCACCACAAACCTAGAACCAGAATCCACTGGAGCACTGCAGAGTAATGAGCCCAGACATACCACTTCCAAAGACCAGACCAACTGGATCCTTGCAGCAGACTAACCACCACAAACCTAGAACCAGAACCAACTGAGGCACTGCAGACTAATCAGCACAGACACACCACTTCCAAAGACCAGACAAACTGGATCCTTGCAGCATACTAACCACCACAAACCTAGAACCAGAACCTACTGAAGCACTGCAGAGTAATGAGCCCAGACACACCACTTCCAAAGGCCAGACCAACTGGATCCTTGCAGCATACTAACCACCACAAGCCTAGAACCAGAACCCACTGAAGCACGGCAGACTAATGAGCACAGACACATCACTTCCAAAGACCAGACCACTGGATCCTTGCAGCATACTAACCACCACAAACCTAGAACCATAACCAACTGAGGCACTGCAGACTAATCAGCACAGACACACCACTTCCAAAGACCAGACCAACTGGATCCTTGCAACATACTAAACACCACAAACCTAGAACCAGAAGCCACTGAAGCACTGCAGAGTAATGAGCACAGACACACCACTTCTAAAGACCAGACCAACTGGATCCTTGCAGCATACTAACCATCACAAACCTAGAACCAGAACCCACTGACGCACTGCAGACTAATGAGCGCAGACACACCACTTCCAAAGACCAGACCAACTGGATCCTTGCAGCATACAAACCACCACAAACCTAGAACCAGAACCCACTGAAGCACAACAGACTAATGAGCGCAGACACATCACTTCCAAAGACCAGACCAACTGGATCCTTGCAACATACTAACCACCACAAACCTAGAACCAGAAGCCACTGAAGCACTGCAGAGTAATGAGCCCAGACATACCACTTCCAAAGATCAGACCAACTGGATCCTTGCAACATACTAACCATCACAAAGCTAGAACCAGAACCCAATGAAGCACTGCAGAGTAATGAGAACATACACACCACTTCCAAGGACCACACCAACTGGATCCTTGCAACATACTAACCACCACAAACCTAGAACCAGAACCCACTGAAGCACTGCAGAGTAATGAGCCCAGACATACCACTTCCAAAGACCAGACCAACTGGATCCTTGCAACATACTAACCATCACAAAGCTAGAACCAGAAGCCACTGAAGCACTGCAGATTAATGAGCACAGACGCACCACTTCTAAAGACCAGAGCAACTGGATCCTTGCAACATACTAACCACCACAAACCTAGAACCAGAAGCCACTGGAGCACTGCAGAGTAATGAGCACAGACACACCACTGCCAAAAACCAGACCAACTGGATCCTTGCAGCATACTAATCACCACAAACCTCGAACCAGAAGCCACTGGAGCACTGCAGAGTAATGAGCTCAGACACACCACTTCTAAAGACCAGACCAACTGGATCCTTGCAGCATACTAACCACCACAAACCTAGAACCAGAACCCACTGAAGCACTGCAGATTATTGAGCACAGACACACAACTTCCAAAGACCAGACCAACTGGATCCTTGCAGCATACTAACCATCACAAACCTAGAACCAGAAGCCACTGGAGCATGGCAGAGTAATGAGAACATATACACCACTTCCAAAGACCACACCAACTGGATCCTTGCAACATACTAACCACCACAAACCTAGAACCAGAAGCCACTGGAGCACTGCAGAGTAATGAGCTCAGAAACACCACTTCTAAAGACCAGACCAACTGGATCCTTGCAGCATACTAACCACCACAAACCTAGAACCAGAACCCACTGAAGCACTGCAGAGTAATGAGCACAGACACACCAATTCTAAAGACCAGAGCAACTGGATCCTTGCAAAATACTACCACCACAAACCTAGAACCAGAAGCCACTGAAGCACTGCAGATTATTGAGCACAGACACACCACTTCTAAAGACCAGAGCAACTGGATCCTTGCAACATACTAACCACCACAAACCTAGAACCAGAAGCCACTGGAGCATTGCAGAGTAATGAGCTCAGACACACCACTTCTAAAGACCAGACCAATGGATCCTTGCAGCATACTAACCACCACAAACCTAGAACCAGAACCCACTGAAGCACTGCAGACTAACCAGCACAGACACACCACTTCCAAGGACCAGAGCAACTGGATCCTTGCAACATACTAACCACCACAAACCTAGAACCAGAAGCCACTGGAGCACTGCAGAGTAATGAGCACAGACACACCACTTCCAAAAACCAGACCAACTGGATCTTTGCAACATACTAACCATCACAAAGCTAGAACCCGAACCCACTGAAGCACTGCAGAGTAATGAGCACAGACACACAACTTCCAAAGACCAGACCAACTGGATCCTTGCAGCATACTAACCATCACAAACCTAGAACCAGAAACCACTGAAGCACTGCAGAGTAATGAGCCCAGACATACCACTTCCAAAGACCAGACCAACTGGATCCTTGCAACATACTAACCATCACAAAGCTAGAACCAGAACCCACTGAAGCACTGCAGACTAATGAGCGCAGACACATCACTTCCAAAGACCAGACCAACTGGATCCTTGCAGCATACTAACCTCCACAAACCTAGAACCAGAACCCATTGAAGCACTGCAGACTAATGAGCACAGACACACCACTTCTAAAGACCAGAGCAACTGGATCCTTGCAACATACTAACCACCACAAACCTAGAACCAGAAGCCACGGAAGCACTGCAGATTAATGAGCACAGACACACCACTTCTAAAGACCAGAGCAACTGGATCCTTGCAACATACTAACCACCACAAACCTAGAACCAGAAGCCACTGGAGCACTGCAGAGTAATGAGCACAGACACACCACTTCCAAAAACCAGACCACTGGATCCTTGCAGCATACTAACCACCACAAACCTAGAACCAGAAGCCACTGAAGCACTGCAGATTAATGAGCACCGACACACCACTTCTAAAGACCAGAGCAACTGGATCCTTGCAACATACTAACCACCACAAACCTCGAACCAGAAGCCACTGGAGCACTGCAGAGTAATGAGCTCAGACACACCACTTCTAAAGACCAGACCAACTTGCAGCATACTAACCACAACAAACCGAGAACCAGAACCCACTGAAGCACTGCAGACTAATCAGCACAGACACACCACTTCCAAAGACCAGAGCAACTGGATCCTTGCAGCATACTAACCACCACAAACCTAGAACCAGAACCCACTGAAGCACTGCAGACTAACCAGCACAGACACACCACTTCCAAGGACCAGACCAACTGGATCCTTGCAGCATACTAACCATCACAAACCTAGAACCAGAACCCACTGACGCACTGCAGACTAATGAGCGCAGACACACCACTTCCAAAGACCAGACCAACTGGATCCTTGCAGCATACAAACCACCACAAACCTAGAACCAGAACCCACTGAAGCACAACAGACTAATGAGCGCAGACACATCACTTCCAAAGACCAGACCAACTGGATCCTTGCAACATACTAACCACCACAAACCTAGAACCAGAAGCCACTGAAGCACTGCAGAGTAATGAGCCCAGACATACCACTTCCAAAGATCAGACCAACTGGATCCTTGCAACATACTAACCATCACAAAGCTAGAACCAGAACCCAATGAAGCACTGCAGAGTAATGAGAACATACACACCACTTCCAAGGACCACACCAACTGGATCCTTGCAACATACTAACCACCACAAACCTAGAACCAGAAGCCACTGAAGCACTGCAGAGTAATGAGCCCAGACATACCACTTCCAAAGACCAGACCAACTGGATCCTTGCAACATACTAACCATCACAAAGCTAGAACCAGAAGCCACTGAAGCACTGCAGATTAATGAGCACAGACGCACCACTTCTAAAGACCAGAGCAACTGGATCCTTGCAACATACTAACCACCACAAACCTAGAACCAGAAGCCACTGGAGCACTGCAGAGTAATGAGCTCAGACACACCACTTCTAAAGACCAGACCAACTGGATCCTTGCAGCATACTAACCACCACAAACCTAGAACCAGAACCCACTGAAGCACTGCAGATTATTGAGCACAGACACACAACTTCCAAAGACCAGACCAACTGGATCCTTGCAGCATACTAACCATCACAAACCTAGAACCAGAAGCCACTGGAGCATGGCAGAGTAATGAGAACATATACACCACTTCCAAAGACCACACCAACTGGATCCTTGCAACATACTAACCACTACAAACCTAGAACCAGAAGCCACTGGAGCACTGCAGAGTAATGAGCTCAGAAACACCACTTCTAAAGACCAGACCAACTGGATCCTTGCAGCATACTAACCACCACAAACCTAGAACCAGAACCCACTGAAGCACTGCAGAGTAATGAGCACAGACACACCAATTCTAAAGACCAGAGCAACTGGATCCTTGCAAAATACTACCACCACAAACCTAGAACCAGAAGCCACTGAAGCACTGCAGATTATTGAGCACAGACACACCACTTCTAAAGACCAGAGCAACTGGATCCTTGCAACATACTAACCACCACAAACCTAGAACCAGAAGCCACTGGAGCATTGTAGAGTAATGAGCTCAGACACACCACTTCTAAAGACCAGACCAATGGATCCTTGCAGCATACTAACCACCACAAACCTAGAACCAGAACCCACTGAAGCACTGCAGACTAACCAGCACAGACACACCACTTCCAAGGACCAGAGCAACTGGATCCTTGCAACATACTAACCACCACAAACCTAGAACCAGAAGCCACTGGAGCACTGCAGAGTAATGAGCACAGACACACCACTTCCAAAAACCAGACCAACTGGATCTTTGCAACATACTAACCATCACAAAGCTAGAACCCGAACCCACTGAAGCACTGCAGAGTAATGAGCACAGACACACAACTTCCAAAGACCAGACCAACTGGATCCTTGCAGCATACTAACCATCACAAACCTAGAACCAGAACCCACTGAAGCACTGCAGAGTAATGAGCCCAGACATACCACTTCCAAAGACCAGACCAACTGGATCCTTGCAACATACTAACCATCACAAAGCTAGAACCAGAACCCACTGAAGCACTGCAGACTAATGAGCGCAGACACATCACTTCCAAAGACCAGACCAACTGGATCCTTGCAGCATACTAACCTCCACAAACCTAGAACCAGAACCCATTGAAGCACTGCAGACTAATGAGCACAGACACACCACTTCTAAAGACCAGAGCAACTGGATCCTTGCAACATACTAACCACCACAAACCTAGAACCAGAAGCCACGGAAGCACTGCAGATTAATGAGCACAGACACACCACTTCTAAAGACCAGAGCAACTGGATCCTTGCAACATACTAACCACCACAAACCTAGAACCAGAAGCCACTGGAGCACTGCAGAGTAATGAGCACAGACACACCACTTCCAAAAACCAGACCACTGGATCCTTGCAGCATACTAACCACCACAAACCTAGAACCAGAAGCCACTGAAGCACTGCAGATTAATGAGCACCGACACACCACTTCTAAAGACCAGAGCAACTGGATCCTTGCAACATACTAACCACCACAAACCTCGAACCAGAAGCCACTGGAGCACTGCAGAGTAATGAGCTCAGACACACCACTTCTAAAGACCAGACCAACTTGCAGCATACTAACCACAACAAACCGAGAACCAGAACCCACTGAAGCACTGCAGACTAATCAGCACAGACACACCACTTCCAAAGACCAGAGCAACTGGATCCTTGCAACATACTAACCACCACAAACCTAGAACCAGAATCCACTGGAGCACTGCAGAGTAATGAGCCCAGACATACCACTTCCAAAGACCAGACCAACTGGATCCTTGCAACATACTAACCATCACAAAGCTAGAACCAGAACCCACTGAAGCACTGCAGACTAATGAGCGCAGACACATGACTTCCAAAGACCAGACCAACTGGATCTTTGCAACATACTAACCATCACAAAGCTAGAACCAGAACCCATTGAAGCACTGCAGACTAATGAGCGCAGACACATAACTTCCAAAGACCAGACCAACTGGATCCTTGCAGCAGACTAACCACCACAAACCTAGAACCAGAACCAACTGAGGCACTGCAGACTAATCAGCACAGACACACCACTTCCAAAGACCAGACAAACTGGATCCTTGCAGCATACTAACCACCACAAACCTAGAACCAGAACCAACTGAAGCACTGCAGAGTAATGAGCACAGACACACCACTTCTAAAGACCAGACCAACTGGATCCTTGCAGCATACTAACCATCACAAACCTAGAACCAGAACCCACTAACGCACTGCAGACTAATGAGCGCAGACACACCACTTCCAAAGACCAGACCAACTGGATCCTTGCAGCATACAAACCACCACAAACCTAGAACCAGAACCCACTGAAGCACAACAGACTAATGAGCGCAGACACATCACTTCCAAAGACCAGACCAACTGGATCCTTGCAACATACTAACCACCACAAACCTAGAACCAGAAGCCACTGAAGCACTGCAGAGTAATGAGCCCAGACATACCACTTCCAAAGATCAGACCAACTGGATCCTTGCAACATACTAACCATCACAAAGCTAGAACCAGAACCCAATGAAGCACTGCAGAGTAATGAGAACATACACACCACTTCCAAGGACCACACCAACTGGATCCTTGCAACATACTAACCACCACAAACCTAGAACCAGAAGCCACTGAAGCACTGCAGAGTAATGAGCCCAGACATACCACTTCCACAGACCAGACCAACTGGATCCTTGCAACATACTAACCATCACAAAGCTAGAACCAGAAGCCACTGAAGCACTGCAGATTAATGAGCACAGACGCACCACTTCTAAAGACCAGAGCAACTGGATCCTTGCAACATACTAACCACCACAAACCTAGAACCAGAAGCCACTGGAGCACTGCAGATTATTGAGCACAGACACACAACTTCCAAAGACCAGACCAACTGGATCCTTGCAGCATACTAACCATCACAAACCTAGAACCAGAAGCCACTGGAGCATGGCAGAGTAATGAGAACATATACACCACTTCCAAAGACCACACCAACTGGATCCTTGCAACATACTAACCACCACAAACCTAGAACCAGAAGTCACTGGAGCACTGCAGAGTAATGAGCTCAGACACACCACTTCTAAAGACCAGACCAACTGGATCCTTGCAGCATACTAACCACCACAAACCTAGAACCAGAACCCACTGAAGCACTGCAGATTATTGAGCACAGACACACAACTTCCAAAGACCAGACCAACTGGATCCTTGCAGCATACTAACCATCACAAACCTAGAACCAGAAGCCACTGGAGCATGGCAGAGTAATGAGAACATATACACCACTTCCAAAGACCACACCAACTGGATCCTTGCAACATACTAACCACCACAAACCTAGAACCAGAAGCCACTGGAGCACTGCAGAGTAATGAGCTCAGAAACACCACTTCTAAAGACCAGACCAACTGGATCCTTGCAGCATACTAACCACCACAAACCTAGAACCAGAACCCACTGAAGCACTGCAGAGTAATGAGCACAGACACACCACTTCTAAAGACCAGAGCAACTGGATCCTTGCAACATACTACCACCACAAACCTAGAACCAGAAGCCACTGAAACACTGCAGATTATTGCGCACAGACACACCACTTCTAAAGACCAGAGCAACTGGATCCTTGCAACATACTAACCACCACAAACCTAGAACCAGAAGCCACAGGAGCATTGCAGAGTAATGAGCTCAGACACACCACTTCTAAAGATCAGACCAATGGATCCTTGCAGCATACTAACCACCACAAACCTAGAACCAGAACCCACTGAAGCACTGCAGACTAATCAGCACAGAAACACCACTTCCAATGACCAGAGCAACTGGATCCTTGCAACATACTAACCACCACAAACCTAGAACCAGAAGCCACTGGAGCACTGCAGAGTAATGAGCACAGACACACCACTTCCAAAAACCAGACCAACTGGATCTTTGCAACATACTAACCATCACAAAGCTAGAACCCGAACCCACTGAAGCACTGCAGAGTAATGAGCACAGACACACAACTTCCAAAGACCAGACCAACTGGATCCTTGCAACATACTAACCATCACAAAGCTAGAACCAGAACCCACTGAAGCACTGCAGACTAATGAGCGCAGACACATCACTTCCAAAGACCAGACCAACTGGATCCTTGCAGCATACTAACCTCCACAAACCTAGAACCAGAACCCATTGAAGCACTGCAGACTAATGAGCACAGACACACCACTTCTAAAGACCAGAGCAACTGGATCCTTGCAACATACTAACCACCACAAACCTAGAACCAGAAGCCACTGAAGCACTGCAGATTAATGAGCACAGACACACCACTTCTAAAGACCTGAACAACTGGATCCTTGCAACATACTAACCTCCACAAACCTAGAACCAGAAGCCACTGGAGCACTGCAGAGTAATGAGCACAGACACACCACTTCCAAAAACCAGACCAACTGGATCCTTGCAGCACACTAACCACCACAAACCTCGAACCAGAAGCCACTGGAGCACTGCAGAGTAATGAGCTCAGACACACCACTTCTAAAGACCAGACCAACTTGCAGCATACTAACCACAACAAACCGAGAACCAGAACCCACTGAAGCACTGCAGACTAATCAGCACAGACACACCACTTCCAAAGACCAGAGCAACTGGATCCTTGCAACATACTAACCACCACAAACCTAGAACCAGAATCCACTGGAGCACTGCAGAGTAATGAGCCCAGACATACCACTTCCAAAGACCAGACCAACTGGATCCTTGCAACATACTAACCATCACAAAGCTAGAACCAGAACCCACTGAAGCACTGCAGACTAATGAGCGCAGACACATCACTTCCAAAGACCAGACCAACTGGATCTTTGCAACATACTAACCATCACAAAGCTAGAACCAGAACCCATTGAAGCACTGCAGACTAATGAGCGCAGACACATCACTTCCAGAGACCAGACCAACTGGATCCTTGAAGCAGACTAACCACCACAAACCTAGAACCAGAACCAACTGAGGCACTGCAGACTAATCAGCACAGACACACCACTTCCAAAGGCCAGACCAACTGGATCCTTGCAGCATACTAACCATCACAAACCTAGAACCAGAACCCACTAACGCACTGCAGACTAATGAGCCCAGACATACCACTTCCAAAGATCAGACCAACTGGATCCTTGCAACATACTAACCATCACAAAGCTAGAACCAGAACCCAATGAAGCACTGCAGAGTAATGAGAACATACACACCACTTCCAAGGACCACACCAACTGGATCCTTGCAACATACTAACCACCACAAACCTAGAACCAGAACCCACTGAAGCACTGCAGAGTAATGAGCCCAGACATACCACTTCCAAAGACCAGACCAACTGGATCCTTGCAACATACTAACCATCACAAAGCTAGAACCAGAAGCCACTGAAGCACTGCAGATTAATGAGCACAGACGCACCACTTCTAAAGACCAGAGCAACTGGATCCTTGCAACATACTAACCACCACAAACCTAGAACCAGAAGCCACTGGAGCACTGCAGAGTAATGAGCACAGACACACCACTGCCAAAAACCAGACCAACTGGATCCTTGCAGCATACTAATCACCACAAACCTCGAACCAGAAGCCACTGGAGCACTGCAGAGTAATGAGCTCAGACACACCACTTCTAAAGACCAGACCAACTGGATCCTTGCAGCATACTAACCACCACAAACCTAGAACCAGAACCCACTGAAGCACTGCAGATTATTGAGCACAGACACACAACTTCCAAAGACCAGACCAACTGGATCCTTGCAGCATACTAACCATCACAAACCTAGAACCAGAAGCCACTGGAGCATGGCAGAGTAATGAGAACATATACACCACTTCCAAAGACCACACCAACTGGATCCTTGCAACATACTAACCACCACAAACCTAGAACCAGAAGCCACTGGAGCACTGCAGAGTAATGAGCTCAGAAACACCACTTCTAAAGACCAGACCAACTGGATCCTTGCAGCATACTAACCACCACAAACCTAGAACCAGAACCCACTGAAGCACTGCAGAGTAATGAGCACAGACACACCAATTCTAAAGACCAGAGCAACTGGATCCTTGCAAAATACTACCACCACAAACCTAGAACCAGAAGCCACTGAAGCACTGCAGATTATTGAGCACAGACACACCACTTCTAAAGACCAGAGCAACTGGATCCTTGCAACATACTAACCACCACAAACCTAGAACCAGAAGCCACTGGAGCATTGCAGAGTAATGAGCTCAGACACACCACTTCTAAAGACCAGACCAATGGATCCTTGCAGCATACTAACCACCACAAACCTAGAACCAGAACCCACTGAAGCACTGCAGACTAACCAGCACAGACACACCACTTCCAAGGACCAGAGCAACTGGATCCTTGCAACATACTAACCACCACAAACCTAGAACCAGAAGCCACTGGAGCACTGCAGAGTAATGAGCACAGACACACCACTTCCAAAAACCAGACCAACTGGATCTTTGCAACATACTAACCATCACAAAGCTAGAACCCGAACCCACTGAAGCACTGCAGAGTAATGAGCACAGACACACAACTTCCAAAGACCAGACCAACTGGATCCTTGCAGCATACTAACCATCACAAACCTAGAACCAGAAACCACTGAAGCACTGCAGAGTAATGAGCCCAGACATACCACTTCCAAAGACCAGACCAACTGGATCCTTGCAACATACTAACCATCACAAAGCTAGAACCAGAACCCACTGAAGCACTGCAGACTAATGAGCGCAGACACATCACTTCCAAAGACCAGACCAACTGGATCCTTGCAGCATACTAACCTCCACAAACCTAGAACCAGAACCCATTGAAGCACTGCAGACTAATGAGCACAGACACACCACTTCTAAAGACCAGAGCAACTGGATCCTTGCAACATACTAACCACCACAAACCTAGAACCAGAAGCCACGGAAGCACTGCAGATTAATGAGCACAGACACACCACTTCTAAAGACCAGAGCAACTGGATCCTTGCAACATACTAACCACCACAAACCTAGAACCAGAAGCCACTGGAGCACTGCAGAGTAATGAGCACAGACACACCACTTCCAAAAACCAGACCACTGGATCCTTGCAGCATACTAACCACCACAAACCTAGAACCAGAAGCCACTGAAGCACTGCAGATTAATGAGCACCGACACACCACTTCTAAAGACCAGAGCAACTGGATCCTTGCAACATACTAACCACCACAAACCTCGAACCAGAAGCCACTGGAGCACTGCAGAGTAATGAGCTCAGACACACCACTTCTAAAGACCAGACCAACTTGCAGCATACTAACCACAACAAACCGAGAACCAGAACCCACTGAAGCACTGCAGACTAATCAGCACAGACACACCACTTCCAAAGACCAGAGCAACTGGATCCTTGCAGCATACTAACCACCACAAACCTAGAACCAGAACCCACTGAAGCACTGCAGACTAACCAGCACAGACACACCACTTCCAAGGACCAGACCAACTGGATCCTTGCAGCATACTAACCATCACAAACCTAGAACCAGAACCCACTGACGCACTGCAGACTAATGAGCGCAGACACACCACTTCCAAAGACCAGACCAACTGGATCCTTGCAGCATACAAACCACCACAAACCTAGAACCAGAACCCACTGAAGCACAACAGACTAATGAGCGCAGACACATCACTTCCAAAGACCAGACCAACTGGATCCTTGCAACATACTAACCACCACAAACCTAGAACCAGAAGCCACTGAAGCACTGCAGAGTAATGAGCCCAGACATACCACTTCCAAAGATCAGACCAACTGGATCCTTGCAACATACTAACCATCACAAAGCTAGAACCAGAACCCAATGAAGCACTGCAGAGTAATGAGAACATACACACCACTTCCAAGGACCACACCAACTGGATCCTTGCAACATACTAACCACCACAAACCTAGAACCAGAAGCCACTGAAGCACTGCAGAGTAATGAGCCCAGACATACCACTTCCAAAGACCAGACCAACTGGATCCTTGCAACATACTAACCATCACAAAGCTAGAACCAGAAGCCACTGAAGCACTGCAGATTAATGAGCACAGACGCACCACTTCTAAAGACCAGAGCAACTGGATCCTTGCAACATACTAACCACCACAAACCTAGAACCAGAAGCCACTGGAGCACTGCAGAGTAATGAGCTCAGACACACCACTTCTAAAGACCAGACCAACTGGATCCTTGCAGCATACTAACCACCACAAACCTAGAACCAGAACCCACTGAAGCACTGCAGATTATTGAGCACAGACACACAACTTCCAAAGACCAGACCAACTGGATCCTTGCAGCATACTAACCATCACAAACCTAGAACCAGAAGCCACTGGAGCATGGCAGAGTAATGAGAACATATACACCACTTCCAAAGACCACACCAACTGGATCCTTGCAACATACTAACCACCACAAACCTAGAACCAGAAGCCACTGGAGCACTGCAGAGTAATGAGCTCAGAAACACCACTTCTAAAGACCAGACCAACTGGATCCTTGCAGCATACTAACCACCACAAACCTAGAACCAGAACCCACTGAAGCACTGCAGAGTAATGAGCACAGACACACCAATTCTAAAGACCAGAGCAACTGGATCCTTGCAAAATACTACCACCACAAACCTAGAACCAGAAGCCACTGAAGCACTGCAGATTATTGAGCACAGACACACCACTTCTAAAGACCAGAGCAACTGGATCCTTGCAACATACTAACCACCACAAACCTAGAACCAGAAGCCACTGGAGCATTGTAGAGTAATGAGCTCAGACACACCACTTCTAAAGACCAGACCAATGGATCCTTGCAGCATACTAACCACCACAAACCTAGAACCAGAACCCACTGAAGCACTGCAGACTAACCAGCACAGACACACCACTTCCAAGGACCAGAGCAACTGGATCCTTGCAACATACTAACCACCACAAACCTAGAACCAGAAGCCACTGGAGCACTGCAGAGTAATGAGCACAGACACACCACTTCCAAAAACCAGACCAACTGGATCTTTGCAACATACTAACCATCACAAAGCTAGAACCCGAACCCACTGAAGCACTGCAGAGTAATGAGCACAGACACACAACTTCCAAAGACCAGACCAACTGGATCCTTGCAGCATACTAACCATCACAAACCTAGAACCAGAACCCACTGAAGCACTGCAGAGTAATGAGCCCAGACATACCACTTCCAAAGACCAGACCAACTGGATCCTTGCAACATACTAACCATCACAAAGCTAGAACCAGAACCCACTGAAGCACTGCAGACTAATGAGCGCAGACACATCACTTCCAAAGACCAGACCAACTGGATCCTTGCAGCATACTAACCTCCACAAACCTAGAACCAGAACCCATTGAAGCACTGCAGACTAATGAGCACAGACACACCACTTCTAAAGACCAGAGCAACTGGATCCTTGCAACATACTAACCACCACAAACCTAGAACCAGAAGCCACGGAAGCACTGCAGATTAATGAGCACAGACACACCACTTCTAAAGACCAGAGCAACTGGATCCTTGCAACATACTAACCACCACAAACCTAGAACCAGAAGCCACTGGAGCACTGCAGAGTAATGAGCACAGACACACCACTTCCAAAAACCAGACCACTGGATCCTTGCAGCATACTAACCACCACAAACCTAGAACCAGAAGCCACTGAAGCACTGCAGATTAATGAGCACCGACACACCACTTCTAAAGACCAGAGCAACTGGATCCTTGCAACATACTAACCACCACAAACCTCGAACCAGAAGCCACTGGAGCACTGCAGAGTAATGAGCTCAGACACACCACTTCTAAAGACCAGACCAACTTGCAGCATACTAACCACAACAAACCGAGAACCAGAACCCACTGAAGCACTGCAGACTAATCAGCACAGACACACCACTTCCAAAGACCAGAGCAACTGGATCCTTGCAACATACTAACCACCACAAACCTAGAACCAGAATCCACTGGAGCACTGCAGAGTAATGAGCCCAGACATACCACTTCCAAAGACCAGACCAACTGGATCCTTGCAACATACTAACCATCACAAAGCTAGAACCAGAACCCACTGAAGCACTGCAGACTAATGAGCGCAGACACATGACTTCCAAAGACCAGACCAACTGGATCTTTGCAACATACTAACCATCACAAAGCTAGAACCAGAACCCATTGAAGCACTGCAGACTAATGAGCGCAGACACATAACTTCCAAAGACCAGACCAACTGGATCCTTGCAGCAGACTAACCACCACAAACCTAGAACCAGAACCAACTGAGGCACTGCAGACTAATCAGCACAGACACACCACTTCCAAAGACCAGACAAACTGGATCCTTGCAGCATACTAACCACCACAAACCTAGAACCAGAACCAACTGAAGCACTGCAGAGTAATGAGCACAGACACACCACTTCTAAAGACCAGACCAACTGGATCCTTGCAGCATACTAACCATCACAAACCTAGAACCAGAACCCACTAACGCACTGCAGACTAATGAGCGCAGACACACCACTTCCAAAGACCAGACCAACTGGATCCTTGCAGCATACAAACCACCACAAACCTAGAACCAGAACCCACTGAAGCACAACAGACTAATGAGCGCAGACACATCACTTCCAAAGACCAGACCAACTGGATCCTTGCAACATACTAACCACCACAAACCTAGAACCAGAAGCCACTGAAGCACTGCAGAGTAATGAGCCCAGACATACCACTTCCAAAGATCAGACCAACTGGATCCTTGCAACATACTAACCATCACAAAGCTAGAACCAGAACCCAATGAAGCACTGCAGAGTAATGAGAACATACACACCACTTCCAAGGACCACACCAACTGGATCCTTGCAACATACTAACCACCACAAACCTAGAACCAGAAGCCACTGAAGCACTGCAGAGTAATGAGCCCAGACATACCACTTCCACAGACCAGACCAACTGGATCCTTGCAACATACTAACCATCACAAAGCTAGAACCAGAAGCCACTGAAGCACTGCAGATTAATGAGCACAGACGCACCACTTCTAAAGACCAGAGCAACTGGATCCTTGCAACATACTAACCACCACAAACCTAGAACCAGAAGCCACTGGAGCACTGCAGATTATTGAGCACAGACACACAACTTCCAAAGACCAGACCAACTGGATCCTTGCAGCATACTAACCATCACAAACCTAGAACCAGAAGCCACTGGAGCATGGCAGAGTAATGAGAACATATACACCACTTCCAAAGACCACACCAACTGGATCCTTGCAACATACTAACCACCACAAACCTAGAACCAGAAGTCACTGGAGCACTGCAGAGTAATGAGCTCAGACACACCACTTCTAAAGACCAGACCAACTGGATCCTTGCAGCATACTAACCACCACAAACCTAGAACCAGAACCCACTGAAGCACTGCAGATTATTGAGCACAGACACACAACTTCCAAAGACCAGACCAACTGGATCCTTGCAGCATACTAACCATCACAAACCTAGAACCAGAAGCCACTGGAGCATGGCAGAGTAATGAGAACATATACACCACTTCCAAAGACCACACCAACTGGATCCTTGCAACATACTAACCACCACAAACCTAGAACCAGAAGCCACTGGAGCACTGCAGAGTAATGAGCTCAGAAACACCACTTCTAAAGACCAGACCAACTGGATCCTTGCAGCATACTAACCACCACAAACCTAGAACCAGAACCCACTGAAGCACTGCAGAGTAATGAGCACAGACACACCACTTCTAAAGACCAGAGCAACTGGATCCTTGCAACATACTACCACCACAAACCTAGAACCAGAAGCCACTGAAACACTGCAGATTATTGCGCACAGACACACCACTTCTAAAGACCAGAGCAACTGGATCCTTGCAACATACTAACCACCACAAACCTAGAACCAGAAGCCACAGGAGCATTGCAGAGTAATGAGCTCAGACACACCACTTCTAAAGATCAGACCAATGGATCCTTGCAGCATACTAACCACCACAAACCTAGAACCAGAACCCACTGAAGCACTGCAGACTAATCAGCACAGAAACACCACTTCCAATGACCAGAGCAACTGGATCCTTGCAACATACTAACCACCACAAACCTAGAACCAGAAGCCACTGGAGCACTGCAGAGTAATGAGCACAGACACACCACTTCCAAAAACCAGACCAACTGGATCTTTGCAACATACTAACCATCACAAAGCTAGAACCCGAACCCACTGAAGCACTGCAGAGTAATGAGCACAGACACACAACTTCCAAAGACCAGACCAACTGGATCCTTGCAACATACTAACCATCACAAAGCTAGAACCAGAACCCACTGAAGCACTGCAGACTAATGAGCGCAGACACATCACTTCCAAAGACCAGACCAACTGGATCCTTGCAGCATACTAACCTCCACAAACCTAGAACCAGAACCCATTGAAGCACTGCAGACTAATGAGCACAGACACACCACTTCTAAAGACCAGAGCAACTGGATCCTTGCAACATACTAACCACCACAAACCTAGAACCAGAAGCCACTGAAGCACTGCAGATTAATGAGCACAGACACACCACTTCTAAAGACCTGAACAACTGGATCCTTGCAACATACTAACCTCCACAAACCTAGAACCAGAAGCCACTGGAGCACTGCAGAGTAATGAGCACAGACACACCACTTCCAAAAACCAGACCAACTGGATCCTTGCAGCACACTAACCACCACAAACCTCGAACCAGAAGCCACTGGAGCACTGCAGAGTAATGAGCTCAGACACACCACTTCTAAAGACCAGACCAACTTGCAGCATACTAACCACAACAAACCGAGAACCAGAACCCACTGAAGCACTGCAGACTAATCAGCACAGACACACCACTTCCAAAGACCAGAGCAACTGGATCCTTGCAACATACTAACCACCACAAACCTAGAACCAGAATCCACTGGAGCACTGCAGAGTAATGAGCCCAGACATACCACTTCCAAAGACCAGACCAACTGGATCCTTGCAACATACTAACCATCACAAAGCTAGAACCAGAACCCACTGAAGCACTGCAGACTAATGAGCGCAGACACATCACTTCCAAAGACCAGACCAACTGGATCTTTGCAACATACTAACCATCACAAAGCTAGAACCAGAACCCATTGAAGCACTGCAGACTAATGAGCGCAGACACATCACTTCCAGAGACCAGACCAACTGGATCCTTGAAGCAGACTAACCACCACAAACCTAGAACCAGAACCAACTGAGGCACTGCAGACTAATCAGCACAGACACACCACTTCCAAAGGCCAGACCAACTGGATCCTTGCAGCATACTAACCACCACAAGCCTAGAAACAGAACCCACTGAAGCACGGCAGACTAATGAGCACAGACACATCACTTCCAAACACCAGACCACTGGATCCTTGCAGCATACTAACCACCACAAACCTAGAACCATACCCAACTGAGGCACTGCAGACTAATCAGCACAGACACACCACTTCCAAAGACCAGACCAACTGGATCCTTGCAACATACTAAACACCACAAACCTAGAACCAGAAGCCACTGAAGCACTGCAGATTAATGAGCACAGACACACCACTTCTAAAGACCAGAGCAACTGGATCCTTGCAGCATACTAACCACCACAAACCTCGAACCAGAACCCACTGAAGCACTGCAGAGTAATGAGCACAGACACACCACTTCTAAAGACCAGAGCAACTGGATCCTTGCAACATACTACCACCACAAACCTAGAACCAGAAGCCACTGAAGCACTGCAGATTATTGAGCACAGACACACCACTTCTAAAGACCAGAGCAACTGGATCCTTGCAACATACTAACCACCACAAACCTAGAACCAGAAGCCACTGGAGCATTGCAGAGTAATGAGCTCAGACACACCACTTCTAAAGACCAGACCAATGGATCCTTGCAGCATACTAACCACCACAAACCTAGAACCAGAACCCACTGAAGCACTGCAGACTAATCAGCACAGACACACCACTCCCAAGGACCAGAGCAACTGGATCCTTGCAACATACTAACCACCACAAACCTAGAACCAGAAGCCACTGGAGCACTGCAGAGTAATGAGCACAGACACACCACTTCCAAAAACCAGACCAACTGGATCTTTGCAACATACTAACCATCACAAAGCTAGAACCCGAACCCACTGAAGCACTGCAGAGTAATGAGCACAGACACACAACTTCCAAAGACCAGACCAACTGGATCCTTGCAGCATACTAACCATCACAAACCTAGAACCAGAACCCACTGAAGCACTGCAGAGTAATGAGCCCAGACATACCACTTCCAAAGACCAGACCAACTGGATCCTTGCAACATACTAACCATCACAAAGCTAGAACCAGAACCCACTGAAGCACTGCAGACTAATGAGCGCAGACACATCACTTCCAAAGACCAGACCAACTGGATCCTTGCAGCATACTAACCTCCACAAACCTAGAACCAGAACCCATTGAAGCACTGCAGACTAATGAGCACAGACACACCACTTCTAAAGACCAGAGCAACTGGATCCTTGCAACATACTAACCACCACAAACCTAGAACCAGAAGCCACTGAAGCACTGCAGATTAATGAGCACAGACACACCACTTCTAAAGACCAGAGCAACTGGATCCTTGCAACATACTAACCACCACAAACCTAGAACCAGAAGCCACTGGAGCACTGCAGAGTAATGAGCACAGACACACCACTTCCAAAAACCAGACCAACTGGATCCTTGCAGCATACTAACCACCACAAACCTCGAACCAGAAGCCACTGGAGCACTGCAGAGTAATGAGCTCAGACACACCACTTCTAAAGACCAGACCAACTTGCAGCATACTAACCACAACAAACCGAGAACCAGAACCCACTGAAGCACTGCAGACTAATCAGCACAGACACACCACTTCCAAAGACCAGAGCAACTGGATCCTTGCAACATACT
This sequence comes from Ambystoma mexicanum, assembly GCF_040938575.1. Taxonomy (NCBI): domain Eukaryota; kingdom Metazoa; phylum Chordata; class Amphibia; order Caudata; family Ambystomatidae; genus Ambystoma; species Ambystoma mexicanum. The sequence goes on from NC_090937.1 coordinate 1,616,542,141, forward strand.
AACCACCACAAACATAGAACCAGAATCCACTGGAGCACTGCAGAGTAATGAGCCCAGACATACCACTTCCAAAGACCAGACCAACTGGATCCTTGCAACATACTAACCATCACAAAGCTAGAACCAGAACCCACTGAAGCACTGCAGACTAATGAGCGCAGACACATCACTTCCAAAGACCAGACCAACTGGATCTTTGCAACATACTAACCATCACAAAGCTAGAACCAGAACCCATTGAAGCACTGCAGACTAATGAGCGCAGACACATAACTTCCAAAGACCAGACCAACTGGATCCTTGCAGCAGACTAACCACCACAAACCTAGAACCAGAACCAACTGAGGCACTGCAGACTAATCAGCACAGACACACCACTTCCAAAGACCAGACAAACTGGATCCTTGCAGCATACTAACCACCACAAACCTAGAACCAGAACCTACTGAAGCACTGCAGAGTAATGAGCCCAGACACACCACTTCCAAAGGCCAGACCAACTGGATCCTTGCAGCATACTAACCACCACAAGCCTAGAACCAGAACCCACTGAAGCACAGCAGACTAATGAGCACAGACACATCACTTCCAAAGACCAGACCACTGGATCCTTGCAGCATACTAACCACCACAAACCTAGAACCATAACCAACTGAGGCACTGCAGACTAATCAGCACAGACACACCACTTCCAAAGACCAGACCAACTGGATCCTTGCAACATACTAAACACCACAAACCTAGAACCAGAAGCCACTGAAGCACTGCAGAGTAATGAGCACAGACACACCACTTGTAAAGACCAGACCAACTGGATCCTTGCAGCATACTAACCATCACAAACCTAGAACCAGAACCCACTGACGCACTGCAGACTAATGAGCGCAGACACACCACTTCCAAAGACCAGACCAACTGGATCCTTGCAGCATACAAACCACCACAAACCTAGAACCAGAACCCACTGAAGCACAACAGACTAATGAGCGCAGACACATCACTTCCAAAGACCAGACCAACTGGATCCTTGCAACATACTAACCACCACAAACCTAGAACCAGAAGCCACTGAAGCACTGCAGAGTAATGAGCCCAGACATACCACTTCCAAAGATCAGACCAACCGGATCCTTGCAACATACTAACCATCACAAAGCTAGAACCAGAACCCAATGAAGCACTGCAGAGTAATGAGAACATACACACCACTTCCAAGGACCACACCAACTGGATCCTTGCAACATACTAACCACCACAAACCTAGAACCAGAAGCCACTGAAGCACTGCAGAGTAATGAGCCCAGACATACCACTTCCAAAGACCAGACCAACTGGATCCTTGCAACATACTAACCATCACAAAGCTAGAACCAGAAGCCACTGAAGCACTGCAGATTAATGAGCACAGACGCACCACTTCTAAAGACCAGAGCAACTGGATCCTTGCAACATACTAACCACCACAAACCTAGAACCAGAAGCCACTGGAGCACTGCAGAGTAATGAGCACAGACACACCACTTCCAAAAACCAGACCAACTGGATCCTTGCAGCATACTAACCACCACAAACCTCGAACCAGAAGCCACTGGAGCACTGCAGAGTAATGAGCTCAGACACACCACTTCTAAAGACCAGACCAACTGGATCCTTGCAGCATACTAACCACCACAAACCTAGAACCAGAACCCACTGAAGCACTGCAGATTATTGAGCACAGACACACAACTTCCAAAGACCAGACCAACTGGATCCTTGCAGCATACTAACCATCACAAACCTAGAACCAGAAGCCACTGGAGCATGGCAGAGTAATGAGAACATATACACCACTTCCAAAGACCACACCAACTGGATCCTTGCAACATACTAACCACCACAAACCTAGAACCAGAAGCCACTGGAGCACTGCAGAGTAATGAGCTCAGAAACACCACTTCTAAAGACCAGACCAACTGGATCCTTGCAGCATACTAACCACCACAAACCTAGAACCAGAACCCACTGAAGCACTGCAGAGTAATGAGCACAGACACACCACTTCTAAAGACCAGAGCAACTGGATCCTTGCAACATACTACCACCACAAACCTAGAACCAGAAGCCACTGAAGCACTGCAGATTATTGAGCACAGACACACCACTTCTAAAGACCAGAGCAACTGGATCCTTGCAACATACTAACCACCACAAACCTAGAACCAGAAGCCACTGGAGCATTGCAGAGTAATGAGCTCAGACACACCACTTCTAAAGACCAGACCAATGGATCCTTGCAGCATACTAACCACCACAAACCTAGAACCAGAACCCACTGAAGCACTGCAGACTAATCAGCACAGACACACCACTTCCAATGACCAGAGCAACTGGATCCTTGCAACATACTAACCACCACAAACCTAGAACCAGAAGCCACTGGAGCACTGCAGAGTAATGAGCACAGACACACCACTTCCAAAAACCAGACCAACTGGATCTTTGCAACATACTAACCATCACAAAGCTAGAACCCGAACCCACTGAAGCACTGCAGAGTAATGAGCACAGACACACAACTTCCAAAGACCAGACCAACTGGATCCTTGCAGCATACTAACCATCACAAACCTAGAACCAGAACCCACTGAAGCACTGCAGAGTAATGAGCCCAGACATACCACTTCCAAAGACCAGACCAACTGGATCCTTGCAACATACTAACCATCACAAAGCTAGAACCAGAACCCATTGAAGCACTGCAGACTAATGAGCGCAGACATATCACTTCCAAAGACCAGACCAACTGGATCCTTGCAGCATACTAACCACCACAAACCTAGAACCAGAACCCATTGAAGCACTGCAGACTAATGAGCACAGACACACCACTTCTAAAGACCAGAGCAACTGGATCCTTGCAACATACTAACCACCACAAACCTAGAACCAGAAGCCACTGAAGCACTGCAGATTAATGAGCACAGACACACCACTTCTAAAGACCAGAGCAACTGGATCCTTGCAACATACTAACCACCACAAACCTAGAACCAGAAGCCACTGGAGCACTGCAGAGTAATGAGCACAGACACACCACTTCCAAAAACCAGACCAACTGGATCCTTGCAGCATACTAACCACCACAAACCTCGAACCAGAAGCCACTGGAGCACTGCAGAGTAATGAGCTCAGACACACCACTTCTAAAGACCAGACCAACTTGCAGCATACTAACCACAACAAACCGAGAACCAGAACCCACTGAAGCACTGCAGACTAATCAGCACAGACACACCACTTCAAAAGACCAGAGCAACTGGATCCTTGCAACATACTAACCACCACAAACCCAGAACCAGAATCCACTGGAGCACTGCAGAGTAATGAGCCCAGACATACCACTTCCAAAGACCAGACCAACTGGATCCTTGCAACATACTAACCATCACAAAGCTAGAACCAGAACCCACTGAAGCACTGCAGACTAATGAGCGCAGACACATCACTTCCAAAGACCAGACCAACTGGATCTTAGCAACATACTAACCATCACACAGCTAGAACCAGAACCCATTGAAGCACTGCAGACTAATGAGCGCAGACACATCACTTCCAGAGACCAGACCAACTGGATCCTTGCAGCAGACTAACCACCACAAACCTAGAACCAGAATCAACTGAGGCACTGCAGACTAATCAGCACAGACACACCACTTCCAAAGGCCAGACCAACTGGATCCTTGCAGCATACTAACCACCACAAGCCTAGAACCCACTGAAGCACGGCAGACTAATGAGCACAGACACATCACTTCCAAACACCAGACCACTGGATCCTTGCAGCATACTAACCACCACAAACCTAGAACCATAACCAACTGAGGCACTGCAGACTAATCAGCACAGACACACCACTTCCAAAGACCAGACCAACTGGATCCTTGCAACATACTAAACACCACAAACCTAGAACCAGAAGCCACTGAAGCACTGCAGATTAATGAGCACAGACACACCACTTCTAAAGACCAGAGCAACTGGATCCTTGCAACATACTAACCACCACAAACCTCGAACCAGAACCCACTGAAGCACTGCAGAGTAATGAGCACAGACACACCACTTCTAAAGACCAGACCAACTGGATCTCTGCAGCATACTAACCACCACAAACCTCGAACCAGAAGCCACTGAAGCACTGCAGAGTAATGAGCCCAGACATACCACTTCCAAAGACCAGACCAACTGGATCCTTGCAGCATACTAACCATCACAAAGCTAGAACCAGAACCCAATGAAGCACTGCAGAGTAATGAGAACATACACACCACTTCCAAGGACCACACCAACTGGATCCTTGCAACATACTAACCACCACAAACCTAGAACCAGAAGCCACCGAAGCACTGCAGAGTAATGAGCCCAGACATACCACTTCCAAAGACCAGAGCAACTGGATCCTTGCAACATACTAACCACCACAAACCTAGAACCATAAGCCACTGGAGCACTGCAGAGTAATGAGCACAGACACACCACTTCCAAAAACCAGACCAACTGGATCCTTGCAGCATACTAACCACCACAAACCTCGAACCAGAAGCCACTGGAGCACTGCAGAGTAATGAGCTCAGACACACCACTTCTAAAGACCAGACCAACTGGATCCTTGCAGCATACTAACCACCACAAACCTAGAACCAGAACCCACTGAAGCACTGCAGACTAATCAGCACAGACACACCACTTCCAAAGACCAGACCAACTGGATCCTTGCAGAATACTAACCATCACAAACCTAGAACCAGAACCCACTGAAGCACTGCAGAGTAATGAGCCCAGACATACCACTTTCAAAGACCAGACCAACTGGATCCTTGCAACATACTAACCATCACAAAGCTAGAACCAGAACCCACTGAAGCACTGCAGACTAATGAGCGCAGACACATCACTTCCAAAGACCAGAACAACTAGATCCTTGCAGCATACTAACCACCACAAACCTAGAACCAGAACCCACTGAAGCACTGCAGAGTAATGAGCACAGACACACAACTTCCAAAGACCAGACCAACTGGATCCTTGCAGCATACTAACCATCACAAACCTAGAACCAGAACCCACTGAAGCACTGCAGAGTAATGAGCCCAGACATACCACTTCCAAAGACCAGACCAACTGGATCCTTGCAACATACTAACCATCACAAAGCTAGAACCAGAACCCACTGAAGCACTGCAGACTAATGAGCGCAGACACATCACTTCCAAAGACCAGACCAACTGGATCCTTGCAGCATACTAACCTCCACAAACCTAGAACCAGAACCCATTGAAGCACTGCAGACTAATGAGCACAGACACACCACTTCTAAAGACCAGAGCAACTGGATCCTTGCAACATACTAACCACCACAAACCTAGAACCAGAAGCCACTGAAGCACTGCAGATTAATGAGCACAGACACACCACTTCTAAAGACCAGAGCAACTGGATCCTTGCAACATACTAACCACCACAAACCTAGAACCAGAAGCCACTGGAGCACTGCAGAGTAATGAGCACAGACACACCACTTCCAAAAACCAGACCAACTGGATCCTTGCAGCATACTAACCACCACAAACCTCGAACCAGAAGCCACTGGAGCACTGCAGAGTAATGAGCTCAGACACACCACTTCTAAAGACCAGACCAACTTGCAGCATACTAACCACAACAAACCGAGAACCAGAACCCACTGAAGCACTGCAGACTAATCAGCACAGACACACCACTTCCAAAGACCAGAGCAACTGGATCCTTGCAACATACTAACCACCACAAACCTAGAACCAGAATCCACTGGAGCACTGCAGAGTAATGAGCCCAGACATACCACTTCCAAAGACCAGACCAACTGGATCCTTGCAACATACTAACCATCACAAAGCTAGAACCAGAACCCACTGAAGCACTGCAGACTAATGAGCGCAGACACATCACTTCCAAAGACCAGACCAACTGGATCTTTGCAACATACTAACCATCACAAAGCTAGAACCAGAACCCATTGAAGCACTGCAGACTAATGAGCGCAGACACATAACTTCCAAAGACCAGACCAACTGGATCCTTGCAGCAGACTAACCACCACAAACCTAGAACCAGAACCAACTGAGGCACTGCAGACTAATCAGCACAGACACACCATTTCCAAAGACCAGACAAACTGGATCCTTGCAGCATACTAACCACCACAAACCTAGAACCAGAACCTACTGAAGCACTGCAGAGTAATGAGCCCAGACACACCACTTCCAAAGGCCAGACCAACTGGATCCTTGCAGCATACTAACCACCACAAGCCTAGAACCAGAACCCACTGAAGCACGGCAGACTAATGAGCACAGACACATCACTTCCAAAGACCAGACCACTGGATCCTTGCAGCATACTAACCACCACAAACCTAGAACCATAACCAACTGAGGCACTGCAGACTAATCAGCACAGACACACCACTTCCAAAGACCAGACCAACTGGATCCTTGCAACATACTAAACACCACAAACCTAGAACCAGAACCCATTGAAGCACTGCAGAGTAATGAGCACAGACACACCTCTTCTAAAGACCAGACCAACTGGATCCTTGCAGCATACTAACCACCACAAGCCTAGAACCAGAAGCCACTGGAGCACTGCAGAGTAATGAGCACAGACACACCACTTCTAAAGACCAGACCAACTGGATCCTTGCAACATACTAACCACCACAAACCTAGAACCAGAACCCATTGAAGCACTGCAGACTAATGCGCACAGACACACCAGTTCCAAAGGCCAGACCAACTGGATCCTTGCAGCATACTAACCACCACAAACCTAGAACCAGAACCCACTGAAGCACTGCAGAGTAATGAGCCCAGACACACCACTTCCAAAGGCCAGACCAACTGGATCCTTGCAGCATACTAACCACTACAAAGCTAGATCCAGAACCCACTGAAGCACTCCAGACTAATGAGCGCAGACACACCACTTCCAAAGACCTGACCAACTGGATCCTTGCAGCATACTAACCACCATAAACCTAGAACCAGAACCCACTGAAGCACTGCAGAGTAATGGACCACAAACCTAGAACCAGAACCCACTGAAGCACTACAGAGTAATGAGCGCCGACACACCACTTCCAAAGACCAGACCAACTGGATCCTTGCAACATACTAACCACCACAAACCTAGAACCAGAACCCACTGAAGCACGGCAGACTAATGAGCGCAGACACACCACTTCCAAAGACCAGACCAACTGGATCCTTTCAGCATACTAACCACCACAAAGCTAGAACCAGAACCCACTGAAGCACTGCAGACTAATGAGCACAGACACACCACTTCCAAAGACCAGACCAACTGGATCCTTGCAACATACTAACCATCACAAACTTAGAACCAGAACCCACTCAAGCACTGCAGAGTAATGAGCACAGATACACCACTTCCAAAGACCAGACCAACTGGATCCTTGCAGCATACTAACCACCACAAACCTAGAACCAGAACCCACTGAAGCACTGCAGAGTAATGAGAACATACACACCACTTCCAAAGACCACACCAAATGGATCCTTGCAACATACTAACCACCACAAACCTAGAACCAGAAGCCACTGAAGCACTGCAGATTAATGAGCACAGACACACCACTTCTAAAGACCGGAGCAACTGGATCCTTGCAACATACTAACCACCACAAACCTAGAACCAGAAGCCACTGAAGCACTGCAGATTAATGAGCACAGACACACCGCTTCTAAAGACCAGAGCAACTGGATCTTTGCAACATACTAACCACCACAAACCTAGAACCAGAAGCCACTGGAGCACTGCAGACTAATGAGCACAGACACACCACTTCCAAAAACCAGACCAACTGGATCCCTGCAACATACTAACCATCACAAAGCTAGAACCCGAACCCACTGAAGCACCGCAGACTAATGAGCACAGACACACCACTTCCAAAGACCAGACCAACTGGATCCTTGCAGCATACTAACCATCACAAACCTAGAACCAGAACCCACTGAAACACTGCAGAGTAATGAGCCCAGACATACCACTTCCAAAGACCAGACTAACTGGATCCTTGCAACATACTAACCATCACAAAGCTAGAACCAGAATCCACTGAAGCACTGCAGAGTAATGAGAACATACACACCACTTCCAAAGACCACACCAACTGGATCCTTGCAACATACTAACCACCACAAACCTAGAACCAGAAGCCACTGAAGCACTGCAGATTAATGAGCACAGACACACCGCTTCTAAAGACCAGAGCAACTGGATCCTTGCAACATACAAACCACCACAAACCTAGAACCAGTAGCCACTGGAGCACTGCAGAGTAATGAGCACAGACACACCACTTCTAAAGACCAGACCAACTGGATCCTTGCAGCATACTAACCACCACAAACCTAGAACCAGAACCCACTGAAGCACTGCAGAGTAATGAGCACAGACACACCACTTCTAAAGACCAGAGCAACTGGATCCTTGCAACATACTAACCACCACAAACCTAGAACCAGAAGCCACTGGAGCACTGCAGAGTAATGAGCACAGACACACCACTTCTAAAAACCAGACCAACTGGATCCTTGCAGCATACTAACCACCACAAACCTAGAACCAGAAGCCACTGGAGCACTGCAGAGTAATGAGCACAGACACACCCCTTCCAAAAACCAGACCAACTGGATCCTTGCAACATACTAACCATCACAAAGCTAGAACCAGAACCCACTGAAGCACTGCAGAGTAATGAGCACAGACACAGCACTTCCAAAGACCAGAGCAACTGGATCCTTGCAACATTCTAACCACCACAAACCTAGAACCAGAAGCCACTGAAGCACTGGAGATTAATGAGCACAGACACACCGCTTCTAAAGACCAGAGCAACTGGATCCTTGCAACATACTAACCATCACAAAGCTAGAACCCGAACCCACTGAAGCACTGCAGACTAATGAGCACAGACACACCACTTCCAAAGACCAGACCAACTGGATCCTTGCAGCATACTAACCACTACAAAGCTAGATCCAGAACTTACTGAAGCACTGCAGACTAATGAGCGCAGACACACCACTTCCAAAGACCAGACCAACTGGATCCTTGCAGAATACTAACCACCATAAACCTAGAACCAGAACCCACTGAAGCACTGCAGAGTAATGGACCACAAACCTAGAACCAGAACCCACTGAAGCACTACAGAGTAATGAGCGCCGACACACCACTTCCAAAGACCAGACCAACTGGATCCTTGCAACATACTAACCACCACAAACCTAGAACCAGAACCCACTGAAGCACGGCAGACTAATGAGCACAGACACACCACTTCCAAAGACCAGACCAACTGGATCCTTGCAACATACTAACCATCACAAACCTAGAACCAGAACCCACTGAAGCACTGCAGAGTAATGAGCACAGATACACCACTTCCAAAGACCAGACCAACTGGATCCTTGCAGCATACTAACCACCACAAACCTAGAACCAGAACCCACTGAAGCACTGCAGAGTAATGAGAACATACACACCACTTCCAAAGACCACACCAACTGGATCCTTGCAACATACTAACCACCACAAACCTAGAACCAGAAGCCACTGAAGCACTGCAGATTAATGAGCACAGACACACCACTTCTAAAGACCGGAGCAACTGGATCCTTGCAACATACTAACCACCACAAACCTAGAACCAGAGGCCACTGAAGCACTGCAGATTAATGAGCACAGACACACCGCTTCTAAAGACCAGAGCAACTGGATCTTTGCAACATACTAACCACCAGAAGCCACTGGAGCGCTGCAGACTAATGAGCACAGACACACCACTTCCAAAAACCAGACCAACTGGATCCTTGCAACATACTAACCATCACAAAGCTAGAACCCGAACCCACTGAAGCACCGCAGACTAATGAGCACAGACACACCACTTCCAAAGACCAGACCAACTGGATCCTTGCAGCATACTAACCATCACAAACCTAGAACCAGAACCCACTGAAACACTGCAGAGTAATGAGCCCAGACAAACCACTTCCAAAGACCAGACTAACTGGATCCTTGCAACATACTAACCATCACAAAGCTAGAACCAGAACCCACTGAAGCACTGCAGAGTAATGAGAACATACACACCACTTCCAAAGACCACACCAACTGGATCCTTGCAACATACTAACCACCACAAACCTAGAACCAGAAGCCACTGAAGCACTGCAGATTAATGAGCAAAGACACAACACTTCTAAAGACCAGAACAACTAGATCCTTGCAACATACTAACCACCACAAACCTAGAACCAGAACCCACTGGAGCACTGCAGAGTAATGAGCACAGACACACCACTTCTAAAGACCAGAGAAACTGGATCTTTGCAACATACTAACCACCACAAACCTAGAACCAGAAGCCACTGAAGCACTGCAGATTAATGAGCACAGACACACCGCTTCTAAAGACCAGAGCAACTGGATCCTTGCAACATACAAACCACCACAAACCTAGAACCAGTAGCCACTGGAGCACTGCAGAGTAATGAGCACAGACACACCACTTCTAAAGACCAGACCAACTGGATCCTTGCAGCATACTAACCACCACAAACCTAGAACCAGAACCCACTGAAGCACTGCAGAGTAATGAGCACAGACACAACACTTCTAAAGACCAGAGCAACTGGATCCTTGCAACATACCAACCACCACAAACCTAGAACCAGAAGCCACTGGAGCACTGCAGAGTAATGAGCACAGACACACCACTTCTAAAAACCAGACCAACTGGATCCTTGCAGCATACTAACCACCACAAACCTAGAACCAGAAGCCACTGGAGCACTGCAGAGTAATGAGCACAGACACACCCCTTCCAAAAACCAGACCAACTGGATCCTTGCAACATACTAACCATCACAAAGCTAGAACCAGAACCCACTGAAGCACTGCAGAGTAATGAGCACAGACACACCACTTCCAAAGACCAGAGCAACTGGATCCTTGCAACATACTAACCACCACAAACCTAGAACCAGAAACCACTGAAGCACTGGAGATTAATGAGCACAGACACACCGCTTCTAAAGACCAGAGCAACTGGATCCTTGCAGCATACTAACCATCACAAACCTAGAACCAGAAGCCACTGAAGCACTGCAGATTAATGAGCACAGACACACCACTTCTAAAGACCAGAGCAACTGGATCCTTGCAACATACTAACCACCACAAACCTAGAACCAGAAGCCACTGGAGCACTGCAGAGTAATGAGCACAGACACACCACTTCTAAAGACCAGACCAACTGGATCCTTGCAGCATACTAACCACCACAAACCTAGAACCAGAACCCACTGAAGCACTGCAGAGTAATGAGCCCAGACATACCACTTCCAAAGACCAGACCAACTGGATCCTTGCAACATACTAACCATCACAAAGCTAGAACCAGAACCCACTGAAGCACTGCAGAGTAATGAGAACATACATACCACTTCCAAAGACCACACCAACTGGATCCTTGCAACATACTAACCACCACAAACCTAAAACCAATAGCCACTGAAGCACTGCAGATTAATGAGCACAGACACACCACTTCTAAAGACCAGAGCCACTGGATCCTTGCAACATACTAACCACCACAAACCTAGAACCAGAAGCCACTGAAGCACTGCAGAGTAATGAGCACAGACACACCACTTCTAAATACCAGAGCAACTGGATCCTTGCAACATACTAACCACCACAAACCTAGAACCAGAAGCCACTGAAGCACTGCAGATTAATGAGCACAGACACACCACTTCTAAAGACCAGAGCAACTGCATCCTTGCAATATACTAACAACCACAAACCTAGAACCAGAACCCACTGGAGCACTGCAGAGTAATGAGCACAGACACACCACTTCTAAAGACCAGAGAAACTGGATCTTTGCAACATACTAACCACCACAAACCTAGAACCAGAAGCCACTGAAGCACTGCAGATTAATGAGCACAGACACACCGCTTCTAAAGACCAGAGCAACTGGATCCTTGCAACATACAAACCACCACAAACCTAGAACCAGAAGCCACTGGAGCACTGCAGAGTAATGAGCACAGACACACCCCTTCCAAAAACCAGACCAACTGGATCCTTGCAGCATACTAACCACCACAAACCTAGAACCAGAACCCACTGAAGCACTGCAGAGTAATGAGCACAGACACAACACTTCTAAAGACCAGAGCAACTGGATCCTTGCAACATACTAACCACCACAAACCTAGAACCAGAAGCCACTGGAGCACTGCAGAGTAATGAGCACAGACACACCACTTCTAAAAACCAGACCAACTGGATCCTTGCAGCATACTAACCACCACAAACCTAGAACCAGAAGCCACTGGAGCACTGCAGAGTAATGAGCACAGACACACCCCTTCCAAAAACCAGACCAACTGGATCCTTGCAACATACTAACCATCACAAAGCTAGAACCAGAACCCACTGAAGCACTGCAGAGTAATGAGCACAGACACACCACTTCCAAAGACCAGAGCAACTGGATCCTTGCAACATACTAACCACCACAAACCTAGAACCAGAAACCACTGAAGCACTGGAGATTAATGAGCACAGACACACCGCTTCTAAAGACCAGAGCAACTGGATCCTTGCAGCATACTAACCATCACAAACCTAGAACCAGAAGCCACTGAAGCACTGCAGATTAATGAGCACAGACACACCACTTCTAAAGACCAGAGCAACTGGATCCTTGCAACATACTAACCACCACAAACCTAGAACCAGAAGCCACTGGAGCACTGCAGAGTAATGAGCACAGACACACCACTTCTAAAGACCAGACCAACTGGATCCTTGCAGCATACTAACCACCTCAAACCTAGAACCAGAACCCACTGAAGCACTGCAGAGTAATGAGCCCAGACATACCACTTCCAAAGACCAGACCAACTGGATCCTTGCAACATACTAACCATCACAAAGCTAGAACCAGAACCCACTGAAGCACTGCAGAGTAATGAGAACATACATACCACTTCCAAAGACCACACCAACTGGATCCTTGCAACATACTAACCACCACAAACCTAAAACCAATAGCCACTGAAGCACTGCAGATTAATGAGCACAGACACACCACTTCTAAAGACCAGAGCCACTGGATCCTTGCAACATACTAACCACCACAAACCTAGAACCAGAAGCCACTGAAGCACTGCAGAGTAATGAGCACAGACACACCACTTCTAAATACCAGAGCAACTGGATCCTTGCAACATACTAACCACCACAAACCTAGAACCAGAAGCCACTGAAGCACTGCAGATTAATGAGCACAGACACACCACTTCTAAAGACCAGAGCAACTGCATCCTTGCAATATACTAACAACCACAAACCTAGAACCAGAAGCCACTGGAGCACTGCAGAGTAATGAGCACCGACACACCACTTCTTAAGACCAGACCAACTGGATCCTTGCAGCATACTAACCACCACAAACCTAGAACCAGAACCCACTGAAGCACTGCAGAGTAATGAGCACAGACACACCGCTTCTAAAGACCAGAGCAACTGGATCCTTGCAACATACTAACCACCACAAACCTAGAACCAGAAGCCACTGGAGCACTGCAGAGTAATGAGCCCAGACACACCACGTCTAAAGACCAGACCAACTGGATCCTTGCAGCATACTAACCACCACAAACCTAGAACCAGAACCCACTGAAGCACTGCAGAGTAATGAGCACAGACACACCACTTCTAAAGACCAGAGCAACTGGATCCTTGCAACATACTAACCACCACAAACCTAGAACCAGAAGCCACTGGAGCACTGCAGAGTAATGAGCACAGACACACCACTTCTAAAAACCAGACCAACTGGATCCTTGCAGCATACTAACCACCACAAACCTAGAACCAGAAGCCACTGGAGCACTGCAGAGTAATGAGCACAGACACACCCCTTCCAAAAACCAGACCAACTGGATCCTTGCAACATACTAACCATCACAAAGCTAGAACCAGAACCCACTGAAGCACTGCAGAGTAATGAGCACAGACACAGCACTTCCAAAGACCAGAGCAACTGGATCCTTGCAACATACTAACCACCACAAACCTAGAACCAGAAGCCACTGAAGCACTGGAGATTAATGAGCACAGACACACCGCTTCTAAAGACCAGAGCAACTGGATCCTTGCAACATACTAACCATCACAAAGCTAGAACCCGAACCCACTGAAGCACTGCAGACTAATGAGCACAGACACACCACTTCCAAAGACCAGACCAACTGGATCCTTGCAGCATACTAACCACTACAAAGCTAGATCCAGAACTTACTGAAGCACTGCAGACTAATGAGCGCAGACACACCACTTCCAAAGACCAGACCAACTGGATCCTTGCAGAATACTAACCACCATAAACCTAGAACCAGAACCCACTGAAGCACTGCAGAGTAATGGACCACAAACCTAGAACCAGAACCCACTGAAGCACTACAGAGTAATGAGCGCCGACACACCACTTCCAAAGACCAGACCAACTGGATCCTTGCAACATACTAACCACCACAAACCTAGAACCAGAACCCACTGAAGCACGGCAGACTAATGAGCACAGACACACCACTTCCAAAGACCAGACCAACTGGATCCTTGCAACATACTAACCATCACAAACCTAGAACCAGAACCCACTGAAGCACTGCAGAGTAATGAGCACAGATACACCACTTCCAAAGACCAGACCAACTGGATCCTTGCAGCATACTAACCACCACAAACCTAGAACCAGAACCCACTGAAGCACTGCAGAGTAATGAGAACATACACACCACTTCCAAAGACCACACCAACTGGATCCTTGCAACATACTAACCACCACAAACCTAGAACCAGAAGCCACTGAAGCACTGCAGATTAATGAGCACAGACACACCACTTCTAAAGACCGGAGCAACTGGATCCTTGCAACATACTAACCACCACAAACCTAGAACCAGAAGCCACTGAAGCACTGCAGATTAATGAGCACAGACACACCGCTTCTAAAGACCAGAGCAACTGGATCTTTGCAACATACTAACCACCAGAAGCCACTGGAGCGCTGCAGACTAATGAGCACAGACACACCACTTCCAAAAACCAGACCAACTGGATCCTTGCAACATACTAACCATCACAAAGCTAGAACCCGAACCCACTGAAGCACCGCAGACTAATGAGCACAGACACACCACTTCCAAAGACCAGACCAACTGGATCCTTGCAGCATACTAACCATCACAAACCTAGAACCAGAACCCACTGAAACACTGCAGAGTAATGAGCCCAGACATACCACTTCCAAAGACCAGACTAACTGGATCCTTGCAACATACTAACCATCACAAAGCTAGAACCAGAACCCACTGAAGCACTGCAGAGTAATGAGAACATACACACCACTTCCAAAGACCACACCAACTGGATCCTTGCAACATACTAACCACCACAAACCTAGAACCAGAAGCCACTGAAGCACTGCAGATTAATGAGCAAATACACAACACTTCTAAAGACCAGAACAACTAGATCCTTGCAACATACTAACCACCACAAACCTAGAACCAGAACCCACTGGAGCACTGCAGAGTAATGAGCACAGACACACCACTTCTAAAGACCAGAGAAACTGGATCTTTGCAACATACTAACCACCACAAACCTAGAACCAGAAGCCACTGAAGCACTGCAGATTAATGAGCACAGACACACCGCTTCTAAAGACCAGAGCAACTGGATCCTTGCAACATACAAACCACCACAAACCTAGAACCAGTAGCCACTGGAGCACTGCAGAGTAATGAGCACAGACACACCACTTCTAAAGACCAGACCAACTGGATCCTTGCAGCATACTAACCACCACAAACCTAGAACCAAAACCCACTGAAGCACTGCAGAGTAATGAGCACAGACACAACACTTCTAAAGACCAGAGCAACTGGATCCTTGCAACATACTAACCACCACAAACCTAGAACCAGAAGCCACTGGAGCACTGCAGAGTAATGAGCACAGACACACCACTTCTAAAAACCAGACCAACTGGATCCTTGCAGCATACTAACCACCACAAACCTAGAACCAGAAGCCACTGGAGCACTGCAGAGTAATGAGCACAGACACACCCCTTCCAAAAACCAGACCAACTGGATCCTTGCAACATACTAACCATCACAAAGCTAGAACCAGAACCCACTGAAGCACTGCAGAGTAATGAGCACAGACACACCACTTCCAAAGACCAGAGCAACTGGATCCTTGCAACATACTAACCACCACAAACCTAGAACCAGAAACCACTGAAGCACTGGAGATTAATGAGCACAGACACACCGCTTCTAAAGACCAGAGCAACTGGATCCTTGCAGCATACTAACCATCACAAACCTAGAACCAGAAGCCACTGAAGCACTGCAGATTAATGAGCACAGACACACCACTTCTAAAGACCAGAGCAACTGGATCCTTGCAACATACTAACCACCACAAACCTAGAACCAGAAGCCACTGGAGCACTGCAGAGTAATGAGCACAGACACACCACTTCTAAAGACCAGACCAACTGGATCCTTGCAGCATACTAACCACCACAAACCTAGAACCAGAACCCACTGAAGCACTGCAGAGTAATGAGCCCAGACATACCACTTCCAAAGACCAGACCAACTGGATCCTTGCAACATACTAACCATCACAAAGCTAGAACCAGAACCCACTGAAGCACTGCAGAGTAATGAGAACATACATACCACTTCCAAAGACCACACCAACTGGATCCTTGCAACATACTAACCACCACAAACCTAAAACCAATAGCCACTGAAGCACTGCAGATTAATGAGCACAGACACACCACTTCTAAAGACCAGAGCCACTGGATCCTTGCAACATACTAACCACCACAAACCTAGAACCAGAAGCCACTGAAGCACTGCAGAGTAATGAGCACAGACACACCACTTCTAAATACCAGAGCAACTGGATCCTTGCAACATACTAACCACCACAAACCTAGAACCAGAAGCCACTGAAGCACTGCAGATTAATGAGCACAGACACACCGCTTCTAAAGACCAGAGCAACTGGATCCTTGCAACATACTAACCATCACAAAGCTAGAACCCGAACCCACTGAAGCACTGCAGACTAATGAGCACAGACACACCACTTCCAAAGACCAGACCAACTGGATCCTTGCAGCATACTAACCACTACAAAGCTAGATCCAGAACTTACTGAAGCACTGCAGACTAATGAGCGCAGACACACCACTTCCAAAGACCAGACCAACTGGATCCTTGCAGAATACTAACCACCATAAACCTAGAACCAGAACCCACTGAAGCACTGCAGAGTAATGGACCACAAACCTAGAACCAGAACCCACTGAAGCACTACAGAGTAATGAGCGCCGACACACCACTTCCAAAGACCAGACCAACTGGATCCTTGCAACATACTAACCACCACAAACCTAGAACCAGAACCCACTGAAGCACGGCAGACTAATGAGCACAGACACACCACTTCCAAAGACCAGACCAACTGGATCCTTGCAACATACTAACCATCACAAACCTAGAACCAGAACCCACTGAAGCACTGCAGAGTAATGAGCACAGATACACCACTTCCAAAGACCAGACCAACTGGATCCTTGCAGCATACTAACCACCACAAACCTAGAACCAGAACCCACTGAAGCACTGCAGAGTAATGAGAACATACACACCACTTCCAAAGACCACACCAACTGGATCCTTGCAACATACTAACCACCACAAACCTAGAACCAGAAGCCACTGAAGCACTGCAGATTAATGAGCACAGACACACCACTTCTAAAGACCGGAGCAACTGGATCCTTGCAACATACTAACCACCACAAACCTAGAACCAGAAGCCACTGAAGCACTGCAGATTAATGAGCACAGACACACCGCTTCTAAAGACCAGAGCAACTGGATCTTTGCAACATACTAACCACCAGAAGCCACTGGAGCGCTGCAGACTAATGAGCACAGACACACCACTTCCAAAAACCAGACCAACTGGATCCTTGCAACATACTAACCATCACAAAGCTAGAACCCGAACCCACTGAAGCACCGCAGACTAATGAGCACAGACACACCACTTCCAAAGACCAGACCAACTGGATCCTTGCAGCATACTAACCATCACAAACCTAGAACCAGAACCCACTGAAACACTGCAGAGTAATGAGCCCAGACATACCACTTCCAAAGACCAGACTAACTGGATCCTTGCAACATACTAACCATCACAAAGCTAGAACCAGAACCCACTGAAGCACTGCAGAGTAATGAGAACATACACACCACTTCCAAAGACCACACCAACTGGATCCTTGCAACATACTAACCACCACAAACCTAGAACCAGAAGCCACTGAAGCACTGCAGATTAATGAGCAAATACACAACACTTCTAAAGACCAGAACAACTAGATCCTTGCAACATACTAACCACCACAAACCTAGAACCAGAACCCACTGGAGCACTGCAGAGTAATGAGCACAGACACACCACTTCTAAAGACCAGAGAAACTGGATCTTTGCAACATACTAACCACCACAAACCTAGAACCAGAAGCCACTGAAGCACTGCAGATTAATGAGCACAGACACACCGCTTCTAAAGACCAGAGCAACTGGATCCTTGCAACATACAAACCACCACAAACCTAGAACCAGTAGCCACTGGAGCACTGCAGAGTAATGAGCACAGACACACCACTTCTAAAGACCAGACCAACTGGATCCTTGCAGCATACTAACCACCACAAACCTAGAACCAAAACCCACTGAAGCACTGCAGAGTAATGAGCACAGACACAACACTTCTAAAGACCAGAGCAACTGGATCCTTGCAACATACTAACCACCACAAACCTAGAACCAGAAGCCACTGGAGCACTGCAGAGTAATGAGCACAGACACACCACTTCTAAAAACCAGACCAACTGGATCCTTGCAGCATACTAACCACCACAAACCTAGAACCAGAAGCCACTGGAGCACTGCAGAGTAATGAGCACAGACACACCCCTTCCAAAAACCAGACCAACTGGATCCTTGCAACATACTAACCATCACAAAGCTAGAACCAGAACCCACTGAAGCACTGCAGAGTAATGAGCACAGACACACCACTTCCAAAGACCAGAGCAACTGGATCCTTGCAACATACTAACCACCACAAACCTAGAACCAGAAACCACTGAAGCACTGGAGATTAATGAGCACAGACACACCGCTTCTAAAGACCAGAGCAACTGGATCCTTGCAGCATACTAACCATCACAAACCTAGAACCAGAAGCCACTGAAGCACTGCAGATTAATGAGCACAGACACACCACTTCTAAAGACCAGAGCAACTGGATCCTTGCAACATACTAACCACCACAAACCTAGAACCAGAAGCCACTGGAGCACTGCAGAGTAATGAGCACAGACACACCACTTCTAAAGACCAGACCAACTGGATCCTTGCAGCATACTAACCACCACAAACCTAGAACCAGAACCCACTGAAGCACTGCAGAGTAATGAGCCCAGACATACCACTTCCAAAGACCAGACCAACTGGATCCTTGCAACATACTAACCATCACAAAGCTAGAACCAGAACCCACTGAAGCACTGCAGAGTAATGAGAACATACATACCACTTCCAAAGACCACACCAACTGGATCCTTGCAACATACTAACCACCACAAACCTAAAACCAATAGCCACTGAAGCACTGCAGATTAATGAGCACAGACACACCACTTCTAAAGACCAGAGCCACTGGATCCTTGCAACATACTAACCACCACAAACCTAGAACCAGAAGCCACTGAAGCACTGCAGAGTAATGAGCACAGACACACCACTTCTAAATACCAGAGCAACTGGATCCTTGCAACATACTAACCACCACAAACCTAGAACCAGAAGCCACTGAAGCACTGCAGATTAATGAGCACAGACACACCACTTCTAAAGACCAGAGCAACTGCATCCTTGCAATATACTAACAACCACAAACCTAGAACCAGAAGCCACTGGAGCACTGCAGAGTAATGAGCACCGACACACCACTTCTAAAGACCAGACCAACTGGATCCTTGCAGCATACTAACCACCACAAACCTAGAACCAGAACCCACTGAAGCACTGCAGAGTAATGAGCACAGACACACCGCTTCTAAAGACCAGAGCAACTGGATCCTTGCAACATACTAACCACCACAAACCTAGAACCAGAAGCCACTGGAGCACTGCAGAGTAATGAGCACAGACACACCACGTCTAAAGACCAGACCAACTGGATCCTTGCAGCATACTAACCACCACAAACCTAGAACCAGAACCCACTGAAGCACTGCAGAGTAATGAGCACAGACACACCGCTTCTAAAGACCAGAGCAACTGGATCCTTGCAACATACTAACCACCACAAACCTAGAACCAGAAGCCACTGGAGCACTGCAGAGTAATGAGCACAGACACACCACGTCTAAAGACCAGACCAACTGGATCCTTGCAGCATACTAACCACCACAAACCTAGAACCAGAAGCCACTGGAGCACTGCAGAGTAATGAGCACAGACACACCACTTCCAAAAACCAGACCAACTAGATCCTTGCAACATACTAACCATCACAAAGCTAGAACCAGAACCCACTGAAGCACTGCAGACTAATGATCACAGACACACCACTTCCAAACACCAGACCAACTTTATCCTTGCAGCATACTAACCACCACAAACCTAGAACCAGAAGCCACTGGAGCACTGCAGAGTAATGAGCACAGACACACCACGTCTAAAGACCAGACCAACTGGATCCTTGTAGCATACTAACCACCACAAACCTAGAACCAGAAGCCACTGGAGCACTGCAGAGTAATGAGCACAGACACACCACTTCCAAAAACCAGACCAACTAGATCCTTGCAACATACTAACCACCACAAAGCTAGAACCAGAACCCACTGAAGCACTGCAGACTAATGAGCAAAGACACACCACTTACAAAGACCAGACCAACTGGATCCTTGCAGCATACTAACCACCACAAACCTAGAACCAGAACCCACTGAAGCACTGCAGATTGATGAGCACAGAGACACCACTTCCAAAGACCAGACCAACTGGATCCTTGCAGCATACTAACCACCACAAACCTAGAACCAGAAGCCACTGAAGCACTGCAAATTAATGAGCACAGACACACCACTTCCAAAGACCAGACCAACTGGATCCTTGCAGCATACTAACCACCACACACCTAGAACCAGAACCCACTGAAGCACTGCAGGGTAATGAGCACAGACACACCACTCCCAAAGACCAGACCAACTGGATCCTTGCAGCATACTAACCACCACACACCTAGAACCAGAACCCACTGAAGCACTGCAGGGTAATGAGCACAGACACACCACTTCTAAAGACCAGAGCAACTGCATCCTTGCAATTTACTAACAACCACAAACCTAGAACCAGAAGCCACTGGAGCACTGCAGAGTAATGAGCACAGACACACCACTTCCAAAGACCAGACCAACTGGATCCTTGCAGCATACTAACCACCACACACCTAGAACCAGAACCCACTGAAGCACTGCAGGGTAATGAGCACAGACACACCACTTCTAAAGACCAGAGCAACTGCATCCTTGCAATATACTAACAACCACAAACCTAGAACCAGAAGCCACTGGAGCACTGCAGAGTAATGAGCACCGACACACCACTTCTAAAGACCAGAGCAACTGGATCCTTGCAGCATACTAACCACCACAAACCTAGAACCAGAACCCACTGAAGCAATGCAGAGTAATGAGCACAGACACACCGCTTCTAAAGACCAGAGCAACTGGATCCTTGCAACATACTAACCACCACAAACCTAGAACCAGAAGCCACTGGAGCACTGCAGAGTAATGAGCACAGACACACCACTTCTAAAGACCAGACCAACTGGATCCTTGCAGCATACTAACCACCACAAACCTAGAACCAGAACCCACTGAAGCACTGCAGACTAATGAGCACAGACACACCACTTCCAAAGACCAGACCAACTTTATCCTTGCAGCATACTAACCATCACAAACCTAGAACCAGAACCCACTGAAGCACTGCAGAGTAAGGTGCCCAGACACACCACTTCCAAAGACCAGACCAACTGGATCCTTGCAGCATACTAACCACCACAAACCTAGAACCAGAACCCACTGAAGCACTGCAGGGTAATGAGCACAGACACACCACTCCCAAAGACCAGACCAACTGGATCCTTGCAGCATACTAACCACCACAAACCTAGAACCAGAAGCCACTGAAGCACTGCAAATTAATGAGCACAGACACACCACTTCTAAAGACCAGACCAACTGGATCCTTGCAGCATACTAACCACCACAAACCTCGAACCAGAAGCCACTGAAGCACTGCAGAGTAATGAGCCCAGACATACCACTTCCAAAGACCAGACCAACTGGATCCTTGCAGCATACTAACCATCACAAAGCTAGAACCAGAACCCAATGAAGCACTGCAGAGTAATGAGAACATACACACCACTTCCAAGGACCACACCAACTGGATCCTTGCAACATACTAACCACCACAAACCTAGAACCAGAAGCCACCGAAGCACTGCAGAGTAATGAGCCCAGACATACCACTTCCAAAGACCAGACCAACTGGATCCTTGCAACATACTAACCATCACAAAGCTAGAACCAGAAGCCACTGAAGCACTGCAGATTAATGAGCACAGACGCACCACTTCTAAAGACCAGAGCAACTGGATCCTTGCAACATACTAACCACCACAAACCTAGAACCATAAGCCACTGGAGCACTGCAGAGTAATGAGCACAGACACACCACTTCCAAAAACCAGACCAACTGGATCCTTGCAGCATACTAACCACCACAAACCTCGAACCAGAAGCCACTGGAGCACTGCAGAGTAATGAGCTCAGACACACCACTTCTAAAGACCAGACCAACTGGATCCTTGCAGCATACTAACCACCACAAACCTAGAACCAGAACCCACTGAAGCACTGCAGACTAATCAGCACAGACACACCACTTCCAAAGACCAGACCAACTGGATCCTTGCAGCATACTAACCATCACAAACCTAGAACCAGAACCCACTGAAGCACTGCAGAGTAATGAGCCCAGACATACCACTTTCAAAGACCAGACCAACTGGATCCTTGCAACATACTAACCATCACAAAGCTAGAACCAGAACCCACTGAAGCACTGCAGACTAATGAGCGCAGACACATCACTTCCAAAGACCAGAACAACTAGATCCTTGCAGCATACTAACCACCACAAACCTAGAACCAGAACCCACTGAAGCACTGCAGAGTAATGAGCACAGACACACAACTTCCAAAGACCAGACCAACTGGATCCTTGCAGCATACTAACCATCACAAACCTAGAACCAGAACCCACTGAAGCACTGCAGAGTAATGAGCCCAGACATACCACTTCCAAAGACCAGACCAACTGGATCCTTGCAACATACTAACCATCACAAAGCTAGAACCAGAACCCACTGAAGCACTGCAGACTAATGAGCGCAGACACATCACTTCCAAAGACCAGACCAACTGGATCCTTG
The DNA here is from genome assembly GCF_040938575.1 of Ambystoma mexicanum. Lineage (NCBI taxonomy): Eukaryota > Metazoa > Chordata > Amphibia > Caudata > Ambystomatidae > Ambystoma > Ambystoma mexicanum. The sequence goes on from NC_090937.1 coordinate 1,616,565,965, forward strand.
CAGCATACTAACCTCCACAAACCTAGAACCAGAACCCATTGAAGCACTGCAGACTAATGAGCACAGACACACCACTTCTAAAGACCAGAGCAACTGGATCCTTGCAACATACTAACCACCACAAACCTAGAACCAGAAGCCACTGAAGCACTGCAGATTAATGAGCACAGACACACCACTTCTAAAGACCAGAGCAACTGGATCCTTGCAACATACTAACCACCACAAACCTAGAACCAGAAGCCACTGGAGCACTGAAGAGTAATGAGCACAGACACACCACTTCCAAAAACCAGACCAACTGGATCCTTGCAGCATACTAACCACCACAAACCTCGAACCAGAAGCTACTGGAGCACTGCAGAGTAATGAGCTCAGACACACCACTTCTAAAGACCAGACCAACTTGCAGCATACTAACCACAACAAACCGAGAACCAGAAGCCACTGGAGCACTGCAGAGTAATGAGCACAGACACACCACTTCCAAAAACCAGACCAACTGGATCCTTGCAACATACTAACCACCACAAACCTAGAACCAGAACCCACTGAAGCACTGCAGACTAATGAGCACAGACACACCACTTCCAAAGACCAGACCAACTGGATCCTTGCAGCATACTAACCACCACAAACCTAGAACCAGAACCCACTGAAGCACTGCAGATTGATGAGCACAGAGACACCACTTCCAAAGACCAGACCAACTGGATCCTTGCAGCATACTAACCACCACAAACCTAGAACCAGAAGCCACTGAAGCACTGCAAATTAATGAGCACAGACACACCACTTCCAAAGACCAGACCAACTGGATCCTTGCAGCATACTAACCACCACACACCTAGAACCAGAACCCACTGAAGCACTGCAGGGTAATGAGCACAGACACACCACTCCCAAAGACCAGACCAACTGGATCCTTGCAGCATACTAACCACCACACACCTAGAACCAGAACCCACTGAAGCACTGCAGGGTAATGAGCACAGACACACCACTTCTAAAGACCAGAGCAACTGCATCCTTGCAATTTACTAACAACCACAAACCTAGAACCAGAAGCCACTGGAGCACTGCAGAGTAATGAGCACAGACACACCACTTCCAAAGACCAGACCAACTGGATCCTTGCAGCATACTAACCACCACACACCTAGAACCAGAACCCACTGAAGCACTGCAGGGTAATGAGCACAGACACACCACTTCTAAAGACCAGAGCAACTGCATCCTTGCAATATACTAACAACCACAAACCTAGAACCAGAAGCCACTGGAGCACTGCAGAGTAATGAGCACCGACACACCACTTCTAAAGACCAGAGCAACTGGATCCTTGCAGCATACTAACCACCACAAACCTAGAACCAGAACCCACTGAAGCAATGCAGAGTAATGAGCACAGACACACCGCTTCTAAAGACCAGAGCAACTGGATCCTTGCAACATACTAACCACCACAAACCTAGAACCAGAACCCACTGAAGCACTGCAGAGTAAGGAGCCCAGACACACCACTTCCAAAGACCAGACCAACTGGATCCTTGCAGCATACTAACCACCACAAACCTAGAACCAGAACCCACTGAAGCACTGCAGGGTAATGAGCACAGACACACCACTCCCAAAGACCAGACCAACTGGATCCTTGCAGCATACTAACCACCACAAACCTAGAACCAGAAGCCACTGAAGCACTGCAAATTAATGAGCACAGACACACCACTTCTAAAGACCAGACCAACTGGATCCTTGCAGCATACTAACCACCACAAACCTCGAACCAGAAGCCACTGAAGCACTGCAGAGTAATGAGCCCAGACATACCACTTCCAAAGACCAGACCAACTGGATCCTTGCAGCATACTAACCATCACAAAGCTAGAACCAGAACCCAATGAAGCACTGCAGAGTAATGAGAACATACACACCACTTCCAAGGACCACACCAACTGGATCCTTGCAACATACTAACCACCACAAACCTAGAACCAGAAGCCACCGAAGCACTGCAGAGTAATGAGCCCAGACATACCACTTCCAAAGACCAGACCAACTGGATCCTTGCAACATACTAACCATCACAAAGCTAGAACCAGAAGCCACTGAAGCACTGCAGATTAATGAGCACAGACGCACCACTTCTAAAGACCAGAGCAACTGGATGCTTGCAACATACTAACCACCACAAACCTAGAACCATAAGCCACTGGAGCACTGCAGAGTAATGAGCACAGACACACCACTTCCAAAAACCAGACCAACTGGATCCTTGCAGCATACTAACCACCACAAACCTCGAACCAGAAGCCACTGGAGCACTGCAGAGTAATGAGCTCAGACACACCACTTCTAAAGACCAGACCAACTGGATCCTTGCAGCATACTAACCACCACAAACCTAGAACCAGAACCCACTGAAGCACTGCAGACTAATCAGCACAGACACACCACTTCCAAAGACCAGACCAACTGGATCCTTGCAGCATACTAACCATCACAAACCTAGAACCAGAACCCACTGAAGCACTGCAGAGTAATGAGCCCAGACATACCACTTTCAAAGACCAGACCAACTGGATCCTTGCAACATACTAACCATCACAAAGCTAGAACCAGAACCCACTGAAGCACTGCAGACTAATGAGCGCAGACACATCACTTCCAAAGACCAGAACAACTAGATCCTTGCAGCATACTAACCACCACAAACCTAGAACCAGAACCCACTGAAGCACTGCAGAGTAATGAGCACAGACACACAACTTCCAAAGACCAGACCAACTGGATCCTTGCAGCATACTAACCATCACAAACCTAGAACCAGAACCCACTGAAGCAATGCAGAGTAATGAGCCCAGACATACCACTTCCAAAGACCAGACCAACTGGATCCTTGCAACATACTAACCATCACAAAGCTAGAACCAGAACCCACTGAAGCACTGCAGACTAATGAGCGCAGACACATCACTTCCAAAGACCAGACCAACTGGATCCTTGCAGCATACTAACCTCCACAAACCTAGAACCAGAACCCATTGAAGCACTGCAGACTAATGAGCACAGACACACCACTTCTAAAGACCAGAGCAACTGGATCCTTGCAACATACTAACCACCACAAACCTAGAACCAGAAGCCACTGAAGCACTGCAGATTAATGAGCACAGACACACCACTTCTAAAGACCAGAGCAACTGGATCCTTGCAACATACTAACCACCACAAACCTAGAACCAGAAGCCACTGGAGCACTGCAGAGTAATGAGCACAGACACACCACTTCCAAAAACCAGACCAACTGGATCCTTGCAGCATACTAACCACCACAAACCTCGAACCAGAAGCCACTGGAGCACTGCAGAGTAATGAGCTCAGACACACCACTTCTAAAGACCAGACCAACTTGCAGCATACTAACCACAACAAACCGAGAACCAGAACCCACTGAAGCACTGCAGACTAATCAGCACAGACACACCAGTTCCAAAGACCAGAGCAACTGGATCCTTGCAACATACTAACCACCACAAACCTAGAACCAGAATCCACTGGAGCACTGCAGAGTAATGAGCCCAGACATACCACTTCCAAAGACCAGACCAACTGGATCCTTGCAACATACTAACCATCACAAAGCTAGAACCAGAACCCACTGAAGCACTGCAGACTAATGAGCGCAGACACATCACTTCCAAAGACCAGACCAACTGGATCTTTGCAACATACTAACCATCACAAAGCTAGAACCAGAACCCATTGAAGCACTGCAGACTAATGAGCGCAGACACATAACTTCCAAAGACCAGACCAACTGGATCCTTGCAGCAGACTAACCACCACAAACCTAGAACCAGAACCAACTGAGGCACTGCAGACTAATCAGCACAGACACACCACTTCCAAAGACCAGACAAACTGGATCCTTGCAGCATACTAACCACCACAAACCTAGAACCAGAACCTACTGAAGCACTGCAGAGTAATGAGCCCAGACACACCACTTCCAAAGGCCAGACCAACTGGATCCTTGCAGCATACTAACCACCAAAAGCCTAGAACCAGAACCCACTGAAGCACGGCAGACTAATGAGCACAGACACATCACTTCCAAAGACCAGACCACTGGATCCTTGCAGCATACTAACCACCACAAACCTAGAACCATAACCAACTGAGGCACTGCAGACTAATCAGCACAGACACACCACTTCCAAAGACCAGACCAACTGGATCCTTGCAACATACTAAACACCACAAACCTAGAACCAGAACCCATTGAAGCACTGCAGAGAAATGAGCACAGACACACCTCTTCTAAAGACCAGACCAACTGGATCCTTGCAGCATACTAACCACCACAAGCCTAGAACCAGAAGCCACTGGAGCACTGCAGAGTAATGAGCACAGACACACCACTTCTAAAGACCAGACCAACTGGATCCTTGCAACATACTAACCACCACAAACCTAGAACCAGAACCCATTGAAGCACTGCAGACTAATGCGCACAGACACACCAGTTCCAAAGGCCAGACCAACTGGATCCTTGCAGCATACTAACCACCACAAACCTAGAACCAGAACCCACTGAAGCACTGCAGAGTAATGAGCCCAGACACACCACTTCCAAAGGCCAGACCAACTGGATCCTTGCAGCATACTAACCACCACAAACCTAGAACCAGAACCCACTGAAGCAATGCAGTCTAATGAGCACAGACACACCACTTCCAAAGACCAGACCAACTGGACCCTTGCAGTATACTAACCACCACAAAGCTAGAACCAGAACCCACTGAAGCACTGCAGACTAATGAGTGCAGACACACCACTTCCAAAGACCAGACCAGCTGGATCCTTGCAGCATACTAACCACCACAAACCTAGAATCAGAACCCACTGAAGCACTGCAGAATAATGAGCGCAGGCACACCACTTCCAAATACCAGACCAGCTGGATCCTTGCAGCATACTAACCACCACAAACCTAGAACCAGAACCCACTGAAGCACTGCAGAATAATGAGCGCAGACACACCACTTCCAAATACCAGACCAGCTGGACCCTTGCAGCATACTAACCACCACAAACCTATAACCCGAACCCACTGACGCACGGCAGACTAATGAGCGCAGCGACACCACTTCCAAAGACCAGACCAACTGGATCCTTGCAGCATACTAACCACTACAAAGCTAGATCCAGAACCCACTGAAGCACTCCAGACTAATGAGCGCAGACACACCACTTCCAAAGACCAGACCAACTGGATCCTTGCAGCATACTAACCACCATAAACCTAGAACCAGAACCCACTGAAGCACTGCAGAGTAATGGACCACAAACCTAGAACCAGAACCCACTGAAGCACTACAGAGTAATGAGCGCCGACACACCACTTCCAAAGACCAGACCAACTGGATCCTTGCAACATACTAACCACCACAAACCTAGAACCAGAACCCACTGAAGCACGGCAGACTAATGAGCGCAGACACACCACTTCCAAAGACCAGACCAACTGGATCCTTTCAGCATACTAACCACCACAAAGCTAGAACCAGAACCCACTGAAGCACTGCAGACTAATGAGCACAGACACACCACTTCCAAAGACCAGACCAACTGGATCCTTGCAACATACTAACCATCACAAACTTAGAACCAGAACCCACTCAAGCACTGCAGAGTAATGAGCACAGATACACCACTTCCAAAGACCAGACCAACTGGATCCTTGCAGCATACTAACCACCACAAACCTAGAACCAGAACCCACTGAAGCACTGCAGAGTAATGAGAACATACACACCACTTCCAAAGACCACACCAAATGGATCCTTGCAACATACTAACCACCACAAACCTAGAACCAGAAGCCACTGAAGCACTGCAGATTAATGAGCACAGACACACCACTTCTAAAGACCGGAGCAACTGGATCCTTGCAACATACTAACCACCACAAACCTAGAACCAGAAGCCACTGAAGCACTGCAGATTAATGAGCACAGACACACCGCTTCTAAAGACCAGAGCAACTGGATCTTTGCAACATACTAACCACCACAAACCTAGAACCAGAAGCCACTGGAGCACTGCAGACTAATGAGCACAGACACACCACTTCCAAAAACCAGACCAACTGGATCCCTGCAACATACTAACCATCACAAAGCTAGAACCCGAACCCACTGAAGCACCGCAGACTAATGAGCACAGACACACCACTTCCAAAGACCAGACCAACTGGATCCTTGCAGCATACTAACCATCACAAACCTAGAACCAGAACCCACTGAAACACTGCAGAGTAATGAGCCCAGACATACCACTTCCAAAGACCAGACTAACTGGATCCTTGCAACATACTAACCATCACAAAGCTAGAACCAGAACCCACTGAAGCACTGCAGAGTAATGAGAACATACACACCACTTCCAAAGACCACACCAACTGGATCCTTGCAACATACTAACCACCACAAACCTAGAACCAGAAGCCACTGAAGCACTGCAGATTAATGAGCACAGACACACCGCTTCTAAAGACCAGAGCAACTGGATCCTTGCAACATACAAACCACCACAAACCTAGAACCAGTAGCCACTGGAGCACTGCAGAGTAATGAGCACAGACACACCACTTCTAAAGACCAGACCAACTGGATCCTTGCAGCATACTAACCACCACAAACCTAGAACCAGAACCCACTGAAGCACTGCAGAGTAATGAGCACAGACACACCACTTCTAAAGACCAGAGCAACTGGATCCTTGCAACATACTAACCACCACAAACCTAGAACCAGAAGCCACTGGAGCACTGCAGAGTAATGAGCACAGACACACCACTTCTAAAAACCAGACCAACTGGATCCTTGCAGCATACTAACCACCACAAACCTAGAACCAGAAGCCACTGGAGCACTGCAGAGTAATGAGCACAGACACACCCCTTCCAAAAACCAGACCAACTGGATCCTTGCAACATACTAACCATCACAAAGCTAGAACCAGAACCCACTGAAGCACTGCAGAGTAATGAGCACAGACACAGCACTTCCAAAGACCAGAGCAACTGGATCCTTGCAACATACTAACCACCACAAACCTAGAACCAGAAGCCACTGAAGCACTGGAGATTAATGAGCACAGACACACCGCTTCTAAAGACCAGAGCAACTGGATCCTTGCAACATACTAACCATCACAAAGCTAGAACCCGAACCCACTGAAGCACTGCAGACTAATGAGCACAGACACACCACTTCCAAAGACCAGACCAACTGGATCCTTGCAGCATACTAACCACTACAAAGCTAGATCCAGAACTTACTGAAGCACTGCAGACTAATGAGCGCAGACACACCACTTCCAAAGACCAGACCAACTGGATCCTTGCAGAATACTAACCACCATAAACCTAGAACCAGAACCCACTGAAGCACTGCAGAGTAATGGACCACAAACCTAGAACCAGAACCCACTGAAGCACTACAGAGTAATGAGCGCCGACACACCACTTCCAAAGACCAGACCAACTGGATCCTTGCAACATACTAACCACCACAAACCTAGAACCAGAACCCACTGAAGCACGGCAGACTAATGAGCACAGACACACCACTTCCAAAGACCAGACCAACTGGATCCTTGCAACATACTAACCATCACAAACCTAGAACCAGAACCCACTGAAGCACTGCAGAGTAATGAGCACAGATACACCACTTCCAAAGACCAGACCAACTGGATCCTTGCAGCATACTAACCACCACAAACCTAGAACCAGAACCCACTGAAGCACTGCAGAGTAATGAGAACATACACACCACTTCCAAAGACCACACCAACTGGATCCTTGCAACATACTAACCACCACAAACCTAGAACCAGAAGCCACTGAAGCACTGCAGATTAATGAGCACAGACACACCACTTCTAAAGACCGGAGCAACTGGATCCTTGCAACATACTAACCACCACAAACCTAGAACCAGAAGCCACTGAAGCACTGCAGATTAATGAGCACAGACACACCGCTTCTAAAGACCAGAGCAACTGGATCTTTGCAACATACTAACCACCAGAAGCCACTGGAGCGCTGCAGACTAATGAGCACAGACACACCACTTCCAAAAACCAGACCAACTGGATCCTTGCAACATACTAACCATCACAAAGCTAGAACCCGAACCCACTGAAGCACCGCAGACTAATGAGCACAGACACACCACTTCCAAAGACCAGACCAACTGGATCCTTGCAGCATACTAACCATCACAAACCTAGAACCAGAACCCACTGAAACACTGCAGAGTAATGAGCCCAGACATACCACTTCCAAAGACCAGACTAACTGGATCCTTGCAACATACTAACCATCACAAAGCTAGAACCAGAACCCACTGAAGCACTGCAGAGTAATGAGAACATACACACCACTTCCAAAGACCACACCAACTGGATCCTTGCAACATACTAACCACCACAAACCTAGAACCAGAAGCCACTGAAGCACTGCAGATTAATGAGCAAAGACACAACACTTCTAAAGACCAGAACAACTAGATCCTTGCAACATACTAACCACCACAAACCTAGAACCAGAACCCACTGGAGCACTGCAGAGTAATGAGCACAGACACACCACTTCTAAAGACCAGAGAAACTGGATCTTTGCAACATACTAACCACCACAAACCTAGAACCAGAAGCCACTGAAGCACTGCAGATTAATGAGCACAGACACACCGCTTCTAAAGACCAGAGCAACTGGATCCTTGCAACATACAAACCACCACAAACCTAGAACCAGTAGCCACTGGAGCACTGCAGAGTAATGAGCACAGACACACCACTTCTAAAGACCAGACCAACTGGATCCTTGCAGCATACTAACCACCACAAACCTAGAACCAGAACCCACTGAAGCACTGCAGAGTAATGAGCACAGACACAACACTTCTAAAGACCAGAGCAACTGGATCCTTGCAACATACTAACCACCACAAACCTAGAACCAGAAGCCACTGGAGCACTGCAGAGTAATGAGCACAGACACACCACTTCTAAAAACCAGACCAACTGGATCCTTGCAGCATACTAACCACCACAAACCTAGAACCAGAAGCCACTGGAGCACTGCAGAGTAATGAGCACAGACACACCCCTTCCAAAAACCAGACCAACTGGATCCTTGCAACATACTAACCATCACAAAGCTAGAACCAGAACCCACTGAAGCACTGCAGAGTAATGAGCACAGACACACCACTTCCAAAGACCAGAGCAACTGGATCCTTGCAACATACTAACCACCACAAACCTAGAACCAGAAACCACTGAAGCACTGGAGATTAATGAGCACAGACACACCGCTTCTAAAGACCAGAGCAACTGGATCCTTGCAGCATACTAACCATCACAAACCTAGAACCAGAAGCCACTGAAGCACTGCAGATTAATGAGCACAGACACACCACTTCTAAAGACCAGAGCAACTGGATCCTTGCAACATACTAACCACCACAAACCTAGAACCAGAAGCCACTGGAGCACTGCAGAGTAATGAGCACAGACACACCACTTCTAAAGACCAGACCAACTGGATCCTTGCAGCATACTAACCACCACAAACCTAGAACCAGAACCCACTGAAGCACTGCAGAGTAATGAGCCCAGACATACCACTTCCAAAGACCAGACCAACTGGATCCTTGCAACATACTAACCATCACAAAGCTAGAACCAGAACCCACTGAAGCACTGCAGAGTAATGAGAACATACACACCACTTCCAAAGACCACACCAACTGGATCCTTGCAACATACTAACCACCACAAACCTAAAACCAATAGCCACTGAAGCACGGCAGATTAATGAGCACAGACACACCACTTCTAAAGACCAGAGCCACTGGATCCTTGCAACATACTAACCACCACAAACCTAGAACCAGAAGCCACTGAAGCACTGCAGAGTAATGAGCACAGACACACCACTTCTAAATACCAGAGCAACTGGATCCTTGCAACATACTAACCACCACAAACCTAGAACCAGAAGCCACTGAAGCACTGCAGATTAATGAGCACAGACACACCACTTCTAAAGACCAGAGCAACTGCATCCTTGCAATATACTAACAACCACAAACCTAGAACCAGAAGCCACTGGAGCACTGCAGAGTAATGAGCACCGACACACCACTTCTAAAGACCAGACCAACTGGATCCTTGCAGCATACTAACCACCACAAACCTAGAACCAGAACCCACTGAAGCACTGCAGAGTAATGAGCACAGACACACCGCTTCTAAAGACCAGAGCAACTGGATCCTTGCAACATACTAACCACCACAAACCTAGAACCAGAAGCCACTGGAGCACTGCATAGTAATGAGCACAGACACACCACGTCTAAAGACCAGACCAACTGGATCCTTGCAGCATACTAACCACCACAAACCTAGAACCAGAACCCACTGAAGCACTGCAGAGTAATGAGCACAGACACACCGCTTCTAAAGACCAGAGCAACTGGATCCTTGCAACATACTAACCACCACAAACCTAGAACCAGAAGCCACTGGAGCACTGCAGAGTAATGAGCACAGACACACCACTTCCAAAAACCAGACCAACTAGATCCTTGCAACATACTAACCATCACAAAGCTAGAACCAGAACCCACTGAAGCACTGCAGACTAATGATCACAGACACACCACTTCCAAACACCAGACCAACTTTATCCTTGCAGCATACTAACCACCACAAACCTAGAACCAGAAGCCACTGGAGCACTGCAGAGTAATGAGCACAGACACACCACGTCTAAAGACCAGACCAACTGGATCCTTGTAGCATACTAACCACCACAAACCTAGAACCAGAAGCCACTGGAGCACTGCAGAGTAATGAGCACAGACACACCACTTCCAAAAACCAGACCAACTAGATCCTTGCAACATACTAACCACCACAAAGCTAGAACCAGAACCCACTGAAGCACTGCAGACTAATGAGCACAGACACACCACTTCCAAAGACCAGACCAACTGGATCCTTGCAGCATACTAACCACCACAAACCTAGAACCAGAACCCACTGAAGCACTGCAGATTGATGAGCACAGAGACACCACTTCCAAAGACCAGACCAACTGGATCCTTGCAGCATACTAACCACCACAAACCTAGAACCAGAAGCCACTGAAGCACTGCAAATTAATGAGCACAGACACACCACTTCCAAAGACCAGACCAACTGGATCCTTGCAGCATACTAACCACCACACACCTAGAACCAGAACCCACTGAAGCACTGCAGGGTAATGAGCACAGACACACCACTCCCAAAGACCAGACCAACTGGATCCTTGCAGCATACTAACCACCACACACCTAGAACCAGAACCCACTGAAGCACTGCAGGGTAATGAGCACAGACACACCACTTCTAAAGACCAGAGCAACTGCATCCTTGCAATTTACTAACAACCACAAACCTAGAACCAGAAGCCACTGGAGCACTGCAGAGTAATGAGCACAGACACACCACTTCCAAAGACCAGACCAACTGGATCCTTGCAGCATACTAACCACCACACACCTAGAACCAGAACCCACTGAAGCACTGCAGGGTAATGAGCACAGACACACCACTTCTAAAGACCAGAGCAACTGCATCCTTGCAATATACTAACAACCACAAACCTAGAACCAGAAGCCACTGGAGCACTGCAGAGTAATGAGCACCGACACACCACTTCTAAAGACCAGAGCAACTGGATCCTTGCAGCATACTAACCACCACAAACCTAGAACCAGAACCCACTGAAGCAATGCAGAGTAATGAGCACAGACACACCGCTTCTAAAGACCAGAGCAACTGGATCCTTGCAACATACTAACCACCACAAACCTAGAACCAGAAGCCACTGGAGCACTGCAGAGTAATGAGCACAGACACACCACTTCTAAAGACCAGACCAACTGGATCCTTGCAGCATACTAACCACCACAAACCTAGAACCAGAACCCACTGAAGCACTGCAGACTAATGAGCACAGACACACCACTTCCAAAGACCAGACCAACTTTATCCTTGCAGCATACTAACCATCACAAACCTAGAACCAGAACCCACTGAAGCACTGCAGAGTAAGGAGCCCAGACACACCACTTCCAAAGACCAGACCAACTGGATCCTTGCAGCATACTAACCACCATAAACCTAGAACCAGAACCCACTGAAGCACTGCAGGGTAATGAGCACAGACACACCACTCCCAAAGACCAGACCAACTGGATCCTTGCAGCATACTAACCACCACAAACCTAGAACCAGAAGCCACTGAAGCACTGCAAATTAATGAGCACAGACACACCACTTCCAAAGACCAGACCAACTGGATCCTTGCAGCATACTAACCACCACAAACCTAGAATCAGAACCCACTGAAGCACTGCAGAGTAATGTGAACATACACACCACTTCTAAAGACCAGAGCAACTGGATCCTTGCAGCATACTAACCACCACAAACCTAGAACCAGAACCCACTGAAGCACTGCAGAGTAATGAGCACAGACACACCACTTCTAAAGACCAGAGCAACTGGATCCTTGCAACATACTAACCACCACAAACCTAGAACCAGAAGCCACTGGAGCACTGCAGAATAATGAGCACAGACACACCACTTCTAAAAACCAGACCAACTGGATCCTTGCAGCATACTAACCACCACAAACCTAGAACCAGAAGCCACTGGAGCACTGCAGAGTAATGAGCACAGACACACCCCTTCCAAAAACCAGACCAACTGGATCCTTGCAACATACTAACCATCACAAAGCTAGAACCAGAACCCACTGAAGCACTGCAGAGTAATGAGCACAGACACACCACTTCCAAAGACCAGATCAACTGGATCCTTGCAACATACTAACCACCACAAACCTAGAACCAGAAGCCACTGAAGCACTGCAGATTAATGAGCACAGACACACCGCTTCTAAAGACCAGAGCAACTGGACCCTTGCAGCATACTAACCACCACAAGCCTAGAACCAGAACCCACTGAAGCACTGCAGAGTAATGAGCCCAGACATACCACTTCCAAAGACCAGACCAACTGGATCCTTGCAGCATACTAACCACCATAAACCTAGAACCAGAACCCACTGAAGCACTGCAGGGTAATGAGCACAGACACACCACTCCCAAAGACCAGACCAACTGGATCCTTGCAGCATACTAACCACCACAAACCTAGAACCAGAAGCCACTGAAGCACTGCAAATTAATGAGCACAGACACACCACTTCCAAAGACCAGACCAACTGGATCCTTGCAGCATACTAACCACCACAAACCTAGAATCAGAACCCACTGAAGCACTGCAGAGTAATGTGAACATACACACCACTTCTAAAGACCAGAGCAACTGGATCCTTGCAGCATACTAACCACCACAAACCTAGAACCAGAACCCACTGAAGCACTGCAGAGTAATGAGCACAGACACACCACTTCTAAAGACCAGAGCAACTGGATCCTTGCAACATACTAACCACCACAAACCTAGAACCAGAAGCCACTGGAGCACTGCAGAATAATGAGCACAGACACACCACTTCTAAAAACCAGACCAACTGGATCCTTGCAGCATACTAACCACCACAAACCTAGAACCAGAATCCACTGGAGCACTGCAGAGTAATGAGCACAGACACACCCCTTCCAAAAACCAGACCAACTGGATCCTTGCAACATACTAACCATCACAAAGCTAGAACCAGAACCCACTGAAGCACTGCAGAGTAATGAGCACAGACACACCACTTCCAAAGACCAGAGCAACTGGATCCTTGCAACATACTAACCACCACAAACCTAGAACCAGAAGCCACTGAAGCACTGCAGATTAATGAGCACAGACACACCGCTTCTAAAGACCAGAGCAACTGGACCCTTGCAGCATACTAACCACCACAAGCCTAGAACCAGAACCCACTGAAGCACTGCAGAGTAATGAGCCCAGACATACCACTTCCAAAGACCAGACCAACTGGATCCTTGCAGCATACTAACCATCACAAAGCTAGAACCAGAACCCACTGAAGCACTGCAGAGTAATGAGAACATACACACCACTACCAAAGACCACACCAACTGGATCCTTGCAACATACTAACCACCACAAACCTAAAACCAATAGCCACTGAAGCACTGCAGATTAATGAGCACAGACACACCACTTCTAAAGACCAGAGCAACTGGATCCTTGCAACATACTAACCACCACAAACCTAGAACCAGAAGCCACTGGAGCACTGCAGAGTAATGAGCTCAGACACACCACTTCTAAAGACCAGAGCAACTGGATCCTTGCAACATACTAACCACCACAAACCTAGAACCAGAAGCCACTGAAGCACTGCAGATTAATGAGCACAGACACACCACTTCTAAAGACCAGAGCAACTGCATCCTTGCAACATACTAACAACCACAAACCTAGAACCAGAAGCCACTGGAGCACTGCAGAGTAATGAGCACAGACACACCACTTCCAAAAACCAGACCAACTAGATCCTTGCAACATACTAACCATCACAAAGCTAGAACCAGAACCCACTGAAGCACTGCAGACTAATGAGCACAGACACACCACTTCCAAAGACCAGACCAACTGGATCCTTGCAGCATACTAACCATCACAAACCTAGAACCAGAACCCACTGAAGCACTGCAGAGTAATGAGCACAGACACACCACTTCCAAAGACCACACCAACTGGATCCTTGCAGCATACTAACCATCACAAACCTAGAACCAGAACCCACTGAAGCACTGCAGACTAATGATCACAGACACACCACTTCCAAACACCAGACCAACTTTATCCTTGCAGCATACTAACCACCACAAACCTAGAACCAGAAGCCACTGGAGCACTGCAGAGTAATGAGCACAGACACACCACGTCTAAAGACCAGACCAACTGGATCCTTGTAGCATACTAACCACCACAAACCTAGAACCAGAAGCCACTGGAGCACTGCAGAGTAATGAGCACAGACACACCACTTCCAAAAACCAGACCAACTAGATCCTTGCAACATACTAACCACCACAAAGCTAGAACCAGAACCCACTGAAGCACTGCAGACTAATGAGCACAGACACACCACTTCCAAAGACCAGACCAACTGGATCCTTGCAGCATACTAACCACCACAAACCTAGAACCAGAACCCACTGAAGCACTGCAGATTGATGAGCACAGAGACACCACTTCCAAAGACCAGACCAACTGGATCCTTGCAGCATACTAACCACCACAAACCTAGAACCAGAAGCCACTGAAGCACTGCAAATTAATGAGCACAGACACACCACTTCCAAAGACCAGACCAACTGGATCCTTGCAGCATACTAACCACCACACACCTAGAACCAGAACCCACTGAAGCACTGCAGGGTAATGAGCACAGACACACCACTCCCAAAGACCAGACCAACTGGATCCTTGCAGCATACTAACCACCACACACCTAGAACCAGAACCCACTGAAGCACTGCAGGGTAATGAGCACAGACACACCACTTCTAAAGACCAGAGCAACTGCATCCTTGCAATTTACTAACAACCACAAACCTAGAACCAGAAGCCACTGGAGCACTGCAGAGTAATGAGCACAGACACACCACTTCCAAAGACCAGACCAACTGGATCCTTGCAGCATACTAACCACCACACACCTAGAACCAGAACCCACTGAAGCACTGCAGGGTAATGAGCACAGACACACCACTTCTAAAGACCAGAGCAACTGCATCCTTGCAATATACTAACAACCACAAACCTAGAACCAGAAGCCACTGGAGCACTGCAGAGTAATGAGCACCGACACACCACTTCTAAAGACCAGAGCAACTGGATCCTTGCAGCATACTAACCACCACAAACCTAGAACCAGAACCCACTGAAGCAATGCAGAGTAATGAGCACAGACACACCGCTTCTAAAGACCAGAGCAACTGGATCCTTGCAACATACTAACCACCACAAACCTAGAACCAGAAGCCACTGGAGCACTGCAGAGTAATGAGCACAGACACACCACTTCTAAAGACCAGACCAACTGGATCCTTGCAGCATACTAACCACCACAAACCTAGAACCAGAACCCACTGAAGCACTGCAGACTAATGAGCACAGACACACCACTTCCAAAGACCAGACCAACTTTATCCTTGCAGCATACTAACCATCACAAACCTAGAACCAGAACCCACTGAAGCACTGCAGAGTAAGGAGCCCAGACACACCACTTCCAAAGACCAGACCAACTGGATCCTTGCAGCATACTAACCACCATAAACCTAGAACCAGAACCCACTGAAGCACTGCAGGGTAATGAGCACAGACACACCACTCCCAAAGACCAGACCAACTGGATCCTTGCAGCATACTAACCACCACAAACCTAGAACCAGAAGCCACTGAAGCACTGCAAATTAATGAGCACAGACACACCACTTCCAAAGACCAGACCAACTGGATCCTTGCAGCATACTAACCACCACAAACCTAGAATCAGAACCCACTGAAGCACTGCAGAGTAATGTGAACATACACACCACTTCTAAAGACCAGAGCAACTGGATCCTTGCAGCATACTAACCACCACAAACCTAGAACCAGAACCCACTGAAGCACTGCAGAGTAATGAGCACAGACACACCACTTCTAAAGACCAGAGCAACTGGATCCTTGCAACATACTAACCACCACAAACCTAGAACCAGAAGCCACTGGAGCACTGCAGAATAATGAGCACAGACACACCACTTCTAAAAACCAGACCAACTGGATCCTTGCAGCATACTAACCACCACAAACCTAGAACCAGAAGCCACTGGAGCACTGCAGAGTAATGAGCACAGACACACCCCTTCCAAAAACCAGACCAACTGGATCCTTGCAACATACTAACCATCACAAAGCTAGAACCAGAACCCACTGAAGCACTGCAGAGTAATGAGCACAGACACACCACTTCCAAAGACCAGAGCAACTGGATCCTTGCAACATACTAACCACCACAAACCTAGAACCAGAAGCCACTGAAGCACTGCAGATTAATGAGCACAGACACACCGCTTCTAAAGACCAGAGCAACTGGACCCTTGCAGCATACTAACCACCACAAGCCTAGAACCAGAACCCACTGAAGCACTGCAGAGTAATGAGCCCAGACATACCACTTCCAAAGACCAGACCAACTGGATCCTTGCAGCATACTAACCATCACAAAGCTAGAACCAGAACCCACTGAAGCACTGCAGAGTAATGAGAACATACACACCACTACCAAAGACCACACCAACTGGATCCTTGCAACATACTAACCACCACAAACCTAAAACCAATAGCCACTGAAGCACTGCAGATTAATGAGCACAGACACACCACTTCTAAAGACCAGAGCAACTGGATCCTTGCAACATACTAACCACCACAAACCTAGAACCAGAAGCCACTGGAGCACTGCAGAGTAATGAGCTCAGACACACCACTTCTAAAGACCAGAGCAACTGGATCCTTGCAACATACTAACCACCACAAACCTAGAACCAGAAGCCACTGAAGCACTGCAGATTAATGAGCACAGACACACCACTTCTAAAGACCAGAGCAACTGCATCCTTGCAACATACTAACAACCACAAACCTAGAACCAGAAGCCACTGGAGCACTGCAGAGTAATGAGCACAGACACACCACTTCCAAAAACCAGACCAACTAGATCCTTGCAACATACTAACCATCACAAAGCTAGAACCAGAACCCACTGAAGCACTGCAGACTAATGAGCACAGACACACCACTTCCAAAGACCAGACCAACTGGATCCTTGCAGCATACTAACCATCACAAACCTAGAACCAGAACCCACTGAAGCACTGCAGAGTAATGAGCACAGACACACCACTTCCAAAGACCACACCAACTGGATCCTTGCAGCATACTAACCATCACAAACCTAGAACCAGAACCCACTGAAGCACTGCAGAGTAATGAGCCCAGACACACCACTTCCAAAGACCAGACCAACTGGATCCTTGCAACATACTAACCACCACACACCTAGAACCAGAACCCACTGAAGCACTGCAGAGTAATGAGCCCAGACACACCACTTCCAAAGACCAGACCAACTGGATCCTTGCAGCATACTAACCACCACAAGCCTAGAACCAGAACCCACTGAAGCATGGCAGATTAATGAGCCCAGACACACCACTTCCAAAGACCAGACCAACTGGATCCTTGCAACATACTAACCACCACAAACCTAGAACCAGAAGCCCCTGGAGCACTGCAGAGTAATGAGCACAGACACACCACTTCCAAAGACCAGAGCAACTGGATCCTTGCAACATACTAACCATCACAAACTTAGAACCAGAACCCACTGACGCATGGCAGCATAATGAGTGCAGACACACCACTTCTAAAGATTGGACTGAGCGCATCCTTACTGCAATGTACAGAAAAAACTGAGTGTAAGGGCACATCTAAAATTTAGCATCACAGTAGACCAATAATGCTCACGAGTTGAAGGTAATTTTGGGTGCAGAGGAAGTGGCACAACCTTGACACGAGGTTGGAAATAAAACATGAACAGAAAAGTGTTTCCAGGGATGTCGGCAACGCCCGTCCCCTGCATACCTTAAAGCGGACAATTCAACCAAAACAGTGATAAAACAATTCAAATTATCTTGGTTTTAACCTATTACATTCATTGATTTCAAAAGAAAAGCAAACACATGGCAGTGATTCAATCCACAATAGTCCAGTAGGCTCAAACATTTTTTTATAATTCATTTCGTCTGCCCAAAGCGTTTCGGGATTCTGTTTCACTTCATTAGGTGCAATTCAAAGGTCGACAATACAATGTAAGATAAGCGTCTGTTAGTGTAATACATCACTATTAGCAAACGTTCTGTGAAGAATAAAAATGTATCCCTTTGTTGCATCACAAAACACCATCCAACACCCACAAGCGGGACAGATTTAGTCTGCCCTGTGTGAAAGCACCTTATAAATGTCTTTATTCATGTTATTTCATCGTATACCTTTTCAGATCGTATGTTCAACTGATTACACATGAGTTTATTGGTGGTTTTTTATCTTTTGATCTGCACACAGGCTAGGTGGAGTTATTCTTGTTATGTTTAGTTTGTGTACGATTTTCTCGATGTCCTCACCATGTGAGTTTCTCTGTATTTTGTTTTATACACCACGCCCTGAAGAAGGACCTTCACAGGTCTGAAATGCATTGGGCAATTGGCGTCTGCCTGTACTATGAAAAAATAATTATATCTGCCACCAGAATATGTTTGCCAAGCAATGTTGATGAGCACAAGATTTTAAGGGCCGCATCATGAGTTGGGCGGTAGCGCTTAAGTGCGGCAGTAACGCTATTACAGCCGCATTCAAGGGCTGGCCCAATCATGAGTTTTGCAGAAAGTGGGACTTTTACTACCACCTTTTTGCTGGAGCTATAAATGTCCCATTTCTGCCCGCTTTCTGCACAGCACTAATTGCGCTGGCGCTAATAGCGCCACCCCACACCCATTGGGTCCGGTGGACCCAATGGGGCATTGGGATTTAGCGCTAATAGCCCCAGACCAAGTAGCGGTAACACTATTTGCTTTGGCGGTACCCTGGCACAATTACCACCGGGATACCGCAAACCTCATGATAAACCCCTAAGTTTTGACTGCACATTGTGAATAATCAACACAGTTCATTTACTTTTAAATAGTGTGCAGCCCTTACCGAGGGCTCACGCCCTGGTCTTTTTGCTGGCGTATTCATATAGTCACCACCAAGATTGATGCCATTTCTGCAGGGTGCCCAATCTACCAGAATGGCAGACTGAACCATCCTGGTTCATGCCTACCTAGGAACCCAAACAACAGAACTACGTATGAGATTCCTTTCCCTTCCCTCAACCAACCCTTTCACCTTTCAATCTATTATTACCTCTCCAGTACACACACTTCTGCCCTGCACAGTACGGCACTGCCAGCACACACTCACCACTGCGGTGCCACTTAGGCCACAGTGCATGGGCTTCAGCATCTTTCACTCTATGACCCCCCTCCCCCCGCCCCCCACACTCCCGGTCCCCACCACATGTATACCAGTGGCTTCCAAGTTTCTGCAGCCAATACACCTTGTTTGGGAACCCACAAATGTGTCATTGCAAGAAACCGTGTATAAATCATGATGTGGTGCTCGGGGCCTGTACCCCCCAACCCTCCAGGCTTTAGTTACACCCGCTTCTCTCCCTCCACCACCACTGAAGCACCTTCCGAGATGCAGCTGGTTTGCCACTTCCTTTCTCAGCGACCCTGACACCCGAAAGACAGTACCACGAGGCGGGCGCGCCAACCACGGCACTGTGCATTGAGACACAAATGCTCACTGTGCAGCTGCAGTGCACCCGCCTTAAAGAGCGTGTGTTATGCAGGTAGGTTGTACAGATACCTCTTCACGTACTGCAAAGCGTGTTACTGTTGGGATGTGCATAGGCGCGAGTACAGCTCAGTTGGGTATGGTGCCTGTCGCAGAAGCATGTGGACCAGATGTGGCCTGCTTGGCAATTCGCTGACATTGGAATTATCCGGTCTGATGACTGCATCGACGCTGTACGTGCAAACAATGGGGGTTTGAACACATGCGATGTATTTCGCTTTGCCCACCCATCCGACCCAATCATATGCATAATGACTCTCAGCCAGACCACACTTGGCATGCTGCAGGCCTACATCAATATGCCCCCATGTCATTTGAGTGTTGCTCATCCACTTCTGAGTCGTGTAGGGCTGCATTTGTGACTAGCAAAGGAAAATTAGAAGTCTTTTAATGTAAACAACAGGACTGGTTTAGCATGTTCAAAATGATATGGGGCATGTTGAATTTATGTACACATAGTATGTACAGAGCCCCGTGCACAATGTGCAATGGTGCATCTACTGCAAGACGCGTTATTTGCAAAGAGCTTTGTGTGTGTGCAAGGTGCAATGGTCCTATACTGTAATACGCGTTATTTGCAAAGAGCTTTGTGTGTGTGCAAGGTGCAATGGTCCTATACTGCAATACGTGTTATTTGCAAAAGAGCTTTGTGTGCAAGCTGCAATGGTGCATCTACTGCAATACGCATATTTGCTATGAGCATCGTGTGCAAGCTGCAATGACCATCTACTGCAATACGCATTATTTGCAAAGAGCTTTGTGTGCAAGGTGCAATGGTTATCTTCTGGAATAAGTGTTCTTTGCAAAGAGCTTTGTGTGTAAGGTGCAATGGTCCTATACCACAGTACGCGTTATTTGTAAAGAGCTTTGTGTGCAAGGTGCAATGGTCCTATACTGCAATACGCGTTATTTGCAAAGAGCTTTGTGTGCAAGGTGCAATGGCCATCTACTGCAATACGCGTCATTTGCAAAGAGCTTTGAGTGCAAGGTGCAATGGTTATCTACTGCAATACATGTTATTTGCAAAGAGCTTTGTGTGCAAGCTGCAATGGTTCATCTACTGCAATACGCCTATTTGCTATGAGCTTTGTGTTCAAGCCGAAATGACCATCTACTGCAATACGCATTATTTGCAAAGAGCTTCGTGTGCAAGGTGCAATGGTTATCATCTGGAATAAGTGTTCTTTGCAAAGAGCTTTGTGTGCAAGGTGCAATGGTCCTATACTGCAGTACGCGCTATTTATAAAGAGATTTGTGTGCAAGGTGCAATGGCCCTATACTGCAATACTCGTTATTTGTAAAGAGTTTCGTGTGCAAGGTGCAATGGCCATCTACTGCAATATGCGTTATTTGCAAAGAGCTTTGAGTGCAAGGTGCAATGGTTATCTACTGCAATAGGTTTTATTTGCAAAGAGATTCGTGTGCAAGCTGCAATGGTGCATCTACTGCAATATGCGTATTTGCTATGAGCATCGTGTGCAAGCGGCAATGACCATCTACTGCAATAGGTGTTCTTTGCAAAGATCTTCGTGTGCAAGGTGCAATGGTTATCTCCTGGAATAAGTGTTATTTGCAAAGAGCTTTGTGTGCAAGGTGCAATGGCACATCTACTGCAATATGCACTCTCTGCAACGCGCCTCATGCTCAAGGTGCAGTGGCACAACTACTGCAATATGAATTCTTTGTAAAGCACCTCATGTGCAATATTCTTTAAATAGAGCTTTGTGTGCAAGGTGCAACATTGCATCTACTGCGAGACACATGCTTTGTAAAGTGTCTCATGCTCAAAGTGGTGTGGTGCAAATACTGCAATAAATATTCTTGTTACGCGCCTCATGCACAAGGTGCAGTGGCAAGTCTACTGCAATACATGTTCTTTGCATAGCGTGTCTCGGCTCCTTGAATGTGAAAATCCATCTGTGTGATGTGCCCATGAGGTCAAGATAAATAAGACGAGAGAAATTCAGCAACCCAGCATGACTCCTTACCACTGTGTGAGTGGAGCTGAGGTGCTCGTGCTCTTCCCAGTCTCTCTCTCCCACCACATGATTTCATGATGTCGCACCTAGGGTTGGATCATACATTGATACAATGGTTTTAGCTGATCCCGGGAACTTCTGCCTCGCCTGCAAGCTGTGCACCGAGGGCAGAGCTTAATCAAGCTCTGCGCTCGGTGCGATGAATCATATTGCAGTTTGTGCGACATGATATTCAATTGAACAGCAAACCAGCAGTATTATATCGTAAATTGCGATGCAATACCCGCTTATCTTATGCCTTGCACTTGAAACCAGGATGTTGTCAATACTGACTCAGGTATAGCAACAGAATGCCTCTTCCCTGGTCTTCTCCTCACGGGCTAACTCAGTCTCAAGCCTGGAGGAGATGCTACAGCTCCTAAATATGTGCTAGACGCCAGAATTGAGGAGTGTTGCTGTGAGGCAGGCTTGTACCTGGGTATTTACAGCCTCATATGTCGTACATGCTGCCTTGCACAGTTTTTGAGATGGAATGTTTAGCCAAAGTTATTGTTTTAGAATTGGAAAAATATTGTCACCTGTTTTGGTTCAAGCGCTTAAGCATGCTGCGGCTACAGGACTGCGTTTAGTCTGACGAGGTAATGGCCCAGCGTGGATGGTGTTGCTGCTGTCCAGGTGCCATTCAGTCCAATTGGTGGAGAAAATATTTGATCTTCTGTAGGTTAGCCAGTTGGTACCAATTTGTTTGAGATTCTTGTGCAATAAGTTGGTGAAAGGATAGATTGCTGTACTTTGAGGGGAGGCCTAGGGGGAAAGATGAACTCTTTTTTTCATTGGGTTGAACCTCAGGTACTCATCCTCAAGATTTGAATGATTCAGGGGAATTGTCTGTGTGCAATTCATTTCATGTATAGGTGTGTGTCATCTGCATACTGGTGCAATGTCGTGCTCGAGAGGGAAATGAGTGATGCTTGTGGCTCTGTGTATACACTGAAGGTTTAAGGGGAGAGGATGGAGCTCTGAGGGACTCCAAAGGAAACCGGACTGAGGTTTGGTCTGAAATGGCCGATGTGGATGGATTTGTACTAACTAGATAAGTAGGAGATGACATGCTAATGACTGTGAAGTGAATCCTGACCTGCCCTATAGTAATTTAATCAACCAGGTGTGGTCAACTACATCAAATTCAGTGGAAATATCTGGGGCCAGTAGTCACGAGTCTTCTTTGTCTTCTTGTTTGGTTTATTGCATCGTCAATAACTTATATTGTTGCTGTTTCTGTGCTACATTTGGGTCTGAAGCTAGGCTCGTAGTCATGGAGTAACCATCACTGAGCAATCCTGTCAAGGATTTTGTTTGCTGCTGCACCAGCATGGTAGGCTGGTGATTGGTCAGTATATTGACAGATCGTCCGGGTCCACTGTGCTTTTTTCTAAATAATAGTGCCAGATTTGTTCTTTTGTGAGGAAGTTGTAATGTCTGAAGGAATCTAATTTCCTCAGGGAGCACCATGTACCCAGTTTTCCAGATGTGAGATCTTGCACATACCATGCTGAGTGCTTTCCTGGTTGCTGGCTGCTGTTAGCCAATCCAGCCCATGGCTGCATGAGGTCTTTGCACCCATGCCAGACATGCAAGAGAGGCAGGCTTCATCAGGTATGGTAACAGCTCCCTCAGCCCTGGGAGTTTCTCATGGGAGCCTTGCACCTACGAGATGCATCCTTCACAACGCTACCAGCCTCATTAACAGTGCCTTCCAATACAACCACTGTGAGAGACTCTTGGAGTAAGATACAGGCAACAGATTCAAAGTTCAAAATAAACACTTTTATTAACTTAAATGTCAGGATAGAAAAACGCCTATCTTGCCCTATATTAAGGTGGGATTTCCCTAACAAACTAAAACTAAGGAAAGTCAAATGCCACAAGTTCAACTTAGAAATCTGTCTGTGTCTAAAACCTATACTTGCCCTCAGAACTAATCTTATACAACGTATAAGGATGTCAGCAGCCAACAAAATAGTGTTCAACATAAGGGTCAGAACTTCCTCCAGCACGCAGCTCTCTTTCAGCACCCTTCCCCAAGTATAAAGCAGTTCTAACAAAAGATTCAAGATTGCCTGAAGTTCCATAGTAATGTAAGCTTAACCGGTACTCGGGGTTCCCTTCCCCAAGTTCCAAAACAAGGTTCAATAATGTAATGATAGGATGAGGTTTCCCGATGTTCTTAATGTTCTGCGCCACACTTGCACCCTCTGCATATGGCTAGTCTTTGCACAACAAAGTGGGCCTCATTACGAGGTTGGAGGTAGCCTTGCCGATAAAACCGACATGGCTACCTCCAAACTCGCATCTGGGCCCGGCACCTGCGAATGGGCAATTACCGGGCTATTCCGCCCCATTCCCATTGAGCCCCTAATAGCACCATGGTTTACCGCATAACGTGTAATGAGGCCCACTGTATTCTTTATATCTTGTAATTATCCCTACGTTGGAGAGATCTCTCTTTCTAACAATTAACCTATCTTTTGCAGATTTCAGAATTCGGAAAAATATATGGCTACGAAAAACTATGAATAACGTAAATTCAGCTATGACAATCATAAGGCTGATGAGGAGGTAGCACGTTAGCCTGTTCTTCTTCAAATACTTCTTTGAAATCCCTGTACTCTGGTGAAAGGGTTCCTATTAATCCTAAAGTGGATTGTTATCTTGAAATTACTTGAACTTCCTTTTCAAAGGTTCCGTCTTGAACATAGCAGGAATGTCTGCAATCCTCATTCAATACTAAGGCCTTGGTACGCCAATCAATCTGTGGGTTATGTTTCTCTAACGATGGGATCCCTAGAATCACTTTAAATTGTGGAGCACTAATTAGGTCAAACGAGATATTTTCTCGATGTCCCTCCTGGCAAAGCAAGATGCAAACTTCAGTACACTTCGTCACTGGTCCAGATGTGAGTTGAGTCCCATCTACTGCGGTGACATTTTCTACCACAGCCTTTTGGTGCATACCAATACCCATCTTGCCTGCTAGCTCGTAATCCATTTAGTTCCCTATCCCACCACTGTCCATATATGCTTCTAGAGCATATGTCTGGGAAGGTTGAAGGTCACTGCTTGAGATAACTGGAACAACGAAATGAGAGATCTGAATTTCCTTCTTCAGGCTCGACAAGTCGACCTCTAAACTTGTCGGACGTTGGGGTTTTCCATCTGCTTTTTGTCTTTGATATTTCTATCTGCCTGGTCTACTGCTCCCACTGGTTTCCATGGTGGGTTCACTGGACAATTTTTCAAGTGGTGACCTGCTGATTTACAATAGAGGCATAGATTCTGTTGTCTTCTTTTGTCTCTTTCTTCCTTAGAAATGGGACCCCGAAAACCTCCTAACTGCATTGATACTGAGTGAACTTCAGTCGCTGGACGAGTTCCACAATCCTTTGAACGAACATAGAAAGTCCTAGGTTCCGATCTGGCCCTATCAGAGCACTGGTTCTGCAGCCAGTGATCTAACTGTATAGTTAGGTCTATAAATTCAGCACAACCTGTAGGAGTATTCACTAATTGCACTAATATGTCTTTGAGTTCCCCTCGTAATCCTCGATAAAAGAGGGGAGTCCTCTTCTCCTAAGGCCAACTACTCTCTGCTACTAATTGATTAAAGGAAGCTATGTAAGCCAACAATTCCTGGTTACCTTGACATAGAGAGAACAGCTAATTATCCAAAGCCTGCCCCTGGGCAGGATGGGTGAAGAGGTTCTCTAATTCCTGCCAAAATCCTGGGACATTCCTCAACAAGGAGTCATCTCGATTGACTAAGGGTATAGACCAGTCAGCAGCATGTCCCCCCAGATATGATAACACAAATGCAACCTTGGCTTGATTTGAAGGGAAAACCCCGGGTCTACACAGGAAGTGTGAATCACATTGGTTCATAAAAACTGCAAAGCGTTGTAGATCCCCCCGTAAACCTCTCGGGGGCTGCTAATGGAATATTCCCAGGCAAAACTACCTGTAAAGGTGGACTGAGAG
The DNA here is from genome assembly GCF_040938575.1 of Ambystoma mexicanum. NCBI lineage: Eukaryota > Metazoa > Chordata > Amphibia > Caudata > Ambystomatidae > Ambystoma > Ambystoma mexicanum. The sequence continues at coordinate 1,616,592,562 of NC_090937.1, forward strand.
TGGAAATGGAACCCTGTGAAACCCCACTAGGGAGTGGTGCTTGTCCAGCTCGGAATTGTAGTAATTGGGAACCCAATTCATCGGTGCGTTCTCTGTTAACCACCAACACTCTTCTGAGAGAATTGGTTTCAGACCTAGCTGCGAGGACTTCTGCTCTTAATTCTCCTAAAATCTGAGATAAATGATCAATTCCTGTGTCCTGCATTACGCTCAAGTGGAGTATTTTTAAGAATGGCTTTGCGTTCTGTAACGCTTACCTAGACTCCTCGGGAGCGTAATCCTGTCGCAGCCTGTGAATCTGTACTTGGGCACTTTTTGTATTTATTGTCTGTAAAAATGATAACAACAACAATAGAATGGCTATAACATCTAATTACTGAGAAGGTGCCACCTAAAGAATATATATACTTTGGTAATTCTCCGTTCTCACCTGTGTTTATTATGTTTGGAGTTCTACATCCTGATTTCTACAAGAGGTGCGTTGAAATGGAATACAATGGGATCTGGGAATACTGAGGACTCAATAGTTGTTTGCCTTGAAAATGTCTATACTTTTCCAGAAAATGGGCCTCATTACGACCCTGGCGCTAAGTGTTTAACGGCGCCGTAAAAGGCTGCGGCTCCGTTAAACACCTAGCGCCTAATTACGAGGTCTTTTTGCGGGACCCGACCTTAACGGCTGGTTTTACCAGCCGTTAAAGTAGGGACCCGCAAAGGGACCTTGGTGCTAATTACGATACCGCAATTTGCGGTACCGTAATTAGCGCCTTCCCCATTCCCATTGAGCCCTATGGGGAAAAAATGGGAATGGGTAAGGGCCATGGTGGCATGGGGAATTACCACCCCACCAACCTCGGAATGGGGTGGTAATTACCCATTCCGCCATGGCATGGACCATGGTGCTAATAGGACCATGGTTTAGCGCTGGAGTCCTAATGAGGCCCATTTGTCTTGGGTAAGTATCTTGGTAAAAACACAGTATTCTTTATATCTTGTAATTATCCTTATGTTGGAGCGATCTCTCTTTCTCACAATTAACTTTTCTTTTGCAGATTTCAGAATTCTGAAAAGTTCATGACAAAAGCTGCTGTGGGAATAAACGACCACTGCTGACTGGAGATACTGCTTCGAAGAAAACTACGGTTTGGTAAGTTCTTTGTATAAACTATGAGGTTCTTTTGTCGTTTATGTAAAACTAATGTTAAAGATTTCTCTCCTTTTGACGGGTTCTGTCAGGAGAAAGCGTCGGTAGCGTTGCCCGCTGTCAGCAGAGAAGATGCAAAGTGAGCGCTTCAGCGCCGGCAGCACTTAAGTAGCTCCCTCTGCCATATCAATGGAACGCGCTGTCAGATATGAATTGGATCTTGTGGGAGCCATGTTTGGAGTATAAGACCAATGTTAACACTATGAGAGTCTATGAAAACTGATGCTGGGATTGGTGCAAATGCCAGGCTAACACCCACTTGAGACCCACTGACTGAGGTAATGTTCCTGGCTTATCTGGGATGCGTGAATGTACACTGTGCTCATTGGCTGGGATCATGACATTGTGTATGTTGAGTGAGGGGAGTTGATTTATAATAGCCTTGGAGGTGGGAGAAAAGTTGTATTGGTCAGTAGTAGGAAAAGGGAGATAGGAAGTCTCTCCTAAAGGCCATCCCATTGTCAGTCCCCAGAGACCCTCCACCCCATTTATGTTTAGCCCTTTTGGCCTTCTTCCTAGTACGTCTTGATTGAGAGCATCTCCTACCCTTTTCCTGGCCAATGGGAAATGAATAGCAATACCGCTTACTGCTGCTGAAATAAAGGGATTTCCTTGGGGAATACTGTGTCTTGTCCAAAGGTACCCCACTTGCAATTCCCAAGGATCCTCCATCCAAGTGATCCTCCCTCACTTGTCCACCCAGGGTCAGGATCCAAGAGCGATGGCATTTCCCTGGCCACCTGTGAAGAAGGTCCCAAATGAGTAGAAGTGAGAATACCTTCACGTTTCTCACACCACAGAACACTCACACTCATTGAAAAGTACTAGATTAATGCACACGTCACCTTCAAACCCTGCTGTATCATATACAAAGTTGTCACAATGTACTGTTCCTTCTTTCTGGAAGACAAAGACACCATATCCGGCAGCCGGCATCAGAAGTAATACCAGGCATGACTAGAGCAGTAGAAATGGAAAAAATAAATGCACTAGGCAAGAAGAATTTTTGGTCTACATCCCAAGGCTTGGAAGCCCCATAGCTGTCAACAGCAGACGTCCTCCCATTATGCAATTTTGAAAATAAGTCAAGAGCATCTTCTTTACTCTCCAAAAGATATACTCTCATGTATCCTCATAGTCAAGTAGCCCTTCTGATGACCACACTTTACAGTCGACTCACCTATTCCGACTCCACTCTTCTGCAAACTTGATGGTTGATGAATGTAAGGTGTGTAATTGGTCATTTCAGCAATTGCCTTGCAATTGCTCTGTGTAACCCTATAGGTAAGTGGTCTCCAGTCTTCCATGCTATTACTAAAGGGTAAAGACCATTTGCAATTCAGGGTTAGCCCCACCCGAAAGGGGGGAAGCCAGCTCAAACTGCTAGGTCATGGCACTCCTGCATAGGAGCACAAGCAACCCCAGATGTGTTTCAGCTTCACTGGACGTCATCACTACGGTGTAGCTTGGGTTTCTAAACACATTAAGCATGGGACTTACAACTTAGCGTAGCCATCCCACTGAGGGTGACTAATGCAAAAAGGCTCAATCCCCCCTCTGCTAGTGCAGTCTTGTATAGATGTCATAAATCCTGCAGACCTATGTTCTGGTATCGATAAACCTGCATGATCACACTGTTTGATCTTGAGTAAGTTTCTGTATAGCCCTGTGCCTCAGTTACTTTGCGAGGTAAAATGCAGAGCAGTTGACACGTTTGATATTGATAGTCTGTATTTTTATTTTGCGATGGTGTTTTTAAAGTGCAAAGGTTCTCATTGACGCTCTATGACAATGTATGAAACTTATAAATGAACATGGACCTAATGACAAGTGGTAAAAAAAAAGAAAGATGTTAAGACAGGTTAGGTTTTATCACTTCCAGTCCTCATGTAGATTGTCCATTTGGTAAATTAATTTGTGTATTTTTGCCATTATAAATAAAGTACTACATGTCCAAGAGTAAAAAAATAAATTAACAGAACTTGGTGGGCTATATTCACATATCTTGGGATAAATTGACAGTTCTGAAAGTGTGAGCCAACTGCTGGTATTAGGTACTGTATTAAAATTTGATATTTGCACATATTATCAGGCTAATGACAAGAATAAACAAACAAATATCTCAGCCCCAATAAGAATGCCCCTATTGCAGGGCACGGCCAGCTCTTGGGATGCCTTTTAATTGGCACCCGGCCGCAACATAAAGTGATTTGGTCGGCTTTTGCACCAGGATTGCAGTGATGCCTGAAACACGGTGCAGCTGTGCTAGGGGCAGCCCATTTCAGCTACTGTGTCATCCTACTTGGTTTTAGAAGAACAGTTCCAGAAACACTTATAGGCATCCATTTACCCCTGTTGTGCATATTTTTGCAGAAGAGGGATATTTGTTTTATCAGTCCACAACCAAACTCATAGCTGTTCGTGGCTTTGCACAACAGCATGACTGTGTGACCTTCTTTATACCCTATCTTCAATCAGACTTTGTACATATGCAGTGTGGGTGTGACCATACATCACTTTCCACTGAATTGATGCATTTGTTCTCTGAGGATAGAGTTGTGAACCCTGAGTAAAGTTCTACAGTGAGCTTAAGGACTGAAACATGTTGGGGTATTACTGCTCCTAACCTGAAACTGGTGATCTTTTGAATAAAAAGAAGAGGCACCAAACACAACAGACTGTACAATAAAACATGTTTTGTATTGCTCCTAGCTTAATGAATATGGTAACTGTTCTGTGTGCTGTAAATAATTTAGTATTTATGTATGTATGGGGTTTATAAAGTAAAAACAGGGATGGGAATGAACATAGAGCAGGAGTAGCAGAGGAACTAGTATCCACATGTGAGATGGATTGTAGGCGAGCTCCAGAGGGGGAGATTTCAGGGTTGAGTGGTGCAATCATCAATTAGCGAGAGGTTCTTTGAAGTGTAGGGGCTTCAGTACGGACAGTCTTGTCTGCACTGGTCGCTTGTTCCAGAGAGAGGATGCAGAGGTGTTTGGTGATGAGTTAATTCACTTTGTGATTTTAAGTTATGGTCTTCACTATAAACTGATTAATAGAGATATAAATTGTATTCATCCTTTGTCCCTTGCTTTTGGGTTTAGCTCATTGAGATATTTAGACACATTCGACAGGGTGCATGTTTATTGTTTCCAGTTGCACAATCCACTGGCTATTTCCAACATGTACTCATGGAACACCATTGTCCGGTTTGCTACGATATGCTCTGGTACTCACATCATTTGGCAGGTACCACTATCATAAGCCAGGTATTGCCATCAATCGGCCGGATACTTCAATCGTCACCAATTTATGATCAGAGCCCCAGGTATTCGTACCAATGTCAGGTGTCCTACGAGGTGGCAAAGAAGTGCCTGGCTCCATTGTACCCAGTCAGCATAGCACGTCCACATTCTATTGGCCAAACAAAGACATGCACATCAGTTTGAACATTAAGCTTGCAGATGTCCTGCTGAAAGGTTTTTATTGCTAATTTCTCAACAAAATAAGTGATTGGTTTCAGGAAAATATGAAGGTTTGAGTCAGCAGCCCATGAAGACCCTCTATTAGTTGAGTGATAATTGAGTGTAAAGACTCTTCTTTCCAAGATGGCCGCCTGCTTTGTCATTGACATTTTTGACATCATGCAGTCACATAGAATATTGTAAAGTTCCCCCAATAATCCTTGTTTTTAGGTTAGAAATGTGTCATCAATGTCAGCACGGGAACACAAAGCTACCAAAATAATTGTCAAATTCTACTTGTGAAATAGTTTAAGATGAGAGCATCTCCCTGCCAAGCAAGTGGTATTCTAACCTCCACCCAGTGCTCTATGGCAAAGTCAAAGTGTAAATGCAAAACACAAATACAAACACTGATCGAAATACAAAAGTAATCGCATAGTAATCTCATAGGTTCCTTACAAGCTGAATGGGAAACAATGAGCCCCATTACAAGTTTGCAGGTCCGGTAACTTGGGTAACTACGGTACTGGCAAGCTTACTAGTACCGTAGTTACCATAGTTACCGGACCAGCAAACTACGAGTTCTTCTCGCGGGTGCCTTTTCACCCTCCAGGCGAGCTCTGGCAGGCGGACCGGCACCTGTGAGCAGAGCATATCGGATGCACCGGAACTATTCTGAATGGTGCCGGTGCACCCGGCCTCCTCATTCCCATTGAGCCCTATGTGGCTCAAATGGGAATGAGAAGTAAAAGTTTCCACCCCTGTCAATGGGGAAATACAGGGTCCGTCAGGGTTGTAATTGCCCTGTATTTCCCCATTACCAGGGGCCGGCAAAATGTGCATGTTTGACAGCAGCCTGCTGGTTTTACTGGCAAGGCTACCGCCAAACTTGTAATGAGGCCCAATGCCTTTAGCATGAACCATTGCCCCAGTATTGGCTTGTAACCTCAGCAAAAAAGATATGAGGATCACTCAGATTTGTGTTTCATAAGAAACTTGCTGGGGTACCCGGCATTGCCGTGTCCTGATCGAGTGGGCCTCATGTGCCCTGGAGGTTGTTACTCTTGTCCTCTTGTCGCAAGTCCTGCTTGAGTTTTCTCTAGTGTCTCATGTGCCCTGGAGGATATTACTCTTGTCCTCATGTCAGCAAGTCTTGCTTCAGTTTGTTCTGGCATCTCATTTGCCCTGGAGGAAGTTGCTCTTGTCCTCTGGTCAGCAAGCCGTGCTGCTGTTTGTCGTTGTGTTTCAGAAGCTCTTGATATTGATTATCGCTTTACATCAGATGGAGCTTTTCCAAGTGATGTTTGATTTTTGTGCGACATGTTTCAGTCACTCAATGGCTTCAGCACATTTGAGAAAATGTCCATGAAAGATTCATTGATTGTGCTCTCTTCTCATGAATGAACTTAAGTAAGCTGTAACCTTGCCATTTCTCATATTTGGAGTGGCGTGATAAAAATATGTTACTTTTTTATCTTTAATTCCCTTCAAAAATGCTTTAATAAACACTTTCGAACTGTATACAGTAGTAATACATGTCAAAGGAATTTCCAACACATTGAACATTTTGCCTCAGACACTTTTACAAATGTTGCCATATTCTAGTACCTACTGTAGTGAATCGGGGTGAGCATCAGTAATTGAGGGTGTCTAGGGAGTGAATTATTTGCATCCAAACATAGACTACGATCTTGCCACAGACAAAAGAGCAATCCATGCTAAATTTGGTAGAAGTAGGTTCTACGGTGTGGATTTGTGTAGCCGAACAAACATACACACACACACACATCCACATTTTCTTTTGCATATAGGATTTTAGCATCCAAACATAGACTACGACCTTGCCCCAGACAAAAGAGGAACCCATGCAAAAGTTGGTAGATGTGGGTTCAATGGTGGGGATTTGTGTAGCCGGACAAACACACAGACATACATTTAGCTTTATATATAAAGATGATAGGAAGGTGCTGGCATGTTTTACTGCAATGCATAACTAGAGCGCTGCAGAGCCAGCTCTCTTGGTGTGAAAGGCCTAGTAGTTTCTCCACACAGTTGCTGCCCACAGGAAGGAGAGCGCATCTTGCAAAAGTCAGCGACCACTTTTCATTATCTTTGATCATTTCCCCTCAGCTGAAGCAGTCTTTAGGGTGTCAAGTATGACGTTTTCGCAGGTGATCCCATTGATGTCTGTGGTAATGAAGACTATTTTTTGAGGATGTTGAAAGGTTGCTGGAAGGGTGATTCTATGGGAGGCATTTGGCTTGTTGGGAGGGTGGAATTAATGTCAGAATGTGTGACACCTGTCAGATGACAATGTTAAGAGTATGGGTATTAGTGCCAGAGTGAGGTTGGCTCAGAGGGGCTGTGCTCTCTGTGTGAGTCTCGTACAGTTGGCTTTGTGTGGCAGGTCTTCTCTTCAGCATGGCCACATCACCAGTGTCTGGCTTCACAGCATTCCTAGACTGAAAATCCTTGTTTCAGGAACCGGACCTCCTTTGCATCATTGGAATACAGGAGTCATATCTGCTGACCATCACTCTGCGAGGACCCAAGCATTTTCCAACAGAAGTCTTCAACAGACCATTATATGTGGAATGCAAGGTTACCAGCCCTGGATTGCCTTTGGAAGGGCTCCCGATCGACCACAGCAAAGTCCTCAGTGTGACATTCGTCCATGTCTGTAAAATGAGTCCCTCTTTTTATCATTGGGTTGTGCTCATTATCACTATGAGTGCCCAAGAGGGGATTCTAAGACCTAAATTATGAACTCGTCTTGTACATTGTTTCATTTGAGTAACTGAGTCCTAAAGTATGAACTCGCCTTGTACAATGTTTCATTTGAGTGACTGAGTCCTAAAGTATGAACTAGCCTTGTCCATTGTTTCATTTAAGTGACTGAGTCCTAAAGTATGAACTCACCTTGTCCATTGTTTCATTTGAGTGACTGAGTCCTAACTATGTACTCGCCTTGTCCATTATTTTATTTGAGTGACTGAGTACTAAAGTATGAACTCGCCTTGCCCATTGTTCCATTTGAGTGACTGAGTCCTAAAGTGTGAACTAGCCTTGTCCATTGTTTCATTTGAGTAACTGAGTCATAAACTATGTACTCGCCTTGTCCATTGTTTCATTTGAGTGAATGAGTCCTAAACTATGAACTCGCCTTGTCCATTGTTTCATTTGAGTGACTGAGTCCTAAAGTATGAACTTGCCTTGTCCATTGTTTCATTTGAGTGACTGCGTCCTAAAGAAGGAACTTGCCTTGTCCATTGGTTCAGTTGAGTGAATGAGTCCTAAACTATGAACTGGCCTTGTCCATTGTTTCATTTGAGTGACTGAGACCTAAAGTATGAACTCGCCTTGTCCATTGTTTCATTTGAGTGACTGAGTCCTAAAGTATGAACTTGCCTTGTCCATTGTTTAATTTGAGTGACTGCGTCCTAAAGAAGGAACTTGCCTTGTCCATTGGTTCAGTTGAGTGAATGAGTCCTAAACTATGAACTGGCCTTGTCCATTGTTTCATTTGAGTGACTGAGTCCTAAAGTATGAACTCGCCTTGTCCATTGTTTCATTTGAGTGACTGAGTCCTAAAGTATGAACTTGCCTTGTCCATTGTTTCATTTGAGTGACTGCGTCCTAAAGAAGGAACTTGCCTTGTCCATTGGTTCAGTTGAGTGAGTGAGTCCTAAACTATGAACTGGCCTTGTCCATTGTTTCATTTGAGTGACTGAGTCCTAAAGTATGAACTCGCCTTGTCCATTGTTTCATTTGAGTGACTGAGTCCTAAAGTATGAACTTGCCTTGTCCATTGTTTCATTTGAGTGACTGCGTCCTAAAGAAGGAACTTGCCTTGTCCATTGGTTCAGTTGAGTGAATGAGTCCTAAACTATGAACTGGCCTTGTCCATTGTTTCATTTGAGTGACTGAGTCCTAAAGTATGAACTCGCCTTGTCCATTGTTTCATTTGAGAGACTGAGTCCTAAAGTATGAACTTGCCTTGTCCATTGTTTCATTTGAGTGACTGCGTCCGAAAGGAGGAACTTGCCTTGTCCATTGGTTCAGTTGAGTGAATGAGTCCTAAACTATGAACTGGCCTTGTCCATTGTTTCATTTGAGTGACTGAGTCCTAAAGTATGAACTTGCCTTGTCCATTGTTTCATTTGAGTGACTGCGTCCTAAAGAAGGAACTTGCCTTGTCCATTGGTTCAGTTGAGTGAATGAGTCCTAAACTATGAACTGGCCTTGTCCATTGTTTCATTTGAGTGACTGAGTCCTAAAATATGAACTTGCCTTGTCCATTGTTTCATTTGAGTGACTGTGTCCTAAAGAAGGAACTTGCCTTGTCCATTGGTTCAGTTGAGTGAATGAGTCCTAAACTATGAACTGGCCTTGTCCATTTTTTCATTTGAGTGACTGAGTCCTAAAGTATGAACTCGCCTTGTCCATTGTTTCATTTGAGTGACTGAGTCCTAAAGTATGAACTTGCCTTGTCCATTGTTTCATTTGAGTGACTGTGTCCTAAAGAAGTAACTTGCCTTGTCCATTGGTTCAGTTGAGTGAATGAGTCCTAAACTATGAACTGGCCTTGTCCATTGTTTCATTTGAGTGACTGAGTCCTAAAGTATGAACTCGCCGTGTCCATTGTTTCATTTGAGTGACTGAGTCCTAAAGTATGAACTTGCCTTGTCCATTGTTTCATTTGAGTGACTGCGTCCTAAAGAAGGAACTTGCCTTGTCCATTGGTTCAGTTGAGTGAATGAGTCCTAAACTATGAACTGGCCTTGTCCATTGTTTCATTTGAGTGACTGAGTCCTAAAGTATGAACTTGCCTTGTCCATTGTTTCATTTGAGTGACTGCGTCCTAAAGAAGGAACTTGCCTTGTCCATTGGTTCAGTTGAATGAATGAGTCCTAAACTATGAACTGGCCTTGTCCATTGTTTCATTTGAGTGACTGAGTCCTAAAGTATGAACTCGCCTTGTCCATTGTTTCATTTGAGTGACTGAGTCCTAAACTATGAACTTGCCTTGTCCATTGTTTCATTTGAGTGACTGCGTCCTAAAGAAGGAACTTGTCTTGTCCATTGGTTCAGTTGAGTGAATGAGTCCTAAACTATGAACTGGCCTTGTCCATTGTTTCATTTGAGTGACAGAGTCCTAAAGTATGAACTCGCCTTGTCCATTGTTTCATTTGAGTGACTGAGTCCTAAAGTATGAACTTGCCTTGTCCATTGTTTCAATTGAGTGACTGCGTCCTAAAGAAGGAACTTGCCTTGTCCATTGGTTCAGTTGAGTGAATGAGTCCTAAACTATGAACTTGCCTTGTCCATTGTTTCATTTGAGTGACTGAGTCCTAAAGAAGGAACTGGCCTTGTCCATTGTTTCATTTGAGTGACTGAGTCCTAAAGTATGAACTGGCCTTGTCCATTGTTTCATTTGAGTGACTGCGTCCTAAAGAAGGAACTGGCCTTGTCCATTGTTTCATTTGAGTGACTGAGTCCTAAAGCATGAACTTGCCTTGTCCATTGTTTCATTTGAGTGACTAAGTCCTAAAGTATGAACTTGCCTTGTCCATTGTTTCATTTGAGTGACTGCGTCCTAAAGAAGGAACTGGCCTTGTCCATTGTTTCATTTGAGTGACTGAGTCCTAAAGTATGAACTTGCCTTGTCCATTGTTTCATTTGAGTGACTGAGTCCTAAAGTATGAACTGGCCTTGTCCATTGTTTCATTTGAGTGACTGCGTCCTAAAGTATGAACTTGCCTTGTCCATTGTTTCATTTGAGTGACTGAGTCCTAAAGTATGAACTGGCCTTGTCCATTGTTTCATTTGAGTGACTGAGTCCTAAAGTATGAACTGGCCTTGTCCATTGTTTCATTTGAGTGACTGCGTCCTAAAGTATGAACTCGCCTTGTCCATTGTTTCATTTGAGTGACTCTGTCCTAAAGTATGAACTCGCCTTGTCCATTGTTTCATTTGAGTGACTGAGTCCTAAAGAAGGAACTGGCCTTGTCCATTGTTTCATTTGAGTGACTGAGTCCTAAAGTATGAACTTGCCTTGTCCATTGTTTCATTTGAGTGACTGCGTCCTAAAGAAGGAACTTGCCTTGTCCATTGGTTCAGTTGAGTGAATGAGTCCTAAACTATGAACTGGCCTTGTCCATTGTTTCATTTCAGTGACTGAGTCCTATGATCCCTCTCATGTGTGAACTGTGAATGTTACCAAAATAAAGTTACTGGTTTACTTTCATTTTGTGGTTGACACCTAAAGATGCTTCTAAATACTTTTTTGAACTTCAGTACACACTTATGACCTGTACAAAAACATTTACCTACTTCGTACAAGCTATATACAGTTTTGTCATAATAACCATAAAATGATAAAAAAGCCACTCTACCCAGTTTAGACAAACCCAGCACTAAAAAAGTAGCCACCAATACACCCTCCAACCTGTTCACATTTTCTCAAGTTTCAATCTATGAGGTTGAAAACGTTATTCTATCGCTTAAACCGTCTAACTGCAAATGAGACAGTTGCCCAGCCCAGATCATCAAAGACGCGGCTAGAGACCTCTCATCCTTCATAACTAAACTGTTCAATTCCTCATTTACTTCTGGCACTGTCCCCGTTAACTTAAAAGAATCTTGGGTCCAACCCCTGCTGAAAAAACAGACCCTAGATCCCTCAATCCCTACCAACTACAGGCCTATTACCACTGTGCCTTTTTTACTGAAAATCCTCTCAAAGTGGCCTACCTAAAAATTCAGGAATACTTGGAGTCAAATTACCTTCTCGGCACCCGACAATCGGGCTTCAGACCCCGACACGGTACTGAGACAGCTCTAATAGACTTAAAAACACAGATTGACGAACTGAAGGACAAGGCAAAAACAGCCCTGTTATTACTCCTTGACCTTTCGGCCGTATTCAATCTGGTGAACCACCAAGTGCTCTGTAACCATCTGGCATCAGCAACACACTTTACACATAGTGCCATCATCTGGATTAGATCCTTCCTTAATAACAGGAGCATGCGAGTCGTCTCACCTCTTGCGGCTGCCGACCCCATCCCTACAACATGTGGGGTCCCACAAGGCTCCTGTGTTTCCCCCACTCTATATAATATATTCACAAAGCCACTGTTCGATGACCCAGATCATCTGGGTGTCACCTACACTAACTATGCAGATGACACTAAGATCCTCATACCCCTTTCGGGCGACTATGACAGAGACCTGACTTTGGTGAATAAAATATACCTCATCATTCAGGCCTGGAGGGCCACACATGGCCTCTGTCTGAATGATGACAAGACTGAGTTGCTAATATTGAGATCAAAATCCAACCTCAACAAACTTGAGCAAAACTATACCACCTTCAACATTGACTGCAACTCCATCAATATGGCAAGAGTGGTAAACAACCTAGGTTTCTACTTAAACTCTACCCTCACTCTAAATAAACAAGTCAGCTCCCTGGCTACCTCCCCAGCCTACACATGTAAGCTGATCAGAGCATGCAGACCATTCTTGTCGAAGGTAAGTTGCACCACCCTCGCGAGAGCACTTATCCTATCCAAATTGTATTATTGTAATGCTCTCTATCTAGGGGCCAACAAATACCTCATGAATAAAATCCAAACCCTGCAAAATAATGCCTTAAGAACCGCTCTCGGTATATCCAAGAGAGAGCACATCTCACAACTAAGAAGACACACGAAATGGCTCAACACTAAAGATAAAATCGTGCTCAAAACATTATCCCTAACACAAATGTCTTAACCATGCAGCCCCTACTTACCTTTCTGAGAGAATTAACAAACACACCCTGACCCGCCCTACTAGAACCCTCAACTCAGCATGACTTGTGGTACCCAGATTCAAGCTAAAAAAGGCAGGGAGAACCAGCTTCCCGGTCATGGCAGCCCAAGCCTGGAATGCCCTGCCATCACATATGAGAGCAGACCAACTCTTTTATATATTCAGGCGCAATGTTATAAATTGGCTCATCAACAAAGACACCCATGGCCAGCCATAGTCTTGCATTCATCAGAACACACTAGAAACTGACTTCCCTCTAGCTGATCGATGCACAAGTTGCTTATGAAGTCTCCTACCGCCTCTTATATATATGCTTATTCATATGTGTTTAATGTATTTTTCTACCTTACATTTTTGTATATTACTGTCATTCCATTCTATGTACATGCTGTATCTAAGTTGAAAGTATTCTTATAACTCACTCACCATGTAAAAGTGCACAGATAGCCTTGGGTCGGGTGTGCCATTCAAATAAATAAACAAACAAACAAACAAATAAACGTCTTTATGGACACCCTATTATGGTAACATGAACTCTTGTGTAACCTCCTCTCCTGAAAGTTCACCTTAACACCTCAATAAACTGCCTACCTATGTTAAGTAGGGTGCACTCACGCCCATAATGCTGAGCTGAGACAATGGGCCTCATTACACGGTAGGCGGTAAGGGTTTACCGGTACCGGTATTTTAGCGGTACCGGTAAACCCTTACCGCCTTACTACGAGGTCCCTTTGCGGGTTGGGAATTTAACGCCTGCTTTTTGCAGGCGTTAAAATCCAACCCGCAAAGGGACCAGGGAGCTAATTACGGTACCGCAATTTGCGGTGCCGTAATTAGCACCTTCCCCACTCCCATTATGCCCTATGGGGCAAAAATGGGAATGGGGAAGGGCAATGGGGGAAGGGGGAATTACCGCCCCGCCAACCTTAGAATAGGGCGGTAATTCCCCTTTCCACCAAGGCGGTGCCGGTATTTTACCGCACCTTGGTCCACCGCCATCCGTGTAATGAGGCCCAATGTGCCCCAACAAGTGCCCAAGTGCCACCTTTCAGCCAGTGGCTTTCAGAGGATCGAGTTGCTCTCCCTGAGGAAAGTCCTACAGTTTAAGGACTGAAACCTGTTATGTCCCCTAACCTGCATTCTTTGTATGATAAAGCATTGGCTCCTGAGTGCTCATTCTTTAATGGGAATCGTAGCTGTTCCGTGTGTTTTCATTTAATAGGTTTAATTGAGGTTTCTTTGGAAATATTTTGTGCCTTCTAAAATTACTATTTTTGGTGAACATTATTATATTTTTATATCTTTAAGAACAGAAAGTATTTTGTGCTGTTTTCGATCTTGTCATTGAAAGTGTATGCAAGCCATGTCCCCCGCCCACACACAGGGGACACTGGGGGTTCCTGTAGACCAGCCCTGCCACTCTGCACTTGCATCTCCTAAAGACAGGAGAGCAGACCCTGACTGTAGCCATCCTGTCCTTGATTCCCCCTGAGTGGGGATTACAGCCTCCGGAGGACAAGAGGAGCTGAATCTCCCTGTTCTGCTGCAGCGCACCGGTCACACCATGTTCACCACCTATAGAACTAGAGGGAACATGCCGGACTGGCTTTTGCGCTCCTCCACCCATCCAAACTATACTGCCTACATCTTGAACCGGCTAAGCCAGTCACCTGCTAGGCTCGAATCAACTGCTCAGCAACAGGACCTAATCCGCACCACTGGAGAGTCACACGACAACTATGGCCGGGCGTTGCAACCATGGCTCAAACTAACTAGCCCTCAAACAGCCGTTTTACTGACCCACACATTGGAGCACCCAGATCACCAATTCAATGACTGTTGCCCGCGGGAACAACCCACTGGAGTGTTATTCATCAACCCTTACTTGTGGCTAAAACCCAACTCTGCCTGACCCAACCTCGAAGAGATCCTGGGGAATGCCCAACCTAGCCCCCTTTGAAACACAATCGTCCTTGCTCAATGCCCACTTGCTGCATCCACTTGCTGCATCCACACAATCCACTGTGCCTGAACTGAGCTTGATCTGCTCACATCAACATTTGACACTGCGTTCGATACTGTCAACCTACCAAAGAAAAGAAACCAGTTACTGTTGGCCTCAGTCCACTTGGGCCCTAGAGACTGGTTAGGTCACTATTGCACCTTAGTTCACCGGAAGACATATCCTTTTTGTGGTTGGTATTTTGTCTGTCAGCCCTGTACTCACACTCAGAGCGCTACTTCCTTCAGTCTGTTGCATCTTCTCTGTTCTTCCACAGGGGGGGAATTTTCATACAGTGTTTTCTATTTAGTTCTATTGCAGATGGTGTAATGTTATATCAAAGGATATTTATACTGCACACTATCACCACCGGAGTGGTCCCCTGGCGCTCTGGCGGATCTGAAAAGCAAGAGGGTAAGGTAAATTAGTAGGAATGAGCAGTTTAGGTGTGTATTTCGGTTGGTTGCCGTCGTGAGCTGTTGTGTGAGGCTATGTATGTTTTTTTGTTGTTGCAGTGCAATGAAGTTTGAGCAGTTTGATGTGCTGTAGAGGTATGGTTGTGTTTAGTTCAGAGTTTGAGAGGTGTAGGCAGAGAGATTAGTTTTTTAGTAGGCTTGGTTAGTGACATCACTATCTTGATGTATGATAATCTGCACAGTTCAGTATAGATGTAACGGATGCTAATCTCCACAGTTCTATCTAGATGTGACTCATGCTAAACTGCACAATTCTATCTAGATGTGACGCATGCTAATCTTCACAGTTCTGTCTCGATGTGACGTATGCTAATCTCCACAATTTTGTCTAGATGTGAGGCATGCTAATCTCCACAATTCTGTCTAGATGTGATGGACGCTAATCTCCACAATTCTATCTAGATATGACGCAGGCTAATAATTGCAATACTGTCTAGATCTGATGCATGCTAATCTGCACAATTCTGTCTAGATGTGACACACGCTAATCTCCACAATTCTGTCTAGCTGTGAGGCATCCTAATCTCCATAATTCTGCCTAGATGTGATGCATGATTATCTCCACAATTCTGTCTAGCTGTGAGGCATCCTAATCTCCATAATTCTGTCTAGATGTGATGCATGATTATCTCCACAATTCTGTCTAGCTGTGAGGGATGCTAATCTCCACAATTCTGTCTAGCTGTGACACATGTGAATCTCGACAATTCTGTCTAGATGTGATGCATGCTCATCTCCACAATTGTATCTAGATGTGACACATGCTAGTATCCACAATTCTGTCTAGATCTGATGCATGCCAATATCCACAATTTTGTCTAGATGGGATGGATACTAGTGTCCCCAATTCTGTCTAGCTCTGAGGCATGCTTATCTCCACAATTCTGTCTAGCTGTGACGCATGCTAATCTCGACAATTCTGTCTAGATGTGACGCATTCTAATCTCAACAATTCGGTCAAGATCTGATGCATGCTCATCTCCACAATTGTATCTAGATGCTAATCTCCACAATTCTGTCTAGATGTGATGCATGATTATCTCCACAATTCTGTCTAGCTGTGAGGCATGCTAATCTCTACAGTTCTATCTAGATGTGACGGATGCAAATCTCCACAATTCTATCTAGATGTGACACAGGCTAATAATTGCAATACATTCTAGATCTGACACACGCGACTCTACACAATTCTGTCTAGCTGTGACGCATCCTAATCTCCAAAATTCTGTCTAGATGTGATGCATGCTCATCTCCACAATTGTATCTAGAGGTGACGCATGCTAATCTCCCCAATTCTGTCTAGATCTGATGCATGCTAATCCCGAAAATTCTGTCTAGATGTGATGCATGCTAATCTCCACAATCCTTTGTAGATGGGATGGATAATAGTCTCCCCAATTCTGTCTAGCTCTGAGGTATGCTAATCTCCACAATTCTGTCTAGCTGTGATGCATGCTAATCTCGACAATTCTGTCTAGCTGTGACGCATGCTAATCTCGACAATTCTGTCTCGATGTGACGTATGCTAATCTCCACAGTTCTATCTAGATGTGACGCATGCTAATCTCCACAGTTCTATCTAGATGTGATGCATGCTAATCTCCACAATTCTTTGTAGATGGGATGGATAATAGTCTCCCCAATTCTGTCTAGCTCTGAAGCATGCTAATCTCCACAATTCTGTCTAGCTGTGATGCATGCTAATCTCGACAGTTCTGTCTAGATGTGACGCATGCTAATCTCCACAATTCTGTCTAGATGTGACAGATGCGAATCTCCACAGTTCTATCTAGATGTGACACGGGCTAATAATTGCAATACATTCTAGATCTGACACACGCTACTCTCCACAATTCTTTCTAGCTGTGACGCATCCTAATCTCCACAATTCTGTCTAGATGTGATGCATGCTCATCTCCACAATTGTATCTAGAGGTGACGCATGCTAATCTCCACAATTCTGTCTAGCTGTGATGCATGCTAATCTCGACAATTCTGTCTAGATGTGACGCATGCTAGTCTCCCCAATTCTGTCTAGCTCTGAGGCATGCTAATCTCCACAATTCTGTCTAGATGTGACGCATGCTAATCTCCACAATTCTGTCTAGATTTGACGCATGCTAAACTCCACACTTCTATCTAGATGTGACGCATGCTAATCTCCACAATTCTGTCTAGCTGTGAGGCATCCTAATCTCCATAATTCTGTCTAGATGTGATGCATGATTATCTCCACAATTCTGTCTAGCTGAGAGGGATGCTAATCTCCACAATTCTGTCTAGCTGTGACACATGTGAATCTCGACAATTCTGTCTAGATGTGATGCATGCTCATCTCCACAATTGTATCTAGATGTGACACATGCTAATATCCACAATTCTGTCTAGATCTGATGCATGCCAATATCCACAATTTTGTCTAGATGGGATGGATACTAGTGTCCCCAATTCTGTCTAGCTCTGAGGCATGCTTATCTCCACAATTCTGTCTAGCTGTGACGCATGCTAATCTCGACAATTCTGTCTAGATGTGACGCATTCTAATCTCAACAATTCGGTCAAGATCTGATGCATGCTCATCTCCACAATTGTATCTAGATGCTAATCTCCACAATTCTGCCTAGATGTGATGCATGATTATCTCCACAATTCTGTCTAGCTGTGAGGCATCCTAATCTCCATAATTCTGTCTAGATGTGATGCATGATTATCTCCACAATTCTATCTAGCTGAGAGGGATGCTAATCTCCACAATTCTGTCTAGCTGTGACACATGTGAATCTCGACAATTCTGTCTAGATGTGATGCATGCTCATCTCCACAATTGTATCTAGATGTGACACATGCTAATATCCACAATTCTGTCTAGATCTGATGCATGCCAATATCCACAATTTTGTCTAGATGGGATGGATACTAGTGTCCCCAATTCTGTCTAGCTCTGAGGCATGCTTATCTCCACAATTCTGTCTAGCTGTGACGCATGCTAATCTCGACAATTCTGTCTAGATGTGACGCATTCTAATCTCAACAATTCGGTCAAGATCTGATGCATGCTCATCTCCACAATTGTATCTAGATGCTAATCTCCACAATTCTGCCTAGATGTGATGCATGATTATCTCCACAATTCTGCCTAGATGTGACGCATGCTAATCTCCACAGTTCTATCTAGATGTGACGGATGCGAATCTCCACAATTCTATCTAGATGTGACACAGGCTAATAATTGCAATATATTCTAGATCTGACACACGCTACTCTCCACAATTCTGTCTAGCTGTGACGCATCCTAATCTCCACAATTCTGTCTAGATGTGATGCATGCTCATCTCCACAATTGTATCTAGAGGTGACGCATGCTAATCTCCACAATTCTGTCTAGATCTGATGCATGCTAATCCCGAAAATTCTGTCTAGATGTGATGCATGCTAATCTCCACAATTCTTTGTAGATGGGATGGATAATAGTCTCCCCAATTCTGTCTAGCTCTGAGGTATGCTAATCTCCACAATTCCGTCTAGCTGTGACGCATGCTAATCTCGACAATTCTGTCTAGCTGTGACGCATGCTAATCTCGACAATTCTGTCTCGATGTGACGTATGCTAATCTCCACAGTTCTATATAGATGTGACGCATGCTAATCTCCACAGTTCTATCTAGATGTGATGCATGCTAATCTCCGGAATTCTTTGTAGATGGGATGGATAATAGTCTCCCCAATTCTGTCTAGCTCTGAGGCATGCTAATCTCCACAATTCTGTCTAGCTGTGATGCATGCTAATCTCGACAATTCTGTCTAGATGTGACGCATGCTAATCTCCACAATTCTGTCTAGATGTGACGGATGCGAATCTCCACAATTCTATCTAGATGTGACACAGGCTAATAATTGCAATACATTCTAGATCTGACACACGCTACTCTCCACAATTCTGTCTAGCTGTGACGCATCCTAATCTCCACAATTCTGTCTAGATGTGATGCATGCTCATCTCCACAATTGTATCTAGAGGTGACGCATGCTAATCTCCACAATTCTGTCTAGATCTGATGCATGCTAATCCCGAAAATGATGTCTAGATGTGATGCATGCTAATCTCCACAATTCTTTGTAGATGGGATGGATAATAGTCTCCCCAATTCTGTCTAGCTCTAAGGTATGCTAATCTCCACAATTCTGTCTAGCTGTGACGCATGCTAATCTCCACACTTCTGTCTAGATGTGACGCATGCTAATCTCGACAATTCTGTCTAGCTGTGACGCATGCTAATCTCGACAATTCTGTCTAGATGTGACGCATGCTAATCTCGACAATTCTGTCTAGCTGTGACGCATGCTAATCTCCACAATTCTGTCTAGATTTGACGAATGCTAATCTCCACAATTCTGTCTAGCTGTGACGCATGCTAATCTCCACACTTCTATCTAGATGTGACGCATGCTAATCTCCACAATTCTGTCTAGCTGTGACACATGCTAATCTCGACAATTCTGTCTAGATGTGACGCATGCTAATCTCCACAATTCTGTCTAGATGCTTATTTTTCCAGAAACTTTCTTGGACACTGCCTTTATTTTGGACTGTGCTACTGTGCTGTTTGTGCTGCTACTAGACCACATTCAGACCCCTCTGAACAGTACATCCATCCCTCTGCCCACATTACCACAAACAGCGGAGGTATATCTCTTTGCTGTCCCTGTTTTACCTTAAGGATTGCGTTGGCTCCTGGTTTGCAAAAAAGGGTAAGGGCTGATTTGTCACTTTTACCCTTACTCATCGTCACAGCATCACCATTCTACGAAGTGGCATGTGGCACAGGTCTCCGAGGAATTCCCATTCATTTATTGAATTCACTTTTAATGTAATGTTTTAATATAGTGCCAACATACCATCAGAGAATGTTGAGGCACTTCAAGATGAGGAAGAAGAGAAATAAATATCATAATGTAGGGAAGTGAAGGCAGTGGCAGCAAACATTGAGGGTTGTGCATGGCTGGGAATGCAAATGGCGGGTGCTGCAGCCCGGCATCAGACTGCATGAACAATGTCCAATCCTGTGCCAGCTTTACACCTCCCTAAAACCAGCCAATGCGGAGAAGCACCCCAGGCAAGCCCTGACCAGAATCCATCTGTAGAAATTCCTACGATGGCTTCTTTAAATTAAACTGTCACCGATTGGCAGCGGGGGCGGCCGGACGTCTGCCACAGCCAACCGATAAAGTGATGGCGCATCGTGCGCTTTCCTCCCAGACCCCAGCAAGGAAAGAGGCATCTCCCCTGGGGTTTGCGGGCCTGAGTGAGAAATCCCTGGACTGCAGTTGCAATTAAAAGGGTAATTTTGTGCAAATCCTCCTGACCTCAGGCAGTGGTCAGACATGTGTTCTTCAAGCAGCGGTGGGGCCGCATACACAGACGGTTGCTGTAATCGGTGCATTGCACGGGGGGGGGTCCAACCTCTTCCCAAAGATGAGTGGGATGGGGAGCAAACTCTTGCTACACATCGCCACACATCACTGCACGTGTTTGACCTGGCCTTTGCTTGGCAAGAGTCATGCGCTTGCCTTTTAACTTTAACAGCACAGCTCCTTTCCTTTATGAGGTGGCAGCACAGGTGTTAAATGCAGAGAGGGGATTAGCTGCACGTGGCTGACCGGGCCTCGCTGCTGGGCGTAATGTCTGCACGCACTCACGTGCCTTGCACTGCAGCGCATTAGACCTCTGAAGAGAACGTAGAGGGCTTGTGCATTTCTGCAACGCAAGCTGTGGCCTACGCTGAGCTTGCATTAACGTCACTCAGGCCCGCTAGGATCCGAGCTCGGATTAGGAGCCGGCCTTGGAAAGAGCGGAGCCGGCCCATACTTTGCAGAGCTTGGTTT
Source organism: Ambystoma mexicanum (assembly GCF_040938575.1). NCBI lineage: Eukaryota > Metazoa > Chordata > Amphibia > Caudata > Ambystomatidae > Ambystoma > Ambystoma mexicanum. The sequence continues at coordinate 1,616,613,412 of NC_090937.1, forward strand.
GCTTGGAAAGCCAATTAAATGGGTCATCTTGCGAGTTTGGCTGTGTCACTTCCTTACCACCGCCTTGTTGCTGGTAAAGGAATTACTTGTACTGCACCCGTTTAATTTTAAAATGGAGGATATACTTCCAGCATAATGATGTCACGAAATCCTCCAATTTAAAGTAAATAATCAGTGGTATTAGCACGGTGGAATTACCGCTCGCGTTACTTCTGTCATATACCCCACATATGAGGATTTTCACCCACCCTCAGCAAGGGTAATACTGTGGTAAACCCACAGCACTAGTGACGATAAATGAGTGTGGCCGAAATGTGGTGGATTTACCGCTGAATTACCACCAAACTCGTAGTGAGGCCCCATGTGTCTGTCTTCTGTAGCGTCTTGTGTGCGGTACTCCAGCGCATAACCTGGTCTGAGGCAAGACACTCTCTGAGGCCACACAGACTCGGATGTCAACAACATTTGCAGGTGAAGCTTTGTAGCAGGTTAAAAAAATATTACTAAAATCAATCGGGATTCAGTATTTCTATGACTGATCCCCCCATTCTACATTTTTATGTGCCAATGCCATTTAACACATGTGTGCACAATGTTCCGTTCTCTGCAGTGGGCAAGCTAAACGCGCCCAAAGGTGATCGTTCGTTTGATTCCGGCTGGTCTCACGCGACCTTTTATGCTTCATATGTTCAAAAATTGAGCTGCACTTGTTTAAGTCCCTGGTATAGATCACTACGCTAGTACCTCTGGTGTGCTACACGCAGTCTTTGTCCCGCCCACATGGGCAGTCCAGCACCGAAATGCTATGGCAATTCCCCTTTGAACAAGAGCTCCAACAGGAACCCCATACACGTGTTCCAGCCTTGTTGTGCATCATCAGAGAGGTGAAGCTCTGTCTCTCTAAGCACAGTGAGCAGGGAGTCCACGTCTGGTTGCCCCCAGGTAACCTAGGGTGACCAACCCCAAGTTCCTTCAAAGAATTTAAAAAAGGTAACAGGCGCCCCTCTCTCGGAAGAACAAGGCATGATAACCTGTTCAGTGGTTGTTAACCACATTGAGAGTTCGCAGCCATCTGCTTTTTGCTCACTGTACCTTTCACAGATGGTAAATATCCATTTGCATATCAGTCTTTGTCCCGCCCACATGGGCAGTCCAGCACCAAAATGCTATGGCAATTCCTCTCTGAACAAGAGTACCAACAGCAACCCCATGCACATGTTTCAGCCTTGTTGGGCATCATCAGTGAGGTGAAGCTCTGTCTCTCTAAGCACAGTGAGCAGGGAGTCCACGTCTGGTTGCCCCCAGGTAACATAGGGTGACCAACCCCAAGTTCCTTCAAAGAATTAAAAAAAAGGTAGCAGGCGCCACTCTCTCGGAAGAACAAGGCATGATAACCTGTTTAGTGGTTGTTACCCACATTGAGAGTTCGCAGCCATCTGCTTTTTGCTCACTGTACCTTTCACAGATGGGAAATATCCATTTGCATATCAGTCTTTGTCCTGCCCACATAGTGAGGCCCAACAAGGCTGAAACACGTGTATGGAGTTGCTTTTGGTACTCTTGTTCAGAGAGGAATTGCCATAGCATTTCGGTGCTGGACTGCCCTTGTGGGCGGGACAAAGACTGATATGCAAATGGATATTTCCGATCTGTGAAAGGTACAGTGAGCAAAAAGCGTGTGCTGCAAACTCATCTCAGAACAGGTTATCATGCCATGTTCTTTCTGGAGAGGAGTGCCTGCTACCCTTTTTGAAATATTTGAAAGGAACTTGGGGTTGCTCAGAATTTGACGTCTTCTCATAAGATTTGTAATACGTTTCTTGCCAAGAGCATGTCAATTTTGATTAAAATAAAATACGTTTTATATATTCCGTTCGCCACACACTACTTTGTAAATTTTTTCAGGACTTTAGTGTGGCTCATTTTAGGAAGGTGGAAAAAAGACATGGGGGGTAATTCCGACCCTGGCGGTAGGGGGTTAATGGCACCTGTAAGGATGCCGGTGCTGTTAACCCCCTACCGCCCTATTATGAGGTCCCTTAGCGGGTCCCTCTAAGAGTGGCTGGTTTACCAGCCGCCCTTAGCGGGAGCCGTTAACGGACCATGGAGCTAATAATAGGCCTGCTATTTGCGGCCCCGTTATTTGCTCCTTCCCCATTCCCGTTGAGCCCTATGGGGGCTCAAATGGGAATGGGGAATGGTTTTCTGAATGGGGATTTACCGGGTCCTCCAAGGTTGGAATGACCCAGTAAGTCCCCATTCAGAGAACCCGGACCCCCATAGATATTTTGTTTCGCAACATATCCCATTTCTCTTCTTTATATAAACACATGTTTTTGTACACAGCCAGTAGAGAAAGGTGATACCCACTTCAGTGGGTGACTCTGGGTTTGATATCAGTATTTATAAACCCCACCCCGCACTGCAAACACATCTCATAAACTATGCCCAAATTGCCAGGGTTGACTCAGTTACCCTGTCAATCAATTACAGAACACAACACTGAAAAATGATAGAATATGTTATGTTGTATATAACTGTTTATATAAATGTTTGAGTGAGGCATATATATTGGTTCACGCTTCTCCCCATACGTATGCATTCTTGTATTTTCATCACTGACACAATGAAAGAGGAGAGAATAAAACATGACTTTCTCAACTTTAAGCAAAGCTTTAAATGTCTTTCACAATCCCCATTTGACACTCCTTTCTCACCTCATACAAATCTTTCACCCAGCCTACTTAAACATTGATCGTATACCTCCCCACTATCTCTGCTCTTCCCCATTCCTATCACATCATTCAGATCTCTCTACCATCCACCTGCCCCCTCTGTGCTTCTATCCTAGTATATACTTTCTCTCATAATCCTGATCCTTCTTTCTAGCTCTCTTCGTTTTTCCACTCCAGGTCAACCTTCTTGTCCTGTGTAGACTTGTTGTCTATACCTGTCACTCCTATGTAGCCTACATCCTACTAACCTTTTGCTTCTCCCTCCACTCACTCTATCCCTCCTCTCTCCTTCCTGTCACTCACCTTCCTTCTCTCACGCTTATGCTATCCTTTCTCACATGTCCATCCCCTCTCTGTTCTGTCTTTTCTCTACCACTGAATCTGTGACTATTTGTCTTGCCCTTTTTTTACCACACACTGTCTCACCATGTCTCTCACCTCCAGAGGCGTAGCCAGAATTGTCTTACAAGTGGGGCCTGAAGCTAATGTAGTTGGGCCCACTGCAGTGACATTAACATCTGTAAATGACCACAAAGTGCTGCTGACTGGGCATTTACATATTTTGGGTGGGCCTTGCGCGCTCAGGCCATACCCTGTCTTTGCATCTTCTCAACTCCCTTCCTGTTCTCTCTTCCCACTTCTCTGGACTCTCTCTCTTCTCACTCACCTTCCATGCCTCTCCTTATAGCTTCACCATTATCTCGCTGCCTCTCTTTGCCTTCCACTATGTCCTGTTTCCCTTCTCTCTCCATCCCCCGGTTCCCCTTCTTTGCCTCTGCCTCCCCTCTCCACCATGCCTGTACCAATCTCTGTCCTGTCATTTCTTGCATCTCTCTCCGGGTGTTAACTCCTCTCATGCTCTATTGCTCAACTTCATTGTCTGTGCCTCCTTTTCTATGTTTCATCTTTTCCCTTCCCCTCTCTGATCTTCCAGCACATCTCCATTGTTCTCCTCTCTCTATTTGGTCTATTTCCACTTTGATCCCTTGCTACATCGTCACTCTCCTTAGCTCCTCTGTCTACACTCTGTTTTGCGTTTCTCTACCCCTCTCTCTCGCCCTCCTTCTAGCACTCTCTCCACCATGGGCTCACTCCTGTCCTTCCCATCTTCCCTCTTGCTCGCTTTCTTTCTTATAATTGTTTTGTGCATATAGTTTATTAAAACTTTTAAACAGTATCTTAACTACAAAATATCTTCCTAAATTACATAGCACTTCAACAAATACATAAACCCGCAAAAAATACATACCCACTATAAAATGAAGGATTTAAAGCTCTGCAATCCTAAATCATTTCCAAATACCTAGGCCTTACATATACAAAGTTCCATATCTAGCAAAACTAAAATAAGTGCTATTTACCAGACTCCCAGGGTCACACTCAATAATTCCCCTGAGCAATAGAATCGTACACATTTTCCACTGAGGCCTAGTGAATCGTTATTAACATTTGTATCAACGCTATCGTAGTCACTGTAGAATCCCTTCCCATCAGCCATACCCAAAATCCTTCACTCCGAATCACACTAGGATCATCTGAATCCGTGATTTGTTTTTTAAACTGATACTCTTGGGCAATGCGTCCGCACAATCTTGTCTTATGTCTTAAACTCCTTACCTCTCCCCAATCTCTCTCCTTGATCATACGTTTTGTCATGTGTGGTGTGAAATAACCGATACCGGCTTACAGGTGCATATCACATTGCATACTAGTGCTTGTAATCCTGCATGTAAAATGTATACAGGAATTCAAACGTATGTGCTAAAATGCCCAACTCCAGAAGAAGATATGATTAACTGTTTCAGCGTATTTTTAAGCACCAAGAAGGTGCATGAAGTTTTGAGGCTTGTGGGAAAAGTGGCTAGTGGTTTGCAAGCAAAACTAGCTTTAGTTGACGTTAGAATCTACATGCTAAGCAGTTACTCTGCATTCAGATTACTGCCACATGATAGAGCCTACTGGAATCACAAGCTCCTCACAACACTTCTAAGATGGCTGCTACCTCCGGCCGACACTAGGACGGCACCGCTGAGTCCCTTCTCCAGCCTTCCACATTGTGATTGGGCTACACAGCACTCTTGTGGCCTATCAGTATGCCGACAGACTTTAGCCATCCCCCCTCATCAAAAGGCCCACAGCTAAGGCCCCTTCTGAGCCGGTCTGGGCTAGGCGGGCCCTCACCGCTCCTTAAACTATGAAACAGCTTCCTGATTTAGAGCCTCCTCCCCCACGAACTAGGCCCCTGCACCTCCACGCTCTGTGCAGATCTACCAGTGAGTGATGGCTGAATGTTTCCATCGCCTCCTCCACTAACAACCAAAACAGTGCCTCTCTCACTCTGCCGTCCTTGCCTTATCTAATCTACTTTTTCTTTTACTGCATTTTTTGTCCTTTTTTTCGAATCTAGATGTGTTTTTTTTTAACATCTCTGCACCCCATTTTGCATCCCTTTTTTGAAATTCGAGTCTAGTTGTGTGTTTTTTTGCATCTCAGCACCCCAATTTGCATTGCATTTTGTGTCCCTTTTTTGAAATTGGAATCTAGGTCTGTGTGTTTTAAGATCTCTCCACCCCATTTTGGATAGCATTTTACGTCCCTTTTTTGTAACTGCTATGCGGCCTGGTGAGTTTGTCCCAGGACTGCACTGTGCAGCCATTCCTCTTTCCTTACCCTCTGCCCTGATGGCACTCACCATCTCCCCTATCTTCTCTAAATGTTACACTACTACCTACTCTCCCTCTCTCACGAGGTCTGGAAGAGAAATGCACAAAAAGAGATCCTGGCGACTAACCCTGGCCTACTCATCGCAGACACCTATGTTAATGCAACTTCTAGACAGGTCTTCATTGATATCCTCTTGTCTGTGCCCTTCCCAGATCTATGGACTCTTCATCTCATATCTACTCTCTCTCTTTCTCCTCCTTCCCCATTAATGGTGGCACCAAGTAGGAAGTCCTCTTGGCTGGCAGGTCATCATCCAGGTGTATCATTAATGTCTATCACACTGGCACTATCTTGGTTCAGGGTCCTCAACCCAACCTCCTTCTCTTTGACCAGCACCTTCCGTCCCTCATTAACTTCCTTCCAACATCTGTCACTCCCTCTTCCACTCTCTCTGCCCCACCCACCTCTGACTGGTATACCACACCCTCATACCCCTCCTCAGAAATCTTTCAAAGGTGGAAACATCCTTCATCTAGCCAGACGTAATGCTTGCTCAGTCATCAAACATGTTACCGACATCTGCCACCTTCTTGAAGACATTGACCTCGACATCCTGGCTCTTACTGAGATGTGGTTCAATGTAGCTCAGTCACTGCTTTTAGCTCACTTCACCCTGATGGCTATAAGATCATCTCCAAGCCTCGCCCTAACTGTGCTCGCGTTGGGGCTGCCTTGATTTACACTGAGTGGGTCCCTTCCTCCCTCATACCCACCCAGCCTTACTCTTCCTTTGAGAGCCTGGTTTGCAAACTTGTCATCTCTCCATTCTGTGGAATGGAAGTGGCAGACCTCTGGTTCACCCTCTGACTAACTGGCCTGGCGCTTTTTCCAAAGATAATACAGACTTTCCATCTGTGCCAAAAAATGGGCCCACATCCAGGCGAGCATCTCAGGTGTATCCAACAACATGGCTGAACTCTTTCAAATCTACAGGGAACTAGCCAACACTTCCACTGTCTCTTCCTCACCCATCCCCTCCCAAGCTCTCTGCAACACACTGGCCACACACTTCACTACTAAAACTCAGGACATCCTGAGCACCTTTGTGTCCCTCCCCCCTTCACCCCTTGCATCCTATGGCCTCCCACCCTCCTTCTTCTTTTCTCACCTCCTTCTCGCCCCTATCACACCTGATGAGGTCACCAGAGTTGTACGTTCCATGAAAGTCTCTTCCAAACAGGTTACCCCCACCTCCTCCAGAGCCATTAAGGACAATATTGGCTCTCTTTCCTGCCCGTACACATTTGCCACTGGATATTTCCCCTCCTTCTTAAAGCACTCCCTTTAGCACCCCAGCTTGAAAACACCTTCTGCAGATCCCACTTGACCAGCAAATTTCCACCCTAAATCTATCACCCCCATCCTTGGGAAACCTTTGGAGAAGCTGGACTTCCCCCAATTTACCTCACAGATTGAACTTGTTGGTTGCCTCCATGACTATCAATCTGGATTCTGAGCATCTAGAGTCACAGAAACTGCTCTTCTGAAGACCTGTGAAGAACAGTTTGCATCTCTAGATTCTAACTCTCCAGCTGTCCTCATTGTACTTGATCACTTCTCTACTTTTGACAATGGTCAATTATTCCATCATCATAAAATGGCTCCATGATACCCTTGGTATCTAGGAGCAGGCACTGGACTGGCTGACCACCTTCGTCAGTGAACGTCCGTCCCAGGTTACCCAGGGCTCTTTCTCCTCCCCTACCTCTTTCTACACTTGTGGTGTCCCCCAGGACTCCAACCTCTCTCCACTGGCACTGCTCACGTCCACCTTCTCCCCTAGGTTCCAGTATTATGCAGATGACACACAACTCTTCCTCAAACTTCCCTCTGACCCTCTACTTACTTCCTCTATCATTCCAACTTGCTCTTAATAAAAACTCTCCATCTAGATCCTCTCTACATTCCTCTGGTACCAACTCTCTGTGTGTCAAGCACTTTCCTAAACATATGGCTGGTGGCTGATCACTTTCCTCAGCTGGCTCCATCTGATAGAACAGCCTCCCCATTCCTCTTTTTCTTAAGCCGGATCTCCTCATATTCTGGAAGATCCTCAAGACTTTCCTCTTCACCTCCTCCTTCCCTTTCGCCCTGCTCTGCTAATCCCACAGTTGATGAGATTGGTGACTAGGACCCTTGTGTGTCCTTCTGGGCCCTGGCCTCCCACATCCAAACACCTTCAGCCTCTGCCTGCTAACAGCACTTGCCTTGGTGCCCACTGGCCAAAGCCACCGTATTTACCTATGTATTGGCAGCTGACCTCTCCCTAGCACTTCCTTCACTGGGCACTTACATCTGCTGCTCACTCATGAACACTGGTACTCCTAGCAAATACCCACATTCCTTCTTCCCCTTCTCCTGTCTCTGCAATTGCACGTTCTAAATGCTCAGAAGGCCCAGTAGGTCCGTCTTTATCAATCAGTGTTTCAAATGTTTTTCAATCCCATGTTCCCTCCCTGTTGCCCTGTAGGTGCTTTGAAACACAATTTAATTGCTGTATAAGCACCTACCAAATGCACAATAACTAAAATAAATAAATGCATATTTTAGACAATTAAATGGTAGTGGTAGATGCCAGAGATGTTTCTTCAAACTGCATGCACATATTAGGATTCTGGTACGGCCCTCTCTGCCGTTCATTCTTACTCAATGCAATGGGCCTCATTACGAGGTTGGCGGCCCGGAAATAAAGTGCTGGTACCAACATTCCAGCACCCTTTCCGGACCACCAAACTATAAGTATACAGGTAGGGGCACTGACGGTGCCAGTGCTTCAGGTTTCCCATTCCCAGGGGGTCCAATGGGACTCCATGGGAATAGTAAATAACCGTACCGCTGCCGCCTGTGATATACCGGTTTCACCGGGATGTCAGGCAGCTGTAATGGTGTTACAGGGTTGCCGGTAAACCTGATGCCTACCGGTGGGTTTTACTGGCAACTTCATAATGGGGCCAATGGGTACCATTTAGATTGGTGATAGTAGAATTTGTTACTTTCAGTGCTATGAAGCTACTGGCACACACATATGGGTGCTGCATAGTTTACACGTGGTGGCACATAGCATGTAGACTGTAATGGAGTCTGGGAACCACAGAGCTGTCTGGTTAGGTCTCTCAATCTATTCTGACTACACGCAGGGAGAAACAAACGTACTTGATGCATCAATGTGAAGCCCCAACACAGAAAATGGATCCTAGTGTGTACTATATATTTTTAAAATAGTATTTATTGATGCCCACCTCAGGATGTCCCTACGTTCTCCAGAACCTATATCAGAATACGGCTTCCCAAATACACAAATACCATTTAACATGCCTATCCTTCTTATGCAATTGAATGAGTAGCTCTGCATCAATGTGGTAACATGCAGCAAGTCCCTGTAATTTTGCATTCATGTTTTGTTTCAGTGATAAGAACTGATGTGTTGATGTGCTGGGGATGTCACAGCTTTTGCATCTGAACGCCCCTACACAGCTCCAGATGTTCACTTTTTTCTCTAACCTTTGAGTGTATTTACATAATGTATATTTCTTATTGTACTTTGGATAACTATTTAATTATTTGTCGGGTTGTTTTAGTATATATTTGTACCAATCAGAGCAGAGATGAACATTTATACGATCAAGTGCCCAAATTGAAAACTTGGGTCCAATCCCATCTCCATTACTTAATCAAAGTGTGTAATCTTTGAAAAAGTATGTTTTCTTACTCTGCCTTATCTGACACAATTTTGAGCTGTGGGGTGTAGCCCCAAAATGATATAAACTAAAAGGCCAAGCATGGCCTCAACGCTAAACTTAATATATAACTGAGGCCTAGTGAATGCGAATAGTGGGCCTCACTGAACGTTGCCAAAATGGAAAGGTACCCAGGTGAAGGAAAGCCTGCCTTAAAACTTTAAGACGCAGAGCGTACCCAATGGATGCTATCAACATGAACTTCTGCAAATGTTGACTTCATGTAAAAGAGAAAAAGGCACAGTATGATTGAGATTAAAAACTGCAGCAGTACACATGAGAAAAGATACATTGAAATCCTGGGTACCTGGGACATAAAAAGGAACTCGACATATATGGAAAAGCAAAGCCAAGCAACACATTTGATTTGAAATAGATGAAACACCTACTTCCCACAATGCAAAGTGACATTATATAAAATGGAAAAACCGACTGTGTTTTAAAGTGGATACTAGCTTCATGTTAAACAGAAATGCATTGGTGAATAACTTGGGAACTGTCCTGTTCTTTCAACTGTGATATTAAAAGAACCAATGTTATATGGACAAAATGCCAAGATGTGATGTGATGCAAGAAATCAGATGCGTTACATGTAAAATAAATGGTAGTGATTTAAAAAGCCAATTCTTTCAGAATTGTACATGTGGCTTTTCTTTGCAGCTGCCCCACCGAACTGGGAGATGGACTGTGTTGTCTGTATTCCTTACCCCAGAGACCTTTGGTTGATGCATGACAAGAATGCAGGCCTGCTTAGTCACAAGGCAGCCAAAAAGCAAAGAAAAATACAGTTTTAGATCAAATCCATGGAGCGGTCAGATAAGGAAATGCAGGCCTGTCCTCTCCCACAATAAACTGTGCATTAGCTTCAAACAGAGACCATATAAGGCATTTAAATAACATTAGAAGCACAGACCCATGTCATGTGACTTTGGAGAAACGAAACTGTCTGGGTTTTCTGAAATGTGAAACTGAAGACTTCCATATCAATTCATTGCCATCTGAATAACATTGGACTAATTTTCCTTGATAACAAGAGAATTGTCAATCTCAGTAAGCTCATCCAGGACTCATATTAAAGTACACAAAAAGCCTTTCAGTCCTGTGTAAACGTCAACTCAATGTGATGTGTGGTATCTGAGTTATAGGTAAATGTATGATTGTGGCCCTCCCATAAATGTTAGAAATGTGAAAGTTGGAGAGCTAATAGAATGTGAAATTAATGTTTTGATTTGGAAGTGTCATATTTCTAGCTATGCTGCAGGAAGGTTGTACCGAGACCAAAGTAATGTTAATAGGCCTGGCAGGAGTCGCTGAATCTGATAATATTTATATTATTGTGGTTATCCACAAATTGAGGAAAGTTGTCATGTAGTGACTTTCTGAGAGACGAAAATGCAACTTTAAATGTCATTTTAAATAGATGTATTTCTCCCCTCTACTCATTATCCATAATTTAGATCTCATAAACCCCTTCCCCTATTGGCTGGAAGAGGCTGGACTTCTCGAGGGAGAGGAAAATGAATGTCCAATCTGATCTGAGCTAAAATGGCTTGGCACATCCCCATATTCATAAACTTAGTATCCTATGGGGACCAGAGGAACTGGGAGAGACTAGGGGGACTTGCAGCTGGCAGACTTGAAGAGAGGCCTTGTCAGAAAGAGACACCTGATGGATTTTGCTGTACACCTTTACTGGAGAATTTTAATGGGAAGACTGGGAGTACCAGCTGACGGAGACAGCCTAAAACCTGACTGGGCCCTGCTGTGAATAGCTGAGCAATCTTTGCAAGCTGACTCCTACCTGTTCCCAAAAGAAGGTCATAATACCAAGCTTATAACAGAGATCTCCCATGTAAGTAGATATATCTCAATTTTATCAAATGTGTGGGGAAACTACATGCCTTAATCTTTTTCCTAAATTGCAAAAACTGTGTAGACCAAGGCCATATTTGACTAAAAACTATATTTAATCAGACTTGATTGTATGGGCAAATTATCCTTCCCCATTTTCACATATCGCGGAGTTAAACAAAGATGTCCTTTGGCAGCAATTATCTTCAATCTCTTTTTGTCTGATATTGACCAGACTCTTGATAGCACAACTGCATTTCCACCAAAAATTAACTGATTCCATATAAGCCATTTTCTTTATGGAGATGATCTAATTCTGCTGGATGAAACCCCTATAGGTCTGCAAAGAAAATTAAATGCGCTAGAAAAGTACGTCCAGACCAACGGACTAACTATTAATCCTTCAAAGTCGGAAGTTTTTGTCTTGGAAGACCCAAGAGGCACCAATAAAAAGTGGCTAAGTCACTTTCGATGGCATCTTGTAAACACACCTTTGCATGTTACATCAAGCACCAGATAATTGGACATGTTGATCAACTCTAACTTGAATGACGCCCCGTGGGTTGTGAGTACAAAAACAAAATGGCATTTACTAGAAAATCAAGCTGCAATTCTAAACAAAAAATATGGTCGGTTCTCCTTATTACCTGTCCTTGCCTTTGACCACTATGTTGAATATTGAGAAAACAAGGCCTTGAGAATGACTTTTGTGGTTGAAAAAAAATGTCTGCTGAACACTGGCAGAATAAATTGTTAATTTTGTTTTAAAAAGTATGTTTGCTATCTAGCATTCTGGATTTACTTTCAAGACTTTTTTTCAACCTATTCATAGGCATTGCGTGAGTCAACATTTCTGACCTAATTGGATCTCATTACATTGTCAAGGCCCTTTGTGGTTGAGCTTTGTGGACAGTTGAACGCTGCATGCCATCAATCCTAGTTAAGCTTAAGGTGGTCAAATTAGGTCACAGGTACACGTGTCAAACCCCATGCCCATCTAATTTGTAATAAAAGCATTTATACCCTTAGCTTATTTAACTGAAAATATAATTTAATTAATTCCCATAGGGTCATTTATCACAGGATGATATTTTGTTAAAATTCGAAATTAACAAAGATCATTCCAGTGCACAGTAAATGACTCTAGTATTTTATTTAATTGGATAACCCTGCTGTTCATTTGATTATGCAGGTGTCCCAATACGAAAATCCTAAAGCCCTGCTTTTCATTTGAATGTGCTGTGTCCCAAAACACATTCTCCCATTGACTCAATTTCGCTTGATTGTGCCATTGACCCAAAAATGAAAATCCCTATACGTTCCATGGTCCCAAACCCTGCATGTCAAAATAAGCCATGCGTGAGTCTCCACTGAAAGGAATGCACTCACTCCTGTGAGTGAGCAAGTGACACTTGTAGCAGAAAGGTTTGAGACTGTTTTGGGGTGAAGAAAGAACTAAGGTGTTGATTCGAAATAATCTGTGTGTGTTCTCAAATGCATGTACTTTGGGTGTAGAGAGATTAAGCCCATGTTCAAATTGAATGTATAAATGCCTGTGAAACTTTCTAAGCTGATAACTGAAAGACAGTTTGCCCGATTGTACTGTCATATAGCAATGCATTGTGTGATTTAATATTGTGTAGTTTGCGGAACAGGCGATAACAAAATTGAACCTCATTTGTATTCTGTTAAATGAAAAATGAAAAGTGTCCCATCTATTTTGTTTAGGTTTGGATGCCACAGAGAAGGTGGCATGTGTAAATTAATTGTTTTCTCCATATCTATTAAAAACATTTGTTAATAAAAAAAAATATCTATTATCTCAATACCCCGGCCTGGTTCTTGGCTTAGCGTGGCGCTTTAATAATGTGATAGTATTACTGAAATAACTGTATTTAGTGTGGGGCTTTAACTCTGGGGGGCTGGGTAGGTCATTCCCCTGTTAATAGCGGTCCTCAATAGATATTGTTACAGAGACCATGGAAGAGATTCAGTTTACAGTGCATGCTTTTCGAATAAAGCTTCCACTATCATCTAACAGACAATTGTGCTTTTCCATATATTATAATAATGTTCGTTCATTTGCGTAGAGCACACATATTGATCTCTTGGCTTACTCATGGCATTTTCTTTTCATGTAATGTCACTTGATTAATGCACTAGAGTACCCAAGACTGGTTTCACTCCCTGTGATGATAATTTTCTGCATTGCCATTTACAATGATGGCAATACATGTGCAAATTTGCAAATTGGGAGCCTGTGGAATAGCTTGCATTCAGACTTCTCCACGTGCACGTAAATGCAACGTAAGCTATTTCAGCATTTTATTTTATTTATTCACACAAGATATCGCCAGGGATTGTTGCACTGGTTCATATCTGTTTCCCATTATCCAAACCATTCATGTCTATCATATTTCTTCCTGGTGAGTATTAATTCTGCCTTCCTTCTTATACAAGGTAACATTACAGGCTGCACACGTGGGTCCTCTTGCAACGTTCCTATTGAGCAACATACTTCAAGCGGAAACAATAATGTGTTTCATGTAGTTAGTAACCACATAATGAAATAAAGCCCCATCATTGTTGACTGAAACCTACAACAGGCCTCAGTTAGTTTCCTCTGTAACCATTACAGCATTTAAATTATCATGATCATTCACTTGCACATGGCAAACACCTTCTACACACCACAAGAAGGTGGATTATGTCACACTACTCTTGAAGGAGCAGAAGAGGGGTGCACAACCAATGCGCCTTCACATGTGTCATTATCAGGAAATGAAACCTAGTTCATAGAAAGAGCTGACTGTGTTTATACTGGCGAACTTGCATTGTGCCATGCAAACCCTTCATTTTGCTGATTTAGAGTGGGAGCTGGGCATGGGTTTGGGGGTTTCCCCAAACAAATACTTAGAAGTGTGTGTGTCACACGTGCAACAAAGAAAAATGTTCGGGACAGCAGTTGCCCTTTACTTACGTTGTCGTTTTCTACCACTAGAGATATGTGTTTAACCCTAAGAGATATGATTCACGTAGGAAATAGATGTCACCTCACCGGGTTTTCCAGACATAGGTACAAATTCACAGAAGCGTTTTATAATGGCAAAACCCCATTGGAAAACGTTGCATGTATTTGGCCCATAATGTGATGTACACAGGATTACTCAAACATTTCATGCTTGTAATCACATAGCCCTTCCAAAATCTCCTGCTCTCCTCTTCCTCTTCTATCCTCATCCTTATCTCTTTCCATAGCCCCGCACTCCTTTCCCCTTCAAGCTGCTACTCTCCTCGTTGCCCGTCCATGCTCCCCTTCGCAGGATGGAAAAGAGCCTTTCCCACAGCATGAAAAATAAAAACTGTACACCCCAGAATCCCAGACTTCTGAACAAGAGTCTGGGAGGCGAATCCCAATTAATCATGCCCTAAAAATCAATGTTATGTACCTTTCATTCAACAAATATGCATTATTTGGCATATTACCGAAGGACACACCCAGAGCAAAAGAGAACCAAGAAAGATAGTGTGGAAACACCAATCAACTAATTGTCCATTCCCATCTGCTCCCCCCTTTCTATTCCATCCACTTCCCCGTTACCTTTCACTCTAGTCACCTTCCATTCTCTCCCCAATATCGCCATTTCTGTTCCCCACCACTGCCATGCACCCCATCATGTCTTCCTGCTCTGGCTGGGAACAATGGGGGTATGCCTCGCCTCCTCTGCAATGGCTGGGCAACGAGACCCCCCCCAGATTCAGCCCCTCTAACAATGACTCCATGAACACTGCGGTCAGACCCCATCAGACTGTGTAGGAAAGGCTTCGGCTCCCACCATTTTGTTATGGAAGAAAGTCAGACTAACAAATACTGCAGCAGGGAATGTTAGAGGCTGTGGCTTAAGCAGTGACATTTTGAATCACAAAACTATATTAATTGGTTCATTTTTAAGTACATTTTTTATTCAGTTGAGGTAGCACGGGTGTGCTAGTATGCAGACGAGAGATAGAAATTGCTGGGAGCTATTTAGCTCCTGATTAGGCCTTGGGTGCAACGTCTGCTACTTTGCATGGTGAATGTAAAGGGTCACTATTGTTAAATATGGTGGAACACAAGCCTATTGACCCGCGAGTGAGTCTCCTTTGGATTAGCGTACACTGCAAACAGAATCACTTTGCACTGTTGGGGGTCCTGACCCACGTTTGAGCTATCATGCTGCAACATTTGGTGCTGTGGGCTTAGAAAATCCAAGATGGCCAAAAAGCCCACATGTGCGCCAAAATCCAGGAGAACCACGCAGTTTGTGCACACTAAAATGGTTGCCTAACTTGCCACCCACCAGTGCGAGCAGGATGGGCCGGGGTGCCATGAGTGAAATGTGTGCCAAAGGAAAAACCACACTTTAAAATCACCTTTTGTTTCTCTGAATGCCAGCTCAAAGTGCCTATTTTCAAACATTGCAACACATCCAAAAATCTCACTGAACACCAGCGGACATCTGGCAGAATGAAGTATGTGTGCATACTAAATCTGGGAAGATGAAGAGCCCAAAACAATGTTCATAAAAAAACTGGCTGAGCTATGCATGTCAGCATCCTAACTGAAACTGGATTAAAACCACCAAAATCGAAATGTTTAAATTAACTGAGTGACCTACTTTTGAGTGTCACATAGTTTGTAACTATTAAAATGTCATAGTTTTGAACTTAGAATCAGCATTCTAGCTGCATGTGTAAAAATTGTTAGTTTATTTGAATGCAGAAAACTGGGTAACTAGAAGTGACATTAGCTGGGGCCTGGCTTAAGGAACTGAATTCTGCCTGACATCTACCCCCACAGGAGTTAAAACCTGCTCAGCCACTCTTCCCCTTGCCAAAAGGAGTTGTCACCTCTCTGATTAGATTAGGGGTGGAGCAGCTACAGGGAGTTGAACAAAGGCCTGTCCTGGGCCCAGGCAGAGGGTTTATTGGGGGGAGGCCATAAATGGCTTCCTCTTGAACAACGGGCCTTCCAGGGCCCAGGCAGATGGTTTATTAGGGGGACCGTAAAATAGTTTCCTCTTGGCAGAAGCTGGGAGGGGCAGGGTCTCTGAGCTTGGCAGAAACTGGATAAACTGGTTTTTCCACCATGTGACCTGGGAAAACACACCCCTGTTGGCCAGAATATGATTTTAAGAAAGATGTATAACTCATGGTGCGGACTTGTCAAAATTATTTAAATGATACCATAATTCTTGTGATTTTTCTGTGCACGTTTTCAGACGCGTTGGGAATTTGTGTGATGTTCTGGGGCAAAACCCTGCTATTTATGTATACTACAGACTCTGTGTTTAAGCTAGAGACGTGGGAGTTTACTGGAGTATGTATGGACAGGCCGTGTACATGTGTATAAATCTGGAGAAAAATCCGATGTTGCAAAACCCACTAAAAAGCACCAAATGTTGCCATTTCTGAATGCAAGCCCCCAGGAAGAGCAGAGTTTGAACAGGGTATACCTCATGTGATATGTGATGGGTGCATGTAATTTCAAACCACTGTGTATCTATGAAATATGTCTTTAGGTCAAATATAGATTGTGTGTAATTTGACAGGGGAGTGTCCTTTCTGCAAGCCATTAAATGACATCATTCTGACACACAATCCTGCTCTCCAGTGAGAACGCAAAGAATTCTCCAACCTATCAGAACTCTGAAGGGGTTGGGCCTAGAAAGCTAGCCTCTCCACCCACTTTCAAAACACATAAAAAGAGACTGCTGGGACAGGTAGGGATTCAATTCCATTTGCTGCGGAGCATGCTGCCGGACCATACAACATCCAGAGATCCAGACTTCAAATCCATCAATCTCCAGAACCTGTAGCAGTACCTAGAAAGCAGAGCAGTATCCAGAATCCAGAGAGGCTAGACCAGCAGAGCAGAGCTGACCCAGACCGCTGTTAGCAGAACCAGAGAGCTGTCCCAGATCACTGTGAAGTGCCGAGACCAGAACCGGAGTCCAGTCCAAAACCTGACCAGATCCGTGGGGAGGCTTATTTCAAAAATATATTGTGAGTACCTAGCAGAACTGTGCAGAACCAATCTCTTAGTTAAAATAATATAATTCAATCTATTTGAATCCAACCAGAACTGCCTCCTAACTGTCACCTGTCATTTGCAAAGCTGTCACCTGTCATTTTCTAGCTGCAAGCTGTAACCTGTCGCTTTGAACTTTTAAAATTTCAAATCCGAAAAACAACCTTTATTTAATCGTCCGTATCTCTGGAACCGTTTGGGCTAGGAACTTGGTTTAACTTTCCTCTGAAAGCTTAGAATCTCAGCTGTTCAAGGAGCCTAGAAGCGACCTCCTACATTCCTCATACTTTCTCCGTAATCACGATTCTCGCACCCGCGAATTTTGCCGCGATTTGCGATTTGGCCCGATTTCTTTACTTGTAAAAAGATAGCTGCTTTTGCCTGAACTACTAAATTTCGTTTGCCTCTTAGGAACCATCCCTGAATCATTGCTAGAGTGAGCCTGAACTCATATTAACTAGATACCACTCACCCTGAACCTCCTGAAGGGAGTTAAAAGCATTTTCAGCATATTTCTCACTGCATTGTCACCATATTCAAAGCACTTGGGTCTGTGTTTCAAAACTCCTATCTGTTGTACAAGCTGCTGGGGGGAATTGAACTGAATTCTATTTGATTGCATTCCTAAGAACTGAGTCCCATTCAATTCATCTCCTTACATTGCATTGGGGGGGGGGGGGGTGAATTGTCCCAGAAAGTGATTACATTGGCCCTCATTACGACCCTGGCGGAAATCGAAAAACGATGGCGGAAATGCAAGACCGCCATCGAATAGCGCTCGGTGCGATTATGACCCGTCACCGCAAAGTACGAAGCCACTAGCGACACCGTAGTGAACGCCAACGCTAACTGCACCAAGTACGCGCGCGCGCGCCATGCCAAACCGCAAAAACCACCATGGTGCAAGGGTACGCCAATTCCGACCCTAGCGGACATGTACCTAACGCCATCAAGCATGGCGGAATGTACCATACCGCCATGGTGAGAAGTACGGCATCGCGAACCAACCGTAAACGGCCCCACTGAGTGCCTGTACACCGCTCCCTGCCCACAAAGTACAACTCCCCGTAGGTGCAATGAAGTCACAATGCAACCATTGAAATGTACAAGTCACCCATGCATGGCAACGAACAAAAGAAACACAAGAGGGGCCAATGGGAGCTGCAGGGCACAGATGGCACGAATACAGAAGCCATCCCAATGGACATGACCACAGTCCCCCACCAAGAAACGCACGCAAACACAGGCACCTGTGACCAGCAATATTCCGAGAATCACATCATTCCACCAGTCCACCTGGCTGACCGGCATCTGTTACACAAAACCCAATCCCCCGCCCCTGAGCATGACAACATTCAAACTGTCATATTGGCAGCCCCCATCCCTGACCTCACGGGCTTCGTAGGCAAACGCGCCCAGTACAGTACCACGCAACTAAACTCCGAAGCTGGAACCCAATGCAGATCTCCTCACAATACATCGCCCCCCAAATAGGCATATGCCACATCACTTGCAAAGAAGAACGCTACACGGGCCAAATCAGAATAGAAATTTAATGCACATCTAAATCACCAAGCCCATACAGCCATCAGGCCATGAACTCCAAAACACTTTTCACCATTGTGGGCTGCATCCGCAAGAAATGACCAGCCACTACTTGTGTGACGCCCTGTTCCCTCATGGTACACAGAGCCACATTCACGTACGAAAAGGCAACATGGAAGCGCACAGAACCGCAGGGCCGTCCCAATGGGGAGGCACTAGTCCAGCTGAAAGGCCGAAATGTTGCTCCGAGCCACCAGTACTGCGTAAGGGCATGTGGCCCATTGGCGATCGTCCCATAAGATCGTAATGCTGCTCCACTGATTAACACGAAGCAGCAGGTGTCGGGAGTAAAACCCATCTGCGGGAGTGGCATACAGATGGCAGTGGCAAAAGGGGAGGAGATACCTGTCAACCAAAAGAAAAGAAAAAGAACAGAATGGCCATCAGAACTACATTCCAACAACTCACTTCAATGATCACACTAAATCCACAGCCATATGCATGCTAGCCCACTCCAAAGGATCATCACCACCCCAAAACCACTAGCGACTCATAACCATCTATATCGAGGTGCAAACACCATCACAAACGAGTGTACCTGTGCATGCGTCTGTCAAAACAGAATCCATCAGATGGGAATGTTGACGTGCATGGACACAAGTGTCTGAGGGCGCGTCGAGACAGGGAGGGCTCAACAAGGCCAGATAGACGATGGTCCCACTATGGCAGCCCTGCATCACATAGCGTAGGGGAGGCGGATAGATCCCAAGAAGCCCTGTACATGGCAAACTCTGTATCAAATCACCTGCCCATGCATCCATTCATCATTCCCTCATCCCGGGATCAAAACGCCTGAATAATTACTCACATAACATTAGAAACATCCATTGAGTCTGTGCGTTATGCAGCCTGCAAAATCCACAGTGCCCCAGCCCGTAATTCCAGTGTTGTGAAGTAACATGTATTTGGGAACGGCCGGCCTCATCGCCCACGTCGCTATTGCGCATCCCAAACTATTCATATCAATCATTGCATCCTCGCCATGGCCCCTGTCTCAAGGACATTGAACAATAGAACGTTATATTTGCAGTCAGACCTGTGGGCATCTCCTCGCCGCTAGCTGATAACCGAAAGCGCCGCCCTTCGAATTCCTCATTTGCAACATCACGGCGAAAAGGCATCTGTGGCCGCTTGAAATCACTAATTAATCCATCGAGTGCGGCTGTGTGTGAAAATGGCAACTGCCTTCACCCACAAATGGGACGCCCCGCCCGTCGTTGCAACTCGGTACAGTGATGCATGAGGGCCCACCGTTACTCGAGTACTACGTTCCACTGACCCTTCACAAGTCTGTTCGCGACTGCACAGATAGTATGTGAAACAATGGGACCACAGCAGAATGACCATGTCAACCAATGTTACACGGCCATCGGGTACAAATACATGATTGCAATAGCAAGATGCCATTCCCCGAATTGCAGCGTTGTGCGCGGGACAAGCTCGGCCAAAGGGGAGAGCAGTTTGCACAGGTCGAATGAATCACCACAGGTGGAGGCCATACAGCCTGAAAACACATAAATTGCACACCCAGTCTCCTCCCACAACCACACCGAAATGCTACCGGCAAGACTCGCGATGTTGGCCCTGGGGGACCTGATAGCACTGCAAGTACTCCAACTCCAAGAAGAAGACGAACACCAACTACAACCGGCCGCACGGTGGAGACGCAGGACGAGGAGGAGGCCAAGGCAGTGCCAGCAAGGGCCGCCAGCACAGCCACTACCACCACGAGGCAGCCCGCAATCCCACGCCTCCGAGCACATCCGTTCAACCTCACTGATGAGCATATCCACACCCTCTACCGTCTGGACCGGGACACCATAGCCGCCATTGTGGACATGACACAGGCTGACCTTGTCAGCATGATAGATAGCCCAACCGCCATCCCACCCCTACTGAAGGTGGTGTCTGTACTACACTTCCTGGCCACAGGCACCTACCAGCACACAGTCGGACAGTTGCATGGCATTTCTCAGCCACTGTTCTCACGGACACTATTGCAAGTGCTCGATGCCCTCCTGCAGCACGCAGACGACTACATCTCCCTACCACGCTCGGAGCAGGAAATTACGAACACAAAAGTGGGATTCCATGCACTTGCCGGCATACCGGGTTGCATTGGTGCCATCGACTGCACCCATGTGGAATTGGTCGTCCCACATGCCATGGAGGCCCAGTACCGCAACCGAAAACAATTTCATTCCCTGAATGTACAAATGGTGTGTGACTCCAACAGGATCATTACACATTGTTGTGCCCGATTCCCTGGATCAACCCATGATTCTATGGTCTTGAGGAACTCTACAATACCACGCTACATGGAGCGACACGCAGGGAACAGATCCTGGCTACTCGGTGAGTCTCATTACATGCATGATAATGTGGGCTATGTGATTCGGCAATGACCTGGCAGGAAGGGGGGGGGGTGTGCGTACGTAGCAATGGCATTCCACATCATACGTTTCTCATCCACATACAGGTGATGCTGGATATCCACTGAAGAGATGGCTCCTCACACCAGTCCGGAACCCACGGGACCAGCATGAGGAGGACTACAACCATGCCCACTCACGTACCCGTGTAGTCATTGAACAGGCATTCGGCCTACTGAAGGGTCGTTTCCGCTGCCTCAGCAGGTCTGGTGGGGCACTCCTGTACCGCCATGAGAAGGTTGCAAAGATGGTCATGGCATGTGTCATGCTCCACAACATGTGCGTACGTAGAAATGTGCCCATGCCCCCTGACGCAGAACTGCATGCACCTGAAGATGGTCAGGATGAGGGTGGGGATGTGGCAGCACCTCAAGGAGTCGGCGAGGCACAGGAGGCCCGTGAAATTCGTCAGCATCTCATTGATGTATGCTTCTAGCACTCACGCCTGGTGGCTGATACATGGACACGGGACTCGTGGCACTGTGTGTGTCTGGGACATGCACAATATGGACTGTACGCCTATGATGGCCTAGTACACAAAGATCAATGTACACACATCTCATTGGTTGATCGTGCACTGTTTATGGCATATGTGATATCATGTTGAACACCCTATCGACCCGCCACCCAAGTGAGCCCAACACACCCCCTCCACCCTCCTACCTCCCCCCCGAACACCAGTGTCCAAAGATGCTCATTGTCAGTGGGCAGTCGCTATTGCAAGCCCCCTCTGCGGGTATCAGGGGCACCCCTGCCTGTGGAGCGCAGGTTCCTCCCAGATCTACGTTGGGGGCTGCCCTGGACGGAACTTGCAACGGATGATGTCTCTGCCTGCTCACGTCCATGCATGTCCCTAAGGGTTTGTGAGAGCTCAGTGAGCACACGGCGCACTGCGGCTAGTTCGGCACATACGTCTTTGGACGTCGCATGCAGTTCCCCCCTCAGGCTCTCGGTGCTTCTCTCCATTTGGACTCTCAGGCTCTCGGTGCTACTCTCCATTTGTGCCCTTAGTGTCTCTGTACCTCTCTCCATTTCTGCCCTAAGTGTCTCAGTTGATGTTTCTATGTCTGCCTTAGTGCCCCCACATTCATCGGCATGGTCCTTGAGGAGCGTGGCCAGTTGCTGCTGTTGCACGATTAACTGGTCGAGGGACTGTTGCCTCTGCTGGGCCATGGCCATTTGCGGGGGTGTCACAGAGGGGCTGTTGTCCTCATGTTGCCTTGCCACAGGGCTTGTGGGGGATGGCCGGTCGTCGTCTTGTGGGTGCCCCTGCGTGGTATCCTCAGGTTGTACGGGATCGGACAGACAGGGGGATTGGGAGAGGTCATGGATGGATCTGACTTCGACATCCCCGTCTTCTGTGTCGGAGCATGCTGCCATCAATGGGGTGTCACCTATGGTGCTGCTGCCACCGGAGCCAGTGCCTTCTGTGGCATCCGTTGGGGGGACCTGTGGTGGTGGTGGTGTGGGCATGCTGGCTGCTGGGGTGCCTGTTGATGTTCCCTCCTGTGTGCTGCCACCTGATTTGTGCTGCTGCCGTGTCTTGATGCGTGCAGCTGAGGTGGAGGGTCTTTGGCCGTTGGTCTTGGCCCTCTTTGCAGGTGTGCTGGTAGGGGTGTCCTGGAGCTCGTCGTTTGGATCGGACCCTGTGGTGGAGTAAAGGAGGGCGAGGGTTATTGATGGGTCTGTGGGAATTGGAATGGCATTGTATCACATGCATTGGGGTGGTACCTGAGGGTGATTTGGGTCGGGGCCTTGGAGGTGGTTTCATTTGTGTGTGGAGTGAGGGTGCAGTTGTGTGGCAGCCTGCAGTTAGGGTGTGCCTGCTGCACGTGTAGTGCGTGTATTAGGGGTTTTTAATTATTTATGTATTTATTGTGGGTTTTAACGTGCGCTATCAGGCCGATGTGTGTGGACGTTCTCCTGGACATGTGTTTCTGTTGCACTATGTGGACGCATGGTACTTCACATGATTGGACATTGTGGATTTGGCATTGTTTTGTTAGGGCCACCTACCTGAATCTTCGGATGTCTGCACTCCTTTCTCCATCCCTCCGACTCCCTCTATGCTCTCCATTCCGATGGTGGAGGCACAGATTTCTTCCCAGGGGGTCAACTTGATGGGTGATTCAGGACCTCCCCCGGTGGCTGTGGCAATGTTGCGGTTGGCAGAGAGTATGCTGCGGACGCGTATCCGCAGGTCGTCCCATCGCTTACGGCATTGCTGTGGGGTGCGGGGTGCGGTCCCCACCGCACTTACCCGCTGTGCCACCAGAGCCCATATGGCCTTCTTGTTCGCAAGTGCCGTCCTGGTCATTTGCGTGGAGAAGACGGCGGCGGCATTCTCCTGGAGGGTCTCTGTTAGCACGGTGAGTTCCTCACGGGAGAAGTGGACCTGCCGCTTGCGGTCGCACGCTTTCTTCGCTACTTTTCCCATTTTTCTTGGTTTCGCTAGGGTCTATGACGGGTTGGGGTGTGTCTCAGGGTAGTGTTTATAGTGGTTGTGTGGATTTCGTGGTTTTATGGGTGTACGGCGGGATGTTTCCCGTTCCGGGCCCATGTTTTAACTTCCGTTTCCGTATATTTCCGGTCACCGTACTTTCCGGTAGGCGCACACTGCGGTGTCCACTGAGATGGGTGGCGGTATTGCACCTAGGGCGCCGTACGGCGGCGGTGTGGGCCGTTTTGGGGTCATTTCCGCCATCGCGGACTTTGCACTTCCGCCATGCCGTGGTGCTCGTGCCCGATGGGTCGGAATGGGCCGCACTTTGCTCCTTCGTGCAATGGCGGAAACGCTAGTTACGCTGTGGCGGTCCGGTCAGTCACTTTCCGCCAGGGTCGTAATGAGGGCCATTGTCTTTTGCTGAAATCCTATCAGGTTATTTTCTGTACTGCATTTCATTCCACATTGCATCCATTTGAAACCATAAAGGTATTGTTGCTATCTTATCCATCCTATAACCACTCATCATTGATTATAAAGAAGTGTGCTAGTGCCGGACTATCCATTATTGATTACTGCTCAGATTAAGTGTGATATTCAATTATTAATTTATTATAAAGTGTGATATATATATTGTTTAAATTATCAAATAAACCTTTTAAACTTGCAAAACAGAACTACTTCTTGGCTCAGTGGGGTCAGGGGTATTCCAAGAGAGGGGTGTTATATAGGGGTAGTCATCCAGAACTCATGAACTGGACATAAAGATATATCAATAAGGGTTTCCATTCAGTATCCCAGACTAGACATTGATTTAGCTGTAGTGTTGAATTGAATCCTCTTACAAATTGGGGGCTCGAGCCGGACGTTTGGGTTAGATCTATCACTTGTGCAGATTAATACAGCGTGCCAGCTGACCAGATACACATATCCGGTCGGATCACCACGCTGTGTTACGCTGTAAAGCACTCCTCAAAGGAACGCTCTATGGAAAAGGTCTGTTTTGCAAAAATAAAATACAAACTTCTGTAAGTCAGGACAGAGACCAATCTCTAGAATGACGACCTTAATAGACATGAAAATAGCCAGAGAGCATTTCTTACATAAGTTATTTGTGAGAGGTGAGTGGACTCACCAGGACCGCATGGTCTGGTTGCAGGCCATCACGCAACAGGTCACTGAAACAGGGTCAGATATATGGAGAGATCAGGGTCCCTTACATGTGGCCCTGAGTGAACTATACATGGCTCCTAAAGCTAAGGATGAACAAGACAAGATGGTTAGGATAGCGGCATACCTGTACCTATATATGGGAGACATGCAGGATAAATGTACTGAAAGCCAAGATCTGGCGAATAAGCGACAGATGGCGTTAGAGAAGGTCCAATCTGACCTGGTCTCTTCTGAGCAGAGGCTGCAGGGGAGCCAGGAGTCAGAAAATGATAGTAGGCAGTATATAATTAAAGTAAAAGAGGACATGGATATACTGCAACAGGAAAAGACAGACCAGGATGCCAGAATTCTGGCTTTGCAGAAGGAACGCCAAGACAGTTTGGACTCCCTACTGCAGAGCCAGAAAAAGCTGGAGCAACAGATCAATTTCAACAGGGCATGCACAGAGCAGGTAGCCACCCTGCAAATCCAACTAGACAGAGAGAAAGAGGAGAGCAATAAACTGATCCTGAAAGACCTGGATACCTAGGCAGAGTTTGATCAGGAGCGCCAGAAAGCTGGTGCCTTCCAAAGGCAAAGGGACGACCTGGCGTCACAAATTCAAGCTCTTGGTCGGGAAAGGGACACCTTAGGCCAGGAAGTCTGCCACTTAAGAAGAAAAATGCAAGAAAATCACCTGGCCCACCAGGGACTGGGTGACCTCCAAAAAGAACACCAGGACTTGCTAGAGCACACCAGGAGGGTGGAGGAGGCTCTGGCAAGACAGGAGCAGGCCAGTAGGGATGGGACTCAGGAGGTAACCCTCCTGCAGCAAAGACTGGTCCAGGGTCTCCAGGACCAATCAGGAAACGCAGAGAGAGAATGAGACTCTCTGCCAGCACAATGATAGGCTCCAACAACAGGTAGCGATGCAGGAGAGACTGATAGAGTCTAGTAAGGCCTTAATTGTGGAACTGAAGGCGCAGGCTCTTGCATTGCAACAGGGAGCAGGGGCGGATAGAGACCAGGTTCGCTGGGAAAGGGAAACTCCTGAGCATAACCTCAGGAGCCCTAGTACCAGAGGCCTTTATCTCTCTCAGTCCCTGAACTCTGCCACCCCCCTGTCCCCTGGCGCATATGAGCACCGGGCCACAGGGATGGCAGATTTCTATCCAGCCAGAAGCATAGGGCTCATAGGCCAGTACCACCCAGGTATGGAGGGGCGGGCATCTGGTTATGGGCACCCAAGCACAGTGCAATTTAGTGGGGAACCCCAGGAGAGTAGGCCCATTAAGGGCATACTGAAAACCTCTGCCCAGTTAGGTCAGTGGGGGGGTACCCATCAAATCCTGGCAGCGAGGAGGGATCTGAAGACTCCTCTGAGCGGTACAGGACACAGGAGACCAGGTCCCCACATTCTGCCAGCTACGCCCAGGCTCGCAGAATCCGGGAAAACCTGGAAGATCAGACAGGAACCTCTGGGAGCAGTGCCTCTGAGTCAGAGGATGAATGGACCAGGGTTACCCGAACCAAAAAGGCCAATAAGGCAAAAAGGGCCTTGCTTAAGGACCCATTGAAACAGAGTAAGGCAATCAGGAGTGTCATCACGCCTTATCATAAGAACTCCAAGTACTCTGTTTGGGAACACTTGGAGCTCTACGAGCAAATGATGGAGACTTTCCATTTGAAGGACAGCCAAAGCTGTATTCAATATGTAAAGTGGACCTTCTCACCAGAATACTCCAGTGTCTTTGCGGGGCTGGAGGACCAAAATCATTTAAGATGGTCCACCTAGAAGGCGGCCATCTTGAAACATTTTTCTGTTCACAGAGATCCTCAAGAGGCTCGCAAGGCTGTCTACAATTTGCAATGTGGGGAGGATCAGGCCCCACAAGGATTCGTGCAAGAACTGAAACGTGCCTTTGCGCAGACCACCAGAAGGGTGCGCACAGACAGCAGAGAATTTGTCAATACATTTTTCCATGCCTTGCCCAAATATATAATGACCCAGCTCGTGAGAGATTTTCATGAGAAAAGATCTTTAGACTGGGTCATTGAACAGGCTACCCGTATCTATGAGGTGCAGAAGCCCATAGAAAATAAAAGCAATACCCAGAAAAATCCCAAAACCAACAGCACCCCTGCTGCTGCCAAGGTGGCAGAGGTAAAGGTCACCCCCGTTTTGGATTTGGAGATGGGGTGCCTAAAAACCTACCTGCACCTAATAATTCACAGCCCGGAAGGCCCTCGGGCCAGTCACAGACAGGGAGTCGAGGAGGTAGTCCCACAAATGGGGTCCCCCGCTCCCCTGACTATGTAAGTCCCCGCAATAAGGGAAGCCGACCAATCCTGGGTTATGTGTGGACTCCTCCAGCCCAAGGGGGGGGATCCGGCCAAGTACCTAACCCAGGGAACGTCCCTCCCAACTTCCAACAGGAGGGCAGAAATTCTCCAAATCCTGGCCAGAACTTTTTCCCCAGGTAATTTCCAGCCCCAAAATCATCCATCCTTCTTTCCCCAATTCCCTGAGCCCAGACAACCTAATCCGGGAGAGGGGAGGTCAAGGGTGGAGGGGTACCAAAATCTTCCCAACCAGGGGTACTACCAGAGAAGGGATAGCTACCCTTCCCGGGATCAGCCCAGGGGAGAAAATAGAGCCCTGTATCAGCCTGAGCGGGTTTCCGAGTTAGAGCGCCAGGTCCAAAATATGGCACGGGATCTGGGTCACATACTGAGGGCTCAACAGAACCCTCAGATGAGCGTGCCACCGCAGAATGCCCCAAACTCCGGACCTGGTGCTCCAGAACAATGACGGGGGCAGCACCCCGATAACACACGGGTTCCCAGGGAGGAGGCACAAGGGGAAGGGGGTTGTAAAACCTTGGAGGAAGCTTCCTTCCCAACTTGTAAACAGCCCCTGGAAAACCAGGAACCGGAAACAAAATCTCCTGCCCCTGAAAGCCTGCCTCCCAAGGAGCAGAGGGGGGGTAGGAGAAACAAAGGACCCAAACAGACCCACTTTGTGGAGGAGGTACAGATCTTCCAATTTGAGGGAGAGGGATCCTCAGAGGATCCTGGGACTAGCAGACTAGCCGACCAATAAAATTAAAACAGAGTGTCAACCATGCTAGTTTAAACGGCACCTGCCACATGGTTGAACAAAAATCTGACCAAGTAGAATTTCACTTCCAGAACAACCAAATTCCAGACGTGACAGTAATAGCAGTAGGACAACAGACTGGTGATGGGGGCTCCTCTCTATTTCTGAAAATCAACCCTCCTTCCAGTTTAAGGTGGTATTCCACACTGGAAGGAAACACCCTGAAATTCTTTACTAATCCACGATCTGAAACTCCCACTCCTATAGTCCAGAAAGATGTGAAATCAGCTCAGAGCCTGGCTGATATTCAGCAAATTGGAGAGCAGTTGTTCATCCCTGTCCAGTTAAATGATGGGAAGGACTCTGTTCTCGCTCGAGTGTGTGTGAACAACGGTAAGAGCTTCATCAGCGAAGCCATGTTCTGCCAACTCCCAAAAGATCCAGCCATTCCCACATTCAAACTGATAGACAAATGGGAAATGGACCTGGAAGCACCTAATTCCAAACATCTCCTGCCAAGCAGGTGTATACTCAAACTCTCCATTGGCAACAAGAACATGGTCCATAATTGTTGGGTCGTGCGAGACGTCACTGCCGCCTTTTACTTAGGCAGTGACATTCTCAATCGCTTTGCCATTAGTTTGGACCTAATAAACTTCAAAGCTTGGTCCCGATTAGCAGATAATCCCATGGGCTTTGATGATCCAGAAAAAGCATTTAGGTCAGCTCAATTGCTACCTTATGCAGTTGAAATTCATATCAAAGAGGAAGTCACCATCCCAGAAAGGACCTGACAATTCTCCCTGGAAGTGAAAGTTAAAAGAGGACAACATTTGAAAAACCCTGATGCTTACATACATCTAAACTCTTCTCTCCAACAGCAAGGGTTGGGGGTAAACCCAACTCCATTAGTCAACATAGAACATGACACCATTCCAATAGAGGTGGATAACAGCGACTTAAAGAGTATTACTCTAGCCGCAGGCACCATTATTGGAATGGCAGTTGATGACCGATATTTTTCCATCGATTTAGGAAATGAACTGTTAGGACCAATCCCCAAGGACTGTTTTGACAGTGACAGTGATGACAATACAACCCCAGACAGGATTTTTACCCGGCATGGGGGGAACTTCCTGGTGTACACTTCCTGCCCCTATGGTAAGGAAGATGTGACTTGTGCCTTCAGGAGGGATGAGGTGATTTTCCAGGTCCATGAGGGTTGCCTTTCCCACCTGAGCCCTCCAGTCCAAATCAGCACTCTGACCAGGGACTTCTCCACCCAGCTGGAGGAGGCCGCTGAGATAGCCAAACCAGAAGTCTTTCCAGGCTTCAGGCAGATGGTGGAAGAGAGAGTCAAGCTAGCTGATGCCTGCGTGACTCTGGAACAAAAGCAAAAGTTGAAACAAGTTTTCTTGGATTTCCAAGATCTCTTTGTGGTAGACTCATATGACTGTGGCCGCACCGACATCCACACAACAACAATCCCCACGGACCCTGGCATGACTCCAGTGTTTGTGAAGCAATATTGGTTGCCTCTCGCATCCATGGAGTCCCTTACTGAAATAATTAAGAACCTTGAGTCCCGGGGAATAATCCGTCCAGTTCACAGCACCAACAATAATCCGGTGCTGGGAATATTGAAGCCAAACGGCCAGTGGAGACTCTGCGCCGACCTCAGGGAGCTCAACAAACGGGTCCATACTTCCCGATGGCCTCTGCCCTACATTGACCAAGGGCTGGCCCAGATCCAGGGGTCACAGGTATTCACTGCAATAGACCTGACCAATGGATACTGGACTGTGCCTGTCAGTAGGGAGGACCAATACAAGCTGGCTTTTACCTTTGGGGGCCAGCAGTACACATGGACCCGGATTCCCCTCGGATACCTCAACTCCGGCAATGAATTCAACATTTTCCTACACAAGGCCATGCCCGACCTGGGTGCAAGGGGTAACCTGGCTTATGTAGATGATGTCCTCATCAAAAGTTCATCTGTGGAGGAACACATAGCGGAGATTTGTTATGTTCTGACCCAATTGAGGGCCGCCGGAGCAAAACTTTCCTTTCAGAAAGCACAGTGGTGTAGAACCCGTGTTAATATCTTGGGGCATGAGATTACTCCTCAGGGTCTCTGTCCCCAGGAAAAGAAAGTGGAAGCACTTCAGAAACTGAAAGACCCCACAACTCTGCGGGAACTAAGGAGCCTCCTTGGACTGACTAATTACAGCAGAAAGTTCTTTGAGGGCTACGCAGAGATCACCAGACCCCTGATTCATCTCCTGAAGGGGGGGTCAAGTGGGAATGGGGTCCAGAACAAGCCGAGGCAGTAAGACAACTCAAAAGAAGCCTCTCACAAGCGCCCTGCCTAGTTTACCCTGTCAGAAACAAGGAGTTCTTCCTGGAGACGGGGTTCTCTAATATGTGCTTGACGGCAGTATTATACCAAAAGCATGACAAGGTCAATAAAGTAATCTCCTATGCGAGCAAAACTTTATCCTCTGTGGAGGAAAAATTCAACGATTGTGAGAAGGCACTCCTGGCAACGGTGTGGGCATTGAAGAATTACCGCCCGTTTATCCAGGGGGAACACATCATAGTGGAGACTCCACACCAGCCTCTGCAATATCTCCAAAGTGACAGAATCCGGGCCGGAAATGTGAGTAATTCCCGAATTACTTCCTGGATTCTGTCAATGCAAGGCTTTCCTGTGGAGGTCTGATATGGCCAAAACAAGAAGAGTCCCCTCGCGCAAGGTCTGGCTGACTTGCATGTTTGTGCCAGAGAAAACTGTCTCAAGGACGAAAGTCTAAAAATCAAGGACAACACGGAGGCATACCTTAATTCCCCACACAAAGTCTTTGAAGAGGACAAGTGTGAGGGAATGCCCACTGTCTATGTGGATGGATGCTCTTACCATGTTGACAACAACGGGGAGAAAGAACTGGTGGCCGGCGTAGGGAATGCATGGGTGAATGAGTCCCCAGAACCATCCACTGGATACAAAATTGGTCCCCGAAGTAGTCAGGTAGCAGAATTGATGGCTGTGCATTAGGCCATCCTCACTGCTGTCCAGCATCAACTCCACGAACTGGTCATAATCACAGATTCGGATTATGTACGGAACGGGTTCGTGGAGCACCAGGTTAATTGGAAAACCAGAGGCATGTTATGTGCTAATAACAAACCCTTGAAACATGGGAAGTTGATCCAAAACATTGATGATCTGGTCACCTCGAAGGGGATGACCATCTATTGGAAGAAGATCAAGGGTCATTCCAAAATAGAGGGACCAGACAAAACTGGAAATGCCTTAGCTGATCAGCTGGCCAAAACCGGGACCATCCAGGGGGATCTAATTGAGATTGAGTCCCTGTTGGTGGAAATCCAGGTCACTGCTATCACTAGGTCCCAGACAAATGCTCACAATGACCTTTCAATTGCACAATGGAGTAAGGAGACCCCTGATGCTGATTTGATTACCGCTCAGAAGGGGGATCCAATAATTGGTAAATTTTACCAGCACCTTGAGTACCCTGAGAACTTTCCCCTGACGGATACCGATTACATTGGAAAAGAGGACCTAAGAGTGTTGATGAAATGTCCAAAAATGCTCCGAATCCAAGACGGTTTGCTGGTAAGGAAATCCAAAGCTGGCCACGATCAGTGGGTGGTTCCTACCTCATTCCGAAGCCTGATGTTAAGTCACGCCCATGATGCAGCCACCGCCGGTCTTAGGGGGTTTCACACAACACTGGAAATCTTAAGAGAGGTTACATACTGGCCACACATGGGGCAGGACCTTGACCAATACTTGAAGGGGTGTCTTGTGTGTGCACAATTTCAGCCATCATCCCTCACACACCGTGCGCCTCTCCAAAAGAGGGGGATGACACTGCCATGGTCAGATTTGCAAATCGACTTTGTAGGCCCTGTAATCAGCTCGTCTAGAGGGAATAAGTACATGTTGACTGTGACATGCTTGTTTACCAAGTGGGTGGAATGTCTCTCAGCCCCAAACTGCAAGGCAGAAACGGCAGCTGCCTTGATGATTAACCACATCTTTTCCCGTTTCGGTCTACCTCAAAGGATTGAGTCAGACAGAGGTATCCACTTCACCAGTGAAGTGATGACAAAGATGTGGGAGATACTGGGGGTCAAGAGAAAGCTACACATTGCTTACAGGCCAGCTTCTTCTGGAGCAGTGGAACGCTACAACCGGACAATTGTGAGCATATTAAAGAAGTTTGTGGCAGATTCTGGGCCAAGTTGGGATATCCGATTACCTCTGGTCCTAATGGCCATCAGATCTACCCCTTCATCTGCAACCAAAATGTCACCATTTGAGTTGATGACTGGACGCAAGATGGTGCTTCCTCAGCATTTGCTCTACAGAACCCAAGAGCAAACGTTGATAAATGCCTCCACAACTCATGAGTATGTGGAGAATTTAAGGAAACACCTTCAACATGCTTTTGCCTATGCTCAGCGGAATCTAGAAAGATCAGCTGAGAGTATGAAGACCCACTATGACCTGAAAACTTCCAGGAAGGAATATCAGGTGGGGGACCGGGTCTATTTATACAATTTCCAAAGGAACCAGGCCAAACAGCGAAAATTTTTGCCTACATGGAAGGGACCGTTTGAGATTATAGACAAGATCTCCCCTGTGGCCTACAAAATCCGCATCCCCAAAGGCGGTTTGGCAGAGGGGGAAGACAAGTGGGTCCACATAAACCAGTTGAAGTGTTGCCATCCCAGGCACACTTTGCAGCAACTGGAGGAGTCCTCTGCAATCCCAGAGGGTACCGCTCTAGAGTAATTCAATTCCAACCCTAAAATATCCTACATATAACCTATCAAATTCTGTGTTTCTCAGGTTTATGTGTTCCTGTCGCTTAATTTAAAAAAATGTGCATGTTCATATCTGTCGAGTTCTAAAATATATATGCCACCCCACTATATCAATGGTGGGGGAGAAATGTCCATGAATAGGTATTGCCGCTCTTCCTTTGTCGTCCTAGGAGAAAGAAAACCTGGAGACTGGCCAAGGAGGACGATCCGGGAGCCGAGACCCGAGGGGCCCGGGTTACCGCCCAATATTCCCATCAGGACCGGCGAGGAGAACCGATCGATCAGTACCGGATGGAGGAAAAGATGCTGAACTGTGCCATTTGCAGAATTGGAAGAAGATTATGCGGACATACCAGTGCGTGGGTCAAAACCCTTGTGCACCCGACTCCCCATCGACTCAAATTCAAAGTGCAGTCACGTGGGGGGGGCTTTGTTGGGGGTCCTGACCCACGTTTGAGCTATCATGCTGCAACATTTGGTGCTGTGGGCTTAGAAAATCCAACATGGCCAAAAAGCCCACATGTGCGCCAAAATCCAGGAGAACCCCGCAGTTTGTACACACTAAAATGGTTGCCTAACTTGCCACCCACCAGTGCGAGCAGGATGGGCCGGGGTGCCATGAGTGAAATGTGTGCCAAAGGAAAAACCGCACTTTAAAATCACCTTTTGTTTCCCTGAATGCCAGCTCAAAATGCCTATTTTCAAACATTGCAACACATCCAAAAATCTCACTGAACACCAGCGGACCTCTGGCAGAATGAAGTATGTGTGCATACTAAATCTGGGAAGATGAAGAGCCCAAAACAATGTTCATAACAAAACTGGCTGAGCTATGCATGTCAGCATCCTAACTGAAACTGGATTAAAACCACCAAAATCGAAATGTTTAAATTAACTGAGTGACCTACTTTCGAGTGTCACATAGTTTGTAACTGTTAAAATGTCATAGTTTTCAACTTAGAATCAGCATTCTAGCTGCATGTGTAAAAATTGTTAGTTTATTTGAATGCAGAAAACTGGGTAACTAGAAGTGACATTAGCTGGGGCCTGGCTTAAGGAACTGAATTCTGCCTGACATCTACCCCCACAGGAGTATAAACCTGCTCAGCCACTCTTCCCCTTGCCAAAAGGAGTTGTCACCTCTCTGATTAGATTAGGGGTGGAGCAGCTACAGGGAGTTGAACAAAGGCCTGTCCTAGGCCCAGGCAGAGGGTTTATTGGGGGGAGGCCATAAATGGCTTCCTCTTGAACAATGGGCCTTCCAGGGCCCAGGCAGATGGTTAATTAGGGGGACCGTAAAATAGCTTCCTCTTGGCAGAAGCTGGGGGGGGCAGGGTCTCTGAGCTTGGCAGAAACTGGATAAACTGGTTTCTCCACCATGTGACCTGGGAAAACACACCCCTGTTGGCCAGAATATGATTTTAAGAAAGATGTATAACTCATGGTGCGGACGTGTCAAAATTATTTAAATGATACCATAATTCTTGTGATTTTTCTGTGCACGTTTTCAGACGTGTTGGGAATTTGTGTGATGTTCTGGGGCAAAACCCTGCTATTTATGTATACTACAGACTCTGTGTTTAAGCTAGAGACGTGGGAGTTTACTGGAGTATGTATGGACAGGCCGTGTACATGTGTATAAATCTGGAGAACAATCCGATGTTGCAAAACCCACTAAAAAGCACCAAATGTTGCCATTTCTGAATGCAAGCCCCCAGGAAGAGCAGAGTTTGAACAGGGTATACCTCATGTGATATGTGATGGGTGCATGTAATTTCAAACCACTGTGTATCTATGAAATATGTCTTTGGGTCAAATATAGATTGTGTGTAATTTGACAGGGGAGTGTCCTTTCTGCAAGCCATTAAATGACATCATTCTGACACACAATCCTGCTCTCCAGTGAGAACGCAAAGAATTCTCCAACCTATCAGAACTCTGAAGGGGTTGGGCCTAGAAAGCTAGCCTCTCCACCCAATTTCAAAACACATAAAAAGAGACTGCTGGGACAGGTAGGGATTCAATTCCATTTGCTGCAGAGCATGCTGCCGGACCATACAACATCCAGAGATCCAGACTTCAAATCCATCAATCTCCAGAACCTGTAGCAGTACCTAGAAAGCAGAACAGTATCCAGAATCCAGAGAGGCTAGACCAGCAGAGCAGAGCTGACCCAGACCGCTGTTAGCAGAACCAGAGAGCTGTCCCAGATCACTGTGAAGTGCTGAGACCAGAACCGGAGTCCAGTCCAAAACCTGACCAGATCCGTGAGGAGGCTTATTTCAAAAATATATTGTGAGTACCTAGCAGAACTGTGCAGAACCAATCTCTTAGTTAAAATAATATAATTCAATCTATTTTAATCTAACCAGAACTGCCTCCTAACTGTCACCTGTCATTTGCAAAGCTGTCACCTGTCATTTTCTAGCTGCAAGCTGTAACCTGTCGCCTTGAACTTTTAAAATTTCAAATCCGAAAAACTACCTTCATTTAATCGTCCGTATCTCTGGAACCGTTTGGGCTAGGAACTTGGTTTAGCTTAGAATCTCAGCTTTTCAACGAGCCTAGAACCGACTTCCTACTCCTTATTCTCCGTAATCACGATTCTCACACACGCGAATTTTGCCGCGATTTGCGATTTGGCCCAATT
Organism: Ambystoma mexicanum; assembly: GCF_040938575.1. Taxonomy (NCBI): domain Eukaryota; kingdom Metazoa; phylum Chordata; class Amphibia; order Caudata; family Ambystomatidae; genus Ambystoma; species Ambystoma mexicanum. The sequence goes on from NC_090937.1 coordinate 1,616,648,765, forward strand.
TCTTTACTTGTAAAAAGATAGCTGCTTTTGCCTGTACTACTAAATTTCGTTTGCCTCTTAGGAACCATCCCTGAATCATTGCTAGAGTGAGCCTGAACCCATATTAACTAGATACCACTCACCCTGAACCTCCTGAAGGGAGTTAAAAGCATTTTCAGCATATTTCTCACTGCATTTTCACCATATTCAAAGCACTTGGGTCTGTGTTTCAAAACTCCTATCTGTTGTATAAGCTGCTGGGGGGGAATTGAACTGAATTCTATTTGATTGCATTCCTAAGAACTGAGTCCCATTCAATTCATCTCCTTACATTGCATTAAGGGGGGGGGGGGGGTGAATTGTCCAAGAAAGTGATTACATTGGGCCTCATTACGACCGTGGCGGTCCGGAAATAACGGTGGCGGTAAACCCGCCGCCACCGTTGTTTCCGGACCGCCTGATCCCGTCCCCTGCAGGCGGGAGGTGATGTTCCCGCCAGGTCTGACCTGGCGGGTTTAACACCGCCCGCCTGCAGGCGGACGAGGAAACACCGGCAGCATTACAAGATGCTGCCGGTGTTTCCATGATCCCGATTCCCATTGAGTCCCATAGGACTCAATGGGAATGGGGATTTACACCATTCTGCCTCCGTGATTCCCGGAAAGCCGGGGTTGTGATGCCCCGGTAATTCCGGGAATCACGGAGGCGGAATGGTAATACGAGTCCGGCGTTAACCAGGCGGTTTTACCGCCTCGGTTAACGCCGGACTCGTAATGAGGCCCATTGTCTTTTGCTGAAATCCTATCAAGTTATTTTCTGTACTGCATTTCATTCCACATTGCATCCATTTGAAACCATAAAAGTATTGTTGCTATCTTATCCATCATATAACCACTCATCATTGATTATAAAGAAGTGTGCTAGTGCCGGACTATCCATTATTGATTACTGCTCAGATTAAGTGTGATATTCAATTATTAATTTATTATAAAGTGTGATATATATATATATATATATATATATATATATATATATATATATATATATATATATATATATATTGTTTAAATGATCAAATAAACCTTTTAAACTTGCAAAACAGAACTACTTCTTGGCTCAGTGGGGTCAAGGGGATTCCAAGAGAGGGGTGTTATATAGGGGTAGTCATCCAGAACTCATGAACTGGACGTAAAGATATATCAATAAGGGTTTCCATTCAGTATCCCAGACTAGGCATTGACTTAGCTGTAGTGTTGAATTGAATCCTCTTACAGCACTTGGGCGATCTGAATGACACAGGGCCTAGTAAGATTGGTGTTTTGTCCTCTCTGTTTCCCCCTCCTTGTCTTGTCGCGCCTAGAAACACTTGTGTACATGCGCGTTATAAATGCCATATCATATCATATCAAGTGGGGAAATTAGAATTTGGGCCTCCTCTGAAATGTAAGCACTAGACCATGAATATTGCTAGCTCAGGTTGGTACAAAGATGTGTTAATATTTACGTTTAAAAACTAAAATAATACCCCATTTCGTACAGATGATTTAAAAAGTTTGCAAGTCACATTATGAAGCAACCTGACAATGTAGCCATATCTATTGAAACACGTTGTTCATAAATGGTATTGGGGTCATTTCGTTTAGATTCCTAGATCGCAGAGAGGACCACGTATGTGTGTGCTTTTGTGCAAAAGAGGTGCTCCGTGCAATTTTAATTGTTCTCACCAGTGGAAAAGTAAACAGTAAAACATAAGAAAAATCTCCTCTACTTTTCACTTTCCCACTATGTGTGTCTGGAAAAGTGTAATTGCCTCCCACAATTAACGGTTGCAGGAGCCACCTACAATAGATGGCTTTGTGATTTGCCTGCCTTTACAAGGTGAAAAAGTCAAGTGGATTCCATAGGAATCTCCTTTTTTCGAAGCCAGCAAAAAAGTACATGCTGTCGGAAAATGAAAATGAGTTCCCTCTTTATGTTACTCAATTGTATTACATAACAGATGTATTCCTGGAGTGCATGGTCACCCCAAAGTAGGCATCTTGGCTCTATTGACAGAGACAGTAAAATAACTGCTTACATTGTGAAAATGAAATAGTAGACAAACGTGTTAGTTCTACTGAGCTCTGTTAGGAGGTGTTTAGACTTACATCATTGTGTTTATACTTACATTATTTCAGCTGCTGCCATGTAACCTAGTTACCAAAGAATCTTTGTTGTTATGATTAAGCAAGGGTTCCAGATTCGAGCAGGAGAGATAGGATTGAGAGCAGGAGGACAGCCCACAGCTGGGGGCCTTTCTCTTGGATGAACTGACTAAATAAATCCTCACTAAAGACAAGGATTGCAGTGAAGTGTGGTCATTTACTTATTAACACTCTCTGACTGCGCTTTCCAAATCATACAAAGCCCTGAAAGGTTTAAAACACTTTTACACCAAGGTTTTCCACTCCACGGGAATGGAAATAATCCCCTATGATGGCAGCTTTTCTTCGCCCATCGTGAGTTGGATCCTACAAATTTCAGGATTCAAATGAATGAAACCCTACACACATCCCCTACATGGAAATGGAAATGGAAATGGAAATGGAAATGGAAACCAGGACAAGGCCATTGTATCAGACTGCTGGCAGGGTTATTAAAATCTTTTATAATTCTAAAGAAATAAAAGTGCACATCAGTTTACCTGTTCCCATCACTAATCACTTTCAGTGTAAATGGTCTGCTGCTGAGACGTGTTAAAGGATAAGACTTCACCTCGAGGTCATGTGAAGCCCTCACTGTGTGTCTTTGAGGTGAGAGAGGCAGAGCAGAGGGGCGGGGTGAGAGCATGTGTCCCTCCTCTGCACATGTGAATGCTTTGGCTGTTCTGAAATGGTGCATGGCTCGCGGGACCTGACATCCTGTGTGGGAAGAGAACATGCTCACCAATCATGGTATTTGGGGAGAAAACACTAATCATGTTCCCTCATGTGATTAAGTCTTCATGTGGTGCTCCTGTGCCCCAGGGGGTGGTGGTGGTTTGTGTGTGCGCGTGTGTGTGTATGTGTGTGTGCATGCATGCCACATGTGCATGAAGTTTAGGTAGCAAGGAACTAAGATCCTCAGAAGGTAGCCTTCTACACTATCTTTCCCAAACACCAGGCCATGTGCAGGTAGTCTCAAGAATGTGTAGGAGTCCAAAAGATGGCACTGACCTCCTAGGTCTGACCACCATCAGGTGGTTCCTGCAGTAGATTAGAGCATAACCCGCCTCAGTGCTGCCAATAGGAGGACTCCGCCACTCAAACACATCCTACTGTTTTCCACGCTAGCAAAGTGACTTGCGATGGAAAGGAAAAAGCTGGGCCCCACAGCTCCTTCAGGTAGAATGACAAATCTCTCACTGGTGTCCACACTGAAATGACCCGAGATGACATCTTCCAGAGAATACTTTAGCTAGTAGATTATGCATGGGCAGGATTCTTTGTGCAAAACCCGAACACCAAGATGTTCCTCCACTACGTACACATTTAGAGGTTTTTCCTGATGTTCTAGATATGTGGTTCAACTTGTTCCCGTCTCACGTCTATATAAAGGGAGGTGAGCCTAAGCTAAGAGCTGTCCTCGGATGGCATTTCCAGAGAAAGGAGGGGCTCCTGTTTGTTTGGGTTTTGGATTATAGCTAGCACAGTGCAGGGGACAGTAGAAACACAGCTATGATAGGGCCTAGGCAAATTAGTTTCGATTTTTTTGATGTGGGTTTGAGGGAACATCATTTGTGGATGGAATTGTGGGTGGAGAAGCAGTACACCCCACATATAATGTGTAAGAAGTAGAGAAGCCCAAAGCACTGCGAACCCCAGGTGCATTTCCCAGGCATAAGAGAACACCAAAGCACTGAGAACTCCAGGTGCTTTTACTAGGTAGAGGAGAACACCAAAGCACTGAGAACCCCACATGCATTTACCAGCTGTAGGAGAACACTAAAGCACTGAGAACCCTATGCCAATTTACAAGGTGTAGGAGAACATCAAAGCACTGAGAGCCCCACATGCATTTACTAGGTAGAGGAGAACACCAAAGCACTGAGAACCCCACGTGCATTTACTAGGTATAGGAGAACACCAAAGCACTGAGAACCCCACATGCATTTACCAGCTGTAGGAGAACACTAAAGCACTGAGAACCCTACGTCAATTTACCAGGTATAGGAGAACATCAAAGCACTGAGAGCCCCACATGCATTTACTAGGTATAGGAGAACACCAAAGCACTGAGAACCCTGCATGCATTTACCTGGTATAAGAAAACACCAAAGCACTGAGAGCCCCACGTGCATTTACCAGTTATAGGAGAACACCAAAGCACTGAGAGCCCCACATGCATTTACCAGTTAGAGGAGAACACCAAAGCACTGAGAACCCCACATGCATTTACCAGGTATAGGTGAACGCCAAACCACTGAGAACCCCACATGCATTTACAAGGTATAGGAGAACACCAAAGCACTGAGAACCCCACGTGCATTTACCAGGTATAGGAGAACACCAAAGCACTGAGAACCCCACATGCATTTACCAGGTATAGAAGAACGCCAAACCACTGAGAACCCCACATGCATTTACAAGGTATAGGAGAACACCAAAGCACTGAGAACCCCACGTGCATTTACTAGGTATAGGAGAACACCAAAGCACTGAGAACCCCACATGCATTTACCAGCTGTAGGAGAACACTAAAGCACTGAGAACCCTTCGTCAATTTACCAGGTATAGGAGAACATCAAAGCACTGAGAGCCCCACATGCATTTACTAGGTATAGGAGAACACTAAAGCACTGAGAACCCTATGTGCATTTACCAGGTATAGGAGAACACCAAAGCACTGAGAACCCTACGTGCATTTACCAGGTATAGAAGAACACCAAAGCACTGAGAGCCCCACATGCATTTACTAGGTATAGGAGAACACTAAAGCACTGAGAACCCTATGTGCATTTACCAGGTATAGGAGAACACCAAAGCACTGAGGGCCCCACATGCATTTACTAGGTATAGGAGAACACTAACGCACTGAGAACCCTACATGCATTTACCTGGTATAAGAGAACACCAAAGCACTGAGAGCCCCACGTGCATTTACCAGTTATAGGAGAACACCAAAGCACTGAGAGCCCCATGTGCATTTACCAGTTATAGGAGAACACCAAAGCACTGAGAACCCCACATGCATTTACCAGGTATAGGAGAACACCAAAGCACTGAGAGCCCCACATGCATTTACCAGTTATAGGAGAACACCAAAGCACTGAGAACCTCACATGCATTTACTAGGTATAGGAGAACACCAAAGCACTGAGAACCCCACATGCATTTACCAGGTATAGGGGAACGCCAAAGCACTGAGAACCCCACATGCATTTACCAGCTGTAGGAGAACACTAAAGCACTGAGAACCCTACGTCAATTTACCAGGTATAGGAGAACATCAAAGCACTGAGAGCCCCACATGCATTTACTAGGTATAGGAGAACACTAAAGCACTGAGAAACCTATGTGCATTTACCAGGTATAGGAGAACACCAAAGCACTGAGAACCCTACGTGCATTTACCAGGTATAGGAGAACACCAAAGCACTGAGAGCCCCACGTGCATTTACTAGGTATAGGAGAACACTAAAGCACTGAGAACCCTATGTGCATTTACCAGGTATAGGAGAACACCAAAGCACTGAGGGCCGCACATGCATTTACTAGGTATAGGAGAACACTAACGCACTGAGAACCCTGCATGCATTTACCAGGTATAGGAGAACACCAAAGCACTGAGAGCCCCACGTGCATTTACTAGGTATAGGAGAACACTAAAGCACTGAGAACCCTATGTGCATTTACCAGGTATTGGGGAACGCCAAAGCACTGAGAACCCCACATGCATTTACCAGCTGTAGGAGAACACTAAAGCAGTGAGAACCCTACGTCAATTTACCAGGTATAGGAGAACATCAAAGCACTGAGAGCCCCACATGCATTTACTAGGTATAGGAGAACACCAAAGCACTGAGAACCCCACATGCATTTACCAGGTATAGGAGAACGCCAAACCACTGAGAACCCCACATGCATTTACCAGGTATAGGAGAACACCAAAGCACTGAGAACCCCACATGCTTTTACTAAGTATAGGAGATCACTAAAGCACTGAGAACCCAATCTGCTATTTCGATATGGAGGAGAATGCCAAAGAATTGAGAAACCCATGTGAATTTTCTAAGCACAAAAGATGACCAAAGCATTGATAACCTCAGAAGCAATTAGTAAGCATAGGAGAAAGGCACAGTGATTATTAGGTGTAGCAGAAGGTCAAAGCACTGATCACTCTACATGTGCATTTAGTAGGTGGGAAGGAGGCCAAAGCAATATTAATCCTGCATGCCTAGACATAGGATAAGACCAAAGAACTGAGAGACCAACATGCTTGAGAGAAAGCAAACATAATGTTAGGCACATTTGCATTTGTTAGGCAGGGAAGACTGCCATAATAGTGGGAACTGAACTATGTGTTGCAGACAGAGGATCTAGCGAGGCTGTTGGTGTTGAGGTCTGAGCCATTGCACAACCAACTCCCCTGTGGCCTCTGCCTTCAAATCCTTTCACATGCACATTGGCCTGGTTCTGGATTGCACACACTTGCTGCCCTGTAGGGATTCTAACCAGGAAACAACCAGTTGGAGAGACCACACAAAAGACAATGCTCTGAGAGGCATCAATTGAATGGTCTATCTGGACTATAATACATTCTAACATGCAACTTTGCAAGCAACAAGTATTTGGCTGGTCACAAGGAGATGCCCAGGTGAGTTACAGTCATTAAAGATAGTCTCCTCCTCACTCTTAAGAATTATAAGCCGTTTCTTTGCAAGACCTCTGTATTTAATCTGAACACAAAAAGATGACACAGCTTTTTGAAACATAGTTACAACCAGCAAATGTTCTCTCTTGGCTAAAAAGAAGATTATTTATTTGCAACCCTGCAAGCAACAGGTATTTTGTTAGATGGAACAGCGAGTTACAGCCACAGAATGTAATTTATGCCCACCTCCAAAGAATTGTGAGGCTTTTCTATGCAAACAACAAGTAGAAGTTCTGGCCATAAAAGATGTAACAGCCCTTTTTTTATTTTCTATGTCTGACTCACGGGATACAGTCTTTATATCAAAAATGATATACCGAATTGCTTATATATCTAAACATATACCTTGAAAACCCTTATATTGAACATATTTATGGTGGGGTAAAGGGTTAATTTTGGGGTGAAACGGTTGTGTTGTGTTTTTAGGGGTCTGAAATGGGAGTTGGGAGAGCCCCCCCCCAAAAAAAAACAATATTCAGGTTTTCAAGGTATATGTTTCGATATATGAGTGATTCGGTATATAATACCTCGGTATGAAGACATTTAACCCTCACTCACCTGATTGTTGTGTTAAGGTACTATCTATCCCTCAACTAAAGCCTATTTCCTCAACTGCTGGACGACCTCGTGCCTCTGTTTACACAGCATTTATCCTGAATCCGACCCATGCAGGCCCTGTTTATTCTGTTTTAGCACAAACCACCTGAAATGACCTGCATTATTAGAAGACAAGGTTTGGCAAAGCCCTTATGGGGGACATTGGCCACTATATGAGTGGTTTGGTTTATGTCAGAATATTTCCAACCAGGTTTAGCTGCAAAATCAGATGGGAATATGGATGACTTTTACACCGTAATGAGCTTTTACTGAGATGGCACCCCAAGATCGAAAAATAAGCCCACTTCCTCAGAAATTCATACAATGTTATCAGATTATCAGGGTATCCAACACCCATTAGGGTTCAATTGATGATGGTCAATTAATCTCCTAGGTATTCCCAGAGACTCAGTCTTGATCACTTTTCTGAACTGAAGGCGTGTCAGAGCTGCTCTAAGTGAATTGGACGCTGCTAGGACATGCTGCCGACACCAACTCATCCTCTTCCTCTCAGTGGTCTGATTTCCTGAACGTAGAGTAGAGGGGGGGGGCAGAACAATTCCCAAATAATTGGGAGACTTTCAGCAAAACATCCACCTGGGCTATTACCGGAAGAATTTAACCAGCCTGATTTTGGCGGTTGGTAAATTACAGCATTCACACCCAGCGAAGAACGCTCAGCTAAGCAAGTGGCTGGAAAAGCAGGCGAGAATACACTGTGCACGGCTCGCTCTTTCCAGCCGCCAGAGGCCCTTCCAAGTGTGCCACCATCTGGATTGTGGGGAGGCAACAGGGAGCTTCTGCGTGTTAGCTTCCCACATCCCCCATGCTCCCCAATGACATCTGAACCCAATCCTTACTCCCCTCCCTCTCCACTTACCTGCTTGTACTAGAGCTAAGTGCTCTGGTCTTGGCGTTCCTCATATCCGGGGCTGTCGCCATGGAAATGGAAAATGGACTATGTTCCTTTTCCCATGGAAGTGGCCATCTTTTTTTCCGGAGTTTGAGGCCATTTTATGAACAATAAAATGTTTTGATTTGCACCGCTGGCAAACCCCGCGAGGTGAAAAGCTATCACCTCCGTGGAGTCATCCTTCCTGACCCTAGGATCCCAGTCTGCCTTAGCTCCACTGATGTGTTATGTCTCTCCAAGAACAAGAGAGCTCAGGATGCAATGACCATGCTCTTCCTTAATGGAACCCCTGCTGTGCAAGCTCTACTAGTCTGTTTTGGGTTCCTCCCACCCTCTCAATGTCCTGCTTCACATGCCATTTTGGAGTGCAAAGATTTTCCTGGTTTTGGCCTCAAGCCAGCTGATGCCAGCTCTCAAAAAGATGCTGCCTTCTCAGCCTTTCACAATTGTATGTTCAACCTGTCAGCAAATGTCAAGTTTGGTACCTGTATTTCTGTCCAAATTAGTATGGATGCAACTTTGTTACTGATCATAACACACCACAATCTTTTAGAAATAATACAGCCTTTTAGACATTGGGACGTATCTTCCCAGACCCGTGATCCGGCACAAAATGTCTCCCTGGATCTCAGATTCGCTCCCCAATCCTGGGAAATCCATGGGCACTCTACATTTATTTTAGAACATTGCAGTGCGTTCCATGGGCCGGGATTTGAATGTGGTTGCTACTTTTAGAGGCAAGACACTTTACCACAAGACCACCTGAGGGTCTAAGCAGGAGCCCTCTTACATCCCTTGTCAATGTTTCACTATCCAAGAAATATTGATGTGCTTTTTGGGGGTTCAAAAGGATTGCAAATTTTGTACTTTACTGAAAACGTTATGAGAAATTGGGCTATTTTCCAAGTGCTCATGATTTATCTTCAGCGGGGTAAGTGTTTAAGAGGGTGACTTAAATACCCGCCCTACACTCTCCCAATCCTCCCCCTCCTGGGCCCTGCATGCCCCCCACTACCTCACAGTACCCTTTACCAACCCAACGCTATGTGAGATCCCTCAGTAAAAAAGTCAATTTCCACCTCTGCTTATAGACTTAGGGAGGCTTTGTTATCGCAGCATAATGACCCGCCACCAAGTTATAAGTTGGGAAGGGTCATTATTACAAGCAGTAATTAACCCTCTCGAGGTCTATAAGGTTAGTGGCTCATGGTAGTAGTAGCAAGACATGTTTTTGTGCTGAAGCAAACTGAGTACATTAAATGTGGTTGTATTTTGTCGGATTTAAATATCATGTTCGTCTTCAAGTTACGCATTTTAATTGCAACTTGGTTGAACTGGAACAGGTTTCACATGAGCACGAATGAGGTGGTATGCAAAAGTAGTGAAACATTTCCAATGCTTTTCTCTTTCTTATTCATGTCTTAATTAACATGTTGCAGCATCAAAAAGGTCCTGTCAGAGTGAAAGTGTCTTAGTGAAACAAAGTCTTACCTCGAAAAAGCATTGTTGTTTGACTGTCTACTTCTGAAAACAGAATGTTCAGAATGCTGTCAATATCAGCAGTGATTGACTGCACTCTAAACATTTTGATTTGCTGAGAAGTCAATAACGATTTCCATGTGCTAACATTAATTTACGTTGAAGTACATATAGCATTCCATTTGCAAGCGGCTATGGCAATGGTACCAGATATGATAGGTGCCAATGTAATGTTAACATTGGCCATATAAGTGTGCTAATACCACATTGCTTCCAGTAAGTCTTGAGCCTAGAAGATTTTCCACGTTAATTTCATACTTTCCCTAAGCTTTATCTTATATCCTTAATTACTGGTAAAGTAAGAGGTTCCAATAGACGTTTGTACTAAAGCAAAACACAAGAGGTGATGGTTGGATGGTTTAGAAACAATCTTAACCTCTGGCATTGCTCTGGGCAACCCTCCAGACCATCATTATTCTCCTGCCAAGCCATTACAGAAAGGGAAAGACCATATCCAAATGAGGCCCAACAAGACCTAAACATGTTTGAGAATGCTTGTGGTCTCGTGAAGAAGGGATGTTGCTAAGCAGTTCCACCTGGAATGCTCCTTTTGGGGTGGGACTAAGCCTGATTTCCATATGGTCTATCCCCTTTTGTGATGGCTTGGCCGACGAAGAACGATTGTCTGGAGCATTGACCAGAGCAATGCCAGAGTTTAAGATTAATTCTGGGTGGGGTGGGGTGGCTATGGAGGGCGTGGGTACACACCAATGGAAATGGATACCTAATCTGCGGCTCCCTTCTCAGCAGTTTTAATTATGCTAAATTAGTGCTTCAGAGGCTCTAAAAAGAGGCTCTAAAAAGATTACAACAGCTTGCCTGGTGTTGATGTTGGCGTAAATGCAGTTTTGGTGCCGGTGGAGCACGACTTCACAGCGTTCGAGGAGACACATTTTCTTCAACGACGCACCTCTGGGGCGCGGCCTGAAGCAGGGAGGTTGCGTAACAACACAACCCGATGCATCTAGTCAGCTGGTCGGCTGATGCATCCTATTGACTCCAGTGAACGCGAGGTAACACGTTTTCCTTCAGAACAAAGGCAATTTTTTAAAGGCACACGCACCTATCTGTAATACTATAACATGCATTAACTATATAAATGCGTGTATTATAACAGAAAAGTATATATTTTGTGTTGAAAATTCATCTTTTGTGCTGCATGCTAGCATAGTTTTCTCTTAAGCGTTCTTTCAAGGAAGAGAAAAGTGTTTTTGACATTTGTTCTCCTACATTATGCATCGTATGTAAAAATATGTTGCTGTGGTCCACCTATAAACATTCTATCATTGGAAAAATGTAAGGCCTTTGATCTCTACACTACAAATGAAGGAATATAGCTCTTCACTATAACAACTTTGTGTGCTGAATAAGGAAGGAATTCAACCATCAAGCTTTGCATTAACCCTAAAACAAAATACAGGAAAGCTTAATTTTCCTACAGCATGATTCATTCATGAACTACATCCTTTAAAATGTCTGCTTCACATCATTCATCCAACACAAGTGAGCTGCGCTACATATACTTGGCACCTTGTCGGTAGGTCTAAACAGGACACATTGCAATTGCTGGATGACAAGTGGTCCACCTCTGAGACAAGGATAAACAAAGTGGAGTGACGAGTCAGCAACCCTGAGGATGTAGGAGAGAAGGTGACGCAGATGGAAAATGCGGTTACATCTCTACAGAAACAAGCAGAGAATTTAGAAAACAGAAATAGAAGAAATAATATTCAAATTGTTGGCCTTCCAGCAAATAATGAAAAGGACAATCCTACCAAGTTCCTTTACCACATGCTTCCTCTACTTTTGGATCTTCCATCATCCATGTAGCTAATTATCCAAAGAGCCCATTGTGTTGGACCTAAAACCCCATCTAGGAATTCTCAGAGAACTCGAATATTCTCAGTGCTTGAATATACGCATGTTCTCCTCATAATGGACAAGGCAAAAGAAAAGAAACTGCTAACCTGGGAAAGTTAAAAGATATTCTTCTCAGAAGATCTATCCAATGCCACAGCAGTGAGAAGAAAGGATCTATTAGCGTTTAGACCAGCGCTGAGGCAACTTAATGGTAGGTATGGGATTATGCACCCAGCATCCCTAAAGGTTACCATAAATGGGCATTCTTACACCATCCAAAATCCAGGAGATCTACGAAGCGTTATCCAAAACCACAGGAGGGGTGAGATGGACACCTCTAGACCAACTTCTACTTAATGTTAAGAAATGCACTACCTTCTTTTATGAACCTTACTATATCGCTGGGATGCAGCGGAGGTGGGTCCTGTCTGTATCAGGTTCTCCACCCGGACTACATATTGCCCTTTCATGAAAATGGTTTGGAGTGGCTGTTTCCGGTTAGCCACTACTTGGTTATATACTTGTTGGTTTAAATGGAAGTTGAAAAATTCCATGTTCTTTTGTTCGTCGTCCCCTTTTCCTTGTGTTTCTTTCCTTTTGTTGTTTTACTCTTCCAATGCCAGAGTGCTAGCTACAAATGTGTATATATTGCTGTTATCATTACCCATGACTCTTAATATTGCCACATGGAATGTTAAAGGTCTACACAATCCCATTAAGCGGCAGAAAGTCCTATTGCACCTGAATAGATCTAAGCCTTCTATAGCTTGTTTACAGGAATATCACCTTTTGCAGGCGGAAGCTAACAAATTGAAACGTTTGTGGATATGCCAAGTGCTACCGAGTGCTGCAGACGGGAAAATAAGGGGGTTATTGTTCTCATCAATAATCATCTCCATTGTAAAGTTTTATCCACAGAAACTGATAATGTAGGAAGATGGATCGTAGTTAAAATTATTATTAACTCCATAGAATACTCCATCTTAAATGTTTATGGTCCCACAAATCTCGGTCCTATATTTTGGACTCAGTTAAGGAACATAACTCACAAATCCCACTCGAATAACCTCATTGTTTGTGGGGTTTGCAATTAAGTTCTTAATTCTCTTCTAGAAAAGAAGTCCAATGTACGATTTAGATCTATCAAATCTCACGTACAATTGCACAACTTTGTCTCGGAATTAGGTCTCATTGATTCTTGGTGTATCACCCATCCATCGGACCTAGATTATACATTTTATTTATCTCCCCATAAATCCTTCTCAAGGATAGATTATGTCTTCATATCTAAATCATTAGCCAATCAGTTATTAGAAGCCACAATAGAGAGTATTACACTGTCTGATCACACCTCTGTTCACATTAAATTATGCAACCCACAGAATGTTCATCATAATAACAGATGGAGATTCGACTCAGCGCTTCTGAATGATGAACAATTTGTAACATTCATTCACCAACAACACACTCACTTTTTCAATGAAAATTCCTCAGCAGATACATCAGTACATAATAATTGGTACTACTATAAAGCAGTATTAAGAGGCCAGATTATATCATACTCCGTAGCCAGAAGAAGAAACTCAAAAAAGAAGCTGAAGATATTCTCCAACATATTAAGACCTTGCAGTCAGAATTCATTCAAATTAATGGAGCTCGTCGTCTTCATAAAATTAGTAAATTAAGAATACAGTATAACAACTTAGCAACTAAATATTCCTGCACTAATCTTTTGAACTATAAATCCAAGATATACCAAGTCTCGGATAAAACAGGGAAAGCTCTAGCGTCCTGTCTCAAGACACTAAAAGACAGAGCAAAGTTACAGATATTACAGATCATGAGGGCAAAGAGTCATGAAAGATAAAGACATTCTGATAGTGTTTTCTAAGTTCTATCAAAATCTATATTCTTCAGATACAATAACCAATAATACTGATGCTGCAAGCTTCCTTGAACATATACATCATAATTCTTATAATAATCCTAACTTACAATCTTTAAACTCCCCAATATCCCTTTTTGAAGTACATAAAGCCATTAATGATCTTAAGAAAGGGAAAGCCCCATGCCCTGATGGTTCTTCAATCGATTATTTTGACCGTTTCAAAGACCTATTAGTCCCTAAACTTAATAAACTCTTTACCTCATTCATTAAACAAGAGAAAGCAGTAGGATCCTTCTCCGAAGCAAAGATAGTTTTATTCCCCAAGCCAAATAAAGATCCCAAACTGGCTCAGAATTATAGATCCATCTCTTTAATTAAAACCAACTGTAAGATCTTCGCTAAGCTTCTATCCAAAAGACTTATTCCATATCTTCCACATTCGATCAAAAATGATCCGGTAGGCTGCGTTAAAGGTAGGTCATGCTTGGCTAATACAGGACTCTTTGTGAATATTCTTAAAATCATCCATGACTCCCCCAATCCATATGCAGCTTTAGCCCTTGATGCGGAGAAAGCTTTTCATAGAGTAGAATGGAAGTATATGTTCGAAGCTGAGGCCTGGCACGGTGTTCCTAACTCATTTATATCCATGATTAAGGTAATTTACTCCAATCCCACTACTTCAGTGTTCATAAACAATCATTTAGCTGTTTCTTTCCCCCTCTATAGGGGTACTCATCAAGGATGCCCACCATCCCCCCTTTTATTTATTTTAGCATTGGAACCCTTCCTAGAAGCAATTCAGCAAGATGAAAACATGTGAGGAATTCAATTTAAAAGTATTGAAATTAAATTGGTGGCCTGTGCGGATGACATCTTACCTTTTTTGAATGTATCGGACAAGTGTTTAGACCATTTGACTAATACTATCACACGATTCTCTCTGGCGTCAGACTATAAACGCAATACGGACAAATCAGAAATATTACCACTCAACATTCATTGCACCAAACACCACATTGAGAAGCTTGGTATGAAATGGTGTCCAACTGTTATAAAATATTTAGGCATTTACATTGAGTCCTCTGAGAATAATTAAATAAACACAACACAGCCAACATCAGAACTAAAGTGAAATAATTAACTAATTCCTGGTCCCCTCTATTCTTATCTTGGTGGGGATGATCCGAAACTGTTAAAATGTTGATCTCTCCAATTATACTTTACTATCTATATATGCTCCCTTCCCATATTCCTGCTCCCTTTTTTAAATCATTAGACACATGCATCCTCCCATGTTTATGGGGGAAAAATAAATGAAGGATATCATTGTGTAAGCTTAATATGCCCATAACACAAGGAGGAGTACGTTTTCCAGAATATAAAAAATATCACTCAGCATTTGTTTTAAGACAAGTGCAGTCGTAGTTTATTCCTACATCTCCGGATGTACCTAGTTGATGTGCTATAGATAGAGCGATGTTCTCCCCACATATCCTAATGGATTGTCCCTATATTAAAAACTATAACAAACGTGTCTATAGTACTAGTATTAATATCTCAATTATATACCTTCGATCATTTTTATTACCACTAATTAAAAATAGATCTCAGTTCATTTCCCAATATATTTGGTTGAACCCCTTAATAAAAATCAATAAGAGAACTCTGTGTTGGAGGCCATGGACTTCTCTCGGCATCACATATGTAGGTCAACTGTTTAATCAAGGTATCCCTCTCACCTTTGATGCATTTTCTGTGAAATTTAATGCACCAAGGCTCCTTTTATTGCAATATGCTAAGCATATAGAGGCTATTATGGAAAATGATAATCTCCTAATCTATAATGTAACTACCTTCTCCACCCAGAGACTATCTTGTTTATCTAACCCTGATATTACAGCGGCCATAATATACAAAATGAGTTTGCTTGTACCTAATGAGGACATTTTGTTTAAATGTCTAGAGGCATGGAATCAAGATTGCACTCTTAATGACTAAGAGATGGCCCTGTGAATGGGCTAATATCTCCAAGTCTATTGTTTCACCCAGCTTGCATCGAACAATGCTCTTCTTTCATCATATGGCATATGTAAATCTGGTAGCGCTTTTTAGAGGAGGCTTATCCCAAGATGATAAATGTTGCAGTTGTCTTTGCAATCAAGGAACCTTTAAGCATATTATTTCTGAATGTATACATGTCCAGAGTTTTTGGAAGCAGGTGTGGTCAATGCTAAAGCACATTTTCAATATCCATCAATGTTTTCTTTTACTGTTCTATTCCATGGAATCAAAGGTATCCAAACAGCGATAAATACGAATAGTTGTTACTTATTTGATCTACTTTTGGCTATTGCAATTCAGACTATTACATCCAATTGGAAGGACCTCAAAAATGTTAATTTTAAAGTATGGTGGAATTCAACTCCATAGAATGGAAAAATGTAACGCTTTGTCTCCAAAACAACTGCATACACGTGAATTGAAATGGCAACCTTTTTCAGATTATTTAAGTAATGTTTAGTAATCGGCATTTTGGAAAGATCATAACACCTGTCTTTTATATGTATTCTAGTAATTAACTTGAAATACCTGATAGAACTACTAGTTTATGCTTGTTTGCAGCCTACTGCTTTTGTGCTTGTTTCATTATTCTTCAGTACGCTAGGTTTATGTAGTTGCTCTAATCAGACACTTTATGGGCGTCTTGCTGTAATAATTCACTTGTATTGCATATGTGCACCATACTATGATGCTCTAAGTATTGTTGTTTAAATCTTGTATTCTTAATGTTCTCAACAAAAAATGTTTTAAAAAAAAAAAAGATTCATTCGAAACCTTTCAGCCATCACCTCTTTTATTTTGCTGTAGTCACCCTGAGTGGGACGTGTGTACCCAGATGTGGGTCCCGTGCCTGATGGGCCTAGAGACCCAAGCTACTGTTCATCGATGAGGCCGAATGAGGCCAAAACATGTCTGGGGATGCTTGTGGTCTCGTGCAGAAGGGATGGGACCAAGCAGTTCGGGCTGGACTGACTCTTTTGGGGTGGGTCTAAGCCTGATTGGCATATGGTCTTTCCCCTTTTGAAATGGCTTGTCAGGCTAATAACGATGGTCTGGAGGGTTGCCCAGAGCAATGCCAGGTTAAGATTAATTCTAAACCTTCCAACCATCACCTCTTTTGGTTTGCATTAGATATTTGTACTGCATTGAACTAGCTTCGAAATGCTATTGTGCTCTTAAAGGAGGGTAACATGTGAAACTGTAATGCAATTTCAAACAGCCAGCTGCTCCTGTATCGATAGACTGTGCACAGCAGAAGTCTACATATTACTTGCTCAGTGGGTCAGACGCAAGTGAAATTGCAATTCCTAAATAAATATTTTTAATGTATTTATGTTGGGGGTTTTTATTGAACCCAAACCTAGCTTCAGAAATCAATGAGACTACAGCAAAGGGAAATTAGTCACAGGGGGTCCAGCATAGGAGCAGAGAGAGAGTGATGAAGGAGGCAGGGGGTGCGGGGGGCAAACCAGAGACGCAGGGAAGTACGAGGTAAATGTAGTAGTGGTGCATTAACACAGAAGAGGGTGCAGCGGCAGCAAGGTGCACAGGAGTAACATTGGCAGCAAGGTGGAAGGAGAGGAGGAGGAGGAGCACAGCAGGAAGGCTACACAGGAGTGGGTGCAGTGGCGGCAAGGTGGAAGGAGAGGAGGAGCACAGCAGGAAGGCTACACAGGAGTGGGTGGAGTGGCAGCAAGGTGGAAGGAGAGGAGGAGTACAGCAGGAAGGCTACACAGGAGTAGGTGCAGTGGCAGCAAGGTGGAAGGAGAGGAGGAGCACAGCAGGAAGGCTACACAGAAGGGGGTGCAGTGGCGGCAAGATAGAAGGAGAGGAGGAGCACAGCAGGAAGGATTCTCAGGAGTGGGTGCAGTGGCGGCAAGGTGGAAGGAGAGGAGGAGCACAGCAGGAAGGGTACACAGGAGCGGGTGCAGTGGCGGCAAGGTGGAAGGAGAGGAGGAGCACAGCAGGAACTCTACACACAAGGGGGTGCAGTGGCGGCAAGGTGGAAGGAGAGGAGGAGCAAGCGGGAAGGCTACACAGAAGAGGGTGCAGTGGCGGCAACATAGAACGAGAGGAGGACCACAGCAGGAAGGCTACACAGGAGTGGGTGCAGTGGTGGCCAGGTGGAAGGAGAGGAGGAGCACAGCAGGGAGGCTACACAGGAGTGGGTGTAGTGGCGGCAAGATGGAAGGAGAGGAGGAGCACAGCAGGAAGGCTACACAGGAGTGGGTGGAGTGGCAGCAAGGTGGAAGGAGAGGAGGAGTACAGCAGGAAGGCTACACAGGAGTAGGTGCAGTGGCAGCAAGGTGGAAGGAGAGGAGGAGCACAGCAGGAAGGCTACACAGAAGGGGGTGCAGTGGCGGCAAGATAGAAGGAGAGGAGGAGCACAGCAGGAAGGATTCTCAGGAGTGGGTGCAGTGGCGGCAAGGTGGAAGGAGAGGAGGAGCACAGCAGGAAGGGTACACAGGAGCGGGTGCAGTGGCGGCAAGGTGGAAGGAGAGGAGGAGCACAGCAGGAACTCTACACACAAGGGGGTGCAGTGGCGGCAAGGTGGAAGGAGAGGAGGAGCAAGCGGGAAGGCTACACAGAAGAGGGTGCAGTGGCGGCAACATAGAACGAGAGGAGGACCACAGCAGGAAGGCTACACAGGAGTGGGTGCAGTGGTGGCCAGGTGGAAGGAGAGGAGGAGCACAGCAGGGAGGCTACACAGGAGTGGGTGTAGTGGCGGCAAGATGGAAGGAGAGGAGGAGCACAACAGGAAGACTACACAGAATAGGGTGCAGTGGCGGCAAGGTGGAAGGAGAGGAGGAGCACAGCAGGAAGGCTACACAGGAGTGTGTGTAGCGGCGGCAAGGTGCAAGGAGAGGAGGAACACAGCAGGAAGGCTGCTCAGAAGGGGGTTCAGTGGTGGCCAGGTTGAAGGAGAGGAGGTGCACCGCAGGAAGGCTTCATAGAAGGGGCTGCAGTGGCAGCAAGGTGTAAGGAGAGAAGTAGCATAACAGGAAGGCTACACAGGAGTGGGTGCAGTTGCGGCAAGGTGGAAGGAGAGGAGGAGCACAGCAGGAAGGCTACACAGGAGTGGCTACTGTGGCAGCAAGGTGGAAGGAGAGAAGTAGCACAGCAGGAAGGCTACACATGAGTGGGTGCAGTTGCGGCAAGGTGGAAGGAGAGGGGGTACACAGCAGGAAGGCTACACAGGAGTGTGTGCAGTGGCAGCAAGGTGGAAGGAGAGGAGGAGCACAGCAGGGAGGCTACACAGAATAGGGTAGAGTGGTGGCAAGATGGAATGACAGTAGGAGCACAGCAGGGAGGCTACACAGAAGAGGGTAGAGTGGCGGCAAGGTGGAAGGAGAGGAGGAGCACAGCAGGAAGGCTACACAGAAGGGGGTGCAGTGGCGGCAAGGTGGAAGGAGAGGAGGAGCACAGCAGGAAGGCTACACAGAATAGGATGCAGTGGCAGCAAAGTGGAAGGAGAGGAGGAGCACAGCAGGAAGGCTACACAGAAGTGCTTGCAGTGGTGGCAAGATGGAAGGAGAGGAGGTGCACAGCAAGAAGACTACACAGAATAGGGTGCAGTGGCGGCAAGGTGGAAGGAGAGGAGGAGCACAGCAGGAAGGCTACACAGGAGTGAGTGCAGTGGCGGCAAGGTGGAAGGAGAGAAGGAGCACAGAAGGAAGGCTACACATGAGTGGGTGCAGTAGCGACAAAGTGGAAGGAGAGAAGAAGCACAGCAGGAAGGTTACACAGGAGTGGGTGCACTGGCGGCCAGGTGGAAGGAGAGGAGGAGCATAGCAGGAAGGTTACACAGGAGTGGGTGCACTGGCGGCCAGGTGGAAGGAGAGGAGGAGCACAGCAGGAAGGCTACACAGGAGTAGGTGCGGTGGCAGCAAGGAGGAAGGAGAGGAGGCGCACAGCAGGAAGGCTACACAGGAGTGGGTGCAGTGGTGGCAAGATGGAAGGAGAGGAGAAGCACAGCAGGAAGGTTACACAGGAGTGGGTGCAGTGATGGCAAGGTGGAAGGAGAGGAGGAGCACAGCAGGAACTCTACACACAAGGGGGTGCAGTGGCGGCAAGGTGGAAGGAGAGGAGGAGCACAGCAGGAAGGGTACACAGGAGCGGGTGCAGTGGCGGCGAGGTGGAAGGAGAGGAGGAGCACAGCAGGAACTCTACACACAAGGGGGTGCAGTGGCAGCAAGGTGGAAGGAGAGGAGGAGCACAGCAGGAAGGGTACACAGGAGCATGTGCAGTGGCGGCAAGGTGGAAGGAGAGGAGGAGCACAGCAGGAAGGCTACACAGGAGTGGGTGCAGTGGTGGCAAGATGGAAGGAGAGGAGAAGCACGGCAGGAAGGTTACACAGGAGTGGGTGCAGTGATGGCAAGGTGGAAGGAGAGGAGGAGCACAGCAGGAACTCTACACACAAGGGGGTGCAGTGGCGGCAAGGTGGAAGGAGAGGAGGAGCACAGCAGGAAGGGTACACAGGAGCGGGTGCAGTGGCGGCGAGGTGGAAGGAGAGGAGGAGCACAGCAGGAACTCTACACACAAGGGGGTGCTGTGGCAGCAAGGTGGAAGGAGAGGAGGAGCACAGCAGGAAGGGTACACAGGAGCGTGTGCAGTGGCGGCAAGGTGGAAGGAGAGGAGGTGCACAGCAGGAAGGCTACACAGGAGTGGGTACTCTCGCAGCAAGGTGGAAGGAAAGGAGGAGCACAGCAGGAAGGCTACACAGAAGGGGGTGCAGTGGCTACAAGGTGGAAGGAGAGGAGGAGCACAGCAGGAAGCCTACACAGGAGTGGGTTCAGTGGCGGCAAGGTGGAAGGAGAGGAGGAGCACAGCAGGAAGGCTACACAGGAGTGGGTTCAGTGGCGGCAAGGTGGAAGGAGAGGAGGAGCACAGCAGGAAGGCTACACAGGAGTGGGTTCAGTGGCGGCAAGATGGAAGGAGAGGAGGAGCACAGCAGGAACTCTACACACAAGGGGGTGCAGTGGCGGCAAGGTGGAAGGAGAGGAGGAGCACAGCAGGAAGGGTACACAGGAGCGGGTGCAGTGGCGGCGAGGTGGAAGGAGAGGAGGAGCACAGCAGGAACTCTACACACAAGGGGGTGCAGTGGCAGCAAGGTGGAAGGAGAGGAGGAGCACAGCAGGAAGGGTACACAGGAGCGTGTGCAGTGGCGGCAAGGTGGAAGGAGAGGAGGAGCACAGCAGGAAGGCTACACAGGAGTGGGTGCAGTGGTGGCAAGATGGAAGGAGAGGAGAAGCACGGCAGGAAGGTTACACAGGAGTGGGTGCAGTGATGGCAAGGTGGAAGGAGAGGAGGAGCACAGCAGGAACTCTACACACAAGGGGGTGCGGTGGCGGCAAGGTGGAAGGAGAGGAGGAGCACAGCAGGAAGGGTACACAGGAGCGGGTGCAGTGGCGGCGAGGTGGAAGGAGTGGAGGAGCACAGCAGGAACTCTACACACAAGGGGGTGCAGTGGCAGCAAGGTGGAAGGAGAGGAGGAGCACAGCAGGAAGGGTACACAGGAGCGTGTGCAGTGGCGGCAAGGTGGAAGGAGAGGAGGTGCACAGCAGGAAGGCTACACAGGAGTGGGTACTCTCGCAGCAAGGTGGAAGGAAAGGAGGAGCACAGCAGGAAGGCTACACAGAAGGGGGTGCAGTGGCTACAAGGTGGAAGGAGAGGAGGAGCACAGCAGGAAGCCTACACAGGAGTGGGTTCAGTGGCGGCAAGGTGGAAGGAGAGGAGGAGCACAGCAGGAAGGCTACACAGGAGTGGGTTCAGTGGCAGCAAGGTGGAAGGAGAGGAGGAGCACAGCAGGAAGGCTACACAGGAGTGGGTTCAGTGGCGGCAAGGTGGAAGGAGAGGAGGAGCACAGCAGGAAGGCTACACAGAAGAGGGTGCAGTGGCGGCAAGGTGGAAGGAGAGGAGGAGCACAGCAGGGAGGCTACACAGGAGTCGGGTCAGTGGCGGCAAGGTGGAAGGAGAGGAGGAGCACAGCAGGAAGGCTACACAGAAGACGGTGCAGTGGCGGCAAGGTGGAAGGAGAGGAGGAGCACAGCAGGGAGGCTACACAGGAGTCGGGTCAGTGGCGGCAAGGTGGAAGGAGAGGAGGAGCACAGCAGGAAGGCTACAGAGAAGGGGGTGCAGTGATGGCAAGGTGGAAGGAGAGGAGGAGCACAGCAGGAAGGCTACACAGAAGAGGGTGCAGTGGCGGCGATGGTGGAAGGAGAGGAGGAGCACAGCAGGAAGGCTACACAGGAGTGGGTTCAATGGTGGCAAGGTGGAAGGAGAGGAGGAGCACAGCAGGAAGGCTACACAGAAGGGGGTGCAGTGGCGGCAAGGTGGAAGGAGAGGGGGAGCACAGCAGGAAGGCTACTCAGGAGTGGGTGCAGTGACGGCAAGGTGGCAGGAGAGGAGCAGCACAGCAAGAAGGCTACACAGAAGGGGGTGCAGTGGCGGTAAGGTGGAAGGAGAGGAGGAGCACAGCAGGGAAACTACACAGGAGTGGGTGCAGTGACGGCAAGGGGGAAGGAGAAGTGGAGCACAGCAGGGAGGCTGCACAGGAGTGGCAGTGTGCATGGACCGGCCAATGGGTTGCGGCCAAAGATGAGGGATATTGTAAGAGGAGGCGGGCAGAGGTCAGCTCCAAGGGACTGATCCTCAGGGAGACATGGGATACATCCTAGATGGTCAGGTAGAGCAAGTCCTTCTAGAGGAAATGTTCTGTTTGTCGGAGCACCATTTCCTGCAGCTTCACCTTCAATATTGTCTTAAAAACACTCCAAAGATATCCTTTTAGTGATAGCCCAATCCAGAATTTAGGGGCTCACCACCATAAGTAGGGGTGTCTTTGTGAGATATTAAAATCTGCATGCATGTCCTGCCCTCGCATAGTTTGCGTGTGTCTGTGCACACATGAGGACGTTTCTCTGCAGAACAGTGCATGCTGCTAGTCAGACACAACTTCAACACAGGCTCTGTTGATAACAAAGTGGCCTTAGTGATTGTACCAGAGCTGACGCCCGGCTCTGCAAATATGTTACATATCACTGCAATTCGTGTAACAGATACATGCATACTTTTTCTGTGCACTGCATACGGACGCACCTGAAGATGGAAAGGGAATTAGCCAACTGCGACAACAAGATAATGACATGCTTCAAAAGTTTACATCCAAAAACAATTTTTCAAAGATACCCATGTACAGTTTCCTTTTACAATGTTATTTGTCAATTAAGAAACCAAATTCATACCATAGCATATATATTATAGTGTGGTAGTCGCAGGCACTACAGTTGAGTATTGGGTTCCATAGGAAACCCGAAAAATGAATTGCAAATAACTTTTGGCTTGTATGATGGATTTGGCTGAAATTCTATAACCAAAGCCTTAGGGCCCGAGTAGTGGACCCAAAAGACATGTATAGTTGCCATGGCAGGGGCCAGGGCCACCTGCTGAGTGTAAAAGAAAGATACTGGGGGGAACACATACAGTGGGCACGGTCGAAGGTCATAGCTAGTTGCCCGTGAAAAAACTATGAAATAACAAAACCCTTGAAATTCACGGAGAAAACTTTTGTTAAAGTGCAGCACGTTGACCCGATGTAACGCAACAAAACACTTGAAATTCTTTGAAATTCACTGGAAGTCCAGCATAATTTGGCGCGTTCCTATTGCAGATCCCATGAGCACATACATATTATAAGAGAAGGGGTTCACAATAACATACAAAATGGCATTATAGGGGATATAGCATTATGGGGTACATCAACGTGAACACGCCGAGTGACTTCCCGCATCCGCTGAAATTCAAGGGTTTCTGTTGCATTAAATCTGGCCAACTTGACTGCTCTTTAACTAACGTTTTTTCCATGAATATATATGTAGACGCCTCTTATTTCATTAATCAAGTGGTACAAGAGATAATATATCTGGATTTACAAATTGTCTACTGAAATTAAATTCCTTTGAAGTTGCAATGTTTAGGAATGCTTGTTGGCTTACAGGTGGCAGCCCACTTTTATTTGGCGCACCTGCCAAGAGCTGTCAAATTGGAGAATCGGGGCCTGAAATATTGAGGAAGCTATGCTCCAATGGAAGTGTCTGTACTTTCCACAGAACATAAGTCATGACCAAAATATCCCTGCACCTTTTTCTGAAATGACAATGGAAACTTAAATCAGCATTGTACCTGATGGCATAATGCATCCTGTTCTCTGTAAAGGCGAAGTTGAAGTAATTATAAGCTATATACTCCCTAAAGATGTCTATAGTGGCATACTAAGAAATTGAGTTATTACATTGGCTGAGCCCAAGGAAGTGCATATCTCCTGACAGCTTCTCCAATACAAGTCTGCACTGTTGACAACTCAGCAGCTGCTCCTCAGAAATGCTTTGTGCCCCCTGTGTGAAAATGCCACCTTACCCACATGTTTAAGGCTGCTTTGCTAGACAGTGCTGATGTTGTGCATTTCTAAAACACAAAGTTGCCGGGGGTGAGTCACGCTTATGTCATAAAGTCAAGTGGGATCAACATCATGCAGACACTTGCAGGCCGATTCATGGAATAATTAGCGCAGCGCAAGTGGGCAAAAACGTGCGAATCGCAGTGGAATAGCGAAAATCGCAGTGCAAGTGCAAAAATCGCACGAAAAGCAGCGCACGTCGATTCATGGAAGTCCGTGCGCGAGAAAACCAGCGGATGTGCGATAAAAAAGTGCGCCGCGCACGTTGGCGCACAGGCCATCTAACAGCGTGCGCCAGGTCACAGCGAAAATCGCACAGGCCACAGCGAAATTCGCACATAGCGCGGCGCACGCAACAAAAGTAGGCGGAACACGGGCGTAACACTCGGAATGGGGAACAACTTGCAAAAACGTGGGCGTCACGGGGGAAGTACAGGGCACAAGTGCGCGGAACGCCCACACGCTCGCCTACAACACGTATTCATGGAATAGAATAGGGCAAAAAAGCGCACGCTCAAACCAGCGCACAGGCACAAACACGACCGCCACAAGAAAGCAGGCGGTAGCGTCTCTGCGGCTGTAAGAAATGTGCGCCAAAAGGTGCGCCAACAAATAGCACCTATATACTGCCATGATGAATGTCCTATACTGTGGCCCTCCAGGACAAATGACGTGCAAAGGGGTACCCACAAACACGGACACCCGCTGACAAAAAATACGTGTGCGTGTATACCGGGTGCGCGGGAAGTCTCACACGCGATTTCAGCAGGGTACATGTATTACAGGGGTTCGCGTGAAGTTTTTCACGCGATCGGGCCTGGGGGAGCGGGCTACGTGTAATACAGGGGTTCGCGTGAAGTTCCTCACGCGATCGGGCCTGGGGGAGCGGGCTACGAGCTGGCTACGTGTATTTCAGGGGTTCGCGTGAAGTTTTTCACGCGATTGACCAGGGTACGTGTATTTCAGGGGTGCGCGGGAAGTTCCACACGCGAATAGCCTGGGCGCGTGTATTTCAGGGGTGCGTGGGAAGTCCCACACGCGAATAGCCTGGGCGCGTGTATTTCAGGGGTTCGCGTGAAGTTATTCACGCGATCGGGCCTGGGGGAGCGGGGTACCACTCACCGTCTGCCTTGCGTGTAGAAGAACGCGTAGCCAACACCCGCTGTGAAGTAATAGCGTGTGAACCCCAACGGATGGAAAACACACGCACCGCACGAAAAGCACGTACAGAACATAAAGGCACGCAGGATCACCAAGCCCTGCCAGGGCAAGGCCCGTGCGCAAAACGTCACGGACGCGCTTACGCTGTAAGGGCCTTTGGTCCAATGAAATCGCGTACGGGCAACGCCCGTGCGCAAAACGTCACAGACGCGCTTACGCTGTAAGGGCCTTTGGTCCAATGAAATCGCGTACGCGTGCTGACGCGCTTACGCGCTAAGGGCCTTTCCTCGATTTTCACGCTGACGTGCAGGATTTTCACGTGCCAAATCACTCCGTATCAAGCTGGCCACGCGAAAACACACGGAAGACCACGCTCCTGCCCAGAAGGCCGAATTACTGCCCCCCAGTGCCCCGAGCAGCCTCCCACGTGCCATCTGCTGCTGCCTGCCTGCCTGCCTGCCTGCCTGCTGCCACCGTGCCCTGCCATTTGGTGCCTGCACATCAGCCATCTGCAGGTGTCCAGTTGCTGTGTCCACCCCTGCTGGAACAGAAGACTCCCGACTCGGATAACATCGCTCCACAGCCCAGCCCCAGGACCCAGTTGCCCACCCACTCCTGCCCCTGGGGTTGCCATGTCGGGCACATCAACATCTGGCACCAGTGGCAACCCCCAGCCAGAGGGGCAGAGGGGCACCAGCTTCACTGCCACCGAAGTTGGTGTCCTGGTGGAGCAAGTCCTGGGGCAGTATGATGCCCTCTTCGGATCAT
Source organism: Ambystoma mexicanum (assembly GCF_040938575.1). Classification (NCBI taxonomy): domain Eukaryota; kingdom Metazoa; phylum Chordata; class Amphibia; order Caudata; family Ambystomatidae; genus Ambystoma; species Ambystoma mexicanum. Next base: position 1,616,674,880 of record NC_090937.1, read on the forward strand.
CCCGCGCCAACAAGGAAGGACGGGACAGGATCTGGGCCGACTGTGTGGTTGCCATCAACGCGGAGGGGGTGGCAACCCGCACCATCCAGAAGGTCAAGAAGCGCTGGGAAGACTTGAGGTCCAGGACCCTCATGAAGGCCCGGTGCCTCGTGGAGGGGGGCCGGGGTCGCATGAGTTCCATCCAGTTGAGGGTCCTGGAACGCGCACACCCACCGCTCCATGCCCAGGTCCTTGAGAGGGAGACCCGTCTGGAGTTGAGCGGTAAGTGTCCAAGCATTGCTGTGTGAGACAGGGCATGTTGCAGTGTGCTGGTTGTCTTATACTTGCCTGCATGTGTGACATAGGCCATGTACGCATGTATGTGTGCAGGGACATCATGGGAATGCATGTGCGACCTGTAATGTGTGAACCGCACGGTTGTTGCATGTGTTTGAATGCGACATGGGGACCCCTGTGCAGATTGCACACATGAGAGCATGGCAGTCTCTGTTCCTGGACATGGGTGGGGGCGAGGGATGGGTGCTGATGCCAGATACATATGTGGTATCCATGTCTGTGTGCCTGACCTGCGTGTCTGTGACTTGTGAGTGCCATGGATGCATGACACATGTCTGTGACAATGTACAGATTCACTGATGCAGCCTAGTCATCCTTGTATGCACTTGATTGGGGTGTACGGGGCCAGATGGATGTGACTGAGGTGAAGTGTGTGCATGTGATAGGCATGACCCATGATGCATGTGAGTCCCATTACATTGTATGATTCGAGAGTCCACTGGACATGCATTGAAATGTCCATGGCACGCACCATGACTGTCACTGTGTGTGTTTTGCCTGGACTGACACATGTGTTGTGGTGTGACATGATGGAAGTGTACTTTGACAGTGGCACTCATCTGCTATTGCTTCCTGTCTAGGGGACCATTGTACAGTACCCTGATGCTTGTGTTCTATGTCTCCCTCTACGCAGCGGCTAGTGAAGGAGAGGGCGGAGACGGCGCTGTGGAGCAAGGCGGCGGGGATGCCCCCACGGCTGCAGCGGAAGGGGTGGGTTAGCCCCCACAGGGGCCTGCTACGGCAGTAGACGGCGAGGAGCCATCCAGGTTGGTGGTTTCCACAGAGGAGGAGGAGGCCGCCACTGAGGCGCACATGGGGCCTGGTGGGGGCATCCCTGCTGGTGCAAGTGGTGCAGTCCAGGGGCAGGGGCAGGAGGCAGCACAGGTCACCGTGGAGGGGCCTGTGCATGTCGCTCTCCCTGAACCTGTGGGTGCACCACCTTGCACCAGCAGGGATGCCCCGTCCCAGGCCCGTCCGCAGGTAGAGGGGATGTCCATGTCATCTGACTCCCCTCCACCTGCGGACGAGGGGACCCCTGGCCGTGTGGAGAAGGTCCTGATTGGGGTCGCGATGCGCACGGCTGTGATTCGTGATGCCGTGCGTGCTTCCCAGGAGGAGCACGCACGTCATCACGAAGAGCACTGTGCCGACGTGGCCCAATTGGGATCGTCCATGTTCGGGGGTTTCCTGCATGTGTCGGCCAATCTGGCGGCCCTCTCCTCCTCTGTGGAGACTATACGCCAGTCGTTCTCCTTGCCGTCTTCCGGCCCAGATGCCACCAGGGCCCCCTGTGGACCTGCCCTGACCAATGCAGCCAGCTCGGTGGGGATCCCATCCCTGCCACAGTCGGGAGTCAGAGGTCCAGCAGGGGTGGACAACACAGCAACTGGACCCCAGCAGATGGAGGATGTGACGGCATCACCGGGCAGGGCACGTGCACGACGGCGTCGGTGGTTTCCATCATCCTGGATGCCGTCGTGCTGGCAGAGGCAGTGGCGTCGGAGGCAGCAGCAGGCTCGACGTGGGAGGCATCATGGCTCGGGGCCATCAAGATCAGAGGGGCAGGCATCGGCCGGAGGGCAGGAGAACCCTGGGATGGTAGTGTCTTCCGTGTGGGAGTAGTTGGTCCAGCGGATAGGTGCGGAGCGGCAGCGGGCGGAAGAGGAGCGGCTCACCATGGTCAGGGCGGAGTTCTCCATGCGTCGGGCGTTGAGGCGGGCTGAGTGCCTCGAGGAAGCTCGCAGGGAGTTTGAGGTGAACATGGGGTTATCCCTGCGAGACCTCGGGGCCAGGACAGAGTCCCGCTCCAGGACATCGACATGGAGTTCGATGATGCCCTGGCCGGCAACATCACAGAGTGAGCCGCAGGACTTGCCCACTGCCATTGTATATAGTTATATAGTTAGTGGTAGGTTTCCTTTAATTTTTTTTTTTTTTATTTGGTTGCGATTGGACAATGCGCCACTTTTTTGTATATAGTTCAGTTTTTAGTTAGTTGACATAGTTAGGTTTCATTTGGTTGGCCTCATGGACCCGGGATTGTCTTGTAAATAGTTATTCTATGGATTTTTTGATTTCTTGGATTTTTTTCATGGACATTCATCTTCTTTTTGTTGTTTTGCTTTGTGGTTTTTCTAATTTCATTTCCATTCAAGTTGATTTTCAATACATTTTTATTTTCATCCTTCAATGTGTCGTATCATCTCATTGCTTTCATGCATGTCATGTTGGGTGTTTTAACATTCACTTGCAGCCATTGTGTGTGACAGACATGTGTTCATTTGCATTATTTACATTGGGTGTGTAACATGTAATTGCCTTTGATATGTGGGTGGATGTGATAGTTGGTTGGGCCTTTTGGCAGGGGAGGATGGCCATTACGGACATGATTGGGGATTGTTGGGACCCAGGTGCAGGGGGGCATGGATGGGACATGGGCGGGGGCCTGCTGGCAGGTGCCCCAAAGTGCTGGGGGTGGGGGTGGTGGGGGACATGAGTTGGACATGGGCGAGGGCCTGCTGGCAGGTGCCCCACAGTGCTGGGGGGTGGGGGTGGTGGGGGACATGAGTTGGACATGGGCGAGGGCCTGCTGGCAGGTGCCCCACAGTGCTGGGGGGTGGGGGTGGTGGGGGACATGAGTGGGGGCCTGGTGGAGAGTGCCCCTGGATGCTGGGGGGTGGGGGTGGTGGGAGACATGAGTGGGGGCCTGGTGGAGGGTGTCCCTGGATGGTGGGGGGTGGGGGTGGTGGGAGACATGAGTGGGGGCCTGGTGGAGAGTGCCCCTGGATGCTGGGGGGTGGGAGTGGTGGGAGACATGAGTGGGGGCCTGGTGGAGGGTGCCCCTGCACTGCTGGGGAGTGGGGGTGGTGGGAGACATGAGTGGGGGCCTGGTGGAGAGTGCCCCTGGATGCTGGGGGGTGGGGGTGGTGGGAGACATGAGTGGGGGCCTGGAGGAGGGTGCCCCTGCACTGCTGGGGGGTGGGGAGGTGGGAGACATGGGTGGGGGCCTGGTGGAGGCTGCCCCTGCACTGCTGGGGGTGGGGGTGCAGGGGGACATGAGCAGGTGTGCAGGGTAGTCCCCTGTTTTGTGGGCTACCTGCAGGGGCCGTCGAGGGTGTACAGGGAACACCTGTGAGGACCCACCCAGCCTAATCGCGTGTGGAACTTCCCGCGCACCCCTGAAATACACGTACCCTGCTGAAATCGCATGTAAAACTTCCCGCGCACCCCTGAAATACACGCGCCCAGGCTATTCGCGTGTGGAACTTCCCGCGCACCCCTGAAATACACGTACCCTGCTGAAATCGCGTGTGGAACTTCCCGCGCACCCCTGAAATACACGTACCCTGGCTAATCGCGTGTACAACTTCACGCGTACCCCTTATATGCACGTTACCCGCTTTGCGTTCCTTGTTAGGCAGCCCTGTAAACTGGTCCAGGGTTAGCGCAGCCCTTTGCGATGATTAAGCGATTTTGATGGCTTTTCCTTGCGCGAGGGCGTTCTTGGGGGCGTTACTGGCACTGCTGCAGGGTCGCTGCGGCTGGTTTGGGAGCCTAAAATCCATGAATACGCTGTGCGCGGAAATCGGTTTTAGCGCACGTGCCAGGCGCAAACAATCGCACGCGGACACTCTGCGCCAGCCGCTTGCGACACTTTTCTGCGAAATTCTATGAATTACCCTGTTGATGTGAGAGATGAAAATAAATATTTATTGAAGTGCCTATAATGCTGGGCTCAAATAGTGTAAATGGAAAATGCCTCCCCATCTTTCCTGGATCCTTAGAAAGTCCCTTACAGTAGTGACCAGGGGCACTCAATAGGTAGAGTTTGTCTAGGTAGTGGTAATCCAATAAGCTACCTATAGACGTGAATCAAGACAGGGGGCCTCATCACGAGTTGGGCGGTATCCCGACTGGCATGCCTCCCAATTTACCGCCAATCTGTCCGGTGGTATTACCGCCGGATCACAGGTTGAGTGGTAATCGTAATTCCCCATTGGGTCCATATTCAGCGCGATTACCGCCAGCGTTATTACTGTGCCGTAATTGAGCCGAAAATCTGCATATTTCCAGCTTGTTTACCCCCAGCTCTGAGCTGGGCGTAAACATGCCATACTCATGTTTGGGCGGACACTTAAATGCAGTAGTAATAGCGTTCCGCCGCATTTAAGGGCTACTGCCCAAATCATGTTGAGGCCCAGGTTATCCTTTCTTTATGCACCGACTCTCTGATCCCATTTAAACTACTCTGTGCTTCTTTCTAGGCTCAGATTTGTAGCATTGTCTCCTCTCTGTTATGGCAGCCATGCCCCCTCTACCAACTACTGTATTGATATTTGCCACAAACCTGCCTCCACTACGTGCAGATTAGCAGGGATCTTCCGTTTTTCCTGGACACTGAGGAAGCGGCACGCGACACAGGCCCGCATCTAAGTGCCTCATCCAAGGTCCATTGCGTCTCCTGTCTGGGCCTGTCTGGGCCAGAAAGTGCCAGGATGGCATCCTGCTCACCGAGCAGCAAGGTGCATGCTCCTTTATGCATTTGCTCACATCATCTCTCCTATCTACAGGCATCTCTATCATGTAAGCACATTCTGCAACTGCTTGTGCCTGCATTTCCTCCACCCATTTATTATGTTTCATCTGTACTGATAGACAATGCCTGTATCTGTACCTCTGCACCCCAAAATCTGCCTCTCATTTCCATGATTAATTCTCTGGAAAGCTATTGGTTTTAACTTTTTACCTATTGCTAGATTCATAACACGTCTGTAATGCACCCTTCAAGCTTCGCTAACCGCTAAACCATCCACAAGCATGTAACTACCTTATTCTGTTTCTCTGCTGTTGATTTGGTTTCATGTATACTTAAGTAGCCCCGTTACCATGAGGCGTGGCTTTACCAATCTTTGCACTCATCCTAATGTTGCATTTAACCTACTTTTACCTGCATATTTCATGTATCCCCGTACCATGAGGTGTGGCCTTCCCAATCTGTGCACTCATCTTAATGTTGCATTTAACCTGCTTGTACCTGCATATTTGATGTAGCCCCCCCTGTACAATGAGGCGTGGCTTTACCAAGTTGTGCACGCATCCTTATGATGTATTTACACTGCTTGTACCTGCATATTTGATGTAACCCCCCTTTACCATGAGGTGTGGCTTTACCAAGTTGTGCACACATCCTAATGATGCATTTACACTGCTTGTACCTGCATATATGATGTAGCCCCTCTTACCAGGAGGTGTGGCTTTACCAAGTTGTGCACACATCCTAATGATGCATTTACACTGCTTGTACCTGCATATTTGATGTAACCCCCCTTTACCATGAGGTGTGGCTTTACCAAGTTGTGCACACATCCTAATGATGCATTTACACTGCTTGTACCTGCATATATGATGTAGCCCCTCTTACCAGGAGGTGTGGCTCTGCCAAATGATGCATTCAAGTCATTTCCACATGTTGTAACTATTATGCAATGTCTTTCACCTTATATGTTGACTCCTTGCACTTAATGTAACTAGTACCGTGATACCCGAGGGTCTTGGGCGCTGGTATAAATATTTTTTATTAATAATAATAATTTAGCGCTACAAACCCTCAGGCATCTGTGGTGCTCATTTTTCGACCTCAAGATTCGAACCTGTATCAGCGGCTCTGCACAGATGTCAAAGTGAGCGCTCTATTTGCTGTGCTATCTAAGCAGCTGCTCTGATCAGAGGCCCATGTGTGCCCACATGTTAGGACTAGGTATTGCATGTCGGTCACAGCTCCAGAGCTTCCTCTGGGAGATTGTCCACCTGTGCTGGTTAAAGGGCTGAGTCCGGCGACATGTTCCGCCCCTCTTTCATGGGCTGCTTGCTCCGGTTCTGTACCCTGAAATATCTGCATTGTTGATGACTCGCGATGTTCTCCTGCCTATTGGGAACTACTTTGCTCTTACTCTCCTCGCCTGCATAGGACACAGAGTTGCAGCTTTCTGCGTCTCTGCTGCAGTGCCTGCACGTGCATGCAGAGCCCCCTTTTATAATCGTCATGACTCGTCTTCTTAAAGGGGCAACACCCCCAGTTAAAGGGGCGACACACAACACCCTTCATTCTGTTTCACCTCCTCAATGTGCAGCCAGAGCCTTGTACCTTGTCATCTCCCATCACACCGATGAAGCCCCTGCTCTTTCTCCTTTGCTTTCACTCTTTTCCACCGCTCGTCTGTCTCTCCCCAACCTTTTAATATAGACCCTAGTTTCGTGGACAGGCTGTGGTGTGAGTGGCAAGGCCCTTCTCGTTTCTCTAGGGCCCAACCTGCCCCATTATGGGGGATGAGGGGAATGTGAAGGAGACAGCTGCTGTTCAAGAGTTACAGGAATGCTGCTCAGAGAAATGAGCACATTGAAAAGGGACACGGTCAGTCTCACAGGAAACAACAGAGAATACAGGAAACTGAAAAGGGACACAGTCAGTCTCACAGGAAACAACAGAGAATACAGGAAACTGAAAAGGGACACAATCAGTCTCACAGGAAAGTGCAGAAAAAACAGGAAACTGAAAAGGGACACAGTAGGTCTCACAGGAAACTACAGAAAATGCTGGAAACTGTGTTTTACTCATTATTTACCTAACGGGATTTCCTTCAACACCAAAACTCCCAAACAATGATTGCTGAAATTAACACTTGGGATAATGACCGTTTCGAAATGTACAGCCCTCAGCTTTGCTCCTGCTCATAAGGAGAACGTCATTATCCTGCGATAATGACCACTCTCTTCGTTTGTAAGGCTATATAATATGCCCAGCTAAAAACAGAGCAGGAAGCTCTGTTTTGGCATCAGTTTAAAGGTCTTTCAACACTTTTCTTTTAATGGGTTTAGGCATTTTATGATTTGTTGCACGCGTTGAGTATTGCCACCGTATGTACATGGTTCAAACAATATCTAAATGAAAGGGATCATCGCATTGGCTTGTGTCTAAGTTTTAAAATAGTTCAATAATAGGATACTTTCCAGAGATCGCAGACCTTTACCCCCGTCCACAATGTCACTGTCTCCTTGTCAGTGTTTACCAACCTCTTCTCAGTCTTCACTGTCTCTACGCAGTCTTTTCATTTAATCTTCACTGTCCCCTTCCCAGTCTTGACCACCTGATCCTCAAATTGCACTGTCTCCTCTTTCCTTGCCACCTCCTCTTCAGTCTTCAATGTGTCCTCTTCAGTCTGTTCTATATCTTCCTCAATCTTCTCCTCTGTTCTCCCTACCGCGTTGGTGTGTGTCTTCATTACTACCAGTGGGGCGCGTTGGTGTGTGTCTTCATTACTACCAGTGGGGCGCGTTGGTGTGTGTCTTCATTACTGCCAGTGGGGCGCGTGGAATTTGAAATGTATGATAACTTCATTTGACCCTGTGTATTTCTGTAACCCTCAGAGCACACAGCAAGGGCAGCTTCTGATGAAAAAAAACACATGAGCATGTATCCCTCTTCTCTTGCCTCAACTGAGTGCTACAGCCAAGCTCCTCAAATGTGTTTTTCACACACTGGGGGTCATCACAAGTGGGGCCGAGTGTTACAAATGCGGCGGTAACGCTATCACTGCTGCATTACCGCTCCGCCCAACCTCGAGTTGAGCGGATAGTTCGAGATTTACCCCCCGCTTTCAGCTGGATGTCAATCTGCCCACTTTCCGCCCATTGTCTGTGCTATTAGCGCAGCGCTGATAGCGCCCCCCAATGGGAATAGGGATTTACCAGCCCACCGCAACTCAGGATCCAGTGCTAATTGCGCCGGACCGAGGTGCAGTGATGCTATTTGTGTTGGATGGTATGCCGGCGGATTAACTGCTGGGATACCTACCAACTCATGATATAGCCTGTATCTCCCACCTCCGTGAAACGTTGTGACTTCGACCCACACATATCACCCTGTATTGCCCAGTGGTCAGTGTGTCATTCACTCTCCTAGAGACAGACACTGGATAATATCTTCCGCCCCTCTGAATGCAAGAGTCACCTGATGGCCTGTGTGTCATTCACTTTAATCAAGAGGCAGCCAGGGGATGGTATGAACCACTTCCCTAATTCTGAGCTACAGTCTCTGACAAATATCATGTGAGCCTGTGCACCGAATGGATGCATTTCATTCACTCTCTTCAAGAGACGGACGCTACGTGGTCTCCGCCACTCTCTCTGATTCTCAGCCACTTTCCCCTACAAATATTGCAAGTGCATAAGCTACTCCTATCGATTCTCTGGTTTATGCGTCTGCAACACGTGGCTCCCTAGATGATGCAGACTATGAGTGCCATGATCCCTCATTATTGACTATGCTGGCTGGGAATGATGGGAGTTGTAGTCCAAAACCCCTGGAGAGACAAATATGGTACACTTGTGCTCAGATAAAATAGCTCAGGATGGAGAAAATATGGAGAGGTGGAGGAAAGTGAGAAAACAGTGGGAAAAGAGTAGAGGGAGAGAGAAGAGCAGTAGTGGGAGAGAGCGACAAAGAGAGGGAGAGAAGAGATTGATGAGAGAGACAGTTCTAACAGGAGAAGGTGCAAAAATGTGGTGTACTGTGTGGTACTAAGGAGGAGGATGCGAGAGCCTGGTAGAGAAATGAGGATGGAAAGGAGAGAGTGAATGATGCAGGAAGACAGGAGGCGATCAGGAGCAGATAGATCATGATAGATCATGTAGAGAAGCAGCTGCATACCTCTGCAGGAAACCCTGCCCCCTTCCTCCTATACGTTGGAGAAATGAGACTGTGCTGTGTTTGACACCAGCCATTGTGCCAATACCGCAAAGTGTGTTCGAGAGAAGATACCTATTGAGACAACCCTACCGAATGTATCCCCGAAGGGATGACAGCCTAAGGGAGGTACTCCCTGAAAGAATATGAGAAGGAGCAAAGAAAAGAAGCTAGTGACGTAACAAAAAGTATGCACGACGTCCCGAGATACTGACTGAAGAGGATGCATAGATCCTAATGAAACTAATGACGAAGTGCACTTATAAATATGAAAAAGATTACATGGGCACAGAGTACTACATAAAATCAACTGTTCAATAAATCTAGACGCTGAAACCAAAAGGAAGACCAATTCATCATGGAAACTGGTTATATGTAGTGAGTAGAATGCAGGCGAAGCCATCATTATAAGCTGGACATCGGTATCAGAAATTAGTAAACCAGGATCCATGAAGCGGGAAGGGAAAACTGTGTCGCAGCAGGTATAAGCAGAATCGTGGAGCTGCAAGACGAGGCTGTCTGGCCTGGAGTCACGACTGAAGCAGCCAAGGTCAGCTATCTATTCTGGAAATGAGGGAACGCATGGAGGATGAATTATCCCTTGTGAAGGTGCAAAGAAAGAACACCAAGAGTGCCAATTTTAATTCATTTAAAGCATTTCAAACCTGCAAAATGGACAAAATCATGGTCTCCTGGTACGTGAGCCAAGGATGAAAATAGAGTTTGAACTTGGAGTCCCAGTACGCGACAGTGAGTGCTCTCACTCCCATGTATTATAAAAGACAAGGACACATTGCAGGGCCAAGTTCAAAGACAATCTTCATGGCAGAAGGCATGGGCGGTGAGAGATGCGTGGTTAATTCAGTGGTGGGGTACTGTCATGCCCCATCTCCTTGCATCTGGGTCTGGGCATGCGAGCTGCTAAGTGAACCGAATGTTTCAGAACTGGTACAAGCCTGCCAACCAATTGTTTTAGGCCATATAACAAAGGACCTTATAGTTTGAAGAGCAATTAGAAACTGTGTATATAATGTTTCTGAAGATTACATGTTTTAGAGGTAGGCAATGATGTCCACCTGATAGTGGACAGCCAATAACCATCATAGTCCATATAGAAAAGTATACTTAGATGTTCGCCTTAGCCAATCCCCACCCTTGATAGGTTTTTTATTATAGCCACGTAGTATGACATCACCTCTGACCTATTTTGTATATGAAAGCTATGATTTGTGTGAAGATCGCTGCGAGACTGAGCGTACATCCGTTGATGTTAATTGTAAACTCCCTGTTTTAGATAATTGTTAATAAAACAGTACTTTGCCATCTTCCTGAGTTTGTTCGGTTATTTGGACCCTGTATGATCCCATCCATTACATATGCACATTCCTAAAGGGCCCTAAACTTAATCAGAAAAGAGGGAGGGTCAAGATATCAGGGAGTCGGGGGAAAGGGAGTAAGGGCCATCGAAAAGAGGTACTAAGAGAGACGCCAGTTCAAACGCTAGGTCTTCTAAATGCTCCTAGTTCTGTGGAGGAATGGACCCAGGGAGGGCAAAGAGGTGTTCAGACCGTGTAGGCCAGGGCACCACCAGGGATTTTGGCAGGTCTTGAACCAATCTGGGAGGACAAGCGCTCGACACCTACCAGGATAATCCGAGCCAAGGAAAAGCCAAGAAGGAAGTGTGGACGCTCACAAACCCCAGAGACTGTGAGTGACTGTGGGTCAGCAAGCGTCAGGACATGGCTGGAGAGTTGGAGAGAAGAGCATAGACTAGAGGTCTACTTGGGTGTGAACGGAATCCTCTGATGCTGAAGTACATCAAAGTTTTTTTTTTTTTTTAATAGAACTCCTCCATACTTTATCAGACATGAGTGGCGTGTCCATGGTTCACACCACAGAGCAGAGCAGCAGCAGCCATCACTCCAAAGCATCTCCATTCATGCACTCTTTTAAAACCCCTTTTTACATTGACATGACCTTCATTCTTTGATGTTTTTAATGTTTAATTCATGACTGTATGCTCCCATCAATCCAATATTTGAACAGTTTGTTTTTATTTTGTAATCATTACACGTCCAGTTGACTTTTATTTTTTATTTTTTAACTGTGTTGAATGGTGTCTGATTTTTGTTTGTTTGCCCGCACTCGTAATAAGAAGCCATGTGCTCTACCTCTGGATACAGAATAGTTAGTAGCTTTGCTTGGGACTTTTTTCTTTATCCAGGGGAGTCATAGGACAATGACCCGGGTGGAGTAGGCTGCTCTAAATTCCCCAAATGTCCCATGTGGGATGGTCGAAGGTTTCCAGGACGGTTACGCCGAACCCATCGCATTGCCACAAAATATCTCAAGGTTCGAACCTCTCATCGGTTCTCAGAGAGGGAATCAAGACCCGGCATTCAATTGTAAGGCCTCAGACTTGAGAGGGAGCTTAACAGCTAGCCAGATGCACTGGGCCATTCTTACACAGGTTTGAGCACCTTCAGTAGGCCCTGCTTGCTCCCGTCTGCTTTGGGGGATTTGACTGGCTGTCACGCTAAGAGTGTACAGGGCAGGCACACCAATAGGCGGTTTTGATGGAGTTTTGATGTACCTTCAGTGAGTTAATAAGTGTTTAGGAGGACTCTGTAAGCTTTTTCTAGTGTTTTTGATGTGTTTGGTGTTTCTTGGTCCCTGTTTAATCACCCTTTGTCTTGGGTGAGGCGCTCCTTTATTCTTTGTTGACCTTGCTCCATTTTAAACATGTTTTTGAAAAAGACAAAATATTCTTTCAGCACTTTCCCATTTTGCCATCGTGTCAAGCCAAAATTAACAAAACAAGGTTTCCTAACAACTTACCTTTCTGTGCTTGTAGAGAAACATTTCTGTGTGTAGCTGAGATATTTCCACTGCTTCCCTCAGTCAGCTTCCCTCATGCTGTAGTATTTCAAGAACCCTTTCCCACTGTGTGAGTCTTGTGAGAGTCATTTTGTCATTATCACTGGTTTTGTGTTTTGCACATTGACACTTTTGGCTCCTTAGGCACATGTGCATTTTGCACCGTGAGCCTTTGCATTTGGAGGTGTTGTGCAGGGGGAAAGGGGGAGAAGATGAAGCTCTTTGATGTAGGCAGGCTGCGCCAGGAGAGGGTGATACAGTTTGAGGAGAGTCAGACAGAGGTAGAGACGAAGCGGGAAGAGGGATGTACAGTGTTTCAGGTGGGTGAGGCCTAGTTGATGAGAGGAAGATGGTGGATGACGAGGGGCAGAAGGCGCCAATCTGCAGGAGGTTATGGGAGCCGCACAATGGGACAGCCCCTTGATCTTAGAGTTGGCGGGAAGGAAGTTGTACTCCACAAGCAGCAGGGGAGTTAGCCACAGAGGTGTTAGGGGCAAGCATGTCTGAAGGATGAGGGGGTGCAGGCACTGCGTCACGAGCCAAAAGAGCACTGCGCCTAGGTGCCAGAGATAGTCCCACAGCAGTAGTCGCAGGAGGCGGTGGGGGAAATTGCAGCATTGCATATTCATGCGGAGAAGGGCAAGGCCTCGAGTGGGGCAAGTTAGGTCAGGCGATACCCTCATTCATGAAATCGCTGTCCATCTGGTCATGGGTGTGGTTATTCTTCAGATTGCCAGAAGGTATGGCTGTCATTGTGGAGAGAGAAAGTGTCAAACACAACCTCTTCCAGAAGACATTTCACCTGAGTGATCCAAATAAGAGGGTCATGGGCACCTCCTTGATATACAAACACTGCAGGCCATGGCACAATTAAGTTTGCAAGCGCAAAGTTGTACTGTATTAGCACTAGGGCAAAGTTTGCTCCATTTTTAAAAATACTGCAATGTATTAGAAAACTATTGCACCATGACAAGTGCAGTTTAGCATTTTCACTGTATTATTGCAACAGGGCAAAGTGTGCCCTGGTGCTAATACGGAATGGTATTAGCACTAGGGCAAACTTTGCCCTGGTGAAAAAACGTATTGAAAATGTATCTTTTTTGCACTGTGGAAATTCTTGCCCTGGTGTATGTCCCATGGTTGTCAGAATTTGGGCAAGCTTTGCTCTAGTGCTTATACCGTGCAACTCTGCACTTGCACGGGAGCAAAGTTTCTGTAATCTTGACCCAGTTGTTTTTGACCGTTTGGGTGTAACCTAGGCTGGGTACCTCTAGGAATACCTCTGCTCATGCTTTGGGTGAGGAAGGATAGGCCTATGGGATCGAAAAGCAAGGTACTATTGTTCTTAATTTTTGATTATTTACTTTGGTTGTTCTGTTGCGGCTGCTTGTCTATGCACTGCTGCCCATATCTCCTGAAGACTGGAAGTGCCCTTGGGGGCACCTTAATAGATGGGGGTGGGGGGTGAGACTGATTTTCAGGTTGCTTCCACTTTTGAATCCGGGTGGGGATCTGGGGGGAAGCCATGGGAGGCCGAATATTGCTTGAACGTAGGACTATGATGTTGTACATCAGTACTGGGAGATGGGATGCCCGAACTAGAAGATGGAGAGTCTGTTAGATTGACTCATGGCGAATGAACTGAATGTTGTAACCTGGAATGTTTGGGGGTGCAATCGTTATATTAAACACTGCAGTAGGAAGTGGGTGGCAATAGCTGTATTACAAGAAACACATCCCACAGGAAGCCAGACAGGTTGCTCTTATGAACATATGGGGAGGGGTAGGCTTTGGTTCTACCTACTCTACATATGCTATGGGGGTTATGATATGGGTGGCAGCCTCGGTGCTATTTCAACTTCTGGAGGATCAAACTGATGGGGAGGGCAGCATGGTACTGGTACACGTATATTTAGAACACAGGAAAGTGTGTATTATAAATACCTAAGCTCCCAATCACGATTAATCTAGGTGTGTTCACTCTTTATGTACACGACTGGCTCCATTCAGAGAATGTATGTGGATCTGGGGGGGGACTTCAATTGTACACTGGATCCCCTGTTAGATAAGTCAGATGATAGATACAGGCGCACGTCCCCGCCGGCACGGACCATTGGTGGAGTTGGACCTTGTGGAGATTTGGAGATTGGGGAATGTCAACAGTAGGGTTTTTTACAACTATTGCATCGCACATACTGTTTACACACGCATAGACTATCCGCACACTGGGATGGAACACTCCCATGAGTTCTTCAATGCAAGCTATTGGGCAAGTCGCTGTCGGACCATGGTCCATTAGTTACTACACGGTGGATGAGTAGCCCGACATGGAGATTGAGGGCGGTAGCACTGATGGATACATTGTTTAGGGACAAACTGGCAGAGAAAATGGATGCATTTTTTTAGAGAAATGTGGGCAGCGTAGAGGGCAGAATAGTGACATGTTGTGGGAATCCTTTAAAGTGATGATGAGGGAGCAGAGATAGCTAAGGCTGGGGGATTGAAGCTGATATAGGGTGCTTGGAAAACTCGGTATCGCTCGAAATTGCTGAATGTGCCTTTACTACTTTCCAACTCCCCACCAACTCCCCAGCCTTAGCTAAAACAGTGACAAAAATGACAAATCCAAATGTACCTATCAAGAGAATTGGGCTCCCCTTTAATGGTATAATGGGTTTGAGGGTTGTGGGGGAGTCCCCCGCTTCCCTTGACATGGATTACGGGGGATAAAAAAGTGAATTTTTTTTTAAAAAGGACACAGCAGCGGAAGTTCCTGCCCACTTTAGGGTTGGGGGAAGTGACGTTGCAAGGCGAAGGAGGAAAGTCCAGGTACATGAAAGAAGGTAAGTGACCCGCAAAGAAGTATGTATTGATAAAGGGGTAGTAGGTATTGGGGATGCAGGAAAGAATGATCTTTGTGTTCACTGCGCGCCACAATTTTTGTTTTTGCCATTTTCGTTTCCAACAATTAGGGGCACGCAGTGATGACATAAATCCGTACAACCTAAGGATAATAGATGGGGAAATGGAGCAGGAATTGGTGGACCTTAGGTAGTGATGCATTGGTTTGCAAATACGACCTTGAAGCATAAGTCGAGTAGCTTCAAGACCTTGGGCACCAGACAAGTAGGATGCGCACAACTGGTTGTGCTGAAGGGCGATGCCACGGTCTATGATATGCTCGATAGCAGACAAATGTGGGGTGGCCTAGTGGTCCCAATCATGGATGAATGAGATATTTTACAGATATTATGAGACCCTGCATGGGGAGAGTGGGATAGATGATATTGGAGAGACAGAATTCACACTGTTCCAGATTAAGTTCCCCCATTTGACACACAAACAAACCAATCTTCTGCAGGCCCCATTGACTGAAGTAGAAACAAGGGTGGTGATCTCAGCCCCGCAGTCTGGTAAAACTTTGGGAGGGGGTAGACTCCCAGTGGAGTTTTATAGTAAGCAGGTCACCATGAGGCTTTGAGAGATCTACCAGGTGGCCTTGAAGAGTGGGGTGCTTCCCCTAAGTATGAGAACATCTGGCATAGTGCCCATCCTTAAACTTGGGAAGCCTCAGAATCGTTGTGAGTCATACAGACCCCTCTCCATGTTGAATCATGTTTTAAAAATTCTTACTGCATTACTGGTGGGTAGAGTGAAGCAGGTGATCACGACACTTGGATTAGACGGTATTTGTACCTGGTAGGGACGCGTCTTTAACCCTAAGAAGGCTACACGATGTCATTGATAGGACTAGAACGTTAGGCGAACATCATGCAGTGGTATCCTTGGACACTGTTAAAGCATTTGATTTGGCACGCTGGGAGTGGATGTACGCTGCTCTTAGGCATTCGGCATTAGAGAAGGCTTTCTGAGATGGGTCCAGTCGATTCATATGCTGCCTACGGCTAGAGGGAAAAGTTAAGATCATCTCAGATGCCTGGGATTTAAAGAAGGGCACTAAGCAGGTATGCCCACCGTTGCCTATGATATTTATACTGGGATAGAACCATTGGCGGAATATATTAGGATAGAGTTTGCTGAGGCAGGAGTGGTGGTAGATGTCTCCAGACATGTAATCTCCCTTTATGTTGACGATATATTGCTGTGTCCGGAAAACAGATTTTGCTGAGATCTAAGGGATAACTATTAGCCTGTGTAAGTCATGTATTTTCCCTTTGGGGGTGCTGGCCGATCGTCAGGGTTCACAACTTCCTGCTCAGATGGGCTGCTGAAACCCGTAAATATTTGTGGTTGGATATCTGTGAGGACATGATAATCCCTCATGAATGTAACACTGTGAGAGCACTGAACGGTAAAGAGAGGTCTATGGGGTTCTAGAAGAAGCTTACCCTGTCAGTGATGGACCGAGCTGCTTTAATCAAGATGGTGGTGTTACCTTGATTGCTGTACCACTTTACAAATGTCCCAATGGACATACCCAGGTCTTTCTTTCAGTCTTTGAATCTTAAGATGAGGGAATCCCTGTGGGGGACTAGAAGAAACAGAATTTCATTGGACACTCTCTGCTTGAGTTATGAGGATGGAGGTATTACATTATCACACTTTGAGTTGTGTTATTTAGCAAGACAGACCCAGTTTGTTTATTGTTGGCTATTAAACAAGATCCCTTTAGGCACAAGATTGATGCTGTTGACTATTCTGCCATAAACGCTGAAAGAGAGTCTGTGGGTGGACACTGGGTGGTACATAGATTGTCCTTACCTTCTGAAAGTGTGGCAGACACCTCTGGCAAGGACCCTGAAATGACTTAGAGTGTGAAGGCCCTACTGCCTGCAATGTGCCTTTGGTATCCACCTTTCATCGGTGAAAGGGGGTGTATTCTGACTATTAGTAGGTGATGGAAGACCAATGGAGTTGCTATATGAGAGGATATGTTCCGCAATGGAACCCTACTGGAATTTCCTGAATTGGTAGAGGAGTATGGAATACACTTTCAGCAATTCCTGAGGTACATGGTGTTAGTGAGGGAGGCTAAGAACTGTTGGCAGTGCTTACCTAATGAACCAGATACTGATGCGACACTTACACTGTGTTATGATTTGACTGAGGTGGGCACAGTGTGTCTAGGATGTATGGGGGTTATCAAAAACTAAGTGTAAAGGAGATCTCAGGGTGGAGGCTCAGTGGGAAGAGGATCTGGGAGAAATTTGGAGGAAGTAGAATGGGGGAATGCGTTAGTGTATATAAGGTGAGTGCCAAGGAATGCTCGACACAAGCTTCTTCAGTTGTATATTCTAGTGTGGACTTATATGGTGCTGCTTAGGATTTGTGGACTTTCCCAGTCAGCGTCCCCTTGCTGCCCTTGATGTTCTGACGATAAAGCTAACCTGATGCATATGTTCTGGTCCTGCCCAAAGGTGCGACAATTCTTGTCTGCTAATCAAACGAAAATTGAGGCTGGGGAATAACTAGGTTTGCTTGGACAATGGAAGCATGCTTATTGGGTATATATCCATGCCCGAAGGCCAGTAAACATGCCTCTAATCTACTAGATTTGACCTGTGTACTGGCAAAGCATAGGATCGCTATGACATGGAAGTGACCATCTGGGTGCAATTTGAAGCCTGGTGGGGTGATCTAAAACATTGGTCTGTGGCTGAGACTAAGGTGTGGTATCAGAAGGTGCATGGGAGAACACAGGAGGGGAATGTGAATATTTTGGCCTGGAACTCCCTCATACAATCCATGGGGTTCATTATAACTTTGCCGGTGTGGAATGAATGTGCTGGTATTAACGTATACTGACACGTGCTCGCACCGGCAAAGTACAAGTGTGCCGATTGGGTGGATGGAACAGTGATACCATTCATGGCATCCTAGCAGAATTACCAGCAGGATACCAGAAAAGTTATAATGAGGCCCAGTAGGGGTCATTACAAGTTTGCCGGTCTGGAAAATAACGTATTACTGGTACTTTACCGCACTGGCAGACTACAAGTATGCCTGTAGGGTTGACTGATTTATCTCCAGCTGAAAGCTGGGAGTAAGTCAGGCACTCCACTGTCAAAAAACTGCTGGTAGTACCAGCACTAGTATTGCAGGTGCCGGTAATACCAGCATTCCCCCCATGGAGCCCTATGGATTCTATGGAATGGGGAATACTACACCCTTGCCGTAACCTGTAATCTGCCGGTTATAACAGATTTTACCATTTGCCGGCATTCAACTAGATTTACCACCAGGATACTGGAAAACTTATGAGGGTCTATGTGTTTTCCCTCCGGTGATACACCTCCTTGAGAACCTGGCTATTTGTGTGTTGAGAGGTTTCATTGCAAACTGGGGAGAAATTAGTCCACCTGAGATCTAGGGGAGGGGGCGAAACCGAGGAATATGTGAAACAGATTCACACCTCAAAACTGGGTTCAAGTGGGGTATGTCTATATGCACGTCAGCGGTTGTAGGCAAGTTGTTATTAAGTTCATTATGCCTATTGTTTATTAGATTTGAGAATGTTCTGCCGCTGGACGGATGTAATTCCTTTTCACGATATTGCTTTTTCTTTAAATGCCAATAAACAAATTCAAACAAAAAAGAAATGTGCCTATTGTTTGCAGTGGAGGGGTGGTGGGAGACTGCCCTGTCTTCCTTTGGCCAAGCTTACAAATGACGCTGTCTCATGTAGGCCCACAGGGAAGGTCTGCTGAAATTGGTTACCTCATTCCCCAGCCAGGCCGTTTTTTTAACATATGTGGCAAGATAAGTGTTTTTTTTTTGTTTTTTTAATTTTTTTATTGGAACTTCAGCTCAGTGAGCCTGGTAGAAAACTAACAGGCAACCAAACTTTTGTTACAGTAGGACATCATTGTTCCTTTGATATCTACAAAACATTGACAGTTGATAAAAAAGAAAGAGAACTTCTTTCCCTTTGAAGCCATTGTGTAACATTGTCATCTACTTTGACATTTTGTTTGCATGAATTCCTTAAAGTTATTTCCCATTTAAGTGTAGAGAATCTACAAAGTTCAC
Organism: Ambystoma mexicanum; assembly: GCF_040938575.1. NCBI lineage: Eukaryota > Metazoa > Chordata > Amphibia > Caudata > Ambystomatidae > Ambystoma > Ambystoma mexicanum. Next base: position 1,616,693,826 of record NC_090937.1, read on the forward strand.
AATGGCCCAGGTCAGCTTGATGTTCTGGCCTGTTGCTGCGTAAGACCACCAGTTCTGGGAATCGGAATCAATAGGTGTAAAGTCTCCTAGATGGCGCACTCGTTGTGTGATGATCGCAGGGCATCTTGTAATTAGATGTTCGATGGATTCAATTTGGAGATTGCAGAAACGGCAAAAATTGCCATTTATTTTGTCGATTTGTCTTAAAGATTGTATTTCTCTGGTGTGCAGGGCATTCAAACGCAGCCTCAGAAATTGGTCGCGATGATGTCGTGATGGACACATGACCAGATAACGACTTTGGACATTGAGTTTGTGCTCGCCAATTCCTGATCTCAAGAATGTGGGCTTTGTACGTAGCAAGTCATAATTCTGAATCCAGCACCATAGTTCAAATTTCTTCTTGACACATTGCGGTCGGTTAAGTAGATCATCTAGGCTTAGATCTGCGTTAGTTAGGACTACTTCCAGGAGCTGTTGCCAAATTTTAAGTAGGCTTGGTTGCCCGCTTCCCGAATGATGTTCAAATATTTGATATGCCGGGTTTAGTGGATTCAGCTTCATCTTGCGTAGTAACATCAGTGTTTTACTTTCCCACCATATAACAGCTCATAACTCCTGATTCTTGGGAGACCTGAGATGGCCACTTTCATCTCCTCCTTCTTGGGTTCTGCTTGGTGGAGAATTCTGCGTGGATGCTGTTGATAAAACTGTCTGAAAACTTAAACTACCACTAGCATATGTTTTTTGTACCATTCTTTAAATGACTGTACACTGGCAGAGCAGGAGTGTCTGAAGCTTACTTCCTGTGCAGTGCTTGACGTTTGCATGGGTCTGTCATTGCCGGCACCTTCTTCTTCTGTCTATCGGTCTCCCGCGCTATCTGTGGCCTCATTAAAGTAGAGGAGTCTGCGTCTTGATCTTGAATTTGTGAAGTCTGGCATAATCGGGGCCATGTCCTTCCATCTTATGCCTTTCCAAAGAAATCAAAGAGGGGGAATCAGGAATGACCTCATTTCTTCTCAATGGTTTTCTCTCTTTGTTGCTAAGCAGATGTTATTATATCCCTCTTGTGCCCCTTCCTCCTTCTGAGCTCCACCCTCCGGCACCTGATGCATGTCCAAAGGTACTGCAGGCACAATTATATTTCTTCCCAATGCACCCGATTCTTATGACACAGAAGCCCCTGTTCTTTGCAGAAGAAAACATCTGTGGCTAATGGCTAACTGATGTGGCCGGTGCCAAGACCCACCTGTCAGCTGGGCTTTTCCAATGCAAACAGCAATAGCTGGAGCCAATGAAACATCCTGAACAGATACATTCCTGGGACCCCGTCCCCTACCACGTTTAGGTACAACCGATTCAGACATGTTAATTCCATTCACCACTTCCCATCAATACATGTATGGGGATTTTTCAGTATTTTGTTCTTCGCCTCTTTCTGCTATAGGTATATGAAGTTATCAGTGCTTTGGGCTTCTCCTACACCTACTAAATGCATATATGGCTCTGAGTGTGTTTCCCTTCTCACCATAACCCCCCTATCAACTTCAAGGGGGTTTGTTATGTGTTGGCGTCCCCCTACTAATGCTAAATGCATCTGAGGTTTTCGGTGTTTGCCCTTATGCTCCATCTAGAAAACACACATGGGTTTCTCAGTTCCTTGAGCTCCTCAGTCTTCTAAATGCAAGTGTGTTCCTGAGTGCTTTAGCATTCTCCCCTACCTATTAAATGCATGTGGAATTCTCAGTCCCTTGTCCTTCCCCTATGCCTACCCAAGACACGTAGGGATCACAGTGACTTGTCCTTCCCCTATGCCTACCCAAGACGTGTAGGGTCCACAGTGCCTTGTCCTTCTCCTATGCCTACCCAAGACACATAGAGTTCTCAGTGCTTTGGCCATCTCCTATGCCTACCGAAGACACACAGGGTTCTCAGTGCTTTGGCCTTCTCCTCTGCCTACCCAAGACATGTAGGGTTCTCAGTGCTTTGGCCTTCCCTTATGCTTTCCGAAGACATGTAGGTTTATCAGTGCCTTGTCCTTATCCTATGCCTACCCAAGACATGTAGGTTTCTCAGTGCCTTGTCCATCTCCTATGCCTACCCAAGACACATAGGGTTCTCAGTGCTTTGGCCTTCTCCTCTGCCTACCCAAGACACATAGGGTTCTCAGTGCTTGGGCCTTCTCCTCTGCCTACCAAAGGCATGTAGATTTCTCAGTGCTTTGGCCTTCTCCTCTGCCTATCAAAGAGATGTAGGTTTCTCAGTGCCTTGTCCTTACCCTATGCCTAACCAAGACACGTAGGGTTCTCAGTGCTTTGACCTTCTCCTATGCCTACCCAAGACATGTAGGTTTCTCAGTGCCTTGTCCTTACCCTATGCCTACCCAAGACATGTAGGTTTCTCAGTGCCTTGTCCTTCTCCTCTGCCTACCCAAGACACATAGGGTTCTCAGTGCTTTGGCCTTCCCCTTTGCCTACCAGAGGCATGTAGATTTCCCAGTGCTTTGGCCTTCTCCTCTGCCTACCAAAGAGATGTAGGTTTCTCAGTGCCTTGTCCTTACCCTATGCCTACCAAAGACACGTAGCGTTCTCGGTGCTTTGGCCTTCTCCTCTGCCTACCCAAGACACATAGGGTTCTCAGTGCTTTGGCCTTCTCCTCTGCCTACCCAAGACATGTAGGGTTCTCAGAGCTTTGGCCTTCTCCTATTCCTACCCAAGACATGTAGGGTTCTCAGTGCTTTGGCCGTCACTGCCTATTCCTACCCAAAACACATAGGGGTTCTCAGTGCTTTGGCCTTCTCCTATTCCTACCCAAGACAAGTAGGGTTCTCAGTGCTTTGGCCTTCTCCTCTGCCTACCCAAGACATGTAGGGTTCCAATGTGTTGGCCTTCTCCTATGCCTACCCAAGACACATAGAGTTCTCAGTGCTTTGGCCGTCTCCTCTGCCTACCCAAGACACATAGGGTTCTCAGTGCTTTGGCCTTCTCCTATTCCTACCCAAGACATGTAGGGTTTCAGTGCTTTGGCCTTCTGCTATTCCTACCCAAGACACCTAGGGCTCTGAGGGTTTTGGCCTTCTCTGCCTACTCAAGATACATAGGGTTCTCAGTGCTTTGGCCTTCTCCTCTACCTACCAAAGGCATGTAAATTTCTCAGTGCTTTGGCCTTCCCCTCTGCCTATCAAAGAGATGTAGGTTTCTCAGTGCCTTGTCCTTACCCTATGCCTAACCAAGACATGTAGGGTTCTCAGTGCTTTGACTTTCTCCTATGCCTACCCAAGACACGTAGGGTTCTAAGTGCTTTGTCCTTCCCCTATACCTACCCAAGACATGAAGGTTTCTCAGTGCCTTGTCCTTACCCTATGCCTACCCAAGACATGTAGGTTTCTCAGTGCCTTGTCCTTCTCCTCTGCCTACCCAAGACACATAGGGTTCTCAGTGTTTTGGCCTTCTCCTTTGCCTACCAGAGGCATGTAGATTTCCCAGTGCTTTGGCCTTCTCCTCTGCCTACCAAAGGGATGTAGGTTTCTCAGTGCCTTGTCCTTACCCTATGCCTACCAAAGACAAGTAGCGTTCTCAGTGCTTTGGCCTTCTCCTCTGCCTACCCAAGACACATAAGGTTCTCAGTGCTTTGGCCTTCTCCTCTGCCTACCCAAGACATGTAGGGTTCTCAGTGCTTTGGCCTTCTCCTATGCCTACCCAAGACACAAAGGGTTCTCAGTGCTTTGGCCTTCTCCTCTGCCTACCCAAGACATGTAGGGTTCTCAGAGCTTTGGCCTTCTCCTATTCCTACCCAAGACATGTAGGGTTCTCAGTGCTTTGGCCTTCTCTGCCTATTCCTACCGAAGACACATATGGTTCTCAGTGCTTTGGCCTTCACCTATTCCTACCCAAGACAATTAGGGTTCTCTGTGCTTTGGCCTTCTCCTCTGCCTACCCAAGACACATAGGGTTCTCAGTGCTTGGGCCTTCTCCTCTGCCTACCAAAGGCATGTAGATTTCTCAGTGCTTTGGCCTTGTCCTCTGCCTATCAAAGAGATGTAGGTTTCTCAGTGCCTTGTCCTTACCCTATGCCTAACCAAGACACGTAGGGTTCTCAGTGCTTTGACCTTCTCCTATGCCTACCCAAGACATGTAGGTTTCTCAGTGCCTTGTCCTTACCCTATGCCTACCCAAGACATGTAGGTTTCTCAGTGCCTTGTCCTTCTCCTCTGCCTACCCAAGACACATAGGGTTCTCAGTGCTTTGGCCTTCTCCTTTGCCTACCAGAGGCATGTAGATTTCCCAGTGCTTTGGCCTTCTCCTCTGCCTACCAAAGAGATGTAGGTTTCTCAGTGCCTTCTCCTTACCCTATGCCTACCAAAGACACGTAGCGTTCTCGGTGTTTTGGCCTTCTCCTCTGCCTACCCAAGACACATAGGGTTCTCAGTGCTTTGGCCTTCTCCTCTGCCTACCCAAGACATGTAGGGTTCTCAGAGCTTTGGCCTTCTCCTATTCCTACCCAAGACATGTAGGGTTCTCAGTGCTTTGGCCGTCACTGCCTATTCCTACCCAAAACACATAGGGTTCTCAGTGCTTTGGCCTTCTCCTATTCCTACCCAAAACACATAGGGTTCTCAGTGCTTTGGCCTTCTCCTATTCCTACCCAAGACACGTAGGGTTCTCAGTGCTTTGACCTTCTCCTCTACCTACCAAAGGCATGTAAATTTCTCAGTGCTTTGGCCTTCCCCTCTGCCTATCAAAGAGATGTAGGTTTCTCAGTGCCTTGTCCTTACCCTTTGCCTAACCAAGACATGTAGGGTTCTCAGTGCTTTGACTTTCTCCTATGCCTACCCAAGACACGTAGGGTTCTAAGTGCTTTGTCCTTCCCCTATGCCTACCCAAGACATGTAGGTTTCTCAGTGCCTTGTCCTTACCCTATGCCTACCCAAGACATGTAGGTTTCTCAGTGCCTTGTCCTTCTCCTCTGCCTACCCAAGACACATAGGGTTCTCAGTGCTCTGGCCTTCTCCTTTGCCTACCAGAGGCATGTAGATTTCCCAGTGCTTTGGCCTTCTCCTCTGCCTACCAAAGGGATGTAGGTTTCTCAGTGCCTTGTCCTTACCCTATGCCTACCAAAGACAAGTAGCGTTCTCAGTGCTTTGGCCTTCTCCTCTGCCTACCCAAGACACATAAGGTTCTCAGTGCTTTGGCCTTCTCCTCTGCCTACCCAAGACATGTAGGGTTCTCAGTGCTTTGGCCTTCTCCTATGCCTACCCAAGACACAAAGGGTTCTCAGTGCTTTGGCCTTCTCCTCTGCCTACCCAAGACATGTAGGGTTCTCAGAGCTTTGGCCTTCTCCTATTCCTACCCAAGACATGTAGGGTTCTCAGTGCTTTGGCCTTCTCTGCCTATTCCTACCGAAGACACATATGGTTCTCAGTGCTTTGGCCTTCACCTATTCCTACCCAAGACAATTAGGGTTCTCAGTGCTTTGGCCTTCTCCTTTGCCTACCCAAGACATGTAGGGTTCTCAATATGTTGGCCTTCTCCTATACCTTCCCAAGACACATAAGGTTCTCAGTGCTTTGGCCTTCTCCTATTCCTACCCAAGACACATAGGGTTCTCAGTGATTTGGCCTTCTACTATTCCTATCCATGACATGTAGGGTTCTCAGTGCTTTGGCCTTCTCCTCTGCCTACCCAAGACATGTAGGGTTCTCAGTGCGTTGGCCTTCTCCTATGCCTACCAAAGACATGTAGGGTTCTCAGTGCTTTGGCCTTCTCCTATTCCTACCCAAGACACATAGGGTTCTCAGTGCTTTGGCCTTCTCCTCTGCCTACCCAAGACACATAGGGTTCTCAGTGCTTTGGCCTTCTCCTCTGCCTACCCAAGACATGTAGGGTTCTCAGTGCGTTGGCCTTCTCCTATGCCTACCAAAGACATGTAGGGTTCTCAGTGCTTTGGCCTTCTCCTATTCCTACCCAAGACACATAGGGTTCTCAGTGCTTTGGCCTTCTCCTATTCCTACCCAAGACATGTAGGGTTCTCAGTGCTTTGGCCTTCTCCTCTGCCTACCCAAGACACATAGGGCTCTCAGTGCTTTGGCCTTCTCCTCTGCCTACCCAAGACATGTAGGGTTCTCAGTGATTTGGCCTTCTCCTCTGCCTACCCAAGACACATAGGGTTCTCAGTGCTTTGCCCTTCTCTACCTACCCAAGACACATAGGGTTCTCAGTGCCTGGGCCTTCTCCTCTGCCTACTCAAGACACATAGGGTTCTCAGTGCTTTGGCCTTCTCCTCTGCCTACCCAAGACATGTAGGGTTCTAAGTGCTTTGGCCTTCTCTGACTACCCAAGACACATAGGGTTCTCAGTGCTTTGTCCTTTCGTCTGCCTACCCAAGACCTGTAGGGTTCTCAGTGCTTTGGCCTTCTCCTCTGCCTACCCAAGGCACGCAGGGTTCTCAGTGCTTTGGCCTTCTCCTCTGCCTACCCAAGACACATAGGGTTCTCAGTGCTTTGGCCTTCTCCTCTGCCTACCCAAGACACGTAGGGTTCTCAGTGCTATGGCCGTCTCCTCTGCCTACCAAAGAGATGTAGGTTTCTCAGTGCCTTGTCCTTACCCTATACCTACCCAAGACATGTAGAGTTCTCAGTGCTTTGGCCTTCTCCTCTGCATAGTGGGTGCGCACGTAGTTCTCAGTTCTTGGCCTTCTGTTTTTTCCTATTATACGTCCTGCCCAATCTTCCTCAAAGACATTGAATTTCATTTTCTAAGTTCATGGAGTATATATAAAAGGTCATAAAGGCAGGTGTACAGATGTTATGCCTTTTTTAACATGTTTATTCACACACCAGGGCAAGGTGAAGAAGGCGCAGAGCCAAAACCACTTATTTTTACACTAGCCTCATATTTGCATGCTAGTGTGAAACCAATGGATTTTAATGCATCTGCTTGCTTTTCGCATTCCATAGGAATCTATTTATTTCTACTGCGCCAAGAGCCCGCAGGCATCAGGGCACACACCAAGACATCAGACAAAGATATCTAGCACAGGACATCAAGAGGAGTAAATGCAGAAAGAGGGAATTCTACTCAAACAGTAATGTTTTCAACTGTTTCCGGAACAAAAGTAAATTACTTTCCTGCCAAAGTCTAAAGGTTAAGGAATTCCATGCCTTCGGTGCCAAGGATGGAAACGATCGGCCATTACCATTCGATCGTTCCATTTTTGGAAATGAAAGTGACCAGGAACCAGAGGAGCTTAGAATTCTCTTGAGTTCATGTAGAGGCAGCTCGTCTTTAAGGTAGATGGGGGCATTGCCTTGCAGGCATTGGGAACTCTGCTTGCCTTTGTTACATGATAGGTAGCGATTCCTCGTTTTTCTTCTGTGAAGTGCAAAGGTGTACAGGCGATAGATTACGCCTTTGTTTTGCACTTCACGTTGTAAATGTAAGTAATTGCCACTGGGTCCCTGTTTGCACCTACATGCAAAGTTAGCATGACCTCTCAGGGCAATTTACACAGCAGAGGAAACAAAACTTTGTTGTGACTTTGGGGCAGGCACCTGCAGCACCCATCCTGGCTGGAGATCTGTGGACGTCCATGGGCAGGACACGGTGATGTCCAAGTCTCTCTACTTACATTTTACCCAAAGACCCTGAACGCACAGAGGAAATACCAGTTATACCACCTCTCTGCAATTACCGTCCACACATCCTGACTAGCCATCCCAGTAATGAAGAGCACATGTGGAAACCCTTAAATGCACGCCCTGCAGCTTACTGTGAAAGAACATGAAAAGCTGGTCATCACTTTTGCTGTATAAGTGTGGAGCGATAGGATTTACTGGTAAACATGGCAGAAGATATTCTCTGTAAACTTCAACATTATCCTTGAAATTTGAAGATGGGTTAAGGGTTTGAGAAACATTCAGATCGCTCGCAGAACTCAAAGGAAACCGAAAGCCTCATGAGAAATTTGAGGATGCCTGACAGAAATCTGGGGTACAAAGACGGACAATAAAGACACTGCACAGGCTCCAACACCACAATAATATAACATTGCTCATTGGGTTAACCGACCTGCTGCAGGCATATATGTACAAGAAATAGACCACGGTCTGAATCCAGACAGGATGCACTCAGTCGTTCACCATTAGAAAGTGGGTGAAAGGAGTACCATTGACAACCTCATTTTGAGAGCTGTTCAGGAAACCAGTGCAAAATATGCGTGGGCAGTTTTCCTATGCATTCACATATTCTGATCCCTCAGGGTTCAAGAGTAAAGTTATTGCCAGTTTTGCCGAAGGGGTTTGGCAATGCTGCACCAATGAAATATTGATGCTTTTTCCAGTATATTTCCACCTTCTCTGTCCAAGCTCCCACAATCTGGAACGCAATTACCCTTATAATCCTCTGCTTAGAGGATCAGCTTGTCTTCGTTAAGGCCCTCAAGACCTGGCTCCCACACCCCCACATCCTGACAAACACATGCCACACACCGGGTTATTTAACCACCTGTCAAAAAAGGCTGAGGCAACATGAACCCCTCATGAAATCTGTGCAACGGCAAAAATAAACTGCAGCAGACCCCAGAACAGAATCCGCGCCACATCTACGAAACCAAGAAACAAGCCGGGACACATGGGTATGTATTGCACTCCATTTTGATGGATGATAGCCGCAGGCATGGCATCCCACCTGCACGCATCTGCCATCATACACTATTTAAAACACACTGCACAACACCTCTGCCATTAGAATGCAGCTACGTCCCTCGGCACAAATTCTCTCTAGCTGGACACATAATGAGTCTCTTGCACACTCTCCCGACTACCGCTCTGCACCCATCCACATGCCAGATCAACATTGGTACCTAAAAGGGACTTGGACACCCCTCCCTACCTTAATTTTGGCCCAAATGCACACACACATGCTAATCTCCTCTGACGAATTTCCCATAACCCTGGACTGCGGCCCCCCAAGGGTGTTCACTTACAGTGTTGTCAGTCCATACCAATGGCAAAAGGCCCTATACAAATGAAATATTACACTTCAAGCTAATTCCATTGGATTGTACCGAGATATTTTGCACCTGCAGAAACTACGTGCACTCCTCTAAAATGGATAGTGAAATGATGGCCGCCATGCTTGCTGTGCAGAAGTCACTGCACATATTTGCCACACAGTGGGACGCACAACAAATTCACTGTATGTGTGCGATTACATGTAGGGGATCGCAGGCACATCGGGCGCGCTGCAACCTTTTACCACAGGGATGTGGCTGATTCCACGATATAGAAACACATTCAAACAGAAGGAAAAATCCCAAATCTCATGGCCATACCCTCCATCTGCCTCGTACCCGTGAATTTCCAGTTCTAGGATTGAAGTTGCGAGTTGAGAAATAACATGTTATTCAGCAGAAAATAAGCCCTATTGTGTGGTTTGTGTATAGCAGTATTGTCTTCCTTCCTGTTACTCTTTGGTAAAACAGCTCAGCTGGTGAACAGACCTGCTGCATACATCTTTCTGCAAATCGCAGATCACAGGCTGAAATGTGTGCACCGAGGACATAGACAGGGCCAAAATGGCGGCTCTATTGCTCTTCACACATTTTACAGTGAACAAAATAAATAGAGCCTTATATATGCATGCAATAGGCATGATCCCAAATACTTAGTCAGTCTCCTGCTTTACCCTAAATATGTAGGGTTATAACTCTTGATGGAGGATAGCATAGGGGCAACACGCTGGTCTTGGAAACAAGACCATGCAGAGCAGCAGAGGTTCAAATTCTGGATCTGTGCTTAGAAACCTAACCCAAGTATTAAGCTTGTTATTAAAAAAAAAAAAAAAATCAAGAATACTTCTTGTTTTCCATTGGACGTGTTGACAGTTTATAAATGGAACTAAGTTGTATTCATTTTCTCAACTTTAGAAGAGTGAAAGTCTGAGTCCTCTGTGTCTGCATTTGAACATGTGATTTACATGTTGCACACATATGTTTACAATGGCCATTTTATCAACTGGGATGTTTTACAAAAGAAATGATATGTTGTGTTAGCGCAATCGATTGTTCATTTTGTATGCATGACTTTCTGAAAAACATCTGTTCGGAATTTGGTTCGAGCAAGGACAATCATTTGATGTATAGTTTTTGAAAACCAAACACTACACCTGCTTGTAATGAGCTTTGAAAATGTGGCGGTTTCCTTTTGTTTGTCTTTTGTGTTCCCCAATGTTTCTGAGAGTTCCAGCTGTTCACCCAGCTGTAGGCTTTTAGTCTGCATCTCCTACATTGTTTGAGCACCTCGTATTGGTCGAGCTCGCTGAAATTCATGAGCTCGCTTTTAACTCAAATCTGTGCCCCAGTGCAGTGGCCGAAGTGGGCAGGAGTGGGGCACTTCTAGGTTTTAAGGATGTTTTACTGTTCACCTACTTTTATGTTCAAAAGAAAACCTTCAGGAATGATTTCGTTTTTAAATAAAAGTGTACGGAGAAGTTGAAACTGCAGTGCTCTGAAAATCCCCTGAAAGAGCAGGCACATTTGTTTAGGGATTTGGATGGTGCGCGTGAGGTGGCGCGACCATGAGGATTGTGGGGATCGGGAGCAGGGCAGCAGGAAACATAGTTCCAGTGCCTATTTTCGTACACTTTGACCACTGCCCCAGTGGCCGCTTCTATCATTGAGAATATAGTCTTTTGCCCAAAAGGAGGGGGTGGGGGATATCGCATATTTTAGTATTATTCCATATATTGCTTCAATTTGATCTTTAATGTCTGCTCTATAACCTCCACTGAACATCTACCATCCACTAGCTTTACCTAGTGCTACATTTTTAAGAAAATAAGTGCTAGGGCTCACATATTTTCTAGCAAGCTGGTGACACTGCGGGTGGGTAGTTCCCTGCCATTCCTGCCACCACCCGCAACTGCTACCCACTGTGCTGACACACTTGGGGTTAAACTACAGCTCGCAAATGCTCATTGGGGCTGATGGATGCTCTGGCTGTCATCACTTCACACAGAATCTGACACTGAATGAGACAATAAGTGCCGGGGCTCAGCAATAAGTGCTGGGGCTGAGCCCTGGCAAACACCCCCACAAATGAAGCACTGGCTTTAACTTTCCTTACTGAGCAACCCAGCTCAGTTGTTCAAATGAGTTGCGACTTTGACTGGCTACCACAATCCAGGGTTTTATCCTTTGCAGTTGCTTAATTACCACCAGTTGTCTGTGCCCCATCCAGTTCCTTGTTATCCGCATTCTCACCACCTCGTCATCGTCACCGCTGACTTTCTCTCATTTCCGCTCGGCCTCACTCCAAGCAAAGCTATCATGGTTGGATTTTCTGAACTTCGAAAGTAAGCCCAGCTCTTGGGGACCAGATCTTCTGTGCAGCTGATTTTGGTGGGAAGACTTTGCCAGGGCTTAGTTGGGGGAGCACCAGTATTTATGTTTTGCAGCATTTGTGTTTTTTTTATTCCATGCTGGAGCCCAGACTCCCCCCCCCCAAAACGGCAGAGCCATCCGTGCATTATTGCATCATAAACTGCCCTAAAGTAGGGACGCCGGATGCGCTGGGGCCCGATCAACCTCAGGGAAAGCCATGATGATGCGCTATGCTATGAACGGGATATCCCTAAACTCTGGCCAGCAGCACCCCCCCTCCCCTAAAGACACGTGCGTGACGCACCACGATAATATAGCGTGGTAGTTTGTATCTTGAAATGTAATGTGGAGTGCCTACTTCATCGTAACATTCACTATGATATCAGACTTTCTTCTCCCACGATGCCTTGCATTGCGCCCTCAACAACCCCCCCCCCCCATCCCCCCACTGCACTAGGAACTTCCTGACGCACCCCAGGTTCATCCACATTTTACTTATTTATTGGCAATACAGGCCTCGTAATAAATAATTTACACTGGGTGCCACTGTAGCGCCTTGTGGCATAACCAGAAAAAAGCACTATCACAAGGTCCTTCCTAACAGTGTGAATACAGAGTCCCTTATGTACAAAGGATAGAGAGGGCAGTCTTTGTTTGACCAAGAGGGTGTGTGGGGTCACAGGGTTGGTAGAACAAATGTTTTTTTTTCTTGAACAGAACAACAAACCATTCCCAGCATTCGGTACAGAAGGCAGTGCCTCAGAGTCCGCCACTGACTTTTGGAAACAACTGCAGTGAACACACCACACTGGACAAACACGTTTCAGAGTCACTGTTCTGGTTCACGAACTTGTCTAAACCCGTTGCTTGCTTTCCTTAATAACAGAGTGGCTGGATTTTCAGCAGAATGGGGCTGCGTTTCCCAGAAGGCCACACGCCGTGGTGTTGGGCTTTTCAGGCCAGAGCTTGGTGCAGTCAGGTGATCGCCAGCGGCCAGAAAGTGTGCAGCTGTGATTTCCAGAGGGGCCTTGTCCGCTGACACGAGTAAAGCTTGGCAAAGTGCGCCCCCTAGTGGAAGTGTATGTGCACTGCTGGAGCACCCTCACTTGAGAAATGGGAGGAGCTGGTTTTAATAGCACACGTCAAGGATTGTCCTCAGCTTGGCAGGCCTCGATTTTCTCGACTGTTCTCCAGTCAATATCAGCTGGTGCCTCATGTGTGGCTCTTAATAGCAACAATTGCAGGTCCATTGAATTACCTGGAAAATAAACGGTCTTTCTCATTTTTTTACGGTCTATGAAGTGCAGTGTGTCCTTTTTGCAGTCAGGTAAGAGGAGGCCTCTCGTCTTCAGACCACTGTCGCCACCCCGGAGACCGAGGTCACTTTGCTGTCGTCGGCCCAGGGCTGTAGGTTCTGCAGGGCGTACAGCGAGGAGTTGTGGAGGCACAGGGGGTCCTGCTGCAGAGGCTGGGTCAGGCTCTTCTGGAAGGCTTCCTGTTGCAGGTGGATCATGAGCCGGTTGGCTTGCTGCCTCTCCGCCTCCCGCTCCTCGGCCGTTTGCCGCCTGTAGGAAACAGAGGGACACAGCTCATGACACTGGCACATGGCGGAACATTAGCTTACAATGAGCAAATGCAGAAACACATTTTCCTCTCACAGCTTTTAACTAAGATTTGAAATGGTCAAATTCGAGACATGATTTTCCAGGTCAATAATTCTTTGCAGGCCTCAAAACAAAGGTTATTCCCCAGAGACTATATAAGGCCTCCTCTGCTGTTATTGGTAGGGTGATGGGCAAAGTCGATGCCCATGCCATGATCCTTTCTAGGGTGGGCACTATGAGGTCCAGTATAAACAGTGTAAGCTACTCAGGTTGTAAATGTGCTTGCCAGCCTCTGATTATGGCAGGCCACCGCCTTGTAGGGACACTAGAGGGGGAAAGGCTTATATAGGAGATGCAGTGCCAAAATAAGTCAATGGCACGACTTTTGATCCTGGGTAGAAAACTGTAAAAGCCAGCATGGTTCAGTGCCCAGAAATGTGCTCTTTGTGGAAGAATGTGTGCTTTAGGAATTGGTATTATTTATTTATAAAGCGCCTACACACAGGCAAGTGCTTCAAAGCACTCAAGGATGGTAGGGACCAGAGGAAAAAAACAAACAGTCGCTCAGAGCCATTGAAATTCTCAGACGATAAGAGTATGCACGGGCGGAGTAAGTGCGTAAAAATACATTGAACGGTTTGGGAGACAGCAAATAGGCCTAACAGCGATTCTGCAGTTTTAACAGTGCAATTTAGGGGTGAAGACTAGGGAGAACAAACAGATGATCTTCAGGCAAGTACGGACGAGCAAGTGCAAGAGGGTCGCATGGAGGGCGAGGGTCAAGTGCCTCTGATCGGTTGTGACTGGGGTAAGTGCGGAGAGAGCCACTCTTTTGGATTCATTTAGAGAAATCAAGAGCGTGTATTTAGGTGTGGTGTTGATGTCGTCACACCATCGGTGAAAGTAAGGTGTCAGTGCCACAAAGTGCCCAGCAGTGCCCACATTTAAAAGGATCCATGTCTGAATATTCTTCTAAAATGGGCGACATTTGTGAAATGCCGCCTGGAAAAGGCTACCCCCACAACCTGCATGCTTTCCTCTTATTTAACTCCCCTTCCCATCTCAATTTCCGGGGGTCCCTCCTGCACTCCTATCCCCACTACATAGCCCCGCACCCAGAAGCCTACCCCACCCATGTACCTTCAGCATGTTTGTCATCTCTGCTTGCGGTCTCCCCACAACTGCGAAGCGCGACACAGTGTGCATTGGCCTATGCACACTGTTGTTTGCGCATCAGGCCATGAGCCTGTAGTCTGGAAACAGCAATCGAGTTAAATAGCTTGTGTACCCGCTCCCTGAAGAATCCAAAGCTGCCCAGACCATAGGTTGGCAAGGAAAAGAGCGTGGTAGGTAGTGGGGGGGCAGGGTGAAGTGTTGATGTTGGCCGTGAAACTACCTAATTTCCATTAGAAACAGTATGTCTGGGGTCTGGGTACAGACCCCAGACTCCAGGCTCTGGACTGGTGGTGGAGAGAACCCTCTGTTGTTCATTTACAGGGTGATGTTTTCGGATGAGAGAGGCTAGCAATAGACCCCCAAGCCCAAGAGTGATACGTCATTCTACACTCCCAGGACCCTCCCCCAGATTCAAGCTGGGAAGAAAACCAGTAAGCTCTCAGCTTGGAGGATCCCACCTGCACAGTGGAGAGATTTTTCATTTTTGGTGGGGGTGAGGGCTAAGGACATAGTAAATGAATCCCCATGAAAGACTCGCCTCCCTTTGAAGAGGAGAAGAAATTATAATCTAGACATTTCAATTTGTAATGTACTGGGGTGACAAATACCAAAAAATCAAAAAAATTCTATCCCTGGCAGAAGTAGATGAAATGGCAGCCAGGGTGGAGCCGCGGGCTGCCCAGGTGGCTATCATGATGGATAGCCAGGGTAGAGCCACAGGCTGCCCAGACGGCTATCATAACAGACTCCTTCTTTAAGTCTATCTAGAAACCATCTCTGAAGGCAGATCCAATTGGAGAAAAAAACTAGGGCAGACCAGGATAGGACCAGGAAGGACTGAAGAGAAGACCTGTCAGCAGAAAGTCTGCAGGATAAAGCAGGAAAAAAGCAAAAGGTGATGAAGGATTGAGATCCTAGGTGAGCGTGTGGGCCTTCGAACAGATCCACAAGTACACAAGTACAACAATTGGAGAGGCTAAACCTTTCAGCCAAGAAAGAAGACAAGGAGACCAAAAGACCAAGTGGGGCTTCTCAAAAGAAAGCTTGCCTGGTCGCCCAGTCAGTGTCTTTGGCTACAGGGCCACCATGGGCTCCAATATTTCTATAGAAGAACTGCCCCCCAATAACTTCAAAACCATCTACCATCCTAGTAGACACTCCAAGTGTGAAAAGAGCCCCAATATTTTTAAAACAAACTGGCAAGCAGCAAGTAAAAATACTACAATGGCTGGAGTTAGGTTGGGGCAAGGTAAGCTCACTGTTCTTCCCATAGCTGCAAATGGAGTTGGTAAATCGCTGTTACTTGCGGCATTAGCACAGAGGGCGGGATCGGCCCAACACGACTTGCAGAAGCACGTTGCTCCAGAGAAAGGAAACAAGGAGGTAGGGCCTCATTACAAGGTTGGCAGAATGGGTTCACCGGCACCGGAAATGGTGCCGGTAAACCCATTCCACCCTATTACAAGGTTCCCTTGCGGGACCCGCACAGAACGTCTGGTCAGACCAGACGACCTTTACAGGTCCCGCAAGGGGACCAAGGAGCTAATAACGGGCCCGTTATTAGCTCCATCCCCATTCCCATTGAGCCCTATGGGGGCTCGAACGAGAATGAGGAATGGTTTTGTGAATGAGGAATTACCGGGTCCTCCAAGGTTGGAATGACCCGGTATTTCCTCATTCACAGACCCCGGACACAATTTTGGAGGCAGCCATGGCGCTAATAGCACCACGGCTACCTCCAAACTCGTAATGAGGCCCGTAGTCTCTGTCGTTGCGGTCCCGAGATTCTGGCTGAACCTATTTGCTAAGAACACACAGTAGAGGTGTGATTTTATCATACTTTAAAAGGGTGTCAAATATATACTTATTCGCCTCAAAGGACATAGAATTTGTGCGATTTCCTGTTACCCACAACTCGTTTTTGGCGGAAGTGGGTCTAACATCAAGAGAGTCACAAAACGCTATCTTGGGCATGAAAAGTGAAGTGGAGAGGCAAGGTTTAACTGTTCCCTCCTCGGCAACAGTAGAAGAAAACAGTTCGACTTGTGCAACCCAAACAAGATACAGCCAGGACAGAAGCTAAATTCATGGGTTTTAGACCTCCTCGGCACAAAAAAGGACCTTTGACAAGACTCCTAAAATAAAGTGCATACCCTTCTTCCAGAAATCCTGTCCTAAGTGCTGCAGAAACTGGGGTTGGGTTCGCTGTCTCTTTAGGCAGAATGAAATTCGCCTGATAAGTTGGAACATGTGAGGTCCCAATACTTTTACAACAAAAAAAATGAAAGACCACCTGTTTAGTGATACTGGGCCTCATTACGAATCAGGCGTTAAGGGGTTAACGGCGCCGTAAACGGCGCCGACCCTTAACGCCTGATTACAAGGTCCGTTAGCGCCATGGTGATATTAACGCCTGCTTTTTGCAGGCGTTAAAATCCATGGCGCTAAGGGACCATGGTGCTAATAACGCCACCGTAATTTACGGTGGCGTAATTAGCGCCTTTCCCCATTCCCATTATGCCCTATGGGGCAAAAATGGGAATGGGGAAGGGTAAAATGGAAAATGGGGATTTACCGCCCCACTCACCTTGGAATGGGGTGGTAAATCCGCCATCCACCATGGTGTAAACATAGTTTACGCCATGGTGGTAAGGGTACGACCCAGGCGGTAACTTAACGCCTGGGTCGTAATGAGGCCCCCTGACAAAATCATCCTTCAGGAAACCTGGCCTGTCAATCCAACAGTTATTCAAGGCTATTCGATTCAATTTACCTGCCCATCAAAAATCGAAAGGCAGGCCATCTGGGGGTCTCCTGATGGCCTTCAAGAATTCATTGAGCAGGGAAGTTATTCCCATTTTTAACAACATTAAGGGTATTCAAGCATGTAAATTTACGTTAAGAACTCAAAAGCCAGAGTTCCCGGTTGTAGTTATTAACATCTATTGGAACCCCGCCTGGATTGAACTTCAGACCTTTTTAGTTATTTTGACATCACTATTTGAAAAGATTAAATTTGACCATGGGGGAGCCCATATAATTCTAGCAGGGGATCTGAACACCCAGTTTGTCCAGGTCCCAAAGGGTAAGGAAGTAAGGACCCGCTTGAGAATCTTGAGTAAAGGAAAAATCTGGGAGGAATTCATTGGTGCTTGGGACTTGAAAATGTTAAACGGGGGACACTCCTCCGGCATCGACCTGGTCTCGAGGGCAGTCTTGCTCTGCTTCAGACTACATTTTCATGTCAACTGGATTGCTTTCCCAAAGTATATCTTTGGTAATAAAGCCCGAAGGAGAGAAAGACCACTCGTGCCTAGAGTTGACATTTTCAGATCTTTCTTTCACTTTGATAGATAAACAAACGCAGAACATAACAACTAATAAGGGAAGAGCTTGCCTTTCCAAATATAAACTGGAGGGCAGAGCCCTGAATAACAACTTATGGAAAATCCCTGACAACGTGCAGCAGACAAATTGCCAGCCTGGAAAATGTGTAATGTTTATCTAGTCTACCTGCCCGCTAAGTGCGGGCATATCAGGGAGGCGGCACCACCACTGCCAGACATTTGATGAAGAAAGGTGGCTATATAAAAAGTCATTACGACAGAAGCTGAGTAAATTGAAAAGGCTAAATCTCAGCTCAGAAGAACTCAAGAGAGAATCTAGGATCCTATCTCTCGAACATAAGCATTGGTCATGTTTGTTAACATGTTTGTTTG
The DNA here is from genome assembly GCF_040938575.1 of Ambystoma mexicanum. Taxonomy (NCBI): domain Eukaryota; kingdom Metazoa; phylum Chordata; class Amphibia; order Caudata; family Ambystomatidae; genus Ambystoma; species Ambystoma mexicanum. The sequence continues at coordinate 1,616,711,707 of NC_090937.1, forward strand.
TGCATTTATATAGCGCTACGAAGCCTCAGGTATCTGAGTGCTACTTATTTCCCACAGTGTGTGGTGCTCATTTATCGACCTCGGAAGGATGAAAGGCTGAGTTTGGCCCTGCCGGGATGCAAACCTGCGTCAGCAGGCTCTGCATGGATGTCAAAGCGAGCACTCTACTCGCTGTGCTATCTGACTGGTCTCCAAAATAACTCCAAATATTTCTGGTCAGTAATTAGTCAGAGAAAAATCCCAATAGCATTCAGTGGAATCTAGTGCCTGAGGCTAAGTGGATAGAATATCTCACTAAAATATGAGAAAATTGTCACACGGAATTACATAGACCCGGCCACAATGTTAATTGGCACCTTTCTTTTGACAAGCAGGACTTAGCAGATTTAATTCATTCACTTATTTATTTTATCTATTGCATTTGTTTTACGCCCAAACACAGGGGTATCACAGCGTAATTTACAGGCATGCTTGGTCTTGGTTGTTACATGTTTACAATGATCAGGACAATTTACAAAGGTAAAATATACTTCTTTGCATGAGAGAAATGCTTGCAGTGGTGTTGTCTTGTTACGTTACTTAGAAGACTAGCAACACTAAGGAGATGATGCTAGTTTCAGACAGGCATGTACATAGTAAGTAAATAAACAGTTTTGTATTCAGTGACATTACATACTTAATTACATAATTGCTTGGTCTTCCTCCTCAAAGGCGACAGGCTCAAATGGGCTAACCTATCAGGTTCTAATGAATAATAGAGCTGGCTGGTCCAAAATGTTGAAATGGTTCTTTAAAGATATCCTTGAGAAGCAAATGTTCCCTCCTTCATGGAAAGTTGCTACATTTATTCCATACTTCGTGGGGGAGCCGAGAGGTTACAACCGGCGAATTATCACACAATTGCTCTCCTTGATATTGAAAGCAAACTCGTCATGAAGATTCTACTAAGAGACTTGGAAAAATGGGCTAGCGCAAACAGATCCTACGTTTCAGACAGGGTTCAAAAGAGGTTTGTCCAATGCCCTAAATGGGCTGGTCCTCAACTTGATTAGTGAGAACATTAGGCACAAAGGAGAGGCACATCTATATGGAGCCTGGGCTGACTTCTCAAAGACCTTTGATCAGGTGATTACAGAAAGTCTCTGGAATAAGTTGAGAAACTGGGGAGTACCAAAAGGCCTGTTATCCATGCTCGATGAGTTGCACAAGGACACTACACTGCGACTACGGCGGGACGAGGAAGGACATCTGTCAGACTCCATTAGGGTTGAGAAGGGAGTTAGACAGGCTTGTCAAGGAGCACCATTCTTTTTCATCTATATTTGGCAGATCGGGGCCCCTAACTGCGATCGTCTGCTTTGGCCAGCCCGAGGATCGATGCGGCCAAGATCCACTGGCTGGCCTATGCAGATGACATTGCTCTTTTGGATAATTCTGCCGTGGGGCTGCAGTGTTTACTAAACAGGCTGAGTGATTTTGCAAAGAGGAATGGGCTTTCGATAAACCCAGTGAAATCTAAAGTGGCTGTTTTTATGCATACAAGCAAAAGGTTGGACTTTACTCAATGGAGCTTAGATGGCCAGGTCCTCTCGAGAGAAGAAGTAATGAATTTGGGATATGTGGTTTATGCATCCCCCTCATTGAACAAGGTGGAAATGGACGTGCTGAACAAAATTAAGCAGCTTATACAGCAAATGAAAAGGGTATTTTTCAAATTCTGTAAATTTTCGTTTGTTCCTTTGATTAAATTTTATATGGCAAAAGTTATTCCAGTGATCGCATATGGGATAGAGGCCACACCCAATCTGTGGAATATAGAATGGCAAAAATTGGAGGGCTCAATTTGGAAGAGAGTCTTCGGACTCTCTGAGCCTTCCGGTGTCGAGTCTAAGATTTGAGCTGGGTTTGAAATCCCTGAAAAGTATTGCAGAATGGAGTCTGACCTCTCTTGCTCGCTTAATTATTACAGCTCAGGAAGGCTCATATATGCAGACATCAAGGTTCACTTGGAACATTTTAAATCAAAAACGTTGGGCCTCATTATAAGTTTTCCGGTCCGGTAACAACGGTACCGGTAAGCTTGCCGGTACTGCTGTTACCGGACCGGCAAATTATGAGTTCTGCTTGAGGGTGGCTTCCCGCTCGCCAGGACTGACCTGGCGGGCGTACCAGCACCCGCGAGCAGAGCATGTCGGATGCAACGGCACCATTCTGAATGGTGAAGGTGCATTCAACCTCCCCATTCCCCTTGAGCCCTGTGGGGCTCAAATGGGAATTGGGAGCATTTTTTTCTGGCGCCCGTGAATGGCTAAATACCGGTTTGGCGGGCCGTAATGACCCAGTAATCGCCCATTCGCGGGTCCCGGTAATATTTGCAAGTTTGGCGACAGACTACCAGTTTTACCGGCAAGGCTACCGCCAAACTTGTGATGCGGCCCATTGTCCCTATTAGTATCAAAATTAAAGGAGATTTTTGCCATGGCTAATACCGATTTTGAAACATCGATTACCAACCCGGTTAAAGCCAAAATAGAGCTCGAATCAATGGATTGGATTTTAACAGTCAATAAGATGCAATCTATAATCATGTCAAACCAATTATTGTCGGTTGACAAGAAACCAGGGACTCTGCCAAGTTATCTTGTAAAGTTTCCGGACTAGAAAATCAGAAACGATTTCCCCAGAACTCGCCTGAATCTTTTACACACAGGAGAGGTTCTTGTGAAAAGGGTCCAAGGGGAGGCCGCGGCTAAACTGTGTAACATATGCACAAATCCGGAAAATCAATCTTTGAAACATCTTTTGTTAGAAAGCGAAGGTTCCGGCCACTAAGATGGGCCCTTTTTACCAGATTCATGGCTAGTGAAGATGTTTTGAGATAGACTGATTTCTGGTTACAATACCTCATTAACAATAGCTTTGGTCCAGGTTCTGGAAAGAAGTAACTTAAGATCATGAAAATAATCTTTTCTTTTCCTTTGAGCACAATTTCGTTTTTATTCATACGTTTGTGACTAATTGTAAGAATAAGGGAATTTTATATGTATTCTATTATTAGAAATATTAGAAGTGTACTTCTTTTTTTCTGATCTTTAATTTGTAAGAGGTCGCTGTATAACCAAATACAAATATATATATATTTTTTTAAATGACAAAATTGTTATATTTTATGTCCAGCTGTTGCATTTGGCAGAACATGTTTTTTATTTGTATATTATTTTTTCCTCGATACCTGTGGCCTCCTTTATGAGGTTCTGGGACACTTTCTGTTTCGTGATATTTCTGTGTCTCAGATAAATTACTAATGTGATTAATGAGCAAATTGAAAAGTCAGCCTGTGTTGGACACTTTCAAAATGGCTACCATCTTCTCATTATTATTATTATCCTTATAATTATTATTATTATATGTGGATCACCGATGTGTGCCACCGGTGTTTGTGTTTTTAGTAGTGAAAGGAATGTGTTTTTCCTTTTAGTTGTTAAATGCAGTTCTCAGATAGAAATGTGTACTGTTTCCAAACCGTTGTATTTTTCCTGCTTCCAGGAGTTGTACAGCCTTTTAGAAATTACTCCAATTTACAGACCAGCGTTCCGGGCATGCTTTTCCTTCAACTAATAAAGTTTAAAATGCATTGGTCCTTCATTTCGAGAAGAAACTTCACTGTGGCTTTCTCTTTACAAATCTTTTCACTCTACACCATCTGACAAAGTCAGCAGTGGGGCTGTGAAAGCAAATGCTTTGTTTGCGAATGCTTTGTTCAATGTCTACATAGTATTTTCAGTTAGTCTAATAAAAGGTATCAAAGCCAGCATCTTGAGTGTAGCCTCATCAAACGTCTACTTTATAAAGCTGAAAACACATCATCTATTAAAAATGATGCATACACCATTCGGAATACACGCCTCCAGTCAAATCCATTTCTAGCCCCCCTGAGGGTCCAGAACAAAAGAGATTGGTCGCCCCACCGCTAGGTGCTCCACCCATCTTAATAATGTACTAGGTGGACAATACCATCCTGATGCACATGATTATGACCGGATTACTGGCTGCGCTCAGTGGGTTGGGTTATTGTGAGGTTTAGGGAGGTAAATATGTATTTATTTATTTCATTTGTAAAGCGCAGATACAACCCGGAGGCATTGAGGCGCTCAGAAATGTTCTTGGTATGTGCGCCAAACAAAACTAGAAATCAGCCCAAAGTATGCCTTCTTGGGGCTTGGTCAGTAGCGCCCTATCCAGAGGGGAAGTGGGGTGGTGCCTTCCCATTTCTAAGGGGCTGCCACTGCTATGGAGAGTGTGCCCCGTCCATAAACCTGGTGGTGAGCGGTCAGCGTGCCATGGCCATCTAGTCCCTACCGTATCAGAAATCCTGCAGGCCCATGTGTGCGGCTCACAGGGGTGGGCATTGAGAAGCAAATGTGGGCAGAGCCGGAGCTGAACTGGGCAGTAAGAGCCGCAGACGGGTGGAACCGGGCTGTAGAAGCCAGATTCAGGCAGAATGAGCAGCTGAGAGCCACACGGGACAGGAATGGTCCGGAAGAGCAACATGGGTCAGAACTAGGACAGCAAGCAGCATGCAGCAAAAGTTTGTTTACAGTGGCACTGCTGGCATATCATTTTGAGGCACACTCTATGGCTTACTATAGGCACAAGCAGCATAAAATATAGTTTACCATGACAATGCTGGAACATATTGTTGAGCAAGGTCACACGATTCTTTAGGTGCAAGCAGCATGAAAGTGTGGTGCTTTCTTCCTGCCTGATCTTCTATGAGGTTCTGAGAGTGGAACGTGGAGTGAGGACTGATTGTGTGTGTTCTTTGTGTTCCAGCTAGAGTGAGGCTGTCTGGGGGCGAAGGTGTGTCGGTGGATGTTCCCGACTATGTCCGAGTCCTGTAAGCTTTGGGCTGATCGATCCGGAACTCTAACAAAGAAAGAAGCTTTCCTTTTGTACCTGCGGCTCTTGGTGATCTCAGGGAAAGGACACTTTGCAACATCTCATAGCGACGTTTGCTGCAGTCAGGAATTATTATATAATCTTTTTTGTTTTGCATATCGGGAGGATAGCTCAGGGGCAACGTGCTCACCTTGGAAGAAAGACGACACGGAGCACCACAGGTTCGATTCCCCGGGTCCGCGCTTAGAAACCTCAGGGTACTAAGTGCGTTATAAATAACCTATCATGTCCTATCAGTATGGTCTATAAGTAAAACCTTTTATACACCAATATTGGATGTTTTATAATATTAAATTCATACCATAAGATAGCCAATGAAAACAGACGGATTATTAGTACTTATAGCCCCATCAACTCTCCCAGTTCATTGGTGAAGACACACTTCAAATTAGGCGCACATTTCTATTTAAGACTTCGTTGCATATCAAGTTCAGTATCCTCGCTCTTTGTCATGTTGCGCAATGCTGTCCTCTGGTGGGCATTTATAAGCACTGCATGAGTAAAACGCATTCGCCTGTTCCAGCTATTCCAACCAGTGTACATCCAAAATGTGCATTTTCCAAACATCCTAAATTCTTTCGACCTATAATGAACTCATATTAATGAAAACTATGAAACTATAAAATGTAAGATTATATTATCAACACGTCCTTACAGCTGTCATGTTCTTCTGTAAATCCTGAGCTTGGGCTAGGCATAACCGACAGGTGATGTTCATCCGGGGACACTGTTTTCTAGCCTCTTGATGTAACAGGCTAAGCAAGCTCTTCGTGCCCACGTTCAGACCCTTGCAAGGCAGCCATATGCTGACGTGCGCTGTTGCAAATGGGTATTAAAGTACACAAACCGTACACCCTCGTTTGTCTCGGGAGGACAGCTCAGGGGCAAAGTGCTCACAGAGCAACACAGGTTCGATCCCCGGTTTCGTGCTTGGAACCCTCTGGTTATAGCGCGTTATAAATAACCTATCATATCACATCTCAGTAAAAGCATCCATTTCATGCGAAAACACTATTGCAACCCATGAGGTCCTCATTTGCACAAGTTTAGTGTCTGCATCGGCATGCTCCCTGATTTACTGCTTGCAATTACACACAGACCCTACATATACAATTACAATCAATCCCTTTACCACAATCCCATTCTATCTTCCCAAATTGTTAGTTCTGTGCAAGTGTAGCCTGTTCCTGCTTCCATCCGCTCCCACCTCTTTCCCTCTTTTCCTTTCTTCTACCGCGACAGATTACGATCTACTTGCCCCGGGTGGAGGCAGAATGTGCTGCTTACTCTAGCAAGGTCCTAGCGCTGTAAACCCACTACACTGGTGATGGACGCTGCATAAAAGATGTATATTATAACATTAGAAAAAAAGCCGCTGGAGACATCAGTGGTGGGTTTAGGGTTATATCCCAATAATACAAAACAAACTGCGTCCTTATTCTGTTTAAATGGGGTTCTTTGTTCCATTTTGCCCCATTAAGACATCAAGAGGCTTTCAGTTCAGCTCGGCCTTAGAATAATTCGAGTGGTAGCTGGTGAAGTTAAACGGTCTGCTGTAAATGTTTCCTCTACATTGACGTAATCTCAGCAGGTAGGTTTCATAGCACACACCCCTGGGATATTCAACCTTTGGCTCTACAGACGTGTTGGACTACAACTCGCATCAGCACGGCACTTCAGAGTATATGGCAAGGCTTACTAGGAAATGTAGTCACATCTCGCCCTGCGAGGTTGCAGGCCCATGCGCTCCGATACTTAAATAACACACGGATGTACTCCATATGCAATGGCGGCCACTTGGATTATTTATCGGAAAGCCAAGATGAGAGAATTCCAATGAAACTATGAGTGACACTCCCTAAGTTTGGAGGGAAGCACCTGAGGTCGGGGATCCGAAGCGGAAAACCCAGCTGTTATCCGCGTACATATGTGAGGAGATGAGGTCTATGAGAGGCTGCAAGTAAAGATTAAAGTGAAGAGGGGACAGAGAGGACCCCGGGGGACGCCGCAGGAAACAGAAGTGAAAGTGGAGGAGAAAGGGAGCAAAGAGACCGCCTGCTGGCGTTCTGGTAGAAACGAGGTAAACATAGATCAAAGGTTGGGGCTGGAGAGGAGCTAACACTTAGAACCACTTGTGTACAGGCGCGCTATAAATGAGTTATCATATCATAGGGTCGGGGGGAGGAATGGCTACCTTCAGAGTCTCTCTGTGCTGGGGCAATCTTACTTGGATGCCCCCCACCCCTTCCAGTTCTCCACGAGTCATGGTTGTGGGATCTAGTGTCAGAGCAACAGCAAATGATGCCATTTGAAGAAACCTGGGCCAAAGAATGCCCCAAAGGCAGAATACCCATTGAAGCTGCATTGTACCATAATATCATCTAAAACTGAATGGCGACACAGCTGCCATGTTTTTTAAGTGTCAGTGGGCAGACAGAAGAGAGGCCACGGGCAACCACCTCTTAACCCGCTGAGCTATTTTACCGGCTATGATTCTATTGCAGTCAGCCAGCTATATTAGAAACCTTGGGGCACTGACTGGCTGGTGAGGTTATTTTGGTTTAAGGTGCTTTAGAAGTTTAATAAAATAATAAAAAATACAAACTAATATCTGCCTGTCCAACTAAGCGATATGGAACTGAGGTTCAACAATAATGCAACTAATTCTAGGGGAGAAACTTATGGTCTGCTATCAGAGAAGCACAAGGGGGCACCATATTGTCCTTAAAATTACTAAATGTGCCCTATTGTAAGAGAGTGTTTTTTTTTTATTAGTGTGAACTTAATCACTTTTAAGGACTCAGATTGTTTCAGAAATTGCATTTTCCCAGGTTCACACATGAGACGTATTTGGGTGAGCCTGGGTCTAGCTTCTAACCAGAGGGTGCTGGGAGCCGAGCCCTCACCTCCAGCTCTCACCTTGGAATTCAGCATTTCCTTCCAGGATATCCGAGCTGCAATGGGCCGGGACCGTGAAGCAGCCCATTGTCTATCTATGGTGGCCAGACGTTCCAGATTCGCATAGCAGGCAATGTGCACAATTACAATTAAACCCTGCCTGACATGTCGGTCAGGATTTCATTGTAATTGTGAGTACTGCTTGCCTTGAGAGCATTGCAAGCGGTGCTCACAATTAAAAGTAAAAGTTGCCTGGCGTGCGAGCACGGCGGAGTGCAAAAGTGCAGGGCAAAAGGTGGAGTACACGTTTGTGTTACATTAACAGCTCTCTGCCCGCAATTACTCATTTTTCTAAAATGAGCACTATGGTGTAAGCCAGAAGCACTTTCAGTGGGTTCATTTATAGTGTATATCGATTCCTGCAGAATATTGGTCTTTAGGCCGTCATAACTATGGGATCATTTTAAATCCCCATCCCACTTACCACTAGTACCCCCCATGCCCACCCTAACTTTTAGTGGCAAGCCACCTCTTCCTTTTGATGTAATTTCTGCCTCTGTCAAATGTTATGCTATTAGATATTCCCAGCCCCCCATCCCCTGCACAGAAACTCTAGTAGTTGGCACAGGGAACCAGTTTCGTACGTGAGAGACACCTAAGCCGAAAACATTGTATGCTGTTGAACAACTAAATATGCAACGGCAAGAACCCCAGAAGCTGTTTAACCAGAGAACCTGGGCTCAGAGCCCGGCTTCCCCATTTGACCGATCTCTGATCGTGCTCAAGTTCCTCCACCTAATGTGTTTAACTTTCCTTGGTTGTCAAAATTGTGATCACCCACACGTGATACTGTCAAGTGGTCACTACACAGAAAGTCCCACTCATGCATGGAGTGCAGTGTGGGTCCACATAGAACGCTAATAATAACAGTGATCACGCATGCAGCACACACCATGGCTTGGAGTGCCCCATAGCTCACTTACGGTACCCCCACTTGTGAGCCTGGATCCTGTCCTAACAGAAAAGGTAAACACATGACATACTGTGATGTTTGGTGCATAATGGGGCGGCCTGGTGCATGGCCTGGCCATGGGCAAGGTGGCCACCAGGCCTGGTGGCTGTGGTCGTGGCGCATTCACTCGCTCCCCTTTTCTTTCTGGCGTGGGTGCACACTGGGGAGGGTGGCTGCTTGCCTAGGCATGGGCCTTGCCACATCTGGCGCCTTCTGCACTTTGCACATCAAGTAAATGTTGAGGCCCCATAAATAAGTCGTTAGCATGGTTCTATGTCATTTCATCGATGGGTGGTTTTTTCTGAGTATTTTTTATCAAAAGAAACTCATCGAAACATTTTTTTGAGGGGGATCCCCCCAAACTCCCATCGCTATTATTTGTTAACTATTCCTGACCTCCCCCACCTCATATATATACTTTCTAACCCCCCCTAAACAGTTCGATGAGTTTTTTTTTTTTGGCGAAAATGTACTCGGAAAAAAACCCATTGAAATTTCACCCATCGATGAAAGTACGCTATACGTTGCCCTAATCCTGCCTTCAGGTGATGGCTGCTTCCACCCCTGGGATCTTGCACTTAAAAGCGAGGAAGGAAATGCTTGTGAACGGCCTCTGTTGAGAGTGGCCTCCACTCCTGGGCGGTGCCAGGCTAGAGCTTAAAGCCCTCCCACTTTGAAGCATCAGACATCGCTTTGTTGTGACGCCCACGCCGGGGTCAGACACGCCCACCCCGGGCTTAGACGGTAAGAACCTATCACATTTCTCACCTCTGGGAGCAGCTGGTTTACATACTTTTAAACTTTAAACTTTCAAAGCTAGCAAATACTGCTCTCTGAGGTCAGAAAAGAGCCATTCACGTGAGTGTGGCAGCTGAAAACGTACCGATGCCAAGGACAGCAGCCTGCCCAGGCGACCTCAGCAGACCCCTACGTGGAAATGTTGAAGCTAAGGGCTTAACTGCTGGGCTCAGCTTTTAGGTGGCTCCTGCCTCCAAGAATTAGCATTAAATAGCTTTTGAGATGTAGATGCATAGACAGGGTACGGCCTGAGTGGTCTGGAGGGAAACAGGTGCAAACAAGCATTTGCAATGCTACCAGTTTGGGCTTTTGCATAGGCATGAGAAAGGGACTTGCCTGGCACTGCCATACTGGTATTAACTGGCCATTGATGGTAGCAACAGGTGCAAAATGGTGTGAGTACCTGGGCATCTAATAGCGGTGCCTGGCAAATGACTAAATAATTGTACACCAATGCTTTTTTACAACAGGTCTTCAATGAAGGACACACACAATGCATATAAATCAAGTAGCTGAAAATAGACCTGGGTAAGGCATTATTATTACACCAGTCTTGTGTTTACATCTCCACTTCGGTCATTAACTATCAGAAGACTGCCTTGAAATAACACTGGTAGGCACTTTAAGTGCAACGTTTGATGGTAAGGCATGAATAATGGGAGAACAAAGAGTTCCCATGAGGAGGTGTTTTGGGCGGGGAGGGGCACGAACTGGTTGGGAATGGCCATAGGGCTTAGCATGGCAATGGGCAGTCAATGAATGATATAATACAAACAAACACCTTCAAGCTGTGTGTCCCTCCTCATATGCCATGTCTTCCTATCTGTACTCTAAGGCAATAGTTTTGGCTAATAGATGTCTTTGCCACCTAATAGTCCAAACTAAAAAAGGTTTTGCTTGTGTGTATTCAAGTATGCATGCATGCAGGTGAGTGCATGTGTTTGTTTATGTTTATGTGGAGGGGATGTCAATAAGTGCATGCATGTGGATGAATCCGGTGGGAATGGTGTACATGGGTTCTAGTGCACGTGTCAATTAGAGTGCAGTGGGAATGTTCTGGGTGCTTGTGTGCATGACAGATAAGCTGTATGGCTGTCTAACCAGTGGGTAAATGTGTATGGATGTGTGTGTGTATCTATATTTCTTAGGCTTGTGGATCTGCTTAGATCACATGATATGCATACATCACATGCTATGCATAGGCCGACATCTAGTGGTAGACGCAGAGCATTACATGATTTATGTTTTAAACTTGAAAAGTACGTCGGCTGTGCGTGTCAGTAATCCTATCCCTAGTGTGACATCCAATGTACCCATGGAACTTAACGCGTCGAGGTCCCTCAGATATTATTTTTCTGCCATTGTTATTTATTTATTTATTTTAGTATTTGTGTAGCGCGCTGCAACCCGTGGGCATAGAGGCGCTGAGAAGAATACATATGCAGGCTTGCTTGAGGGTTACAAGATAGCGGCCCAGTACAGCTGATAGAACAGTTCACTAGTTTTCAGAGTTCTTCAGGCTGATGCCTTTGATTAGAAAAAGTTTATCATAGACTTTCTTACTAGTCTTTCACTAAATGGCCATCGCCCGCCGCAAGATCTTCTGCAGTGGGGTTCGACAGACGGAGCCATCGTCGATGACGACCGAATAGTTGCCTCAATAGAGACTGACCGCGGCCACACCGGGCCTCGGCCCATCACAATAGGGAAAGTGGGGGGAGGCCATACTTTCTTCTCCTTTTAGAGAATGGCTAATATCTTCCCCTCATCTCCTTCTCTTTGCCGTGTGGCCATTTCCACTAATCATGGAACACACATCTTTATGTTTTGCCTGTCCTGCAATAGGAAGTATTGTATTATATTGTATTGTATTGTTCATTTGTAGAGCGCCTATACACAATTTTACAAGTGTTTCAAAGTGCTCAAGGAGGAGGACTGTGGGTGAAAACAAAAGCAGTCATTCAGAGCCCTCGGCATTCCGAATGATACAGGCCTGCAGAGGGCAGATAAGGTACAGGAAAGGTACATTTGAGACATATAACAGTGTAGATAACTCTTTCAAGTCTGACTATGATCCTTAGTTTTTCAAAGTGCCTTACACAAAAAGGGCAAAAAAGGTAGGGAGGGGGCTGGTGCGGTAGGGATAGAACAGGATACTGTACAATACTAGGGTTGGGTAGGCCCTACAATTCTTGTGTAGTAGTGCGATATAGAAGACATTTTGGGGGAGCATGGGGTGGAGGAAGAAGGACGGAAAAGTGGGGGCGCTACTAAGCACCATTTACTTTGGCAGGTTTCCAAGTAGCCAATCTGATTGAGGGGGGGGTGAGGAGGGAGGAGGGTGGAACAGAGGGGGCACAGACAAACAATACACGAGGAAAGAAAGATGACAGTAGGGGCAGAGAGGTAGAGGATGGGAGGGTGGAGGTAACAGGGATGCTCTCTGTGGCAGGCTAGTGATGACCCCATCCCTTAACAAAGAGCAGTGAAGAGGGAAAATGGGAAATGGGGGCCGGGGGGGGTCGGAGGTGAAATAGGAGGGAGCAGGAGGGGGCAGAGAGAAGTGAAGTCAGTGCATGGATAGCGTATGAAGAGACAGGGCATACAGGCCTAGGGTAACAGCGAATGTAGGTGTGCATAACAAATAGAATACATGTTCAGCAGGAAAAACATGGGTACACACGGCCATAGATATTAAGACGAAGCGAGCAATGTGGAGGAGGCACAACGGAACATGCTGAGGGTAATTGACAGTACATTTGTGGAGAAACACACCATAGGGAGGTACAGGAATCCACAGGTACAGTAGGAGAGCAGGATATGTAAGGAAAAGGGAAGGGGTTCAGGGAAGGGATAGAAGGTGTGTTAAAGACAGGGTAGGGCATGCTGGCTGTCGTGTCGGTAGTGCAATAATCTGCACTTCCTTGGTGAATTGATGGGCTCACCATGATTAGGAGGATGTAAGAGTCACGGATAGGCAACAATGTGAATGTTACAGAGGCGTTCCGGAAACTCCTTCTCCCTCTGCCTCATCCATGCTCGGACAGGCTCAGCCAGGGGACTTAGCTGGTGGGACTTTAGGGGTGGGCCGGCTTCCGTCTGCCGCTTACCATAGGTCCATAGATGGAAGGTGGGGCCCAATCGCATTGCGGCAGCATCATCAGGTGGAAAGACACTTCAGTGTCTGTGTGTGTGGTCCAAAATGCAGTGGCCATGTTGTAAAGCACAGTGCCCATTGGAGTGGCATAGTTCAGAAGCCAGACAGCACATGAATCAGGTGGAAGTACCATGGACACGCTGATGCGTGTTCCCATAGTGCCCCAAATGTTAGAGCACAATTAAAGAAGTACCCCTGGGTAGACAGAGTGTGTAAGCACTGTCTCCCACGAAAAGAACTGCAAATCGTTCAAGCTGTTTCGACCTAAAACATTAAAGGACTGCAGAACAAAACGCCGGGCCACCCACGGGCCATGCTGGCCGAGGCCTCTATTGACGTGGAGGGAGCTTCCTATGATGGCAGCATCAGTGTCTTAAGTGATGCTGAAGGTGACGGGATTCGACAGACTATCAAGTGCGAGCCCCTGACTCCATTAAGCAGGCCGGCGGTGCAGTTATGGAGACTACACCCGGCGACTCAAGCACACACACTTCAAGCCACATCAAGCATACATTCCATGGCCGACCGTCGACCACGCTGGCGACCGTTGAAAGCCACGCGTGTCTAAGGAAAGGTCCTTGAAAACATCCCTGTCCTCTGGGTCATCGCGCTCGCATTTGCCACTTGACAGGCTTCCAAAACAGACCCACAAGTCTGTTTCTGACACCGCGCATAAAACAGATGCCGTTTTGCGCGCCAAGAGGCATGAGTAGAAAGTTGCTCCAACGGCCCCTTCTACTGCCTCATAAATTAGAGAACTAATTAAAAAACATGTCCCGGGCCTTATTTTAAAACCAAGATGTCAAAATTCACAAAACGTTTGCTGTCTCTCCCATCTAAGCCCTATACCTCCCAAGATAGTGGCTCCTCTACATCTAAGATCACCTCTACACCCTTAAACACTCTTTGAGGGACCATGTAACACAAGGAGCCTACACCCTTACAGGACACTTCTACTTGAGTATTTCCAAGGCCATCTGAGAGGATCTCAGAGAGTTTGGATAGAGTCATGAGGAAGATGTCCTCTTTTGTAGACTTTATGGACTATCACCCTGCAAAACTGTTTAACCTTCAGGGCCTGTCTCACAGAGTGGTAGCTTGGGATGAACCACCAGCTAAGAAGGCACACCTGAACACTCTTCATCCCAGCACCTCCACCCACAGCCAGGCTACCCCTCGCAGCCCCCCCCCTCTGAGGACATATATTTTTTAGACACCTCAGGTTCACTTGATCCTGGATATCAAGGAGATCAAGGCGACCAGTATGATCAGGACCAGGGTAACTGAGACGAATATTACGATGACGTCTACGTCATCCATTCACCAGACCATCAAGATCAACCATTGGCTGACTCCCCAGTCGATAACAAGCTCCAATACAATGAGCTGCCCCTTAAGGCTGCAGAACATTTAAACATAGACACCCAGTAGGCCCAAGTTGATAATCTCAATTGCTCAGTTTAAGAAGGGTTTAAAGACAGATTTGTTTGACAAAGGAGATGAGTGGGAATTCTTGGAAGAACAGTCCTCGTTTCCTCCTTGATTGCCTTCTGTTGTAAGTCTTGTGAGCGCCCTGAGGCCTGTGGGTGTGCTGGCGCAATAGAAAAAAATAATAGAATAATATAGAATAGAATAGAATAGAATAGAATAGAATAAGGACATTGTGGAGGAGATTCTTGGAAACAAGAAGTCCACAAACACAATTCATCCCCCTACTGCAGTCTATTCAGAGACGCATTCAACCCTCTCTCCTAACGTCAAACCGTACTTGAGCAGTCCATCCCTGCATCGAGAAGGTGCTCAGACTGGCCCCAGTCCCCACCCTCTATACATCAGGGGTCAGCTTAAACCTGACTCCCTGGTGGTTACCAAAACTAGGAAACGGGCAGGCACACCTCTAGCCTCTGCAGAGGCCCCACCAGATAAAGAAAGTAAGAAGATCTACACGTTTGGTAGGAGAATGGCTTCCTCAGGTGCTTATCAGACGAGGATAGCCAACAATACTACCCTTTTGGCTAGCTTCCGTTGCCATAAGTGGGATGAACTGCCACTACAAATGGAGACAGTCCCAGAGCCTCTAAAATCTCAGCTCCTACAAACAATAAACAAAGGCAAACAGGTTGCCAACTGCATCCTAAAACGCAACCTAGATTCTGCGGACAATGCAGGCCATATCATAGCTGAAGGCATGCTCATTAAGCCTCATGCCTGTCTTAGACAATCAGGTTTTAAACTTGAAACACAGCCATGTTACTCAACAAGCCTATTGACCCAATGCTCTGTTCGGTAAAAGGGTTCAGGATGCCCTTAAGAGCTCCAAAGAAGAGTATGACACCCTAGAATCTCTTGGGCTTCTTCCAACACAAGAAGGTTTCATGGGCAGGGCCCTCAACGCTCCTCTGGTTACAGCCAGGGTAACCAATCATCATCCTGGGGCAACTCAAAGGGACAATCCTCCTCTAAAGAGGCTATAGAACGTACAGGAGCAGAGGTAGAGACTACTCAGCCAGAAACACCACCCCACCCAAACAGTGATGCTCTGCTCCAGGGCCCCTGCGATGCCACTCCAGTAGGAGGTCACATTTCTGAATTCACCCATGCATGGGAGGAGATAACGTCAGACAAGTGGGTGTTGTACACCGTGGCAGGTGGATATTGTATAGAACTTCTACAAAAACCACCCAACAACCCAGCAAAGCACAAGAAGGTGACACCGGAAGAGAGGTGCATTTTATTGGAGGAAGTGAAAGTCCTGGTGGAGAAAGACGCCATAGAGTTCATCCCAGCAAACCAGGCAAACAAGGGTATTTATTCAACATACTTCCTTGTGCCAATGAAAGACCTATCAAAGCGCCCGATACTAGATCTGCGCCCAGCAAACACGTTTGTCAATCTACAAAACTTTGCATGACTACACTTCAGGAAGTGATTCCCCTTCTAAAGCGGGGGGACTACATGGCAACATTGGAAATGAAAGATGCATGCCCAGAAAATACCTGCACTTTCAGATAGTGGCAGAACACTACCAATTGAATGTGCTCCCCTTCGGCATAGCCTTGGCCCCAAGGGTGTTTACAAAAGTGCTAGCAGTAGTCGCGGTGCACCTATACAGAGAGTCCATCCGAGTGTACCTTTATCTAGACATTTGGCTGATAACAGAGAAGACGCCTCCAATTTACAAATTCAACACCCAGAGAACTATCAACCTTCTGTTCCAATTAGGTTTCTCCATCAATGAGAAAAAATCGAGTCTCGTACCCTGTCAAACTAAACAATTCCTGGGTGCAATTATAACAACATGGGAAGGTCTGGTCTTCCCCTCAAATGAAAGAGTTCAGAACATGCTGCTACAGGCACCTCACTATCTAGCCGGTCGCCAGATAACTGTCCACAAAACAATGCTCCTGCTTGGGATGATGGACGCATGCCTCTACCTAGTTCCACACGCGCGGCTGCGCGTGTGCCCAATGCAAGAGTGGTTAGCTAAACAATGGTCTCAGACAAGCGGACAATGGGATGATCTAGTGGTTGTTTCGGTAACCCAGGTACAGGCTCTTTGCTGATGGTCCAAAGACAATTTATTGAAAGGAAAACCATTTCGCTATCCACCAGTTCAAGTGATACTAACGACGGACGCCTCACTCTCCAGATGGGAAGCCAATTTCCTTAACCACACAGCTCATGGGCCATGACACACAACACAGCCAAAAACCACAGCAATCTTCTAGAACTTCTAGCTGTTCTCAAGACTCTGCAAGCTTTTCAGCAGCATCTAGCAGGTCAAACAATGCAAGTCCTCAAGGACAGCACCACTGCCATGTTCTACCTAATCAAACAGAGAGGCATACACTCTCCAAGTCTGTCCAGACTGTCCCATAGAATTTGGAAGTGGGCACTGAAGCGGGTCATGTTCCTAGTCTCTCAACACGTTCCAGGGGAACTCCATGTTCTAGCAGATTCTCTAAGCAGAAATCCTCTTCCAGAGGAACATGAGTGGCAGCTCAACAAGGATATTCTTAACAATGTCTTTTCCCTGTGGGGTTATCCCCCTTTGGACCTGTTTGCTACAAGCCAAAACAAACAATGCACATACGTTGCATCTAGGTTTCCCAAACTAGAGTCCAAGGGGAACGCCCTGTGGATGAGTTGGTCAGGGAAATGTCCTTACCCTTTTCCCCCCAACACCACTCCTCAGCAGAATAGTGCACAAGATGCACCAGGAACAAGACACGCTGATCCTGATAGCTACAATGTGGGCAAGACTGCCATGGCTTCCACACCTGCTCAAACTGGTGATATGCAAACCAACCAAACTGCCGTGCCCCCACAACATGCTGTCCCAGCACGGGGGAACAACACCCCACCCATATCCTCAGTCTATGAACTTGGCAGTCTGGCTCCTGAAGTCATAGAGTTTGGACACTTAAAACTTCCTCAACACGCAACACCAGGCACTGTTGCTTCAACAAATGGAAACGGTTTGTAATATGGTGCCAGCCACAATCCTTAAATCCAATTGAATGTTCCCCTTGCAACATTCTACACTACATGCTTTACATGCTAGACTCTGACCTAGTATTTAACTCCATCAAAGTACACCTAGCGGCTCTGTCCGCATACACCACTTTAAGAAACAAAGTGTCTTGGTGGAACGTTCCTGTTATTAGGGCTTCCATGGAGGGAGTAAAGAGACTATACCCTCCCATTTCTAACCCTCCACTGGGTTGGGATCTTAATGTTGTGCTCATGGGTATGCCATTTGAGTCTATGCACAAAGCCACCCTAAAACACTAAACCTACAAGACTGCCTTTTTAGTAGCCATCACTTCCATTAGACGGGTTTGTGAGCTATAGGCATTGTCTGTACAAGACCCTTTCTTTGTAATCCACAAGGACAGGTGGTCCTTAAAACACATCCTAGGTGTTCACCTAAATTCATATCCAAGCTCCATGTCAACCAATCCATTGAACTACCTACTTTTTTCCAAACTCCATCTAACTCAGCTGAAAGGAACCTCCAAACACTAGAGGTAAGGAGGGCAGTTGTGTACTGTGCAAACAAAAAAAGCCTATAAGGAAAATAGACCAACTCTTTGTTTCCATAGCAACTGGAAGGGAAGGGGATCACATTTCAAAGAACGCTATCTCCAGATGGATAGTCAAATGTATACAACTTTGTTATTAATTATTAAAGAAGACCCTGTTTTAAACACCAAGAGCTCACTCTACCAGAGGTACCGTAGCTACTTTAGCATTTATTGTAAACTGCCCCCTAGATGCTATTTGCAAAGCAGCTACTTGGAGTTCCATACACACCTTTACTCCGCACTACTGGATTAACACATATTCTAAAGCAGATACGCAGGTGGTACAAGTGGTGTAAAAATATATATTTGCCGCTGTACCTTCTCACAACCCACCACCTTCTCCAGACACTGCTTGCTAATCTATGCATAGCATGTGATCTAAGCAGATTCCACAACTCTCAGAAGGGATACATTACTTACCGTAATCGTATTTCTGATGCTTGTATCTGCTTAGATTCACATGCGCCCACCCTGCCTCCCCTCCTGGAGTAGAAGGTGCATAGATGTTTTTCGCTCTATTGTTATTTTCCGGTGTATTACATATGTACTCACGCTTCACTTCATGCTACCTCATGCCAGAAACAAAATCTGAGGGACCTCAGCGTGTGAAGGACCATGGGTACAATGGACGTCACACTAGGGATAGTATTACTGATGCAACTAGTCGACGTCCCTTTTTGAGTTTCGAAAAAGATATCATATAATACGCCACGACTACCACTAGATGTCGGCCCATGCATAGCCTGTTATCTATGCATAGCATTTGAATCTAAGCAGATACAAGCATCAGAAATACGGTGAGTAATGTATCCCATATATGTGAATCTGTGTGTATGGAGAGGGGCATCAGAGCATGCAAATGTTTTGCCAGGAGCATAGTATGTTTTACTGGTGTTTTTTGGCCAAAACAAAGACAACTTGAGTGTTATTATGTGAAGGAGGTGCAGGAGCGGGGGAGAGTACAACAATGGGTCTGGCTGGGAACTCTTTACCCGTATTAAGTGCAACGCTAACATGATGAGTGTTCTTACATGGGGGAGAGATTTATTTTCTTACTGTGGCATGGCATGTTTTTACTGGTGTTAAGGTGAAAGAAGTATGACAACATACATGTCCTTATATTGGGGATAGTGAGGTCACTTGTACAGCCCGCAAGGCAATGTTTTCTCACTGTGGCATGACATTTTTTACTGGCATTAGGGGTAAATACAACATAAGTGTTCTTATATGCCATGGGAATTTGTGTAATGATATTGAAATGATATCTACATAGCTTTTTCATCAAAGTGCTGTACAGGGAACAAATGTACATACAATTATTACTGAACCGAAGTTGGTACTCATTTATCAACATCACCAGGGTGAAAGGCTGAGTTGGCCTTCCCGGGATTTGAACCTGTGACCTGCAAATCACATTCAGATCAAAACTGTGAGCTCTCAACACGCTGATTCACCGGTTAGCCAGCAAGGACATGTTGTGTTACTGTGTCAGGGATTTTTTTTGTGGTATTAGGGCAAAGTCAACAGGAGTATGTCTTACGTGGGGATACTGGCACTCATTGGCAGAGCCAGCATGAACGTGTTTTGTAATAGAATCCTTATTGCCTATATGTTAATTCAATGTTAAAGGATATTTGTACCGTGCACTATTACCTCGGAGTAGTCCCCTGGCACTCAGGCTGCTCTGTAAAAGGGAGGGGGGATTATGGGCAAAGTAAATATGTGTATGTACTTAAGTGGGAATAATGGCATATATAGGTGCACCAGAATGGACCTGTGTGGCCAAAATCAATGTCAAAATATTATTTACACTGGCAGAGTACTGGCATACAGTGGGCAAAGGCATTATAAACAAGCCTTGGAAAATGCTCCTGTGTATTGTTTGTGACTTGGCACCTAATGGACTTTTTTCATGTATTACCCTGCAAAACCGATTGAAAACTGTGTGGGTTGTTACCTAATTATCACAGAAAGTGTGCTGTAAAATTCACCATTTTAACCCATTATTTCAAAAATATTCTCAGGTGCAGAACCCCCCAAACCCTCTTGATTGGTTAGCGCTCCCTCACAGCGCTCCTGTACATTTGACCGGGGGCAGAACAAGCCCCCTTCCCTCTATTGGCTCACTTTAGGATGAGCCCTACTACATTAGCTCCAGGCCCCACTTGTTACACATTCCTTGCTGCACCTCTTGTGATTTGGGGTGAAAAATGCATTCATTGGGTCAAAGGAAGTTGTAATATCTGACTCAGCCTCCTGGGCTCGGGACAGTCAACAGTGCAAAGGGTTTAACAGCCCCTCTCACTACTAGCTTTCAAAACTGCAAACCAGTGCCCCCCTCCCCCCACACCTGCAGAAAATGTTGTGGCTGTCTCTGACCATACTGGTAGCAAAACTGAATTGACTGTGACGGGAATGCATATACATTCCTTGTACTCATTGCAATTGGGAGTGTCTCACTGAACCCCATGACAGCAGATATAGCACACCTTTTACCGTGAGCATATATTGTGATTGGGGCCTCTGACAAACTGGCCTGCCGCCTGCTGCAAAGGCAACACCGGCTCTCTGTCCTACCAAAGAAGAGACCTCATATCCAAGCCCGCGTCTCTGCGCATCTAACAACTCAGCTGAACTCTTTAAAATCTGCTAGGAACTGGGAAATCCTGCTGCAGTCTCTACCTCTCCTGTCCCTTCCCAGGCCCTCTGCATGGCACTGTCCTCTCATTTCATCTCTAAAACTCAGGACATCCTGTCCTCACTCTCCTCCTATCCCCTCCCTCTCTCTACTACCTGCTCTTCCTCTGGCCGTTCTGCAGCCACCTCTCCTCCCTCCTTCTCTGCCTTTCCCCTGTTCTCCGCAGATGAGATTTCTAGACAAGTCTGATCTATGAAAGTCTCGTCGCAACAGGTTCACCCCTGTTCCTCCAAAACTATCAAGGATCACATTGACTCCCTGACTCCTGCCCTTGCTGATTTCTGCAATAATTCTTTCACCACCAGAGTCTTCCCACCCCCTGAAGCACTCCCTTGTGTGCCCCCTTCTTAAGAAACCCTCTGCCGAGCTCTCATGCCTGGCTAACTATCGCCCAATCTCCATCACTCCCTTCCTGGGCAAGTTCCTGGAGAAACTGGCCATCTCCCAGCTTAATCTTCACACTGAATCTGTTGGTTGTCTTCATGACCATCAGTCTGGCTTCAGAGCTGCCAGAGGCATGGAAACCGCTCTCCTGAACCTCCGTGAGGATCTGCTCTCCAACACCCCATGTGTCCTCATCCTGCTTGATCTCTCTTCTGCCTTTGACACTGTCAACCATGCCATCCTGCTCAACCGTCTCCATGATAACCTGGGAATCACTGGTCAGGCTCTGGCATGGCTGACTTCTTTCCTCTCTGACCGTGCCTCGCAGGTCCAACTGGGTCCTTCCTCTCCGCTACCTTTTTCTCTACCTGTGGTGTCCCCCAGGGGTCTAACCTCTCTCCCTGGCTGTTCAACCAATACCTGGCACTCCTTGCCCACCGCATTGCCGCTCTCTGCCCCAACTTTCAGTGCTAAGCGGATGACACTCAGCTCATTTTCGGTCTACCCTCAACCTCCTCCTCTCCTTCCCTCATCTCTGACCGTCTGTCTGCTATCCAGGAGTGGTGTGCCGCCAATGACCTCTGCCTTAATGCCAGTAAGACTGAGATTTTCTCCCCATCAGCACATCTGCTCCGTCCTTTCCTGTAGCTCTCTGGCCGGCTTCTCTTGGTCCTCTTCCAGTTCCAACCTGCAAAGCCAAAATCCTCTGGGTCATCTTCGACTCTACACTCTCCTTCTCTCCTCACATCTCTGACGTCTCCAAGAAGTCACACTACCAGCTGCACCTCCTCAGAGATATCCTTCCTTTCCTCTCCTTCCCCCAGAAGCTCACTGTCTCCAGAGCCCTGGTTCTTTCTAGGTTGGACTATTGCAAAAGCCTCTTTCTAAATCTGCCTACTTCTACTTTCTGCCCTCTGCATCTCATCCAAAACAGGACTGCGAAACTTGTCCTTGGCCTCAAGCCCAGGGATCGTATCTCTCCAGGACTGAAATCTCTGCACTGGCTCCCAGTGGCTGCGAGTATTGAGTTCAAACCCCTCTGCATTGTCCACAAGGCCTTCTGGGACCAGGGGCCGAAATACCTTCTACTCTCTCTACCTAAATATCTTCCTTCTCGTTTAAATCTTTTGTGAACGAGAACTAGGTTTGCATTAGAAAACCAAAATATATGTCGTGCATTAGTAAGAGCCCAAAATATTCCACCCCCAAATTGGCAGACAGTGGCTTCGCTGCTTGAAAGGCAAAATTATGTCTCCAGTGTGCAAGAACCCAGGTGTTCTGCTGGTGCCAGCACATGTGACACCCCCTCTTTAACACATCCTGCAAGCGCAGGTGCATCCATTGGACGATGGAAAGGACCAAGGACAAGGAGTCAATTACCAGAAGATGACACAGTGACTTTTCCTCAAGATAAGAAACGAAAATAGCTGATTTGACTGTTTGCTAATTGCTGTGATCATTCCACGCTATATGATGCCTGAATTACCTACTTAAATGCATACTGGTTTTGAATGAGTTAATGGCTTTTCATGTACCCACACTTGCCTTTTCATCTGTGTTCTTGTGATTTGAAAATATCTAATGTTATCTAATATAGCATAGGATTTATAACATGAGTTTGAGAAGGAGGAACACCAAGAAGCGTCCATTGTTTAAGCACTTACTTCTTGCAGAAAGGGGCTACCGAAAGGCTCGATCTAAGAAGGTAGTTTTGACATTTCATAATTAAGTGCAACATTGAGCATATTACTTGCCTTTCAATGCTAAATTTACAGTTGTTGACTTTGAGTGAATACAAACACCACCATATGGTTATATAGTGCACAAAGTACAACATATGTCATGGCATAAGCGTATTACAAACTTCCAATGATGTATATGACCATATATCAGAATAAGGAATGTAGTTAAGTTTCTTTGTTCACCAAACCTGCAATGCCACTTGCAATGCCCTATTAAGATGTGTGGGGGTATTTTATCTCTTATAATACATGGTGACTTTCATCCTGCCCTTTACCCATCTTCCTCATTTTAATACTTGCACCCTCAATTCCAATATTAAAGATGTGGCGATAAACCACCAAAACAAAAAAAACAAAAAAAAATATCTTCCTTCTCAAGCTCTTCCCTCATCTGCCTCCAACTCCCTCAGGGTCAGTCGCTTCTCCAAGCAATGAGTTGGGGTTAGATCGCTCTCCTCGGCTGGTGCCACCCTCTGGAACAGCCTCCCTGCCTCCCTTAAACCTGACGAGAACCATCTCTGGTTCCGGAAAAACACCTCAAAACCTTTCTCTTTGCTTCTGCCTTCTCTCCTCCTCTCCTCTGCTGACCCCTGGCTGAAACCGGTACTGCACTGGCAACATGGACAACCTTCTGATCCCGGGCCCAGGTCCCTCTCCCACCAGCATCACACACCTGGCAACCCTTGCACTTGGGACTGTTCTGTATCCCTTCAGTCCCCCCACCAGACCTCGACAGCTGATGTCCGCACTTACTCTTGCACTTGCCACTTGCTGGCCGCTATTTTATTTATTGTCTTATCTATTCCCATTTACTGCACTTTCCTTCCCTCCCTCCCTTCCCAGGCACATGCGCGATCTGAATGACACCTGGCCTAGTAGGATAGTTGTATGTCCCCTTGTTCCCCTTCTTTGCCTCGTCGCGCCTTGAAACACTTGTGTATAGGCGCGTTATAAATGCCATATCAGATCATATCATACACATGGAAATCATGTGGCTGCCAGTGGTGGACTGGGAACGAAAAGAGGCACTGGAAATAATGTACAAAGTGGCCCCATAATACACATGTTCAGCAAGCCCAACCATTTTCCCATGGGAACATTTGGAAATACCACACAAAAGAGGTCCAGGGTGCAGAGGCCCCCCGGTAAATCACCAGAGTTCCCTATAGGCCAGTTCAGCACTTGTGGTCGCGAGCGGAGATACAAATATCTCTGAAACCAAGCTCACGTCTGTCTCTAGCGATATGTTTCTATGTTAGTTGCACAATCCTGACCTCCAGTGGCCATGTCTGGAATGACATGGTTTCGGTGTTCTCGACCGAAAAAGTGATTGTCACATAATGCTGACAGGACAGGTGAGTTGGATAAGCGCTTATCTCTCCACAACCAACCCATAAACACATATTTGTTCTCTTGTATGCCAATTTCTAGCATGCATTATTTGTATTAAAGTCACAGTCCACACAAACCGAACAGAGCTTGAAAAGGCAGAGATGAGACAGCTTGAGAAGTCATTGGGGGAGCCGAGCCAGAGCCGAGCCAGAGGTTCTGGTCTGGCTCATAGAGACCAACACGAGCCGAGTCCCAACTCACACCCCACAACACAAGACCCATACTGGGGGCCTAGCCAACGATGGCAGCAAGACCCCAGTGGCATGGACACTGGCGGGGGGGGGGCAGGTCAGCACTTCCACAGCACCATTTATTTATTTTTTGTCATGGAGCTAGATGAAGTTGCGGGTGGCTGCCCCAGAGAGGAACTACCATGGCAGTTTCTTCATCTCCCAATGTGTGGTCCAAGAAGGGACACATTCTAACCAGCCATCTCCTTGGGGTCACTCCCCTCAGTTGAAGAACAACACTTACGATCTTTGGCAAGCGCTGCAGTCTCGTCATCAGAGTGAGTGCCAGCAGCCTCACATCATTGGAAATAAGGTGTTATTATACAACGAAATTGCACTCATTTTGTTGACTGCATAAGCACAGTAGTGACCTCACACACTTTTGGCAGGTGCCACCTGCTCTGAAATGAGTCCACCTACCGCCAAAGCCCCAACACTCCCATACATTTCAATGGGCGCTCAGAGGTTGAGAACTATGGTACAAGGATGACAGCAGGCAGAAGTGCCATACAGGCATACAGGCTGCCCCCGGCCCAGGAGAAAACCCACTTACATGCCAGGTTTTTTCTTCTACCCAACATCAGTGGTCTACATGAAAAGCAAACAATATTAACATTCTCTTTGACAAGTGTGTTTGCATGTGTTGTAATGGCTCACGAATACACGAGAGCACTTTAACAAAATGTCCCAAACTGGAAGTTTTGCACCATATATATGTGGAGAAATCTCTATATATAAAAATGAAAATGTGTAGGTTTATGGTAAAGTGTGTGGGTCCCGATACAATTCCACACCGTTACACCAATCTGCACCAACATTTTCCAAGTCACCTGTTAGGACCCTCTGGACATTACTGGCAACATGACACCTGGACACTCCCCGGATGTCAGCAGAAGTGAAAAATTGGGTGTGGGTTTGTGGCTATGCATATGTTCCCTGTACAATTCCACACCGTTACACCAATCTGCACCAAATTTTGCAAAGTCCACTGTTTTTTTTTCGTTTACAATGTGTTTTATTTAAGTTGGCAGTTTCCAGGTACATCAGAGAGGAAGAACAGATATTTGTACAGGCAGTTATCATTAACACTGTTGGCATCAGTGTGGTCAGCAACAGTTTTGAGTCTAAGGCAAATTACATAAGGAGAGATGTCGGAGTGGGAGTCACATAGTGGATTCCTTCATTGGCGTCTTCATGGGCCAAGTAGGAGCGAAAGTTGCCCAAGATGTCTCGGGGTCTGGCAGCGGCCGGAAGTGTAGTGGCGTAATGTTCCTTGTTGTCTTGAGCCCAGGAAAGTGCTTTAAGCCATTCCCTCTCTGTGGGGGATGTCTATTTTTCCAGTGTAGGAGTATAGCCCTGTTACAAATCATACATCCCATGTTTACAAAGGCATTGTTCTCTCTACTTAATGTGTTTGACCACCACCTAAACAGCACCCCAAGTGGGTGCATCTCCAGTTGGGTGGCTGTTATGTCTGACAACACATCTTGAATTTAGAAAGGTCTCCCGGGCAAATTGAGACATTAGCAAAAACATAGGTCAATTTAGGTAGTAAAGTCATTTTAATTAGTGAGAGCTTGGCTGGCGCAGAAAGAGGGAGGATCTGCCTCCTGTGTAATTTGTTCTCGACAGCTGCAGCAGCCGTGTCATAATTGTCCTTCAGTAGTGTGGGTCGTGCTCTAGATACCCATACTACCAGACATTTGATATGATCAGGTACCCAGCGCAGGGGGAAAGGCCCTCGGTGTTCTGGGGTGGAGTCCGTGAGTGGGAATACCTCAGATTTTGAGAGATTGATTGTAAACCCAGAAAACTGTCCGATGTGCACTCGGGCCTGTAGTATAGGGTCTAGATTGATGTGGGGGTCGCCGAAGTATAGTAGCACATCGTTGGCATACAGAGACAGTATCTCCGGTCGGCCAAGAAGGCGGATGCCAAGCTGTGCGTGGCGGTCTCTAATGTAGATTGCCATGGGCTTGATTGCCTCTGCCCAGCTGGAATTGCTCAGATAAACAAGAGTTTACCACCACTCGAGCCACCGGTTGTGTGTAAAGCAATTGGATGTAGCGTATCATATTCGGGCCAATAACCATTTTCTCCAGGACCACCCAAAAGTATTCCCAGGACACCATATCGAAGACTTTTTGCATATTGATGGTAACCGCCACTGCCTGTGTGTGGGGCTCTAACCTAGCCATGACATTGAATAGCCGTATAATGTTAAGCCATGTGTACCTCCCAGGGATGAAGCCGGCTTGGTCGGGGTGAATCAAATGTGGCATCAGGGGGAGGAGGCGGTTGGTGAGCACTTTGGTGAATATCTTGATGTCGCAGTTCATGAGCGACAGGGGTCTATAGGAGCCGCATAGGTCGCTGCGTTTGTCCTGCTTGAGGAGACCATAATTGCTGCCTCTCCCAGCAAAGCTGGGAGCGGCCCTGTCAGCAGGGATTCCTCCCATACGTCATGACGGATGGGGG
The DNA here is from genome assembly GCF_040938575.1 of Ambystoma mexicanum. Lineage (NCBI taxonomy): Eukaryota > Metazoa > Chordata > Amphibia > Caudata > Ambystomatidae > Ambystoma > Ambystoma mexicanum. Next base: position 1,616,738,542 of record NC_090937.1, read on the forward strand.
CCAATATCGCCGCATACTCCCGATAGAATTCTGCTGTTAGGCCGTCAGGCCCTGTGGCTTACCCTTTGGGCAAGTTGGATATAACTCACATAATTTCCTCCAGCATAACTGGGCCGTAGAGCACCTCCCTGCTTTGGGCATTGAGGCGCGACAGCGGTATGCCCTCCAGCAGAGCGTGTATAGCCTGGCTGTCCCTGTACAAATCCCAGAATACCCCCCGCTTCAGCATCCACCCACATGCATTCTCCTTTTGCATTAAGAATGGATTTAACATGGGATCGGCCCCTCTCTGTTCGCACTAGTCTGGCCAGTGTCCTCCCGGGCCTATACCATTCTCCATATTTCCTGGCTGCCACAGGACGGGTGAGGTGGCAGTGGATCTCTTGTGTCGCATGCAGTTTGAATGCTTCTAGTTCAGAATGGATTTGTAACAGTGTTTGAGAGCTAGGGGGAAAGGGTGTATTCTTCCTCGAGTTTCTTAAGGGACGATTCAGATTTTTCCAGATCTCTACGTATGCACTTGAGTACCCCGGCTTCCCTGGATATCGCCATCCCTCTAATAAACACCTTAAAGGCCTGCCATCTGGTTCCATGGGATGTGTCGACCACCTTGTTACTAGCAAAAAAATGATTGATGTCAGCTTTAATGTCCGCACGAAAGACTATGGGGGTCATTACAAGTTTGGAGGTAGCCATGACGTTATTAGTGACATGGCTAACCCCTTATCGGCTACCGGGTCCGGATTCCTCGAATGAGGAATTACCGGGCCATTCCAATCTTGGAGGACCACATAGGGCTCAATGGGAACGGGGAGGGTGCTAACAACGGGCCCTTGAATAACGGGCCCGTTGTTAGCACCTTGGTCTGCTTGCGGGACCCGCTAAGGGCGCCTGGTAAAATCAGGCACCCTTAGCGGGTTCCTGCAAGCAGACTCGTAATGAGGCGTTAAGGGGTTGGCGGCGCTGGCACCTTTACCGGCGCTGTTAACCCCTTAACGCCTAACTCGTAATGGCCCCCTATGTCTTTAAGGGCCACTGACTTAAACCTCCAGGGACAGCTGCCATGCTCACGCTCCATCCGTAGTGTGAGGGATATTGGGGAGTGATCTGATAATGTAAGGGGTCGGCTATCAGTGTACGTGGCTCTACTCATCAAAGAGCAGGATATTAGCAACATGTCGATTCGGGAGGACATATCGTGCACAGAGGAGTAAAAAGTATAGTCCCTTTTATATGGGTGCATAAGGCACCAGGGGGCGCAAAGGTCTGGTGACTGCATGAGAGAGTGGAGCTGACGAGCAGCTCTTGTCTGGGGCCTAGGGGTGGGGTTGCCCTATCGAGTGCGTAGTTTAATATCAGATTCATGTCTCCACCCCATACCATAGGCACCCCAACATATACAGCCAGCAGCCGCTCCAACGCCTCGAGAAATTCAGGGGAGTCCACATTTGGGCAATACGTGTTGACAAGCAGCAGTTCCACACCCTATAGTATACAATTAATTATCGTGTATCTGCCTTCGGGGTCTATGGGCCTCATTACGAGTTTGGAGGTAGCCATGCCCTTCAGAAGGGCATGGCTACCTCCAAACTCGGGTCTGTGTCGCTGAATGAGGAAATACCATGCCATTCCGACTTTGGAGGGCCCAGTATTTCCCCATTCAGGGAACCCGGACCAGGACAATCCCCATTCCCATTTGAGCCCCCATAGGGCTCAATGGGAAGGGGGAGCATGCTAACAACAGGCCCGTTAATGACAGGCCCGTTGTTAGCATGCTGGATCGCTCGCGGGACCCGCAAAGGACGTCTGGTCTTACCAGAAGACCAGAGCGTGTCCCGCGAGGGCACCTCATAATGGGGCGGTACGGGGTTAACGGTGCCGGCACCTTTACCAACACTGTTAACCCCTTACCGCCTCACCCCTAATGAGGCCCTATATGTGACTTTTTCTCCACAAATCTTAGGTTTTTCTGAATCAGGGTTATGGCGCCACCCCGATTGGGAAGAGCAGTAGGTGAAAAAGTTGTTTGGGCCCCAGCTGGGGGCCATTGTGCACCAAAGCCCCTCTATGGTGTTTGTTTCGTTTAAGAGCAGCACGTTTGCTCTGTGGTGCAGAGCGTATGACATAATCTTGCATGTCTTAACAAAGTTACCAAGCCCCCAGACATACCAACTCAGTGGGTCTCATTACGGATTTGGAGGCAGCCATGCCCTTAATAAGGGCATGGCTGCCTCCAAACTCGGGTCCGGGTCTGTGGTCCCTGAATGGGGAAATATCGGGCCATTCCAACTTTGGAGGGCCCGGTATTTTCCCATTCAGGGAACCCAGACCCGGAACATCCCCATTCCCATTTGAGCCCCCATAGGACTCAATGGGAATGGAGAGCATGCTAACAACGGGCCCGTTAATAACGGGCCCGTTGTTAGCATGCTTGTCCCCTCGCGGGACCCGCAAAGGACGTCTGGTAAAGCCAGACGTCCAGAGCGGGTCCCGCAAGGGGACCTCGTAATAGGGCGGTACAGGTTAACGGCTCCGGCACCTTTACCGGTGCCGTTAACCTCTTACTTCCCTCCTCGTAATGAGGCGAGTATCTTCAGTTGCTGAGCCATAATCTGTGGGTCTTTACTACGTGTGCCAGCTGTGATGCATCCTCCCATCATGCTCTGTTGGGGGGGACTCCCTTCCACGAGTACCTAGTCACCAACTGTTTTAGAGTTTTCTCCCTTGAATTTACGGTGGCTGTGCCTGGGGCATCAACGGCCCCAAAACACCACCACTTGGCATTACAAAAACATCTGCCCCACTGCCAACACCAACCCAGCAGTGCCACTGCCAACCCTCCATCGCCCACCATGTCCTCACGTGGGATGATTTAACCCGAAGAACAAACATTGCTGCTGCAAGGGGGAACGCTATTGCTGCGTGATCATTAACAATGAAATTGGGGTGAGGCACCCATATCTGGAAGATGGAGAGGCGGTTGTTGCAAAGTACGCCACAATCGACTCATGTCGATGGAGTGATCAATGAGCTGAAACCAGCCAGTGTGTGCCCGGCAATCTCAGTCAGGTTCGTTCTCCATCGGGTCGGTGGCCGGGTTATCGACAGGTATTTGTAAATTTCACAGCTTTGCTTGGGACAGTGAAGAAGTAGAGTTTGCCCGAAAGTTGAGCTTTAGGCGTGCAGGGAACAACATGGCATACTGAATGTTTATTTCCCTGAGCATCTTTTTCACCCCAATAAATTGGTGCCGTTCTTGCTGCACCCCAGTGGAAATGTCTGGGAAGTTCCTAATGGTCTGGGGTCCCAATCTGAGATCTTTTCTTTTTTCCCGAGCCAGCCTAAGAAGATGGTCTCTATCACGGAAGCTGGGAATTTTCACAATTATAGGCCTGGGAAAGTCTCCTGATTTAGGGCGCGCAGCCAGCGTGCGATGGCCATGTTCAACGGTGAAGAAGGGGGAGAGATCAGGATTCCCCAAGAGGTCTTTAAGTAGGTTTTCAGTAGCCAGCTCCATCTTTCCTGTAAGAGCATCCTCTGAGACCCCCGAATATACGGACTTTGTTTCTTCATGAGCAAGATTCAAGGTCATCGCACTTATTTTTTACCAAATTCATGTCGCGGGTGAGAATCGCCACTGTGTCCTAGAGGGCGTGCAGGCCGTCCTCATTAGCCCCGAACCTGGTCTCGACTTCCGTGATTCGGGCTCCCTTGTGGGCCAGTTGGAACCTCAATGATGCTACATTTGCCTTGATATCATCAAGTTTTTCATGAATGGCCGTGAATTTTTTGGCCATAGTCTCCATAATACTGGTGAGATCGGGGGTTGGAGTGAAGAGCGGTAGAGGTACAGTTTTGCAGCCAGACTGTCGGGCAAGTGGGGGGGCCGCAGTGTACATAGTGTGTCACCGGGACCCAGGGCACAGTGTAGAAGGCGCTACCGCCCGAGTCACAGAGTAGAGTCGCTGAGGTCAGGGCTGATCCACTTGCTCCTCACCCCACCCCAGGCCACTAGTTGACCCCCTCTCCAAGGACAGATGAATGTGCCACCCCTCCTCCCTGTTGACTGTGCGTGTTATGGTATGGTCTGCCGGGGTCCAGGTCTGGGTCTGCAACCCCTGCTCGAATTCACAGCCCTCTGCGTCAGGAAGGCCGCAGGAATGAGGCTTGCGGCGACCCGCTGGCAGGGTCCTCAACAATGGATGCAGCGATGTAGGTGCATGGCCCCAAGCAGGGTCAGGACAGGGATCCCCGTCTCGGGGTATCACATAAGCAGATGCCACGAGCGTTGATGGTATGTAGCCGGGCCCAGGTTTAGTTTGGGGAAAGCTTTGGGGTGCAGGCCAAGCAAAACCGGACCAGGTGGCCCCCAATTGAGCCCAGGATTCCCTGGAAGCTGATCTTGTTGCCAGTGTTAGGAAGGATTTCAATTAGTGGTTCGGTGCCGGAGTCTGACTCGCAGTGGAGGGCCGCCCATCCAGGAATGGGTCCCGGTGTCGGTGTCGGAGCCGAGAACGAAGCGCTCAGCCCAGGTAGTTGGCTCCCCTGCTCTCAAGGGTGGCGTTTATGATGCGTGGGAGCAGGAGGATACAGTCAAGTGGATCCGGATAGCCCGGCAGGGGCCAGTGAGCCAGGGGCCTCTTCTTATTTGCCAGGGCATTGGATGTCTTCAGTGGGCTGCACCGGGGTCAGGCACCGCGTGCGGCGGGAGAGAGCAGAGTTGGGTACCTCCTACCTTCAGGTGCTGGTGCGGTGCCAAGCACTTCTCACTGGCGGGACAGGATACTGGAGGTTCGTGTGCTCACCCGATCGGCGTCCCAGGTCTCCGTACATTAAGCGACCAGAGGTTGTCATGGCCGTGCTCCCCCCCCCAGTAGGACAGCTGAGCTGGCCCTACCAGTGAGGGTTGGCGTGTGGGGAATGGTGGCGCTATCTCCGTCTCCTGCGGCCCAAAAGACTCTCTGGGTCTTAGTCCACTGCCCCATCCATGGGCTCAGCGTCTATTCACCGGAGGCAGCAGAGCAGCGGAGTCGATCACCAGGCACCAGGCGGGTGGAAACCCGCTTCGATGTAGCTGCAGGTCTCAACGTCACGCGGCGCTGCCAGTGTTGCAGGTCAAAGGCCGGTAGGCCCAAGCGCACTCAGCCGCTGCACAGCGAAACCGCGCCCGCTCTCGCCGGGGAACATATCTTTGGAACTGTCACAGCTGGGAGTCCGAGGTTTGGAGGGGATATACCTTTTATTATGCCGCCTTTCCACCATAAATCAATTGTGCAGCGCAAAGCTTACGGGCTAAGCAGCCATTGTACACGGCTACACAACAGCACCCCCCAAAGTCCACTGTTAGGACCATCTGGACATTACTGGCTACATGACTTTTGGACACACCACCCATTCCCCTGGATTTCAGCAAAAGTGAAAATTTGGGTGTGGGTCTGTGGCTTCACATATTGTTGGGACGGGGCACCCCCCCTCTAGGTGCTTTAAAGTAAGGCGAGAGGCATTTGAGGCGCAGTGATGAGCCAGGGGGTAGGGGACTCACTGAAAGGGGCGCCATCCCATCCAGCAGGACCCCATGCTTGTTTAACAAATTATAGTATTACCATATGCTGTGGCACAAGGCGCGGCATTGCTATTTTGCGTAGATATTAACAATCATAGGTAGAAGTGAAGGCTTGCCCGGTAAAGGCAGCATTGCATGCACTAGACCCAAATTCACGAGGTAACAGAAATCTCCAGTGATGCCCAAGCTCAAATGAGGACAGTTTGCACCCCCACCGGCCACACTGGTGTGCATGTTATCTCACTCTGGCCAAAGCATGACCTGGTGCATTCCCGAGTGACCACGAGTTATAGCCCATATAACTGACGGAACCTGGAGATCCCCGAATGCCATGACACCAGGAGCCATTTGACCACCAACCCCAAAGTAACAAGTCTTGAAATGTTCTAAGAGGATGTACAGGGTGTGTCTTTGAAGCGGCAATCATGTGAGGTGCTAGGAGGGATAAATTATAGTTCAAAACGAGGGTGTAGACCTTGGAGCCGGATGGCGTGGAGGGAGTGTCCTGGAACCTCCTGTGTGTCTGTTTGAAACCTGCAAAGTGCTGGTACGAGTGATAAACAAGCTGTATAGTAGGAGTATAATGAATTTGTTGTCTGACCTTCGACATGAGAAGATGAGCCCCGCAGCACCCAAGGGATGGAAGAAGGACGGACTGGGCTGGGACCAATCAACTGCCATACCATGTGGATAAAGGCAGCACTTGTGTGGAGTTCACCCAATCAGCTGCATGGGTTGCCATGCATCACGTATGACGATGTTGTGCTTTGAAAGTTTCTACCTGTACCTCTCTTTGGCAGAACATTCTTAGCAGCAGAGTTCTTTTCTGTTGCTCTCATCTGCGTCGAGATTAAACGTGTTATCCGTACAAGATCGACTTGGGCCTTTCTTCCCTTGCAGGTTTTATTCTCTCTGGTCTGAGCGTTCGGGGGCTTGCTTTCAGTATGTTCCCTATACAATTCCACACTGTTTCACCAAACTGCACCACCTTTTGCACGGTCACCTGTTAGGACCCTCCAGACATTATTGGCTGCATGACATTTAGACGCCCCACCCCTCTCCCCGGATTTCAGCAAAAGTCAACATTTGTTTGTGGGTTTGTCGCTTCGCGCAGATTTGTTCCTTACACAATTCCACACCGTTTCAACAATCTGCACCAAATTGTGCAGTTACCTGTACCTATGAGGGAATGAAAGCCCGGGCAACACCGGGTATATCAGCTAGTATATGTATACAATGTGTGCATGACACAATTACATCAACTTTGGAAGCACCTATTAGCTTGGCGTTAAATGTCACTTATTTTAGCGATGATGAAATTATGGATATGTAGCCAAGAAATGTTAGTTAAATTGTAGTAGCTAATGGTATATGTATAGGAATGAATGGATATGGCATTTTTTTACCTTGACATATTTATGGATTATGATGGCTTGAAGGTTAATTGTTTATCCACAACACAATTTAACTGAAATAAAAAATACAAAGTTTCTCATCTGAGCAACCACTGACTACTTTTGAAACATAATATATTTTCATCTGTGTTCTTGCTTCATGTGATCCTGCAACACATCTCCACAAACATGCTCTGTAAGTTCTCGCCTTTAAAAAAGCACAGTGATGGAGGGGCAGGTTGTGTCACATGTGTGTAATCAGTGGCACAGAGTTCCTAATGGGCAGTCAATCCTGACTGACTGGAGTGAACAAAAGAACTCCAACTGCCTGCTTGGCACCATCAAGAACTGGAAGGACTGGACGCTCCCTGCTGGGGGGTGGTGGCCAGGAAGCTCCTCCCGTTCCCCAGTTGCTTATGTTTGCCTTTCTTAAAAATAAAAAGAGCTGGCGCCAACTGCAACCCCCTTCCACCGAACATCCACCCCCCTGCCTTGCCTCTTGGGCAGACACATTGGTGCTTTTTTACCCCTTCACACCTTGTACAAGTTCACTTAAAGTCTGAAGTCGAAGTGAGTGGAGCTAATGGGAGTGGAGTACCACTACTCTTTTGGACACACTGCTACCACAGCTTACAGTGAAGTGTTGAAGCACACATATCCTTCCGTAGCATCTATGGAGACAATGGGCCTCGTTACATGGAGGGACGGTAACCTGCTGGTGCAACCGTCGGGTTGCAGCTAACCTTGTAACAACCTCGTAAAATCATTACTCCGCATGAAATCTCGGTGCCACATTACAAGTCCCGGTGGCTCGGGATGTCAGGTGGCAGAAAGTGTAAGTCCCCATTCCCGTGGAGTCCCATAAGACTCCACGGGAATGGGGACATGGCAGCACCTGGCACCGCTTCAGTGAAAACTATGTTTGCAGGGGCCGATGCTCCAAAGCAGGTCAGACCTCCCGGGAGCAATTGTCCCTGCAGGCATTCTCGATGTCTGGCAGTAAGGAAAGGGTGCCGATACATTGCATTTCCAGACCGCCAGGCTTGTAATGAGGCCCAATGAATGGTATTCCAAGCTGTAATGGTCTGTGACAAATAGCTGCTCCATTGTCATGGCTCATTGCAGCTTGCGAGGCTGCTGGTTATATCTGCAGACACAATATATGGAAAGGTGCAGTATAAACGTTAGGAGAGCAGGCGGGTCGCCAGGGGGGTCTGGGCTCCATTCCCAGGGACCATTGGCTCCATGCCAGGGCCGGGCTTCATTGAAGTCCTTGGCCTGAGCCGGCTCAAGCCCCTCCTGCCCCCACCTCTACGGGGAGAAGGCAGTGCTGTGGAGCCCACTTAAGACGCATAAGGAGGGGACCCTTACACAAAGACTTTGCAGGATTTGACAGTCGCGCTCAACAGTTCGGTAATGTTTTTTTTACTGCATTTGTCAGTCCTTTTACCATAGGTGAAGGGCCCATTTGCTCTCTTTTCTTTGGCTAAATGGTCAACATTTTCCCCTTGCCGGACGGTCAACAATGAGCACGTGTTTAAAGAAGCACTTAAACATTTATTCTTAAACTAGCATGTTATGTTATTTTACATTGATTAGTATCTATTGATTGGTGAACGGAGGATAGCACAGGGGCAACGCGCTGGTCTTGAAAGAAAGACCATGCAGAGCAACATCCTGCATCCATGCTAAGAAACCAAACTCAGGTACGGTATTAGGCGGGTTATAAAACAACCAATGAAATAAATAAATAAATAAATCTATAAATTGCACTTTTGCATTAGTTAGCGCATACTTCACCCACGATAGCTAGTGGAAGTTGCTGCTTTAACCCTACATAAACCGACATTGTGGGGCACAGCCATGGGTGGTGGCAGCAGTGGGCTGGGTGTGGCCCACCCCCCCCCCAGTGCTAGAACATATTTCGGCCCTGGTACTTATTGTTTTACAAATTAAGCACTGTCTGGCAGTCCAACCTTGGTAAGCCTAGGATTTACAGGGACCCCGAGCACCTGCGTGTCGGGAAGATGCTGTGCAAACCCCAGATCCACTGGAAGCCCAATGCACAGCCGTCTGTCTCTCAAGAGAAGTCACCCGTTCCGGCCCTGCCCTGATTGTGTCATCCCCCCTACCTATTCCTATCCCCAGTGGAGTGTTAGGAGCCTTAGGGGGTTGGTATTGGCTCTCATCAGTTCCTTTGTGGGAAATCCTGACAGGAGGCTTATAAATCATGGGTTGTGTCGCTGACAATCAACATCCGTACAGTAACAGAGGGCATCCAAGAGCTGACACTATGCAGGTTTCAAGAATTCATAGCTAATAGTGTTATGATAATGGGCTCAGCTGTGCCCACATCATCTTCTCATTAGGCACTCCCACGTGAGTAATTACGCTTCTCAGTCGGAGACTGTATGCTCTCTTGCCTGCATGTCCCTAAGGAATTCATCCAGCACTTGCAACTTTGAAGAGAGCTCCTGCAACCCTCTTTTGAAGGAAAGTTGCCTGTTGGCACAACTTGCATGTTGGGGATAGAAAACGGGTGCTCATGCCCACCTGAGTGGACAGGTACCGGTGCTGGCTCGGATCTCTTAAAAAGTCCCTCCACATGTCCCATAGAGTGGACAAAAGCTCTGTGTGAGCTTCATGGTGTGCGCACAACCCACATCCAGCAATGTAGTGTCACTCCACAGCTCTCACATGTCCTTGACTCAAATTTCCATCTCCACGCTTTCCAGGCAGGTTTTAGACCTCTCAGAGGAACAGAATCTGTAATGATTTCTCTCCTTATTGACATGGCCATGCTTCAGGATCGCGGTGAGGTCGGAGTTCTTATTTTACACGACCTCTCAGTGGCTTACGATATGTTCGACCATGCCACCCTTCTTAGACATCTGGAAACAGCTGGTATCATTGGATCTCCTCTTTCTTGATTCTCCTCTTTACCATCAGATCATTCACAGACAAGCTCCTTGTTTTCTTTTCAGTCTGCACCCATGACCTGTAGGTCACCCAAAGGCCCTCTCTCTCTCCTCTCCTTTTTAATGTTTATCTTCACCCTCTTGCGGATTTAATCTCATTTTACGATGTACGGTTGTATATCTATGCCGATGACACCCAGCTGATTTTCTGACTTTACACAGCCCTGAATCAGATCCTCCGAGCAAACTGAGATCATGTTTAGCTTCTATTGGGGACTGGATGTCGGGAAATTGGCAGAAGTTAAATGGAGGAAAGACAGAGCTTTTGATGATCGGATCCCAGGCGGACAAAGACCTTTGTAACTTTGACGTTTGGCCCGAGTCTTTGGGCTCCTGTCCGGTGGCTAGAGCTTCAGTAAAAATCTTGTGTGTCCAACTACAACCCTCTGGTTCCGGAGAGGCACAGATTGCATCTGTATGCAATGCTGAGTTTTTCCAAACTTCTAAAAAAGGTTCAACCTTTTCTTCCCTCACATCTCTGGTCCGAGTGGTCACTGCCTTAATTATGGGGTCGCTTGATTACTGTAATGGCATTTACAATTCTGTAGCCCACCATGCTCTGAATGTCCCGAAGCTCAATAATATTCTACCTTTGCTTCACCAGCTCCCGATTAAACAGTGTATTGAAGTCAAGATTCTCTGCATTGTCAATCGAGCTACTCAGAGCTCTGGCCTCCCTTTCTTGAACAGAAACTTATTTGCTATACATTTTCTAAAACTTTTGTTCAGATTCCCAATTTCTGTTTGTTGTTGCGAGACGTTGTAGAGCTCATGCTGGGAGGTGCTCGTCCTCTATTTTGGCTCCGAAGCCATGGACTGCTCTGCCTCCTCAGCTTCGGAACATGCTGAACCACGTTCTTTTTAGTAAGGCTCTAAAACATTTCTCTTTGTTTAATCTGGTATGTGGGCTTTTCCGCAGTCCTCTTTCAGTTAGTGCCTAGATGCCTTCGTGCCTTGGTTTTCGCGCTTTATGAATCTACAATCCAATACTACAATAGTCATGATGATATAGTTTTATATCAAAATTGAAAAGGTGTCTGCTGTAAAAGAGCAAACGCAAGATGGCTGCTTTATTCAAAAATAGCTTTCAAGCATGCGTTATGATATGATATGATATTTTATTTATGTCGCGCTCATACGCAAGTGTTTCAGAGCGCGAACAAGCAAAGGGAGGGGAACAAGGGAGAACAAACAATGATCTTACTAGGCCAAGTGACATTAAGAATGCACAAGTGCATTCAAAAGGGATAAGGGGGAAAGTGCAAGGAGGGGGAGAAGTGGAAAGTGCGGTACAGAGGAGAGAACAGAATAAATAATAAGTGCACTAAAATAAATAAATACCGGCAGTGATAAGTGGTAGTGTAGCCAGACAGTGGCAACTGCATGGTAAGTCAGATAGGGAATATCTGAAAAGTGCAGAGGAAAAAGGGGGACTGTATGGGTACAGATACAGAATCCCAGTGCAAGAGGTGGCCCCGAGGCAGTGCAGGAGGGTGGCAGGGTGAGCAGGAACCTGGGCCCGAAGGACAGAGGGTGGCCAGGTGCACAGTGCTGAGAGAGAAAACAGATCAGCAGGGGAGAAGAGGGTCAAAGGCAGAGGCGAAGAGGAAGGTCTTGAGGTGCTTCCGGAAACGGAGATCATTCTCCTCAAGTTTCAAGGTGGTCGGGAGCCTGTTCTAGAGGGAGTCCCCAGCCAAAGACAGTGATCTGCCCCCTGTTCCTTTCTTTGAAAAACGACTGACACTAAGGGAGTTAGAAGTAGAGGAGAGAAGGGCTTGAGGGGGGAGGTATTTACAGAGGGATAGTTGAAGGTATTTTGGTCCCAGTACCCAGAAAGCCTTGTGGACAATGCAGAAGGTTTTAAATGTAATCATTGCATCCACTGGGAGCCAATGAAGGGATTTCAGAGCTGGGGAGATACAATCCCAGGCCTTGAGGCCAAGGACAAGTCTTGCAGTCCTGTTCTGGATAAGTTGTAAATGGCGGAGAGTTGAGGCAGGTAGATTTAGAAAGAGGTTGTTACAGTCGTACAACATAGAGAGAACCAGAGCTTGGGAGACAGTAAGCTTCTGAGGGAAGGAGAGAAAAGGCAGGGTGCCTTTAAGGAGGTGCCGTAAGAAGTTTGACTTTTATGAGACTTCAGAGATGTGTGCCGAGAAGGAGAGTGTGGAGTCAAATATGACACCAAGATTCTTAGCCTCACAGGTAGGGGTATGAGGAGGGCCAAGGAAGGTCGGCCATAGAGTGAGGGGAAAGGAAGGTGAAGGTGTACCAATGAGGAGGATCTCAGTCTTGTTGGCATTTAGACAGAGATCATTGGCAGTGCACCAATTTTGAATGGCGATTAGGCAATCGGAGATGAGGGAGGGAGAGAAGGTGTCTGAAGAAAGCCTGAAAATTAGTTGGGTGTCATCAGCATAGCACTGGAAGTTAGAGCAGAACATGGCAATGCAGTGGGCGAGAGTTGCCAGGTATTGGTTAAAAAGCCAGGGCGAGAGGAAAGAACCCTGGGGAACACCACAGGTAGAGAGAGAGATAGATGATAGGAAGGACCCAAGTAGAACCTGGGAGGGTCGATCAGAAAGGAAAGCGGTCAGCCAGAGCCTGATCGGTGATACCCGGGTTGTCACAGAGATGATTGAGCAGGATGGTATGGTTGACCGTGACGAAAGCAGTGGAGAGATCAATTAGGATAAGGAGAGAGGGAAAGTTAGAATCAAGGTTGGAGAGCAGGTCTTCACGGATATTCAGGAGAGCAGTTTCCATGCTTCTGGAAGCTCTGAAGCCAGATTGGGGGTCATGGAGAGAGCCGACAGAGTTGGAATGAAGGTTAAGAGAGAGGGCCAACTTTTCCAGGGGCTTCCCCAAAAAGGGAGTAATGGAAATTGGGCTTTAGTTAGCCAGACAAGAGGGATCAGCTGTGGGTTTCTTGAGAAGAGGATGCACAAGGGAGTGCTTCAGAGGGGAGGGGAAAAGATCCAGAGGCAAAGGAATGGTTACAGAAATCGATGAGGGCCGGAGCAAGGGTATCAATGTGATCGTTAATGGTTTTAGAGGAACAGGGGTTTACTTGTTTTGATGAGGCTTTCATGATTGGACTTGTCTAGTAACATCATCCAGGGAGAAAAGAGGAAAGGAGGAGAAAGACGGAGCAGGGTGGCTGAGGGAGGGTTAGCAAGCCGGGTAGGAGTGGGGAGTGGAGGGTAGGGGCGGAGGAGAGGGTGGACAAGATGTCCTGGGTTTTGGAACTAAAGTGAGAGGCAAGGGCATTGCAAAGAGCCTGGGAGGCGAGAGGAGGGGTGGAGACTGCAGCAGGGTTGGCAAGCTCCTTGTAGATTTTAAAGAGTTCAGCCGAGTTGTTGGATGCCACAGAGACACGGGTTTGAATGTGGCCTGTCTTTTTGGAGCAGACAGTGAGATGGTATTGACTTTGAAGCAGGCGGCAGGCCAGTTTGTCAGAGGATGAGTAGGAAATCTTCCAATTCCTCTCAGCCGCCCTACACTTACGTTTAAGTGTAGCTAGGTCAGAGTCATGCCAAGAATTGCACTTGGCTATGGACTTCAAACGGATCTTCATGACAGGGGCGAGAACATCAAGAGTAGCGTAAATAGAGGAGTAGAGCAGGGACAGGGCTGTGTCAGGGTGTGAGTCAGCCTGAGGAGGGAGCGGGAATGGTGGCAGCAAAAGCCTCAATTGACACACGCTTCATGGGCCGGATATCAGAGAAGGTGGGTGGCAATCTTGGGGGTTGGTTTGGCTTGTGGGGAGGAGATGGAAAGATGAGAAGAGAGGAGGTAATGATCACTCCAGGAGAGAGGAGTGGTGAGGGGAGTAGAGTGGGGGTGGTTGGAGGAGATCAAGACATCAAGTGTGTGGCCAGCAGAGTGAGGGGAGAATAGAGAGTGAGAGCAAATCGCAGAAAGAGCACAGATAAGGAACAGGGAGAATCAAGATGGATGTTGAGGTCACCAAGGAGGATGAGTTGATTGGTTGAGGCCAGAAGAAAGGAGGAGAGGTCTGCCAACTCAGAGAGAAAAGAGGTAATTTGACCATAGGGCTGGTAGAGAGTAGCAATATTGAGAGAGTGGCTAGGAGAGAGAGAGAGCCTGCAGACAAGGCATTCAAAAGAAGATTAAGTCTGAGTGGGCATGATAGAGGCAGAAATCCATTCAGGGAACATCAGGGCTACCCCCCTCCATGCCAGCTGGATCTGGGGGTGGAGAGGATCTTATGCCCATCAGGGAGAAGAGTGTCAAAACTTGTGACAGAGCTGGTCGTGAACCAAGCTTCGGTAAGACCAAGGACATCGAGGTCAAGTTCTTCTAGGAGGTGGCAGATATCAGAGGAGTGTTTGACAGCAGAGCGAGAGTTGACAGTCGCAAGATGAAGAAGGTTGCCTGCCTTAAAGAACTTCCGGGGAGGGGAAGAAATCAGAGGTACGCCCTGCAGAGGTGTAGAGGGAGCATGAGATTGGGAAGAGGCAGAAGGCAAGGAGGACAAGGTAGCCAAGGGAGGAGAGCAGGGGACAGCTGGAGATAGGAGGAAATTGATGAGGTGGGGGAACCATCTATCAAAGAGGAGGAGATTAGCCTGAGGGCCTTGTACCATGAAAGTGCCATTCAGGTAGACATTAATGATGACTCTGGAGGAGTCAAAGAAATCGATGCAGACTTCCCAGCGGGTGCCACCATTAATGGGAGAGGAAGAGAAACGACCTCTAAGAACTGCTCAGACCCACTGTCTATCAATCCCTAGGTTTAAACTTCAAAAAGCGGGGGTCTCTAGCTTCCCTGTCCTAGCCTCTAAGCTATGGAATTCCCTCCCCGCTACAATCAGAGCTGTAGACTCATTCAACACATTCAAGGCCAAAACCAAATCTTGGCTTTTTGACCAACACTAAGACATGCTCTGCGCCCTAGTCTTACATACTCTGGCCCGCTGACCTCCGTTACTATTTTTTCTGTACACCCTATGGGTATATCCACTGTTAAGCCTTAGCGGCACTGGAACCACTGTAATATATGTAGATAGAAACTCTGTTAATATTTCTGTTAATGTAATCTTTATGTCTGTATATATGCATTTCTGTAACTTTGTACAAATTGCGCCCTGATGCCTCCGGGCCCGATGGCTTGCGCGTTATAAATAAACAAATACAAATTCAAATACAGAGCGCAGAGATCATGTGAGGGGTCCATATATCTGGCGAAGGGACAAAAAAGAAGATATCAGTGAGGGTTTGTCTGGCAGAGGCGCTGGAGTAGGTATCAGCGATGGGGAGACCTGGGTTGGAAACCAAGATATCCTTTTTCAATGTCTTCTTGCCAGACATAGTGAGAAGGGAAGGCTAGTTAATAGAGAATCAGTAAGAGTAGATAGGGGAAATAGATAATGCCATGGGCAAGTAAAGAGGGGAGGCAATAGGAGAAATATGAAGAAAAGCAAAAGGGGACAGTCACTGGGCTAGCAAGTTACAGTTAAGGGCCATAGTCATGTGAAAAACAACCCAAATTTCCAATTGCAAAAACACACCCAAATTTGACTTTCAGAAAACAACCCAAATTTCAAATTACAAAAACTCACCCAAATTTGAATTTCAGAAAACAACCTAAATTTCGATTACAAAAACACACCAAAAATTGACTTTCAGAAAACAACCCGAATTTCAATTACAAAAACACACCCAAATTTGACTTTCAGAAAACAACCCACATTTCATTTCAAGGACAATGCTAAGGTAGCATAGATGAAAGAGATGAGGTATTAGTTAGAGGCAGGTGCTGAGATGTGGGCCTTCGAAAGCATACAGGGAGAAACCATATTGGAGCAAGCAGAGGGAAGACAATGAAATGGAAAAAGAAGGGAAAAAGGAAAGAGTAGGTACAAGGAGTGAAACTAACCCATGGAGAGGGAAGCATAAGAGTCTTGGTAGTCCAGAATCATGGCTGAGTGAGCTGGCAGCACCAGGGAGGTTATGGTTGTGGTAGTAGTTTCATGTAGTGTCCTGGTAGAGGACAGGGAGCAGACAGGGCCCTAAAAAGTGGGCCTAGGAACAACAGGCTGGCTCCACACCCCCCGGTCACACCAATTGGAAGAAAACACCATAGTCAGCCAATCAACAGTGTCCAAAGGCAGAACAAGGATTCAGCACAAATCATGCAACCATTTTGAAGTGAGCTTCAGGGTACTGCTAATGAAGGACAAGAACTCTCAGCTGGGCAAATCCAAAATCAACTGCAGCAGTATGAAGAACGAGAAACACGTGCAACTGCACAAATGCTTCTCAAAGCATGGGAATGCAATTTAAAAGCTCACAACAGAAATGAACATTCCTCAATCAATATGGTTTCATTGATTCATTTAATAAATGTCCTTGTTTGTTATTTTCTTTTTCTATGAGCACAGTTCATCAGGAAGGGGGTCCAGTGATAGAGCGAGTAGGGGCCTCAAAAAGCTTACTGCTCTGGAGTGAGGCGCTCAATGCTGGAAAGTGCTCGTTAACATCACAAGCTGCTGGTAACCAAAAGGAAAGTGTGCACGGTGTGCGCAAGGTCGGTAAACCTAAGGATCACAGTTGCAGAAGAATTCAAATTCTCGCTACTGAGCACAAGGGGTCAGCTTGCAATGTAAATCCCAGCTGGTCATAGTTTGAAAAGAATGAGCACGAACGCGAGGAACAGATGCAGATGACTTTGCATGCTTGTCACAGAGCGCGAGGTCAGTTGGCGATGTAATTCGCATCTGGTCACAACTTGAAAAGAACGCCGAAGAGCGCGAGGCACCAGAGCTTACTCAAAACAAAAGCTCAATGAAGATAAAGGTGCGTGCACAACCGCACGGGCTGCATGGTTTGGAAAAGAAAGATGAACTAGAAGATAAAACAATGCCAAGAGGAGCGCTTGCTCAGCAGGGTGCACACATGCGCAAGGAATGCTCTGATTACTTACCGGTACTCTTCATTATTCCTAGTCCTACTCTTCCTCGTCACAGTACTTACCTCATGAGGCCCCTGCCTCCGACACAGGACCTTCTTTTATTTCGTTTTATTTCTATAACTCCTCCCCCACACCCACGTCACTTAGTTTCATATTACCAAGCCGTAGCATGGGACCTTTCCCGCAGGGAGGGTGAGGAGAGTCGTCAGTACTGTGACAAGGAAGAGTAGGACTAGGAGTAATGAAGATTACCGGTAAGTAATCAGAGCATTACCTCCACGTCCACTCTTCCTCGTCCCAGTACTTACCTCATGAGGTATACCAAAGCAACAAACGGGGAAAAGGTCCCAATGAGACACAGAGTCAAAACAGTGCAGAAACACACACCTTTCATAACTCCAAATTTACATCCCCACAGACAAAACTCCAACCCCAAAGGAACCAACCCCCGAGTGGGAGAGATTCAACCTATAGTGGTTGATGAAGGTGCTCTGATCAGCCCACGTGGCAGCTCTACATATCTACTGTAGAGAAACCCCTCTTGCATCGGCCCATGAGGCCGCCAAACCTCTGGTGGACTGCCCCTGAACGTGCACAGGCACAGGAAGGCCAGAAGCCACATAGGCCATGGAGACCACATCACGGAATCCATCGGCTAATGGACACTACAGATGCGTTACGCCCAGCCCCAGCCGGGCCAAAGGTAATCAGAAGACTGTCAGAGTGGCGGAAAGGGGCAGTTCTAGCCAAATACTCCAACACCAAGCCTGCGGGCAGAAGTTATGGCAATCAGAAAGGCAGTCTTCAGCGTCAGATGTTTCATATCAATCTTGGAAATGGGCTCAAAGGGAGGCCCTTGAAGAAACTTTAAGACAAAAGGGAGATCCCAAGGAGGAAGCACCTTATAAGTACAAGGACGGGAAGAAGAAAAACCCCTGAGCAACTTCCCCACCAACACCTCCCCATCCAAGTGCCCATCAGAGTCCCCCAAAAGGAATTTTATGGAGGCCCACTGAGAGCGTAAGCGTGGAAACCGCCAGGCCCTTGTCAAACCCATCCCGGAGGAATTGAAGGAGAGCGGGGAGGCCAGAACACAGGGGAGGTATCCCAGACCGCCCACACCAGTCCTGGAAATGGCTCCAATGTCTGCCGTAAGCCTTCAGAGTAGAGCGTCTAAGAGAATTCATTATGGACTCTACCACAGGACCAGAAAACCCCTGAGATTTCAGCCTAGCCCGCGCAATATCCACACTGCCCATTGTATCTGGCGGACCCCTAACCGCAGCTCCACCAGAAGGGGACATGTCCACTTCGGAACCAGCCAAGGCTCCTGGCACCGAAGCTCCAACAGAGAGGGGAACCAACTCCGGCAGGGCCAGAACGGAGCCAACAACAATACAGTCACCCTGGACACTCTGATGCGCTGAACCACCCGGTGCAGAAGAGGAATAGGTGGAAAAGTATAAAGGAGACCTTGAGGCCACTGCACAGAGAGGGCGTCCTCCCCCCACGCACCCTCTGCCTGAAAACGAGAGCAGAAGAGGGGAACTTTTGGTGAGGCTGGAGACGCAAACAGGTCCAGAACAGGGGTCCCAAACCTGACACAGATCTCTGCAAAAACCTGGGTCGACAGGACCAGTTCCACCGAGGAGGGAAACCGCCAGCTGAAAAGATCCGCCCGAACATTGCCCACCCCCCTGATATGCAAAGCCACCAGGAACACCAGATGCGATTCCCCCCATGCACCTATCTGAGCTGCCAGGGCATTCAAGGAGCGGCCGGAACCCCCTTGGCGGTTGACGTAAGCCAAAGCTGTCGTATTGTCTGTCCGGACCAAAACTGCCCGGCCCACCAGCAACCTCCTGAAGTACACCAGAGCCTGGCGAATGGCACACAACTCTCGCCAATTGGATATTCGATGGCTCTCTTCCGCATCCCACAACTCCTGAGCAGAGAGGACTCGCGACGTAGCTCCCCAGCCCCTTCCACTGGCGTTGGTAGAAGTGTGGTCACAGGAGAAATGATCAGGGACACCCCAGCCCGTAGTTTCGGAACCCCCCAACCACCACTGCAGGGAGACCCGCAGCGCTGGGGACACCGGAATCAAAGCCTCGAAAGCTTGAGATGAAGGGAGCCAGTGGAAGAGAAGGTAAGACACCAGGGGGCGTAGATGAAGACGGGCCCAGGGAACTAGAAACACGCAAGAATACATGTGCCCCTGCAATTTCAGCAATAGGCGAGCCGGGACATACTACCTCCTGAGAACCCTGCCCAGAACAGCCAGCAAGTGACGGACCCTCTCCAGGGACAGGAACACCCTCCCCATCCTGGTGCAAACCTGTGCACCAATGAAAACTAAATCCTGAGAAGCCTCCAGTTGAGACCTCTGCCAGTTCACCAGGAAACCCCAGTCCTGCTATGCCTGGCAGACCAATCGGAGATGAGACATGACAGTCTGCCGGCAGGACGCTTTGATCAACCAATCGTCCAGGTAGGGAAATATCTGAATGCCCCGCAGATGTAAGTGCGCCTCCAGAAGAGCCACCAGCTTGGTGAATACTTTGGGTGCTGATCGCAGTCCGAACGGGAGCACCCTGAACTTAAAATGTCGGGATCCCACTGCAAAGCGGAAGAACTTCATGTGCCAGGGACGGAGAGCCACGTGGTAATAAGAGTCTTGGAGATCCAGAGATGTCATCCAATCCCCCTTTAATAACATCGGAAGAATGTTCTGTAAAGTTTCCATTTTGAAGTGTTCCTTTTGGACGAAGCAGTTCAGGGCTTTGAGGTCCAGAAATAGATGGTACTTCCCTGAAGGTTTGGGGACCAGGAACACCCGCGAGTAGAACGCCTGACCCTGAACAGGGAGGGGAACGGGCATGATGGCCGCCTTCAACACTAATTCCGAGAGAGCGGCGTCCATTGCCAACCTCTTGAGCCGAGACCTGGGAACCACAGTCCGAACCATGCAATGCTGGACAGGAGGAGACAGGAAATGCACTCGATAACCCCATTGCACTGTGTCCAGAACCCATGAGTCGGAACACCACCTTTCCCATACTGGAAACAACTGCCGGAGCCGCCCACTCACCGGCAATTCCAAACTGTCAGAACTTAGGTGCCGGTCCAGGACGTGAAGAGCGTGGAGGACCCCGACCCCTCCTAGCTCTCCGAAAAGAATATGATGAGGGGCCAGGAAAAGACCTGCTGGTCACTGGACCAGCACCAGAGGAAGACTTCTTGGCCGTTGAAGGAGGCTTGCGTCGAAGTGTGTCAGCATGTTTGTCCGCCCTAAAAACTTTGTGCACCTTATCCTCAAGGCAATCACCAAAAAGCCTGGACCCAGTGGAAGGAAGTTTCAGGGCAGCCGCCTTCTGAGACCCATCAGTCTTCCAGTCCCTCAGGTGCAAATGCCTCCGGGCAGATACACCAGCCCCCATGGCCATGGCTGAACCACGCACCCCATCAAAAGCCAGATCGGCCAAAAGCTCAACCTGTCTCTGCATGTCTGTAAGCAAAGGGACACAATCAGAGCCTTCATTGATAGCCTTTTTCAACTTCCTGAAACCATTCAACACTGTTTCAGCTGTGTAGGAACCATAGATATTTGCTCGAAGGGCCAGATGCGCCCCTGCATGAACCTTCTTAAGGCCGGAATTAACTTGGCGGTCCACTGGATCCCGGACGGCCGCCTCCTCGGCCGACATAGAAGAGCGACCCACCAGGCTGGCGAGGATATCGTCGACCTCAACTGGATCAGACAGCAAAGTCTCGCCCTTCAAAGGGTAAAGTTTGGACATGAAGCGGGGCATTGCAATCTTCTCCGGGTCATGCCATTCCCAGAGGATTTTATCCTGGATATCGGAAACCAATGGCAACCCCTTCCTAGGTGTATGCCGATACTGGCGAATAGAAGGGTCAGCCCGCTCCACCGGCACCAGGGGCTCTGAAAATCCCATGCAATCCCTAACTTGAGCAAGCACCTCCTCCACTCCCTCCCTGTCCAGATACTTCCCTTCAGCATCAGCCGAAGAGGAACAAGAAGAGGCTGATGACTCAGTGCCAGAAGAAGAGGAGTATGAGGAAGACAGACGCCTGCGCTTGTGTCCATGAGTATGTGTGCGACTCCCTCTATGATGCATAAGTAGATTCTTCAACTCCTTTCTAGTCAGGGAAATACGCTTAGCCTTCTTCTTTATCTTTCTGTATAACTCAGGAGAAGAGGAAGACGAAGAAGAAGAAGACAGGACCAGATGCCTGCTCTTTGCAGAATGTTTTCCCATGTTGAGTAAGCTCAAAAACAGTGACCAAGGAAGCCTGCTTCACCAAAGACTCCTGCACACTGAACCAATGCTCCACATACAAACAATTGCTAACGTGCCTTTCCCACATTCAAATAGAGGCCAGAAAGAACAACAACCAATAGGAATAACATCAATTAATTCCTATGGCAACACTGCTTACAGCACCAGAGGCGGATCCCACCCACCTCCGGAGCACGTGGATCAAACAAGAAAAAGGAGCCACCAAGCCACGCACAGCTGCCCATGCAGCATGGCCATGCAACGGAAAAACATGCCCCCAAACTCCTTACCTTAACCCGGGTCCGTTTTCCAAGAACCCTGGCCACGATGCCCTGCGCTGGCCAAAGCTCAGCAGAAACCAGGCAAAGCAGCCTGACTCGACCGGGTCCCAAGCCCCACGAGGAACCCAGGAGTCTTGCCACACCTGAGGGAGCCAAAGGCCCCACCACACAGCCCCACCAGGGGGCCAGCATTCGGAGCGCCCCAGTGCCCCGCGCCCCACGCCGGGAAGAAAAAATAAGTCCAACCTGCCAGAGGCAGGAAAAATTAAACTAAGTGACATGGGTGTGGGGGAGGAGTTACAGAAATAAAAAGAAATAAAAGAAGGTTCTGTGTCGGAGGCAGGGGCCTCATGAGGTAAGTACTGTGACGAGGAAGAGTGGACGTAATGTAGGAAATTCCTTGTGACCTTGTGGGCCTTGTGACAACAGGCCAGCTCCAAGCCTCCCAGCCACACCAATTGGAAGAAGACAACAGAGTCAGCAAATCAACAGGGCCCAAAGGCAGAACAAGGATTGAGCACAAATCATGCAGCCATTTTGAAGTGGGTTTCAGGGTACTGCTAATGGAGGACAAGAACTCTCAGCTGGGCAAATCCAAAAGCAACTGCAACGGTATGAAGAACGAAAAACACATGCAAGAGTAACTGCTCTGGGGGCTGGACTGGCCATGTAATACATGTATGTATGTATACACATACACACAAGGATGCAACCTGCAGAGAAACACGTGTACGTTTCTTTTGCACGATCAATTGCCTCATTCTGTTCATTTTATCTGTGGTGAAAGGTGGAACGGGCACCACATGCCCTTAATTTAAGTACAGTTTCATTTTTGAATGTGATCATGTATATTTTAATTTGGATCGCATTTGGGAAATCTTGATGTGAGCAAGTCATGAGCTCAGCCCAGGGGTCAGCTAGTCACACGATTTAAAGTTGAGAATTGACGGCTTTGGATTTGGGCCGTAGGTCTAGGTTCCCCCTCATTCCTGCTCTCAGTCAGCCATGTGGATCCCTGGGAAACCAGGATCCTTACAGTACAAATGTCTCTCTCACTCCCTCTCTTTTTCTCTCTCCCTCGCTCTCTCTCACTCAGGTTTATGATCGCTTTCTACCTGTGCATATACAGGTTTTTCAAGTAACTAGCATGGACACACGTGTGGTGACGTGGCCACACTATGCCCGCAATGGAGTGACGTAGCTCCGTCGCGGGAATATATGAGGCAGTCCTACGCATGCACAGTAGTGCGCAGGCAGAGCCTTGCCGGAATGCCTGCATGTGTGTGCCCATCTATGAGGTGCATGGAGGCTACCATAATGAGAGGCTGGGTGGCCATATAACGATGGTTACCAGGAGGTCGCTTTCCCGAATCCACGTGCTGCATCAGCTGAGCTAGCTGGCAGAGGTTTTTTGGAAACGGTAGTTTTGCTCGACAGCTGTGCTTGCACACAAGGGGAAGGTAAGAGAGGCCCTGTAACGTCGGCAGGGAGGAGGTTGCGGCGTCCCAGCCAGTGAAGTGCATGTGTGCCTCCAGGACAATTTTGGAAGCACCTCTTATTTTCTCTTTCCTCTTTTCTCCTGGCTTGCAAGAGGAGTTTTGAGAGTTTTTCTTCATCCCTGATAATTTTTCCTTGGTGTTGCTCCTGTGCAGATCCCATAGACATTGCCCAGTGTGGTGCTGCAGCAGTATGCAGGACGGTCAGGCGGCAGCTGCTCCAGCAGCGATTACCCATGTGCATTGTCAGCAAGGGGCACTAACTTCCATGCCAGAATTTTACATTATGGGGTGCCAGCAGTCCTGGGCCCCAGTTGAAGCGCCTGGAGATGTACTTCTCCACTGTTGGGGAGGTGACTGACCAGGCAAATAAGTCGACATTTCTGTATGCTGCAGGACTGGCTGTGTTGAAGCTGTTTGAGACTTTGAGGATGCTGGATGACTCCTATGGAGCAGCTAAGGCTCCCTGAGAGACCATTTCATCCTGTTGGTGAATTTGGACTACGAGAGGTTCGTGATGTGTGCAGCCAAGCAGAAGGACGACAAGTCACTGGACTCATTTCACGGCAGGCTGAGGCAACTAGCAGCCACGTGCGCGTGGGTCAGTGAAGACAAAATTGTGTGCAACCAGTTGATTCACGGGTGTGCCTCAGGGAAGCTAAGGCGACAGATCCTAAGGGAGCTGGGGCTCACCCTTGTGTGGGTCCTTGAAATGGGTGATCCTATGAGCTGGCAGACACAAGAGCTTCTAGAATGGACGAGTCTATGAAGATGGTGAAGCTGGAGGATGTCTGCGCAATAGGGTGCCAGCAAGGCACCAAGGCGGTCGGTGAGGTATGGGCCCCAGAAGGGCGAGGGGGCAAGAAATACTGACTCAATGCACGCTGTGCGGTTATGATCTCCCACATGCGGCTGATTGCACTGCCAAAGTGTGAGTCTGTGGGGGATATGGGGCAGTAAATCATTTTACACGCATGTGCAAAGCCCCAGGGCCAATCGTCACACCACACGGCCCTGCCAAGATGGGCCAGTTTACCCAGAGACGATTCCAGACGGCTTGCCCAGGTGGATCATGCTGAGGACCAGCCGACTCATGATCCGAACCTGGAGGATGAAAAAGGAATATGTATTCTTTATCTCCAGCCTCAGGAACTTGAAAGGCAAGAGGAAGAGGCAGCAGAGATGTGCTGTGTTGGCAGACAGATGTGAGATCCCAGTGTTGATAGACACAGGCGTGTCTGTGAGCGTAATGGCTGTGGAACACTATGAGGGGCTGCTAGGTACACCTCCCCTCGCACAGGTGAAAGTGAGAATCTTTACCTTTGGTGGCAAACAGCCGCTGCCGCTGAAAGGTGCTTGTGTCTCGGGAGTGTGCCATGGGTCAAACACCATCAAGGTGAGATTTCTTTTGTCACCGATGTCAGCAAGGACACTATTTTAAGTTGTGCTGCAGCTGAGGCCCTGAAGATTGTTAGTTTCAAGTATGGAGTCTACATGAAGGACATTCACGAGCTGCTGCAGAAGTTTGAAGAGGTGTTTGTGGGTGTAGGCAATCTGATAGGTGATCCAGTAAAACTGCATATAGATGAGACTAACAGCCTGGTGGCTCTAAAGCACAGGAGGGCCCCATTTCATCTCAGAGACCAGGTGAATAAGGAAATAGAATGCCTATTGGAGATGGACATCATCGAGACAGTAGAGGGGCCAACTCTCTCGGTGTCACCCATAGTAGTGGCAAGGAAGCCAAAACAGCCGGAGTCAGTCTGGATTTATGTAGACATACGTCTACCCAACAAGGCCATCAAGCGGGACAGGCACCACACGCCCATTCTGGAGGACATCATTGCAGAATTACAAGGGGCAAGGTTTTTCTCCAAAATGGACCTGAGGTCAGGCTATCATCAGGTGGTCCTGCACCCCAAGTCGCGATGCATCACAAAGTTTACAACTCACAAGGGCTTATATAGATACAAGCGGCTCAGTTTTGGTGTATCTATCTTCACCCGCGGAGGTCTTTCAAAATATCATACGTGGCTTGCTGGCTGACCTGGTCGGGGTGAGCATCATCAGTGATGACATTTTGATGTTCGCCGAGTGTGCATGCCAGTGAGGCTCACTGAAACAGAATGCATTTGAGGAGATCAAGTTGGACCCAATGGCTGAGAGCACTATGGCATTTTTCAACGCTGCCGTGGCGTCGGAGATCGTGGTGGATGCAAGCCCATTTGGACATGCTGAACCAGCAGAATTCAAAGTGAGATGTCCAGCCAGTGAAGTTCGCAAGCAGGGCCTTAACAGACACAAAATAGATGTATTCCCAGATGGAGCGGGAAGCACTGGTGGTGCTCTGGGGGTGCACACACTTCAGGCTCTATTTATTGGGCAGACAGGTGACGGTAGAGACCGACCATAAACCGCTATTACTAGTCATGACGGGGTCATCATCGAAGACCCTTGCTTGCAGTTGACGCTAGCATTGCTAGACTACGATGTCTGTCTGGGGTTCGAGCCCGGACCGAACAACGCTGCTGATTATCTGTCCAGACATCCAGGGGAGTCTGCTGTGGAGTCTGGGAATGGAGAGATGGAAGTCAAGGAAATTGTCAGGATGGTGGTGGAGGCCAATGTTCGGAATTCCATGTCTGTGCAGGTGCTGGTGAATAGCTCCGCCGGAGACAAGTGTTTCTGCCTACTCCAGAAAGTCCACAACAAAGGAGACTGAAGTGGCCACTGCTGGGTTTGGACAAGCGCACACAAGAAGCCAAGACCTCGCTAGAGCAGCTGTGGAAAGTGAGGAATGAGCTGTCTTTCACAAACTCGGGGTTGCTACTGAGAGGCCAGAAGATGGTCATGCTGACGGTGCTGGTTGCGAAGGTCATATCACTGGCGAATCAAGGGTATCAGGGGTCAGCCATAACCAATTCCTGATTGAGGATGAAGGTGTGGTTCCCCAATCTGGAACTGCTGGTGGACGAGTTCAAAAGGAATTGTGTGTGGTGTCAGGCTACAGTCCCTGTGCAGAGAGAACCCCAAATTGAGTCAATGCCAAGGGGGACCAAGCCATGAGAAGTGGTGCACATGGACTTTGGAATGATAGGGAGAGATGTGCACTTCCTAGTGGCCATTGACGAATGGAGCAGCTATACAGAGATGGAATTCATTGAGTCGACATTATTTGTAAACATCATAGCGGCGGTGGAGAAGATGTTTGTGTTGCATGGTTTACCAGAGGAGGTGTGCACTGACAATGGTCCATCCTTTCAAGAGCAGAGTTTTGCAAGCTTCCCGCAGGAGTGCGGAGTCAAGCACTGGAAGGTATCTCTGTTGTGGCCCAGAGAGAATGGAGAGGCTGAACGCTTCATGCAGATGCTGAACAAAGTGTTCCGGATAGCCGATGGGCAAGGTCAATCTTTGCATCAAGCCCTACATCAATTCCTGAGGGAGTACAGGGCCACCCCGCACTGCTCCACAGGAGTTGCCCCTGCAGAAGTTATGTTTCAAAGCTGCCCACATAGTTTATTGCCAGGCAGTGAGGACAGAGAGCCAGGGGTGATTAACGATGAGCAGGTGGCCGAAGGTCGAAGGAGGCGAAATGAGGAGAAGATCAGGAGAAAACTGCAACCACCAGACATATCATTGTGTATTGGTTGTGTTGAGCTATACTTTCGTAGTGCGCCAAAAAATAATGGAATAGGCAAGTAGTTAAGATCAGAGTTATAAATTCCTTTTATTTTTGTGATATTAGAGCCTTTGTGGATGACACGTGTTTCGGCAGAGCTGCCTTTTTCAAATCCAGGCTATATGGTTAGCTCATAGGTCACTGCATAATGCATGAAGAAGCTGATGTTCACAGGGATGAATCCCTCCTGGACAAAGAAGTCCTCCGTATATTCGTATGTCACTCGAATATACGGAGGACTTCTTATCACAAAAATAAAAGGAATTTATAACTCTGATCATAACTACTTGCCTATTCCATTATTTTTCGGTGCACTACGAAGGTATAGTTCAACACAACCAATACATATTGTCACATACGGAGTGGAGGGGCTCTAAGTCTCCGTAGTAGCTAAACCTGGTGCGACACAAGATCTCTAACGTCACCTTAACTCTCAAGGACAAATCCTTCTAATTCAACGGTGCGCGTAGGTACCGCAACAGGTGTCATCACAAACAGTCCCTCACTAGCAATGCAGACATATCATTGGGTGATGAGGTGTTGGTCAGGAACCGGCACCCAGAAGCGAAGATCTCACTGCCCTGTGACTGCAGCCACTGGATGTCATCGCAGTAAAAGGGTCCATGGTGATTGTGCCCGATGGAAGACAGTCACACAGAACTCCAGTTTCTTTAAGAGGCTAAGCAGCAGCAATCCTGTCGATCTAAACCCAGTGCAGGGCAAGAATGACCCATACCCTAATCAAGCCTGGGGCCGTTCAGAACCAGCAGGTCCGGGTCCAGCGCCAGAGAAAGAAGCAAGAGGGCACACAGGTAGGAGATATCCTCAACGGGAGTCCCATTGTCGTCCATCACATCTGAATGACTATATGGTAGACGATTAACATATTGTCAAAATTGCACCACAATAAGTGAGAGACTGACGGAGTGTGTTGTATTTTGACGTTTAAAGATTTGCTATTACATGGTCACAGGGATATTTATTATGAAAAAGGAGGGATGTGGTGACGTGGTCACGTTATGCCTGCGACAGAGTGACGTAACTCTGTTGCAGGGAATCAATGGGGCAGTCCTGAGCATACCCAGTAGTGCACAGGCGGAGCCCGGACGGTATACGCATATGTGTGTCCATCTGTGGAGGGGCCTGGGGGTTTCCGTAATGCGAGGCCGGGTGGCCATATAACAACACGTAAACACACACAGACAAACAGAAACAGACAGGAATTTACGCTCAGACAACTACAACCGCAAGCAATGGAAGCTTCCCTTTTGTGAAGTCCCACTCCATCGTCTAATTTCTCTCCCCCATTTATCTCTCATATTTCCCACTTCTGAGCCCTCTGCATAAAACTCGACGAGCAGCAACATACGCAGTTGTTACAATTATTGTGTGTTTCCCTACTTGAGTGTCTTCTTCCCAGTTAACAGCAAAGGGTGGGTCGGCTACCAAGAAACCAATATTCCATCCTGTGACTTTCATTTCATAAACCACTTGCGCCTTGGGAATTGCTTTTTTTTAGGCTTCCATTGGCCTAGCGTACCGGAAAATAATGTTTTTTTAAAGATAGATGGTGTCCCTCTGGCATGGAGACATTCTTCTGGTCGCTCTAAAAGGGCACATGCAACAGGAAATGAGGCCGGTCATCTGCAAGAAGTCCATAAATGCGGGCACTCTGCGCCTTCCTGATATATCATGTCTCCCTTTGGCCCATTACTTCCAATTTCCACCCCTGTGCCTCCCTTTGGCCCATTACTTCCGTCTTCCACCCCTGTGCCTCCCTATGGCCCATTACTTCCGTCTTCCACCCCTGTGCCTCCCTATGGCCCATTACTTCCGTCTTCCACCCCTCTGCCTGCCTTTGGCCCATTACTTCCGTCTTCCACCCCTGTGCCTCCCTTTGGCCCATTACTTCCGTCTTCCACCCCTGTGCCTCCCTTTGGCCCATTACTGCCTTCCTATGGCCCATTACTTCCGACTTCCACCTCTGTGCCTCCCTTTGGCACATTACTTCCGTCTTCCGCCCCTGTGCCTCCCTTTGGCCCATTACTGCCTTCCTATGGCCCATTACTTCCGTCTTCCGCCCCTGTGCCTCCCTTTGGCCCATTACTTCCATCGTCCATCTGTGTGCCTTCCTTTGGCACATTACTTCCGTCTTCCACCTCTATGTCTCCCTTTGGCCCATTACTTCCGTCTTCCACCCCAGTGCCTCCCTTTGGCCCCTTACTTCCGTCTTCCACCCCAGTGCCTCCCTTTGGCCCATTACTTCCGTTTTCACCCCTGTGCCTCTCTTTGGCCCATTACTTCCGTCTTCTACCCCTGGCTCCTCGCCCTTTACTCCTCGTTGAAGTCTCCAGCCCCTCTGTTCAAACCAATGAAATAAAGTCAAACCCTTTTGTTTCATATGTCCCTAGTTCCCCCTACTTGCCATGTCCCCTCTTCCTCCACCTCCCTTCTCTCTCTGGGTATCTGCTCTTACATTCATCTGTGGGCCATTACTTACCTTTCCCTATCTCCCCTTCCCCTCGACACTCAGTTCCGTCAGGCCAGTGCCCCTGTGGGGCATCTCCCCCACTTTGTCCACAGGGTACAATGTTGAGGGGATATCCTTTCACCAGTGGATGCTAAGGTTTGTGAGCAGGGAGGGAGGGGGGGGGTGAATTCAAGGTTTCGCTGCCTCATGGGCAGTATATTGACCTGGACTGGGTAGGTTGTTGCAGGTGCCTGGCTGCTCTGGCAGGTGTAGGATTCCAGCTTGCCACATGCCTACCTGTGCCGTGCTAAGCATAGATGCGGAATGCTGCCTTCTGTAACTTTACATATTTTGGGACGCATCAATCTAGATCCCAGTCCATTAGACCTACCAGATCTACATACACCAACCGTCTCATCATACCACGCATCAATAGATCCAAGGCAGGAGGTATAGGCTTCCCCTACCTGGCACCAAAGCTTTGGAACACACTGCCCACTAACCTCAGAGCAGAAACATCCCTCCCCTCTTTCAGGAAACAACTCAAAACTGCTCTCTTCAACTAACATGCGCACCTGCACACCCTCTTGCTCTCTATTTACATGTACCTTAACCATAACCATTGCCCAATGTAACCAAGGGCACAACTGTATGTAACCAAGTATAAGAAACACTGTAACCAGCGCCACGATGCCTTCGGTCTGATGTGCGCTTAACAAATGTGAATAAATAAATAAATAAATAATAATAATCTCCCCCACGTCCATGGCTGCCTTCCCACTGGGCACCGACCCGCCACTGGAGGCCAAGATACCCTGTATCTGCTGCAGCCATCAATGGATATGTCTTACCTTATAAGGGAGTTCAGCCCTGTTTGGAAATGTTACATTTTCCTGGCATACATCTCCAATACCTAATGCTTAATTATTATTATTATTATTATTATTATTATTATTATTATTATTATTATTATTATTATTATTATTATTATTATTATTATTATTATTATTATTTTATTTATTGAGGGCGGACCTAACTTTGAAAAGCAACAGAGTGCTTTACAGAAATATACACTAGTACAGATACCCAACGGAGCGCTTTACAGAGGTAACATTCTTCTGTGGGAGCTGTTCTTCGAGTCAGTTCTTCATTTAAATATTAAAGTCAGTAATTGCTCTGATGTCTTTCGTTCAGAAATGCTTGAATTGGCTCAAAGTGGGTGTGATTGTAATTGTAATTGTAATTGTTTATTTGTAAAGTGCTTATACACAAATGAAGTACTTCAAAGCGCTTCAAAGTGGAAAGGGAATACAGTCGTCAGTCTTAGGCCTTGAGGATTCCTAATGATCTAGCAACAATAGCTAGCATACTAGGCCAGAAGCATATCTACTAGTAAGTGCTTGACAAAAAAGGGGGAAAGCGGGGGAGCGGAGGTTGGGGGAGGGATGCAGATCAAAAAACTACAGTACTGGTCTGGCAACATTTCAGACTGCTTGGTAGTTGGTCACCCAATGTGCCTATGCATGAGAATAGCATGACCAGGCTAGGGAGGGGAAACAGAGGGAGGACAGCACAGACATACTTGCAAGGCCTAGACCATTCAAGGCCAAGGTCGTGCAAGTGCGTAGAACAGGAAGTGTGAGGGTGTGGGAGTTAGACAAGTGTGCCCAGTCCAGCAGGGGCCTGGGTTAAGTGTAGAGTGGCTGCCCCTCTCATGGAGCATAATGCAGTAGTGCTAGGCAGAGTGCAGATGCCCGGAGGCAAGTGCAGGATTGGCGGGGGGGGCTGGGACCTGTGGGGCTCTGGAGGTGCACCAGGCGACCAGTCAGCTAGCTGTGCAGTTTAGGAAAGAGAAAGAAGCCGGGAAAGAAGAAAAGAGAGAGGAGGTTAGCAGGGGACAGTGAGAGATTAAAAGGAAGAGAATAGGTAGGTATTGAGGAGTTTCTGTAATTTAAGGAGTTCCGGCTCAAGGCGGGGAGAGGTAGGTAGGCTGTTCCAGAGAAATGCACCTGCAGAAGAAAAGGATCTACCCCCAAATCTCTGTTTGGAGAAACGTCTGACCCGCAGAGAGTTGGAGGAGGCTGAGCGGTGGGTTCTGGAAGGAGAATATGTTGGAAGAAAGCGTTGTAGATAGTAATGGCCCCAGCCCCAGAAAGCCTTGTGGACTATGCAGAGGGACTTGAACATGATCCTTGCAGCCACTGGGAGCCAGTGGATGGATTTCAGCGCCGGAGAGATGCTGTCCCTGGGCTTGAGGTCAAGAATAAGACTTGCGGTTCTGTTCTGGATAAGTTGAAGAGGGTGGAGAGTAGAGGTAGGAAGATTGAGAAAGGGACTGTTGCAGTACTCCAGTCTGGAGACAACCAGGACTCTGGAGACAGTGAGCCTCTGGGGGAAGGTGAGAAAAGGTAGAATACCTCTGAGGAGGTGCAGCTGGTAGTGAGTCTTTTTGGACATGTCAGCGATGTGAGAAGAGAATGAGAGAGTAGAGTCGAAGATGAAACCCAGACCCTCGCGGCCATTAAGGCAGAGATAATTTGCAGCACACCGGGACTGAATTGCAGACAGTCAGGAATGAGCGAGGAGGAGAAAGAGGCCGGAGGTAGCCTGAAAGAGAGCTGTGTGTGATCTGCATAACACTCAAAGTTGGAAGTGAAGGCAGAGATCATGTGCGACAAAGGGGCCATATAGACATTGAAAACCAGGGGGATAGATTTGATCCCTGGGGGACACAAGTAGAGAGAGTGATGGCAGAGATAAAAGAACCTAGTTCCACCTGGAGAAGGACGGTCAGAGAGGAAGGACACAATACACGCCAGGGCCTGATCTGTGATGCCCAGGGTATCACAGAGACGGGTGATCAGGATGCTGTGGTTTACTGTACCACAAGCAGAGGAGAGGTCAGGGAGAATGAGGGCAGAGGGAGAGTTAGGGTCAAGGTTTGAGAGAAGGTCTTCACGGGTGTTCAGAAGAGCATTTTCCATGCCTCTGGATGCCCTAAACCAGACTGATGGTCATGGAGACAACCAACAGATTCAGTGTGAAGGGTAAGCTGAGAGATAGCCAACGTCTCCAAGAGTTTGGCTAGGAAAGGAGTGATGGAGATTGGGCGATCGTTAGCTGGAATAGAAGGGTCGGCAGATGGTTTTTTGAGCAGAGGGTGCACGAGAGAATGCTTGAGGGAAGTGGGGAAAACTCCAATGGTGAAGGAGAGGTTGCAGAGGTCTTCCAAGGCAGGAGCTAGAGACTCAATGTTGTCCTTGATGGTTTTTCGAGGGGCAAGGGTCCACATGTTTGGAAGAGGCTTTCATAGACCAAACTTGTCTAGAAACCTCCTCAGGTGTGACAGGTAGAGGCATGAGAGAAGAGCCATGGTGGGAGCAACTGAGGGGGGGCCAGGAGAGGATGGTGCATGAGTGGGTGTGGAGGAGAGTGAGGACAAGATGTCCTGTGTTTTGTATGTGAAGTGTGCAGCAAAGGCCCAGCAAAGGGCCTGAGTGGTTTAAATAAAGGATGAGGTTGCAGTAGGGTTGGCCGGCTCCTTACAGAGTTTGAAAGGTTCAGCCTGTGTACAATCAGGGGAGCCTGAAGAGGGGATTGTACTCATCTAATGCCCACCTGAACCCAGAAAAAGCCTGAACTGACAGCTGAGGTACAGCAGGAAAGGTGGGCTTATAATCCACTCCCAAATACTCGAAAACTGAATATTACTTTGGTAACTGACTGTGTTTCCCAAATGGAATTTTATAATCCTGCAACGTATACACAAGTACAAATATTAAATAAATAAGTACATAAATATCCTTAGAATAGAAACCTTGTGGGTGCAGAGCAGTTGCCACTTTATCGGCAGCCCTTGTTAGCCTGTTAAATGTTTAAAGCCCTCACCATGTGATTCTTGTAAGTGAAGTTACTTGCTACTGCTGGGTGTCGATTTCTTTTGCCCCCTTATGCGCATTTATTTATTTATTTGCGTGTGCAGGCTTATTGTACTATGCCCGATATCACCTTGCATCCGCTTAATTGTGGATGGGATCGAGATGGTTGCGTGTTCCCCCATTCGAATGCTCCCCAGGGATCTCTGATTGGTTGGCGGGTTATTTTATTTGGGTTGTGGAAGAGAGGGAGCAGTGGGTGTTTGCTGACTGGCGTGGTCGGGTTGGGGTGCTGCTAGGTTTGTTAAAAAAACAGGGCTAAGCTAAAGTCGGGACTGTCGGGACTCGGGGTAGCTAGCCTTTTGGTTTTAAGCCCTGAGCTTCTTTCCAGGGCTACAACCAAAACACACAGGGATATAGCCCCACAACCCCCCGTAAGAGGCGCCTCTGCATGCCACCGCTGGAGGTGGGGTTAGCCCAGTCTGGTTTGCTATGGAGAAAAACTATAATTCAGTTTCTCTTCTTGCAAAAACTAGTGCCAGCTCGACCTGGCACTGGCACGGTTAGTAGCTCAAGCAGAAGGAGGCTACGCCAGACACCTCCTAACCTCACCAGCCAGTGACTTGAGGATCCCACCAGCCGAGGTCAGCAACATCCTACACACTCTCCAGACACTCAATGGCCAGGTTCTGTGTAGAAAAGAAGCTGAGCGGAAGTGAGCTCCACTCGTTGGCTGAGGCTGGTCCTACATCTGGGCCGCCTCTGAAAGATGTACTGTAGAACTAGCTTGCTGCAAGGGCTGTATGCCTTCTAGGAGACTTACAGGGGTGATGGCCACAGTATTGTGGGAGGCTGGACCTCCCCAGCCCTCAGACAGTGTTCTTCTGGGAGCTTGCAATATAGCCCATCCTTGTCTACTACTCTCTACTAGTCTGCAGTCCACTTATCTTGTTAAGAAAGAGCTTCGTAGTGATTTGGAACATGTAGTTGTCAGCAGGATTATTTTCTGATGAACTGCTACGAAGCAGAAGGAGGACACCTTTTAAAGCGTGTTCTGGTGTAGGTTTCATCGTGACCAGGACATTTTGTTGGATGGTGAAGTAAGTATCACTCTGTTTATTCTGGCAGTTTATAGCCCTTGTCCCACACCTGGCTCATTCGGTCCACTTCTGCACCTGATGGTTGTACCTGGGCACTAGACGTCACATGCATACATCTGTTTCATGTCGCTTTGCCCAAGTGTCATTCCGTAATACCCTCCCACCCACACCCCGGCATGTTGTTTCTGCTGCACCCCTTTTCCTTGTCCTACTTCTATTCTATGTACCTATCCAGGGATAGGAAGAAGCCATCGCTGGATTTTCCATCAGAATTCTTCAAATTCTTTTACATTGCATTTTGCTGCAAATGTATGTCGCCGGTGGGATAGGTCAATAATAAATGTTGGGGGTTTTTTGGGAGGGTTGTGTGGGGTCCCTCCCCCGCATGCACCTTCAGTAAAATGTCCTATAAACTAATTCCATGAATTCTCGCACGATTGCAACACTGTGCCCCTTTCCCTTGTGCACCGCTTCTCCTGTGACTTTCTCTTCTGTGCCTCCCACTGGTGTCCTCATTTTCCTAGTCTCCTTCCTCTGCTCTTTCCTTTATTCCTTCTGCAGAGCTCCTTTTAGCCATGCTCCTCAACTCCTAATTGTTCGCTATACAAAGCACAACCTAATGGCTTTGTGAATGCTTTTTCAAGGTGATAACCTCTGCTACAATCCACTGCACTGCACAACTAGATTATAATGTATTTTTTTCTAGTGCTCTTAAAAGCAAGACCTGAGCCACCCGGGCGCTGGGTCAGAGATGTTATTGTTAACTGTGTAGTTAAATTGAACTCTCAAGTATTAACACACTTAAGCCAACACGTGTTTCAACCCAACATGGGGCTTTTTCAAAGCGTGTGTTGTGAGCGTGAAAAATATAAGGTCATGGTGAGCTCTGATGTAGGGCTCGTGTTGAATAACATAAAAGGCCAGCAGGGCCTCTGCATAAAGATTGGTGGTCACCACCTTATATTCTCACACTCACAACACACGCCTTGAAAAAGTCCCATGTTTTGTCAAAATATGTGTCGGCTTAAGTGTGTTAATAAAGCACCCTAAACACGGACTGACACGATTTCTAATTTTTGCTTGAGAGTTCAATTTAACTACACATTTAAAGATATCATCTCTGATGCAGCGCACAGGTGATTCAGTTCTTACTCAAAACCCACTCTAAACCTTGCAAAGACGTAAGAGCACTGTCTTGTAAGAACCCCTCACCAACAGCTTGATATACCAACTTATTTCCATGAATAGAGCAGTGATCTGCACATTCTAGTGCTCCCCCTTTCATATGATCTTAAAAGCATGTAGTCTGTGTAGGAGTTTTTATTCATTTTGTATTGGACATACACGTTTCTCATAATATTTATTCCCTGAATATATGAACATCACCAGTTATAGGTACCCTATGCCTGCATGCATAGGAGTCACTATGCTGAGGTCTGCCACCTTTGGCTCTCCAGATCTTTTGAACTACGACTCCCATGATCCTGCACCATTGACTATGCTAACTACCGCTCATGGATATTGTGGCAGGGAGGAACTAGCCAGGCATTTGTGGAGTTCTTTCTTCACATAATACTGAAATCCAAATAATACTTTTCTTTTTTTTATTAAATGTTTGGTTTATTTCAAACCTTTCATATCAAAATTAACCTCAAACATTACATTTCCTCATACATCAATTTAAAAAGAGAGAAAGGAAAAGCAAGAACCAAGAGAGGACGTGGAAGCAGTAGGATATACATCATCCTCTCAGTAATCCCCTTAAAAATTAAAGACACGAGAATACAGTCAATTCCCCGCGTCTCATTGGCCCTTTTCCAATCCCAGTAGAACCTCCATAAACTTCATATCAGCTAACACCATCTAGTTACTTTCTCCCAGGATAAACATATCCCACCACTACTGACATGATAGAGTTTTACAGCGTTTAGTTGTTTCGCTCATAGATTGCCTTCTTACTGGCTCCAAGGCTTGACATTCAGACAATAGGTGTTGAGAGGTTTCAACTATTTCTTGATTTCTGCAAAATCTACAGAAGGATTTGTTGATTGGAATCTGTCGCCTATTGCCTAGTACTTCCTTACTAGGGAGGATATTTAATCATAGTCTCATAAATAAGTCCCTGTCGTGTTTTGTGCGGAAAAGTTGTTAGATATTTGGGGAGGTGGTACAATGGTCTTCCTTCATGCTTAAGGTTCAACAGTAACCTATAGGAGCTTATATGTGAAAGAGGAGTGATCCCATCCATTCTCTCCACCTGCAATTTCACTTTGTCTGGATTCGTTTTAAAGACCGCCTCTATTAGATCCAGCTGCCCAAGTCGGTCTCTTCAGGAGGATGTCCAGGAATCCACAATTAGATCATTCCCATTGTAATCCCCTTTTTCAAGAATTGCGAATGGAAAAGTCTTCCCATCAATCATGCTTTTCGAAAACAGGCTCAACGAGCACCATCAAATCATTGTGCTAAGGGATTGGCGGCCCAATTCAAATCGGATTAGGGAGATGGGTAGAGATTGTGGTAAACCCAACATCTTCCTCCAGAAAAGTCCCTCTAAGTTATCCCAAGTCACCTCCGGAAGATTTCGGGCAGATTCAACACAATATATTAGTATGGGAGCTACTTTAAGTCTATAGAAGGAGAAATGTGCTGTTTATTTTTCTTGTTTGGGCGGCATGTCTAAGGCATTTCAGTCTAAGACCATCCACCCATGGTTTTTCAATTAAACTACAACTGAAGGGGCCACCCAAATAGAACATACCTACAATTTCAATGTTCACTGAATTCACTATCCAGGTGAACCTGGACTTCTTTCTTATTCCTGGTTTCCGAAGGACCATTATTTTGTTTTTGTTTGTAATCACCCTCAGATCGTTCGCTTTTAGGTATCGCTCCAGTTGATTTAGTCGTCATTGGAGCCCTATTGGGGTGTAGCCAATCAGAACCAAATCATGCGTGTATAAAACCCACGGGATAGGATGTTGATATATTGTTTGGGGGAAGGCGTTAACCTTTTCCTGACTTTGCTCCATGTCTGATAGATACAGATTAAATAACTCTGGGGCCAGAGGACAGCCCTGTTTCAGGCCTCTAGAGGTACGAATTGGTTTTGTTAGGCTCCCTATACAGGACATCCTGATTTGAATTGATGTTGATGAGTACCAGTTCTTTATTGCCTCTAGCAGGTCTTGAGGACACTGCCAGGTAGATAGTTTCTCCCAGAACCTATCTCTATTAATGCAGTCGAAGGACTGCTCCAGATCAATGAAGGCTAAGTAAACCTTCTGCTTTGACCTACAGCCCTTCAACTTCAGGATGTTAAGCAGAAATAGGTTTAGGCTAGTGCCGACCCCAGGGACAAACCCTGTCTGCCTTTTATAATGGGGCCAGATCCTATCGCTCACTTCTTCAGGTCTCCTAGCAAAATAGACGTGAAGATCTTTCCAAGCGTGTCCAATAAGGCAATGGGCCTATAATCTTTTGGGTTGTCTCTGTCCTCCTTCTTCTAGATTGGGACAATTATTGCCGCCTTCCATGAGGCAGGAATCTTTCTAGCTATTAAAATTTGGTTGGAAAAAAACAACGTAAATCCGCCCAGTCCTTAAGGTTCCATTGCAGCATTTCGTTATGCAGACCATCAGGGCCTGCTTCTCGTGAAGGGTTACTTTTATTTATCTTTACATCAATATCCTCCCGTGTGAATTCAATGGACCAAGGCATGGTGGTAGATACCGTGCTGACTACACTAGATTCTGTACGAGACAGTAATAGCCTGGACAAAAACTCAATCCTGACCCTTTCAGGGATGGCGGGCATCATAGATGCCAAACGGTATGTGGTATTACTATTGAGCTGGCCCAAAGATCTGATTAGCGATAATGTTCATGATGACTTCAGCATCCGCTTGAAAGCATTGTGCCTTTGTAGCCAGCAGCCAATTTCTGTATTGCTCTTTGGGCTTCTTTTTTACAGCGACTTTGTCATCCATTTCAAGACCATCTACATTTTGCAAATCAGCTCAAAGATATTTTTGTTATCTTTTTCACATCTTCATTAGGGTAGTGGAGCCTCTTAAATGTGGAATTGCCTCCAATCCTTAAAGTGACTTGTAAACTCAAGCGGATGCAAGAATAATCAATGGCCAAGGTTTATTTGAACGGCTTTCGCCGCTCTATCTTTCATATCTCGTTCCTGCTCTTTAAAACAAAGACATAGAAGGCTATGATCACTATTGGCCATTGGCGCAACATTCAGGGAGTGCAAATATTTGGAAAGGCCAGCTGATACGAAATAATAATCCAAGTGGGCTCTCTGGGGCCTTACTGCCTATGTGGCTATACCCGGAATGTCATCTCTAAGAGAGCCATTTACCATACCAGCATCTCGCTCCTTCAGCTCGGAAATCCACAGGGCCTCTTTTCTCTGAAAGCAGCCCCACGGCAGTTTGACCCCTGATTTATCCAAGCATCTTACATTAAGATCTCCAACATCTGCCGGGTTCCAACATACATTAAATGCCACTAACAGCAACGGAGCATGTCCCAGGCATATATCCCAATCTAGAAAGACAGCCAGCACATAAAGTCTTGGATTTCGTGTTTCCATAATTTTGAGGCTTTGTCCCAATTTTACTGAAGTCCGTAGACCAGCAGACGGTCTTCCTACTTTTCTTGGTAGGGCTGGATTGAAACATACTTCGAAACCTTCACAGATCGTCTGGGAGAATAGCCACGTTTCCTGAAGAAATATAATGTCATAGTTTAAAGTAGCTGAGTCTCATTTTTCAAACAAGTGATCAGAACCTCTGGTGTTCCAAGAGGCTATGCTTAAGGAGTAAGTGGGTGGGGATTCAGGGAGTTAAAGGTTCTGTTTCTGGACTAGTGCGCCAGTCATCCATGCCCAATCAGTTGGCGGACTTAGGGCTCCATTTCTCACTTCTCTCATCCTTACTCTCTTTTCAGGTATGTTTTTACGATCGAATGAGACTTGTATGGATGTAGACGTTGTCTGTTCCCTGTTTGGCCAGGAGAGTCCAGATCTCTACTGGCTTGTAGAGATAGAATTTTTCGACCTTGTGCTGTGCCAAGCAGTAAGACCTTTGTGGTAGGAGAGATCCATCTGCGGGCCATTAGATCAATATTTCTGGCTTCCCAAAAATGTTTGTATTTTGCAGATCCCCGTAAGTGATTTCAAAGCCCAGATGTAGAAAATCAGGGGATGTTTCATTGAGAGATTCATACAGCTTTGAGAAAGGATTTTTGGTAAAGTTCAAGGCTGCCATCATTAAGTTTGGCAGGTGAACATGATTGGACCCACCCGAGGACGCAGGTGGCAGTAGAAGATCCTCTCTTAGCTGCTATCTCCAGAGTCCGAGGAGGACGTAAAAGAGAAATTTGAGTCCTCATTCGGGGTACAAGAGCGAGGGAGGAGAGCACTGGGTGTTGTAGGCACCAGTTCTTGCATGGTTGCTATAGATGGG
This sequence comes from Ambystoma mexicanum, assembly GCF_040938575.1. Taxonomy (NCBI): domain Eukaryota; kingdom Metazoa; phylum Chordata; class Amphibia; order Caudata; family Ambystomatidae; genus Ambystoma; species Ambystoma mexicanum. Next base: position 1,616,778,097 of record NC_090937.1, read on the forward strand.
CTAAAATTGTCATTTAGACAAGATGGGGTCATTGATGTAGAAGTAACCAGGATCTGCGTTGATGCTGTCTGAGCTTCAGAGATCTCCCCCTCCACTTTACCATGTGACAGGTCTTTCGCTGGTATGTTCTTCTGTGTCAGGAGGTTCATTCCCATTCCTGGTGGATCTGGGGCATCCCAGGATTTTGGTGTAGAGCAGCAAGAGCTTTCTAGGTCACTCAGCCTACGTTGTGTTTGTCTGGTGAAGCTCTGGTCGGCGATATCCGCTGCTAATCTGGCTGCCAGAGCTGCGTGTTGACGCACCAAGGTCTCCACCAGGGGGAACCAGAAGCCCTGGGGCATTGGTTTTACTGATGTTTCTGGGGGTCTCAGTACCTCATACTCGGGCGAATCAAGACGATTGAAGACCACCTCCAGGTATTTGACGTCTTCTTCGTATTCTCAGTCCTGGTTGCCCTTCTCTGCCTCTTGGAGGTCCAAAGGCATGGGAATGTGCCTGGGAAAAGAGGGCAGCTAAAGGGGCGGGAGGCCCAAACTCTCAGCAGCAGGAGGGAAAGGAGAAGCGTGCCCCATGTGAGGGGGGAGGATGGGAGCAAGCAAAGGGTTCATTGAAGGGTCCTTCACCCTCTTACTCATACAATCAACTCCGCCGTCATGCAGGATTAAAGGCTCCGTCTCCCCTTCTTCAAACCTGGAATTAAGGGTTGGGGCAGCGAATCAGGTCGAGGAGTTCTTTCCTGGTCGCTACTCAAACTATTTGTGCCCGTGTCACAGTGTTTCATAAAGGATTCTTTGGAGGTCAAGATTGTGGAGTAGCGATGATATCATCTCGCAACTTTCCCTTTTGCCTGGTGAATGGGCCATTCAAGAGCATACTTGTAAGTCTCCTGCGGTCTAGAATTTCAGGATAAGCTGGCTCCACAACCCAATGTTAATGTTGATGCTGTTGGTGCAGGGTATTATAGGCTCAGCAAGACTACCTTTGAACAGAAGACCTTGGTTCCCCTCTCAGCCTTCCAGCCTGCATAGACTGCTGTGACTGCCACCTCATCTACCAAACTTCGCTGCCGCGCTCTACGCGATCTGCCAGTAGTTATAGCAAGACACGCCTCCAGCCTCCAGCAAAAGAACGTGAGAGCAGACTCTCTCGTGCTCTCCTGCTGCAGTGACTGCCCACCTCTGCTGCCAAACTCCGCTGCCACGCTCGTGCTATCTGCCAGTAGTTACAGCAAGACACGCCTCCAGCAAAAGAAAGTGAGAGCAGACTCTCCTGTGCTCTTCCGTGCTACATTGACTGCCACATCTGTGCTGCCAGGCTCTGCGCTATCTGCCAGTAGTTATAGCAACACACGCCTCCAGCAAAAGAACGTGAGAGCAGACTCTCTCGTGCTCTCCTGCTGCAGTGACTGCCACCTCTGCTGCCAAACTCCGCTGCCACGCTTGTGCTATCTGCCAGTAGTTGCAGCAAGACACGCCTCCAGCAAAAGAAAGTGAGAGCAGACTCTCCTGTGCTCTCCCGTGCTACATTGACTGCCACATCTGTGCTGCCGGGCTCGGCGCTATTTGCCAGTAGTTATAGCAACACACGCCTCCAGCAAAAGAACGTGAGAGCAGACTCTCTCGTGCTCTCGTGCTGCAGGGACTGCCAAACCCTGCTGCTGACATGCTTGTGAGTACACCATCAGAGACTATGCGCTATAGATTCCATGAGCAAGGAGCACAGCTTGTCTAGACCACTGGCAAAAGGGGCCAAGGAAAATAAAAGAATGTTAATGTTTAAAAAATGGGACGGTTCTCACACAGTAGAGGATCAAAGGTTTATGTAAAGATTAACAACACATTTTTTGTTTGGACTTTTAGTTGTCACTTATGACACCTATCAGCCGAAGCTATTGCATTGAAGTACAGATAGGTAGGAATGACATATGAGGAGGCACACAGAGTCTGTAGGTGGTGTTTGGTTATGTGCCCACCGATTGCCTGCCCGTGGCCATGGTAATCCCTGTGGAAAATACCACCCATTGCTGCCTCTGCCCACTCCAAAATACCTCCTCATGGGAAACTCTTTGAGCTCCCTTTATCCAAGCCATACCATCAGGCTTTCAATTCAAAGTGCCTGCCAGTGTTTGTTGAAAACAGTCTTAATTACTAAATTGGATTTGTAAACACTGGTATAATAAAAAATATCTTGCAAGGCCTGCCTTGAGCCACACGATTTATAAACACGTCGTTTCCTTCACTGGAGTCCTGTTTAAAACAAGCTTTGTCAAAGCAAACGTTTTTGGTTTGTGCATAGGTTTTAGGCTTCTGCCAGGTACTGCTATTAGATGCCCAGGTACATTCACCATTTTGTATCTGCTACCAACAATGGGTAGTTAACACCACTCGGTTGTGCCTGACAAGTTCCTTTCACATGCCTACCCAAAAGCCCAAACTGTTGGCATTGCCAATGTTAGTTTTAAAATACTGCTAACTGCTGTACATGCAGCGAGGAGACCACCCTTTAAATATACTCTTTCTGTATCCTTATTGTAACAGTACATAAGAAAAACACCCCAGTGACTGGTCTTCAACATGTCGGCATGCAATTGGGCAAGCATCGCTTGGGTTTTTGTGCCTACCTCCATTTGGTCCGGCGGTTCTGGAACCAGGTCTTGACCTGGGCGTCGGTCATCTTTAGGGCTTTGGCAAGCGTTGCTCGCTCTGCAGAGGCCAGGTACTTTTGCCGGTGGAACCGCTTCTCCAACTCGCAGATCTGCACTCGACTGAACGACGTACGCGGCTTTTTCCTCTTCGGTGGTGTCCGGTTCTGGTAGGGGTGGCCGATCCGGCGCGTCACGGAAAACGGGGACAAGGCAGCTGAAAAGGTAAAACAGGCAAAAGCATTTATTAGATATTTCTTTCTGTGGTGCTGCATGGCCAGTGCTTTAAGTGGGATGAGAAATCAAGGAAGGACTATAACGAATAATGCTGCCTGTCCTGAAAAGCGGCTGGTTTGTACTAAGAATAGCAAATAGCTAAGGAGCCTTGGAAAGAGGAGCGGCACAACAGTCGTGGCCACGTTTCTGACCTATTACAACGTATACCGGGCATGAATGCCAGTCAAATCACTATACAAATTCAGTAGTCAAAATAAATAAATAAATATGCAAATAAAAAGAAAAAAAATAAATCAGGTGTATGTATATTCAAGTTGCTGCATGATAGTTCAAGAGGGTAATATGCCTGCTGCACATATAAGTTTGTATCTTTAAGGTCAGAAATTCCCATTCCAGTTAGAATTCCCAGTCCTGGACTGGCCTATAGGGAACTCTGGAGATTTCCCAGTAGGCCTCTGCACACTGGACCTCTTTTGGGTGGTATTTCCAAATGCTTTCATAGGAAAAGGGTTGAGTTTGCTGAAAATGCGTGATATAATTGTAATTGGTTATTTATAACACGCTTAATACCCAGAGGTTTCTAAACGCGGACCTGGGGATCCAACCTGTGTTGCTCCACGTTGTCTTGTTTCTAAGGCTAGCTCATTGCCCCCGAGCTATCCTCCCGAGACAATATGTGGGTCCACTGTGAAAGTTATTTCCAGGGCCTCTTTTGGTTCCCAGTCCACCCCTGCCCCCTGTCTCCTGCTGCCCGACTCTTTATGTTGCTAACAAACAGGAAGGTGTTGTCTGATCTACTGAATTTGCGTTGCATGCTGGGCACACAGAAAATAGCTATTTATTGAGATTCCATTTACTTTTTGTATGGCTCCATCTTAGATTGGCCTTCTTTACATCCTGTGTAGTAAGATGGCCAGCCGCCAGAGAGCATCGTCCATTTTAGAAATCTCCTTGTTTTTCAATAACAATAGCACCTCATACATTTTGCTGGGTGGCTAATGGTGATAAACACCTCAGGGGCAGGCCGTTATCCCCTTGTACAACCCAGCCTATGCAATTAAAACAAAAAACAAAAACAAAAATGTATTACCTCGCACAAAAGCGGAAATACCACCGTTAGTCTACTCAGGGAATTCATGAAAGCACCCCCTGTAGTTCTTTAGTAAAAACATACTCCCCACAACTGGTGCGCTTCATTCTGTCCTTGCATCTGGAAGTACTTCCGGTTCATGAAAATGTAGTTTTCGTTGCGCCCCTGCATGCGACAGGTGTATGCTTTCTGTCCACCCCGCTGCTATGCCTGAAAAATGGACACATCTTTACGCTAGCAGGGCATTTTCATGCTGACGTAAATGCATTTTGGGACCCATGCACTCTGTGTCCTTTAGCAACTTCTAAAAGCGCGCACATGCAACTGGCTGGAGTCATTTTTAAATGTCTCCGTCAAGCACTAATTGCAAGAGGCGCTTGCCCTTTTTGCACTACAAAGTGCCAAAAAAAAAAGTGTCGCTGTTTTTGCCAGGTTTAACGCTTTTGTTCGCACTTCCTTTTGCAAATGACCGACATTTCATGGAGGGGACCAATGTGTACGAAAGTGTAAACGTATATAGTCCCCACAATGCAAGTACCATTTTAAAATAATATAAAAATGAGCCGTGGAGTCTCTTGACGTGTTATAACGTAACTTTCCAGAAACAGAAAGCGTTCATGCTACACCAAGTATAATGCAATGGCGTCCTCTTGTGGTCATTTATTTGAAAAACACTGTTATTGTTTCCATTATTTCTCATAGTAAATCGTACAATCAAAATATAGTCGGGAGAGAAGGAGGCAGCTTGTGATGGCCGGAATTGGCCTGCCTTCATACTAGAAATTAATGAAGTTAATGGAATCCCTTTTCGTTAAAGGGAGCATTTATTATCACGTCCGTGCAATGGAATGAATTCCTAAATTCGCTCGCAGAAGAGGGGAGAGGTGCGGCTAACCGGAAAATCTGCCACAGAAAGAGCCTTTCCTTCCAAAGGTGCAAGTGTGGAGAGCATGTTTCCAAACTAGGAGCCCAGCCCGTTTCACTCGTGTATGCGCATAGACATTAATTGCATGTCGGATTTAAAGTCGGATTTATTTAACTGCAATTCATCTTTTCAGTTTTTATGTAGGATGGACCAGGGGCCTAAGTGTGTCAAGTAGCGAAAGGCATGACAGCCACAAACCATTTTATGATATAGTACTGACTTCAATGTAACCTATTTCCAAATGGCAGGTACAATATAGCTTTATAGACTGAGGGAGAGGTCGTTATCGTGGGATAATAACCAGCGAATACGTTGGTGATCCCAAGTGATAATGACCCCTCCCCCTCCCTGACCTATAAAGCTATTGGTGCATGGTGATACCAGCAATACACGTTTTGGAATGTTTGTGGTGAAGTTAAAAATGGTTCTGAAAGAGTGAATAAAATAGACAAAATATGTTTTTGTAGTTAAGCATTTTAATTCGACAGGTTTAACATGAGCTGGCATTAGATGTCATGGACAAGTAAATGGGTTCTCTATAAGAAAGTGAAAGCATTTTCCAATGTTCTATCTTTCTCTTTTGTGCGTTAAAACGTATGCTGCAGCAAAAACCTAGTCCTCCCAGAGAGGAATTGTCTTGTTGAAACAAAATCTTGCGTGGCAATTGTATTGTTGTTTCCATGGCTGCTTCCAAAGACACAATGTTCAGAACGCAGTCAATACCAGTAGTTAGTGACTGCACTGTAGGCATTCTGATTGGCTGAGTGCAGGTCAATAACGGTTTCCATGTGCTAGTAGGACATAATGCAGGAACATTTCCCATAGGATCGATGATGCCCCTGAGGAGGAGTCAGTAGATTTCTCATACAGAAAAAGCAGAATTACTCATTTGGAATGGAGTGGGGCATGGGCTTTACAATGTCACGCATGCAAAAGGAGGTGCACAGTGCTGAAAGGGCTCATTTGCAGGTTCCTATCGGGGAAGAGTGGTGTATTGACATTTAGGACAAAGAGTGATGTTTGGTCTCTGAGGCCAGTAGAAGACACGACCAATAAGGAGGATGAGCATGAAGAGTGAAGGGGCGTGTGAGTAGGGGAAACAAAATGTAGGTGACCGCGGCATGGCCCTGATGTGTGAGTGGATAGGGTGAAAGGCTGAAGTGATTGATGCCAGCATCAGGTGGCATAAGAGAGGGACCCAGAGCTCTAATTCGGCCTGGGCTAGACTGGGCGGACCCCTGTCAGTCTTCAAAAAGTGCCCCTAGGCCCGGGGTTCTGCTGGATTCCCCCCCCCAACTAGCCCTAAAAGCGCCAAAATCTTAGGCAGCACTTCAGCTCAACAGAAGCACATGGTTAAAGGGATGCCTGTAAGGTCAGAGTTTCTGATTGCTTCTGATTAGACATAAATGAAAGTCACGACTTTGCAGGCAGCCCTTTAACCACATAGTTCTATTGAATTAAAGTGCTGTCTGAGGGGTTTGATACCTCTCACAAAGAAATATAAGGAAGTGGTGCTCACTGCTTTCAAGTCTTTAGGTGCACAGCTCCTTTTGTTTCTTAAACACTGACTCTGCTCATTGCTGGCAGCAACATACAGGGGTCGGAGCCAGTAAATAAGAAACAAAGGAGAGGGCACACCAATGCACTCTACCCCTTGTGCTAGGCGCCCACTATCTACCCTCTCTCTCTCTCTCTCTCTCTCTCTCTCTCTCTCTCTCTCTCTCTCTCTCTCTCTCTCTCTCTCTCTCTCTCTCTGTCTCTCTCTCTCTCTATACTCTGCGCTTAGGCTCCACCTCCTTATTAGAGCCCCCCTCAGGCCCTTAGCACACTTTAAGCACTGGAGGTGCCTCAACTGCAAGGCAGAATTGGGAAGGAAGAGACTAATGTAGAGGGTGGTGGATAGGTAGTCTCCCACGACAGGAGATGATAAAGAAACCATGTTGGTAATCAGGGACTGCCAGAGTCAGTGGGATGCAAGAGGGGCCTCACCTTTGCAGGACTATTATGATCTTTCACAGCATGGGATGTTTCCAGAAAGATAAAGAAGGATGGAGTCCAGCACAGCACTGGGAGAAGAGAGTCCCAACATTGGTTGCAGGGAAACCGCTGAAAGACAGCTTTTGAGTCTGAGACTTTCTCAATGTAAAAATGTCTAGTCTAACCCCAGGAAGGCCCTGTGAGTCATGTAGGGGTTTCAAAGGTGTGGGGTTCCTCGAGCAGTGTCTGTATGGGCAATAGGGACCCTAGAAACGTGGGATTCCCCCAGTGGTGCCATGGCTGTGCTCTTGGACTCTTCTTTGCTTGGATAGTCTTAGAACCTATGCTGACAGTCTGTGTGTCTGCAAAGGGTTTGGGTGAGTTTCCATGTTTGTGCCAGACTTTCTAGGGGAAGCTGGTGGAGTGATATCATGATGTGATGGAATCGGCCAGGGGTAAGCCAGGCTGCAGCGTGGTAAGTGCATTTATTAGGAGATAGTCCTTTTTTTATTTAAAGTTTTAATTTCAGCTTGCTTTTTAATTCAAAGCTAAGCGATTTAGGACTGGAAACTTAGACCTGGGCGGAGACATCCCGGCTAAAGGAACTCATTTCAGTCCGACCCTTTGTCTGGCCCGCGCTTGACCAAACCACAGGGCCTGACCACGAGTCTCGTGTCTGATGCCCTTTATGATCCCTGCATCCCTCTGCCATCCTTGCTGGGATTTTAAGTGCGAGGCTTCAGCACTTGTGCTGAGAAAAGTACCTCTGACGGCGTCACTATAGGGGAAGTAGGAGAGTTACTGCAGAGTTCTTATGCCAGACTCTCTTTGGATCACTTGTGATGGACCCTAACACTCTGCTGAGGGCATACAATGAAATGCTCAGATCACTTACCTGTGATCTTAATTGCTCCTAGTCCTACTCTTCCAGGTCCCAGTACTTACATATGAAGTACCTTACCTCTCATCAGGAACCCTTTCCTCTTTCTATTATTTTCTCCACTTGGTCCTGTCTCTTCAAAGCATAAAAGCCCTCCTCCACCAGCCACTAACAGTTATTAATTATTACCAACTGCCATGGAAGTTCTATTCTTCAGGAATAAAAGTCATGAAGGTTGCTGGCAATTAATCCAAACATTACCTCCACGTCCCTCTTCCTCGTCCCAGTGTTTACCGATAAAGTAAACCCACTCGGATAACTAGTGGGCCTAGAGCAGAAACACAGACTAGGCCGAGCTATGCCTTACTACTATCACCAGATGTATTCATGCCGCACAAGACCTCAGCCCCATGTCCATGTCGTGTAGGCTACAACAGTGCAATAATCAACACCTGTGTGCCAAAGGCCCCAGCCCTCTGATGGTGCTGATTAAGACCTTAGTGTCTGATGAAGGTTTTCGGGTCAGCCCAGGATTTTGCCTAGCAAATGTCTTGAATGAAAACACTTCTGGCTTCTGACCCGGGTGCCAACATGACCTAGTGTATCGTTCCTGTACACCAAAGGTGGTGGGGAGGGGGCGAGCCCCCTGATATGCAGGCCAGGGAGATTGCGTCTCTCTGCCAACAACTAATGATGGGGACTGTTGCCTTCTTCCACGGCGGAGGTTGCCAAAGGTGACAAACAAATTGGGAGAAGAACGAATGGCCTTGCTCCTTTGGAAGTATGTTAGTGCAGCACAGCTGACGTGCAAGTCTTCCCGCAGCTCTTCCTCCGAGGATGAGGAGTCAGGGAAAAAACGAGGGCAGACTGATTTCCTGTGATTTGTGGAACTTTGAAACCACCTTTTTAAGAAACGAGAGATGACATCTGAGAAACAAGGCTTCTGGGGAGAACACTAATGACGGGCACTGATTCCCCCTTATCTTCTGACAGAGGTAAGAGCTACCGGGAAGATGGCTTCAGGCATCACAAATGTCATATGGAACTCCCCCAAAGGCTCAAAGAGAGGGTATTGCCATGATTTAAGGACCAGGGGAAGATCACAGGGGAGGGGCTGGGGCGGAGTGCTGACGTTGTGGTAGGCCTAGACAGTGGGAAGCTCTTCATTGCCCTGGTCGGCTGCCCACTGAACCCTGAGAGTGGAGATGGACAGACCCATGTTAAATCCCTCCTAGAGGAATTGGAGAATGATACTTGGGAAGGAAGGATAGCTCAGCTGCAACGCGTTTGTCTGGGAAACAAGAAAACGCAGCGCAACAAAGGTTCAAATCCTGCAATTAGAAACCACTCCTGGTATTAAGCGCATTATAAATGAACAATTACAATTACTTGCACCGGGGCCCATGGAAGAAGAAAAACCCTGGATTCGACACCATGATTCGAAACCTTTCCTGTGCCAGTCATATGCCCTCAATGTCGAGGACCTTTTGTCAATGGGGACAGATCAAACTACCTCCTCTTTAATACCCTCTGGCATCAGCCCCTCCCTTTCAATTTTTAAGTTCCCTCCCACCAGGCAATCTCTTCAGGTTCAACCACCCCTCGAGGGGACAACACCAGGTCTGGAACAGTGGGGAGGGGGAGCACGGGAGCGGATGGCATCTAGGTCCAGGAGAAGGAGGAACCAACTCCTGTGGGGCCAGAAGGGAACTACCAGAATAACCTCAACTGTGGAGTCTCTAACTTTGAGCAGGCCTCTCCGGATCAGTGGGAGTGCAGGGAAGGCACAGAGGGGCCCGGATGGCCAAGTCATGGACATCGTATCCACCCCCATGGTCCACAAGAGGGATCCATGAGCAAAAGATGGGGGTTTTGGCATTCAGGGGGAGGTAAAAAGGGATCAGAATATTTTCCAAAACACACTTCCTTCCTCAATTCCCAATCTGATGAGGCAAAAACCCTTCTGAGCTTTTCTGCCACTACGTCGTCGTTGCCTCTGATGTGGACAGCTGACAGTGCCAAGAGGTTTATTTCTGCCTAAAACCCCAAATGTATCACTCCTCACAGTGCCAGGAGGTTTATTTCTGCCCGAAACCCCAAATGTAGTGCTCCTCATGGGCTTCACCCTCAACTACGTCCATACAACATGGCTGATGGCATCAGTGGTAACAATGGCCAGAGGTAACTGCAGTAAGGGAAACCGCCTCAGGACATTGGGCACCCAAAGCCAACATTGAAGTCTTTTCCTAAGAGATGATCCCTCAGGGACTGCAGCATCGTAGTCCAGGGAGTCTTCCATACAGAACTTGAAGAGGTGGATTAGAAGGGGCTTAAATGTAGTCTGTCCCAGGGGACAAGAAAGACACAGGAGGCCATATACCCTAGCACTTTTAGCTAGTCTCTGGCAGAGGCCTGGAACCATGATAGCAATTGTCTTAAGGTGTCCTGTAATTTCAGACCTCTGTCGACTGGCAACAGCACTTGCCCTTGGCTCTCAAGAACCTTGCTTCTATGAAGTGTAGGTCTTGGGACGGTTGTAACTGAGATTGTGGCTAGTTGCCGAGAAATCCCATGTTCTCTAGCATGTTGAATGTCAACTGTACATTCCAAATCAGAAGGTCCTCTGAAGGTACTTTGAGGAGCCAAAAGTCCAAGTAAGAGAAACCTTGGATTCCCTGGAGATGGAGAGTTTCCACAAGGCGACCCATTACCTTGGTGAAAACCCTTGTAGCCAATTTCAGTCTGAATGGGAGTGCCTTGAACTGAAAATGCGCCCCGCCCACAGCAAACTGGAGGCATTGCTGATGCAGTCTCTAGATGCGGGATACGGAGGCAGGCACCCTTGTGGGATATTTTCAGCCCAGGGAAATGCGTGGAAAGTCCAGGTTAGGCCGCTAATGCGTAATACAATCTTGTTATGGAAAGGCATACAGGCAAAATGAAAAGCCAGCCTCAAACTTTAACTCAACCAAGATGCCGAGAGAATGCAGATTGTGTGTTTTCTGCAGGATTAATTAAGGAGAATGAAAACAATAAAACCGGGTTCCAGAAAGGAATTGAAAATGCACATGCTTGTCCATGGGATATAGATGATATTATTCTAGCAATCTCAAAGTTAAAATCTTCTAGGTGTGCAGGCCCAGATGGCCTGCCCCCATGTGTGATAAAAGATGATCCCTTATTCTGGGCCAATGTACTTTTGAAGGCATTTCAAAATATATTTAAATCAAAAAGCATTCCTCCTTCCTGGACCTGCTCTATTATTATTCCCTTGCATAAATCAGGTCCCATAAACAATCCACTTAACTTCAGGCCAATTGCGCTCATAGATGTGGCTGCAAAGATTTTCGCCTTATTACTTCTAAAAGATACTGAAAAATTTATCTTAGAAAGGAAGATACTTAATAAAGTACAGACTGGCTTCAGAAAACATATGGGGACCCAACTAAATGCCACTATTCTTGCACATCTGATTGCTAAATCCCATGAACCTGCTAACGGACCAATTTTCATTGCTTCCCTGGACTTATCATCTGCTTTTGACTCTGTAATTCGCAGCAGACTGTGGGCTAAAATGTTGCTGCTCGACTTCCCCCCTTGATTTAGTAGCACTTATTGCTCTTTTACACCATAATACCTCATTCCGGGTACGGATTGCAAGCAATGGCCTTCTGACCCCATCTATTCCCACAGCTACTGGTGTCAAGCAGGGCTACAACCTTGCAGCAGTCTTATTCAACTTATACTTGATGGATATAGAGGGTATCTGGGATTTCTCTAAATCTAATTCGGTCCGCATTGGCAAGCTTCAATTATCTTGGCTTGCCTATGCTGATGATGTGCTTCTATTCGATAGCACACATTCGGGGCTCCAGAGCAAACTAGATACCTTTTCCTCCTTTTGTAAAGAAAACAATCTCTCCATCAATGCTGCTAAATCAAATATTCTCATATTATGCTCCAAAAAAAAAATTCGTAAATTTAAGTGGCAAATCGATTCCAGATACCTTCAAATTGTTAATCAAGCGACTTATCTTGGTTACAACTTGGCAAATAATGCTTCCGCCAGCTTTTGGAAAAGAGCAATTGTTGAAAAAATCTTGCCGTTGCAAGATCAAATGCGCATAATCTATCGTAAATATTGTAAATTTACTTTGGCCCCCCTGTTTGAGTTCTATTCCAAAAAGGTAGAGGCCATTTTACTATATGGTCTGGATATATGCTTGGTGGATTTGTCGGTCTTCTTAAACAAAATACAAGCAAAACTGTGGAAAGTGACTCTTCATCTCCCTACTTCTTTGCCAAATGCACTTGTACGCCATGAATTAGGCCTAAATTCTTTGGCATCTCGACATCAGTGGCGTCTCTTGAAACTCTATCTCAAAATGAACTCCCCTCTAGAAAACTCACTTTATGAAGATTTCCACATCATGTTGAGAGAATCGCAGCCTAGATCGATTACACACTTTCGACAGCGAATATTTAACATTCTAGCTGGGATTAATCTTCCTGCCGAAGATTTAGAGATCAAATTAAATATTGCCCATAAACGGCTTTTCAATAACGATTGGGCAGCAACTTGTTTACAAATATCTCAATATGTATCATATATGGAATATGCATCCTATAGACACGCACAAGTTCCACGTCTACCCTATTTTATGCTGTGTCCTAGTGCTGAGACCCGGGAAATCTACATGCGATTTCGATTTGACCTTATTCACACTAAATCAAGAACTCAATTTTGGTCCTACAACGAACATATCTCTGCTGATACTACTTGCAGATTTTGTAAACTTGGAGAGTATAGTGAAACCTTAAAACATCTCTTTATGATTTGTCCAGTTTTTGAAGCAGATAGACAGAGAATCATTTCTGCTTTTAGTCCCTGTAATACCCAACTTGGAAGAGATTTAGTTTGGACGCGCTGTATGTGGGGCACTTCAAAAGCAATAATTTTGGCAACAGTGCGGTTGATAAAAATCATTGATGCAGCAATTTCTCTCCAGCGAGAGACCTCACACTCATAAAAACTGATATATTGCATTGAATTTTTGCTAATGTATATATTTTTAAGACTGCAGAAAGGCTTGTTCATGAATAACTGCTTGACTTTCTAATTGAATGATTTTATTAGCTCTTTTGCTATGAACTATGTAGTCTGTATAACTGTGAAAACTCCAGTCGGAGAAGCTGTTTGTGCAGTATGAATATTTTCCAAAAATGTACGCGTACATATTCGTTATGTTTCTAACGTCTTGCTGTCTAGTAACTATGTTTTATTCATCTATCTTAAAATAGAGGTAAATTTGCTGTAAAAAGTTTTATTGTAATTTTGAATGTGATTTAAATTTGTAACGATGCGTAAGCATCAAAAACAAAAAAAAAAAATAAAAAATAAAAATAAAAAAAAAATGCACATTGTGAATGACAAAATGAACTGCAGCGTTTCACTTTCAGTTGCCCCATTGAAAAATATTGCGTGTGCATGAGAAACCAATTCAAAATGGCCTTGCACTACGTGCATTTCGTAGTGGGAATAAAGACATGGATTAAATGTTCCCTTGCCAAAATGAATAGATTATGAGAAGGGCCTAAACAGTGATGGTGAGATGTAATTGATTAACATTAATAAAAGGCTTCACATGAAAAATACATGCCACTGATTGATTCAGAGGCAACATGTAATGGTCTGAGCAGAAGGAATTTATGGTGGCGTTACTGTGTGACTAGATCAACAATAGAACCAGCCCTGGATGGGTGCAAGAATTAAGCATACAAACTTGTACACTTGAAATGTGGTGTGCTCAAGATCTGAATGACAAATTACAGCAGTGGCTCTTGATGTTCAGAATGCAAAGGTGAGCCAAGTGACCTGAATGCTGTAGAGGAGCAGCTGGTTGCCTCTACTTTCTGACTGAGTATCCCTCAGAAAGGGTGACATTCTCATTATCTGATCAGAAGAAACAACAATTTCACCCAATTGCTAAAGCGACGATAATCGCCATCAAACGTCAACAGAACACTCACCAGAAATAAAAACAGACACACAAGTTATTGACACACTTCAAAACCTGACAACCCACCACTCTACATAGTTGCACACCTCAACACATCTCCTCTTTCTATTTCAGCACAGATAGCCTGCAGCACAGTATCATGGGTGAGTGTGATGTCCACGTGGTCTCTATCACGTGGGCAAAGGAAGAAAAAGGCAGAGAAAGCCTGCCATGGGCACTTCCCGCTCCGACCACCGAACTAGAGTGTCAGTGTCTTATTCACAGCGCGTCCTTCCGCACTGTGTCATAGCCGCCAGAGGTCTCCACGCTCCATTGTCACGCCCCAGGCACCCCGAGGGCTCGCTGATCGAATCGCGCCCTTCAGCCAGGTGCCTGGGCATCGGCGGAGGACCGCCACAAGAAAAAAAAACACGGATCCCAGCACCATAAGTAAGTGTGCCGTCTGCACTGCACGCACGCCAGAATAAAATAACTAACACACAACGACATCGAATGCCACCCTGCAGCCCACAGGCCCTGTCCTAAGGGCCAGAAAGCCCGTGAATCACACAAGCACTGTGGACATAGTGGCACACACACACACAGGGAGAACACCTGGGGACTCACAGAAGCACACAGGAAAAAAAACAAAAAAAAACAACGCCCCTGACTATGCATCCACACAGAGTCAGCAGGACAAATTAGCTGACACGCAAAAGACCCTGAGAAGCGCTGGAGAGCCAGAGCGGCACCGTGAACACTCCTGCTGCGGACAGCTGTTTCAAAGCATAAAGGATAAGAGCCCAGACCCGGGTCTACAGCAGCAAGGAAGCCCTACACACACCATACACTCAGCCAGGGACACACAGAAGAACTACAGCCCAGGAACCCTGCTAGTCACGAGGGCACAACCAAGGGGACATAGCAAACACAGCCAAGGCACATCACAGCATAGCAGAGGACTGCACGACAACGCCACAGAGGCCACAAGGTCACAACCCAGACACCAGCACATGGCTGGACACGACGCAGGGGACTTCATGCAGCCTTTGCAACCCTTTGGGCCCTGCACAGGACTCCGCTAGGAGCTCATGATCCAGCAATTCGGGCAGTGCATCCTGACATGCAACATCACCAGTGAGGAGAAGAAGAGAGCCTTCCTCATGCTCAACCTAAGCACCATGGCCCTTCGACTGTTCAACACACTCCCAAACCGAGGCACAGTGGACGACTACGAGACAGCAAAGGACGTCCTCTCCAAGAAGTTCAAACCCAAAGTCAGCCCTGACTTTGAAAGGTTCAAAATGAACCAGGCCAGGCAGCGCCTGCAGGAAAACAACAATGACTTTCACAGCCGACTGCGGGAGATGGCCCTTGGCTGTGACTTCCTGAACAAGGATTTCTCAGTGAGGCAACAAGTGATACACGGTCTATCCTCAGACAAGCTCCGGCGGGTCATCCTATCAGAGACCACCGCGCTAGAAAAAATATTCCCAACGCATGGCATCCCCTCCTCCATTAAAAGTGACAATGGCCTACCCTTCATGAGCAGAGGTTTGAAAAACTTTGTTGACAGCCTAGGGATCCGGCATCACCACATCACGCCGTACTGGCAGCAGGCCAACCGGGACGCCCAAAGATTAATGGTCTCCATAAACAAGTCAATAAGGATCGCAAAAGATAAAGGACGACCATGGCTACCCGAACTCTACAGGTTTCTCTGAGCATATCTGTCGACCCCCCCACTCGGCGTCTCAAGGCAGCCCCACAGCCATGATGTTCGGGGTACCCATCCATGGATGCCTACCCCTGCACCACTCGTGGAGACCCCCACCTATAGACCTGGAACAGGTCGAGTACCGACGACGAGAGCACAACACCCGGGAAGACAGAGTCAGAAAGGCTGCACCAAGCACCCTCCAAGTTGGGGACATGGCACTTGTGAGGAACAGAGCGCAGAAAGGGAAGATGACTCTCCCCTACGAATCAGCCCCCTGGACTATAACCCACAGGGAAAATGGCCTCGCTGCCGCCACGCCAAAATGTGTCTCACTTCCAACAGACCCCTCCGCCCCTATGGGAAGTGTCGAGAACACAAACCACAGGGAAACCGCCACAGTACACCAGCAGGAGAAAGCCACGAAGAAGAGCAGAGTCATGGTCGCCCGGCACCAGGTGAAGTGGACAAGGGTGAAGCCAGTCCACATTCCCCACAGCAAGAGAGAGGAGAACACTATTCACTCCAGAACTGGCTAGTACCCTCGACGGGGTTACAAGAATACATCTGTGGTGGCGGGGGCTTATGGTGCCCTGGGGGGCGTGGTGCCCCGGGCGGTCGCCCGGCTCGCCCCCCTCTAAGGCCGCCTCTGCCCCTATCCCTACTTGAGGGGTCGCTCATATGTGTAGATCCTGGTGTAGAATTAACATGAATGTGTTAACCCATGAGTGCCAGCTCTGCTACATGTTCGGAGTGAGTAGCCACTCCTGGCCTACCACTCCTCTGCATTCTGGTGCTTGTGACAGAAGACCAGAACATGGGGCAGCTCCGGGTGTTCTAGGCATACTGAGGGGTCCGGAAACTCGCCTTAGGTTTGCATTAGCAAGAAAAAGGTCTCCTGATTTCAACATTGGTTGAAAAGTGTATGCAGCTTGGTGCTATGCATTATGGGAATGAAATGTGCAGCAAACGCAAAAAATGAAATCCATTGTTCTGCTTGTCATGAAAACCAAAAGCTCTATGCATACATACAAGTATTTAGTGTTCTTTAACTTGCAAAAACAAATTAATTCGTTTTGGGCTGCGATTCGGGTTTTAAAGTTCAAATTGCCCCTTACAGCGTCAGATTAAGGTGTCGAATTCAGGCATCAGGGCCAGTGTACCTTGTTGCTTACGGGGCCCCAGCATTGTCTTGGTCGGCATCTCCTGCTTCACTCATGGCGGCACACCGTACAGGCACCTTCTACGTGGGTGAAGGCCACAGTCTGCTTCCTCAGGCACACTTCTGTGGTGGCAAAACAGCACAGGCACCATCTTTGTTGTTCGAGACTGCGTTCTGCACCCCTCGGCGTGCCTCCTGGACCCCTTGCGTGTCTCTCCAACGATGCGTCGGTCCCACCAGACCACTTCAAGATGGTGGATGAAGTCTTCGGTGTAGGCACAGTCTGCTGTCTGATGGAGAAGGAGGGGACACATTTCTTATTGTAAAAGGGCCCCTCTACCCCTATTGCGGCCCCTGTGGCCTTCCTGCTTTGTTTCAGCCCTTGTGGGCACTAGAAATTGCCCTCACAGCGCACGAGCACTCCCTGTGAGGGGCCGCTACCCTTGGGACCTAAAATGGCGGTGGTTGTATTTACCGCGAGGGTAAATGCCTCTGACAGACATCGGAATCAGCTACCAAAGCAAAATATTGCATCAGAGCATTTTCCCCCTGCCCAGCTGCATCCTCGTTGCCAAAGTGATGGATTAATTAACCCCCGATACCCCTGTAGTAAGTCCTTGCCCCAGTACCTTGAATAAGCCACACGGACACAGGACTCTTCGCATCGCGCCACGTGTCTTTATCACAATTACCAGCTTCCATGAAGGTATGGCGCTTTTCACATCAGCAGCCGAATCAAGGCGGCGTTCCATTTAAAGGAGTACACTTTAAATTGTGGTGTAATTCAGTTTGTAATCTTCATAGGGTGGTATATCCCCACCCTAGTTGCACAAACATCTATTAAAATGGCAATCTTTCTGAGACTTTCTGAATAATGCAATACCCAGTCAGGATTAGATAATATGGTTTAGAATTATTAGTTCTTACTCCTATACATAGGGACCCCTCCAACCCCTTGCATTTCATGATAGTCCTGTGTGTCTTATGTGTTCATATGTTTATCTTATAAATGAATTATATAACTATTAGTCTATTAATACTGCATTTCATGGATTAGAAAAGAACATTATACATTCATTATGTAAGGTTCCATTGTTGCTTAGATTAATTTTCATGAAATCATACTACTATAGCCAATTGGGGCACTGGTACCATTCCATATGCTTGCTCAAAATTGTTATATAAACCTTATATACTTACTGTATTTAATAAAATATTCAAACACAAAAAAAGATGGCGTTCCACATGTGACCCATTTCAGATACATGGGTGGCAAGGAACAGGGGCTATAGAGTAAACCATGGTTTGCTGCTGAAGCAGCAGTATCTACTGACCCCTAAAGGATGTGCATGGGATTGCATGCCGTGAGGGAGTTTTCTAACGGTGACATGATGTATATAAGGAGAGCTGGTCTTCTGACGCTGGTTGGTGATGAGAACTGACTGAGCAGGTGCACTCGCTGAATTTTCATTGGCGCAGGGGGGAGTGGGGGATGAAGCTTCTGCTGGGGGAGTGGGGGATGAAGCTTCTGTCGGGGGTGTTGGGGATGAAGCTTCTGCTGGGGGAGTGGGGGATGAAGCTTCTGCTGGAAGTTTTGGGGATGAAGCTTCTGCCGAGGGAGTGGGGGATGAAGCTTCTGCCGGGGGAGTTGGGGGTGAAGCTTCTGCTGGGGGAGTGGGGGATGAAGCTTCTGCTGGGGGAGTGGGGGATGAAGCTTCTGCTGGGGGAGTGGGGGATGAAGCTTCTGCTGGGGAGGTGGGGGGGTGAAGCTTCTACTGGGGGAGTGGGGGATGAAGCTTCTGCTGGGGGAGGAAACTTCTGCTGGAGGTTTTGGGGATGAAGCTTCTGCTGGTGGAGTGGGGGATGAAGCTTCGGCTGGTGGAGTGGGGGATTGGAGCTTCTGCTGGAGGTTTTGGGGATGAAGCTTCTACTGGGGGACTGGGGGGTGAAGCTTCGGCTGGGGGAGTGGGGGGTGAAGCTTCTACTGGGGGATTGGGGGGTTGAAGCTTCTGCTGGAGGTTTTGGGGATGAAGCTTCTACTGGGGGACTGGGGGTGAAGCTTCGGCTGGGGGAGTGGGGGGCGGGTGAAGCTTCTACGGGGGAGTGAGGGATGAAGCTTCTACTGGGGGAGTGGTGGATGAAGCTTCAGCTGGGGGAGTGGGGAGGGTGAAGCTTCTACTGGGGGATTGGGGGGGTGAAGCTTCTACGGGCGAGTGGGGGATGAAGCTTCTACTGGGGGAGTGGGGGATGAAGCTTCAGCTGCGGGAGTGGGGGATGAAGCTTCGGCTGGGGGAGTGGGGGGGTGAAGCTTCTACGGGGGGAGTGGAGGATGAAACTTCTACTGGGGGAGTGGGGGATGAAGCTTCAGCTGGGGGTGTGGGGGGGTGAAGCTTCTGCCGGGGGTGTTGGGGATGAAGCTTCTGCTGGGAGAGTGGGGGATGAAGCTTCGGCTGGGGGAGTGGGGGTTGAAGCTTCTACTGGGGGAGTGGGGGATAAAGCTTCTGCCGGGGGTGTTGGGGATGAAGCTTCTGCTGGGGGAGTGGGGGATGAAGCTTCGGCTGGGTGAGTGGGGGGTGAAGCTTCTACTGGGGGAGTGGGGGATGAAGCTTCTGCTGGGGGAGTGGGGGATAAAGCTTCGGCTGGGTGAGTGGGGGGTGAAGCTTCTACTGGGGGAGTGGGGGATAAAGCTTCTGCCGGTGGAGTTGGGGATGAAGCTTCTGCTGGTGGAGTGGGGGGGGGGTGAAGCTTCTACTGGGGGACTGGGGGGGTGAAGCTTCTGCTGGAGGTTTTGGGGATGAAGCTTCTGCTGGGGGAGTGGGGGATGAAGCTTCTGCTGGTGGAGTTTGGGATGAAGCTTCTGCTGGTGGAGTGGGGGGGTGAAGCTTCTACTGGGGGACTGGGGGGGTGAAGCTTCTGCTGGAGGTTTTGGGGATGAAGCTTCTGCTGGGGGAGTGGGGGATGAAGCTCGGTTGGTGGAGTGGGGGATGAAGCTTCTGCTGGGGGAGTGGGGGATGAAGCTTTTGCCGGTGGAGTTGGGGATGAAGCATCTGCTGGGGGAGTGGGGGATGAAGCTTTTACCGGTGGAGTTGGGGATGAAGCTTCTGCTGGTGGAGTGGGGGATGAAGCTTCTGCTGGGGGAGTGGGGGGGGGTGAATCTTCTACTGGGGGAGTGGGGGATGAAGCTTCTGCTGGGGGAGTGGGAGATGAAGCTTCTGCTGGAGGTTTTGGGGATGAAGCTTCTGCTGGGGGAGTGGGGGATGAAGCTTCGGCTAGGGGAGTGGGGGGGTGAAGCTTCTACTGGGGGAGTGGGGGATGAAGCTTCGGCTGCTGGAGTGGGGGATGAAGCTTCTGCTGGGGGAGTGGGGATGAAGCTTCTGCTGGGGGAGTGGGGATGAAGCTTCTGCCAGAGGTGTGGGGGGTGAAGCTTCTACTGGGGGTGTGGGGGATGAAGCGTCTGCCAGGGGTGTTGGGGATGAGGCTTCTGCTGGTGGAGTTGGGGATGAAGCTGGCTCAGGATCTCACCCGCGGTGAGATCTTGAGTCGTCTTGAAGGCCTCAGTCTCTCCGGGAGGTTAATGATCTCAGACACTAATGGGAGCCGCAGCCCTGGTCTGGGCCGCCTCATCATTACTGTCAGGTGCTTGAAATTAATGTCCACCTGCTTACTGTCCAGCTCACTTCGGCTTTGCACGTTTCTCCTCATTAGGGAGGCTTCTCTGACAGTGTTCTTAATTACATCTCTGCTTTGCCCCCACCCTGCTCAATGTCCTCCATCCCAGTCTCCGCTCTACATCTCTCAAATACACTTGCAGACCTCCCCCACCGGGCGAAGCATCCTGACAAGTCAGACACTCATGGACTCCGCCTGAAAAACAAAACAATGCCTCCGGTGTCCAAATCATTCTCCACCGAGCAAACACAGCCACACAGAGGCCAGTTTCCCCTGGATCTACAAAC
Source organism: Ambystoma mexicanum (assembly GCF_040938575.1). Lineage (NCBI taxonomy): Eukaryota > Metazoa > Chordata > Amphibia > Caudata > Ambystomatidae > Ambystoma > Ambystoma mexicanum. The sequence continues at coordinate 1,616,798,681 of NC_090937.1, forward strand.
ACTAATAGTGAAACACAAATCCTTGTATTTTGGCTCTCCCCCTAAACAACCCCTGCAACTTTCCAGTTCATATTCCTGTGAGTTCCTGGAGGCCATGCATACGGCAGTGGTGTAGCGTATACATCCTAATCACGGAACATCATTTTACAACAGCCCTTCTTTCTCCTACATTGTGGCGCTATGAAACACAATTCTGTTGTATAAAGCGCCTTACAAATGGACAATAAATAGATAAATAAAGCAACTCCATTGTAAGCCTACTCTGATTGGAAAGCACTATACATAGAAGCATTTCGCATGCCAGGAATCTTTAAACCATAGTGCATGTCAATTTCCCTCACGCTGCACTGGCTCATGAGATCACATTTGCTGGTTTCAGGGAGATTCTGTTGCCCTCCAGCTGGTGGCTCTGCAGGTGGGTTAATGTTATGTCCTTTCTCCAAAATGATCTCTGATGCGATGGGGCCTCCATTGTCTGCAGCCCCAGCTACAGCATTTGTAAACGTTTTCATTAATTAGGGGACTCCATCTTTTGATTCACCAGTTGTTTTGGACTAAATCTCCCATCATCCTTAGTAAGCAGGGACAATGATGGTTCATGGGACTTGTAGTCCAAAACATCTGGACAACTGCAGGTTGCAGAGCTCTGCCATGGACGGTTTCTGATGCAATCATGCTTTACATTTCACAGGCCACATTTTTAAGCTGGGGCTGGGGTAGATTCTTAGTTACAGGTCCTTCTTTTCAAAATCTGGCAACCTATAAAAAAATACTGTCAACATATAAAAAAAGGTCACCACACATGCGTACTGTTCAACCTACCCCTTTCTTCCCATAAGGAGGCTCTTTCACTTGCTGGATCTAGGCCAACTCTGAGTATGCAATATAAAGACCCAGCTGCTCCTCCTCAGAAATATATCCTTTTCACCCACAGCACAGGCATGGCTCCTATGCAGCACACGCCCGCCTCCATCAGTCTTACTACGATGAAAAGGATCAGGAAGGGCCCCGAATAAGCACACAACGTAGGGCATACAAACTCACCTCCCTCCATACTCATGGGCCAAAATCCACCCTTTGATATTTTCCACAATCAGTCTCGGTCCTATCTGATATAGCACAGGGGCAACATGCTGGTCTTGGAAGCTAGAGCACGCAGAGCAATAGAGGTTCGAATCCCGGATCCGGGCTCAGAGACTGAAGTCAGGTATTAAGAGCGTTATTAAAGAAAATAAATATACACAGATCTCTCTGCTCCATATATATCATCTTCTACATTCATTAATCCCTCCCTTTCCCCTTCCTTTCACTGACACTTAACTAAAAATGGACCCTACCTCCACCTCACTCACTCTCCAAGGAGTGAGAAAAGAGCATCTCCATTCTCTAAACTCAAGGCAAACCCGAGATTTACCCGGGTTCCTCCATCCACCACACCTTATCTATTTAAACCCTGCTCAAATCCACACTTTAACTCCACCCTGATAAAGCCAATCCTACAATGAGAGCTTCTGGTGCTCCTACTCACCCAGAAATATAACAGCCATCCTTCTCGGAGTACACCAAACGATCCTCCATAATCCACCACCCGTAACAATCCTAGTGTGCACTTCTAAATGTGTGTTCCTTGATCCAAACATGAGTAGGACTTCATTTCAGAACATCAGCCGGATATCGTACTCTTTATTATTTTATTTGGTTTATCAACAAGTAACAGTATGCGATCACATATTAACCCACTAATGGGCAGTTGCATCGCAGAGGAGAATAACAACTGAACACACCATCGTAGTCCATAGTTCCACCATCACTTCTTTGTGGTCCCTTAATCACCCTACCTCTGTACGTGCAAGTACATATCTGTCGATTCCTCTCCGCCACCCTTATTCACGGCTCCAACACACCAACCCTACTAAACCCTACTTCCAGGCATATCTTTCTCCATGCACGTTCACCTACCCTTCCCGTGTTATATTGGCACCCTCTCCACCACCCAGGTGTTTATCCCTTCCACTGTGATACCCGCACATGACTGATCATGGAGGCCTCAGGGCAGAAGGTCTCATATCTCATGCCATACACTATAAAGTCCACCCTGCCCACCTGGGTGAGACCTCCTTGTGACAATAGCCATGTCAGCTCTCAGCCATTCCCTGACACCTCACAGCAAGCTATTACATAGCTGTTCCCCCATATCCAAGTCCCACTTTTCCCAGCCCTGTCTAATGCCACTGCCCACCAGCCAGGGGTCAGATATCGTCTTGTTAACCCCGACTCTGGACTTTGATCCCTCTTTCAGTAAGTGTACCCAACCAATGAAACGGCACCCCAGACCCACTGCCATTCCTTATGCGGCCTGGCAGCTGTCCAGCACTGGGAAGAGTTGCCATATGTTGTGAACAGTGCTCCTTCCTGGAACAAATCCCGTCTGGTCTGGGCTGACCAGTTTTTTACATCACAGGGTTGAGACTTCTGGCCAGAATCTTGCACAATATCTTAGTGTCCACATTTATCATTGACAGTGTCTTCCCTTGGAATCCATGTCCCCAGGAATTCCATCATCCCCCCTCCCTTCATCACGATAACCCAGCATCTATACACCACGCCTCAACTCCCTCATGATACACATTCAACGTGAACGATATCTCTTGATGCACTATTATTCTATCACATCTGTTCCACCATGCGAGTGACCTCCGCTACTCCCATGAGGACCATCCTATCCCTTCCAATCTCCAAAGCAGTCAATCGCCCCCTTCCTTGTCCAACGATTATGCTCCTTCTTTGGCCAATACTAATTTCCCTTCAGGGCATCTCTCACTTGCCTCCGTACCTGGAATTGGGTGTCGTCCCCTTGCCCCATTCTCTCGGCAGTCCACACAGTTGTCTCCACTCCTCCCCAATCTTCTCCCTCTCCTCCAGCCAGGACCATACGTCCTGCAGCGAGTGGAAGAACCAGGACCTGTCATCTGGAGGGCTTTCAATTTTGCTGGATAAAATATCATCTTCCTATAACTGGGGTCTCTCAATTTTCTCTTGACTCCTTCATATGATGTCGTGTGCCTCTGCTCTAACTGGGTTAAGTATGGAAATATCAGGATTCTTGCACTACCCATCTGGCACACTGTCCACCTACTGGTGTTCTGCAGGATCGTGTCCCTATCCTGAAAGTTAGGTAACCGTGCTATTATGGCTCTTGGAGGAGCCCCCACTGGTGGTTTCTGGGTCGGTATTCTGTGTGCTCTTTCTACTGTGAGCCATCTGGAGAGCCCTTTCACCTGTAATGTTTCCACAATATACTTCTGCAGGAAAAGCTCCATGCTGTGCCCCTCTTCTCCTTCTGCCACGTCCAGCAGCCATAGATTATGCCTTCTTGACCGTCCTTCGACATCCTCAGATCTATCCTTCAAGTCTATTGTTGAAGCCCAGAGGGCATCAACCCTGGTCTGCCTCCTGGCCACAGAGCCCTCAGCATCACTCACCCTTTGTTCGACATCAGCCTCTCTGTCACTAACTTTCTTCAGGGCTGCCCTCACCAAGGAGACCTCTATGTCCACTGATTGCACTTTACTCTCTAGGGACTTGTGAGAGTCCTGTATTGCCCCTAGTAGCTTTCTCATTGTAATTGTGTTGCCTGCCTTATCATTCGTCCCTGCCTCCTCATTGGCAATAGGCGCCTGTTGGGGTGCTTTGCCTTGGCCCTCACATACTGGTCCAATTCCTGATGCTGCTGTAGTCCTTTCATTATCCTGGGATCTGGGTGCAGGCTCCCTCACACTAGCAATGAGAGGGGAAGGTGGCAACACCCCCCAAATCCTGCTAAGCCATTCCCCAACAGGTAGCTCACAGTCCATTACTGTAGTTCACAGCAGGCCATTGCTATTCCCCTCAACTCTCCTTTACTTGTTCTCCAGTCAGCTTCAGTACCTCTCCTGGGCCAAGCAACCACTTGATGCTGCACTGCAGTGCTCCCCTTTGGTGGCAGGGTAGCCCAGGATTGTCTCCTGCTCCCATGCCCACCCAGTGGCGCTGCCTGTGGTTCTGCACCCACACTCTTCCATCCCAGGTTTCCAAGCATGTCCCAGGGTCCGGCCTCAAAAACCTGTTACTTGTTAAATCATTGTGGGAACAGGACCAGGCCCACAAGATCTGGCCAGCCCTGCATTCTCAATATGGTGGTTGATCCTGTAAGGGCCAAAACTCCACACCTAACAGGCCCTAGCCAGAACAGTACTTACAGTCAACCCAGGGTCAATGGAACCATCCCACACATTGCAGCAGCATATCCACTCAGAGGCAGGTGGTGCATGCTCCTTTGCCCACACTACTTCCCCTAGATAGATGTGCATGCAACCTCCAAGAAACCTGCTCCTCTCTGGGCCAGTGATCACCCCTCACAACGTGTTTGTACAGCTACGATGAAGCATGGTTGTCTCCCCTCTCCTCAAAAGAAGCAGGAATGCGAACCTTCAAGATGGCGGCCGCGAGAGAGCGATTCGTTCTTCCTTGCCATTTTCACTGTATTTCAGCACCTAATCGACGAGCACTGTGCCCCTTTTTATGGCAACACGCATCCGACATTCATTTTGCGACCAGCACGGCAATGGTATGGCACTTTTCCAGGATTATTTACAGGACCTCAGGGATTTTCAGACATAGCTCAGTGGCCTCACATTTTCTCCACTCAGCAGTTGGCCACACCCTCCCAGATATTGCATGCTTAACTGAAAGATATCTGAAAGAGGATTTCCCTCCCACAATCAACTAAGCAATTATATAGGGTTATACAATCTGGTGGGTGCATCCATAGGCACCAAACTGAAGGTCCCTTTCACACAAAAAGCAGGACTTTTCAACACTGAAACAAAAATGGCTTTGCATGTGTGGCCGCAAGTGAGAACCAAAGGTCCCTTTCACATGACAAGCAGAATTTTTAAACACAGACCCAAAGGAAAAGCAGCATTTTAAGTTACAAAGCAAGAAGAGAAGAAAAGGCCTCTTTCACATGAAAAACCGGATTTTAAAGGCTGACACAAAAATGGCTGTGCATGTGTGTTTGCAGTTTAAATGTGAAAATGTACCAATGCTAACAGAAAAGTGTCATGGAAAAAGACATGGTGCGTGTTGACAAAAATGTATGTATATTATGTTTTTGCATGCAACATAGCAGACATTTGAAAAGAAAAACACATTTTGTTTTCCATGGAAAGGTTCCTGTAGGCTAAAGGTAAATCCTTTTGCTGGTTGTGGGACACATGTCACAAAGGACTCCCCCACTGGAAGGCTGGTAACCTAGTGTTTACAACTGCCATAAAATTATGCGTTTGGTGAAAACGGCACAAAAGTGCCACATAGCGGACCTAACTGTCATCTTAATTAATTCCCCATGAATATCTGAATCAGAAAATATATATTTTATGGCAGTTGCGAGTAAAATTATGAAGTTGTGCCCCATAACTCGATTATTGCCAAAAGTTGACAAAAGAACAAATGCAAATTGCAAATGGGAATTGCCATATTTTGCTCCAGACCCCTAAACCAATCCTGAGAGGGAGGCTGGATCTGGGAGTAAAGAGAAGGGTAACTGTCCAATCGTAGATGCGAGAACTCTTGCAAGGTACTTCCCCAAGATTGTAAACTTGATGGTGTCATCGTTGCTATAAGGGGGACTGCATTAGGAGGAAGAGAGAAAGCTGTGGAAATGTACCATCAGGAGGGCTGCTGAAACCTACCATCTGACAGCTGTAAGGAAACAGCAGAGGAGATTGCTGCGGGTGCATCTGGGTGGAGCTGTATTTTTCTGACTGGTTCCTATGATGGAGAGTGTGAGGCCATCCTTAAGAATGGAGTGACCAGACCCCTGCCTTATCTTTACAGAGTGTCTTGAAACACAGCTGGCTTTCCTAAACTTAAAACAGAGGCTTTCTATGTAAGTAGAGCTGATCCTTGGGAAACCAAAAGGCGGGGGAGTCTGCTTGGCTTAAATCCTGACCCTTTATAGTGGGCAGGGGGCAAAACTGTGTAGATCCTTATCCTACTTAACTAAAAAGTTTAATTTAATGAATTCCTCATTTGGTGAACACTATTGGGTGATTATTGTTAACATTTTGAAATTAACAAAGCTCACTTCCCAGTGTGTGCTGAAAAACTATAGCCTATAATTTATTGGGTAATCCTTTTTATCCTGTTGACCCAACTTATTTAAGGAAGGGGGGTGTCTTTGTTCTTAAATCAGTTTTTAAGTGGGGGGGGCTGAAAATTCAAAATGTTCAAATCATCTCAATTTTACCATCCAGCTTCCCCAACACAGGCCGTCAGTGGAGGGGGTCAAAAATCAAAAATTTCCAAATCATTCCAGTTTTTCTGTCAGACTTCCCCAACCCAGACCATAGCAGGGAGGCGGGGGGGGGGGGGGGGGGTCTGAAAAACAAACTGTTAAATCACCCAGTGTTTATTTTATAGCGGAAGTGGGGGTGCAATATTAATTTCCATATCGAGATTGCACAGCATTGCATCTATCAATATGTTTACTGACCAGCCCAAATTATTTCTTGAAGTGTAATTTGTAGAAAGTAAGGAATTGTGATTTGCTCTATTTTCAGCTCATCTTTTTGATTCATTTATGTTGAGAAAATTATATTCTGTTGTGCCACGGATAAAGTGCTGTTTTATATTTCAGTGCAGTTTTGTAACAATTAATCCAAATAAACCTAAACATATTTCCTGTACAACAGCCTGTTTCTTGGCTCATTAGTAGCTCAAGGGGGTGTATCTATGGAGGGGTATTAGAATGAATTGGAGATAGGGCTGAATAAAAGAATCTGTTAAACAGTTTGTTGCGTGACACCTTGAGTGGGGAGTGAAGAATCTTCCTGTGTTGAGGGTGATGTCTCATTAAACCATTACAAATCACTCTTAAAAACAGGACAGAGAGGGTCAGCTGAATTGCCATGGTCTTCAAAGACTCTCATTTTATCTCCTCCTTTCCCAAACTCTCTGCTCCTCTCTGTGAATCAATGCGTGTGTATTGGAAATGTCCATCAAGTTCTCAATCACCTTCCTCCTTATTTAAGGACCCCTGTGTGATACACAACCATATTTGGTGAAGACTGCACTAAATTTATTTTTAAATTTTATTGTTCATTTATAGCATGCTTAATATCAGCAAGGGGTTTCTAAGCATGGCATCAGAATTCAAACATGCGTTACAATGTGTTATCTTGCTTCCAAGACAAATGTGTTGCCCCTGAGCTATCCTTCCTTCCAGCTCTCTCAGGACACCTTAATCTCTCTATCCTTGGAGACTTTAACAAATGGCCAAACCTACCATTGAACATGCTGAGTAGGAACTGAATTCAGAATCTAGAAGGATGGCTCCTCCACCTGCAGAACACCAGACACAAACACTCAGCCTGGCATACACTGTATGGTGTCTTCAAAGCTCCAAATCTAATCAATACTTCACATACGATTACTCAAACCTGGGTAGATCATTACTACATTTTCTTCGCACCCACCCTTCCCCCGTCTTCCTTCAACTTTCTGCTCGACCTCAGGCTTCATGACAGGAGCTGGAAGACTATTCAACAGAAAGAAGAACTGTTGCCTTTACTGCTCTCCCAGTATCCCAGTTACTCAGTTCTTTAGTGGAAAGAGGAATAGAAACCTTTTGACAGATGGATAATTACTTTCCTCTTTTGCATCACACCCTAAACATGCAGTAAACTGCAGAAATGTTCACATACCCCAGGTGGGTCAAACTTAAAACACTACATTCAGCCAATAGATGTATGATAAACAAATGTAAACAACATTGCTGGGCTGGAGACAAGCAGGCCTTAATGAAAAACAGAAGAGAATTTCATTTTGAGATCGGGAAAACCAAAACACGTTTTTATTCTAAATATCAATGCCTCCAATTCCGAAAAGAGAAACCTTTAAAATCCTAAATGAAATTCGAAAACCCACATGATGACACCTTCCTTGCTTTCCCATCCCTGTCCCGCAAATAATTCCAGATGCTAATCTCATGCACCCCATCCACGCACAGTCCTCCGTCCACTGGGCTTTTTCAAAAGACAGCTCCCATCCATGACATCTCTAGAGTTATTATCAATGCATCTTTTGTATCTGGGATAGTTCCTGTAGAATCTAAAGAGGCAACTGCAGACCATGACTAGAAAAATTGCCTTGATGCAGAGTCCAACCTTGTTAACAAAAGAGCCATTTCAATCTGCAGATTTCAAGCAAATTCACAGTTTGGGAGATTCACCAAACACAGTTTTCTTTTGATCAGTCGCAAGCGGGCCTCAGACTCTATCACAGAACTTAATAAGTACTTCGATTGCCATGGGACCACCTCAAAAACATCAGTGACCAGGACTGTATGGATCCCTTGATTCTTCTTAATCCATCACCTGCAATTGATATTGTTGACCACGAGATGCTAAAATGCCAACTATTCGACCATGGGCTCATAGACAGTGCACTAACATGGATCATGCCCGTCCTGCCCAACATATCCCGATGCATTAGGATGGGTCCTCGGAAATCGGAATCGAATAAAATACCCTTTTGGGGTTACCGAAGGCACAGCTCTTTCACTGCTCCTTTTCAACCTATATCTCTCTCCCCTTAAACCCTTGACCAGATCCCTTAGTTATGTAATTTCCAAGTGTATCCTTGCAAAGATGAGTAGTTCAAAATAAATTATCGAAAATCGATCACCGGAGAGCCTACTGTCACCTGCTCCTGAACCCAGAGAAAACAGAAATCCTTCTTTCAGGTAAAGACGTGGCCTTTCCCTTCTTTCATGAAGATGTCAAGTCTCCTGATATCTCTACCCACTGAAGGCTAAATCTGGGTTTCATAAATAAGGATGATCCTTCCATTAGGACTGCCCATCACCACAAGCTTTTGGACATCGACAAAGAAGAATTCTACCTTTCCTAAAAATTCACAGCAACCTCACCATAGTCATCTCAATGAGTACAAAACGCAGCAGCCAGATCGCTTCTTTTATTCTATTTACGTATTGTTTTTACATTTATAGAAGTGCGCTAATCCCTTGGGCATCTAGACGCAGGTTACATACATGGTAAGGTCAATGGGTACATACTGTGCATGGTTAACTGAACGGGAATGTCTTGAGCTTTGTCCTGAACAGAGTGTGGAAAGGTTTGGATCGAAGGGAAGGTGCTAGATTGTTCCATAGGTTGGCTGCCACCACTGGAAAGGTGGAGACGCCAGCTCTTTTGCATCTGAATCTTGGAATGGGGAGGAAATGGCTATGGACGGATCTTAGAGGTCTGGCGGGCAAGCGTATGTTGAATCTTGGCCTAGGTATGAAGAAGCATTGTTTGACAGGCAGCGATGGGTGATTTTGAACTTAATTCTCTCTCGGACAGGGAGCCAGTGGATAGATCTTCTAGCTTCAGTGATGTGGTTATATTTACTCAGGTCCAAGCACGGAGAGCATTATTTTGGGTAACTTAGAGCTTGTTTAAATTTTCCTATTCAGAAGCGTCACAAAGCAGGTCATTGCAATAGTCCAAATTGGATCTGTCAAGGGCATGGGCAACAGTGAGGCGATTGTCGGAAGAGATCAATGGTTTGCTCACAGATATAAGCTTTGTGCTGTAGGCTGCTGTTAAAGTAATGTGGTTGATTTGGCAGGTCATATTGAGCAAAGCGCCAAGGTAGATGTCCAGTGTTTTTGCAGAGAACAAGACAGGGATCTTGTGGTCATCGATGGTGAAGAAGCGGAAGGCTGGTTCAAGATTTGCCAGGCGGTCTGTCATGCCAACTAGAAGGAGCTCTGCTTTCTCATCATTCAGTCAGAGACTGTGCAGGGCCATCCAGATTTGAATCATTACATAAATGGTGTTTATATTAGTCGAGTCCTGCCCATGGTCACCAGAGAGGGGGATGAGGATTTGGGTGTCATCAGCATAGTTTGTGAAGGTGTTTCCCAGTACATCAAGGTGGTCAAATATCAGTTTTGTGTAGACATTCTAGTGGGTGGGGGTGCCTTGCGAGACCCCACAGAAGTTGGTAGTAGGGAGAGCAGCATCCTCACCTGCAAAGACTCTAGATGTTCTACTGTCAAGGTAGGAGAAGATCCAACTGGCGGCTTCATGAGAGAAGCATGCGACTGAAGTCAGACGGTGGCATATGGTCTTGTGGTTGACAAGATCAAAAGTCGCTGATAGGTCGAGGAGCAAGAGAAGAGACAGCTTGCTTGAGTCATTAGCATCATCAAGTTGATTCTTTACATCGAGGAGGGCTGTTTCCATCTCATGTTTGAGGCGGAAGATGGAATCACAGGGGCTTAGAATGTGGTGTGTTTCCAGGAATTCTTGAATTTGTGTGTAGAAAACAATTTTGGCAGAAAGGGACAGTTGAGAAGTGGCACCCTGACAGGTATTTTTGAGCAAGTGGGTGATACGGGTCTCTTTAAGAAGGGGGTCAATGCCTGGGACATTGGCAATAGTGGTGATAAGTGGGAGAAGGGACTCTGTCACTCTTTTACCAGAGTGGCTGGCCAGATGTCACCTTTGCAGCGAGATGGTTCGAGCCCTTTCATAATGGTGACACAGTCGGACTCAGAGATAGGTTTGAGTTTGAACAGTTGGGTTTGGGCAGGTGAAATGGCCTGGAGGATGTGCGGTGGGCTGACCAACACGGTGGCTGATTTGGTGTTGATTTTACATTGCAATTGCGGGATTTTGCTGATGAGGGCATCTTGGATATTACTACACCAAATATCTTTTGCGACGATCGTAGGAAGTGCAACGGGAGATTCCAGTTTGGAAGGATAGTGATTAATTTGCGGTAGCTCTAAGAGGCTCCGCAAGCCTATTGTTGTAAGAGGTTGCTTTGCTTGTCCTATTCCAATGATGAGTCTAGGAAGAAGGCCTTGTTGTCGTGAGTGGGAGCCTTCGCCAAGCAGCTTCTGCTGCTTGCTTTTTTGTTCGTAATCTGTGGTGTTCTGTGGTGAACTAGGTATTTTTGTGCCTGGTATTTTTTATTTATTGTGGCTTGAGTGTGGCCAGGTAGTCAACAGCGTTAGCTAGCAACGAGTTATAGTGCTCCACCAGAGAGTTAATGAAGTTGTGAAGGGGTAACTGCTAGCTAAGAAATGGGAGAAGATGGTCCTTTGTTATGTTGCGTGTTCTGTGTGCTAGGGTGGGGGCAGAAAGGTGAGAGTTGTTATATATTTATTTGGAATGGGGATGGAGAAGGTTATGCAGTGGTGGTCGGTCCATGGGCAGGGTACATTAGAGCGAATGGAGATATTGCAGTTGTGGTCCAGAAGCCAGCCCAAGATGCAGCATTGTGAGTGGGTAGGGTTGAGGGTGCATTGGGTATACCCAAGGGCAGAAGTAGCTTTATCAAGGGCTGAGGCATCAGTGTCAAAGGGGGGGGGGGGTCATTGAAGCAAAGATTAAAGTCTCCAAGGATGATGAGCTGAGTAGTAGGTTTTAGGTTGTTCAAGAAGAATTGGGCAAGGTCATATTTTAAAGTGACAATAGGTCCACACGCTCCTTAGAAGAGGTGGAAGGAGATGGAGCAGTTGGGTGAGCAATTAAGTTTGGGGGAGATGGAGTCACAATGCGGGATTGGGGTGGACGCAATAGAGCGAAGTGGGATGGAATTCCTGCAAATAATGGTGTCCCCCATCTCCCATGCTGGAGGGCCTGTCTTCTCGGTGTATGGCATAGCCAGAAGGTACTGAGATGGATAGTGCAGGGCCAGCTGATGGATTAAGCCAGGTTTTATTGATGACCAGGATGTATATATTGTTAGAAGTTGTAAGATCATGAATGTCGGGGGCGTGGGCAACAATGGATCTGGCATTATGCAAAATGCATATGAATTATGAAGTTGGTGAGGGGCTGGGGGTGATTGGATCCGAGATGGATGTGGTTATTTGAGTAGTGCATGAAGACGTAGGTTGTTGGGGTGGCGGCAGAGGCATAGAGTGGGCAAAGCCCACCAAAAATCTGTAAATGCCCACTCAGCAGTGCCGTGTGGGCATTTACAGATGTTAATGTCAATGTGGTGAGTCCAACTACTTTAGATCTATGTTAGGTAATCCTGGCTATGCCTGTGAAGGGCTGGGGGCTGAGGTGCGGAAATTCAGGAAGGAATTACGTGTTAGGGTACCAGGAGGGATGACCTCAGTGTGGGAGGCTTATGACTGAGTGCAGCTGTGAGGTGGAATAGTTTGTCTAGGCCTATGCGCGGCAAAATGGTGGTTGTATGGTCTGCAGTGGGTCTGCTAGTGCTAGCACTGGTAGTAAGAGGCTAGGTTGAGGTATTGTAGGCACGAGGCTATCTAGTCCTGTGCACACTTGTGAGACTGGCATGTGGCAAGCAATATAGTCTATTGGTGCTAGTGCTGGTAGGCATGCGCAACGAGGTGCAGTAGTGGCCGTGTAGCATGCGGAGTGGCCTGCTGGTGATAGCACGCGCAGGAAGAGGCTACTGTGGGGCACTGTGGGTGTAGGGCTGACTTGGTCTGTGTGTATTAGCGAGGAGGTTGGATGGTGTTTTTCCAGTGCTGGTCCTAAAAGGATGAAAGCAGGGTGGCCAAGTGGCCACCGTGTGGCCGGCATGGTAAGTTTCTGCTGCTAGCAATGCTGGATGGGGACTAGGCTTTTGCAGTAAATGCACAGACCATGCATTCACTAGGGTGGCGGGCCGGGTGGCTCATAATGTGCTTGGTGGTCTACTGAAGGTGGTTGGAGGGTGCTAGTAGTGGTAGCAGGAGTAAGGCGGAGTGCAGGTAGGAACGAGGTAGGCTGCGGCAAGGGTGGTCGTGTGCCATTTGGCATAATCATATTCCAATTTGCCAAGGTGCAATCAATCGATTGAGTATAGGGTTACCTTTGTTGAGCTGGTGGAGGTTTGCAGGATCAGGAATACACCAGATTGGAGATTGTAGCCCAACTTTCAGCTGAAGCTCTTCGGTAAGGGGGAGCAAGTGAACTCCAGCAGGTGCCTCCTGATGGAGCAGCCGGCCTCTTGGTGTAGGTTTCAGCATATAGCGATCCAATTCTGCTGGCAATTTTTGTTGCATAGGTGTAGGGATTGCAGGCTGCTTGTTTCCGACTGGAGAGGGATGGGAGCCAGGGTGTTGGGGCAGGGCAGATGGCTCATGGTCGGAGGTTTGCCAGGTTGCCATTCATGACCGTTCAGGCACAGGCAGGCTTCAGCCTTGCCTGTGGGCCTTCACTGTGGGGCTCTGCCGGCTCAATGTTACATCAGGAGGCTGCCTGCAGGCCAGCCAATGCTATATGTAGGATACAGTGAAATGATCTCATCTGCACTGATCTCCCTACACTGGCTCCACATAGGTAGAGGAATCACTTTTAAAGCATGATGTGTTACTTTTATAGCTATTCATGCACCTGGACCCAAATTCCTCTATAAAAAAATGTGGCACAAACCCACCCCTATTCTCTGACCACCTGCACTAACTGTCTTGTTTACCCACCATACTCAAAAAAGAAACGAGGAGGATAATATTTTCACCCCCCATGGTACAAACAACCTCCTGAACATCATCCGAGATATACCATAATTCCCCGGATTTAAAAAAAAACATCAAAACTTAGATCTACCTAGGAAAAATTTAAAGCTAGCTGTGCACTAGATGTCAACAGAACGTCTCCTCAAACTTACGTTTTCATGACACTAAAATTGAGACAACCGGTTATCAGAGTCAACCGCTGTACTCATGACACTAACATTGACACAAAAGGTAGTCAGGCAAAACCCCCAAACATCCTGAAAGTAACAGGGATTGGTCTTAATATTCAGGATGAGTAGATCCTTTTCGACTTCTAGGACTCTCAAGTCTAAGTATATATATGAGCTCGATAACCTGTCCCTTTGAGGCTGTTCACCTCTTAACAAAATAGACACCGGGAAGTAACCCAACACATGGCAACACCGTTCTCTTCAAAAGCTGGAAAGTTACCCAGACTGAGTTCCTCCTTTGATTCTGCTCCTCTGCCTACACGTCACGTCAATCTGGATTTAATGTTTTACCAATAAATCATTGCATTTACTCTGCAGTATTTCATTACTTAACTCGTTTTGAATTGTTTGGTACTTTATGCCCCAAAAGTGGATCCAAGGTTAAAACTTTGAGCTTCTCCTTGAGGCAGACCAAATATGATATGACGTCTTGAGGTGAGTATGGAATACTTACACAAGGGATCTAACGAATCAAAGAACCTCATTATGCGACAAATATGTTAATATTAACAGATCTGATCAGGCGTATCCTTGTAGCTTCAAACTCTGGAATATCCCTGGTCAAACCCTAGCCACGTATTACACTCCCAGTCCACAAACTAAAAGCATAACCTCTGCAGGGTGCAAAAATCCAGGCTGCAAGCTACTAGTCAGCCATGAAAAGTCACTCACCTCCTCAATTCTACATATACACACAGCACACCATTTCTTATTCGCCAAGAGTCAAATATCACTAGCCAATTGCTAGTGGTGAGTGCACATTGTGCACCCTGACCTCTGCATTTGATAGGAGCAACACATCACATACACAACTATCCAGGCAAAAGCACCATGTACGTGCGTCTGCTAAGCCACAAGGAGCTACGTGACCTGGACAATGAAGGTGATTCCTCCTGTCCTTACGGCCCCAATCCCTCTCACCTCCTGTGGGCAAGCACTTACCTCTGCATAGCCAGTCGTTGGTGCTGGCATCAGGGTCAGCTAGCGCAGCACCCCAGACCTTCGGGCCTGTTTGTACAGGATGACACTCTATAATCAATGCCTGGCCAAGTCTATAAACTTCAAGGGTCACTGTAGCAAGTCTTGGGTCTATCACACAACCATGCACTGACTATAGTCAAGTTTCCTTCCTGCAAAACTAGGGTACATGCCTTCAACAATAATGCTCTAACTTCAAGAGCAAAGCTTGCTGGCGATTTCTTGTGATCAGCATTTCAACCTGCTTTACAACTCCTGCATTTCCTCTTAAGCTATCATATTGTCACTCTCTCCTCATTTGACCCTTACCATGCCACATATGTGGCATTTCTGCACAATGTCCATCATCTTTTTTCTTCTCCTTCATTCCGCAACCAACTTTTTCTGGAAAAACTAAGGTGTGGTTTCACCCCGGGGAAGAACCCAATACACCTATATGGACACGCTTCGGTGCTGTAGGACCACCCCAGTGGTGACAGACACAATACACATGTTCATTAACATAACATAACATGACATAACTCATAGAGGTAGTGAACCATCAAAAAGTTCTCTTCTAACCACACTTCTGTCCTCAATCTTTATTATATTGTTATTTTATATTATGTTATGTTGATTTCTACCGTGCACAGCTGCCACCCAGGGGCAGTCTCCAGGTGCTCAAGTGGCTCTGCAAGAAGGAGGACAGGGTTGGCTAGTGACGGTAGAGGGATAGGATAGGTCCAGAACCAGGAGAAACTGGCGTCTGTGTGTGTTGGGTTGCAGTTGGGATGATTGTGCACTGGTTGGTTGTATCCATAAGGGTGAGACCCAATGCCTGGGTTGTTTTTTTTATGTGAATGAATGTTATGTTGGGTGTGTGTTTGTGTGTTTCATGTGTAAATTGGCTGATGTTCAAGATTATGGTTGTGTGCAGTGGCGTGTTGTGTCCCTAGGAGTAAGGTCCAGTTATGGGATTGTTGTTGTATGCTAGTGTTAGTTTTGTTGGGTGTGGGTTTGTGTGCAGTTTGGCCTTCCCATGGGCATGTATAGTATAAGAGATGTGTGTAGGAGGGCAACAGGAGTGGGGTGGTTAGTGCATTGGGTACTCTGAAAATTCTTCTCGTGGCTAATCTTAACAATTCTATGTAAATGTAACACAAGGCTAATCTTCACAAATCTATGTCAATGTGACTCGTGGCTAATCTTCACAAATCTATCTAAATGTGACACCAGGCTAATCTTCACAAATCTATTTAAATGTGACCCCAGGCTAATCTTCACAAATCTATCTAAATGTGACTCCAGGCTAATCTTCACAAATCTATCTAAATTTGTCTCCAGGCTAATCTTCACAAATCTATCTAAATGCAGCTCAGGTTCCATGTGTTAAAATCGCAGCAAACATTTCTGTTTATACAAAAAATTGCGGCATAAAGACTGTGGTTTTACTGATGCAATCCATGTAAAGGATGTGGGGACACCCCCACAACCTCCAGACCCATTATACCATTTAAGGGGAGCAGGGGACACCCCTGGGTCCCCAGCTCACCTTATATGGTATAATGGCGTACACCTTTACCGGGTCAAACCACAGAATTTTTGCTGCAATGTTTTGTAAAGGCGACATTTTTGCCGCGATTTTATTACTGTATACCTGCAACTCATGGCTAATCTTTACATATCTATCTAAATGTGAGGCATGGCTAATTTTCACAATTCTATCTAAATGTCTTTATTGTCCTGTGGGATAGTGCTGATTGCTGGTCAGATAAAGATACAATATTGCTTCTAGCGCTGGGGACAATCTTGCTTGTTAAGAAAAATGTATGGAGCTGGAAATACAAAGAATACCTGTTTTATTTCTGTCATAGACTGTTGCTAGAAATATGAAAATATCTATTTCTACCACCAGAAACCCGCCTGGTCAACACATTCTAGCACTGGGAACAGAAATAACACTTATTATTTTTCTGGTATGGGACGGCTTCGATAGGAAGGTGATGTCTTCTATTAGTGGCTTCAGCCTGTACTTGAGTTTGAAACAGAGCAAAAACAAGGTCACTTGTGGGCTGGCAACACGAGTTGCTTTGCAGGGTGCTTGCCGCTTTCTACCATTGAAGTTATTAGCCCCATAATCACAGAAAAAGTTTGCAAGTTCCACGAACCTCCGCCCAGCTGAAATTCCAGTGGTTTGGCGACCCCACAAACGGGCTCGAGCATGAACAATTATAACAGAGATCCATCTGGGTTATACAATTAAAGGCATGAAGGCAAAGCAACCGCAGTAGTTATTATAGAATTTCAAAGAATGCAAACAAGTTCCAAATCACAACACATTGTTCTATCCTTTTTAGGGGGTTTCGCCCCATTGCTTGTTGGGAAAGCTCACAATCATGAGCCTCCAACATAGTGGGGTGAACCCCCTGGCCAGGCAGGACTTTGAATGGTATTGCCACTATCTCTTGGATATTCCTTGAAACGTGGCGTGAAGCAGTGTTTAAGTACGCGTGATCGAAACGGTTAGGGCAAAACACAAACAAACTGAATTTTGATGTTTTTAGAGGAATGAACCTTTCAAACATCCATGGAGGATTGCCATACAGAGTTTGAAACTATCCAACGGGTAACAAATGAATGAGGGCCCTCTACTGGAAGGCGAGCTACTGCCATCGCCAGCGGGTCCTGTAATATGCCCCACTGCCTTGCAAGGGCATTGGGGCATGTTACAATGTTTCTATATAGAAACATCAAAGTTTAACATAGCCCTGGACTCCTGGGCCGTGCCTAGGGATGCTGAATATGGGCGAAAGGGGCATGGGGGATCCATATGATGGTCAAAGGGATGAATGTCACCTCAAAAGTGACCCACAGAATTTTGGTATCCAGTCAATATATCTAAAACATTACAGAGTGGTACATTTTAGAGTGGATTATAATACCGAAAAAAAACAGCAAACATTAATTAAATAAATAAAGGGTAGTGGGGTACAGGTGTTGAAATGGGTCGGGATGAGGTTGGGCTGGCGTTGTAAGGATAAAAAAAAACAGGGGGCACCCCCCCAAATATTTTGTTCGTAATGAAATTTACCACTCTGTAATTGTGTTCCGTAAAATCACACATAACCAGAATTTCATGGGTCATGGAACCCATGAAATTCTGTGAGACACTACTGAGGCGGGGGAGACCCCTTAGTTTTAAGTTTATTCTCTAAATCCTGGGTTCACTTTGGAGAATATTCTCTCTCTGGAAATGACAGAAAGATGTCATAATTGTCATGCCATGTTGGTCTCACTCTTGTTCCCTTCATAACAATGTCATAACGAATACCTCGGTCATATTAATATTGACAGTTACCCTCGCACAATCCACAAACACAACAGTTTCAGCGTTGGAAATCGAGCTTGCTACTACTACCCAACCCAACATACTGGCTATAATGACCTTAAGTGACCTTGAATGATGAAAGGCCGAGTGTATGTTTTTGCTGTTCACTCCTATGATCTGCAAGCTACAGACATACACTCAGAGGCGCATGTCTGCAGCAGGTGCACAGCCCTGATAGCTATATGGATGGCCTCTTCCCTCCCTTGCCAAAGAGGCAACGGATCAAGGAAAGGAAAGAAGGTAAGAGGATGGGCTAGTGAGATGTGTTGCAGTCGATGTAGGTGGAACACTGCTGCACAGACCTTGCACGTCATTGTTATGACTGGACCTGCGGTCACGCCGGCCGCTCGGACCATCGCTGGGGGCACCCAGAATACTCATTTACAGGCACAGTTGCGGGCTGGCTCACGGGCAGACAGGCTAGCCCAAGGGTTGCTGGCGGCACCCAGCACACACTTATCATTGCATGGATCGCCCTGTGTGGCGTGATCACGCAGATCTATGGTCACACATGATCTGGAGTCACCCAGGGTTCACACTTGATCTGGGAGCATCCAAATATGGTGGGGGCTGCAGGGCTGTGATCACGCAACATTCGCCTGCAGGGGACACCAGAACAGAGTTGCATCGCAGCGGCTCTGCTGCATGGAACACAGGGACACAGGTGTCACGCAGGGGCACTGCCTTCATGAAGGGCTCTGCTGGGCAGGGTTTCCGCCTGGAAGGCCGCACTGGCATAGCACAGAAGAAAAACACAGCAGCCTGGAGTCTAGTGAAATTGACTAAAGAGCGGGAAACCGCTGGTCCCTTTTATTGGGTACATCACATGGTGCACGCACACGTGACACTGCACGAGCCCTCAGCAGGGCCTCATCCATTCTTAAAGGGGATCACACCACAGTCATCACAGCAAATGTATCACTATTTTGGCCTGCTCGGTGTTTTCACCCTCATAGTTGCTGTAGTCTCCTGACATCTGGTCCAAAGCCGCCAGGGACCATCTCTTTGCATGGCAAACATTTATTTTAAAAATGAGGGGACGGTGTGTGCTGAGTCATAGAATCAATAACTCCTGGGCTGTTGCTCCCTTTACAATGTCAGGCTGCATCGCCACCCTCCATTACCCCCCCCCACCGCTGCTGATGAATCTGCCCAGGTATTGCTGGGGGGCTTTCGCAGGTCACTGCATCAGGGAATCTTCCCGGGATTTTAATAAGTCTGTCCTTAGACACGGCTCATAGTGCACCCCCCTGCCCTCCTCCCTGTACTATCCATGTCCCAGAGTGCTTGACTTAATTACTCGGGGTGCTCCAGCCTCGCGCCGCTGCTCTTGACAAAGTGTCAACATCGCGACACGTATTCGTGGGCGGGGCAATAAACAGACAGCTCAGCGGGCTGAGGGCCTTCTGCAGAGCGCGGCATGGGTGGGTCCTGCAGGTAGAAGGCTGTACACCTCGCCCCTAGACGCACCAGCCTTGCAGACTCGCATGCCATTGGAGTGGGTAATAAAAACTATTGATCAGTGGCATGAGACGATTCAGTTTCTTCTGCAATCTTTATGTGTGTAACATAATTAACATTGTAAAGGGATGGGAGCTGAGTATAGTAGTATTTTTCGTCTTTAGCAGACATTGACATAGTAAATATGCCTGCCTTTATGCATGTACTAGGCACAATATATACACCCTGTAGTGACTTTACACAACACAAATTACCTTGTGCATTTACCAAGGAAGATATATTGTCTTTGCCAATACTTGTTTTTATTACAAAGGCCCCAACACTACTATAATAATGCATCCCTATTGTGAGAACCTAGGAACCCAATGACCCCACCCCCCCTTTCCCGACACACTTTCGCACGGACAGTTCAGCGTGAGTAAAAATGGACTAACACCACCGCTGTATATCTGACATGTCCCAATACAATGGTCAGGCAAGGCCAGGCAATTACTGATCATTACACACACCAGACTTCCATCACCTTTCCCCACACAGATAAAAGGCGGACCACGAAAGCACAATCTGACCAAGGCAAAGCACACGAGGAAGCAGCAGTTCCAAGTTGGCAGTTTAATACAAGGAGAAAGGTGGCGAAATCAGAGAGGGTTGCAACGAGGGAAGTGCCTTTGTCCTTTTCAGACCATTACTTTTGTGAACCATGGAAAATAAGAAACCTAAAACTGAGGACTAATGCTGAAGAAACCTGCCTTGTGTGCGGGAGGTACCCGGGCTCTCCCACATAGACAGCACAGGCGTGGAGGAATGGTTGCTGCTGTGGTTCTGTTCTTGGCTCCTACAACAAAGCAGCGCCGGTAAAGACAGCACAGCCGGTGAGTTGGAGAGCCTGATATCAGACCAGCTTGTGTTAGAATCAAGGTTGCAATCAGCAAAATTGTATGAAGAAATCTAAAGAGAACTGTATGTGAAAAGTATGTAACGAGTGACACAAATATAATTGAAAACCAGAGGAGTGAATAAACTTTTGGAAGCCAAGAAAGATACCGCTGACAGAGTGGTCAGGCACCACGTGGGGGCTCATTCGAAGGTCTCTTTTAGATATCCAAAGGGTTGGCAACTGTAAGAAGGGCAATTGAAAATCAAAGTGGTCCTGCAACTGGTCAAGCTAAACCCTGTGCACATTCGAAGGTCTTTGATACTTTAATGCAAACTGAAATTGGTCCGAGCCCGGCTGAGGGAGACTAATTATGTAACAGGAAGGACCTGAGCTCGACTGAGGGGGATCCAGGGTGAACCGTGAGTCACCCGAGAGAGAATATTCTCTGAACATTGTGAAAGGGGGATCTGAGGCCAGCTGAGGGGGATCCTGAGTGAATCACAAGAATTGAGTATGCATAAGAGGAAAGGAACTTTGTGTTTCGTTATGGTACATCAGGCCCTCTAAATCAAGAGACTTTGAAGTAAAGACACTTGGGTACAGAAGGCCCTGATGCTGGTAATGGAACTATATCCTCGTGCCAAAGTAGCCATGTGTGTGCTTTTCTCGAGTGATCCGGCTTGTCCTGTGCTGATAACATGGGGAATGGAGGGCTTTGGCCTGAACATCCTCATATATAAGTTTTGTTTTTAATATAGGCCATTTTACATTGACGAGATGTCACACGGACTGCCTTATTATTATTTGATGGTCGTAGCTTGCTCCCATCTGTAGATCTAGGATTAAATAGGCGTTTATCACACCATTGTTGAAGTTCAATAAACCCCCTTGAACTGTGGTCGGAACTGTGGCCACTTGTGTCTTTCTTACTGTTGATACCATGCCTTACTTACACTATACAGCAGTGCAACACAAAAGAGATTGTGGCTGGAAGGTTTGGAGTTCATTCTAACCTCTGGCATTGCTCTAGGAAGCCCGATGTTGTGACTTCAAGCCCCTTCCAGGGCGGTGCCACCTAGTGCACCATGTGAGAATACCAATAAAAGGGGCGCACAGCTTCCCGTGTGCCAGTTACCAACTTAACTCACTGGCACCTCACATGAAGGCATGCAGGAGGGTTGCCACCCTACCCGGCCCCATAACAACTGGCGACAAAGGATTATTAGAAACAGTAAGTGCAGACCGGTCTTACTAGTGCACTTCTCTATGAGCTGCAGCCTCGCTGTTTGGGTCTCTCCTGACGACCGTCGGCCTCCCCAATGAGGTGCGCCTTGAGCAAGCCCACGCCCCGGAGTCCCTGGAGTGTGCTCGTGATACTGCACACCGTGTTTCACGTGAGTATCACGTACATGTGTGGCAATGCGGATGATTGAGTAAACTTCTCTTGCTTGGGGGGAAAGGAGCGGCACGGCGAGGACCGCCACCACCACATCAATGCATATTGTACTCCCGCCTGGGGGAGATAAAGCAGAGTGGCCAGGACCACCACTGCAGTGGCTGTATGCCCTGATCCAGACTGGAGGAGAGAAGAGCGGTGCAGCGAGGACCGCTGCTGCATCGATATGTGTTGAACACCCACCTGGGGGAGATGAAGCAGTGTGGCAAGGGCCGCTGCTGCATTAGCAAGGATTGCCGCACCACTAAACAAATAAATACTCCTGACTTCAGGAGAGATTGTGGCATGGCCCTCCCACCTTAAATGAATTAAATACTCCTCCGGGGGGAAGGGGCGGTGCGGCCTCTGCCACTGCCACCACCCTGATATAATGTAAGCTCCCACCACTGGCGTAACGAGGGCCCTGCAGCCCTCATGGTGCAGGGGGACCCCACCACCCCATGTCCTGGGGGGTCCCCTTGGACTAAAACAAAAAAGAAAAAAAAAACAGGATTTTCTTTAGTCTCTCTGTTACACTGTTACAGAGTAACAGAAATAATTTCTTTATGATAGCAGAGTGACTACAAAATAAAAAATGTTGTTTTGTAGCCTGAGTGCTCCCCTCACACCATGACATGGAAGCCTCTGGGCTGGAGTCCTCCATTTCATGGGGTGGGAGATGACTTTAAAAAGAAACAGTTTCTTTTTGAAGTCACTCTGCCTTCATGAAACAAATATTTCCATTATGGTTCGGACCTTAACAGAAATCATTTCTTTATGAAGTCGGAGTGACTTAAAAAAGAAACCATTTCTTTTTTAAGTTATAGGGCTCCGATGAAACCCTATGACGTGTGTGTGCGTGAGTTGTATGTGAAAGGGTGCACACTTAAATGTATAGGTGGCTGCCTGTGTGAGTGTATGGTGAAAAGGTGCACAATTAAATGTATGGGTGTCTGGGTGTGCATGTCGAGTGTATGGTGAAAGGGTGTACACATAAATGTATGGGTGGCTGTCTGGGTGTGCCTGTATGGTGAAAGGGGGCACACTTAAATGTATGGGTGGCTGTCTGGGTGTGAGTGTATGGTGAAAGGGTGCACAATTAAATGTATATGTGGTTGCCTGCGTGAGTGTAGTGTTTCCATGTGTGTATGGGGAATGGTGTGTGTACTTGTGTTCAGCGGCACAACAAAAGCTACATTTCGAGGGGGTGCTAACCCTTCAAATGTTGGGAGAGGTGCTAACTTCACCGGCAGTGGGGGAGGGGAAAACCTATTTGTGTGGGGCATCTAACTTTTTTATGCATTCTAATGAGATTATTCTAGTGCAGCTTCAATTTTATAAGCAGTTAACTCTCTCCTTTAAGTCTGAAAGCACCCACGTATGGGCTGCTGTGAGAATAAGTGGTCTCCTTGTCCCCTCTCTGCCCTTCCAATAACTTCCATTGCATGCAAGTATAAAACCCACATCAAGATTTCAATTGCCTAAATAATTATTCATTTGAATGCAGGTACTAACAGTGAAATGGTTTATGTTAGTAATTGCTGGGTCTTTGCTAGCAGCCAAACCCAGGTGCGGCTTAACATTTGTATCCTGTTCTGTCCGGAAACGGCTCTTTAGGTCAGCCAGGTCGAGTCAACAAAGTTTCAAGGGGGTGCAGTGGGGGGTGCAGGGCTGAAGCCCAGTCAGCTCAATGGTGAAGTGCTACTACTTGTGTTTATTCCCTTGGTTACTTATTGGTAATCCTCATTACTCATAGCGCTATCCTTCCTTGTCTCAGTTCTTGGGTATGAGGCACTTTGACTCAACATAAGTACTGGGATGAGGTAGAGGGACATGGAGGTAATGTCTGGCTTAGTTACCTGTAATTTTTCATTACTCCTCGTCCCACTCTTCCTCATCCCAGTACTTACCTATGAGGCAAGGAGCCTCTTACGTAAGCACTAGGACAAGGAAAAGGATCATGGAGGTA
The DNA here is from genome assembly GCF_040938575.1 of Ambystoma mexicanum. Classification (NCBI taxonomy): domain Eukaryota; kingdom Metazoa; phylum Chordata; class Amphibia; order Caudata; family Ambystomatidae; genus Ambystoma; species Ambystoma mexicanum. The sequence goes on from NC_090937.1 coordinate 1,616,822,535, forward strand.
ATTATGGGCCGAGAAGAGGATTTTGAGGGTTGGGCAGGGGGTGGGAGGAATGGGGGAACTGTCGGGGTGTGGGTGGAATGGGTATTATGAGATTAATCGTAATGGTCATCCATATCGAGGCTAAGCAGGAATGATATGTGGCATTAGTGGCTAGAGAGGCCTTTTGGTGCAGCCAGTCTAGTCATTTTTTAGTTTGGCTTGACTTTTTTTTGAATGGGCATTTCAGATAAAGCAGCTCTGCTAAGTGTCATTACCTGGCTAGACTGGCATTTGGGTGCTGCCAGTCTAACCGTTTCTTACAGCAGCATTGTATATTTTTCTGGGCATCTGTGATAAAATAACCATGATGTTTTTTTGGATCGGTGTTATCCTACAAAACAATTGCAAACACCCTGTCCACGGGTGCGTCTTTGCTGGCTTGTCGCTTGTCCAACGTACTCTCAAGTTCCTTGAGTAAGAAAATGTAAGTGCCCAAGTTGATGGTCCCCCAAAGCCCTGACTGTGTCTATCCTTGAGACCACGCTGCCCTGGCATGTGTCAGGAGCCAGTCATGCCCCCTGCTCCCAACCAGGTTGTGTGTGTGAGGTCAAACTGGTTTCCTGCAAGCGCCCAAGTGATCAAAGAGGACTCAGTAAATGTGTACATTTGATGCTGAGCAGTCCGCACTCTATTGATGTTCTTAAAGCGATCCCAGTAGTTATGGAGATGTGAAGCTGAGATCCTGCAAGTGGTGGGCATGTATTAAACTTGATCCAGTAATAGATCACAGTGTTGTCCGATTGGGCTTGTAATAAAGCACCTGACCTGGGTAATACAGTTTACCTCATGATGTGTTTGCCCCAATGCGCCCAACTTCAACTTGTCAATAATGATATGTGATTAATTATCCAATTTGTTATGCAGGTGTTTGAAACTGTACGTCATGTTGCATCATGTCAATGCTTGAAAATTTACCCTTGGCCCTCCCAGGGTTCGTGCAGTGTCAAGTGCTGGTGACACCTGGTACACCATGTGAGATGCCATTAAAAGGGGTGCACAGCTGCCCGTGCGCCAGTTACCAACAGAACTCACTGGCTCCTGACATCTATTCCATGTCTTCGAGACGATAGCTCAGGGGCAACGTGCTTGCCTTGAAAGCAAGACGACACGGTTCGATTTCGATCCCCGGGTCCGCGCTTAGAAACCTATAGGTATTAAGTGCGTTATAAATAACCTATCGTAGTGTAGAGGAGGTCTCAAATAAAGGCTGCACTCCAATCGTCCATTTTGTTCCAGGAACGTTCACACCGAGATATGTGACGTATGATGAGCAAATAAACCAGCAGAGACACGCAGTAGGGTTCTGCCCAGTACCTATTAGAAGAACAGCACCTATTGACGTACCAATACCAAGGAAACCATGGACAGTAAGGTACCCATTGATAAAACCTTATCAACAAATGAAACGAAATGAAGATTGTTTGTGTACAGTCCCTGAAGAAACCAAAAAGGCCTTAATAGAAGACGAATGGTGATGTCACGAGGGCCCGGACTGACTTGCAGATAGAAGAAATGATAACCACAGAATGATGCAAAGAGACGGAACGCCATGAATAAGGATAAGTAAAAGAACGATGTCAAAATGGAAGAAGTTTAAGCTGTAAGCAAGATGAAGAGAATTGACCAGTTTACACTTGTAAATATGCTTTGAACTGCAAGAAAGCTAAGAAAACAGTGCAGCTTGCTATGCTTAGTAGAAGCATAGTGCGGTAGGCGCCATTATACATAAGCTCCCTCAAACAAAGCACCTTATTATAAGTATATTTCCACTTAGCACAAGAAGCAAAATCAACTCAGGTTACTAAAGGCCATACGCAAAAACAAGAAGAGACGGCTGAAACGAAACTCAGCAGAGGCAACTTGTGCCAGGAGAACCAAGGTCATACCGATAGAAGGAACAAACAGTAGCTACATCTAATTGAAACTAAGAACAGAATATCCTGCCTCTGAAAGGTCAAGATAAGAAGGCGAAGGCAGGTGGCAGGTGAAACGAAAATCAAATGCACAAATTGATTGAAGAGAGGCAAATTCACAGTGTCCGAATCACGTGAGCAGCCAAGAGAGAAGAGACGAGAGCTCACACCTACGCATGGCAGTGGGCCAGATGAAGATATCAGAACCTTTTCCAGACAGAAGATGCAGTCTCGAGGCCAACGGCAGTGAAATAATTGACACATGGCTACTAAAGTTATGATTGATTGTAGCAAGGACTGGAGGACGGCCGGGTAACTAAGGGGGACCTCGCACCTGGCCAACCATTCTGCATGCTGCTAAGCAAAGTAGAAAAGTATGCATGGGGTTGGTGCCAGCCCAATCACAATGGACCAAATAATCTAGGGTCCTACAGTTAGTAGAACCAATAGGACGTTGTACTTTTAGTGATGTCTGCAGTAGTCATTTTGGAGGAAGGGCTTAGATACAACCTGACAGTGCTTACCCAATCCCCTCACTCCGTTACCATATTCAGATATAGTACCTATAGTAAAGTTACCTTTTCCTAACCAATAAAATTGCATGTTAATTTTTGAGTGTTACACTTCAATGATGGCGAATTTTGAGTATAAATGATACACTTGTATGAAGTTCGTTGGAGTTGAAGTGAGAAGGAAAATCGCATCATTGCTGATATTCATAACTCCCTGTTTTCGGTACTTGTCATTAAACTGACTCCCTTTGCCAAACCGTTTGAGTTGTCCTTATTGATTGGTGTTGGAGTAATAAATCTGCACCCCCATCCATCTCACGGATGCTGCTATCTTGTCTTAAAGTGCTTCTGAGCAAACTCTGACTCTATGGGCCTCAGAGTACAATATGATATGATATCATATCATTCAGACGGAGAGCTGGCCTTTCCGGCTCCATAACACCCTGCAGACAATCATTCTTCAGCCTGCCAAGCCATTAAAGAAGGGGAAAGACCATGTGCAGATCAGACTTGGTCCTACCCCAAAAGGGGCAGTCTAGCTCGAATGCTACTTGAGGACCAGAGAAGTCACAGTCAGAGAAGGTCCCATCAGAGACATAGTGGGTGAGGGTAGGTCACAGCGGCGAGGCACAGAGGAGAAGTGGAAAGAAGTGTTTGCTGGAATCAGCTGTGAGGGAGGAGAGGCTTCTGGGAGGAGGACAGGAAGCAGCACCCTATGCGGTGAGCGAGGGGTGTTGTGCGGCGTAGTGTTCTCGCAGGCGCCGCCATGTTTGCTGTGGTGAGCAGCGACGTGCCTGCACGCTCCAAGTGGCAGGCCAGTGGAGATGCCTCCCAATGTGAGCCCCGCTACGACAGAGGGCTGGGCTCAAAAGCTCCAACTCTGGCAGCTCTCATTGAGAATGATGACGTCAGATCTTCAGCCGCCAACCGCTGGCCAGAGATGGAGATTGGCCGGAGTTGGAACTGTGCACCGAGGAGGAAGGGCAACCGGAGAACACGAGATCAAGGTACAGACATTCCAGTAGGGAATGGGACGCTCTGCAGGAGGGGCATAGTTCCCTGAAGTTCTGCACGCCTACGAGAGGGTTATGTAGTGACTGCCAGATAATTCACTGGGCATCTGAAGATGAGGAAATGTTGGCAGTTCAGTTAAAGTTCCAGGGAAGAACTATTCATAAGTGTTTCAGGAGCTAGATCCAGAACTTCTGGAGTTCTTCAAGATGTTCTCAGTGGAGCCCAGAGGAGGGTAAAGTGTTTAATGATGTGATGTGTTCTGAGACATTATGTGCACTCTGTTTTTAGAAGTGATTGACAATTTGTGAAGTATACAATGTTCACAACGAGGTTGTACTTTCTCAGCAATTGCAATTGTTACTTGATATGTGTTTAGCAATTGAAAGTGCATATGTGATCTTGATAGAACTATTGTGTAAGGTGTACATGGTTATCTGCCAAAGGGTGTATTTGTGCATTGGCAGTGATTAGGCACCCATGATGGGTAATTTTAGCACGTGTTAGAATGTGGACTAGCACAAGCAACAGATATTTTGTTGTGCACATTGAAGTATGTGATTTTATGACAGATGACAGATATTCTGCCGTGCATGTATGGGAATGTGATTTTATGACAGGTGACAGATATTCTGCCGTGCATGTATGGGAATGTGATTTTATGACAGGCGACAGATATTCTGCCGTGCATGTATGGGAATGTGATTTTATGACAGGCGACAGATATTCTGCCGTGCATGTATGGGAATGTGATTTTATGACAGGTGACAGATATTCTGCCGTGCATGTATGGGAATGTGATTTTATGACAGGCGACAGATATTCTGCCGTGCATGTATGGGAATGTGATTTTATGACAGGCGACAGATATTCTGCCGTGCATGTATGGGAATGTGATTTTATGACAGGCGACAGATATTCTGCCGTGCATGTATGGGAATGTGATTCTCGCACAGGTGACAGATATTCTGCCGTGCACGTATGGGAATGTGATTCTCGCACAGGTGACAGATATTCTGCCGTGCATGTATGGGAATGTGATTTTATGACAGGTGACAGATATTCTGCCGTGCATGTATGGGAATGTGATTCTCGCACAGGTGACAGATATTCTGCCGTGCACGTATGGGAATGTGATTCTCGCACAGGTGACAGATATTCTGCCGTGCATGTATGGGAATGTGATTTTATGACAGGTGACAGATATTCTGCCGTGCACGTATGGGAATGTGATTCTCGCACAGGTGACAGATATTCTGCCGTGCATGTATGGGAATGTGATTTTATGACAGGTGACAGATATTCTGCCGTGCACGTATGGGAATGTGATTTTCGCACAGACGAAAGATATTCTGCCGTGCATGTATGGGAATGTGATTTTCGCACAGACGAAAGATATTCTGCCGTGCATGTATGGGAATGTGATTTTAGGACAGGCGACAGATATTCTGCCGTGCATGTATGGGAATGTGATTCTAGCAAAGGTGACAGAAGCTCTGCTGTGCACGTATGGGAATGTGAATTCAGCACAGGTGACAGCTATTCTGCTGTGCAGGTATGGGAATGTAATTTTAGCACAGGCGATAGATATTCTGCTGTGCATGTATGCAAATGGGATTCTAGCACAGGTGACAGATATTCTGGTGTGCACATTATGTGGTTTTAGCACAGGTGTGTTACAAGTGTTGATTGGCATATTGCCAATCTGTGTTGTGTCATGGTCACTAGCTGAAGGGGACGTCATGTGTGAAATGTGTTTAATTAGCTCGTTGCCAAGTTGAGTTATGTTCCACTGCCAAAGGGGGCGTCATACACCAAATGAGTTTAATTGGCTTATGGCCAGGTTGTGTTGTGCCATGGTCTCTAGCCAACAATAGGATGTTTTACATGTTATTAGGTTAATTGTTAGCATATGTTTAGCATATCATCTCCTTTACTGTTTTGGATCATGTGTATCTTCTAATGTTTAGTTGAATGCTTCTCAACAACCAATACAATGCTGTAACACAGTCTGTTGTGTGAAGTGTGTAAAGCTAATTCAGGCAGTCTAGCATTTGAACATTTATCTGAGAGTGACTGTTAGAGAGACTGAGAGGGAGAGAGTGTGAAGACCTGCCTGCTGGTGGTGCCAGTATTCCTTATTGCATACTATTCTATTGCATTCTCTTCTATTCTATTCTATTATTTTATAGCGCCATCGCGCCTGCAGGCCTCAGGGCGCTCACAGTACCACAGGGCGCACTTCATGCAATAAAGAGGACTTGCCCTGTACTCACCTGATGACACTGTGGCTAACCTACAAATTATAACAATTATCTTTAAAGTTTTCATGAGGAAATCCAATTATTAATTAACTTTGACACTATTATCCCAAAAGGTTTATATCTACAGAGAAATGCCATATCGTTCACCTAATTGGTTCCGCACTCTTTCAAATCATAAGGGAAAGGCAGATGTCAAACCTGCCAACTGTTAGAAAATGGGTAGGGAAGCTGTGTAATTTCAATGATATTAATTGAAAATTATGTTGTGGGGATTAAATTGCAGCCACAGGATCAAATTAACTGAGAGACCATGTTAGGACCAACATGTGCAGAAATACCTTCTTGTCATGGGAAGGCACACTGGCAAAACTGAAAATCCAGCATCAACAAAGTTTCAACACTGCTAATGTGCCTAGTGAATTCAAACTGTATACACTTCTGCAGTGGAAGCAAGGAACATGTGAAAACTAAAACCATGCTGCAGAAGAGAACTGGAAAGGAGCGTTGTGACTGCCAAACTAAAAGGGAGGCAACCTTTAATTTTCATCCACCACATAACAGAGCTTTGTTAATGACAAAGAACTAACAATCAAAGGCCTACCCTTCATTACCTTATGAAGAAAAATGAAAAGCAGCATTTCATTTGCATTTGCCACATATCATAATTCTGCTTTTAAATATAGAAAAATAACCACACTGGTTGGTGTTATTAATTGTGATTAATAACACCAAGAATAAGTAAAGATTTATTTGACATGGAAAGCATGACATTTGCAAACACAGAATCACTTTCACAGATATAAGTGTCTGTTTTTAGAGGCATGACTGTAAGTTTCTTTTTTCTGTGAAGGGCCCAGTTTCTATTCAGAATGCTCAAGCAAACAGGAAGAATTGTATTGTGGTCTCTGAGATAAGCAACAGATAAGGTCATTAGCTTTGGGAGAAGAAACGCTTATGACTTTACTCCAGGTGATAATCAACAACCGAGCAGCAGAGACTGGAGCAGATTTCCTATGGGAAATGAAGCTTCGGACAAGAAATATAACCTAGTATGCTGTTTGATGGTCAGAATTATATGTATGCAATTTTGTTTCCATATGTTTATGTTAGGAATCATGTTTTGCCTGTTCAATTAACATTTACAGAAATGGGACATGTATCATTTAAAGCCTATCCCAAGGCCATTTTGTTGCAACAACTTCCATCAAAAAGTGTCTGCACAAGCCAGAGATGGAGAGATGTATACAAATAATTAGGGTGAAAACTGAAGGAGAGGTGCACAATGTAACCTTGCCATGGAAGAAGTGCCTAAAAATCATCTGGGTGAATATTAAAAGATGGCTGCAAAAGGTAACCTTGTATGGACAGCTGCCTGAAATCCTCTGGGTGGAACTTTTGAAAGCTTGATGGAGATTTAACATTGCCTGGGAAAGAGCATTGGGAAAGACTAAAGAGGCTGGAATTTTGGCAAGGAGAGCAAAATAGAGGGATTAATGCTGGCGGCTTTCCATGACGGAAGTGCCTGACTAGATACCTGTGTTTCCCCAAGCGAGGGTCCTGAAACGCTAATGTCTTTCCTTCGCACCAAAAATCCAGAAATCCAATGTAAGTAGTTTGTCCAACCAAACCAAGTGTTGGGATTTGCTTGATTTAATATCTTCCCCTTAGTTAATGGGCGGGAGTATGGAAGTAGATCCTTAGTATATGTTGATAAATAATAAGTCAATTAATTCCCCAATTTCTTTATTTATTGTTGTTTATAGTTCAGAAAAAAACTTTTACAGTAATTCATAAGTTAACACTTAAACAATCACATGCTTTGTCAACAATACATACTATACATAAAACAATACAATACATTATATTATATAACAATTATTATCAAAAGAATGGCTTGTATTCCATTAGCAAAATCTCGGTTTGCATCATAAAACCATTAATAGTTCTCCTAGAGACCAAACAACTCTTAGCGTAATGTCTCCGAGACAGCTATGTAACTAATAACCTCTCTTCATCTCTAATAAGGGCTGCAAAGTTCATATTCGTTCACAGATGCAGTGACTAGAATTCCCCTATAGATAAATGACATGTGGTAATTTTGTTAACACTAGGAACTAACAAAATCTACTCACAGTGTGGATAACAACTAGATTCTGTTCATGTAATTGGGTACAACTATTTTCCTTGTCAAACCCAGAATTGCCTAAAGGGGGGGGGGGTGTCTTGGTCCAACAACAACCTTCCTAACTGCCACCATTCCTCAGATCTGGCCTTTAAGCAGAGGAGTGTTGAATGTCACTGAAGGTCTGGATTTGGTGCTGAGTAGAAAAGTGCTTTGCTAAATGAAAAAAGGTGCAATTCCTAATTGAAAAATGTGCACTCTCCCTGAGAGTGCGAAAGTGACCCTAATATAAGAGTGATTTTGTATTGCTTCAGGATGAAGAACGAAGAAGAGCTTTGTCAATCCAAAATATTATCAAAAGTCGGTTGTGCTTTCAAAACTGCTAACAATTTTAAGTGTGCAGGGAAATTAAACCTACAAAGTGCTGCATGTTTGAAATTGCTTTTGAAAACAGAGAAATGCTGCATTTGAGTTCAATCTAAACCTTATCAAGGAGCGCTTATGCTCATGATCTTGTAATGTCCCAAGATATGGTTTAATTTTGACATTCGGGGGTTTTTGTGGGATCGGACGTTTGAACCGTTTATTTGGCCTGTGTTCCATGTACATAAGACTCAAAAGCGAAATGCCAGAAGGTGAGTATGTGTACTGAAGCTTTGTTTTGTGCTGCAGAGAAGGTGGCATAAATAATCATTTGGTGCAAATATTCATTGAACCTATTATTTAATAAATATTTTTTTTTTCTGTACCCAGGCCTCGTTCTTGGCATAGGGGGAGAGATCTACGTGGCTCTGCATGAGTCATAGGCAGGGCTCGCAGAATCAAACAAATGATATATATCGAGTGGCATTTCAATCGGGGGCAAACTACCCATGTTAAGAGTAGTATCTAAATACATTGTTACAATGCCCGATGATGAGAACTTAATTTGCACCATTTGTACAGGATAACATAAAGGTTTGACCTATGCTGTAAAGCAACATTTTGAAATGAGTTTGAAAACTGAAAGAAAAACAGTGAGGTGAAGACGTCTTTCGGGACTGAGCGGAGGGGTACACCTGAGAAGGGTAGGCAGAGAGGGGATGTGATACAGACCAGAGAAACACTCTCTGTATTGCTCTCGGTTCAGTAATGACCTACCTGGACCAGAGATCAACCTGCAGGGGATCGCCATTTCTTCTAAAGGAAAAAGGTGTGCTAGGCCACTAGCCCTGATCTTCACATGGACCGAGAAGCTGATTAGGGTTGATGGGTCAGTGAGCACCCAGGGCTAGGCAGACAGAGACAGAGTGGCAAACAAGACAGTCTGGCACATCACATGGAATTATATAAAAACATTCCAGTTATCATGGACTGTAGACAAAGCCATGTTTAGCAAGGAAATAACTGCTCTTTCCAAAATTCCTGCATTCGTTTGTCAAACAAGGGTAATTAAGAGGGGTAAAACAAAACTGCCGTTTCTTCTTTAATGTCCTGGGGATATATGTGACAAGTGCAAAAGTGCAATGAACAGACTGTTCCAGAAGCAGATTCAACAAAATGTTTTTCTGGATTTGGTTAGGAACTGGGCCTGCTATCCTAAGGTGAAGTGCACAGCATTCAGCGCGCTCCTCAACAAAGTAAAATGGGGCAGTCAATACATGGGGAGTTGAGAGTCTGATGGTTGAACTATGGAATTACAGAGTAAAGCAGAGCAGCGAATACATGGGGATCTAGGGCTAAACAAAGTAAAACCGAGGAGTTCATACATGAGGAGATGAGAGTCTGAAGGTCAACTATGGACTAACAAAGTAAAACCGAGGAGTCCATACTTGGGAAGTTGAGAGTCTGAAGGTCAACTATGGGCTAACAAAGTGAAACCGAGGAGTCCATACATGGGGAGTTGAGAGTCTGAATGTCAAAACCTCGCTGAATATCAGAGCTATCCAGTACGTCACCACCACTTCTGTGAACTACTATCTGTAAAACTACCACTCTCTTCGTCACAAACCCTTACTATGCACCTAGTCCACCAACCACCAGACCCCCTAGGCTCGTTTGAGGACGACATTAATAACATTATCTCAACCAATACTAAACACTCCTCCCAAACCCTCCTACTCGGTGACTTCAACTTAGGTTTTGATGATCCGGCCAACCATTCGGCTCTAGTCATAGCCAAATCTCTGACAGAGCTAGGCCTCTCACCCAGAGAGTTCTCCTACCCACTCATGACAAAGGACGAACCCTGGATTGGAAAGCAGACCTCAACTGCCCAACCAAAATAACAGCCATTGATCCTCTGTCTTGGACCGACCACTGCTTACTGTCATTCACCCTTCAAAATTGCATCTTTCCAACAATGACAAAGGGCATTGCTTCTCCCATTCTTACCATAAATAGGAAAAATATCACGGTTGACAACCTTAGACCTTTTCTTAAACCTCTGCAGGTCCCTGATTCATTACCATCTAACCCTGAAGATCTAGTAGAACTATATAACAAAATGCTCAACAATGCCATAGACTCCATCGCACCACTAAAAATGCGTAAGAGCAAACCTAAACAGCTGGTTCACCCCCAAACTTAAAGACCTCAGGAAAGAGAAAAGAAAATATGAAACCATATGGAAAAACAACCCATCCACTATCAACAAAGAAACCCTGCAAAATATTACTGCCGCCTACAAAAATGAAATCCTTACAGCAAAAAATAACTCCTATAATGAAAGGATTGATAAAGCCAGTTCTAGCACCCATGAACTCTTTACCATTGTAAAGCTCACCTGGTATCCACGGGGATGTCACTCAGCCTGTTCTGACCTCTTACGACCTCAAACCCTTCCCTGGAGTCTACTCGACTGGAGACTGGGCCTGAAACACAGGATTGGTAGAGTTTAACTCTCTATTGTCTCCGTGTGCTTGAACCCCTTCTTCCCCGAGGTCCAACCCTTCCCTTTGATCCACAGCTCACCTTGTTTTCTTGGAAAGTGTGCTCTCCGTCCTGCTTTCAGCACAGGGGCGCGTTGATTGATGCAGGCTCGTTGCTGCCTAGTTACTTCACTGGCAAGAGTCCGACAGGTAAGTATAATGAGTCCATTCAACAGTTCTCTAACTTCGTTCCTCTCCTTCCTTAGATGATGGCTGGCGTCCGGGGATGGCAACGTGCTGCTGAGATGAGTAGCACTGAAGGTGAGTGAGAGCGCGATGCTCGATGCGACCCTTTCGTATTTGTATTGAACTGAGTTCTTTTTCTGTGTCTTTTAGGTGCCGCAACGTTTTCAGCGTGGATGCTGGTTATGAAGAAGAAATGCAGTGATTAAGCGTGGTATGCGGCGCCTCTAGATGTTTCCACGCTAACCTGGAGTGTCTTTTCCCTCTTGCAGATGGATGAGAAGTTCCGGAGACAGAGTTCCCCCAGAGCGGCTGGGATTCAGGTAAGCGTTTGAAGCTCATACAGTCTTTAAAAATAAGCGAAGATTTGCTGAATGCTTACTAATGCCTTTTTCCTGTTCTTTTCCCTTTTCCTTAGGAAGCGGCGTGCCAGGATGGGAATGACACCGCCAAAGATGCCCACAGAACAGAAGGAGCAATGAATGATGGGCAGAAGCGCCGCAAGGTAAGGCTGTTCCTAACGGTGTTCTTGTTCTTGCAGGAGCTGAGCGCAGAAGAAAGATGCAGGCCTACTGGAGACCGATCCGAACACGGTGAGTGTCACGCTGCAGGTGCAGAAAACACAAAGCATGTTTCTCAGCCTGGGCGTGGCTTAAATAGTCCCTGGGTATCCCAGGTGTCTCTGGGCTGAACCACATCCAAAAGACTAGACTGCACATGCAGTTCTGGGAACCGAAATATGTGGGGGCATCCATCTTGTCCCCCTCAATGCACTACAAGTCCAATCCCCAATGTTATCCTATGGGAGTGAGTGAGTCTGGTGCCACAAGTGCCAAGTCTGACTCCAAGTGGGTCTTTCGCGGGATGGAGAGGCCCTTGAGGGCCATGTGGGTGATTGTGGCCTGGCTCCAGCCTGACATCTTGGAGGGCTGGGGACATGAGGGGCAGGAATCATGACAATCATTCTCAGAAAACTCGAATCACCCACCCAGCCCACAGATCTTTGTGTCAAGGATCAAACTTGGTGCACAGAAATCCAAGAGGCTCTGGTCAACAAAATTACACTGCTCCAAAAGAAAATCACCAATAAAAAGCTTTCATTGCCACTGCAAGATAATCTCCAAAAACAATGCCCCAAAATTCCCATCTCAACTCAACGATTCCAATTCACCTCAGTAACAGTCCAAGAGGTAATGAAAATCACAGCATCCCTCAAACCATCTAATTGCCAGGGAGACTCCGGTCCAGCTACTGTCATTAAAGATGCAGGGAACCTCCTCGCTCCCTTTATCACAACTCTCATCAATGCCTCCTTTCACACATGCCCCACACCTACCAATCTGAAGAATTCTTGGGTGCTACCGCTCCTAAAGAAACCCTCTCTCGAGCCCAACATACCCACCAACTTCAGACCCATCACCACTGTCCCTTTCCTGTTGAAGATTTTAGAAAAAGCTGCCTACAACCAAATACAAAAGTTCTTAGAATCCAACAAGCTATTAGGCCTCCGTCAATCAGGCTTCAGGCCACAACATGGCACTGAAACTGCCTTGATTGACCTAAACATACAAATAGATGACCTTAAAGACAAAGGAAACTCAGCCCTCCTGCTGCTGTTGAATTTATCTGCGGCCTTTGACTTGGTTGACCATGAGATCCTCTGTAACCACCTTGCCTCTACTTCACACTTCTCATCAGAAGCCACTGATTGGATTAAATCCTTTCTAAGTAACAGGTCAATGAGAGTGTTCTCTACATCAGCGGCTGCATTACCGATCCCCATCACTTGTGGAGTCCCACAAGGAACATGTGTGTCACTGACTATGTACAATGCAATTACCAAACCATTGTTTGATGACCTGGATCACTTGGGTGTCACCTTCACTAATTATGCGGATGACACCCAAATCCTCATCCCATTGACTGGTGACTATGCCAACGACCTAGCCCTGATCAACAAAATCTACCTTATCATTCAGGCATGGATGGCCATACACGGCCTCTGCCTGAATGATGAAAAATCTGAACTCCTCCTCCTCGCCACGCCCAATAACATCTCCAAACTTGGCAATCAATACCAATCTTTTAACATCGATGGCAACACCATTAAAGTTGCCAGCAAAGTAGAAACACTGGGTTTTTACTTAGACTCCTGCCTCAATCTAAAGAAATAGGTCAGCGCTACTGTCTCGGCAAATGCATACACCTGTAAGCTTATTCGAGCATGCAAACCCTTCCTCTTGACTTAAAGTTGCATCACCTTGGCTAGAGCCCTGGCCCTCTCAAAAATGGACTATTGCAATGGACTATATCAAGGTGCCAACAATTACATCATCATAAAACTGCAAATCTTGCAGAATAACGCCTCAGGACAGCTTTGAGTATCCCGTGCAGCCAACATATTTCGGCTATAAGAAGGGACCACAACTGGCTCTCTATCCAAGAAAAAATCCAACTTAAACCTGCATCCCTAACCTACAGATGACTTAACAACACAGCACCACAGTACCTCTCTGATAAATTCGCCTTGAAACAATACGCTCGCATTACCAGATCTGCTAACTCAGGCCATCTACAAGTTCCCAGATACAAACTTAAAAAAGCTGGAGGCAATAGCTTCCCGGTCCTTGCCGCCCAACTTTGGAACTCACTCCCCTTCCAATCTTAGAACTGCACAATCCTGCCAAAGCTTTAGAAAGAATATGAAAAATTGGCTTAGCACCAACGATGCCCCTCAGTAACACATCCACCTCTACCATGTACATATGTAAATAGCACATGCACTGATCCGTCATCTGTATTCATACGTGATTTTTGTGCGCCTTAATTAGCCTGTAACTGTTAATAACCCTCTTTTATGTATATGTATACATGTCAATCTATGTGCGCCATTATTCTTTCCTTCATTCTGTGTAACCAAGAAACTGCATTATCCTGTACTGCACCCAGAAACCCCTGGGTTGAGGTGCGCAATATAAATAAATAAACTAAACTAAACTAAACTAAACTATGGACTAATAAAGTAAAACCGAGGAGTCCATACATGGTAAGTTGAGAGTCTGAATGTCAACTATAGACTAACAAAGTAAAACGAGGAGTCCATACATGGGGAGTTCAGAGTCTAAAGGTCAACTATGGACTAACAAATTAAAACTGAGGAGTCAATACATGGGAAGTTGAGAGTCTAAATGTCAACTAGGGACTAACAAAGTAAAACCGAGGAGTCTATACATGGGGAGTTGAGAGTCTGAAGGTCAACTATGGACTAACAAAGTAAAACCGAGGAATCTAAAGATGGGGAGTTGAGAGTCTGAAGGTTAACTATGGACTAACAAAGTAAATCCAAGGAGTCCATAAATGGGGAGTTGAGAGTCTGAAGGTCAACTATGGACTAACAAAGTAAAACCGAGGAATCTATAGATGGGGAGTTGAGAGTCTGAAGGTTAACTGTGGACTAACAAAGTAAATCCAAGGAGTCCATTAATGGGGAGTTGAGAGTCTGAAGGTCAACTATGGACTAACAAAGTAAAACTGAGGAATCCATACGTGGGGAGTTGAGAGTCTGAAGGTCAACTATGGACTAACAAAGTAAATCCGAGGAGTCCATAAATGGGGAGTTGAGAGTCTGAATGTCAACTGTAGAATAACAAAGTAAAACCGAGGAGTCCATAAATGGGGAGTTGAGAGTCTAAAGGTCAACTATGGACTAACAAAGTAAAACCGAGGAGTCCCTACTTTGGAAGTTGAGAGTCTGAATGTCAACTATGGCCTAACAAAGTAAAACCGAGGAGTCCATAGATGGGGAGTTGGGAGTCTCAAGGTTGAAGAGTGGGTGGTTCTTGGACTATGGAATCTCATCCCTGTCAGGCAATGCAACGCTTCCCAAGCACAAAAGAAAGGAGATGCCAACCATTCTGGTTTGAAAAAGGGGAGCTCATGGAATGTCAAATCATGAAAGGCTACCAAACAAGCCTCTTGAACCTACAACAAGAACTGATAAACAGTTTGTCAGATTCTAGGGAATGTAGATTCTTGAGAAAAGTGTTCTGGCCTCGGAACCCCTGTAGGACATACACAATGAGAAAATATTAACCTAAAGTAAACTTGCAGCAATAAATGACCCCACAAATATTCATCATTGTGTCCACTTTGAGATTTAAGGGAAGCGTGAGAGTAGAGAAGGAGAAAATAGACACATATTTCCAGGAATTGAAGCACACTAACCTAGAGTAAGGAATGTGTTTTATATTTGGTATATATTATTTCTGGTCATAGCTTCATGACCAATAGAGCGTTGTACAACGGCGGGACATACAGGCATGGGGATATGCACTTTGTCACTCTTCCTGAAGATATTCCTGAAATTGTACAATATGGCGAATACTCCTATATTTGTTAAGAGTGTTTTCAGCTGTGCTCTGGAGTTAAGGCACTCTGTAAAATTCTGAGAGTGGCAAAACAAGCAAGTTATGGTTGGAAGGGTATGAATTAATCATAACCCCTGGCATTGCCCTGGGCAACCCTCCAAGCCATCATTGTTCAGCCTGAGAAGGGGAAAGAGCATATGCAAATCAGGCTTGGTCTAACCCCAAAAGGTGCTTTACCGACCAAACTTCTAGGACTGGACCATGCAAAAACGCAAGCAACCTCAGACATGTTTCTGTGCCATTGAACCTCATCTATGAGGTGTTGGTTGAGTATATAGGCATGGCTAGCTAAGGACCTGCATCTAGCTACACCCGTTCATTTGCATACATTGGGGCTCATTACAAGTTAGGCAGTGCGGGTAAAATGTGGAGGTATTACTGTATACCGCCGCATTATCGCACCGCCCAACTATACGTTGGGCGGAAAGTTGGATGTTTCACCTGCAGCTATGAGCTAAAGTAAAATCCACCATTTTTTTGCCAAATTTCAGCTGAATTACCACAGGCGGAAATACAGCTGTGGCAATTCTGCCAAAATTCCACATTGAGTTCAATGGACTCAAAATAATTGGGGATTTACGCTGCCTACTGCCACTTGTAATCTAGCAGTAATACCGCTGGACCAAGTGCCAGTAATGGTAATACAGTTTGTTGGCAACTCGGCAGATTTATCGCTGAGATAACACCAAAATGATAATGAGACCCGTTGGGTTCAATCGTATGACTCTTTTAGAAAGTCAAGACAGGTCACTAAGAAAAAAGATACATTTTGTAATAAGAAGTGACGGTGGACCTGAGGAATGTGTCACAACTAATCCCAATGCCTTTTTTTAATTTAAATCCAAGTTTAATGACCACATGGTCCATGTCAATCGCTTGGCATCCTTCCCACAATGCCAACCAACTGGGAGGAGATTTGCTTCTTTCACAGCCACCGATCATTAAATTACGAGAATCATGATTTACAAAGGGCTCTACAAAAGAGCAGCTCTAGTTATGTCACTAGGTATGGAAAAGGCCTTTGACAGAGCCTTTAGTTATGTCACTAGATATGGAAAAGGCCTTTGACAGAGCTGCCTGAGGTTTCTTAACCATGATTTTGGAGACAATGGATTTTGTATCCAGGACACATTAGGTTGTGTTTTACTAATAACGAAATATTACACCATGCAACTGTTGTAATGGTCAGCTACCCAAACCATCTTTACTCTGTAAGCCAACAGGACACTGTGTTCTTTGTCATTCCTGCATTTTCCTCCTGTAATGAAGCATTTTTCCCACCAAATTTGAATTCTCAGAGGTTGATTGGAATACTATTCAGGGACTGATCATCTAATATGACAATATTTGTCAATGATCCATCAACTACCCCAGGAACCCAACACATTCTAGGATTGTCTGGTTTGAAAGGCACTTTTCTCAATCAGAAATCCTGTTTTTTATTTCAACTAAAGATGTGAATGGTCCAAAAGTGAAGCTAACCTTCAATGGGAAAATTAAGGCACATACTAGTTGAAAGTTGTCTCCCCTATGATCTGGTTTGTTACCCAGCATTTAAGATCTGGCTTTCAACCATTTCCTATTTTACAGCTTGAGAGCAGACAAGGATGAAGGGATCAATATTTCAGTTTTGTGGTTAGGGAGTACAAGCTTCATAAAGATGGCTATATATGCTTTACATATACAGAGAGAATCAGCCCTCTAGATCTTCACACCTTACACAGCAGGAATATTGTACTCCATTTAGTAGTGCCAGAGAGCTCAATAAGCCAACTATGGCGGCCCTTGTACCATCCAGTGGAGGCAACATCAATTGTGGACGCGTTGTTGGTACCTAAAGGACACAGGAACCGATGATTTCATGTATGCAAAGTCAGAAGATTCATCCTTCAATGTGTACCAAATATCAATCACACCTATACAAGAAGGACCATAATTCATTTGGGTATTGGGAAAATGCTTATGCAGGAAGAGGAAGTCGGACAATTGCATTAGAATTTCCAGCTTCTATGGGCTCAGCCAATAACGCATTGTGTATTACAGGTGTGTGCATTAGTTCAGGCAACAAGATCACTGGCACCCTTCAAGAGGAACAGTAGATCGTTCTCTGACCCCATCGATCAGTCTATTTCTGAAGAATAAATATTTCTAGGCAGATATCCATGGCCATTTGTAGACAGAAGGCTAAAACAGGGTTAAGTGTTTGCAAATATATCCACAACACAAAACAACCTCAATAGCAATTGATGCACAGATGAACCTTCAGCCCACACTGCTTTAATCAGACTGAGCAGGTGAAATCAAAAGGCTCTTGGAGAGAGTGTAGGGAAAGAGGAATATTTTACAAATGTGGTGGAATTGTCCTAACTGTTTCCTATAAATGGATGATATGGACATTCAAAGGCATGTTTGTGTGTCCCGTGGGACCCAAGCATGATCAGGTTGGGTGTGACAGAGGCAGAGCTGCAACACATTGTCCTTAGAGAGAATAGGAGGACTGCAAAACTGCTGAAAAATATTCTGCACCATTTGGCACATTGTAATAAACTGCGACACCGGTGGAGGTAAGTGGGAGCTTTATTTTACGGCCCCCGGAGGCTGGGGCAGTCAGGGAGGGAATCAACAAATACGTTCCGAAGAGACAAACATTCTTCGTTCTGGTGGAACGGAATGCAAGGGAACATAGACATAAGTATATATAACATCTCCTTATCTATGGAAACAAAAAGTTTGGGAAGGAGGGAAAGGGGGGAAAAACTGGGGGAAAAAATGAGGGTGAACGGGGTGAACAGATGCTGATCAATAATAAACAAAATCATTCTTGAAATTCTGGATGATGGTGCGGTTCCTTCTTGACAGCCTTCTGGCTGAGGATCCCTCATCGTTGGGACTGTGTTCACTGTGCCAGCTTGTGCCGACGTGTGAGTCTGTGGAAGTACCTGGTCTGTAGGTATCGGTGGTTGTTGTTTTCACATCTTCTCTTGACCGAGTACTACTGTAGTCATTTTTGGAAGTGTAAGGTCTGTGGTTGTCATTTGTTATTTTCACGAGATCATCATGGGACCATTTCTTTCCATCCTCTAAAGTGACAGACTTTCCGTGGCAGTGGGTGACTTTTTGTGGGAATCTAAATTTCGATTTGCCCTTGAGTATCTTCTTGGGTTCTCTGACACAGACCCAGTCACCTTCCTGTAGTGTCAATTGTCTTGTTCCATTCTTATGGTCATAGTAATTTTTGTACTTCCTTTGTTTCTCTTTTATATTTCTATGGATTTGTTCCATGTCCACCTTCCGTTCTGTGTTTATTCTTGCTTCGCCAGTATCTAGGAAAATCCATGCTGGTCTCAGTTGGTTGGTTGCTGTTCTTCCACGCATCAAGGTGAAGGGTTCTGAGTTGGTGGTGGAATGCGGCGATGTTCTACATGCGAGCAGGGCCTCCTTGAGGGTTTCTCTCCATGGCATGCTATTGGATGTGGCTAGTTGGATGACACTTTTTATTAGTCTGTTCATTCTTTCCACCAATCCGTTGGACATTGGGTGGTAGAGTGATGTGGTGATGTGGTTGATGCATTTCTTTGCAAGGAAGTCGCGGAATTCCAACGAGGTGAACTGGGACCCATTATCTGACACTATGTCTCTGGGGTCACCTTCCCTGTTGAATATTTCTGTTAGGAAGTCAATGACTTTTTCGTGGTTGCGCTGGTTTCTACCACACCCCATTCGGTCCATTTGGAAGTGTAGTCCACAATCACGATGATGAATATTTTTTCAGCTTCCAGATTTTCAAAAGGGCCCATGATGTCTATGGCCAGCTTTGACCATACGTGTTTGGGGGTTTCTACCGGCTGAAGTGGTGTTTTTCTTAATGTTTTCGATTTGTCGCTGGAAGCGCAGGCACTGCAGTTTTTTACTGTTTCTTCTGCTTCTTTCCACATGTTGGGCCACCAGTAGTTGCTCCTTATCCTGTTCTTTGTGAGACTCCTTCCCAGGTGTCCTTCATGGGCTAGTTCAAGTAGTTTCTTTCTGAGTGCTACGGCTGGAATTATTCTGTTACCTCTCAAGATATGGTTGTCGTTAATGGATATTTCATCTTTGAATGGAGTGAAGTTTGCCAACTCTTGTCCGACATCTTCCCAGTCGTTCATTACGGCTCTTCTGATTTCCTGTTGCTCCATGTCGGCTTTGGTGATGCGTGTCCACTCATTGGAGGGAATAGTAGAATGAATGGTGGCTATGATGTCTTCGTCTTGAACTTCATTTTCAGTGTCTGGTTTGTCTTGAATGGTGGTTAGTCTGGAGAGACAATCTGCTACTTGGTTTAGTGAGCCTGGATTGTAGAGAACCTGAAGATTATATTGCATCACATCCAGGAACCAGCGTCTTATTCTAGGGGATATTAGGTGTGGCGTTTTGGATTGTAGGATGTTGACAAGAGGTTTGTGATCAGTTTTTAAGAGAATGGGTAGACCCCAAATTAAATTTCTGAAATGTTGTAAGGCCCACTTGACAGCCAAGGCTTCTCTCTCAATGGTGGAATAATTCAACTCAGCATCCCTGAGCACTCTCGATGCAAATGCGATGGTCACGATGTTGCCCTTCTGTTGTTGTTCTAGTATTGCACCAAGGCCGATCTTACTGGCATCCACTGACACTATTGTCTTAGCCTTGTAATCAAACATGCTTAAAGCTGGAGCTTGATTGATGTCAAACTTGAGGCTCTCAAACTAGTTTTTGCAATATATGGATCATTGAAATCTGCTACTTTTCTTCATGATTTTCCTCATGTTTTCTGTCTTATTAGCATAGTTACTGACGAATTTGGAGTAGTACTCTGTCATTCCTAAAAAAACTTTTCAACTGCTCTTTATTGGTGGGTTCAGCCAAACTCAATATTGTGTCCAGTAGTTTTTTCTTGGGACGGATGCCTCTGGCATCGATGGAGTGGCCAAGATAGGAGACTTGATTGCACTTTATGTTGCATTTCTCTAACTAGAGGGTGAGTCCACTTCTTTGGATTATCCGTAGCACGCCCATCAGTTTGGCATCGTGATCTTCCTCGGTTCTGGCTGATATAAGAATATCATCTTGGAAGCATCGTACTCCATCAAGACCTCCAAAGACATGTGACATGAGTCTCTGGAACACTGCCGCGGCCGAAGCAAGCCCGAACGGCATTCTTTTGAACATGTAAGCTCCCAAGGGTGTGACAAAAGAATTGAGGGCCTTGGAATTGTCATCTAGGGCAATTTGGTGGTATGCCGAGGAGAGATCTAAGGTGCTAAAAAAACTTGCTGGTTCCATGGTTGAAAGAAGTTCTGTTATATTGGGAAGTGGATGTCTATCAACCCATATGTTTTTGTTTAGATCTCTTAGGTCAACGCACATACGTATGGAATTGTCGGGTTTCTTTACAAGGACGATGGGGGCGAGCCATTCAGAACTCTCTATGGGTTGTATAATGTTCTCATTGCATAAGCGTGTAAGTTTATCCTTGAGTGCCGCCTTGGTCCCAAAGGGCACACCACGCACCCGATGGACCACAGGACCGGCACCTCTTTTCAATATTATTCTGTGCTGGAAGCCCTTGAGCAATCTGATCTTATCGCAGAACACTTTGGGAAATTGTTCAGCCAAGTTAGCCTTGATGTCGATATCGTTCTTGAGCACACTCTCCGGGATGGATTCTCACTTGGAGGGCCGCCTGTTCTTCCCATCCTACTACGGAGGACCCGTTCTTGGCTACGAACAACTTACAGTATGTTTGTCTGTCCCGAAATTTGAGCTTGACCTAGGTGTATCCCATGATGTCAATGGGTGTTTTCCCATACCCAGTGGCTCTTACTGAGGAGCTCCGTAAATCATGGATTTTGCCAAAAAGTACCTTTACAAAGGTTTCAACATCCACCATTGTATATGGGGATCCGGTGTCTACCATCACTCTCAAAGGTATGTCATTGACGCACATGTTAACCAATGGACCATTCACCTCTTGGAAGGAAATGACTGTGAGAATCTGTACCTGTGGGTGAGTCTGATTGACAGATAGCATACTGTCTGACATTCGCTCATAGTCCACTGTTTTCACAGACCCATATCTGTTGATGGGTCGTCTGCTGCCGTTGCTAGATCCACGTGGTCTCCCACGGGTGTTTCGGCAGAGCTTAGCAAAGTGGCCTAACTGGCCACACTTATAGCACTCAACATTGTTGGCAGGGCACGTCCTCCCAGCAACATGGCGTTTATACCATCCGCACTTTTGACAACTCGTTGGATTTTGATTATCGTACACTGATGTTTTACCTCTTCTAGAACTTCTCTTGGTACTTTGGGGGGCATTTTTTACAGCCGCTACTAATGCCCCATCTTGGTCGTAGTCGGAACTGTCTTCCACATACTTCACTTCCACTCCAGCATCCTCCTTCAGAACCTGCCTCTCTTTCATACAACGGTCCCCAAATTCCATGCTCCTCACTATCTCAGTGGCTTGGTCTAGCGAGGGATTTTTTGTTTGCCATAGTTTTTGCTGTATGCAAGGGTCTGCTACATTGAGGACAAGCTGATCTCTCAAATACTCGTCACTGACACCTGTGAATTCGCACGTGGACATAAGTACTCTGAGGGAGGCTAAATATGCGTCGACAGGCTCACCTTTCGTTTGTTTCCGAGAAAAGAATTTATATCTTTCTAGTACTACGTTTATCTTGCTGCCGAAGTGCTTGGTGAGCTTTGTTAATGCAGTGTCGAACTTCTGGGTGCCATCTCCACTTGTGCTGTCTGGTTCTGGGAGCGCCCTGAATATCCTGAGGCCCTCAGTTCCTAAGCAGTTCAGAAGGGTCGCTTCCTTAAGGTCGTCGCTAAATGTACTTCCGCCAATGGCCCCGAGTTATATTTGGAAGCTGTCCAGCCATTGCTCCCAGGGGCAGGTTGGGGTTCCGGGGCAAGGAAGAAATTTGGTGGGATGCGGCACGTTCTGCATGTTTGAGGGTGAAGAGGCTAGCTAGAGTATGATGGTTTGCACACTTGTAATCTGAAAGTTTTTTTTTTTTTTTCTGTCCCCTGTGTAGGTGCTGTGTGACTTGGCCTTGAGGTGGAGGCTGAAAATAGCTGCTATGTTTGTATTGTTCTCTTTTGTGTTGAGCCCCGGGGAGTTTGTGTCATTGAGTATGGGATTCACTGTTTTTTTAAATTGCGGGGGGAACGTTGAGGCGTGTGGCCTTGTTGTGGTAGTCGAGAATAGCTTATGTGCTTTTTCCAGAAATTTTTATTTATTTATTTTTTTTCTTTTTTTTTTAAGAATTCTCTGCCCCTAGCACCTGTGTGGGCGCTGTGTCACTTGGCCTTGAAATGCGGCTGAAAACAGCTGATATCTTTGTATTGTTCTCTGCCCCCTGCGACCTGTGGGGGCGTTGTGGTGCGCAGCCTTGGGACGGTCGCTGGGGGCAGCTGATGAGATGCACGAAAACTGAGGCTGGCCCAGACAAAATGGCCGCACGCAGGGCACGTTGCGAGGTCCTTTCCTCGAACGGCCGTTGGATAGTGCTCAAAAGATGCACTGCAGTGCTGTTAGCATACGTTGCTTTATAAACACAGAATATGAAATGGTTCCTCTTTGTGTCGATCTGGTACCTGGTGTCTGCTGGGTGGCCTGCCGGACCGCCCCCTCCCCACAGATAGCAAGACTGGGGGCGATGGGGGCGGCGGCGAGAGGGGAAAAACCACCGGACCGTCGCTGTCGCCGGAGGAAGGCTGGGGCACCGGCAGTGGAGCTCCAGGGCCGGGTGTCACGGGAAGAGGAGCCTCGTCGCCATTTGTAATAAACTGCGACACCGGTGGAGGTAAGTGGGAGCTTTATTTTACGGCCCCCGGAGGCTGGGGCAGTCAGGGAGGGAATCAACAAATACGTTCCGTGGTGGAACGAAGAGACAAATATTCTTTGTTCTGGTGGAACGGAATGCAAGGGAACATAGACATAAGTATATATAACACACATAGAGACATTTCAATTGCAGATGTGTTAACAGATGACGTTTGGATAAACATATCTATGGAATTACTTAAGATGATCATTAATAATCTTTAATAATCAGTTGCAAATGTGTTGGACCACCTACAAGCAAGTTCTTAATTCAGGGTATCAGAAGCCAAACCCTCTAGTACAGGTAGTTGTTCTTTGATGTCTGAGTACAGAGAGAAATATCATATTGGTTGAAAGGCCGTACAATAGGGGTCTATTGTTTGGTAGGTGATCACCACCTACACTAGAGGTCAAGAGCTTATGGCGAGGCCTTGTAATGTGGGAAACGTTTAACTAGCACAGAAAGGATCCCCTTGGTAAGGGATCCATCACTATTAGATCTGCGACAGAAGTAAGTAGTTCAAGTGAAGGATTACATGGGCTTCTTGACACAAAGCATGTCCAGGCCTCCTTGAGTCCACATCACTGACTTACAATACAGTCTCTTTTATTCTGTTAGAGGCTACCTTTCAAGCTTTCCGATTGGCTTGAGAGGTGGATATATTGAGAAAGAGAATCATGGAATGTAGGATTCTGTCAGTGGTGAGAGCCCGGATTCCATATATTGTTCATGATCTAATACTACCAAGGAAGTTGTTTAGCTCTGGAAAGATGTATTTTTCATTGACTTAAAGTGTTGACTTTATATGACATATGATATGAGGTGATATGATATGATATGATGTAGCCTTTATAATGTGCCTGTACACAAGTGTTTCTAGATGCGACAAGACAAGGAGAGGGAACAAAGGGAGGACAAAATACTGATCTTACTAGGCCTTGTGTCATTCAGATTGCACAAGTGCGGGGTAGAGGGAAGGGGAGAGGTGCCAGGGGAGAGGGGAAGTGGTAAGAGCAGTTAACTCACAAGTGCTGGCAGCGGGTGGCTCATAAGTGCAGAGAGAAGGGACTGTAGGGTTGCAGATACAGACCCTTAAATTCTGGCGAGCCGAGCGGCAGTACAAGGGCAAAAGGACATGCAGGAACCTGGGCCCGACTTCAGAGGGTGACCAGGTGACCAGTGCACGGAGCAGTCAGGTGCCATCAGCAGGGTAGAGGAACAGAGAAAACGGAAGTGAAAAGGAATGTGTTGAGTTGCTTCTGGAACCAGAGGTGGTTCTGCTCAAGTTTGAGAGAGGCAGGAAGGCTGTTCCAGAGAGAGGGCTCAGCTGCATAGATAGTTCTGCCCCAACTCTCTGCTTGGAAAAACGCCTGTAAATGAAGACAGAGGAGCTGAAAGTCCTAGGGGAACAATGGATAAAAGCAGTGTCCAACGGAGGATTTAACTGCTATTGGATTGAATGATCAGTGTTTCAGTGTCAAGCAGAAACCTCACTGAAATGAAAAGACAAATGCAATCTTATTGAATAAAGAAGAGTTTAAATAAAAGTAAATAAACACCAATATTTGCTGGATTCGCCTCAGAGTAGTCAGCAAATACAGTCCTGTCAGATGATCACTCCACATGTTTGGAGAGTGATAATGAAATGTGGTCAGTCACTTAAGTGTACTGAATATATATAGCATTGTTGCCAAAGCACTGCACGCAGATGGAAAATGCATGTACAGAAAATGTGTGCGAAGGGGATGGGGGGGTAGGAACAACATGGTGACAAAGAAGTTGCAAGAGGATGAGGTGAGAGTGAATGACACTCCAGCAAGACTGCATGTGAAGGTGCCAGGGGAATAGCTTGGGGGCAGGAATTTCACAGTTATGGATAAAGCAGAGCACATTAGCAGCAGGAACAGGAAGAGACACAGGCACGGGAGACAGAAAGGGCTTCAAGGAATGGCTCTTCCGTAACACCTAGGCCCACACAGCCTGCCCTCCCCACCCTACCTGAGACCCAGTGATCTTTTCTCCACTGTCTTCCCTGCATCCTGCCAATTGCCCACCCTGCCCTTTTAGCTGGCCACTCCTTTTTTCTCTGCTTCCCTCACTTTGTTCTTCCCCCTATGATTGTAAAGCGTTCCGTTGTTTCCCGTAGCCAGGTACACACTCAACAAATACCCTAATAATATTAATAATAATTTGTTTAAACAAGATAAGAGTAAATATAAAAAGATAGGAGAGCATGGGAATTATGAAGATATAGACGTTAGAATCTGAAGGCAGTGACGGATGGAAGATAAAACCAAGGTTGTATGTCCATCAAAAGAGTGGATGGGAAGTAGGGAAGGAAACTATTAAGGGTCAGGTGAGAAGCATAGGGAGAGGGGGCAGGGAAGAAAAGTATGTCAGTGCTTGAGATGAGATGATATGATATGTAGGGGATTTATAGCGTGCTTAATTCCCAGAGGTTTCTAAGCGCGGACCTGTGGTGCTCAGTGTCGTTTCCAAGGCGAGCACGTTGCCCCTGAGCTATCCTCCCGAGATGCCGGGAGTGAGCGAGCATCCAGTGTTTGAGGGCAGACAGATAGTGAGAGAGACGGTTGTGAAACTGATCAAAGAATTAGGGGATGGAAATACAGTAATAACTACACTAGTCAAAGAAGACATAGTTGAGGGGAGAGGAATAGTGTGGATGAAGGGCAAAAGAGGGCCAAGAACAGAACCTTGGGACCCCAAAGCAGCGAGGGAGGGAATACTAACTCTGAATGCAAAGTGGGAGTGTTTGGAAAGTGGACGAGCAGAAGGAAGAACCAGAAATACAAAGAGATGCGAACACTGGGCAAAATTATCCATAGCGTAAAAAGCAGAAGAGTTACCAAGAAGAATTTAAAAAAGATGAGCAATTGGCATGGCATCTAGAACGTTAACAGTATGTGGAAGGGTTTTTAGGGTGGAGTGAGTGTGATGGAAGCTAGAAAGGAGAGAAGAAAGACGTGAAATGTGTTTCTAGTCAATATGAGAGATCCGGGAGTACAAAGCACACTTACTATGCTAAGCGGCATAAGGGAGAAACTAATCTGGGATCACCATACGAAGGATCAGGGGAAAGATTTTTGAGAACAGGCATTATGCTGAGATGATTGGAGGAAATTGGGGAGATGCCATTGGAAAAGTCGGAATTAAAGAGAACAATGATAGTTAAATGCTGTAGATATAGAGCTCATTTATTGACAATATGAGGTGGGGTATAAAGTCCAGATCAGAGGAGAAGGCAGATTGTCCAGTGGGATGGCCATTTGATTGGCATGTTGCCGGGGATGCCTACGGGCAATCACACAGTGGAGGAGAGAGATGCAGGGATGGAGAGGGGAGAGCAGCAAATGAAGAGAAAGAAGCGAGAGGAATAACAAAAGAGTGAGGTGCATCTATGAAATATTGAGCAAAGTCAGAAGCTAAGAGTGTAGTCCCCAGAGCTGGATCATGAACCTGGGGCGAGAACGTTTGATTGGATAGGGTTAAGAGGTAACAGGGATGATGAGACAGAGAAAATATAACATTTTGACAGCATCATTTCGGTGTTTGAGACGAAGCATAGGACTAATGGAGAGGGGAGAACCCTGTGGAGTCAGAAGAGATTAAAGATGTTTTTGAGCATCTTAAAGCTTTACTGTGTGGTTATGAGAAGAAGTGAACTAAACCGGGAAGAAGTTCCTAGTATGGGTGGTTGCGCACTACTTTAAATAGTTAATGTGAAACTGAATTAGTCTGAGAGGTTAGCTGCAATAGTGAGGCAAAGAAGGGTGATTCTCCCGGTATCCCTTCCAAAAAAGTGTACATGTTTCTTAGAAAATGTCTCACAAGTTGCACTCTCCCCCAAGTGTATGTTGGAGGTGTTATTAGCATAGGTACATATACTGTTTATGCATACAGGTAACCAGAATCTATATACATAAGTATAGTCTCCGTCAGATAGTTTTAGAGGTTTATTCACAAACACTACACGCCAACACGTGTTTCAGCCCTCTCTGGGCCGTCCTCAGGGCCTTTAGATAGGTGATAGTTAGGATTCACTGTTTAACATACATTGTAACAAAGTAAAGTGGCATTGTCATAATTTCCATGTGATAGATCGAAAATCAAGTTAAAACCATACCATAATATTAGGTCATATTTAACACAATCAGCACCAAGTGCAGTTGCGAGGAGAGAGGAAAGAGACCAAAAAATTGGGGGCGGGGGAGAGAAAGCAAGAGAAGAAGAAAACAAATTAATAAGTAAAACAGTGTGACCAGCCACTTGTAATTAGATGCATCTGGTAGAGAAACCAAAAATAATAATAATTAAGGTCAGCAACTTTATATTTACAATAAAGGCATCTAGTATCCTCCCACAAAATTAGTTGTATAAGAATTCTGCCGTGACCACATCAAAAGAGAGAAAAAGCAGTTCAAGGGCGCGTGGTACCTGTTAAAGTGATCCCTTCATCAAATGTCTTAATTAGCTGAATGTCTTTTTCCTTTTTCAAAACAAATGTATGTTAAACAGTGAATCCTAACTATCACCTATCTAAACGCCCTGAGGACGGCCCAGAGAGGGCTGAAACACGTGTTGGCGTGTAGTGTTTGTGAATAAACCTCTAAAACTATCTGACGGAGACTATACTTATGTATATAGCTTCTGGTTACCTGTATGCATAAACAGTATATGTACCTATGCTAATAACACCTCCAACATACACGTGGGGAAGAGCGCAACTTGTGAGACATTTTCTAAGACACGTGGTTATGAGAAGAGATGAGAACCAGGATTAGCCATAGCCAAAGAAAAGGTACAACCCAAGATTACTAATGACATATTCGGTTTTATTTGTTACCCACAGTAAGCACACACAGTATCACACATCAAGGAATAAGAGAGCGTTCTTAGTGAATGTCAACCTATTTCTAAAGCAACCTCCAACTTATGCAAGTTATGTGTTCCAACTCTTGCTTTGTAAATAGCAAACACAACTGTAACGTGGTAACACAGAGATTAATGTTATGGCGTTTAGTGACAGGCTGCCAGCCACAAAGCTCCATTATAACATATATCATTTGCTATAATTAAGACTGTTGACGTCTTGTGGTATTTTACATTCCAGCCACATTTCAAACCTCAAAGATCCTCCTGGGGATCTTGACACATCCTCACAACGACCAACACAGCTAAACAACCAGTGGTGTACCACCAGAAAATGCAGTCTAGACCTAACTGTGTGAAAGGAATACCTGTGATTAATATAAGTTCCACTTGAAGAGAAGAAAGGCCCACAGCTGGGAGGAGAGATGGACAGAAGGAGGGAAGACCCTGTTAGTAAATAGATGGAAGAGAGCCACTCGGATAAGAAAAGTAGGGAAACCCAAAGATACTCTGATGAAAGGTAGGAAGACCCATAGAGGTCCTGTATATTGAAGGTAGGACACATTACCCCAAGGAATCCCCTTTGAAGAAGAAAGGAAAGGAGATCCAAAGAGAGAAGCTGGTACATGGTTAGGCGGATAAAACACCCACCAAGACACCAAGGGAAGGAATAAGGAGGAAGAAAACCACTGTAATGCCACAGAACACAGAATGTCCAAAGTGGCAAGAGGAAAGGAAGGAAGATTCAAAAAGAGAAGCTGGAACATGAATACAAGTACACAACACCCACCAAGACACTCAGGGAAGGAATAAGGAAGAAGAAAGACACTGTGATGCCAAAGTGGCAGGTGGAAAGGAAGGGAGATCCAAAGAGAGAAGCTGGAACATGAATGGGTGGACAAAACACCCACAGAGACCCCAACAGAAGGAATAAGAAAGAAGGAAGATATCCTACCGCCAAAGAACGCAGAATGTCCGAAGCGGTAAGATGAACATCAGGAAGCCCTAAGCAACATCATGAAGGGGAGCTAAAAGCCAAAAGCAATGCTATTCTATTTTTACTAGTGCTTGAACTGACCTGACGAGATGGTTGGATTTATGTTAAACCGGAGAATAGATGTTCCTCTCCCCCTTCCACCCTGCAGCCAGCAAGACTGCACTTTCCACAGCACTTCCGCAACAGCACGCACGCAGAAAGCGCGTGCCCCCCATCAGATATGGAATTCTGGGAGAATGGGCACAGCCAACAGTGAAACTGACTAAAAACAAAGAAAACAGGATATATTAGGATATATATTCCGTCCTTCAATCTGAAGTTATATAGATAGTTGCTTGCAGTCCATAACAAGAAATACAGTGTGTTGAGCCAGCATAGCAAGGGACAGCTAGACAGCACTTTCCACAGCATGCGTGCAACAGCACACATGCAAAAATACACGTGCCCCCAGTAGATATGGAATTCTGGGAGAATGGGCACAGCCAACAGTGAAACTGACTAAAAACAAGGAAAACAGGATATATTAGGATATATATTCCGTCCTTCAATCTCATCTGAAGTTAAAAAGATTGTTGCTTGCAGTCCATACAAAGAGATATAGCAAATTCTCTCAGAATTGGGGGGCACACGCTTTTTGTGTGCACGCTGTTGCGGAAGTGCTGTGGAAAGTGCTATCTAGCTGTCTCTTACTCTGCTTGTGGCTCAACACTCTGTATCTCTTGGTACCTCATCAGTAGGGTGTAGCTGTGCCTCTCTAAGAATAGTGATCAAAAAGTAGTGAGAGGAGTCATTGCATGTAATGTTTTATAACAGGCTATCCATACTTCCTCTAATTGCTAATTACTGATGAGGTTCAACAGACCGAAACACGTGTCTGGGGTTGCTGTTGGTACTCTTGTTCAGAGGAGAATTGCCTAGCATTTCGGTGCTGGACTGCCCCAGGGCAGGACAAAGACGGATCTGTTTGGGATATTTCTCCTCTGTGAAAGATAGTGAGCTAACTACTCTGGGTAAGTCTCTCGTAACCAGGAATAATGTCCGGCAGAGGGACTCCCAGGACCTCCCTTGTTATTTTGCTGCTATACTTTGTCGTCAAAGAGTTCGGCCTCTATCTGGGCTCTTATTAATGCTGCAACAAATACATCACAGATGAGCATGCAGATTAGTCCAATCCCTGAGGAAGTATGGATAGCCTATTATAAAACATTATATGCAATGACTCCTCTCGCTACTTTTAAGAATCAGCAAATACATAGCGAGCAGTATTCTATGGATTTCGACTTTGATGATGTCTTGCACTTTATAATGAGACTAAGCTCCTCAAGAGCTCCCGGTCCTGACGGACGCTCAAATCAGACAATCAAAGCCCACCCTTCAGCATGGGCTAGAATTCTTGTTACTATTTTTGCCCAAGCCATTAATTTAAATCAAATTCCATCTTCATGGCGAACATCGATTGTCATTCCAATCTATAAAAAGGGCGAATGTAAAGACCCGGGAAATATCGACCAATCACCTGTTAGATTCCCCCGGGAAATTATACTCAAGAATTATCCAGAAAGAATTCAGTAAGTGTATAGAATCTACTGATCTGCAAGATACAAATTAAACCAGCTTTATATCAGGCTTGGGGACTGGAATAAATCTGTATGCTCTACTAACCATTAAGGCCCAAGAACAACAAAAGAAACAATCGATGTATATAGCCTTAATTGATTTTCAGGGGGCTTTCAATTCTGTGTCGAGAGAGATTCTAATTGATAAATTACTTAAGGCTGCATGCCCTTCCCACCTAATGTTTTGGATGAAACAGCTACACACTAATACTACAATTCAGATTTGGCTTTCCATGGATGGCCATTTATCAGACCCAATTATTACCTTTGAAGAGCTCAAACAAGGGTGCGTCCTAGCATCCACCCTCTTTAATTTATTTATAGGACATATGAGTTATGACTTCAATGGGATAGTTTCAGATTCCCCGAGACCGGGGGGGGTGGCCCCCTGGGTGTTCTACGCTGACGATCTGGTGTTGCTGGTGAGAACTCCCATGGGACTTCGGGCTCTCTTTCTAGCCTTGGGTAAATATGCCAATAACAACATGCTCAATGTTAATTAATCTAAATGTAAAGTGATGATTTTTTGCATTCTGACACTGCGAAAAAGAAGCTGTATAGATGGTCTCTGCAAGGTCGCAAATTGCAAGTAACCCAGGAATTTAAATACCTGGGCATAATCATGACTAGCCAACCATCCAACAAACAGTATTATGCTGAACTACAGAAAAAGCTAAGCACAGCTATATCACAGGCACACATATTGCAGTATAAATTTGGCAAATTTTCATTGAAATCAACCATAGTATTCTATAATCAGAAAGAAGCACCAATCCTGATTTATGGTGCTGAAACAAGACCGTGGTTACCTGAAACCTTATGGCAGCGATTGGAAGGCGAATTTTGGAAATCAGTTCTAATTTTGCCAAAAACTACATCAATATGTGTGATCCGACATGAACAAGGCATTGTATCTCTCAATGCAATGTACATGTGGAGAGCTTGTTCTCTTGATAGAAAGTATCTATTACCATCAAAGACAAATTCTTTAATAGATATTCTATCCTCCTATAATATTTCTACCTACCATACTAAAACTCGACAATGGAGAACTAGTATTCAGAACTTTCTACATGCTGAAGAAATGTTGCACTCCTTACTAAAGTCGAATCCAAACGCTGCTAATAAGAAAATACGTATGGGTGATTGGATTCGAACCAGAAAACAATGCTTGAAAATGACATTGTTTATAGATCAGAGTTTTATGCATAAATAAATTACTACGGCAGAACCCTGCATAAATAAATTCCCAGATCGTGCCATAAGAACACAATACATAAGATTCAAGATAAATCTCTGATATATGAGGGACGTTCTCTGTAAATGCAAGATAATAAATACAGAAGAAAATTTCTGTCGATTTTGTCTTGATACGTCCCACCCAGAAACACGTTAGCACTTAATATCTGAATGCTCAGCTTTGACTGATCAAAGAACTGCACATTTCTATCATTTATTTTTAAATGCGGGCCATATTAAGCTTGAGTTGCTTTGGAAAACTATTTTTGACTCCCATAAAATGTCAACGAATATAGCAGTTGTAAAGTTTTTGCTATTCATCAACTTATCAAAACTTATGATAGCAGAGAATAACAGCATATTGTAGACTGTTATATAAAGCAGAAGCTTC
Source organism: Ambystoma mexicanum (assembly GCF_040938575.1). Lineage (NCBI taxonomy): Eukaryota > Metazoa > Chordata > Amphibia > Caudata > Ambystomatidae > Ambystoma > Ambystoma mexicanum. The sequence goes on from NC_090937.1 coordinate 1,616,854,904, forward strand.
AGCTTTCGATATGATTGCCCACAATTCATCAAAAGCAGAATTGTTTTAATTGACTTGAATTAATCCCATTCTTATCAAATGAATAACGAATACATCAAATACTTAAGTGTAAAATAATAGGTAATGTGTAGGGGTTTTTAAACAAAATGATGATATATTTTTTAAGACAAAATAATAAAGTGAATGTGTAATGAAGATGTAATCCAATCAATGTAACTTACTCAAGACACAAAATGATGAATCAAAAATGTCAGTTGTTTTACTTTTGTTCAATGTCTTCTTTTTTGAAAAGCTGCTTCTGCAGCCATATCAAATAAAACCTTTTTTTTAATAAAAATCAGTCTGAAACAGAGAGGCTGTTTGAGTGCAATCTCAGGGCCCTAAACGGCTCACATATGCCCGATAGAACATGTAGCTTTAACCAACCCTAGTAACCATGGACAAGAACATAGGACTCGTACTGATGTCAAGCGGAACTAGCTTTTTTTTTAAAACAGCTAACTTGCTGGGATATGGACTATATAGTTTATTAACATTATAGTTAATAGAATGAAAATAAGGGATTTCAAATGAAAAGTGAAGATCTAATTTCATTGGTGCACATTTTGTCATTTTTAAAACATAACACAGCCACAGACCCATAGGCAAACATGCCCAGGCATGTTTGTTTATAAGGGGCATGAAACCATTGAAAACTGAGACAAAAAAGTTGTACGCTATTGCTTATGACCATGTAAAATATAGTTATACAGAATTACAAATTCTGTATATGCTAGCCAGCCAAAAGTGTTTATTTTTAAATAAACACACACACACACACACACACACACACACACACACACACACGAGATGGTGCCCTTATCTATGAAGCTGGCATCAGCTGACGCCACAGCCCATGTGCCTCTGGCTCAGTTATTTGATGACTCATACCATCAGCTGCTAAGTATTAAAATATTTGAAACAGGCGATGATGTAGCACTGCAATTAGGACTTGCAAGCCATGAAGATCATGCTATCTATAATGGCAATGTGTTGAGTGGGTTTAAATTGCATTTTGAAGGAGCCCATTTTATTTGAAAGTCATTGTGGCTAAGAAGCTATAGCGGGGTGGGTCATATCGTGTGTGGAATATGGTGGGTGGGGGCTGTGTTGATAAGTGGGATGGGGCTGGTGCGACAGAGGGTGTGGGACCAACTGTAGTGGGCTTTAAAACCCAGACTTTGAAAGCCAGCCAGAATAGTGCTGTGGATTTCTGGGAGAACTGCAGAATCTGTGGACCCCCTGGTGGAAGTGAAGACTCAGTAAACTCCAAGTGCTGGAACAACCCTTATTTTTTTAAAGAATCTAAGGTAAAATGTGTTTTTTATTAATCTATTTATATTAAGAGGGATTATACAGGGTTGTGAAATCATTACTAATGCATGGTTGCCCGTGTATAAAAGTGTGAAATCTTAATGCAGTCAGTACATTTAAAGAATAGTATTTATAGTGCTGAGCAGGTGTTTCAAGGCACTTACATGTGTTTTCTGGAAATGGAAAAGTTGTAAAATCAATTCTAAGTGTTTCTAGCCAAGCTATTTAATGTGCAATATAAACAAAATGTATTTGTTTCTGTGAGCAAATGCCAGAATGAATTTGGATTATCTTTATCAAACGCACATGTTGGTGTAGTGCTTGTTAATATTTTTAAAAGAGGTGGTTGGGAAAAATGTGTGTAATCGTTTTCAAGTAACTGTTTTTATGACCCGCCAGCCTGTGTTTAAAAGTGTGAAATGAATAGTATTTATAGTGCAGAGATGGTGTTTCAGGGTGATACCAGGTGTTATCTGGAAATGGAAAAGCTGTAAAAAAAATTCTAAGTGTTGCTAGCCATGCTATTTAATGTGAAATATAAACAAAATATATTCGTTTTGGAAGGACATGCCAGAATGAATTTGTGCTTTCTTTGTCAAAAACACATGTTGGCGTAGTGCTTGTTATCATTTTTAAAAGAGGCAGTTTTTGGGAAAACCAGCTTTTTAAAAAAGTTTGGTTCTATAATCTGGCACAGTGTTTTTTATTTAACAGGGGTAAATTGTGACAATTTAAAACAAAATGTGTTTATTCTTTGGGGGACAGGTTGGATTAATTGGCCAGCCTGCATTTTCATAAGGATGCTGAAGTGTGCTTTAACAGTGTCAGGCTAGGTTTAAGTTACATGAGAAACAGCCTCTAGATTGTGGCTGGTGAGATAAGAAAGGCCTAATCTATAATTCTATTTGTTTTAGGGCTCGGTAGTGTTTAGAGTTTATCAGGCACGGCTTAACAAGCTCTTTGCTAGCCTGTTAAAGCCAGGACAATACATCTGCAACATGCCAAACACCCCATGCTTGAACAGGTCTCTTTATGATGAAAATATAATTTTGGTATTGCACACAACCAAAAACAAATGTAAATATTGGTTTAAACAGTGTTGGGCCTGTGGGAACTCATTTAGAAGAAAAAAGAGAATGACAAGGTTGCTAGCCGTGTCTGTTATATATGTATAGTGAGGATTGCATAAAGCAAGCCAAAATGAATAACGTGAGTCCAGAGCTTTTATTTTAGAACAAGATTAGCGTTTTTGACTTGCAAGTTAGAGGGAGAGATAACATTCTATGTGTAAATGAAAACCCCAGGTATAGGGTCTATCTCAAAATGCAAAGATTCCTGCTACATTTTTGTATTTTAGAGCTCATTGTAAACCTCTGTAAATATTAATTTTGGTTGTATGCAATTATTAAAAGTTTTCTAATGCTGAGGCCTGGTTATAACCAGCTTGTCCACTTTGCTCAGCACATGATATATGAGTCAGGGCGAGACGGCATATATCACAGCTTTGCAGAGGCCTTCTTTTTTGTGGAAAAACTGCAATCAATTAATTTTTGATAGCACATGTTATGTTATGTTATGTTACTTGGCATTTATATAGCGCCTTATGTGTCATTGGTATGACCTCAAATCGCTGGTAGGTTGAACGCCCTCAGGAACAGGAGTTCAAGTCAGTAGATAGAGTGTCGTATGTGCGTGGGCACACCGGATTTGTGTGCAGCTGGTGTGGTTGTTGCATGATAGCTGCTTCTTAGCGGTAGGTGTGGTGCTGGGGAAATCAGTTCGATGTGTTCAGTCTGGAGGGTGGACACCCAGACTGAGTTCTAGCTCTGTTAGGCCTGAGAAGACGCCTAAGCAAGCCGGTATGTGCTCAGCTAGCTGTGTTTTATTAGGATGATGAGGTGTTCATGGGGCATGTCAGTATGAGAAAAGCGAGGCCGAATGTGTCATAGCAAAGCTGTGTTCTAGTTGAATGGTGGTGTATAGGAGAGAGTAAGCGTAGTAGTGTGATATGGTGGTTATCAGTAACATCAGTAACCACTCCACCCGTTCCATCTGTTCCATCCATTCCATCCATTCCATCAGTTCCACCCGCTCCACCCACTCAAACTGCTCCACATGTTCCATCTGCTTCACCCGTTCCATCCGCTTCACCTGTTCCAACCCTCATCCGTTCTATCCACTCTATCCGTTCCATCCACTCTACCTGTTCCATCCACTCTACCCGTTCCATCCATTCTATCTGTTCCATCCACTCTATCTGTTCCATCCACTGTATCCGTTTCATCTGCTCGATCTGTTGCATCTATTCCATCCATTTCACTTACTCCATCTGTTTCACTCAGTCTATCTGTTTTAGGTAGACTATCCGTTTTAGTCTTTCTATCCGTTCCAACGACTCCCATTGCTCTTTTATTTTCTTTGCTCAACAACCTTGGATTTCTGTTTATTGTGGCTGTTCCTTTCATTTGCTCTAAGCGTCGATTCGTTAAGGAAGAGCCACGTTTTCAGTAATTTGCAGAAAGACTGGTATTCTTCCGTGTGTCGAATGTGGGGAACTAAATGGGCCTGTTGCTTTAAACACGGTTGCAGATGCTCATAGGGCTAGAACCTTTATGAAGCAACCACACATGCATGGAGAATGTTACAACCATTGCTTTGATTTTTAAAATGCTGAAGCCTGTCTGTAACCAGACGCTCACGCCAGCTATAGATGCTTTGTTAAGTGTGGTAATTTAATTGTGGGCCATGGATTAAGAGCTCCATTTACAAAAGGGGTTTTAAAGGTCTCATTGGTTCTGTGTCTGATATACGTCCACTGTCCCTGATGGTCGTGTGGTCGGGGCTCGACCATCAGGGACAGTTGGACCACTAAAGCAGCTATGGCACTATTTATAAATGGGGCCTACCAGGGTTATTGTTTCTGTGTCCGAGGTGTGGCTCTGTTGTCCGATGTGTTGTTTCCTTAATTGTGTGTCATGAGTTTAATAAAAATAGTTGCAACTATTTTAAAATATTGTCGCTTTTGCCAATGTGTCACAGATCACATTGACATTTTTAATTTTGAGGACTGTGCGCTTGGTTGTTATAAAGGTTTAAGAGGCTGAATTCTGACTCTATATTTTACTGTTTTTTTTTACAGAAATGTCTCTTAACATTTCAATGTTGCAACAAGCTGCTACTGGAAAAACCTGCAGAGGTGACTGTTTTGAGGGCCTGCGAATGCTGCTTCGGGGTCCGACAACACATCATGTTCCAGCACTGTGTCATGCATGTGGGCCAATGCAAACGGCAATTGCTGATGTCATGGATATGGTCTCTATCACGGATTGTGCAATATTGCAAACATCAAGGCATGGGGAAATGGATCTAGGAATACACATTGATGTGGCTGATGGGTTCATGCAGTCATCAGGGATGGTTTTTGGGATAGTTTAACGAGTCCCGGAAACAAGTGTAATGAAAATGGCTTAAGCAAAAAGCAGGCTTTTTGGACACCTTCGCTATCCGCAAGCACATGGTATAGAGGGGGTGACGGGCCCCTGTTGTGTGATCACCAGGGTTTATACACCAGAGGGGCTGCTGCTACCAAGATGTCAAGCACTCAGTTTTGACAACCAGCGCTACAGAATGTGAGGGCCGAGTATGGGTCATCTTGGCTATTGGTCATAAGTTTTTTTTTTTGATTCATCAATGTGATACCTTTGTTTTTCATCATCAAGGGGCTAAGGAATGTCTGGGGGGATCCGACATCTGGAGTTGTTCTTTTTCTTTTTGTTCTTTTTTTTTTTATTCATTGATAGGGGCCTGAGGAATGTCTGGGAGGTGTGAAGCGTGGAGTTGTTTTTTTGATTCATCCATAGAGGCCCAAGGAATGTCTGACGGCCCCAAAATGTGGAGTTGTTCTTTTGATTCATCCATAGCGGCCCAAGGAATATGTGGGGGGCCCCGTCAATGGAAGTTGTTCTTTTGATTTATTAATGTGTCGCTAGATTGCCCGAGGACCCAACAAGTGGAGTTGTTTTTTTATTTTTGAAAACAAGTGTCATAATAAGGCTAACAAATGACAACCCAATTTTTTTTTTTTACAGGATTGATGGATGGGTCGTTATATGCTGAATAATTTATTATAACTTCTAAAGCTGTGTTGTGTGTGATATACAATGCCTGGGTTTTATACAGTTGTCAAGCGGTATCCCGACAAAAACATCTAAAAAACAACATTAAGCACAATATCGCGTCAGTAGCCTGTTGTGCTTTCACGTGTGGACACGCATACAAAGAAACATTGTGCTGTTCAAAATGCTTTTATATGCCACCCCTCATCAACGGAAGGTATTCTAGCCATGGCTTCCAAAGATTTGGTGGCCGCTTTTGCAGAGATTGCTCAGAACACTTTAAAGAGACACGTTCTCCTAACACACTGGCAAATAAATGTGTTGAAAAAGAAAAAGCAGTTCATCAAGAAACTGATCAATAAGCAAATATCGCTAAGGTCTAAAAGAAAAGTGGTCTTGCAGGACGGCGGGATCATAGGATCGCTCAAAGGCATAGCCCTACTGCTAATCAGCAGCTTGCTCGGGGGACAATAATGGAACACACCCACAAAATGTTTTTGGTGGAAGAGCGTCAGTTAGAAAACCTGATGACTCACACACCCACTCTGGATTGGGATATACGAAAAGTCGTGACCTTGCATCTCGACTCGGAAATCATGGATGCTTTAAACAGATCTGATTTAGAGTTGCATGATAAATTGGCCTTATATTTGAATATTCTTCAAAAATGCTTAAACCACGCCTGAGACAGCGTTGCAGAAAAACAAACTTCATAGATGGTGCCCGAAGAATCTAGCAGTGTGAAGGCTCCGCCAGAGGCAGATCCGGCTGTGGCTGATGTGATAAACACTTTAACCAGCGATATAAACATAAAGCTGAACTATTGCTTCATAAAATGGAACTTGCAAAGGATGTGGCCGGCTGGACCAATATGGGCGAGTTTATTTACAGAGGCAGGGTTGTCAGGGGTTCGAGCCTGCACAATCTAGTATGGGCCACGACAAACCGGCACCACACCGCTATAATAAATGCCCCCATCGGCTGGAACAAGTCTATGCAAGTGGTCGCAGATTCATATTTTCCGACGTCAGTCGTGGGTAATGTCGCCCAACAATGCCTTCTGGAGCAGCTAAAAACTTGGGTTCCTGCAACTCCTCGCCAACAACACTGCCCTTTAGTCACCCCCATAAACAGACCCGCTCCCGCAGCCCCAAAAAGGAATGGAACACCAGCTAATATAGGTAATCTTTACCCACCCCCATCATACATGACTCTGAAATGTATAGGCCATGCTGAAGACGCAACATGCCTATATAGCTGTCAGAACAATGCGACCCACATCACTGTTGAATGTATACGTTTCTTCTGTGCTATATTGTATTAAAACATTCTTTTTCTTTTGTTTTCTTTTTTAAAAAATGTAACATGGCTTCCATTTGTATTAATAAACGTTTACAATTCATAAAGCCGACTGCTTATGTATTACATGATATTATTAGTATTTATAATAATGCACGATGCATGTTGATTTTTAAAGCTAGTTTATTGATATGTGCATCACTGTATAGATGATCCACATTTACATTTTTGACACAATGTAAACATTTTGCGAGATCTATACACTTTAGGTAATGTCTTGTTTACAAATCTGGTTACCATTTCATAGTTTTGCGTGCGATTGTTTGAATACATTCTCACAATAGGAAACAGCGATTTCCATTCTGGCATTTGACTTTTAAAGAATATACAGTGTTGACCAAAGGTCAGGGCTTTAGAGTCTTGAACCGGCACATTTATATAACATAAATATTTTGCAATGCTTTTTATATAGTCCATTAAACCTCAGGCATATATGGGATGTTCCGGGAACTGCGACAAACACCGTCAGCACAACTCCCTTGAGCCACAGAACTACCCAATGTGTTTCATCCCAGGCCTGTGGATAAGTGTTCACAACCAGGCTAACCAGGTGATTTCTGAGTAGGCACTTGGGACATGTATCGCTGGCATACACACCATGAAATGTTCTTCGAACGTATCTAAGCTTACGCAAAAAACATTTTATCTGTAGTGTATACATCAAATATCAAAAAGTATGTTTCTTTGCGCGTTGAACTCGAAAACACTATCAAAAACGCTCCGCAGTAGCAGGGAATGTATGGCTGTAAGGTTTCTTTCAAATTTTATTTCAGCGTGTAGGTTTCTGCTCTTCATGAGGTTGAAATGACCCGCTGATGCGTTATTGGATAATAGATCAAAGGCCAGCAATGTATAACCGAGAGCATACTTGTTGCGTGTGAATGAAACCGGTACATCACACATGGCCTTTCCAGTGACATCCACTAGCCCCATGTATTCTCTGATTATATTCGAGAGTCCAGATTTGGGAATAAATGCTTTGGCAGGAATCAGAACACTTTCCTTGTGCAGCGCTGCATAGTTCATGTTACAGTGCTTGAAGTCAAAGGGGCTTTTATGCACCGGTAAGTGACATTGTTTTAACAATTCCCATGATGATTCTTTTTTGGGATCTGCCTCAGAAACAGGTTGTCTTGACTGGTGCTGCGGCTACCTGTACGAATGCTGAAGACTTTAAGAGGATATTTCACTTTAGATATCTGCATGCAATAGTCTAATAGTCGGAGAGCCGCTTACATGTTTAACAAATAAACAGGCCAATACGGTGACTAGTTTGTATTATTCGGTGTCACTGCTCATAAGTCAAAAAGCGTCCATGTTTCTGGATAGTTTCACTTTAAGATCAACGCCGTTGATCAATAGTTCATCCTGAAAGAAAAGGTCAGCGTGTAGGTGGCTTAGTCAATTGAATACTCTACTGGTCCTGGCATGAAGGGCTCTCTTCACGAATCCCTCGTTATCACTGTCCAGATCGGTGCTGTCAAAATGTCTCACATTATCACGATAACAGAGACCCGCCGAGAGTTGTTTATCCAGGATATCTTGGCCAAAATTTAACAAACTCTCTATATAGGCCCTTTAGGTATACATATTATCGCTCTGTGTTATCATTCGATCACCCAGTGTCACGTCCACCTGGTTAAACATGCTGGCTATCGGATAAGCGATCGTGCCCACTCGTGCTGTAGCCGCGATGCCGGTTCCACCGCCTTTATTATTTTATGGGTTAGATGTAACAGCGTATCCTTCAAATCCAGATAAATGTCTTTCAAGCCCGATACAAAAATTCTGTAGGGGCTAGCGGTGATAGAGCCGCCCGAGGCGAGTCCTCGATAAACAAACTGTTATTGATGCTGGTCTGTGTCGGTGGTACAGTAAAAAGATGGAGTTCCAATTATGCACATTACCCCGAGGCTCCGTGTAAGAATGCCATTGTTCTTTAAAAACTATCACTGCCCTCGTATCTTTTAGAAAAAATAAGTTTCTTCATCCAACTCGACTGTGCATGTCAGGCTTTTGATCTGCTTTGCCTGGTAGTTTTCGGGAGGTCGCGCAACAGGGACTCTGACCTCTTCCTCTTAACGCTCCTACATGATTTAAAAATGAGGCTGGATCCGTCCTGACCCTGCTTTTGCTGTTGGGTGAGATTTTCACAACTGCAGCTGTCACACTTCCCACAGCGTCTTTTGCAATATTGATGGCTGCTGTTTTCACATGCGGATTAGCTAATTCAAAACCACGACATAGAAAGAGCACTGCACGTCTAAAAATACTTTAAAAGATACCGCTGAGTTTCATCCCAAAATATGGCTGATCGGCGTAACCAGCCTAGTTCATGTAATATTCTATATAGGCCTGTGGGTCTCCATAGTTCTTTACCACAGCCATCAAAACACTGTTTTATTAATCTTTCAGCCGGAGCTGTCTGAAGTGCAAATCCAAACAGATTTTTCTGTATTTAAATGATACAAACTGCCCTTGGTCGTCTCTTATCTGTATGTTGATGGTGTCAAAATGGTTTTTACACATGGGAACATAATTGAGTTTGTTGTATTGAATGTTCACAATATCGTTGTTGTTCCCTTTAATCTTCATGGTTCTAAGTAGTGGGCGGAGCTATCCCCAACCCGTGGATACTCCATAACATCGCTATAGAGCAATAAGCTATAAAAATCCTTGTTAATGTCGGCACTGTTATTATCCCATGGTTCTTTCCTTCCAATGTGTTGCACAGTCCCCAATATGTTGCGCAATCTCCCTGCTGTTGGGAACCTAACAGATGGGCCTGGACCCTGTAGAAAAACGTCACCCTGCTGTGGGTCGAGTTGCACTGTTGTGTCTTCATATTCGGGTATGTTTAATACGGTCTTGTTGATGAGTCTCACAAGTTCCTGTATATTTGAATAATGCCCCTCGGGTAATCCACCCGGCCAGAGCCTCGGATTGTTTGTTCATTTTATGATAAAGGTGGCTTTCCCCCGGGGCTAAAGTGTTCCACGATCGGACATACTGAAATTGAATGAGCACCGTCCATTGTCTCTCCAGATTTACGGGTTTGGCCAGCTTCAGAGTAAAGTTGGATATTTTGTTCCCTAGAAATGTCTCGGCAGAATCGTTGCTGGGAAGCATAATATAAAAAGATGCAGACTCCATTTCGACCACCATTACACACCAGCGGACACACAACTGTTGAATGTGTCTGGCTAACCCAGCCATTTCACTAGATATTGTTTTCTAGGGCCACAGCCTTTTCTTTTTATGACTTTTTCAATTCTAGAAACTCGTTGTTGGTCTTAACTGACTTTCTGAATCTCCACCCTATCAAAAACACCTTAAACACCCACGCCCAAATAATCAATTGAGTCACTCCTTCTATGATAAAGATCTAGTCGCTGTAGTTCTGCTCCTAACCCTTTATAAAGATGGCCTTGTGTTTTGAAATCCACACATGATCCCCCTTTTAAGGGTTTAAGTTTTGTCTTTTTAAAAAGACTTTCACTGTACAGTTTTTTCCAGACTTCCAGGGAATTCTGTGACGTTAAATCAGCTGGGATGGTTTTAATAGATCTATGATGTGTATTGTTAAATACATTTCTAAATGTAAGTAGTACCTCCACATATCTTTGGGTGTTATTAGCTGTAAATAATTGTCAGAGCTGTGTGTTAAATGTTCATATAAAACATTCTACAATGGAGGCTTTAACTGCAGAGTGTGTTACAAACTGGTGCACACTGTGTTGCTTTAGAAGATTCTGCAATGGTTAATTTAAAAGCTCTTTACCAGTGTCTGTCTATAGTTGGTGGGAACTCTGCCTTTGTTAAATATGTGCTTAAAAGCTGTTGCCACGCTGTTGCCCGCCTTCTTCTTGAAAGCCTTAAGGCATATTTCGATAGAACGTCAATGACGGATATAATATAGTGACAACCATTGATATCTTCTGAAACTGACTCAAATCCATAGTATCTGCATGCCATTGATGATTGACACCACATAGCATGGTCATTTGCCGTTTAAAATGTTTTCACGCTGGTTTGTGTAGCGTGTAGGCATCCTCCCCTGAAAGCCACATCTTAACCGCTCCCTGTGACACCTTCTCACAATTGCGTTGTGGTTTACGGTACAGGCAGTCAACCTGTACATAACTGCCAACACCTCCTTCATCATAATATATTTTCGCCAGATTCAGGGCAGACATGTTAGCCCGTAACAGTTCAACATAAAGACACTGTCCGTTTTATAAACAACACATTTTTATTCGCATTTAAAACTGTAAATTTTATTCAAAATATATTCATATTAAAATACTAATGTAATCGACCCAGTTATAGAATACATAGCACATGTGAATAGCGCATAAACACATTGAATGCCACCGCTTCGTTAAGCGAGTGTGTTACATTACATTAGGCACTCATTTATGTATACTTTATCCCCACCCAATTGGGAACTGTTTTCTCAATGATGTTTCTAATGCCCATCGAACACATGTGTCTAAACTGCTTCATTTTCAGGTGAGGGTTATTCACAGATTCTATAGCCCATCTTGTTTTAAGAAGCATTGTTTGGTCCCAGCACCATTTCTTATCTGTATCAATGGCTGCATCAAGCGTAGTAAATCTACAATGTATGAAGAGCTCAACACTAAACATATTTTATGTAGCGAATTATCCATGTAAGATATTTCCAGAAATGTGTGTGCCTCCTGCTAGAATCATTAATGTTAGGTCCATAACACCATCTGTAAAAGTGTTGTTTTAGACGTACCTTAGTCACTATAGCCATGAACCCTTGAAAGGCTCGAATATCAGTACGCAAATGGGCCGTTGTGTCCATGTCTGTCTCCATTAGCATTACACAGGCCTTACACAGACTTTTATCCCCCGGGCTTTCAAAATTGTATTGAACATCAGGCGCACTGAATAATAACACAGTCCTGAAGGCTATCGGTCTTCATCAGCAGAGGACAGGTCTTACACAGACTATTTTCACAATAAACCGGGTTTTCCTGCTGGTTTGAACAACTGACACATTAAGAATTAATAGTCTCTGCCGCTGCCTGGCTCAACCCACCTCCGAACACACAACCTTGTTTTTCATCATGGTTTCAGGGAGCAGAATCTGTCACTGACGTCACCACTTCATCTGCCTGCAGAGTCGTAGCTTCACAGTCCTTGTCTTCCGAGCACACATCGGCAGCAAATTGCTGCTCCATAACCGCATTGTCATTGTCCAAAACTCTTTGGGTTCATAACTGGCCATTAAATCCTGAGCATCTTCCATCCCCTCATACACCATAAAATCCACTAGGGTTCCTGGGGTTGTTCATAGTCGACATTTTCTGACTAGCCCCTGAATAGCTCAAAAAGCACTGTGTTTTCCACCGTGTCGCATAAAGCACTATAGCCGAGTTCTAAAGGTCATCCCCCATGTCACCCTAGACTTAAGACAGCCCTTTCAATCAAATTTATATCAAACATTCTTAAAATATATGGCAGCTTTACATAAAAATAAGATAAAATATATACACCCACTTTATATAAAATTAATATAAAGTTTATGTAAACATTATTCACGTTCAGACCAAAATGCCCGCCGGCTTTATATAAAATTATTCAATGGTTTATCAAAAGGCCCGCCACCTTTATATAAAATTATTCAAAGGCTTATGAAATATATAACAACTTTATATAAAATCTGTTATAAAATTATGATGTCGGGCCTCGAAGGCCAAACCCACCCCTGCGTCATCATCGTGTCACCAAACCCTAACACTCGCCATCTAACTCCTCACAGCTCACTTTGCCCTCAACCAAGCAACAGCGCACACACGCGCTCGCCCATATTAAAATGATTTTAATACAAACTTTACATCAAACTGATATAAATGATACCCTTTTGATATCAAAACACGCACACACTTAATATACAGTTTATATACATTTGATATAAATTTAATATACTTTTGATATCATTTTTATATCAAATTTATATTAAATTAATATAAAATAATCCTATCTCACGGAGGGTGGGATTAATACCGGAAGCAGGGGGCGTTCCCACCTGTCAAAATGTGATTGATTTAAAAGGGGGGCCCCCACCTACTACTAACATGATCATCAATCATAACAAAGCTCCCTTCATCACACTGATATCACCCACTACAGATGAGTGAAATATCTCACACCAACACTCACAGCGGTAGTGGAAGACTACCCATCATTCACAAAGCCTTGTGAACAAGCAGCACCAAACCCCACCAAACCCACTGCTTTTTTCTTAATGCTTTTCTACATGCCTCATAGTTACACCAACACAATCAAACACCTTCGTCCCCACCTACCTCCACTGGCTACGTGGGTGTCATGGAGAACATCTCCAACCTTATCTCAGCAACAACAATTACCTCTAGGACTTGTAAACTGCCTGACAATGCCTCCACTAACTTCATGAATGACTGCTTCCTGGACAGCACATCATCACAGAGCCGCACCTCTCACCAAAACCTATACAAACACACAAGTGGTGGGATACTGAACCACATTGTTTCTACAACTCTAGCTGCCTTGTGCCTACCACTAGGCCCGCAGACAAGACTGAATATGTCCCTGTATCCTTTCACCTCACACCTTCAAAACCATCCTATTGTAGCCACAACTATGTCGCAACACATGTTGATCTCACTCCACTGTGATGCTTTAATAACAATATGCATTCTCTTTGACACACTGAGCGCCACACTTCCTACCATTTCAGACACCCACATATTCCATTACACCAAACAGATATCAGATCCCAACTTTGTGGAAATCATGTTGCTCCAAAACGTAACTTGAGGGCGAGGACCTGGTACATTTGCACTCAGGCATAGCCAGGTCTATACAGACAAATTTCCATCATTTGCACGGCAGATTGCAAATGTGCTACTTTGCACTCTGCTGCGTAAAGTGAGCAAACACTGCCTGGAATCCTTGCATGCCAAACAGCATTTACTTCCAATTGTGAATGCTGCTTACCATGCGTTTACAATTAAATGCTGCCAGACATGTGTGTATGTCGGCCAGCATTTCATTGTAATTATAGGCAGGCAGCGTGTACAATGGATCCCAATGGGGTCCGCCTGCTTTATGCATAGACTTGTGTCACCATGAAAATTCATGCAGGTGCGAATGCTGGAGCATGCATATGGTGGCGAGGAAGGAACGTGGCCGAAACATATGTTGCATTCCGCCCCTTCTCTCCGCCATACAAATGATTGAAAAGTGGTATGGCTTTTAGGCCTTTTATTGACATTACGTCACAATGGACAATTAGCTCCTGTACGTGCTGGTGCATACAAAACTCTTAATGCAAATATGCATTGCATAAGCAAATCCGAAGAGAACTGAGCCCCTCGCACACTCTGGAAAACTGTTCTACCCACAAAGGCACATGTAGAGAATGAAAACACCATTTAAGCAAAGAGAAATTTCAAAATTACATCAAACCCATCACAGATGCTGACAATGAGGGCAGAGCTCTGTTCCAAGCAGTTAAACACCGACCAAACTACCCCACCACCAGTCATTTGTCTCATTTTACCTCTCTGTCTAAAAGACACCAACACCAATAGCCCTGAATATTGCGGGCTGGAGCTACACAAAAGAGAAGCTACACAGTTATCCCTACATGAAACAACTTGGCCTCGAACATAAAAAGGTTGGCACACTCCCTACATATTTAAGTTTAGTTCCAAATAAGAAAGGGCAAGATCTGTTTTTAGGTTTCTGCTTAAATATTCTTTTAACAAGGGAAGTTTTAGTTCGAAAGAGGATGTTGCCAAAAGAACATATACAGTGTAGATGTTGTAATGAAATTAATAGTGTAGAAACACTAAAGCACCTTGAGGTAATTTGTCCGATGCTGCATTTTAAACAATGGTTGTATTTTAGACATCTAATTGATGATCCAGATTTTATAGATTAGAAGATTGTATGGTTTTATCTGCTGTCTGGTCACTTAAATAATGGAATGTTTCCACTTGTAAACTTTTTAAATGCATTATCTTAGGTGGGGATGGTCTTTGAGTACTGCACATGTGGAGATTTGATTCAGTGAACATGCATTTTATGAAGGTGAATTCTTCCTTTTCTTCTTTTTTAGGTTCCTTCTCTATGTTTCTCTTGCTGATGTGAATTTATTTTTTCTTGTTCTTTATTATGGCTTTTTGTTTTAAATCGTTATGTAATATTGTAACATTATGTTATGTACCATAAACAAATACATTTTAAAACATGTTTTTTAAAGGCACCAACATCAATCATTTTTGGTCCAATATGATAAACAAAACACATTAGAAAATGTGTTTTTTGCAAAAGCCTCCCAAACCTCTGCAACGTCCCTTTGTTGCATTCATTCCAAGTCTATTTTTGGCTAGACAACATCACACATCTCTCAATGCAGCCTAATTATATAGGACATTCAAATCAAATCATCATTATTGTATGATAATACAGGTTTGTTATTTTCAGTGTTTATGTTTTTCGTGCTCGTTGTGGTGGTGTTTTTCCAGTTTTTTTCAAAAGATTTCAGGGTCTGTGTTTATTGGGGTTTTCCTGTTTCTCAATGCAAACAAACAGCAGACAGCTGCTTTTCTAGAGTATACAAAAAATGTTGTTTTATTGCTGCATGAAAGCCTGCCGAGCTGACAACTTTTCTCCCCTAAAGCCGCCAAGCAGGAAGGAAACGATTTTAAGCCACTTAACAAAGAAGGCACTTGAACAAATATCTGTCCAAGATCTAGTGGCTAGAAATAGTGTGGCTTTCAAGAACCACCATAATACTGTCTTAAAGAAAAACATGTGCAACGTACACATCACATAGTAAAACAACCTTACAATGCATAAATCGGCATAGAAAAAAGGTTAAGCCTAGACAGTGTCATTGTAGCTGCATTTCCCAGATCCCAAATGGAAGACTGCAAGTCCCAGAATGCAAAGTAACTCGAAAATAGACAGCCTGCTCTTTTAGACTGTAAGAGGATTCAATTCAACACTACAGCTAAGTCAACGCCTAGTCTATAATACTGAATGAAAACCCTTATTGATATATCTTTATGTCCAGTTCATGCGTTCTGGATGACTACCCCTATATAACACCCCTCTCTCAGAATCCCCCTGACCCCACTGAGCCAAGAAGTAGTTCTGTTTTGCAAGTTAAAAGGTTTAATTGATAATTTAAACAATATATATATATATTACACTTTAGAATATATTAATAATTGAATAGCACACTTAATCTGATATGATAAAGATTAACAACAGAGAATCTGGCACTAGCACACTTCTTTATAATCACTAAGGAGTTGACATGAAATGGATAAGATAGCAACAATACTTTTATGGTTTCAAATGGATGCAATGTGGAATGAAATGCAGTAAAGAAAATAACTTGATAGAATTGCAGCAAAAGACAATGTAATCACTTTCTTGGACAATTCACCCCCCCCCCTTTAATGCTATGCAAGGAAATGGAAGGAAGGCACACAGTTCTCAGAAATGCAATTCAAATGTAATTCAGTTCACCCCAGCAACTTCGACTACAGACGTTGAAAACACAGACAAAATGCTTTTATATGTGCTGGCAATAAAGTGAAAAATATGCTAAAATGCTTTTAATTCCCTCTAGAGGTTCAGGGTGAGTGGTATCTAGTTAATATTAGTCCGGGCTCACACTAGCAATGATTCAGGGATGATTAGCAGGTTAAACGAATTTCTCGCAAATGGAAGGCAAGCAGCAGCAGATTTTTACACGTGAAGAAATTTGCAAATCGCGGCAAAATTCGCGAATGCGTGTTCCGCGATTGCGGTAAAACTATAAGGGGTAGGAATGTGGTTCTTGGTGCGATTAAAAGCTAAGATTCTAAGCTTTCAGATGAAAGTTACTGCAAGTCTCTAAGACAAACGGTCGCAGAGATATGAGCGATTTAGTGAAGGTCGTTTTTGGTTTTGCAAATTTTAAACGCAACACTTTTGCAGCTTTAAAAATGATGGCAGAATAACACAATTGCTAAGCTGCAGTTCTACTTAGATTAAAAATAGATTGAATTATATTATTTTAACTAAGAGATGTGTTCTGAGTTTTGCTGAGTACTCACAAGAGATTTTGAACCGGAAAGCGACTTGGTCACGGACTTCAGTCTGGTCAGGTCTTCCCGAGTTCCGCTCACAGCGCCTGGCCTCTGGAACTGCTCACAGCATCGGGGTCAGCACTCTGGATACAATGGCCTGGTCTCTGCTAGGCACCGGTTCTCTGGGTCGGGTCCTGCCTTCTCTTTGGATATTTCTGTCACCGGGTTCTTGCAAAAGTTCTTGGCAAAATTCAGACGGCGTCAGCCGGCTGTCTGAAGAGTTCAGTTGCAAAAAGATTTTCAGGCCTGTTGACAAATACTCTTGCTGGCAGTGGCCTTTTTGGTTAAGGTTCTGTAGTCTCTGTTTATCTTGGAGTCTAAGTGTTGGCTCCTTGAAGGTTGATGGAGGTAAGTATGGATTTTTCCGGCAGAGCGTCCCGCTGCAGATGGAAATGAATGTCTCTACCTAAGTTTCAGTGGTCCATTTATATGTTCTGCAAGTGGGTGTGTGTGTTGGTCATAACTAAACTTGCCCCTCTCACTTGTCATGGTCCAGCTTTCATTTCTCCCCTGATTGGGGGAGCTAAGTTGTGTCAGAGTGATGTCAGCCATTTATGATCTCTTGAAAAAACTCCCCTGTCATCTGTGCACCCAAATCTATATCTGATCAAAATACATATTTCACAGTTACACAGTTGTTTGAAATTACATACCCATGTCACATATCACATGAGGTATACTCTGTCCCAAATCTGCTGTTTCTAAGAGCTTGCATTCAAAAATGGCAACTTTTAGCACTTTTTAATGTGCTAAACAACATTGGATCTTCATTAAATTTTATACAACTGTTCCTCACATATCTACCCACATACCAATGCATTTTCGTTTGTCTAGCTGAAACAGGGAGTCTGTAATATTAATAAACAGCAGGGTTTTGTCCCAGAATATCCCACAATTTGGAGTTTGGGCTTGAATTAAAGGTACATTTTTTTAAATTAAGTCTCTCAAAGTTATACATTTCTGTCATTTGATTACAAAGAGTTATCAGTGTTTTTGTAAAATATATATTTTACTTTCAATTCAGTCCTCAGAGTGTTGGAGTCCGCCTCCAAGACTTGGGTGGGTCAGTCATATGCATCCTCTGGCAGGCAGGCCTTTGTTGACAGTAAAACAGTAAAAATCAACATATTCCTTTCAGAGGAGAGGGGCCATTGTGTGGTCTCTGGGAAGCTGACATCAGGAGGCCAGGGAGCCACTTTGCATTTAATTAACAGAACCCTGTGATTTCCTGGCTTCTTGTGTTGAGTTCTGAAGTGTCAAGAGTTCTCAGGACAGGCAACCCCTTTGAACTTTTGATGAAATGAGACCCCTTTCTTTGCACTAGACAGTTTTGCAAGACAGCTCTCCTGTCAGAGTTTAGACCGCCAGCGCCACCCTCAGGATTTTGCGGTTATTGCATCCCTCCTTGGGATTTTTTTTAGATTGATTCATTTCAGCAAGTGATATTACATGGAGTATATTGTCCATGTTCAGGACATGACATTGGTGTGTTTCTGCAGTAAAGTAATTCTGTGCCCATGATTTTGCCATATTTGACATTAAAGAAACATGAATTCCCAACAGTTATGGGTTTGCTTTTGGCAATCAGCATTGCCCCTCTGAACAATATAGGCAAAATGGGATTTTCCTGTGCATTTTCTGGGGAGCTCTGGCCATTATGATGTTTTCAATGCCAGTACTGCACAGTTTTGAGGTCGGGCTCGGATGCATGGGTAAATACATCCCACAAGCCCCCCTCTTGCGATGGCCATTCGGTTTCACTGATGGGACTCGCAAGACCTGGGATGTTTCCTCATCTTCTTCCAATAGATGGCACAGTTCAGCATCTTTTCCTCCATCCGGTGGATCGATCGGTTCTCCTCGCCGGTCCTGATGGGAATATTGGGCGGTACCCCGGCCCATTGCGTCTCTGCTCCCGGTCTCCGGATCGTCCTCCTTGCCCGTCTCCAGGTTTTCTTTCTCCTAGGACGACAAAGGAAGAGCGGCAATACCTACTCATAGACGTTTTTCCACCACTGTTGAGATAGTGGGGCAGCATATGCATTTCATCATAACGAAACATTACATTCTTATTTTGATAAAAAACAGTATGACTAAGAGACAGTTTCATGCAAATCACAATATTTTAGAGACTAGATGTGGTATGTTTTATGGTTGGAACTGAATTAGTCTGAGACAGTACCCGCTAGGATTCCAGAGGATTCCTCCAGTTGTTGCAGAGCGTGCCTGGGATGGCAACATTTCAACTGGTTTATGTGGACCCACTTGTCTTCCCCCGCTGCCAAAGGACCTTTGGGGATGTGCATTTTGTAGGCCACAGGGGAGATCTTGTCGATGATCTCAAAGGGTCCCTTCCATGTAGGCAAGAATTTCCGCTGTTTTGCCTGGTTTCTTTGGAAGTTGTATAGATAGACCCGGTCCCCCACCTGATATTCCTTCCTGGAAGTCTTCAGGTCATAGTGGGTCTTCATGCTATCAGCCGATCTTTCTAGATTCCGCTGAGCGTAAGCAAAAGCATGTTGGAGGTGTTTCCTTAAATTCTCCACATACTCATGAGTAGTGGAGGCATTTATCAGTGTCTGCTCTTGGGTCCTGTAGAGCAAATGCTGCGGAAGCACCATCTTGCGCCCAGTCATCAACTCAAATGGTGACATTTTGGTTGCAGATGAAGGGGTAGATCTGATGGCCATTAGGACCAGAGGTAATCGGATATCCCAACTTGGCCCAGAATCTGCCACAAACTTCTTTAATATGCTCACAATGGTTCGGTTATATCTCTCTACTGCCCCAGAAGAAGCTGGCCTGTAAGCAATATGCAACTTCCTTTTGACCCCCAGTATCTCCCACATCTTTGTCATTACTTCACTGGTGAAGTGGCTACCTCTGTCTGACTCAATCCTTTGAGGTAGACCAAAACGGGAAAAGATATGGTTAATCATCAGGGCAGCTGCGGTTTCTGCCTTGCAATTTGGGGCTGGGAGACATTCCACCCACTTGGTAAACAAGCATGTCACAGTCAACATGTACTTATTCCCCCTAGCCGAGCGAATCACAGGGCCTACGAAGTCGATTTGTAAATCTGACCATGGCAGGGTCATCCCCCTCTTTTGGAGAGGCGCACGGTGCGTGAGGGATGATGGCTGAAATTGTGCACACACAAGACACCCCTTCAAGTATTGGTGAAGGTCCTGCCCCATGTGTGGCCAGTATGCAACCTCTCTTAAGATTTCCAGTGTTGTGTGAAACCCCCTATGACCAGCGGTGGCCGCATCATGGGCGTGACTTAACATCAGGCTTCGGAATGAGGTAGGAACCACCCACTGATCGTGGCCAGCTTTGGATTTCCTTACCAGCAAACCGTCTTGGATCCGGAACATTTTTGGACATTTCATCAACACCCTTAGGTCCTCTTTCCCAATGTAATCGGTATCCGTCAGGGGAAAGTTCTCAGGGTCCTCAAGGTGTTGGTAAAACTTGCCAATAATTGGATCCCCCTTCTGAGCTGTAATCAAATCAGCATCAGGGGTCTCCTTACTCCATTGTGCAATTGAAAGGTCGTTGTGAGCATTTGTCTGGGACCTAGTGATAGCAGTGACCTGGATTTCCCCCAACAGGGACTCAATCTCAATTAGATCCCCTTGGATGGCCCCGGTTTTGGCCAGCTGATCAGCTAAGTCGTTTCCAGTTTTGTCTGGTCCCTCTACTTTGGAATGACCCTTGATCTTTTTCCAATAGATGGTCATCTCATTCGAGGTGACCAGATCATCAATGTTTTGGATCAACTTCCCATGTTTCAAGGGTTTGTTGTTAGCACATAACATGCCTCTGGTTTTCCAATTAACCAGGTGCTCCACAAACCCGTTCCGTACATAATCCGAATCTGTGATTATGACCAGTTCGCGGAGCTGATGCTGGACAGCAGTGAGGATGGCCTGATGCACAGCCATCAATTCTGCCACCTGACTACTTCGGGGACCAATTTTGTATCCAGCGGAGGGTTCTGGGGACTCATTCACCCATGCATTCCCTACGCCAGCCACCAGTTCTTTCTCCCCGTCGTTGTCAACATGGTAAGAGCATCCATCCACATAGACAGTGGGCATTCCCTCACACTTGTCCTCTTCAAAGACTTTGTGTGGGGAATTAAGGTATGCCTCCGTGTTGTCCTTTATTTTTAGACTTTCGTCCTCGAGACAGTTTTCTCTGGCACAATCATGCAAGTCAGCCAGACCTTGCGCGAGGGGACTCTTCTTGTTTTGGCCATATCTGACCTCCACAGGAAAGCCTTGCATTGACAGAATCCAGGAAGTAATTCGGGAATTACTCACATTTCCGGCCCGGATTCTGTCACTTTGGAGATATTGCAGAGGCTGGTGTGGAGTCTCCACTATGATGTGTTCCCCCTGGATAAACGGGCAGTAATTCTTCAATGCCCACACCGTTGCCAGGAGTGCCTTCTCACAATCGTTGAATTTTTCCTCCACAGAGGATAAAGTTTTGCTCGCATAGGAGATTACTTTATTGACCTTGTCATGCTTTTGGTATAATACTGCCGTCAAGCACGTATTAGAGAACCCCGTCTCCAGGAAGAACTCCTTGTTTCTGACAGGGTAAGCTAGGCAAGGCGCTTGTGAGAGGCTTCTTTTGAGTTGTTTTACTGCCTCGGATTGTTCTGGACCCCATTCCCACTTGACCTCCCCCTTCAAGAGATGAATCAGGGGTCTGGTGATCTCTGCGTAGCCCTCAATGAACTTTCTGCTGTAATTAGTCAGTCCAAGGAGGCTCCTTAGTTCCCGCAGAGTTGTGGGGTCTTTCAGTTTCTGAAGTGCTTCCACTTTCTTTTCCTGGGGACAGAGACCCTGAGGAGTAATCTCATGCCCCAAGAAATTAACATGGGTTCTACACCACTGTGCTTTCTGAAAGGAAAGTTTTGCTCCGGCGGCCCTCAACTGGGTCAGAACATAATGGATCTCCGCTATGTGTTCCTCCACAGATGAACTTTTGATGAGGACATCATCTACATAAGCCAGGTTACCCCTCGCACCCAGGTCGGGCATGGCCTTATGTAGGAAAATGTTGAATTCATTGCCGGAGTTGAGGTATCCGAAGGGAGTCCGGGTCCATGTGTACTGCTGGCCCCCAAAGGTAAAAGCCAGTTTGTATTGGTCCTCCCTACTGACAGGCACGGTCCAGTACCCATTGGTCAGGTCTATTGCAGTGAATACCTGTGACCCCTGGATCTGGGCCAGCCCTTGGTCAATGTAGGGCAGAGGCCATCGGGAAGTATGGACCCGTTTGTTGAGCTCCCTGAGGTCAGCACAGAGTCTCCACTGGCCGTTTGGCTTCAATATTCCCAGCACCGGATTATTGAAGGTGCTGTGGACTGGACGGATTATTCCCCCGGACTCAAGGTTCTTAATTATTTCAGTAAGGGACTCCATTGATGCGAGAGGCAAGCGATATTGCTTCACAAACACAGGAGTCATGCCAGGGTCCGTGGGGATTGTTGTTGTGTGGATGTCAGTGCGACCACAGTCATATGAGTCTACCGCAAAGAGATCTTGGAAATCCAAGAAAACTTGTTTCAACTTTTGCTTTTGTTCCAGAGTCACACAGGCATCAGCTAGGTTGACTCTCTCTTCCACCATCTGCCTGAAGCCTGGAAAGACTTCTGGTTTGGCTATCTCAGCGGCCTCCTCCAGCTGGGTGGAGAAGTCCCTGGTCAGAGTGCTGATTTGGACTGGAGGCTTCAGGTGGGAAAGGCAGCCCTCATGGACCTGGAAAATCACCTCATCCCTCCTGAAGTCACAAGTCACATCTTCCTTACCATAGGGGCAGGAAGTGTACACCAGGAAGTTCCCCCCATGCCGGGTAAAAATCCTGTCTGGTGTTGTATTGTCATCACTGTCACTGTCAAAGCAGTCCTTGGGGATTGGCCCTAACAGTTCATTTCCTAAATCTATGGAAAAATGTCGGTCATCAACCGCCATTCCAATAATGGTGCCTGCGGCTAGAGTAATACTCTTTAAGTCGCTGTTATCCACCTCTATTGGAATGGTGTCATGTTCTATGTTGACTAATGGAGTTGGGTTTACCCCCAACCCTTGCTGTTGGAGAGAAGCATTTAGATGTATGTAAGCATCAGGGTTTTTCAACTCTTGTCCCCTTTTAACTTTCACTTCCAGGGAGAATTGTCGGGTCCTTTCTGGGATGGTGACTTCCTCTTTAACCTGAATTTCAACTGCATAAGGTAGCAATTGAGTTGACCTAAATGCTTTTTCTGGATCATCAAAGCCCATGGGATTATCCGCTAATCGGGACCAAGCTTTGAAGTTTATTAGGTCCAAACTAATGGCAAAGCGATTGAGAATGTCACTGCCTAAGTAAAAGGCGGCAGTGACGTCTCGCCCGACCCAACAATTATGGACTATGCTCTTGTTGCCAATGGAGATTTTGAGCATACACCTGCTTGGCAGGAGATGTTTGGAATTAGGCGCTTCCAGGTCCATTTCCCATTTGTCTATCAGTTTGAATGTGGGAATGGCTGGATCTTTTGGGAGTTGGCGGAACATGGCTTCGCTGATGAAGCTCTTACCGTTGTTCACACACACTCGAGCGAGAACAGAGTCCTTCCCATCATTTAATTGGACAGGGATGAACAACTGCTCTCCAATTTGCTGAATATCAGCCAGGCTCTGAGCTGATTTCGCATCTTTCTGGACTATAGGAGTGGGAGTTTCAGATTGTGGATTAGTATAGAATCTCAGAGTGTTTCCTTCCAGCGTGGAGTACCACTTTAGACTGGAAGGAAGGTTGATTTTCAGAAATAGAGAGGACCCTGCATCACCAGTCTGTTGTCCTACTGCTATTACTGTCACGTCTGGAATTTGGCTATTCTGGAAGTGAAATTCTACTTGGTCAGATTTTTGTTCAACCATGTGGCAGGTGCCGTTTAAACTAACATGGTTGACACTCTGTTTTAATTTTATTGGTCGGCCAGTCTGGGTCCAGAGGACCCTGTTTACGCAATCTATTAGGGGTGACAACCTTCTCAGGAGGTCATTCCCTAGTAAACAAGGGGTGCCCTCTGGGGTCACAACTATAACCGGGTGTTTCAACTTGTGTCGCCCAATTTTAATGTCCAAATCTGCCCTCCCCTCGACGGGAATTTCCTTCCCGTCAAAGTTCTGGAGTTGCCCAGGAAGAGAGGTGAGAGGAATTTGGTAATTCTCTCCCCTTCCTGCATTCAGTTCGTCAAAGGCCCTTCTGGACAGAAGGGTAGCTTGAGATCCAGTGTCCACCAGTGCCAAAATTGTACCCTGCCCCTGTACTTGTACCGGGGCATAATATCTTCCCTCCTTCTCCTCAAGGGGGCACAGATAATGTACATTTTTGGACAACTGGTGGGCTAATTTTATGGTTTTGGACATCGCTAGCGAAGAGATTTGGGCAGAATTCTGTGGAGAGCCTTGGGAATCTGAAAGAAAAATTTGGCAACTGGAGATCAGAGCCATTGTGGGTTCCCCTGGCTCTGGTTCCGGGCCGCCCCCCCCTTTTTGGAGGCAGTCACCAGGATGGGTTTGAACCAGGGGATTTTCTTGCTGTTGGTTCTGGGATGAGATGGTGGGCGGAGGTAGCTCAGTCTCCACATCTCCCCAGTCTGGATTTGCATCCCTAGGGACCCATTTTTCTTTGGGAGGAGTTCCCCCCTCTCTGAAGGAGAAGATCCTTTTCCCAGGATCCTCTGAGGATCCCTCTCCCTCAAATTGGAAGACCTGTACCTCCTCCTCAAACTGAGTCTGTTTGGGTCTTTTGTTTCTCCTACCCCCCCTCTGCTCCTTAGGAGGCAGACTTTCAGGGGCAAGAGATTTTGTTTCCGGTTCCTGGGTTTCCAGGGGCTGTTTACAAGTGAGGAAGGAAGCTTCCTCCAAGGCTTTACACCCCCCTTCCCTTTGTGCCTCCTCCCTGGGAACTGGTGAGTTATCGGGGTGCTGCCCCCGTCATTGTTCTGGAGCACCAGGTCCAGAGTTGGGTGCATTCTGCGCCGGCACGCCCATCTGAGGGTTCTGCTGAGCCCTCAGTATGTGACCCAGATCCCACGCCATGTTTTGAACCTGGCGCTCTAACTGGGCAACCCGCTCAGGCTGATACGGGGCCCTGTTTTCTCCCCTGGGCTGATCCCGGGAAGGGTAGCTGTCCCTTCTTTGGTAGTACCCCTGGTTGGGAAGATTTGGGTACCCCTCCACCCTTGGCCTCCCCTCTCCCGGATTAGGTTGTCTGGGCTCAGGGAATTGGGGAAAGAAGGGTGGAGGATTTTGGGGCTGGAAATTGGGTGGATACCTGGGGAAAAAGTTCTGCCCAGGATTCGGAGAATTTCTGCCCTCCGGTGGGAAGTTAGGAGGAAAGTTCCCTGGGTTAGGTTCTTGGCTGGATCTCCCCCCTTGGGCTGGAGGAGTCCACACATAACCCAGGATGGGTCTGTTTCCCTTGTAATGGGGGCTTACATAATCAGGAGAGCGAGGGACCCCATTGGTGGGGCTGCCTCCTTGGCTCCCTGTCTGTGACTGGCCCGAGGACCTTCTGGGCCTAGCATTATTAGGTGCAGGTAGGTTTTTAGGCCCCCCCATCTCCAACTCTAAAACGGGGGTGACCTTTACCTCTGCCACCTTGGCAGCAGCAGGGGTGCTGTTGGCTTTGGGGTTTTTCTGAGCATTATTTTTGCTATCTACCGGTTTCTGCACCTCATAGATCCGGGTAGCCTGTTCAAGGACCCAGTCTAAAGATCTTTTCTCGTGAAAATCCCTCACGAGCTGGGTCATTATGTATTTGGGCAAGGCATGAAAAAATGTATTTATGAATTCTCTACTGTCTGTGCGCACCCTTCTGGTGGTCTGCGCAAAAGCACGTTTCAGTTCTTGCACAAATTCTTGTGGGGCCTGATCCTCCCCACATTGCAAATTGTAGGCTGCCTTGCGAGCCTCTTGAGGATTTCTATGAATGGAAAAATGTTTCAAGATGGCCGCCTTATAGGTGGACCATCTTAAATGATTTTGGTCCTCCAGCCCCGCAAAGAAACTGGAGTATTCCGGGGAGAAGGTCCACTTTACATATTGAATACAGCTTTGGCTGTCCTTCAAATGGAAAGTCTCCATCATTTGCTCAAACAACTCTAAGTGCTCCCAAACAGAATACTTAGCGTTCTTATGGTAAGGCGTGATGACGCTCCTGATCGCCTTAATCTGCTTTAAGGGGTCCTTAAGCAAGGCCCTTTTTGCCTTATTGGCTTTTTTGGTTCGGGTAACCCTTGTCCATTCATCCTCTGACTCAGAGGCACTGCTCCCAGAGGTTCCTGTCTGCTCTTCCAGGTTTTCCCGGATTCTGCGACCCTGGGAATGGCCGGCAGAATGTGGGGACCTGGTCTCCTGTGTCCTGTACCGCTCAGAGGAGTCTTCAGATCCCTCCTTGCTGCCAGGATTTGCTGGGTACCCCCCCCCCCCCCACTGACCTAACTGGGCAGAGGTTTTCAGGATGCCCTTAAGGGGCCTACTCTCCTGGGGTTCCCCACTGAACTGTACTGTACTTGGGTGCCCATACCCGGATGCCCACCCCTCCATTCCTGAGTGGTACTGGCCTATGAGCCCCATACTTTTAGCTGGATAGTAATCTGCCATCCCTGTGGCCCTGTGCTCATGTGCGCCAGGGGACATGGGGGTGGTAGAGTCCAGGGACTGGGAGAGATGAAGGCCCCTGGTGTTAGGGCTCCTGAGGTTATGGTCAGGAGTCTCTATTTCCCAGTGGACCTCATCTTTTTCCGCCCCTGCTCCCTGTTGCAATGCAAGAGCCTGCATTTGTGCTTTCAGTTCCTCAGTCAAGGCCTTACTAGACTCTATCAGTCTCTCCTGCATCGCTACCTGTTGTTGGAGCCTATCATTGTGTTGACAGAGGGCCTCATTTTCCCTCTGTGCTTCCTGGTTGGTCCTGGAGAACTGGGCCAGTCTTTGCTGCAGGAGGTTTACCTCCTGAGTCCCATCCCTACTGGCCTGCTCCTTTCTTGCCAGAGCATCTTCCACCCTTCTGGTGTGCTCTACCAAGTTCTGGTTTTCTTTTTGGAGGTCACCCAGCCCCTGGAGGGCCAGGTGATTTTCTTCAATTTCCTTTTTTAAGTGGCAGACTTCCTGGCCTAAAGTGTCTCTTTCCTGACTAAGAGCCTGCATCTGTGCCGCCAGGTCATCCCTCTGCCTTTGAAGGGCACCAGCTTTCCGGCGCTCTTCATCAAACTCTGCCTGGGTATCCAGGTCTTTCAGAATCAGTTTATTGCTTTCTGCCTTTTCCCTATCTAGGTGGCCTTGCAGGGTGACTACCTGCTCAGCACATACTCTGTTGAAGTCCAGTTGTTGCTCCAGCTTTTTCTGGCTTTGCAGTAGGGAGTCCAAACCTTCTTGGTGTTCCTTCTGCAAGGCCAGAAATCTGGTATCCTGTTCTGACTTTTCCTTTTGCAGCACATCCATATCCTCCTTTATTTTAGTGATGTACTGTCTGGTCTCATTTTCCGACTCCTGGCTTCTGTGCAGCCTTTGCTCAGAAGAGTCCAGATCAGATTGGGCCTTCTCTAACGCCATCTGTTGCCTTTTTGCCAGATCATGGCCTTCAGCACATTTATTCTGTATGGCTCCCATATATAAATATAAATATGCCGCTATCCTAACAATCTTGTCGTGTTCATCTTTGGCCTTACGAGCCATATATAGTTCACTCAGGGCCACATGTAAGGGACCCTGGTCTCTCCATGTATCTGACCCTGTTTCCGTGATCTGGGGTGTGATGGCCTGCAACCAGACTGTTTGGTCCTGGTGAGTCCACTCACCTCTCACAAATAACTTATGTAAGAAGTGCTCTCTGGCTATTTTCATGTCTACTAAGGTCGTCATTGTGGAAATTTGATTTCCTTCCTGACTTACAAGAGTTAGTATTTTATTCTTGCAAAACAGACCTTTTTCTTGGAGCGTTCCTTTTGAGGAGTGCTTTACAGCGTAACACAGCGTGGTGATCCGACCGGATATGTGTATCTGGTCAGCTGGCACGCTGTATTAATCTGCACAAATGGTAGATCTAACCCAAACGTCCGGCACGAGCCCCCAATTTGTAAGAGGATTCAATTCAACACTACAGCTAAGTCAACGCCTAGTCTATAATACTGAATGAAAACCCTTATTGATATATCTTTATGTCCAGTTCATGCGTTCTGGATGACTACCCCTATATAACACCCCTCTCTCAGAATCCCCCTGACCCCACTGAGCCAAGAAGTAGTTCTGTTTTGCAAGTTAAAAGGTTTAATTGATAATTTAAACAATATATATATATATTACACTTTAGAATAAATTAATAATTGAATAGCACACTTAATCTGATATGATAAAGATTAACAACAGAGAATCTGGCACTAGCACACTTCTTTATAATCACTAAGGAGTTGACATGAAATGGATAAGATAGCAACAATACTTTTATGGTTTCAAATGGATGCAATGTGGAATGAAATGCAGTAAAGAAAATAACTTGATAGAATTGCAGCAAAAGACAATGTAATCACTTTCTTGGACAATTCACCCCCCCCCCTTTAATGCTATGCAAGAAAATGGAAGGAAGGCACACAGTTCTCAGAAATGCAATTCAAATGTAATTCAGTTCACCCCAGCAACTTCGACTACAGACGTTGAAAACACAGGCAAAATGCTTTTATATGTGCTGGCAATAAAGTGAAAAATATGCTAAAATGCTTTTAATTCCCTCTAGAGGATCAGGGTGAGTGGTATCTAGTTAATATTAGTCCGGGCTCACACTAGCAATGATTCAGGGATGATTAGCAGGTTAAACGAATTTCTGGCAAATGGAAGGCAAGCAGCAGCAGATTTTTACACGTGAAGAAATTTGCAAATCGCGGCAAAATTCGCGAATGCGTGTTCCGCGATTGCGGTAAAACTATAAGGGGTAGGAATGAGTTTCTTGGTGCGATTAAAAGCTAAGATTCTAAGCTTTCAGATGAAAGTTACTGCAAGTCTCTAAGACAAACGGTCGCGGAGATATGAGCGATTTAGTGAAGGTCGTTTTTGGTTTTGCAACTTTTAAACGCAACACTTTTTCAGCTTTAAAAATGATGGCAGAATAACACAATTGCTAAACTGCAGTTCTACTTAGATTAAAAATGGATTGATTATATGATTTTAACTAAGAGATGTGTTCTGAGTTTTGCTGAGTACTCACAAGAGATTTTGAACCGGAAAGCGACTTGGTCACGGACTTCAGTCTGGTCAGGTCTTCCCGAGTTCCGCTCACAGCGCCTGGCCTCTGGAACTGCTCACAGCATCGGGGTCAGCACTCTGGATACAATGGCCTGGTCTCTGCTAGGCACCGGTTCTCTGGGTCGGGTCCTGCCTTCTCTTTGGATATTTCTGTCACCGGGTTCTTGCAAAAGTTCTTGGCAAAATTCAGACGGCGTCAGCCGGCTGTCTGAAGAGTTCAGTTGCAAAAAGATTTTCAGGCCTGTTGACAAATACTCTTGCTGGCAGTGGCCTTTTTGGTTAAGGTTCTGTAGTCTCTGTTTATCTTGGAGTCTAAGTGTTGGCTCCTTGAAGGTTGATGGAGGTAAGTATGGATTTTTCCGGCAGAGCGTCCCGCTGCAGATGGAAATGAATGTCTCTACCTAAGTTTCAGTGGTCCATTTATATATTCTGCAAGTGGGTGTGTGTGTTGGTCATAACTAAACTTGCCCCTCTCACTTGTCATTGGTCCAGC
This sequence comes from Ambystoma mexicanum, assembly GCF_040938575.1. Taxonomy (NCBI): domain Eukaryota; kingdom Metazoa; phylum Chordata; class Amphibia; order Caudata; family Ambystomatidae; genus Ambystoma; species Ambystoma mexicanum. The sequence continues at coordinate 1,616,884,692 of NC_090937.1, forward strand.
TTTCATTTCTCCCCTGATTGGGGGAGCTAAGTTGTGTCAGAGTGATGTCAGCCATTTATGATCTCTTGAAAAAACTCCCCTGTCATCTGTGCACCCAAATCTATATATGATCAAAATACATATTTCACAGTTACACATTTGTTTGAAATTACATACCCATGTCACATATCACATGAGGTATACTCTGTCCCAAATCTGCTGTTTCTAAGAGCTTGCATTCAAAAATGGCAACTTTTAGCACTTTTTAATGTGCTAAACAACATTGGATCTTCATTAAATTTTATACAACTGTTCCTCACATATCTACCCACATACCAATGCATTTTCGTTTGTCTAGCTGAAACAGGGAGTCTGTAATATTAATAAACAGCAGGGTTTTGTCCCAGAATATCCCACAATTTGGAGTTTGGGCTTGAATTAAAGGTACATTTTTTTAAATTAAGTCTCTCAAAGTTATACATTTCTGTCATTTGATTACAAAGAGTTATCAGTGTTTTTGTAAAATATATATTTTACTTTCAATTCAGTCCTCAGAGTGTTGGAGTCCGCCTCCAAGACTTGGGTGGGTCAGTCACATGCATCCTCTGGCAGGCAGGCCTTTGTTGACAGTAAAACAGTAAAAATCAACATATTCCTTTCAGAGGAGAGGGGCCATTGTGTGGTCTCTGGGAAGCTGACATCAGGAGGCCAGGGAGCCACTTTGCATTTAATTAACAGAACCCTGTGATTTCCTGGCTTCTTGTGTTGAGTTCTGAAGTGTCAAGAGTTCTCAGGACAGGCAACCCCTTTGAACTTTTGATGAAATGAGACCCCTTTCTTTGCACTAGACAGTTTTGCAAGACAGCTCTCCTGTCAGAGTTTAGACCGTCAGCGCCACCCTCAGGATTTTGCGGTTACTGCATCCCTCCTTGGGATTTTTTTTAGATTGATTCATTTCAGCAAGTGATATTACATGGAGTATATTGTCCATGTTCAGGACATGGCATTGGTGTGTTTCTGCAGTAAAGTAATTCTGTGCCCATGATTTTGCCATATTTGACATTCAAGAAAAATGAATTCCCAACAGTTATGGGTTTGCTTTTGGCAACCAGCATTGCCCCTCTGAACAATATAGGCAAAATGGGATTTTCCTGTGCATTTTCTGGGGAGCTCTGGCCATTATGATGTTTTCAATGCCAGTACTGCACAGTTTTGAGGTAGGGCTCGGATGCATGGGTAAATACATCCCACAAGACCACCATTCTTTCAAAGACACAAAGTAAAAAACATTATGTGATAAGGTCACCTCCCCGTAGTAATCATTTTTTACAAACATACTGCTTGGTGGTATGTCTGATGTTATGAATATTTTAATACCCACTTAAAAGTGTATTCTTGACTAACAATTAGGCATTGAAAAGTGTTTTGTTTTTTACTTTCATCTATTCTCTGCATCCCATTTCTGTCTGAGCCTCTTCCTCTCAATCGCTCTATGCTCTTGTCTCCTGTACCACCACCCACTCACAGTCCTATTCTATATCTCTCATCCTCTCATCCTCACATAATCGCTTTCTCTTCTCTCTTAACCTTCTTCTCCTTGTCCTTTATGTTTTCCCTTTCCTGACTCACCAGTGCTCCATCTCCTGTTCCCTTGTCCGCTCTTTACTTCCTCTAGCTCCCATTCAGTCCCTTTCTGTCTCCCATTCTGTCCCTCTCCCACACCCTGTCCCTTTCTTTCTGCCTAGCGTTCTGTTGCTTTCCCGTCACCCTTTCTGCCTCTTTCTTCTCCATCTCCTCCCATTGCCATTTCTTTATCTCTTCTCCAATTCATCCTTGCAATAAATGTATCCAAGTGGTGGATTCGCATGTTAGAGGGGCTTGGAAGGATGAACACCAGATGGCATTGCGATTTCTGGTGGAAAAGGTTACAGGGGGCAGGCGCCAATAACAAACATGTCAACATTGATCAATTTACCAATAAATACAATCCCACAATTGGCAAACACACACACACACACACCAACACCAATCTCTGGAGAGTGGGCATGCCTTTAGAAGGCAACCATCTGCCATAGCAATGGAAGCATGAGGCTAAAGACAGCCTGTGCCTTTTGCAGACAAAATGGCCTCCCACCCTCGGTCATCTAGCAGTATTGTTATGACTTCCGGGTGATTTCTGAAAAGTTCAATGTTAGTTTAGACCAGAGTCTGACCAGCAGAACAACTCTCCTTTACTTTATACAAACAATGTTGCTTTTTATAGCTGCATTAAAGCCAAGCTCAGAGATGGTGTCAGAAATAGGAAAGGGCATGTGTACTAGTATGACATATTTTATTCCTTCCGGCCATATGTTCAAGATCTCGTTCACCCTTTTGCAAGAAAGTGAACGAGATGTCAGAAAGCTTGAGCCAGGAGGCCCCCAGGAGGGAGACGTATGGGAGATAGTTGAGTGTAACAAAGCCACCAGCAAAGCAAAACAACGCATCCGCTTACTTCCCCTGATCAATAGCACATCAATGATTGTTCTTTCATTATTTTACTAACATGATATGATTGGTTATTTATAACGCACTTAAAACCCAGAGGTTTCTAAGCGCAGACCCCGGGATCGAACCTGTGTCGCTCTTTGTCGAGCTCTCCTCTGGAGACATAATCCCACACACAGTTTTGTGTAACTAAGAAGCGCTACCTGCTTTCAACTGGTGCCAGGTCCACCGTCATAGAACTAGCCTAACATTAAAAAACCAGTAGGGGCGGGAAGGTTAAACCAAATCTCAAGGGTATTCTGATTGGCTATCGAAGGAGCATATGCAGAAATGGGATTGAAAGAACCAGTGGAAAACCACTCAGCATCGGTCGTGCACTGGCGCCGAGTGCAATGCCAGAAGGGCCGGTCTGCCAGATTGGCATGGGCCTGTTTTTACAGCCATTTGAGCCACTTTAACGGCTGTGCAGCTGCTAGCTTTAACCAAGGTCCTTGGCTTAATGTGCTTTACAAGGCACCATTTCCAAACAACGTTCACAACAATTGCAGCTTCGGATTCCAAGCCCTCGGGCTAGGGCGCTTTACAAATGTAATGAATAAATAAATACATGAATAAATAAATAAATAAAGCCACACATCGCAGTTCCTGGATATTGGGCACCTTTTTTGGTGCCGAGAGTATTTTTTCTCCAATCCTGCCGAACGTGTTGGTCTCTAAAAACCAATGGTTCACAGTTTTTAAGAACCGGAAATGACAGGATTATTGAAGTGAAAGAAAGAGAACTGTATACCTCTTTTCATTTTTGACTTAAATGTTGTTGTTCAGAGGTATATAATTACAGGTGAGCGTCGGTGGGATTTACTGTTCCAGGTGCTCCAGGGCCATATCCCAATTGCCCCATCACTTCATCGCCTGATTAGTTGGCAGATTCATGGATGAGAGAGACAGCAGGAACACGGTTTGAAAGGGACTGGGTGAGATCTCAGTGAGTAGGGGGGGCATGTTGGTTCGGCTCCAGGGACAGTGAGCAGACAGGACATGTCGATGAGACTCCAGGACCAGTCAGCAGGGAGTACATGTTGGCAAGGCTCGAGGGACAGTCAGCAGGAAAGTAATATTGGTGAAACTCCAGGCACAGTCAGGACTGACTCCAGGCTCAGTCAGCAGCGAAGACAAGTTGGTGAGGCTTCATTGCCAGTACACAGGAAGGACAGGGTGTGTTTACATGGCCAGCTAGCTGAGAGGACATGTTGGTGAGTTTCAGGGCCAAGACATCAGGAAGGACATGCTGGTGAGGCTGCCAGGCCAGTCAGTAGGATGGACATGCTGGTGAGGCTGCCAGGCCAGTCAGTAGGATGGACATGCTGGGGAGTATCTAGCCGGTGTCAGCATGGAGGACATGTTGGTGAGACTCCGAGCCAAGTAACAAGAAGACCATATTGGTGAGACTCCAGGACCTATCATGATAGAGGATGTGTTGGATAGGCTCCTGGGCCAATCAGCAGGAAGGACATGTTGGTGGCACTCCAGGCCAGTCAGCAGGAAGAAAATGTTGGTGGCACTCCAGGCCAGTCAGCAGGAAGGACATGTTGGTGGCACTCCAGGCCAGTCAGCAGGAAGGACACGCTGGTGAGACTCCAGGCCAGTCAGAAGGCAGGCAATCTTGGTGAGACTCCAGAATCTGTCAGCATTGAGGACGTATTGGAGAGGATCCCGGGCATGTCAGCAGGAAGGACATGTTGGTGGTACTCCAGGCCAGTCAGCAGGAAGCACATGTTGTTGGCACTCAATGCCAGTCAGCAGGAAGGACGTGTTGGTGGCACCCCAGGCCAGTCAGCATGAAGGACATGTTGTTGGCACTCAGGGCCAGTCAGCAGGAAGGACATGTTGGTGTTACTCAATAACAGTCAGCAGGAAGGACATGTTGGTGGCACTCCAGGCCAGTCAGCAAGAAGGACATATTGTTGGCACTCAATGCCAGTCAGCAGGAAGGACATGTTGGTGGCACTCCAGGTCAGTCAGCAGGAAGGATATGTTGGTTACACTCCAGGCCAGTCAACAGGAAGGACATGCTGGTGGCACTCCAGGCCAGTCAGCAGGAAGGACATGTTGGTGTCACTCCAGGCCAGTCCGCAGGAAGGACAGGTTGGTGGCAATCCAGGCCAGTCAGCAGGAAGGATATGTTGGTGACACTCCAGGCCAGTCAACAGGAAGGACATGCTGGTGGCACTCCAGGCCAGTCAGCAGGAAGGACATGTTGGTGGCACTCCAGGCCAGTCCGCAGGAAGGACAGGTTGGTGGCAATCCAGGCCAGTCAGCAGGAAGGAGGCCAGTCAGCAGGAAGGACATTGTGGTGGCAGTCCAGGCCAGTCAGCAGGAAGGACAGGTTGGTGGCACTCCAGACCAGTCAGCGTGGACTCCAGGCCAGTCAGCAGGAAGGACATTCTGTTGAGACTCCATGCCTGTCAGCTGGAAGGACATGGTGGTGGCACTCCAGGCCAGTCAGCAGGAAGGAGGCCAGTCAGCAGGAAGGACATGGTGGTGGCACTCCAGGCCAATCAGCAGGAAGGACATGTTGGTGGCACTCCAGGCCAGTCAGCGTGAAGGACATGCTGGTGGCACTCCAGGCCAGTCAGCAGGAAGGACATGTTGGTGGCACTCCAGGCCAGTCAGCGTGAATGACATGCTGGTGAGACTCCAAGCCAGTCAACAGGAAGGACATGCTGATGAGACTCCATGCCAGTCAGCAGGAAGGACATGTTGGTGGCACTCAGGGCCAGTCAGCAGGAAGGACATGGTGGTGGCACTCCAGGCCAGTCAGCAGGAAGGACATGTTGGTGGCACTCCAGGCCAGTCAGCGTGAAGGACATGCTGGTGGCACTCCAGGCCAGTCAGCAGGAAGGACATGTTGGTGGCACTCCAGGCCAGTCAGCAGGAAGGACATGTTGGTGGCACTCCAGGCCAGTCAGCAGGAAAGACATGCTGTCGAGGCTTCAGAATCAGTCATCATGGAGCACAGGTTGGTGAGGTTTCAGGGCCACACATCAGTTCTCTACCCTACCTTAACTGTTTGAAGACCATTGAATCCAGAGGAAGTGTCCTGCAGGGTCTTTCGGGCGACTTGCTTTCACAAGATTGCAAGCTGATGTCCATGGCTAGAGGGAGGTGGAGATCATACTAATGCTGAACAGATTTTGGAAAGGAAGGGGTTTTAACACAAGTGGTTCCTCCTAGAGTAGAAGAGGTCAAAGGTGAGATGAGACCATCAATGTAATAATTGAAGGGACTAATTGTTTGGATGAAGAACGTTCACTCTTATTCGGCCTGTATGGTCACAAGCAGTTTATAGGTTCAAGGTATCGAGGCCAAAACCTGTAGATTCACCGACCTACAGTAATTCCATGCTTCTGCTATGTTATGAGCTACCAATAATTGTATTTATTCCCGCTTTGCGCAAAGCACATACCTTGGCTGCAATCCCTTTATGGCGTGTTTATCTCACAGCAGGGTATATGCAAACCAGGTCACGCAAATGACCTTCTCTGAGGGCCAAGTCCTACAGATTAAGGGTTATCCATGTGTTTGAGTATTTTATTATTATTAGAATTATTATTATTATTATTGTTGTTGATAATACTAATCACACATATTTCGTGAAAAAGGGGTGGGCTACTCTGACCACATTCTGTATTCACGAGTATCCAGAGGCCTATCCTTCCAGGAAAATAGATCTGTGAATTAATCACTTGCCTAGAGTTAAATAATCCAGCCCTTCATCCTTCCAGTCAATAGATTGAGTACCAATAGCTTGGGTGATGGGGAAACCTGTTATTACTATGGTTTTGCAGTGGGGAGGGGTGTAATGCAGCAGGAACCTCCATGTGAAAAAGACCTTGCTGTTACCATAACACCTTTCTGGCTCCATCTTCTCTCTCCACCTACTTAAGCTCCCTTCTAGTACCTTACTCAAAACATAACATCATGTACTTGGGGATGGAGCATGTCATCTGTATGTCATCTCTATACAATGTGGTTTTGAGGGCAGCCTGGGTGTCTACCAGGTCCTCTGTCTAGAGTGTGGAGATATTTTGCGAGGGGGGACGTGAAGTGAGTCTGTGGATGCAGAGCCGGCGTCCAAGTGCTGGTGTATCTGACTGATTTTGTCGATGAAGAAGGTGTTGATGGAGGTGGATTTTTTTGATGGCGTGTGGTATGGCAGGGTTGGGTAATGAATTAACACAGACCATTTCATTTCAACACCGCCAAGCATCTCTGAACCACACTTGTCTCCTCTAAACTGCACCGTTTTTGCTCTCTCCAACTATATTTTTTGTCCTCTCGACAAGATCATTAACTTTGGTACCAGGACTCTCGCTGAACTCCCTCACTTTACAACTACTTCCTCGTATCATCACCAGCAGGCTGGATGGCTGACAATGCAAAACAGGGCCAGGATTAAAATGTCTCCTCCGGGTTCACAAATCCATCCACGGAAAGGCCCCAGCATATCCATCCTCCTCCATCCAACTCTACAAGCCTTCTCATAAGCTCTGTTCTGCCTCCTGGACTACCCTTGTGGCACTTCACCTTCCCTTCGCTTCCTTTAACTTCTGCTCTTTCTTCTTGCTCCATTTACATGGAATTCTCTTCCCTCAGGCATCCGAGAAACCGTTCACATCAATTTGCTCATAACCAAACTAAAAGCCTATCTCATGGCCGCCGAATTACCCTCTTAACATACCTTTCATCTGCCTTCTAGCTTACATTTTTCCTTTGCCTCAACCTGCCTCTGTCCCTCACTTACTTTACCTCCACTCTAGAACATCATCTATCACAGTCACATCCCTAACACAGCTGGCCGTACCATCTAACTGCACTTAAAAATAACTAATGTTGGTTGTCCTTAATCCATGTATTGTCCTGGTGACTGCTCCATTCACTCGCCTCCACAACCTGGTCAAAATGTCACTCAAACTCACCCCATTGTGAGGAGCTTGCTGCTTTCTGTCAAATCTGATTTGTTATCTATTGAATGTTCTTTTATGATCAAATGAACATTGTTCCTCCCTGTATATAAAACCAATAATAAATAAATAAATAAATGAACAAATAAATAAATAAAGTTAAATATGAGATAGGCAGTCGATATTCAGGACTGGATGATGGTTAGGTAACTGAGGAGATTACTGATGTCCTGTGGGATTTTTATTCTCATATAAAAATTTGTATTGTCTACGTATTGGTGTATGGCTATATCTGGGTCTTTGAGGAGTGTGCCCGGAGGCTCGATGTAAAGGTTCAAAAGGATTGGTGAGAAGATGGAGCTTTTGGGGACTCCGCAGGAGACTGGGAGTTGGTTATAATGCAATGTGTTCCTCTGGATGACCTGGTGGCTGTCCAAGAGATACAAGGTGAACCAATTCCGGACTGTGCCAGAGAATCACATCCTGTAGGCGAAGAGGTAGAGGTGGATGTCATGCATGACTGTCTACAGTTTAGCCAAGAGGTCAAGGTGGACAGGAAGGCACCAGTCGCCCTTATCCCTGATTTGAAGGGCATCCACCACCTCCTGGATGATGGCCTCCTCGATGCTATACTTGGGACAGAACCCTGAATTACATATGTTTAGATGGTCTAGTTTATTGATTCTAGCGAGCAATGGTGTAGCAACTACTTTTTCCAAGATTTTGCCAATAACCTGAAGATTCATAATGGGCCGCTGGTTGGCCAGATCATGTGGGTCGAGGGTCTTTTTTTTGGAAAGAGCTCATTTGAGACCAGTCTTCATTGTGTCTGATAGTGATCCTTCTGTAGAGAGGTATTAATGTTTCTTGGTAAATCGCTGAGCGCCAAGCCCATCCATTGTTCAATGATGGAGTCTGGGATGACATAGTCAGGGTAGGAAGCAGATTTGGGAGAGGCGATTGTTTTTAGGTAGTCTGGGGGGGGAGAAAAAGGAGATCATTCAGTCCAGAGGGGCAGTGTACATGCTGCGAAATAGGCGGCTAATTCTGTGGGAGGTTGATTTGATTATTTGTCAGATTTTGGCTATTTTTTCAATGGAGCAGTTGTTGATTCTGTTATATTTTTCCTGAGTTGCAACCCAGGGTCGAGTGGGGTTTTGGTACACTGCTTTACTACTAAGAGTGCTTTGCTCCCGTTAGAGGCTGCCGCAATGGTGGTGAAGTAGTAAGCAGCTTTGGGCTCAGTAAACAGTATCCTGTGGTGGGCAAAGACAGATTTGAGGTTGGTGAGATCTCCGGGATTATGTTTTTCGACAGTAGTATGGCGAGGTGGTCAGACCAGTCGAGTGGGTTAGCGTCTGTGCATGGGATCAGGGGGCTGATGTAAAGAATAAGTCTAGGTTGTTGCCTTTTGTTGTGAATGCGTGAGAGCACAATTTACTTAAGGCCCATTGATCCAGTGTGTGCAAAAATTATGCTTCAAGTGTGGTTGTTATCATGAGACTCAGGGATGTTAAAATGTCTGAGAAAGACATGATTAGTGTGTTCTAGATTGGCAGGGAGAATAAGCTGGAGATGTCGACAATGAAAGAGTCCCTCCTTCTGAGGTGGAAAGGTGATGAATTCCTTGTGAGATAAAGGGAATCGGTAGGCGTGTGATTCGAACAAGCTTGTTCTGGGAGTGGAGTTGATGGGGCATGGCCAATGACTCCTAAGGATGACTACCACTCCACCTCCTCCCTTTGTTGCCAGTTGGCATGCTGGATGCAGAAGCCTGGGGGTTGGAGGACATCAAAAACATGGGGAGGAGAAGGTAAATCATGTTTTGTTGATGAAGAGGGCATCTAGCTTGTTGTATGAGAGGAAGTTGGCGATCTCTGCGGCATGAACTACTGCTGACCGAGCATTGATCAGCATAATGCGGCATGTGGTCTGTGGGTATTGGATGGGGCAAGGCTAATATTGATGTGATTCACTAGGGTAGCTTGACAGGGATGCTTGGCTTTTCGAACCCTAGCAAGGGTGGGGATAGATTGTGAAGGAAGGCGGCAGATGGTGATGTCTTTTGATGAGTAATAGCCGTGGCGAATACTTTGTAGGTGGAATGCAGGATAGCGGGTCTGGCTCTTGGCCCTATCAGGCCCGAACAGGCACCAACAGGTGGAATACTTGTCTTCATGGGTCCTTCTCTGAGAAAGGGAGAGATGAGGACACCTTAGGAGGACTGATTAAATAGGTGGTGGGCGGCGCAACTAAGTATTAGGGCCTGGTTACATGACCAGCAGCCTCCTCGATACAGTCTACCTGGAGGCCTTAAGAAGTTACCCGGAAGGCGTGAAAAAATGTGGTGGGTGGAGATACTGAATGGCAGGCACTGGTCATTTATGCAGTCTGCCTGGAGTTCTTAAAAATCGACCTTGAAAGCACGGAAACTGATGGTGGGAGGAGAAACTAAGTGGTAGGATCTGGTCACGTGACCAACAGCCTCCTCAATGCAATCTGCCTGCATTCCTTAAGTAGCTACCTGAAAGGCTTGAAATCTGGTGGTGGGCAGAGCAACTGATGGGCAGGTTCTGATCATGTGACCAGCAGCCACCTCAATTCAGTCTTGCTGCAGTACTTGGGAAGCTACATGGAAGGCGTGATAACTGGGGGTGGGTGGAGCAACTGGGTGGCAGGGCCTAGTCTCGTGACCAGCAGCCTCTTCAATACAGTCTGCCTGGAGTCCTTAAGAAGCTACCTGGAAGGTATGAATACTGATAGTGGTCGAGCAACTGAATGGCAGGACCCGGGTCACAAGAAAAGCAGCCCCCTCAATGCATTCTAGCACCCTGCCACCTGCCACACATCCCCTTTGTGCCACAGCCAAACTAAGCCCATTACAGATGCAGCTTTTCACTACTCATATCACCCCTCAGCCCCACACACACATCCCTCCATTCTCCAAACAATTACAACACCATCACACAGGCACTCAACAAACTTGCCCCCCTAAAATTACAAAGTAAACACAACTAGCACCATCAACCATGGCTCAACAAGTTCCCGTTATCTCTATCAAACAGGAAGCCAGATGCCTTAAAAGAGTCTGGTTAAAGCGTCCATGCCCCATAATCAGGTATTTCTCTCTGACACTGCCTCAAAACATACAAAACAGTCATACGTAATGTCAAAGCCCCAAGCTACCTCCAAGAACTCCAATCCACCACCAGACATACATAAAAAGTATTCAACATTGTCAAATCCCTCTTCAAAACCACCATCCACAACTTCCCCACCCACACATACTACAGTATGGAACTCCATCATAGACTGCTTCATCTAAAAAATATGCAACATAACCCCCCCACCCACTCCCAAACATTCCAACAGATGGGACACATTCCACCCCATCGACACAGACACTCTCATCACCCTCACTTCCAAAACAATACCTGCACAGATCCTGGATGACGCATGTCCACCTCAAGCCATATCCAACTTCATCACCACCCTCGCTCTGCTCTGGCTCAACATCAACTCCTGTCTCTCGCATGGAACTATCCCCTCTGCACTCCAAACTGGAGAAAGCTCACCCCTCGTCAAAAAACCATCCCTCAACCCTGCGCTTCCCAAAGAACTACCGCCCCAGAATCATGCAAGGCTTCATAATTGCACAACATATCACCGCAAAGAACCCCCTCAACCCCTTCCAATCTAGGATGCGACCAGTGTTTCATGTGTGGGGGTGTTTGCCAGGGTTCAGCCCCAGAACTGATTTCTGAGCCCCCGCACTTATTCTCGCAGACTTAGTCTGATTATGATGTGGTTATTCCGAGATGTTATTATTTTAACTCTCTTTCAGCAGTTGTCACACATCACGGAACATTGTGCACTGGGTGCAGTCTCTTCATTCTGGGCCGGTTCATTGTTATTCCCGAATCTAATGACCCAGATGGGCAGGAAAGTGCTAGTGTTCATGGATAAGAATGAGTTGGAAGGTGACAATGCTGGGTGCTCCAGTCATCTTGCATGGTAATGGTGCAGCTCTGCTAGTGTGGTGTGGGTCGACAAAAAGAGGACAGTCACCAGCTAGCAGCACCAACACATGCGCAATGCCAGGGAAAAGGCCACTGCTTAAGAGGAGTGTCTGCCATGAGCGCCAAACTATACACGACTTTGCTGCAGTGTTTGACAGGCAAGTTCATCCGTTCAGGAATGATTTTTCCTGTATTTGTCAATTCATTTACCATAGGAGGAAAGCAGGTTTACTTTGTTTTCTGTGGATGGATGGTCAACATGTTCCACTTGCCGCCTATTGAATCCGAGCAAAATGTTAACAATGATGATGTGTTTTAAGAATTCTCAAACATTTGCCTTAAACTGGTATGTATGTTATTTTATGGTGATTGGTATCTATAAACTTCACAGCTGCAGTGGATAATGCATCCATCGCCTGCAACAGCCGGTAGAAGTTGCAGCTTATACAAATATGCTGACACTCTAGGTCACTGCAGGGCATGGTACCACCAGTGTGTCTGGGGATGCCCGCCCCTATGTTTCCCAGATGTGCCAGAAAATAAATGGGGCCGGGGACATATTATTTTTATAAATTAAGCACTGGTTGTGACCTAGACACAGCACCAAACCCACTATATGTCACATCCTCGATGACCTCCACAACATCACAGACAAAGGATGCACAGCACTACTTATACTCCTCGAACCTTCGGCAGCCTTCGACACCAACAACCACACCACCCTACTCAACATCCTAGCCAGCAGGATGAAACTCTCGGGCACCATTCTAAACTGGTTCACATCCTTTCCCACTGACAGAACACAGTTTGTCTCCATGCCAGACAGGCATGGCTTATCCGTGTCTTCACTCCTCTTCAACCTATAAGTGGAATCCCTTGGATAGACCCCAAAGACCAATACACACACAACCTCAAGCATACTTCCAAATCTCATCCCCTTCACATCTCCACAGCCACAAAAGCTCTCTCTCCACCATCACCAAATGGATGGCCATCCACTTCCTCAAGCTCAACACTTCCAGAACAGACTACCATCTCCTCTGCCTCGTCCTCCCCCCAGGCACAAACCCATTCTCACAGCCTTGATCTAAGAACTTGCCACTGACAGCCCACACATTTCCCTCTCCACATCTGTCATATGCCCTGGCTTTACCATCGACCAACACCTTTCCTTTACGCACCACATAGCTGCTGTCACCAAAACATGCAATCTACAAATACACCTCCTATGGAAGATCGGACAGATCCTATCTTATATTATTGTTATCACATATTAAGGGTTGAACTCTTGACTGGGTCTCAGACATGAATTGTGCACTTAACGTTATCTCTGTGTCTCCTTGTGCATGGTCTGATCACCATATAATATCATTCTCCATGAACTCTAGCCCACCCGCAGACAAACGCAACCTTGCCCCTCCCACTTACACACGGAACAAAAAAGGCATCACAGTTGAGAAACTTCTTCCTCTCATCCTCCCTATGCTGACCTTGGCATCTGAGTCTTGCTCTGACCCCACAGCTTTAGTAGACACCTATAACCGCGTCATGCTAAAAGCCCTCAATACTATCGCCCCAATCAAATTGCGCAAACAAAAACTGCAGCTTCGCCTCAACTCCAGGTTCACCCCGCAGTTACGCGACTTGCACAAATAAAAAAGAGAATCTGAGGCTCTCTGGAAAAGCGTGCCTTCCCCAGTAAACAAAAATAACCTTACTTCAGCCTCCATTACCTACAAAGAAGCCATCCTAAATGTAATAAAGGAAGTGTACACTCACCCAAGCCCTATCTAACACCAAGGAACTATTTAAGATACTTGAGTCTCCAGTTGCCCCACTTGACATGTGCACCCCTGACACTGAATGGTGCTCAAATATCCAAAAAGCTTTGCTGGACAAAATTGCCCAGCTCCAAGCCAAAATGAATGCAAAAAAGCTACCTCTCTGACTCAACCAGCAACACCCCGCTCCACAAAATCCTTTTTCCCCTCACCATCAAGGAAGTAGAAAACATCATAACAAAGCTTAAGCCTTCTAACTACCAAGGTGAGGCCTGCCCCGCACCTATCATAAAAGAGGCCTACCTGATCTCGCCCCATTTATTACCTCATTCATAAATGCGTCCTTCGAATTAGGCATCGTGCCTGATAACCTCAAGGACGCTTGGGTCATCCCCTTAATTAAAAAAACGAATCTTGACCCTAGTAATCCCTCCAATTATAGGCCCATCACTACGGTGCCATACCTGCTCAAAATCCTCAACCATGCAGTCTATCTCCAAATCCAGAAGTACCTCGAAACCAAAAATCTATTAGGGCTTAGACAATCCGGCTTCCGTCCGAGACATGGTACGGAGACAGCTTTAATATATCTAAAAACCCAAATCGAAGATTTGAAAGATAAGGGCAAACATGCGCTCCTGCTCCTCCTTGATCTTTCAGCAGCCTTTGATTTGGTCGATCATCAAATCCTCTGCCACCATCTCAAAATTGCTGCCCACTTTTCTGACACAGCAACATCCTGAATCAGCTCCTTCCTTGCTAACAGAACCATGAGGGTCTTTTCTCCTCTAGCTGCAGCTGATCCAGCCCACGTCCCGTTCGGAGTCCCACAAGGATCTTGTGTATCTCCCAAACTATATAACGTGTTCACTAAACCACTCTTTGATATTCTTGACTATGTGGGTTTCTCCTACACTAATTATGCGGATGACACCCAGATACTCATCCCTATCACGGGTGATTATGTAACTGACGCAAAATCTCTCAATACAGTCTACACCGTCATCCAGGCCTGGATGGCTAATCATGGGCTTTGCCTTAATGACGAAATAACTGAGCTAATCATCCTAGGCTCGCAATCTAAACTTACTAAACTTGACCCTAAATATAATACCTTCATTATTGACGGGAATGATATTAAAGTCGCCAATGTCACAAAAACTCTTGGAATATACCTAGACTCTACCCTGTCCATTAATCGACAAACCAATGCAGTTGTCTCAGCGTCATCTTACACCTGCAAACTGATTACAGCATGCCGTCCCTTTGTGACTACGGGCAACTGCCCGATACTAGCCAGAACCCTCATCTTGTCTAAAATCAATTATTGCAACGCCCTCTACTTAGGGACTAGCCAAAGAAACCTTGACAAACTCCGGATCACGCAGAACAACGCCATAAGGGCAGCACTCAACATACCCAGGCACTCTCACATTTCCAATACCAGACGGAACCTACATTGGCTACCTATCTCTCACTGCATATCACTCAAATCACTTGTTCTAACCCACAAGGCCCAGAATAACGCAGCTCCTGCTTACCTATCATCCCGCTTCACACAACACACAGCTTCTAGACCATTGAGATCAGCCCAAGCACACACGCTGGCTTTTCCCAGCTTCAAGCTCCGTACTGCTGGAGGGTCGAGCTTCCCTGTCCTTGCCGTGAAGCTTTGGAACTCCTTCCCAATGCCCTGAGAAACATTCCTTACTGCCATTCCTTCAAAGCTAAAACCAAACTATGGTTACTTGAACAAGATGCCCTTGCCGCCACCCCGTCATCTGTCAGTTGCTAATACTTTGATGTGCTGCTTACCACACTCTCTGTTATTCAGAACATTTCTGTATATATATGTGCATAATTTGTATAGTTTCTCTACCTTTTCGACTTTGCTGTAATTATAATTTGTAACTGTATATTGTTTATACCTTTGTTGTAATCTGTAACTTTCCTGAACATGCGCCCGTAAACCCCTGGGCAAGGTGCGCAATACAAATAAATAAATACAAATGCAAATCCTTCCCCCTGATGACTTCCACAGTGCAGTCCCAGCACTGGTTCTGTACAACCTGGACTACGGTAATGCTCTCCTCACTGGGTTCCCCAACAGCACACTTGCCCCCCTGCAAGAAATGCAAAATGTAGCAGCCAGAATCATCCACCTACCCAAACCTTCACTCATCGCCCCAGCTCTTGCCCAGCTCCACTGGCTCCCTGTACCCCAGGGAATTGCCTTCAAAGGAGCCTGCATTATATTCAATGCCATCCACCACAAAAACCCATTTGCCTTCACGACAAGCTCAAATCCATCACCCATACAAACACCAGACAAGCCAGCCAGCATCTTGTACGTAGTGCACTTTATAAACTAACATGCAAACAAAAACAGGCCTTTACATGGAACACCCTACCTCTTCAAATATGCACCGCACACTCCATCCCCACTTTCAAAAAGGGTCTCACAACAAACTTTACCATAGATATCTTACCATCTAAATAACTCACAGAATCTACACAAATATCAGTACTGATTTCGGCAGAATAATGGGACAGAGACTGCTCTCCTATCATTGAAATCCCAGCTACTCCAATCTCTGGATAAGGGGCAACCATCCTTGCTCATGATCTTGGACCTTTCGGCTGCCTTTGACCTGGTGGATCACTCCATCTTGACCACCAGGTTAGGGGATATTGCCCACTTCTCAGATCAGACCATCTAATGAATTACCTTGTTCCTGAGTGGCAGACAGGTGAGAGTTGCTAGTGGGGTAGCAGAGGCAAAACCATTTAACTTTGCTGTACGGGGTTCCTCAGGGAGCATGTGTATCGCCAGGTCTCTATAATATTTTCATTGTGCCATTCCTCCACATGTTAGAACTAGAGGGGATCCCTGTTGCCAACTACACAGATAACACACGTGTCATCCCTTTATCAGGGTCACACAGCACGGTTGAGGAAAACATTAACAAAGCATATCAGGCGATTCATATTTAGATGGTTTTAAATGATCTGGTGCTGAACAGAGAAAAACAGTTTATGATCGTTGCCACTGATACTAGACTTGCACAATTAGGCCTGATGTATAATAATTTTAACATTGGTAATTGCAACATTGAGGTTAAGAATAAAGTAAAGACACTAGGTATTATTTTGGATAAAAATCTGAATACGAAATCTCAAATGAGCTGCCTAGTCTCCACCTCTTCATATTATATTAAGTTACTTAGACCTCTTTGCCCCCTGATATCAGAAAAAAACACAGAAACCTTAGCCAGAGCCATTTTTGGATCTAAAATTGACTATTGTGGTAGCCTCCTGGTCAGTATTACTCAAGCAGATCTTCACCGCCTCCAGGTCATTCAGAGTGATGCAGTGAGGGTCGTGAAGGGCTTGGGATGCAAGGATCGTGTATCCCAAGCAAGGGAAGCCTGCATTGACTTCCTGTTGAAGCCAGGGTACAATTTAGGATGTTACTCATCACACATACATGTCTTATAGGTCACATGACTATCTATCTAACAGAAGCTATTGCAAAAAAGCAGTGCCCTAGATCTCCAAGATCTAATAATACTGATCTTTTAAATACAACTAGTTGCAAAACGAACAAAGCTTGCAATGGAGCCTTTAATATAGCAGCTCCATTAGCCTGGAATGCCTTGTCCCCGATCTCGGGACTATTGAGTCCACAGACCTATTCAAGAAGAAACTGAAGACATTCTTGTTCTTCTACTCTTATCAACACCCTATTTTTCTGAAGCAGGACCTCTGATCCCCCCCTTTTCTCCGTGTGTCGCTTGTCCTGTTTTGTTTTTCGTTCGGCGCCCTTAAGCCTGTGGGTACCTGGAGCGCAATAGAAATTATAAAACATAAACATGTCTGTTTCCCCACACATATACCTGCGCTCCTCCATTGCTACCACATGTCTATCCTAAACTTCCTATCCTATACTGAAAACACGTTTGAACTTCTGTTTCAAATCTCATCTTTTCAACATTTGAACCATGCAAGGTGCCGTTAGACCCTTTGGGTAGGGCTTGCACTGAACAAAAATTCTAATAAAATAAATAAAAAGAAACCCCAAATGCCATGCCTCAGTAAGAAATGGCTAGACTGGCTGCAGGAAAATGCCCGTCTAGCCATGTAATATCTCTTAACATGATTGCTTTATTATAGTTGGGCAGTAAACAAAAAAGTCACACCACAGTAAGAAGTGGCTAGACTGGCTGCACCAAATGCCAGTCTAGCCACGTAATAACACTTTTCGTGCTCCTTTTATCATAGATGGCCAGTAAAAAAATTATATTTCTCCCCTTCCTCCATGCGCACCTAAATAAGTTAGCAAGTCGGCACTAATCCAACACAAGCACATTCATTTGCTTATTCACTCATTAATTCATTCACATATTCATACATCATTTACTTGCGCATTTACACAGCATTCACCCGCTCATTCACACGTGCACTCAACCACCTATATATCATACAATTGCTCATTCACACACGCATACATACACATATAGCAACATTCGAAATTCTACACTTACCTACAGTCCGGATGATGCTCCTTGCCATGACAACACCTTCCATAACAAACGCCATCTAGTTGACGGGCACAACAGCCGGAAACAGGAAGCGCTGAGCGCTCACTGGTTCCTGTTCATGGGCGCAGGAGCTATAGTGCTCCATTCAGCCCGAAAGTGTGAGGAGCTGCAGGAGCAGCCTCTGCGCACATTCGGATGTGCAGTTCCTCTGCCTGCATCTCCATTGGGTCCCACAGGGATGGGGAGGCAAAAGACCTGAGCCTTCCATAGTCCATTGGACATGCGCGCTGGGGAACAAGAATAGTCAAAGGGAAACCCCGTTTCCCTTTGACAGTTTAAGCTGCGGCTCCTCCAGCCCTGCGCCCATTATGGACGAGCACCCTGGTCATCAGAGTAAACAGTAGTCCCCTTCTGCTAAACCGCTCATGTTCCCACGAAGGGTGCATTTTGTTGTTCAAGTCTGTCTTACATTGCAGATAGTATGCTAGATTCCAGAACGGGCTAGACATTATTTCTGATGTTTAGAAAATGTGTCCTTTTAAAATGTAAGTGCCAAGGCGAGTATGATCGTCCTTTTCACATAGACTTGCATAATAGCCTGGCACTTAAGGGTGGTGCTCAGAAGTGCTGTGACGCAGAACAAGCAGAACTATATAAAACAAATAATTTTTCGAACCAGGCTGTAACCCCTTTAATGCCCGGGCTGCTGGTGGCCTCCCATTCCCAAGTCCCACCTCCCTCCTCCCCGCACCGAGACGCATATCCTGGGGGTGGGCTACTCCCTGGAAACCTGGGTAGGACGCAGCCAATACCCCATCAAAGTCACCCAGCACCCCCAGATTCACCAGACACCAGGTACATGTGTGAGTCAGCCCCCAACCCCTGCGCCAGGTGTCCTCACGCGTTGGGATTATCATTGCCAGCTCAAGGCATCCCGCAGGGGGCACTGGGGCGGGGGAGCTCTTCATTTTGTGTTAAACAACTGGCAGACACCGGTTAATCGCACATCACTCATAGCCCGTTCCCGAGTGCACACCTCCATGCCGAACGAGTGATCCCAGAAACAAAACACGTCCTCCTGAAAATATGCATCTGTGCACGCAGGCCCGGACTTGTGCCCTCCAACCCCAAATTCTAAAAAGCGTCAAATCCGGTTTGACAATTGCAAGGGCGCTGATTGCTACAGTATGCGAGTCTCCCCAGAATTGTGAATGGGGGGGGGGGGGTGGATGGCCATCTGCCATGCGGCGTCATGGCCCTAGGCTTGCACAGAACTGGCTTGTATGGTATTACCCAAATTGTTCGTTCACAATTGTTCGAATGAACAATTGACCGAATTTAAAGGGTCACAATTGACCTTTTCACAATTGACAGTATATATATATATATATATATATATATATATATATATATATAAATATATATATATATATCTGTTTGGTAATATATATTTATTTATATATATAGGGGTTTTGGGGGTTTGGCGTTAGGTGGGGGGTTGTGGGGGGTTTCCCCCCACATATATGTTACAATTGACCTTCACAATTCGGTCAAGTGTGAAAAGGTCAATTGTAATTCGAACAGTTGTAAAACGAACAATTTGTATACAACCGGCTGTATAGATCCAACACTGCGCTGTTACCATCCTCCCCTCACCCAAGTGCAACATATACTGAGTGCTTTATGTGGGGTTGTAGATTGAGGGGGAGCTCTCGTTCGGGGGCGTGGCCTAAGTGTGAGTGCTTAGGTCACGCCCCCAACAAGACCCCCGACCCCTCCCCAAGCCCTTGCATTCAAGGAATCATGGTTAAACAATCACTGACCCTCCCAGGCAACCCTTTAACCACACAGTTCCTTGAATGCAATGGGCTTCCTGATGCGTGATGTCGCTTTATTCTGAAACAGGAGGAGGGCTGGGTTGGCCAGCCTCTATTTTTGTTTCTGAGTAAAGCACTAACACGCAATGGAAGCCCTTTAACTAAGCATGGTTAATGGGCTTCCTGCTGCATGTTAGCTCTTTATCAGAACCAAAAAGAGGCTGGCTAACCCCGCCCTCCCACTATTTCTGAATAAAGAGACATCACGCAGCAGGTTTAGCCGGAACACTGCTCGGTTACACAGCTAACTTCAGGTGTCAGTATTTCGAATTAGATAAAAGAAAAGGCAATGACTTTTTATTTTTGGAATCTAAAATGCTGACACCTGCAGGTAGCCGTGTAACTGTGCAGAGCTTGGCTAAAAGACTGCCTGAAAGGTCAGCGTGGCTGGGGCTAGTCGGGGGGAGCCCCGGCAGGGCCCCGGCTCGGGAGCCCATCTGAGAGACTGCCGTGCCTTGGCCCTGTGTAGCCCGGGCCCACTTAAAGCACTGCATATACTCAAATGTGGTCCCTTTATTGATGGGTGCCTGCATGGGACAGCATTCGTCATCAGTAGAGTTCATGGCGGAATGAATACACCTACCTAATTTAATGCTTAAATGATTCTCCTGGATCGAGTTTCTGGTAACGTGGGTTTTCAGCCACCTGTTTACTGGTCACACAATAAAAACATCTAAATTGGTTTCTGTTTCATATTAGAATTGTCTATTTAGGGCCCGATTCATGGAATATTTGCCCGGTACAAAGTGAATTTGCACTCCCGAAAAGTGACTTTGCACTGAAGACACAAACCCTGATTCGTGTAACCGTGCAAAGTGTATTTTTGCCGTGCAACGTTTGGGCAAAGTAATTTTGTACTGAAAATATGACTAGGCGCTGACTTTATACGGCAAAAATACACTTCGGTTTGTGTCGGAAGTGCAAAGTCACTTTTCAGCAGTGCAAATTCACTTTGTACCGGGCAAATATTCCATGAATCAGGCCCTCAGACTTTTCATTTGTGTTGGTATGTTTTATGTAACCAGTAAAATTGGCCATGTGCCTTTTTTTGTTACATGGCACATATTGGTGCAGTCTCTCCATACTTCTTCCTGTGCGTAACCGACGAGGCACCCCAAGACATCACAACAGGTGCACCAAAAAATGTTTCACCCTGTTCAGCAAGTGCTCATAATATAAACAAACAAGCAGATGGCCTTTGCGCATGTGCGCAAATAAAGTGCCAATTCTGCGCATATCAACAACGCACGAACAGAATTCCGAAACTAGATGCGCTTTTAAATGAGCAGAAAACACATTCCCCTACACCTGTGTGGGCGGGAGCCGGGATGTGCACACTGCATGGCAGTCTCCTGTCTTACCTGGTGCTGCGTTTATTCACTTTTTTCATTTAAACATGGAAAGAAATTACTACAATGATGGGTGCATTAGCGCCTTGATGCCCTCGGGTTTAGTGCGCTCTACAAATGTAAATATGAATTAAAATAAGTATGTGAAGTTGTTTTCTGGCACCCACGTGGGTGCTGGAAGAATGCAATGAAAGAGTATTGAGGCACACTCCTGACACTAATGTGTGGAAACAGGTTGGCCAGCGCATCTTTGCGCTACTGCACAGCCCTCTAGAAATGCGCAGCTCACCTACGTAAATAAGGTGATCTTGCATTTATTGAAGTTGCGCAACTAACTCACACACATCCTCATTGCTTTATTTTTTTTTACTTGTGGTGTTCTTTAAGTGTAGTTCCCAGATAGCACTTCATCTGTGGGGGTGTTTGCCAGGGCACAGCCCTGGCACTTATTTTTGAGCCCCCACACTTATTGTCTCAGAATCATTTTAATTATGAAATGGTGATATTCAGCGCATCCATCAACCACAATGAGCAGGTACGAGCTTTAACGTAACCCCAAATATGTCAACACTGTGGGGAGCAGCTATGGGTGGTGGCAGCAGTGGTGGGGAACTGCCCACCCGGATTGTCACAGGAGTGCTAGAAATTATTTGGGCCATGGCGCTTTACAAATTAAGCACTGCATATTGTTAAATATCCCAAAAAAAGCCATAACCTGCAAGTGGATCCAGGAGAGGACATGTGGAGCGGTCAGCTGGGATGGCCACCAAGATACCCTCTATGCCGCGAGTGCCGCAAAGATTCTAACGCTCTCTTTGAAGGAACCGCGCGACCTGTGTAGGACGGCAGGACACGCAAGTGTTCCGAGCAAAGGTTTTGCCCATGGGGGTCTCCGGTGATTATATAGGGTTGTGATTATATAGTGTAACGAAAAAGGAGACTTTCGTAAGGATAGTTAGTGAAGTATTTATTTCCAAATAAAAAGCACCTCAACAGCATAAGCAACACGTCAGCATATCTGATGTCCAACTGTCACTGCTGGGCGTGATGACACCTCGAAGATTAGAAAATAGAATATCATCACACGCCCCCTTTATACATATTACAATACAACATATGCTTCCCCTTATACACCGCGGAATGAACTATGTAAAAAAGTGAATGGCACAAAATATAAAATATATACATTGTCAACAGAGATTGAAATTGACCAATAAAATATCCAACAGAGATCATGTTTTAATGAACTGGTTGAATGACAACAACATACATCTAATATCAATGCCCAGATAATCAACTGTACACTTCGTAATAATTATTGACTTACAGGTTTTCTTCTCATCAGAGTCTTTGTCTGTTCTCTACTCCGACCATCACTGCCACTCATTCCGAAGTTGCAATCCACAAACACACTGGATGCTCACAATGATTCCCTCCTACCGCCAACTTCTTATTTTCACTCTATGGAATCTAATACGGATATAATCTGGACCTCATCCCCATTTCCCTCATCCTTTCAAATGGTGATACCTCAGTCGCCACTTGGGGTGTGTTTCTATTTACCCTCATCATATCCTGAACACACTCTATCCACTCCATACTATTTCCATGAGCTAGCTGTATTGTTTCTTTAATTATGCCATTTACACATTTAACCAAGCCATTAGCCTTCGGATTATACAAGGTTGTGCAACGATTTTCAATGCCATGTATCTCCAGATATTTCTACATGTCCCGTGAGGCAAGCAACACACCATTATCCCGTATGATAATCTTCGGATAACCCTCCTATGAAAATAACCTTTCAAGATAATCAATCACATGCCTCAAACCGTGTAGATGCACAATCTACCACAATAGCAAACCTGCTTCTCTGACGCAATAAACACATGCGACCCATTAAGTCAATTGCCACCTTTTCCCATGCTTGATCTGGTATATCCACTCTGCCAATTTCCAAATTGTGTCTTTAATGTCTTATCACTCACACTGCAGGGAATGCACACACCTATTTCTTCATCAACCATAGCATTGATTCCTGGCCACCACAAGCTAGCTCTCAACCTCCGCTTAGTTTTTCCCAGATGCCCACCATGTGCCCATCCCATACGTTCTCTCCTCAACATATTATCAAACTCTCACCCCTTGCCAAACCCAACTCTGAACTGCTCAACTCATCCCTCACCTTGTAATATGGTGAACAGACCTCATCTCCCTTCCTCCATCCTTGTTCAGTAATCTCTATAGCCACCCTCATCTCCTCATCGGTGTTTACTCACTCCAGACAAACAGATTCGAGAAAATATTGTTCACAGTCTCCTCTATTTGTGCAATCCACTCCTCACATATGCCATTCTCCTGACCTTAGCATCCAATGGTGCCCTGGATAAACAATCTGACACAGGATTACACCAGCCAGGGACACATTCCACCAAAGAATGTTATCCTTGTAATTTTTTGTTTTTTTTATTGTAACATATAGTTTATTACAAACTTTTATTACAAAACTTTCGCTTTGTATCATTATTATTCTCATTTTCTTTCCATGTACACTTGGGACAAATTAATCAGGTCGTATTCGACTCCTTTCTTTTTGATTTCAATTTCTAGTCCTCGTAAGCACAACACTGTGTCTATAAAGTTTATCACTGAGCATGATAGATGGACGCAGCTTCCACCTAATATTCGAAGCCACCAATCGTCCGTGTTCATGTTCAACGGTGCAAACGTTCCTAAATGGAGAGTTCGTAAGTCTTTGAGCATCAAGCATTCTGTTATTAAGTGTCTTGTTGATTCTATTTCGGACCCACAGTGTCTACATAGGTTGTCCGTGGTTACCTGATCATGTCTCATGAATAACATTTCTTTAGTCTTGATGGCATTTAATCTGAGTTGAAGAAATCTATCACGGTGATATCGGGAAGGAAATTGCACCAGATATCTTGGAATTACGTTTAGTTTATTTTTGTGGGTCCGAGTTTTGGAGAGGTTGTTAGGCCTTCAAGCTTTTCCAGGTTTTTCATCCATGACCATTCTTGCAGTTTTCGTTTTGCAATTTGTGGTTGTGCCAGCAACAACTCTATTTTTATATCAGCCGCTTGCATTATCGCCTTTACACCTTGTGCCCATTTCACTGTTAAGCCTGGATGGTGTTGAAAGTTGCTTATCGCGAGTATTTCGTAGGCTGGTTCTGGTTTTGGCATGTGCATCTTTCGTAGCAGAGCTAACGTCTTCCAGAGCACATTTGAATATAGTTCGTCTAGGGCCAGCTCGTGTCTGATGGCGATCATCGATATATATTTTGGTAGCTGCAACACACTCTTCCAAAATAAACTTTCAAGTTTTACCCAAATTCGAAGGTCCAGATTCCACCCTGTCTCGGACCCGTAGGTGATAGCTGGTATTACCTTTTGGTAGTAAAACATTCTTACTGGAATTAGTGAGAATTTGCCATAAAGGTTATGAATGCGTCTGCCTTGTATTGCCAGCGTTTTCATATGTTGGTTGTGCAATATCTTGTGCCCAGCTCCATTCCCGTATTGATTTGTTGATAGTTACCCCTAGGTATCTGATTTCTTCAATTTCAACAATCAGTGTGTCAGCAATCTTCCACTGAAGGTTTTTGTTTTTGTTACCTTTTACTGCTCCGATCTGCATAATTTTCGTTTGGGTAACATTTATCTTTAGTTCATTGATGGTCATGTACTGATAAAGTTATGTCAGTAGACGTTGCAGTCCTATCTGGGTCGTTTCGACTAGGACTATATCGTCAGCATAAGTTATGCAGTTGATGTGGTGTTCATTTATTTTTGGTGAAAAGCACTTCACATTACTCGGAGCCAAGGGCACGTCTGCAATGAATAGTTTGAACAAGCAAGCAGCAAGGGGACAACCTTGCTTCACTCCCTTTTGAGTGTTCACGGCTTCTGAGAGGTGTCCTTTTTCATTTAATCTTATCTGAATTGACGTCATTGTGTGGAGTGCTTTTATAGGTTGTAATAAATTCTCTGGGCAACCCCAAGTTGTTAGTTTCTGCCATAGTTTTTCACGATTTATAGCATCAAATGCTTGATGCATATTGATAAAAGCTATGAATAACTTTGACCTTTTTTCTAGACAATCCAGTTTTAGTATGTTTACCAGGGTTAGGTTGATTTCTGTTCCGACTCCCTTGGTAAAACCAGTTTGACGGCAATCATTGATTTTCTTCATTTCTGCCCATGCTGATAGTTTCTTTTGTAGGAAGCTCGCAAATATCTTGCCAATTGTATCTAGTAGGGCAATCGGGCGATAGTTGGCAGGATCGGCCCGATTGCCCTTCTTGAAAATTGGAACTATAATGGCCGTTGTCCATGAGTGTGGTATTCTTTTATATTCTGCGATCCTTGCGAATAGTTTGGCGATGAAATTTGACCATTCGTCTTTGTTGCTTTCAGCATCACATTGGTGATGCCATCAGGACCGGCCGCGCGCGAGTTGTTCAGCTTTGTGATTGCCGTGGATATATCTTCGGCTTTCTCGTTGCAGTCCCATTCAACTTCCGAGCTTCACGTGCAAGCATCGAGATGCTGTTTTTGTTCGCAAACACTCTATTGAAGTGGTTTTTCCAGTCACTTTCCGTGACCCCACTGGCCATTATGTCAGCGTGGTTTCTGGAGCATTTGTTTATGATTTGCCAGATCTCTCTACAGTTATTCGATTTAATAAGTCTCAACATTGCTTCACCTCGTTCTTGATCGCGAAGGAAGGCAAAGGCTTTCACCCAATTGCGGTATTTTTGCTTCCGTTGTTTTATCTTTACAAATGTGTCCAGCCCTCCTTGTTATTTCAGTTTGCGAATTTCGTTTTGTGTCTTCTTTTTTTCTTCGATAACTTTAGTGCTCCAAGCATGGGTGTGAATTTTATTTGAATGTGTCTTCAGGAGGGATCCTTTATTGGTGCGGGGTAGAAGCGCGCAATAATTTAGAGCCGCTTCGTCAGACATGGTCAAGTTTTGGAAGTTCTTGGTCAGTGCAATCTTAGTCTATTTTGCGCATTGTTTACCTCCAGACTCTGGGCCATTCTCGTGGTATGTTTTTTCGAGGGTAAGTTCATGGCCAGAACTAGGACGTTGTGATCGCTGTTTGTTATCCTTGTAATGCAGCCAAACACCTAGCAATTCTAGGTGTCACCAAACCCAATCCTCTCATAGAAAATGAATGTGGCAATGGTTTATGGTCACTCCTGATCTTTTTTGGTATTCCCCAGACATACATCCTAAAATATCTGGATGCCGAGTAACATGCTAAACTCTCACGTTCTATTGTTGAATACCTCGCCACAATTACAGTTATAACCCGTAACTTAAAAGGAATGGGTACCTCCGAGTCCCTCCAAAGCTGATTGAGGACGGCCCCCAAACCCTGTGCACATGCATTAACGGTTAAAATTTCCTCCGCTGGTAGATCAAACCTACATATTGTGGCAGTGTTAGCTACCTCCTCCAAAATTTTCCTGAATGTTCTCTCTTACTCATTCCTCCAAACTAAATCTTTTTTCACTTTCAACAGATCCTGCAAAACTGCACTTGTTGATGCAAAATGTTCCACAAACTTAGCGTAGTATTCAATTAGGCTTACAATCTATCTTAACTCATCCTTGTTCTTTGGTGACTTTACTTTGAGGATAGCATCAACTGGAAAAGTTTCCAAATCTTCATTAGTAAACATGTAACCCAGATACCACACCTGATTTACATTGAACTGACACTTTTCCCTCTTAACCGTCAATCCTGATTTCTACAACCTACGCAACACCTCATGCACTCTCGCATCATGTTCAGATTCAGTTTTTGCACCCACCAGAATAGCGTGCTAGAAACATTTTACTCCAGGATTATCACCCAATATATCGTCCATGATTTTCGGGAATACGACTGATGCCAAATCAAAGAGCAATCTTTTGAATTGATATGCACCCATGGTAGTTATAAACGTAGTCAATGCCCTTGACGACATGAGATGCAAATCCACCTGATGGGAGGCCGACAAGAGGTCCAAAGTGCTATACCATCCCAGCTCCTCGATGGTTGTTAGCATTTCATTTGCTTTTGGTAACGAATACCTGTTGACTCAAATATTCCAACTGAGATATCTTAAGTCTACACATAGTCTGATGCAACCATCAGGATGCTGAATCACCACAATTGGAGACAACCACTCACTGCTCTCGATGGGTTAAATTTTCCCCTGTTCACATACCCCTAGCAATTGGTTCCTCACTTTCTCTCTCAACCCCAATGGCAGATTTATGATCTGGTGCACACAGGGTGCAGCTTGCGCCGACAACTGAATCTTATGACAATCTCGGGAGGATATCTGAGGGGCAACGTGCTCCCCTTGTAAGCAAGAGGACACGGAGCACCAGTGGTTCGAACGACGAGTCCGCGCTTAGAAACCTCTGGTTATTAAGCCAGTTATAAATAACCTATCATATTGCCGCCATCTGCAAAAGACTTTTCGGAACACACCGCTAAATCTTGCCCCAACCTCTTCAGCAAATATTTCCAATCTATTTACCCAAACTGTTCTTATTTGCTGCTCCTTTCAAAGATACAACTCCAATCCTAGATTGCCGTGAGGTTTCCACCCAAGAAAACTATCTTCTTTGGTTGCCACATACACCTTTCCCTGAATGTGCCTCGAACCATATTTTATTGTTCCCCACACAAAAACCAACACATCAATCATGCACCCTCAATATGCTTTTTGCCTTATATCACTGTTAGTTAAAGTGTGTATTTCTTCCCTTCACAAATCTCCTTATATTTCTACTCTGGTATAACAGTGTATGGAGAACCTGAATCAGCGAGGGCTTTCACTGTACACCCCGCCACATGTATCTCCACCTCAGGGGGAACATTTTCACCTTCCTCATCCCCTCTACCTCACCAACAAAGTGAACTACTTTGTTTGTCCACTCTACCTTCTCCTCTCCCATGTATTCTATGCCTTTGTCACTCTCGAGTATCCTGTTGATCTTACAAAACCTTGCAAAATGGCATGCTTTCCCACACTTTCTACACTTTACCCTCATAATGGAACACTCCTTAGCAATTATAGCATGATTTTCAAATCCACATGTAGTGCGCTGGCCCTTGTGCAAGTCTTGTGATGATGCTTGCCCACCACTAGCTGTTGACCCCAGCCTATTATTTTTCTGCACCACATATGCTTTTGCCTCCTCCTCCCAACACTCCACCTCCTTCACATCCTGCACACTCTCCCTGCCTCCCTTGGCATTGACCTCCTCAAGCACCTGCTTGTTAATTCCATTCCCTTAGCAATTGATAAGGCCTCCAGCAATGGTGGATTTTTGGCTTGCCATAAGCGCTCCTGAATTTTAGGATTGGAAGTACGCATCATTAATTGATCACGCATGCATTCTCCCACTACCCCGTGAACTCACACAATGCCAACAATACACTTATGTCAGCAATAAATGCATCCACAGATTTCCCTACATTTTGTTTACTCAAGAAAAATGTATATCTTGTCAGCACCACATTTATCTGCAGACCAAACTGTGCTTCAAGTTTTTTTATTGCCTTTCAAAACAATCTACCACCCTGAGCTCTACCACCCACCCTCCTTCACCAGCCTTCTCCACATCAGGCAATTTCTTTATATATCTGACGGCCACCACCCCTAGACAGCACATCAAAGTTTAAAGATGTCCATTTGTCTGAACATCTCTCCCCTACAGATGCTATGAAGTAAAATGTAACAGGTCCATCAAATTCTACCATGGAATAGGAGGCTCTCCGGCAGTGGCCAAAAATGGTGTTGGTGGATCCAAGTTCTGCATCTTCCACATGCAGCACTGACTCTATTGCAACTCAATAACACCAGAACCAAGTACTATTCCAGATAGTGCAGTCTCTGGTCTCCACTTAGGTATAAGTGATGCTCCTCACCACTGACACCCCAAGGATATCTTTCACTCAACTAGAATTTATAATCAGGAATCAATCACTGCCACAAATAAAGCGACATTTCCAGGTATATTATAGAACCAATAAAAGTGAAGGATTGCAAAGTAAAATGGCTGCCGCTCTCACTAAAACCAGCCCGTCTGCATGGTGCTTGGGCTTGGCCATGATAAGTAGTTCTTGAAGGTGAGTCCCCTTTAGGAAGTAAATCCCCCTGATGCCAGGCCCACCTCCAATGCAACGGGCTCCCCAATGCTGGTCCTGCCTACACGGCTCAGTCACAACAGCGTCGCCCGCTCCGTCTCAAGGGTTTCACTGCGGTGCTTGCCCCACTCTCCACCGGCGATCTCTGACGACGCTGGGTGCCACTTTGCCACCAGCCAGACCAAATATGGGCAAGCACTCGCCCAACCCTCAAGCTCTGACGAGTCATCCCACTTACTTGTCGCTCTGTGGGGATACCTCAAACCACGGCAAGGGCAGTCGGGCCACCTCTCCAGTAGCTGTTGCCGGCGTTGGATTAGTGAGACACACTGGTCGCCACACTGAGTCCCGTGGCTGTCGCAGACATACAAACAATTCCTCCCAGATATCCGACCCATTTCCAGAACCTTCCCCCGGCCTGTCGCTGCACAGATTAACGTGTCGCAAAAACCGACCCCGCTTGTTGAGGTCCTTCCCCTCACACTTGTTGCAAATAAATGACGTAACGAGGGAGACTTTGTAAGGATAGTGATTCAAATATGTGTTTCCAAATAAAAAGAACCTCAACAGCATAAGCGAAAAGTCTGTACGTGATGACACCCCGAAGATTCTAAATTCGAAAGCCATCACGCGCACTATGTATGCCAATTATGACACAGCATATAGGTGGTGGAAAACAATGTTTTTTGTCTCCCAGGTTTGAAAGATGATGGATTCCTCAGACACTCTATCTTTTGATAAAATGTCATCCCTTGAGCACCAGACCTTGTCTCCAGAGGGTGATTCTTAGGCCCCTTGTAGATTTGGCATCAGAGGAGGACTGACACCACTGTGAAGCTTACGCCATTGCACTGGACCTGCATGGCACAAGCACAAGCGCTTGATACATGTGGGCCCAGGTATCTGGCACAGACTGGAATGTTTCTTTTTTAGTTTATGTCCCCCAAAAGCATGTGGAGAGCCTGCATTATAAAGCTGCTATACAGGTTTACCTTGGAACCAGCAAGACTGGTCATTGGCAATAGCCTCAATAGCCTCTACGATGCCCCTGTCACTCCTCTGACGACCCCAGAGAATCTACAATGCTGCTAAATGTCTGAAGCTGTTATGAAAGGTGTCTATCTTTCCATGGCCTTGGCTGTGCAGCACTGACTTCCGGTGACCAAGAGAATGAAGTACCATGGTGAGGGATTCGACCATCCGCACGGTGGGTGTGCACTCACCTGGGCTTTATTGAAATGTCAAATGAAATTGAATGATGGTAGAGGAACATCCAGAAATTGTGTGGGGTTAATACACACACATTTTCCTATGGTCACCCCACGACATACACATAGACCTGTGTACTCTGGGTGGATACAGCCTACAGGCGCCAGCCCCCCTGTCATACTTAGTTGGAATATGAAAGTCAAGAGTACATCAAGGCATCTCAGAAGGAGGAAGGCAAAACCTTCCTCCAGCCATGGCCAGACTAATTAACTAACAAAGGCTCCATGGTAACGCCCTGCCATTTGTTCGCTGCTGGTGGCAGCTTTACATACTGAACATAGTTCATTCAAAAAGGCACATAGGCGGCGTGGTCGCAGGACTAACAAAGGACTGGAAAACCCCAAAAAGCTTTGATATGCACTGTGTCAACTTGAAGCCAGCTCCCGCCTCTCAGTATCAAGGGCAATGACCTGTCATGTCTGGGACTATGTATTTACAGTAGTCGCCCCTGCAGGGAGACCCGATTCAGATGGTACGAGTATGTGGATTGATGGAGACAGAAAATCTGTTCTCGCCGCAGCTTTAAGGGAGACCTGCTGCTTGAAACTGACTCGACCATGTTGAGCACCAAGAACCTCTACAAGCACAAGGTACATTGTGGTTCTGTCCCCCTGCTCTTTCTCTGAAGGCCCCTAGTAACATTTTCATATGTCCTTTTGTGTTGAAACCACATAACCTTGAACAGTTAAGACAGGTTGCTTTACCTATTACCCTCCTGTCAGCATCCACAGTGCTTCCCTTTCCTTCATGAAACTGTCTGTCCTCTGTGATCCTTTTCAGGGTGGGTTGTATTTTGTAGTGTGCTAGAACTGTCTGTTGTTATTAACAATAATAATAATAATAATAATAATAATAATAATAATAATAATAATGTAGATATTTGTATACAACCTTGACTGGAAAGTCCCTTTCATCATTGGGTAATGATTGTATTTTCGCTGTGTTGCAACTAACCAACAATCCACGGCGTTGCGGAGATAAGCCTGCCGTTCAGTCCACGTTACCAAAATTGGACAAGGAGTTTTATAATTTGCTTGTGTTTCCAATCTGTTCGAATCCCTTCTGGTGTACTAGAGGTGTGGGGCTGATTGATGGTTTAGAAACCAATATTCGTCACTGGACCAGTGATGCCCCGGAAGTTGATTAGTCACTACCATCCATCTACGTCGCTCACTGAGTCTCCCATTTTCTGAATCCTAAATTACATTAGCAACCTCCTGCCAGACTCGTTCTCTGGTCTTCTACACGGTGGCTGTGATCTCTCCAACATCTCCCCTTGCATATGTAGTCATATACAATCCACAGGTGTATGGCTCTTTCCATCTTTTTACAATGAGTACAAGTAAAAGAATTATGACTACCAAGTGTTCTGCATTTCTTAGCTCATCCCATGTCTCTAAGAGATCATGCTTTAAAGCAGGCCAGTTAAATAGGGGACGGAGCTGTTTGTGAACCCCGACGTTTAAAGTATAAAAGTGGACTGCCTGTGCACATAGCCATTTTTAATTGTGGCTATTACTGTAACCTATACGTCAAAACTCTTACATTGGAGTACAGTTAGTGAGAAATGGCATATGAAGAGGGATACAAAGCTTGTTGGTGTTGTTTGGTTATTTGCCCACCCATTGACTGCCCATGGCCATGCTAATCCCTATGTCCATTCCCACCCAGTTCCTGTCTCTTCCCGCCCAAAACTCATGGGATCTCCTTGAGCTAGCTTTATTAAGCCTTCAAACTGTGTGCTCCAAATGGCTGCCAATGTTTTTTTTTCAAAATAGTCTTCTGGAAGTTATTAACTTTGGAGTTGCAAACACCGCTACGGGTGTGATAAACATCTTTTAGCCAGGTCTGCCTTCAGCCAGTTGAGCTATAAGGACTATGCCTATCCTTCACTGAAGTCCTCTTAAAAGCAAGTATTGGCAAAGCCAATAGTTTTGGCTTATGTAGCAGTATTAGACATTTTGCCAGGGGCTGTTATTAGATACAAAGGACCTCGCACCATTTTGCAGTTGGTACGGTTGCTGTCCAGTTAATACCACAACTATAGACACAAGGGTGTGCCTGAACATACAAAGTCAAAAAATATCATTTGGGGAGCTAACAGTATTATTCTCCTGGTAGCCTAAACAATAGATTAAATCAAATTCAAAATGTACTGGTCTCTCACCAGTCAAAGTAACCTTTATGAGCAAAAAAAAGGGGGAAAAAGTACATTGGCATAAAAAAATTATAAACTTGCTTTAATTGTTAGTTTGTAACAAGACAATGTGTCAATTTAATAAGTACATACAACATGAAAAACATACAAAAACAATGCAATTTACAAAGAGAAAAGAACAGGACTATTTAGTCCATACAGTCAATGCGAGCAGAATTCATGCAAAGGTTCACAGAAGTAGGGGTACAACCCCACTAGGAAATAAACATGGGAACCCAATATATGGGAACTGCCAAAAAATGATTTGGTGTTAGCAAAACAGTGAATACATTTTAAATCATAAAAGTTTTCTGAGATAGCTAATAAAACTTAAACTATCCCTAGCTGACCCTTACTTGTCTAAAGGCACAGATTAAACAATTTTGTGAAAATGGCACAGTACATGCGCCAACCAGAGCCTGATTATGGCTACAACAAAAAAAATATATATCACACAGAATATTGTTTGCTAAGCCTAATTTTGGCTAACCATGTAAACAATGTCACACAGTGCTGTGTGTTAAGCCAGATTTTGGCTGAAATTTTTTTTTGACATATACAATGTCACCCAAACAGTCATTTATCTGCTGTGTTGTCACAGGCTGAAAGGGGGTGTACTACGCCTACCGCTATAAAGCGTGTATGTCCATGATGCCAAACCGCAGGAAAATGTAGTTCCTGCGACCATTACATAGGACTAGTTGGCTTTTCCGTGGTATATTGATGGGTAGCGACCACCTTCCTCAGGTACTGGGATCTTCACATTCAGCCTTAATACAGACAGCCTTAATGTAGGGGGTCCTCCTGAAAAGATAGTAACAGGGGACATTTTGTGAACTCAAAAGGTTTAACTTTAAATGGGAAGAGAACTAGAGAATATACCAATATATGGTGAAGGCATCAGGCCTCAGTGCCCCAGAACCAAGTTGGCAATACCCCCAGACAGAAAACTTGAAGGTTACCAGAAAGGCGCCCTTAAAGTGTAAAGAGCGTGCCCAAAAACTAAGTCACCTCGTGAGAAAAATAAGTGAAAGATGTGATCATATAGTGAAAAATGTGTGTGATAGAATACAAACAATGCTGTGCAAAAGAAAGGCACATAAATCAAAACATGGCGGAACGTACCTCAGAGGGCACATCATGTGCTCACCATGCAAGATGTCGTGCATTCAGCACATTATTTGGGTTTAGCAATTAGAAAACGAACTGAATCTGGAATTTTCACCTAAAGTGAAAGAGGGGGAGAACACAGACATAAAAGTGGCGATAGTTTATATGCAGCGGTAATTTAATACAGCTGGTGTGCAGGTATGGTACAGGTAACAAGAACTCACCATATGAATATGTGAATGCCCATTGGAGCGCTTCGTATTTTGCGCAGGACACGAAAACTCCTAGCCTAGGGCTGGTGGTATCAGGCTATGGGTTGATGAGTATGGCAGTGCTGCATAATAGTAAAAAATGACAAGCCCAACATGTGAGTTAGGAAGTGTAAATAAAACGCCCAGCGCGTGGGTCAGTCATGGCTTAGTGAGAAAAGTAAGTAAAGTGGAACTTACTGAAATTCGAAACTGCATGAAAGAAAATTGAAAACCAACCAATGATAAACATTGGTAAAAAGAAACATATAAAAATGCATAAATTCCAATATATTTAAGCCCACACGGGCATTCAATGCAATCTATCACACACATTTTTCACTATATGATCACATCTTTCACTTATTTTTCTCACGAGGTGACTTAGTTTTTGGGCACGCTCTTTACACTTTAAGGGCGCCTTTCTGGTAACCTTCAACTTTTCTGTCTGGGGGTATTGCCAACTTGGTTCTGGGGCACTGAGGCCTGATGCCTTCACCATATATTGGTATATTCTCTAGTTCTCTTCCCATTTAAAGTTAAACCTTTTGAGTTCACAAAATGTCCCCTGTTACTACCTTTTCAGGAGGACCCCCTACATTAAGGCTGTCTGTATTAAGGCTGAATGTGAAGATCCCAGTACCTGAGGAAGGTGGTTGCTACCCATCAATATACCACCGAAACGCCAACTAGTCCTATGTAATGGTCGCAGGAACTACATTTTCCTGCGGTTTGGCATCATGGACATGCACACTTTATATCGGTAGGCGTAGTACACCCCCTTTCAGCCTGTGACAACACAGCAGATAAATGACTGTTTGGGTGACATTGTATATGTCAAAAAAAAATTTCAGCCAAAATCTGGCTTAACACACAGCACTGTGCGACATTGTTTACATGGTTAGCAAAGATTAGGCTTAGCAAACAATATTCTGTGTGATATATATTTTTTTTGTTGTAGCCATAATCAGGCTCTGGTTGGCGCATGTACTGTGCCATTTTCACAAAATTGTTTAATCTGTGCCTTTAGACAAGTAAGGGTCAGCTAGGGATAGTTTAAGTTTTATTAGCTATCTCGGAAAACTTTTATGATCTAAAATGTATTCACTGTTTTGCTAACACCAAATCATTTTTTGTCAGTTCCCATATATTGGGTTCCGATGTTTATTCCCTAGTGGGGTTGTACCCCTACTTCTGTGAACCTTTGCATAAATTCTGCTCGCATTGACTGTATGGACTAAATAGTCCTGTTCTTTTCTCTTTGTAAATTGCATTGTTTTTGTATGTTTTTCATGTTGTATGTACTTATTAAATTGACACATTGTCTTGTTACAAACTAACAATTAAAGCAAGTTTATAATTTTTTTATGCCAATGTACTTTTTCCCCCTTTTTTTGCTCATAAAGGTTACTTTGACTGGTGAGAGACCAGTAAATTTTGAATTTGATTTAATCTATTGTTTAGGCTACCAGGAGAATAATACTGTTAGCTCCACAAATGATATTTTTTGACTTTGTATGTTCAGGCACACCCTTGTGTCTATAGATGTCTGTTTGCTCCATTTGAGTGCCTGTACGTTCTGGAGTCCCTCTTTTGTTTATACAGTTAATACCACAATGGCAGTGCTATGCAAATGCATTTCCCAGGCCTACAAAAAAGCCAAAGCTTTTTCTAATTTGTGTTTCTTTTTGAAGGAACCGGTATTCCAAAAGCAGCATACAATCATGTGAGGAGGTCATGTGTGCCTAGGTATTTTAATAAAGCAGTTATTGTGTTCCATTAGTCCACGTGTTTCTCACCATAGGCTCTTCCTCGGGACTTATAAATGGAGAGGGCTGGTTGCTCCAGTACAAATCCTGTGTGGCAGGCCCTGCTTTCTCCAATCCAGCCCGCTCTGTGTTTCTCCTAATTTCAGAAGTCGCTCCCCCTGTTCTGGCCTTTCGCCTAGAAGCACCACCACCACCCCCATGATGATTACATGCATAATATTGTGAACACGTCCATGTTACGCTGATGCCACCACGCTGGAAAGTGGTCATAGCTGATCACCACCACTAAAGGAATGATTAAAGAATAGAAATTGAACAACCGAAATACATGCGCTAGGCAAACACTAATTCCAAAAGTACAATCCATTTGTTTAAGTCTTCTGCCACTTATAGAGCTGCCAGAACAACTGGAATAATCAAAAATATCCATGTGCACATCTGCAACCATGGCTGTCCAGATGCTTTGGACTACTAAGGCCATCAGCCCCAACCACTGGTCAGGGGCCGTTGGAGTCAGGGTCCAAAACATCTGGGAAGCCACACGTTGCCGTCTCTCACCTAATGAACATCTGGAAGAAGAGACCCCAGGATAAGCCCCACCTGTCTCATTTTCCGCTCAGTGGGGAATTCTTGGATTTCCGGCAGAGGGCAGCTCCGCCATTTTGAAATTTCCACCTGCTTCGCTGATTGCTTGCTACCATGGCATGACAAAATAAACAATTCCAAGTAAGGGAAGAGCATTGACACTCTGGTGCTCTGCTTCCAATAGAGATCAGCGATTGCTTTTATAAAGCGCCTACCGGCAGTTCAGGGAGCACTTCGCTTGACTTCAAATGAAGGCGTGCAGCCAAGCAATAACAGATAGTAGATGGGAGCTATCATTTACTCTTCAGATTGCCAAAGCACCGTGGAGCGGCTGAAAGCTGGCATGTTAGTAGGGCGCTCTAAATCTTTTTAAATCAAACGTGTGTCCCCAGAGTGAATTGCATGTCAGTAGTTACTTTTTCATCCCCATTTCATCTACCTGAGGTTATGTTATCTTGTAATTGCGCAGCGCCTCCTGCAGTGATATATGGCGTCAAAGCGCTGTGTGTGTCCCAGAGGCAAGAAGAGAAGAGGGAAGGAGCGTGCAGCAGAAAGGTAGCCAGATGTTAGGTACAGTTGGGATTGTGGGAGGAGTATAGATAGGAGGCTGAAGATGGCAGGAGAAGGAAGGGCGAAGAAGTGAAGGTGAAATGTGTGCGCGCAAATTCTCTTCTCTTCCCCTTGCTCATTTTCTTTCTTCCAGTAGACTAAGGTGGGGGCACAGCCCGCCAGTTCATGCAAAAGCCTAGATGCTCTGCTACTACTATGATGGTGATTTGGTAGAGTACAAAAGCATATTAATATACACACACACAAATCTACAGCAATTGCATTAACCCACAGAGCTATTTTATAGGCTAAGCAGAGGAGAGGCAGAAAAAGGGACACTGCAAAAAGAACCTTCTTCTAATACTTGAAATACTAATATTCAATATGTAAAAGAGTTTGGTTACATGTATTTTTTTTATATTTTAACATCACATTTTATGTAGAATAAGTGGTTAAACCAGGACTCACATTCACTTAAAAAAAAACTAAGAAACAATGGACCTTCTCAGAACTGGACATGTCTCCCTGAGTTCTTGCAGTCATCCATCAGAACAATTAACACAATAAGCGACCCCGTAATTGATCACATACAGCAAACGTAATAACTAGCAGGTGTACGCGTGCATCGCACGTAATTCCTAGGGCTGAAGCGCGTAAGCTTGAACGTACGGATGAAGCATGTCAAGTGGAAAGGAGTTCCTGTAATTATCATGAGAGATGTGTCAGGATGTGACGGACAACGTCATTGCGGACATTATTGAGGAGACATACACCGTTTCCTGTCACCCTCATTACTACGAAAGCACTGTTTGGTGTCACCCACATGACTTCCAAAGGAAGTGCCTCAAAAGTCTGCTAGAATGCTGTCAATGCGGAAAGTTTAGGGACAATGAACTGCTGAACTTTAGGAACAACGAACGTAGAACTAAGGCAGAAAGAACTAGGATGTGAAAAGCCATATGGCAGGGGTAAGCATTCCAGACACCTTTTTTTAAAAAATAGAAAAATGTACATTTTAAACATTTTACATTGTCTCCACTACGCCACATTTCAGGTGTGCGGCATGCTGGTAAGTATACCAGATACCTTCGGTTTAGGTGCACTTTACAAACGAATAAATAAATAAATAACGTACGCTGAACTTTTCAAACAGACACGCATACATATCCAAGCATTGCAGACCGCTTTAAAAAAAAAAAACTCTTTAAAAAAAAATGAAAGGAAACATGTTTATTTTATACTGCTTACATTGTCTACACCGTGTAACCTACCAACCTGCCACATGTCTGGCTTGTGGCATGTTGGGAAATACACACACACCCATCCACATAGCCGCTTCTAAACGCTGCAATAACAGAGGTCAATGACCTCGCTGCCCTGCCTGTGCCCGCGACCAAGGCAAAGATTTAGCACTGGACAGAAAGCGGGTCAGCCTGAGCGGCCCAGAATCCGAACACTGCGGAGCACGTGCACAGGGCTCGACAGGTCCCATCGGGAAAAAATATACAGCTTATTATAATAAAACGGTACTCTTCGTATCAAGCTTGGAAGGATGAAAGGCTGAGTAGGCGTTGCCGGGAAGCAAATGTATAAATGAAAAGCTGTACAGTATCTACAGCAGGCACTCGCCCCACTGAGCTATCCTATACTCTGTGCTGTCTGTCCCTAAAACTGCCGTATGTGTTATCATATTTTCGTTGTATTATAATGTAATTTAGTTCCATAGAACTTTCCATGTTTTCATATTTAAATATAAGTGCAGCCAAATTCAGCAGCCATTTTAAATATGTCTATGAAAAATAAGGTTCCAGCGCCTAATTCCTGCTGTGCAATGGGTGCAATAAATGGATAGCCGAGGGATATATGGACATATTAAGGAGGGAAGAGAGGATCATTTGTAATGTTTTATCTGTTTTTCAAAGGCATTTGTGCCAATAAAAAGTAAATATATATATATATTTCGATTACTCTACTCGACACTGATGAGTTTGCTCTGCGTTTTTACACGTTCTCCCTTATTAAAAAACGGTGGCAAGAATCGTTTACGCGTGCCCTGCACAGTGAAATAGGATTTTTCGCGGGCTTTTCGCTGAGGCGCTGGCGCGTCCTCTGTGCCCGGTTTAGAAATGTGTGTGTGTGTGTGTGTGTGTGTGTGTGTGTGTGTGTGTGTGTGTCCCTGTGTTGTGCCACCAGCACACGTGTCTCTAAAATAGGCTTACAGCAAGTTTTGGGAGATCGAAAATACGGGAACCGACAGATATGAAAACCGTTTTCTAGGCGCACTCACAGCTGACGCGCTGCATAAGACCACAAAACGCACAGCTGGCGACAACGCGGTGCTTCCGTTCACGCAGCTGAACTGTACTCCTTTTATCGACCTTAACAGGATGAAAGGCCGAGATTACCCTGCCCCTGCGGTTGCGCTACACCGTGTTTTAGCTGCAGGTGCGCAATTCACTGAGCAGTTGTATTCACCTTGAAGTAACACTCTATAGACACGCAACTCTACATTTACTTTAAAAAAAATGTCCTTTATACTAAACATAATCAAATAAATAATGGTGTGCTTTAACTCAGAAATACAAGAAGGAAACGAAATAATAATTCGCAGGAAAGAGCTGCGACGTCGGTCGTGCTTACCAAAAGTCGTGTAGGCGCTTCTGCGGTCACACGATAGCTCTTCTGCCGGAGTGGAGGGGGGGGGGGAAGCAAGGGCAGAGGGGTTTAATGTCAACCCCATCTGTGGGTGTCGGTCACGTACATTACAGCCAGACATATATGTAGACAAACAAGAAATGAATAGAGAGAGGGGGAAAGGGAGAGAGAGAGAGAGAGAGAGTGTGTGTGTGTGTGTGCAATTCATGTTTTACGTTTAAAATGAGTGTGCATTACGCCCACCTCACACGCTACCGCTTCATAACTTGCACCCCTCTTAATCCACTCGAAATTCGCACTAGGACTGCAGAGCCGCATTCTTATATTAATTCAAAAAAATTGGCAGGGCACTATTGTTTCACACCGATAATATATGTGCACAAGAGTGTGTAACGTTCATGACACCGAATGCACCTCAAGATCCTGCATTTTGCGACAAACTTATTCTGCAAATCACTTAACTCCAAGAATGGTGCGTGGGAAAGCGGACCACCAATTCACCGCTCAAACGAGGGCCACTAATCGCCAATATCGGCCCGTTTAAGCACGTGCCCCTCAGATGTGCCTTTGATGTATGTTTGCGTTCACAGTTTGTTGGGATGCGGGTTTTATAAAAGATGTACTGGCCTACCGGAAGATTCTGTGCGAAAATGAAACAGCCTGAATACATACATTCGAATTTTAAAAAAATGAGTTTTTTAGCAATGCATTGGGCTCGGTGGAAATTCGGCGTGGGGCGTGATGGGCGTGGGGCGTCAGTGAAGCAAGTGCCGTGAGCGCTGCTGCGCCGGGCGGAGCCGTTGAATGGAAATACACGGACCAATCAATCCCCGTTATCATTTGTTAAGCGCCAAGCGACCTTAAAAATGGCACCAGTGGCGCTACACACAACCCAATAACATGACATAGCAACACCAGACTTTGGCCAGTCTCTCAGATCACGGGAGGGTAAACATAAAGGGTATGAAAGAAACAGAGAACGAAAAAAGAGCAGGATTAAATAACAAAACAAAAAAAAAAACATGTGAAAACCAGAATAAAGACGAGTTCAAATCAGGTGCACGAGGAGCGGCAAAAAACGGGAACAAGACGGGTGGGGAAGAAGGGTGAGTGTGTAAAAAAGCAGAACAGGAGCTTTTATAGAGCGATATAAAAGGAACGATGGGGAAGGAGAAGAAAAAGAGAAAGAAAGAAAGAAAGAAAGAAAGAAAGAAAGAAAGAAAGAAAGAGAAGGAAAGAAAGAAAGAAAGAAAGAAAGAAAGAAAGAAAGAAAGAAAGAAAGAAAGAAAGAAATATCGGAAACTCAGGCCCGACGAAATCAACAACGAGAGAATAAAGAGAGATTCGGGAGAAGAAATTGTAAGTGAGAGATAAGGAGGTTGGGGCTGCAGTAAAGATTCAGTAAAACGAGAAGTGGGTGGAACGAACAACAGAAGATGAAACTGACGAAAGAATGAAGAATGAAGAGGCGACTTAAGAAAGAACGAAAAAGAGGACACAAGAAAAGGGAGAGGGAAGGGGCGGGAAACGACAATAGAGATAAGGAAAGACGGGGAAGATCGGGGGGCGGAGAGAACGTGAAAAGAGGGGACGAAAACGGGACAGACTCGAGTCAGGGAGAAGGGAAAGGAGACAAGGAAAGGGTGGAAGGGGCGGGAAATGAGAATAGAGATAAAGAGATAAAGAAAGACGGGGAAGATCGGTGTACGTGAAAAGAGGGAATAAAAGCAGGAGAAGCAAGTAAGATCAGAGGGGAAAGAAAACGACGACAAAGAAGACGACAAGTATAAAGAGAATAAAAAAAACGTATCAGAGCGAGAAATAAATAATATAGAAAGCGGAGAGGGGATGGCCAGAAGAAAGGGGGGTCTCGACTGGACAAATGGAGGAACGATGCAACAGGAAACACAAATGTCATACGATGTGAGACAGTATAAAGTTGGGAGGCTAATAATGTTCCATGTCATTTTAATGAAATGGGTTATTTATAATGCGCTTAACACCCAGAGGTTTCTAAGCGCGGACCCGGGGATCGTGAGCTATCCTCCCGAAACACCATGTGAAGTGGCCCCTCTATTAAGGAAGAGGCGCAGATAGAGTGCGCCTGCGGGCACTGTCTGTATATTCGGGTGCCATCATTAAACAGATGCCAACAGGTATTCCTACATGTTGAGGAGTTTCGTGGGCTGGGGCAGTCGTGTGGTTTTATATAAACCACATTTTAGCCAATGGGAGGCAGAGGGCCTGATTTATAAAAACACGTTTGAATGGTGAAACTCCACTTAAACAGGTCCAGGGTGTGTGGCCGGGGGTCTGCCACGTATAATCATCAGTGGTGGGGTCGAGGGGGTGCATTGCAGTCACTGGCTTTGGCGGGTGCTGTGTGTGGACCCACAAAACATGTGCTCAGGGCCGCAGTTTACACAGCAAGGAGTGCAACCGTGCCCTTCCCCCACTGGGCTGCTGCTCCTCTTGGTCATTGGTTAATAAGGGGTCTCAGGCCACACACTGGTTGGTTGGCTCCAATAAATCAGCTAATGAACTGGCTCCAATCAATCAACCAATCAAGTGGCTCCAATCAATCAACCAATCAACGTATCAGTCGCATCCAGTCCTTGACATGCAGGAGATGCGAGTGTCCCCCCAGGGCAGCTCACCTGTGAGTCTGTCTTTGGCGAACCTCCGGCTGCTCTCCATCCAGGGGAAAGTCAGGCTGGGCAGGCTGGCCACCCCAGTGGGCATGGCCTGCCCAGCCTGGGGTGGCGGCACAGGCCTGTGGGCTGGGACCCTGATGACCCCGCCGCCGGCCCCACCCTGGTTGACGTTGACGTTCATGCTGACATTCATGCTCATGTTCACGTTGTAGGTTCCGGGAAGGGCCCCCATGGAGCAGGCAGGGTTGTACACAGTGTTGTAGCCCCCCGTGTAGACGCCGGAGGCCACATGGTAGTCGGGCGGGTCAGCGGCCCTGCTGCCGGAGGATACCATACAGCTACTGGGATGGTCTGAGCTGCTCAGGATCTGGTCGATGCCGAAGCTGATTGGCTCGTGGTGGGCGTGGGTCGCGCCCTCCGCTTCCAGCCCAGAGTGATCCATGGGACAGGAGGAGATGGCAGCCTGGCAATAGGGGTGAGATGGGAAAGGAATGCCTGCAAGACCCCTGGTCTGAAGCTATGCGTACACATTCAGTCTGGGGGTGGGTGAGCGATGACCACGCCGCCCTCCTCAGACCAATGGTTTCAGGCCTAACTCTTCATACAACCCAACACAAAGCAAGTAAGGAGATGGGCAGTGCTTGGTGGCTCCTCTGTGATGGAATCAGAGCACGGGTGGCGCTCCCCTTCCCATGAAGCTTGACGCTGGACACTGTAGCAGGACGCCATAGTTCTCCTCATTGGAGAATTCCCTTCCTGGACAGGCTTTCTTGGACATTATCTTGGCCCTCTTTCAGGGTAGGCCGCACACTTTGGATCCTGGATGTGGTTGGGGAGGCCTCAAGCATGCCCGAGGTCAATCCATTCTATAAACCATCCACAAGATGAAGGGCGAACTGGGCAGTCATACCCCACTTACACATCCAGGCTGGTGGGCTTGTCGTCGCTTCCAGGGAGCTTCCAGTGGAGATAAGGCAAGAACACACGACCAACCTTGGCAGGGGCTTTTTGGGGCCCACCTGTCGACCTCTACAAATTCAAAGCTCTCGGCACCAGGAGTGCACACCCTTTACTTTAGAATTCTTTTCCACTTACACGCTGCAGCCTGTTCCACCGTTAGGTGCCCACAGTGGTGTTGAAGAACAGCCAATCACTGCAGTGCAGAAAGGTCCCTCTTCCACTGAAATGCTACTTCCATGGTGCAAAGATAGCAGGCCACAGTCCACTGCTCCCAAAAGCACCTCGGCGTAGAACAAGTCCCCTTCTGCCAGGAAAATTCCTCAGTAAAGTAGAAATAGTCTATTGTAATGTAGCATCCTGCCCACCTGACCCAGTGTAGGAGTCATGTTCTCCTGTCCAGACCAGCGTGTGATCCTGTAGATTGCCAAATCCCTCAGGGCAGAACATCCACCCCACCCCCAATGTGACCTGTCCAATCTCCCCGCCGCAGAAGAATCCCTTTGTCTTTGTGAAAAAAAGCCTGTGGTCCTTCCAATATTCAAGTGAAGAAGAGGCTCTCTCCACACCTCCGGAAGGTCTAGCCTGTGTGCCCTTAGAATGCAGTATGAGCCCTTGCAGAGCCCCCAAGTGAACACATCTTCTCCTGGCAGCCCAATGTTACATCAGACCCCCACCGTACATTGCAGCACAAGTGCTCTTCGCCTGGCTTGACTATGCTCCCTCAGATCCCCCTAGTGGAGTAGAAGTCCTGTTCACCTGGCTTGACTATGCTCCCTCAGATCCCCCTAGTGCAATAGAAGTCCTCTTCACCTGGCTCCCCCGTGCTCCCTCAGACCCCCCTGTGCAGAAGAAGTCCTCTTCACCTGGCTAGCCTATGCTCCCCAAGATCCCCATACTGCAATAGAAGTCCTTTTCACCTGGCTAGCCTATGCTGCCCAAGATTCCCCTACTGCAACAGAAGTCCTCTTTACCTGGCTTGACTAAGCTCCCTCAGATCCCCCCACCCCCCAAGTGCAATAGAAGTCCTCTTGACCT
The DNA here is from genome assembly GCF_040938575.1 of Ambystoma mexicanum. Classification (NCBI taxonomy): domain Eukaryota; kingdom Metazoa; phylum Chordata; class Amphibia; order Caudata; family Ambystomatidae; genus Ambystoma; species Ambystoma mexicanum. Next base: position 1,616,928,893 of record NC_090937.1, read on the forward strand.
GGCTCCCCTGTGCTCCTTCAGATCCCCCCCAGTGCAATAGAAGTCTGCTTCACCTGGCTAGCCTATGCTTCCTCAGAACCCCTGTGCAGAAGAAGTCCTCTTCGCCTGGCTAGCCTATGCTCCCCAAGATCCCCCACTGCAATAGGAGCTCTCTTCACCTGGCTTGACTAAGCTCCCTCAGATCCCCCCAGTGCAATAGAAGTCCTCTTCACCTGGCTCCCCTGTGCTCCTTCAGATCCCCCAAGTGCAGTAGAAGTCCTCTTCATCTGACTAGCATATGCTCCTTCAGAACCCGCCCCCACACATCTCAATACAGAAGTAATCCTCTTAGCTGCCTCTTGCTCCCTCAGGCCCCCCCACACCAGTAGAATTCCCCTCCTCCTGAACGGCTTGTGCGCTCTCAGCTCTCCCAGTTCAGAGGGCGTCCTCTTCACCTGGCTGCCCGGTGCTCTCAGCTCTCCCAGTTCAGAGGGCGTCCTCTACACCTGGCTGTCGTGTGCTCTCAGCTCTCCCAGTTCAGAGGGCGCCCTCTTCACCTGGCTGCCTGGTGCTCTCAGCTCTCCCAGTTCAGAGGGCGTCCTCTTCACCTGGCTGCCCGGTGCTCTCAGCTCTCCCAGTTCAGAGGGCGTCCTCTACACCTGGCTGTCGTGTGCTCTCAGCTCTCCCAGTTCAGAGGGCGCCCTCTTCACCTGGCTGCCCGGTGCTCTCAGCTCTCCCAGTTCAGAGGGCGCCCTCTTCACCTGGCTGCCCGGTGCTCTCAGCTCTCCCAGTTCAGAGGGCGTGCTCTCAGCTCTCCCCACTGCAGAGGGAGTCCTCTCGTCTTTCGAGGTCCAGCTGGTGTCCCTGCACTCTCTTGGGCACACCCAGTTCAGAAGGCGCCCTCTTCCATCCAAACATCAAACGATGCGCTCTTCCTCGGGTGCCCGTGAGGTCGACAGAAGTCCTCTGCTGCCTGAAGTCCAAGAGGGGTCCCCTCCAATCCCCGGGTGGGTGCTCAGGCCCTGCCAGCGGGCAATTCTCTGGCTCGGATCCTCCCTTTCCACACGGGGTCTTCTTGGCGAAGCTGGGATTTCGCGCATCCCAAACTCAAGCGCGCATCTCGCTGCTTGGCCCAGTCTCCGCCTTAATTGGCAGAGGCGCATCCCCGAGTGGGCGTGGCTAACCCTCTTAAAGGGGAACGAACTGAATGGTTCTAAAGTATACATTACATCAAGTAGAGACACTCATATCACCCTGCTCATCCAAGACCACCAACCCCAGCACTCTGTGCACCCACGCCCCCTTAAAAAAAACGGTATCCTTGACAGCAGAGCAGATAAGGCGTATCTTCCTAGGGTGTTGGGTTGCTCAGGTATTAGAGGGTGCGTTTGCGCGTGTTTTTTTCGGAATATTCGGAAAAGTGACCGCCCTATGCTCTGAAAACACACCCAGGTGCACTGACGGGATTGATTGAAAAGATTACTGCGCCCCCTTTCCCACTCCCCCGGAAAAGATTACTGCGCCCCCTTTCCCACTCCCCCGGAAAAGATTACTGCGCCCGCTTCCACCCTCCCTCACTATGCAAACTTTGGTCAGACTCTTTGAAATAATAATGCTAATAATGATGTTTTATACCTCTAATAGTAAAATGTATATTACGGCTATCATTAGTGTTCTAGTTACTTCCTCGGTGCGTACATACTTAAATAAAGAGCTCATTTAGTTGTAACGGGAAGAGCGCGCGCAGGGCAGTATTCCAGGGCGTGTTTTGTGGTGTACGCGTTATTTTTTTTCTTCTCGGCTTCAGCATGTAAACGTTCACTTGATCGGGCCAAGCACACCCCCGCGACCCCCGGTGTCCGCGGACTCCAGCAAGCCGCGATCCGGCCTTTGCTAACCCGGTGTCGCTCGAAAGTAGGGGTGCCCAGTACAGTGGGTGCCTTCGCCCGGAGCGCTTCTCTGATTTTGAAAGCGATTGAATGATTCTTACCTGCAAAAGGGCACTAATAGTGTTCGCGCCTTGAAACACGTGTGTATAGGCGCGTTATAAATGCCCTATGATATCATAAACAGTCAGCCCCCCCCTGCGCCCCCACCTTTCTAGAGGACTCGGCAGCTTAATAATGTCCAGGCTGTAATTAATAGCTGACAGAACGCGCTCAGAAGAGTTTTATTTGAACTCGTCGTGTAGCGAGCAGTCGGGAGAAAGTGAACTGTGCATGGACACGGGCCGGATTTAGAAAGCGTTTTTTTCAAATGTGGTGCAGCCATTGTGAAACGCCGTTTGGAATATTGCCATGTCAAAAGTCCGCCCTGTGTCTGTTTTTAATGTCGATGGTTCGCGGCTTGAACTCCTGTATGAGAGATTTCAAGGGTTGCCGAGAGCCCTGCTAGTCCCCACCGGTGGCAATTCCTCCAGAGCGCACCTGCTGACAAGAAGGAATTACACCTGGCGGAGAGAAGGGCGCGGGCGCAGTGTCCGCGGACCTCTCTCTCCGCCTTGTTCTGTTTTCTGATGATGCTCTGGCTTTCTTCCTTCATTCCTTTCCTTCTCCTTCCTTTTCTAGTCTCTGCCCATATTTCTTCCTCCCTGGGGGACGCCCTCTCTGCATCTCCTCTTGGGTGCCTCTCGCTGTGACCCTCACCCGTTTACACCTCCGTGCTCTTCCCCTCATTTACTCCTTTTTCGCTCTTGCTTCTTGTGTCTCCTGCCCACCCTCACTCTCTCTCGCTCTCTGTCTCTCTCTCCTCTTTACAGCTAGGCCTCTCCCTCTGCCTCCTTCTTCCGCTCGCATGCACTTGCTCCCCCACTCTCTCACTTTTCTCGCTCTTCCGCCCTCAGTGTTTCTTTATGCCCGTTTCATCTTTTTCTTTCCTTCTGCCACTCCTTCTCCTAGTCCATCTTCACATGCGCTGCATATTTCGGCGTCCCTGTGTTCCGCGCTCTCTCATAGTCCCTCACCCCTTCTCTCTGGTATCTACACCATGCCAGCCCCCCTCTCTCCCTCCCGTTGTCTCGTCATTTTCCCTCTATCCTTTCAATGTTCGCTTCTCCCTCCCCCGTCCACTGTCCTACTCTTTCCCCTTATAATCCAGAGCACTTGCTCTCCCCCTCCTCTCCCCTTCTTTCTATCGTCTCCCGTGTTCCGCTGTCGCCCTTTTCAGAGCCCCCCCTCTCTCTCTTTATTTCCTACTGTGTTTCCGTCTCATTGTTTTCCTTACTTTTCTCTTGCTAGCACATCTCTCTTTTCCCATGTTCCCATTCACAGCATGTTTGGTCTTCAGCGTGTTTCCTCTCTCTCTCGGACCCTCTGGCTCTCTCTGTCTCCCACCCCCCCTCCCACCATCGTGTTTCTTCTCCCTCCTCTCTCTCTCTCACACACCTCTCTCTTTATGGCCTACGGTGATATCTCTCCGTCTCTTTAATTTTCTTTTCTTATCCCATAATACTTCCCCCTTCCCTTTCAGTGTTTTCACACGCGTGGTCTCTCGCTTCTCTAACTTTCCCTTTTCTGTATCTTCTCTTCTCCGCTGTTTCCCTTTCTCTGACACACCCCTCGCTCTATCTTTCTCTCTTCCAATTTCCCCCCTGTCTCTTTGCTTGTCCCTTCCTTTGCCCTCGCACTTCTCTTCGTAGCCTCTTCTCACCAGCTCATTCACAGCAGGTTTTGTTTTCCATCTCTTCCCATTCTCTCGCTCACTCTCACACCTCCATCCCTTTATCTCATTCTGTTTTCCTCTATCTCTTTACTTGTTCTTCACTTTACTCTAGTACCTCTCATTTTCCCTTCTCATGCGCACGTTTATTTTCTATGCTTTCTCTTCTCCCTCTCTCGCACTCTCCTTGTCTCTCGCCCTTCTGTCTAACCATCTCTCTCCTATGTTCCCTTCTGTATTTCACCTGTTTTCATCCAGGCTCCATCCCTTCTCTCTCTCTCTCTCTCTCTCTCTCTCTCTCTCTTTTGCTCTCTCCCCTACCGCCTTTCTCTGTCCCTCTCTCCCCTGCTGTCTATCTCTCTCTATCCTATGTTCCCTTTGCCTTTCATCTGCATCCCCACAGGCTCTACCCCACCCCTCTCTTCCCCCTCGGTCTGTCCCCCTCTATGTTGCTCTTTCCCCCTTCTTCTGTCGCGCTCTCTCCCTTTGTCTCACCTCCCTTTCTCTGTCTCTCTTTCTGCCACCCCTCTCCAACCCTCTCCTATGTTCCCTTCTGTCTTTCATCTGTATCCCTAAAGGCTCTACCCCACCCCTCTCTCCCCCTTCAGTCTGCCTCTCTCTCTCTCTACCCACTTATCTCTTTCCACCTTTCTCTGTTTCGCTCTCTCCCTTTGTCTCACCTTCCTTTCTCGGTCTCTCTTTCTCTCTCCTCTCTCCCCCCTCTCCATCCCTCTCCTATGTTCCCTTCTGTCTTTCATCTGTATCCCTACAGGGACTACCCCCACCCCTCTACATCCCCCCCTGGTCTGCCTCTCTCTCTCTCCCCTTGTCTCTTTCCCTCTTTCTCTGTCTTGCTCTCTCCCTTTCTCTCGCTCCCCTTTCTCTGTCTCTCTCCCTGTCTCTTCATCCCTCTCTTCTCCATGGTTCCCTTCTGTCGTTTAACAGTGGTCCAAGTGTGTGCAAAGAAGTAGTGGAACTATGTTCCCTTCTGGCCTGCCATCGCTGCCCACAAACCTCCTTACCATGCCTCCTCCCACGCGCAACGCAAACCCCCAAACAAACACACCCGCTGTTTAAGGGAATGTACACATTTCAACGTCTTCCTACACTTTTATTTTAAAACTAAACCATTCCGGAACGGTTTCCTTTGAAAATAAAATTATGGGAACAGTAATCCGTAAGTAGAGGAGCACTGCTCTCAACCGCTCCCACCCACTTCGACCACTGTTCTTTGATCTGTATTACTCTGGACTCTACCACACCCACCCCTCCCTCTGTATCGTTATCTCTTCCTATGTTGACCTTGGTTTCGTTACATGATCTCGTCCCAGTCCTATTTCTTTACTTATTTCCCAGATCTCATTACCGTGTATTTTGTTTTCAATATTTCTCTGTTCTCTTTTTCTCTCTCTCTCTATTTCTGTATATACCTATCTGCCCCATTTGAAACCGTGTCCCTGCTTTCCTGCTCACTTTTCATCTGTTTTCAGACAATTTGCTTTGACAAGTACATCTTTTTTTTGTTACGGCTTCGCTGGCAGCCATCTTGGCCAGACACTGAGTAGCTATTTCTGCCTCCAGCGGGAGAGAGCAATCAGCCAGAAAGACGATGTGAATAATGGGCTCCGATTCAGAAATCACCAGAGAAGCCAAGCCATACACAGGGTTCTTCTCCTCACCCTACCATGCAGCCTCAGTGAAGCGGTGTGGCCTGGGGCGAAACCCACGGGGCAGGAGGTGGTGGTGCGTCCTGGCTCAAGAGTAGCCCTGGTGTGAATGAACACTGGTAGAAGTCTGGCACCAGCACTGAGCTGGCACTGGCATCAATGATTAATTTAAGCTAATATTTCCCCACCCCGTGAAGCTTTGAGGGGTTATGCCTTGTTCACCAGTCACCGACGTGGTGGTCTAACAGTGCCGAGGCTTGTCCATAGAGTGGTCTATTGTGCCCCTGCCAGAGGACAATCAAAGGACACGTGAAATTTCAAAATCCTCAATTCGTTTCTCAGGGTAATTGTGCCTTTCATGTCTCAACATTGTGAAGATTCTGTGGTCTATTCTATATAGTATATCTTGTATGAGTAGGGAATTTTTATCGGCAAGCTTTGTTAAGCTTAATTGACATGCCGTGGCCTTGTCGTTTGATAATTGACATAAACCGGATTGGACACTAAATCATTGAATTGTCGACATAACTGAGAATCTAACACAGAGCAAATATGAATAAATGGACATATTCACTATTCCTATGAGAAATGCTTTTTATTTGAGGAATGAGTATTTTCTGCTGGACTTTTGAAAGAAGAATTGCCTGGATAAGGACCTTTGAAGGTCGAAACATGTGTCGGCAAAAACAAACTATATAAACTATAATTGACAATTATTGTATTGTATTGTATTTTGTTATTTATATAGCGCTCTTTCCCCACTTCTGTGGTCTCAGTGCGCTTTTTCCTTGGTTGGAATGCCCTTGGTGACCGTAGTCGATGTTGTTAGAGATTCTAGGGGTGTTAGATTAGATGCATGTGTGCATGTTTGTCATTCTAAGTCTTGGGTGGCTGGCAAGGCTCGACTAGGCAGCCCAGTAGAGGTCAGACACGTGGTGGGTGCTCTGGAGGGTTAGAGATAGATTGCTGTTGTGGAAGCGGGTCTATGTGAAGCCAGCTATACCTGGTTCCTTTCGGGTGGTGGTCGCTGTATGCAAGTGGCAGAGGTGTTGGGGTACGTCAGGTGTTTCAGTCTGGACGGCTATGTGTGAAACTAGGCCGGATGGGCTTAGCCGTAGAAGTGCTCTATCGTGCATGGATGTTTGGCCGTGCCTGCGGCCTGTGTCCATGCTAGAGGTGTGAGCTGTACGTACCGTAGGATGCAAGATTGTTTATATGTCCAGGTTTAGGGTTGAGAGTCCTGTCGGTTGAGAGTCCTGCAGCAGAGGGCCTAGGTTTCATTAGGAACTATGAAAGAGACCACATTGGCCACTGTTTTATGATCTTGATTGAACATATGCAGGTATGTGTTAAAGTATAATTGGACACACATGGTGGAACGCAAGCCCACTCGGCCACTACACTCTGTGGGTCTTGTGAGAGTTGCATACATAAACAAGTGGCTGATAGTAGTCCAAACCTGGGCATCAAAATTCAGGAGGCTCCAGGCCATTGATATGGTTTTGCCTGTGTTATCCCAGAATAGGTTGAAATTCATCGATGATATATACAACTTCTTGAAATGCTTAATAGGATGGCCATCCATTAAGCAATATTGCCCGGAGCTGCTGGCAATATGGATCCTTGGAAGACTGCAAGCCAGACATATAGTCCAGAGTGAAGCCAAGGCCCGAAAGGTGGTCTCTGGGACCATAACCTCCCCTATTGATCTGCAGCACCAGGTAATATTGCTATTAGCAACCAGCCGCAACCCGCAACCAGAAAACTATTCAGGTTTGGCCGCTGGGCAACGGATATGTGGCGGTCTGTTGGAGGTAGTCTTTTTTCTGTGTCCTGAAAAGTACTCTTAAGCGGAGCAGTAGGGGGATGGCAGATGTGGCGATGGAGGAGCAGGAAGTTGGCACCAGCAAGGAGGGGTTGGGTAGTAGAGTGGAGAGGAGAAAGGCGGAGGGATTTGTGGTGAAGGATGTTTGGGGAAAGCAGCAATGGAGTAGTAATGGACACCTGGTAGCCATAACAGCATACTAGTGATTATGCCTTGAAGCTGACAATCCTGATTGGCCCACATGAATTCCAACTTGTACTCCGGGCGCTAAGGTAATCATTACATCATTGGCACATTTTGTCACCTTCAGATGGAAACTCTTAGTTTAGAATGTTTGAATTACCATAGAGACAGTTGTGGCACTAACTGGTGGCTCAATGTATAAAGGAAACACGCATTGGCAATGCCAACAGTTTTAGCTTTTGTGTAGCCATGTGAAAGTCATTTGCCAGGCACGGCAGCAGTGGTAGTAACTTACCATTGATGGTAGCTGCCTCAAGTATCGGGGCATATAATAGCAGTGCCTGTCAAATGTTTTATAATTATATACAGGATAAAACTGTTTGCTTTGCCCATACTTTATTTAACAGGGCTTCAGTGAAGCACACGCAGAGTGCTTAGAAATCGAGTGGCTCAAGGCAGACCTCATTTAGACATTTTTATTACAGCAGCAGCGCCTTTATAGCTCCAGTCAAGTAATTAACTTTCAGAAGACTGCTTTAAAAAAGCTCAGACAGGCACTTTGAGCTCAAAATGTGATTGTAAGGCTTGAGGCAGGAAGTGGGTGTCATCGGCAATGGGGATTAACCTGGCCATGGGCAGTCAAAGGATAGGTAAATAACCACACAACACCTGCATGCCTGTATCCCTCAGCATATGCTATTTCTCCCTAGTTGAACTCGAATGCAATGGTTTCGGACTACAGATGACGATATAGTGCCACCTAATAGCCAGAACTAAAAAGAGTGGAGACAGGAGATAGCCTAAAAGCTGGGAACATAAGACTGAGAAAGTCGAACCAGCAACGTGGGCCTTCTGTTCATGGCTACTGCGCCTGTCCTTTTTTTGGAGTGGTGCCACCTCACCTACATTATTGCTGCACAGCCCCCTTTGCTCCCTCCCCTTCGACTTACCCGCTGCGGGAATCAAATGACTTCTTCATCACAGGTGGTGTGGATCGAAGTACTAATGGATTCAAAGATTCCGGCAGGATAATGCTTCACAGTCTGAAATGGTAGAATTGATCAAACAGATTGTGGATGTACACAGTGATGCTCTGTTTTATGAGCAATCCTTTTTGTGAGCCTGATACTGAAGATTTGAGATGTATATGCTGGGAAATGGGTGTGCCCTAACAAAGTTTTGTGGTATTCTGCAATTACACTTTTACACTAAGTTGAGTGGAAACCCAACCGTGGCAGAGGAGTTTTCAGAAGATGGGGGCAGACTTTAGTCAGTACTAGGACTCACTGCCATTGGGCATCTATTGATGGGTCATAATGAGTTTCGAGGAGATCACAGCCCAGTATTTACTCCCAGGTGACCCATCTATGGCTTCCTACAGATTAGAAGTTAATTAAATTCTGTAGATTAACATGGGCTCCTTTAAAAAAGATTGCCCATCCTTATACCGCAGGGTAGTCTTGATTCTATTAAAGACACAGACCGAGCATTATGCTTTTCTTTCTTTATTACTGCTACTCACAGCACTTCAAATTTTATAACGTTTTAAACTCAACACATTTCTTGTTGAGTTAGATGTTCTCCTGGAGTTTAGGAAACCAAAAACGTCTCAGAGTTTCAAAAGGTTCCATAAAACTACAAATCCCCATGAGCCTCTTGCATCTGGTAGTCCGGAGGCTGCTCTCATGAGCCTATCAGAGCATGTCCCTCCTACAAATTTGAAGTCACTCAAATTCTGTAGATTAACAAGGGATCCTTTAATCAATAAACGCTAGGTTTTGACAAATTACATGATTATAGGATCAAGGGTTGCCGCTCTGTGTTATGCTTCCTTAGCAGTCCAGAGGGTGAATGACTTTGGAACATTTGGGAGTAAGTGGGAGTTGGGGGTTACTTAAATAATCAGGGGAAATTATGTGCAGCAAAGTTTAACCCTGGCCTGGCAAGGGCCTATTTCATCTAAAATGTCGTAGCCCCCTCACAAAGTCTATGGTCCAAATAAACCACATACCAGCTAATATCAATAAATGGTACCCTACTGCCAAAGCATCCTTACCGAGAAGTAATGGTGTCTCGGCCAATGAGATCAACGCTTTTGCCACGCGTAATAAGTTATAGAATTAATGGACCTTAGTTACTGATTTTCTGGCTGCTATCCTGGGCCGGGAGTAGATCGTGATCCTTGACATTATCATGTCTGGTCTCCCCCTCACAGCTAATGCGGTGAGAAGGGATTATGTAGCCGTTCTTGGCAATGGAATCATTATTGGCAGAAAACGATTCGCCAATCGTTAGAAGGACTCAGTACCGCAGTCCTTTTAACACTGGTTGAATTCACCTTTGGAGCACTATACATTGGAAAAAGCTGTATGTGAGAACAAGGGCTATAGCACACATTCGATTTGGATATAGAAACCTTTGTATAAATACTTAGTGGCAAGTACCTCAATTTGCTAAGTGGGCTAAGTACTATTTCCCTAGTTGTTGTGTTCTTGGACATTGTATATTTTATATATCAATTGTAGTCACTCATTCTATTAGTTTGCATTTGATATAATTGCTATATCATAAATGGATTATTTTTTGAATTTTCTTGATTTATGGTTTCAAGTAAACCTTTATCAAACATTCAAACGTTACATCTAGGAGAGAGGGCTCGCAAGTAAAATACAGATTAAGTTACTACTCAGAGGTGACAGGACAACATCCAAAACAACCAAAGAAGGCTTAATGAATCAGCTCAAATACGTCTTTAAGAAATGCAACACGGAATAGGAGGCCACCATGCCCTCTCCTCTCAGCAAGAAGGACCAGATTTCCTTACCGTCCACCGTCCAGTAGGATTCGAAAATTATAATCAAGTGTCTAGATCCATCGGACCTTGACAGACAATGACCCATGCTTCAGTGTTACTTCTTTACGCAAAATCTACATCCCTTCGTAACAGATTTCCCGTAGATCATTAGTAATTGACTCGTAGGATACAAATAAGTGCCCAGAGGCAGACACTAGGAGTGCCCTACATCTGGCACCAATAGTGTTGTAGGGCTGCTTTCAATAGCACACAGACCTGGCAGAAATAACTTGCTGAAAGTGGCACCAGCAGTGCCCTGAAGATTATGGCCTGAAGATTATGGCTTTTATGGCCAGAAACTGGTCATAAAAGGGTCAACAGCGGACAAAGACATCCCACAAACTGACACCACCATAATCCTGTAGCTGGCACCAATTATCCTATACCACTGGCACCAATAGAACTCGCACGTTGGCATCAAAGGCACCATGGGAATGGCAACATCAGAGATGGAATTCAAACCTGGAAGTATAAGATCCCAGCAGAGGGTACCCTACTCCCTGAACAGCATAACCTTAACCAGGGCACCCTACTCGCTGCACAGCATAACAATAACCAGGGCATCCTACTCGCTGCACAGCATAACAATAACCAGGGCACCCTACTCACTGCACACCATAACAATAACCAGGGCACCATACTCACTGCACAGCATAACAATACCCAGGGCACCCTACTCTCTGAACAGCATAGCAGCCACCAGGGCACCCTACTCACTGCACAGCATAACAATAACCAGGACTCCCTACTCACTGCACAGCATAGCAACAACCAGGTCACCCTACACACTGCACAGCATAACAACAACCAGGGCACCCTACTCACTACACAGCATAACAATAACCAGTACTCCCTACTCACTGCACAGCATAACAACAACCAGGTCACCCTACTCGCTGCACAGCATAACAATAACCAGGGCACCATACTCACTGCAGAGCATAACAATAACCCAGGCACTCTACTCACTGCACAGCATAACAATAACCAGGGCACCCTGCTCACTGCACAGCTTAACAATAACCAGGGCACCCTACCCGCTGCACAGCATAACAATAACCAGGGCACCCTACTCGCTGCACAGCATAACAATAACCAGGGCACCCTACTCACTGCACAGCATAACAACAACCAGGTCACCCTACTCACTGCACAGCATAACGACAACCAGGTCACCCTACTCACTGCACAGCATAACAATAACCAGGGCACCCTACTCACTGCAGAGCATAACAATAACCCAGGCACTCTACTCACTGCACAGCATAACAATAACCCGGGCACCTGACTCGCTGCACAGCATAACAACAACCAGGGCACCCTACCCACTGCACAGCATAACAATAACCAGGGCACCCTACTCACTGCACAGCATAACAATAACCAGGGCACCCTACTCACTGCACACCATAACAATAACCAGGGCACCATACTCACTGCACAGCATAACAATAACCAGGGCACCCTACTCTCTGAACAGCATAGCAGCCACCAGGGCACCCTACTCACTGCACAGCATAACAAAAAACCAGGGAACCCTACTCACTGCACAGCATAACAATAACCCGAGCACCCTACTCACTGCATAGCATAACAATACCAGGGCACCCTACTCACATAACAGCATGACAATAACCAGGTCACCCTACTCACTGCACAGCATAACAATAACCAGGGCAAGCTACTTACTGCACAGCATAACAATAACCTGGGCACCCTACTCACTGCACAGAATAACAACAACCATTAGCATGAAGCATCATCATCACAACATAGGTGTATTAGTAAAGCAAACATTCACTGATAGGTCCCTTGACTCTGAATAACAGATGTAGATTTATATCCAACTCAACTGTGCTCATGTATCCACCTGTGGTGGGTGGGGCACTGAATGGACCTGCTGGGGGTTTAAACTTGTGACTATGAGGTCATACACAGACCCTGTAATGGATGAATGTTTACACTGGGCCACAGCCACCATCTTCATTCATATATATATATATATATGTATACGTTTTCTATAGCGAAATCCTAGCTAGGGAGCACCAGTGCTCTGTGCATACTAGTGGTCAATTTCTACACAATAGGCGAGGTGGTCGAAAAGGGGTTCTGCTGGTTTGCAATCTAGCGTGTAAGCGCTAGAAAAGAGACTCACTGAGCAGTTATGTCTTCAGTTCTTTCCCTAGCTGTAGGAGGCTAGTTGAAGGAGAGAGATCTCAACAAGAGAAGCCCTGTTTTTTGGTGTCCTCTTGCCGTCCCTGTCGCCGTGGTGTGCTTCACACCAAGTCCTGGAAGCGGCTAGGTTCCAAGTTAGTGGGTGCCTCAGTTGACACCCCCTAGGTTTTAATGTGGGCTGTTTCTAGGATGCCCCGGGTGGGGTGGCCAGGCCCATCCAGCTCCATGAGGGTGATGGAGAACTGCTTGAATTGTCAGGGTTCTTTAGAGTCTCTACTTACAAGTTTAAGATTACCAGCCACAGGATGGACCCTTGAGGGACTACGCATGTGACTGTTCCTAGTGCTAATATGGAATGGTATTGGCACTAGAGCACACTTTGCCCTGGTGCAAACATGCACTTACAATGTATCTTTTTCACTAAGGCATTTTTGCCCTGGGGATTAGAACATGCCATATTGCACTTGTCCAATACCGTGCAACTTCGCACTTGCACTAGTGCAAAGTCTTGTAATCTGGTCGCAGATAGACAGCCCCTGGTTGAGATGAGTCCATTCAGAACACTGCGCTGGCCAGTCACATGCGTAGTCCCTCAAGGGTCCATCCTGTCTCTGGTACTGTTATCTGGCCACTGACAGACAGGTGACCAATCAGTACAGTATTGATTCTGTAAACCTCATTTGTGATTCGGAAAGAGTGACTAGGGTTGTGCGGTTGACTGTATAGAATGCGGCAGAGAGGTCAAGTAAGATCCTGCCACGCAAATCCTCCACTCACCCTACCAGTTAGTTCTCTTTACCTGCACTGTAAAGCATCAGGACATTGGCTCATTAGGGTAATCAAAGAGATGACATTTCCGCTATAGAGAACGCCCACACTTGGGCATTGACTTTAGTGTCATTGTCCAAAATTGGCTGAGGGTGCCTTCGAACCTTGTACCAAGCGGCTATGTTGGAAAATGTAATGTCATCAAAGTGTTTTAAGAAAAGGTTTTGAAAGATATGGCAACATTGGAAAAGAAAGTGGGATCTGAACTAATTCACCAACACAATTCAACACTGACAAAAAAGAATTGGCCATGCAACCACTCCAGAGTAATGATCGGTTATCTATTCGAGTATACGATAACGATGGAAGCATAGTATTGTATGGGCAGGTGGAGGTTGGTCCATATAGAAAATAGGCAAACACACAACTACATAATAAAGAATGGTATGAGGTTTCTGATATGATCAAATTGAACGGATCTCAAAACATAATCAAGAAAGACATTTAAAGTTGGTACGGATAGGAAATGTTGAATGTTGGGGAAACACAACACTCAACAGTGGTACAATCAACCATTCCCTTCATCTGCCTTTTATCAATGGTGCATAACTCTCATACAGCGCCACCTGGGAGGCCTAGGGTTCCTTTGCTGGGCTCTATTCATGATTGGCTGTTCCCATGGGTACCTAAATTAACTACATTTGCGGAAGATACGCGTGAAGATGTGTCACTGATCAATTAGATACCCAGGGATTGACAGGTATCTGATGGTAGCGTTGAATACTAAAGGCAGCGAAACATTTCTTGAAAGGAAATCAGCAAGCTACATCCGACATAATTATGGCTTCAGATGAAAGAAAAGTGTCTGATAATTAGTTACCATTGTGAGGACACTGTGTTTCATCAGAATAAAAGGCACAGCTAAGAACTCTTGCTTTATACCAACTAAATGATTGGTATAATTAATTCATCTTTTAAAACACGTTTAACACCAGGACCAGGATTTGAAACTGTGTTGCTTTGAGCTGTCTTGCACAAGACAAACACATTGGGCCCCTGAGCTATCCTCCTGGTTCATATGGAAACACTAAATTAATGAAAAAGGGAAGTGACAAAAGTGGGGTGCGTTCAACTCTCTTGTAGTGTCAGTTGTCCCATGCTGCAAATACTACACAGGAGGTTCCCCCTAGTTCCTCCAACAGTTATTAACATAAAAGTGGTAGGTGTGTAGTGCTACTGCGCAAAAAACACTAAGTTCTAATTTTCAAGTCACAATGTCATACAGTGTTCACAAAACAGCCATCCAGATTTGTGAATGGAGATCCTCAAAGCAAAGAATTATAGGATTAAATCCCTTAGCAGCATGGATTAGGACACTTGCAAATATGCGAATGTAAAACTTCTAGAATAATACCTAATAGGTAATCTCGGATAGCCCCTTGGAGTCGATGAGATTCAATCTTAAATTAGTGTGAATCTGTAGCAGCGGGAGCACGCGCTTCTGCAACTAAAGGGTTTTATTACTGATATATACTTATTCCAGGTCTAGATGCCTTATACTGATCCATCATTTTGAAACATCAGACGGAAATGTTTTAAGATTGAATTTCATCGCCGTCTGATTCTATCAACATTTCAACACATAATCTGACCCATCGCTCTTTACGCAGCTCCTGTGATTTCTAGTGCTACAGTCTTGTTAAATTTAAATAGTAGATAATTTCTAATGTTGGTGTTATCAGGAAATGCTTTGATGTATTTTAGCGTGAAATTATGATCAAACCAATATGGAATATACATGCCTCTATGAGCTAATGTCGCCAGGCAAACTATTTCAGTTTCCTTATAAAAATTAATGAATCTTTGATTTAACCCATCTCTTGACCCCTAACTGAGGCAGTGTCAGATTTTGATTCTCAAATCCCTTCAGCCACATCTCGTATGCAGACAACATATTTCCAATTGTACTAAGGTGTTCACATCTATGTATTGATTTTGTGTGTCTAGTGCCTCAACAATCATTATTCCATTATTTAAATTCTGTAATTTTTCATATCCTTAGAGTCATCTTGCAATTAATGACTGCGATGATGGATTGGAGATTAAATTCAAGCAGGATATAATCAATTGGGAGGTATTTTGGAATTACAAGGAGTAGATGTAAGATTTTACTTTCAAATTTGTTAATTTTCCCTATTAGCGTTACACCCCAGACTTCCACTCAATACAACAAACATGGCACTATTTTCTCATTATACGAAAGTAGGATTGTCTTAATTGAACACCCTCACTGCCTCCTAATGAAAACACTCAGTGTCCGGGTGATTTTCAAACAATTGGTCTTATTTTCTTCCCAATGAAAATGCTACTTCAATTTGTTATCAACTAATACACCTAAATATTTTTAGCATTCAACAACTTCGACCTTCTATGTATCTAGTTTCCATTCCATATTTGTGCTTTTTCAACATTTATTTTCCCTCTAACTTCCACTATTTTCGTTTTTTTCAATATTAATTTGTAGACATTAGCTCTAGCGTACTCGCCAAGTGCCTCAAAAATTGCCTGCAGTCCACTTGGTGCTACGGCCATCAAATTTTTTGAGGTCATCCATGTCTCCTGCAATGCTACAATACAAAAAAGTTTCATGTGGGCCATGGGCCCGGTCTCAGCGGATAAGTGATATATCCCCTGGTGTTCCATAATGTAATTAAACTATTGCTATTGAGTAGAATTCACACAATGGGCTTTACAAGCCTTACATAGCCATTGACAATACCATCCTATTACTCCAATCTCATGGCTTGTGCTCATTTGGATTAATTACCGTGCTCTGTTCATTTCTTTTCACAATCACACAATCAGTCCCTGTTGTAGTAGGAGTTACCTTTGGTCTTTCTTCCTTTGCCGTCACTTCTGTGTAACTCTTAGCTTCACCTATGTCTTTTAGAGTATCCATTTGTATTTTGTTGCAACAGTAGCCCAGTTTAAATAGGTCATCCTCATATTTTAGTATATATTCAACACTGCTGTCAGCTCTGAACCATACATATTTCCTGTCTCCTAGTTGGTCAACTATCAATATGTCGTCTGAATTGATTGCATGCAAAGGTACGACACGTTGTAAAATAGTTAGCAACATTGCCCTATTTAAAGGAGGGTGTTTATTTATTCCACATATCGATCGTATTTGTATAGCTGGCACAGCACCCTCATAGGCCTTACACTGTGTTTGTGTATGATTCTGCGACACTCGGCTCATCACTTTGTCAGTATCCAGGTGGTTTCTCTTCGTGGCAAGGTCATTATTCTGGGTAGCAATTGTGCATTTTTTTTCAGGAGCAACATTCTTCCTGGGTCATACATATTTTCCTGTTCAATCAGCTTCTTTTTCTTTTTCCTAATCTTAGGATCGTTTTAACACCCTTATCTTTTGTACCATTGGACCTCCCTATCACTCTCATTTGTTCAACTGCTCCCTCTTTACAATGTTTCAAGATATCTATCGTCTGTGGCGACATATCTATTATCTCCTGTTCTTTCTCAGTATTAACGACAATGTTGCTCATTATCACATCTGTGTTAGTCCCCCAGTCTTTGTATGTTCGTCTGCCTCGGTTAATACTTTTATGTAGCAGAAGAGATTGCACATCCAGCTTTTTTCCGACTCTCACACTTCTCAATTTGCGTATTCAAGAGATCTTCAGATATTGAAAACATTTCTGATGTTGTTACGCTTGTGTCACTATCATTCCACACTAATAGTGCGTTTATACATGTGTCAGAAACGTGCACATCCCCACCCTCACAAAAGGAAGCACTCCCAGTACTTACCTCAGTTGTTATTTGGCCTGGCTCTCGTCATCACCACCCTCACAAAAGGAGGCACTCCCAGTACCAATCTCGGTAGGTATTTGGCCTGGCTCTCGCTCATCACCACCCTCACAAAAGGAAGCACTCCCAGTACCAACTTCGGTAGGTATTTGGCCTGGCTCTCGCTCATCACCACCCTCACAAAAGGAAGCACTCCCACTACCAACCTCGGTAGGTATTTGGCCTGGTTCTCGCTCATCACTACCCTCACAAAAGGAAGCACTCAAACTACCAACCTCGGTAGGTATTTGGCCTGGCTCTCGCTCATCACCACCCTCACAAAAGGAAGCACTCCCAGTACCAACCTCGGTAGGTATTTGGCCTGGCTCTCGCTCATCACCACCCACACAAAAGGAAGCACTCCCAGTACCAACCTCGGTAGGTATTTGGCCTGGCACTCGCTCATCCCCACCCTCACAAAAGGAAGCACTCCCAGTACCAACCTCGGTAGGTATTTGGCCTGGCTCTCGCTCATCACCACCCTCACAAAAGGAGGCACTCCCAGTACCAACCTCGGTAGGTATTTGGCCTGGCACTCGCTCATCACCACCCTCACAAAAGGAAGCACTCCCAGTACCAACCTCGGTAGGTATTTGGCCTGGCTCTCGCTCATCACCACCCTCACAAAAGGAAGCACTCCCACTACCAACCTCAGTAGGTATTTGGCCTGGTTCTCGCTCATCACCACCCTCACAAAAGGAAGCACTCCCACTACCAACCTCAGTAGGTATTTGGCTTGGTTCTCGCTCATCACCACCCTCACAAAAGGAAGCACTCCCAGTACCAACCTCAGTAGGTATTTGACCTGGCTCTCGCTCATCACCACCCTCACAAAAGGAGGCACTCCCAGTACCAACCTCAGTAGGTATTTGGCCTGGCTCTTGCTCATCAGCACTCATCACCCTATTGGACACAGCAGCGTAACTGTCACATCGCATGATGGCTTTGTTTTGAATTACATCCCCCTTTCTCTTTGTCCCATTCGCTTCCTCCATCAGAGCTATAGATCTGTCGGTATTCAGTGCTCACAACATGTACATTCACATTGTGCTCTCTGAAGCACACACCCTGACCAGCGGAGGGAGTGTTCCCATGACCATCATCGGCTACAACATGTTGCTCGTGTATTACAACGTTTTGACTTTTCGATGCCAAACAGGGATTCTCTCTTACACTGAACATCACTAGGTAACTGTGTCATACCATCGACTACTTATGCATCTGTTGCTTGCTTTGCTCAATTCTGTCACGCCGCGCGCTCGCGTGCGCCACTTAC
Organism: Ambystoma mexicanum; assembly: GCF_040938575.1. Classification (NCBI taxonomy): domain Eukaryota; kingdom Metazoa; phylum Chordata; class Amphibia; order Caudata; family Ambystomatidae; genus Ambystoma; species Ambystoma mexicanum. The sequence goes on from NC_090937.1 coordinate 1,616,947,150, forward strand.
CTGCTATGGGGATCCGGGTCCTCGGCCTCGGCAGTCTCCTCCTTCATGGAGATTCTATCCGCGGTGGCGTCTTTCCTCACGCCGTTCCGCGGTCTGTGGGCGCAGCCATCTTGCGTGTTCTGCGCATGCGCGGATCGTCAGTGTTTGACGTTCGCGCATGCGCAGTAACGCGAACTTGCGTTCCGGGCCTCGTTTTGGCCCCGGACCTTAAAAGGGCTTCGCATACACGGAGACAACGCGTCTCAACGCGGTTGTTGCCGTGTATGCGCTGCTGGAGCCTGGTTTCCTGTGCTTCAGTCTCTCCAGTTACCCTTGCTAGTTTTGCCCTGCCTTGTCCTGCCCTCCTACCTTCCTCTCCTTCCAGCCCCTGGTTCCTTCAGTTCCTGGCTTCCCAGCCCTGTTCTGTCTTTACCTACTTTATGGTTTTGGGGTTGGAGGGGTCTTCTCTGGGTTGCCTATCTAGCCTTCTCCCTTCCTTGTCTCCTGTTCCGTGGGATTCCCTGGTCAGTCCTTCCTGTCCTTGCTGCTTGGCCTTTTCCCTTCCTCCGCCTTGTGCCCTGCGGGTACCTGTGCCTTACTGCCTTCCTGGAAGACCCGAAGAACTGCTCATCCATCTTCTGGTGATAAAGGACTCGTTCGCCTTCTCTGCCAGTGGAAACACTGTCCCGACGTCACGTTAATGCAGAGAAGTGCCACCCGTGGCGTTGGGAGTTGGTCCAGTGCTATCCTGACATTTATTGTCAGGAGGGTATTGGGTTAATTTCCTGCGTTACTGCTTCATCAGCATCGTCGCTCCGACAGACTGGCTGCCTCGACTCCACGAACCCCGTGAAGAAAAGGTAACCAGCGATCCCGTGAAACCTCGTTTAACAGATTGAGACGCCTTTCCTCCAGCCTCGACATGGATGACATGCAGGAACTACGCGAAGAAATGCGTGCCATGCGCCTCGAGATGACTACACTTCGCCAGGAGAACGACACCCTTCGACAAGCGATGGGCCGGGGTATGGGCGGACTATCACAACCAGTTCCACCGCCAGAGAACACCATGGCTTACACGACTCCCATGAAGTTTGATGGAGACCCGCGTCGAGTGGCAGAGTTCTGTACCCACTGTAGGATCCATTTTCAGTTTAGGTCCAGTCATTTCGCTCAAGACAAGGCCAAGATCGGGTACATTCTAGGAAACCTGACCGGTAGCACGCTTGCTTGGGCCCACCTCTGGTCTCTACTAACAGCCCCCTGCTGGGTGATTTCACCGCTTTTGAGAAGGCCTTTTTGGATGTCTTTCAACCACCTAACCTGGCAGCCATGGCCCAGAACCAACTAATGGAGATCAAACAGGGATCAGGTGATATCATCCAGTATATCAGTCGGTTTCGACAACTGGCAACCGATTCCCAATGGCCCGAAATCACTCAGAAGACATTATTCCGTCGGGGTCTGCGAGAAGAATACAAGGACGAATTGTTGCACATTCCGGAGCAGGAAACATTGCCCGCATTGGTGGAACAAGTCTTACGCATCGACCACAGGTTAGCGGAACGACAGAGTGAACGTCGCAGAATCGACAAGTACCGGCCAGTCCTTCCAGTACAATCATCCGGGCCAGCTACCTCAACCGACGTGGGTCCAGAACCTATGCAGTTGGGTGCTATCCGAGGTCCGTTGTCCGAGGCCGAAAAGAAAAGAAGACGGCAGCAAAACCTGTGTTTGTATTGCAGTGGTTCTGGCCATTTTCTAGGCACCTGCCCGCTACGTCCTTTGAGGAAGCAGGAAAACTAACAGGCCCGTTGTTTGGTGTGAAGGCAGCGATGGGCAGTCTCCTGGAATCAGACCTTCATCCCATGAACCCGGTACCTTTGTTGGTCTTGGAAGTTGGTTTGGCTTGGCTAGGGAAGTGTACGAAGATCCAGGCCCTTCTGGATTGTGGTGCGTCAGGTAACTACATCGATGCCTCGTTCGCGATTGCCAAGGGGATCCGTCTTCACTACAAAGAACGGCCTACAGTGGTAGAAGTAATCGACGGCTCTCCATTGTCTTCGGGTCCGGTGTGCCAACGGTCCGATCCCTTGTGGCTCTCTGTGGAAGGGCATCTCGAACAAATCTCGTTGGACGTCATCAAGTCTCCCTCTTTTCCGGTGGTGCTGGGCTTGCCTTGGCTGCTTTATCACAATCCTCAGGTCAACTGGACTGCTCGATCCCTGGTATTTACTTCGGCACGTTGTCCTCAGGACTGGGGTCTTCACGATTCCTTCCCAGCGATGTTGGAGTCTCTTAATCCTGTCAATGTATCTGACCGTCTATATGCCACTCAGTCGGTACCTCAGGAGTATGCCGTATACCTCAAGGTGTTCCCCAAGCCAGAGGACATTCCTTTACCGCCTCATCGACACTTTGACTGCTCCATCGATATCCTGCCTGATGCTGTCATTCCCCATGGCAAGATCTATTCATTAACCCAACTCGAAAAGGGAGTCCTACAGGATTACATCAAGGATTACCTCAAAAAGGGCTACATCGTGCCGTCCAAGTCTCCTGCAGGATTCCCGCTATTCTTTGTCAAGAAGAAAGAGGGTACTTTGCGCCCTTGTATCGACTATCGCCAATTAAACGAGATCACAAGGAAAGACAGATACCCACTACCACTCATCCGGGACATCATCGAATCCCTGAAATCTGCGCAGGTCTTCTCCAAGTTGGATCTTAGAGGGGCCTATCACCTGGTGCAGATTAAGAAGGGGGATGAGTGGAAGACGGCCTTCAAGACACCTTTTGGTCACTACGAGTACAGAGTAATGCCGTTTGGGCTCTGCAATGCCCCGGACGTCTTCCAGCGGTTCATGGATGATATCTTTTCGGACCTTATTGGTATATCAGTATGGGTATACCTTGATGACATCCTGGTTTTTTCTGACACTCGCACTGCGCACGTTGCGCACGTTCAGGAAGTACTCCGTAGGTTAACTGCCAATCACCTGTATGCCAAGGCTGAGAAGTGTCAATTCCATCTGGAGAGTATGGAATTTCTGGGCTATGTAGTCAGCAGCACAGGAGTGCGGAACCCGTGAAACTGCAAGCCATACAGGAATGGAAACAGCCACACGGGGTTAAGTCTTTACAAAGGTTCCTGGGCTTCGCTAATTTTTATCGACGCTTCATACCACGTTTTTCTCACCTTGCCAACATGTTAACCCGCCTGACCAGCACCAAAGTACCATTTCTCTGGGACTCACAGGCTGAGGTGGCATTTCGGGAATTGAAGAAATCCTTCATGTCGGCTCCTGTTTTGATACATCCCGATTATGAAAGGCCATTTGTAGTTGAAACCGACGCCTCGGATTACGCAATTGGTGCGTTCTTACTACAGCAAGATCCAGTTACGAAAACAGAACACCCGGTGGCCTACTATTCTCGGAAATTGTCTGTGAGTGAAAGAAACTACGCTGTGATTGAAAAGGAATTACTGGCTATAAAAGTGGCATTCGTGGAATGGCGTCATCACTTGCTGGGTGGGAGGTATCCGGTGGAAGTTCGCACGGATCACCGTAACCTTCAATTTTTACGGTCTTTGCAATGCAGAACATCCCGGCATGCTCGTTGGGCCTTCTTCTTTTCGCAGTTTGATTTCACGGTCACGTACATCCCAAGTTCCCAGAATGTGAAGGCCGACGCCCTGTCTCGGTCTCTGGAAAACAACGTCGAAGGGGCCAAGGACCCAGAACCTCTGATTGCTTCGAAGCATTTCCTGTCGATGGTGACTCCCCAGCTTCAACAGTTGTTAGAAGCCACACGGACGGATCCCTCCAGGTCACAGATACTGCAACGCTCTGAATCAAAGAACGTGACGGCTTGTTGTTCTTCGGGGATCGTCTGTACGTTCCCACCTTAGAGCTACAGAAGATCGTTCTGCAAAATTGTCACGATTCCGTTGTTTGTGGTCACCGAGGAGTTTGCACAACTCAAGAACTGGTCGCATGGCGATTCTGGTGGCCTGGATGGGCCACGCTGGTGAAGCTCTACATGGATTCCTGTCCAGTATGTGCCCAGACCAAGATTCCTCGCAAGAAACCCATTGGTCTCCTGAAACCGACGCCTACGCCCCCATATCCTTGGCATACCATTGCTACGGACTTCATCGTCGACTTGCCGCTTTCTGGTGGTTACACGTGTATCATGGTGGTAGTGGACTGCTTCACCAAGATGGCTCACTTCCTGCCCTTTCCTAAACTGCCCACCGCTTCCCAGATGGCACGACGTTTCCTTCACGAGGTGTATCGTCTCCACGGTCTTCCTGAGAAGATTCTGTCGGATCGTGGGTCTCAATTCATCTCTTCATTTTGGGACCAACTGTGTCGGCATTTGGACATTCAGCGTGCTCTGAGTTCTGGTTACCATCCCCAGACCAATGGGCAGACAGAGCGTACCAACCAAACTCTTGAGCAGTATCTACGTTGTTACGCCAATGCCACTCAAGACAACTGGTCAGAGTGGTTGGACACCGCGGAGGTGGCTTACAACAATGCTGTTCATTCCGCTACCGGACTCAGCCCCTTTTTCTGTTCTGCCAGACTACATCCCAAGCTACTACCTGCTCGTCCTACTTCTACCAGTACTGTACCATCTGCAGATGCCTTGGTGACTCAGATACGCGATCAACATCGTCTGGCGGCCGGTACCTTAGCAGTGGCACAGGCACGTATGAAGGAACAGGCTGACAAGAAACGGAGTTCTGAGCCTGACCTTCAAGTTGGTGACAGAGTTTGGCTGTCCTCTAGGAATCTGCCGGTACGCAATTTACCTGTGAAACTGGCTCCCCGCTTTTTTGGTCCCTTCCGCATCATTGGGCGGGTTTCCTCTGTTGCCTTTCGGTTGTCCCTGCCCCGTTCTTGGAGGATCCATCCCGTTTTTCACGTATCTCTTTTGAAGCCCTGTGTACCTGATGTTCTGGGGCGTTCCTGTTCCCGTCCTGCCCCGGTCTTGGTTCAGGGGGTTCCTGAGTTTGAGGTGCAGGAGATTTACGATTCGCAGATTAGGCGTGGTGCGCTGCAGTTTCTGGTCAGCTGGAAGGGTTATCCGGCTTGTGACCGCACTTGGGAACCGCGCTCCTTCGTGCATACACCACGCCTGGTTCGGGACTTCTATCTCCGCTATCCCTGGAAGCCTGGTGCCCCGGGGTTGTCCGAGGGGGGGTATGGTGTCACGCCGTGCGCTCGCTCGCGTGCGCCTCTTACCTGCTATGGGGATCCGGGTCCTCGGCCTCGGCAGTCTCCTCCTTCATGGAGATTCTATCCGTGGTGGCGTCTTTCCTCACGCCGTTCCGCGGTCCGTGGGCGCAGCCATCTTGCGTGTTCTGCGCATGCGCGGATCGTCAGTGTTCGACGTTTGCGCATGCGCAGTAACGCGAACTTGCGTTCCGGGCCTCGTTTTGGCCCCGGACCTTAAAAGGGCTTCGCATACACGGAGACAACGCGTCTCAACGCGGTTGTTGCCGTCTATGCGCTGCTGGAGCCTGGTTTCCTGTGCTTCAGTCTCTCCAGTTACCCTTGCTAGTTTTGCCCTGCCTTGTCCTGCCCTCCTACCTTCCTCTCCTTCCAGCCCCTGGTTCCTTCAGTTCCTGGCTTCCCAGCCCTGTTCTGTCTTTACCTACTTTATGGTTTTGGGGTTGGAGGGGTCTTCTCTGGGTTGCCTATCTAGTCTTCTCCCTTCCTTGTCTCCTGTTCCGTGGGATTCCCTGGTCAGTCCTTCCTGTCCTTGCTGCTTGGCCTTTTCCCTTCCTCCGCCTTGTGCCCTGCCGGTACCCGTGCCTTACTGCCTTCCTGGAAGTCCCGAAGAACTGCTCATCCATCTTCTGGTGATAAAGGACTCATTCACCTTCTCTGCCAGTGGAAACACTGTCCCGACGTCACGTTAATGCAGAGAAGTGCCACCCGTGGCGTTGGGAGTTGGTCCAGTGCTATCCTGCCATTTATTGTCAGGAGGGTGTTGGGTTAATTTCCTGCGTTACTGCTTCATCGGCATCGTCGCTCCGACAGACTGGCTGCCTCGACTCCACGAACCCCGGGAAGAAAAGGTAACCAGCGATCCCGTGAAACCTCGTTTAACAAATTCTCTCAGTTCTCTCAATAGGGCACACAACTCTTTCAATCAGTTTTTGTCCAAGAAATGGCGTCTCATTATGACTGAGGCAGTAGCCTTGCCGGTAAATACCGTTACGGCTGCCACCGGAATAATTTCTTTACCGGCACCCGGCAATGGGGATGTACCAGTGCATTCCAGCCCGGGCAGACCCGGTAATTCCCCTTTGCCGGGTGGCAGTAAAAATTACTCCCCATTCCCAATGGGAATGGGGAGGCTGGTGGCACTGGCACCGTTAATAACAGTGCTGATGCTACTGTGTAGGTCTGTTTGGCGTGCCGTTCTGTCTGGCAGGTCAGACATCGTAGTTTGCCGGTCTGGTATCAATGGTACTGGCAAGCTTACTGGTACCGTTGTTACCGGACCGGCAACCTTGTAATGAGGCCAATGGTAATGAAGCACTTAATTCATATACAGTCTCTTCAACCACTCTGATCTCCTCAATGATAGACATTATACCATTTTGGCTATTCATGTTTGTATATAAGTAGGTTATTTTAGCCATGTTTGGTAAATATTTCACAGGCCTACTGATTATCTTAGGCACACACGTGCGATTAGCTCTACGTGGATAAGTGCGCCCCAGGGATAATACGGAGGATAAAGCGGTAAGGTGTTCACAAAGGTGCATTACTGCTCACATTTGTAGCATCATCACAACCTTTTCGGGACGCTCTGAATTCACACCCAAACTTTCGCTATTTTTGCTATTTTCATATATAGCTACTTCTGTCATTTCAACCACCAAAGACACATCAGGCTCAGTTACGACCACACTTGTGTCTCCCGCTGTGGCTGTTGAACGCGTCAACGTCGTAATTTCTATATGCAGAGAATCACCCGTGAGCAACCTTGGGTTACCAGTTACTATTGTCAAATGAGCCAATGTGTTACCCTGACGACTCTCTCTGGTCTCTTACAATCGCTGCTGCGGCTTACCATGCACCAACAACAATAACCATGCCAGTTTGCTACTATCGCCGGCGCCACTCAGAAACCTCCTAATATTCAGCCGTTGGTAAACAGATCTTAACAGCTCAAGTCAAAATGATAACAGATATGAGTAGTACCGCTGTTTTTTCCTCTAGGCTCACGTCACATGCCACACCCATGCACTCAGCGAACAGCAAACAGCACTTCTGAGAAGGGACATCCATTATAGGTCACTAGGGGTCGCACCTGCGACCCCTGAGGACTCCCTTGCTACTCCTGTGGTCTCCCTTGCTACCCCTAAAATAAAAGTTTAAAATAAAAATCTTTTATTTTATTTTTACAGTCAGGCTCCTGGGCTGTGTGGCCAGCAGCATGTGGCTCTTTGTTTCTGGTGTGGCTGGTTTTCTGATAGCGCAGATATTAACAATACATATGGCGATCCATTCTTGTCTGAAATGTATATCACTTTACAGTGATATTGTAATCATAATTTTCTTAGTGTACTTAGAAACAATGCAATGTGATGCCACTTCCTGCTTTATCAAGGGGTGAAAGGCTGTGTTCCATTGCTTCCCGTGATGTCACTTCAGGGTGGGGCCAAATGACATCACTTCCTGTGATGTCATCAGAGGTCAAGGGTTGTGTAATGTCACTTCCGCTACCCCTGGCATTTTGGTGAAATGGCATCCGTGCGTCAGAGCACTTCTTGAGACACGCACGTAGATGCGTGAGGCAGTTTAGTTTTATATGCTTCCGGGGTTATTGTAGGCCGAGCCAATAATCCACAAATTGTGCCTAGAACAATAAATAAAAGTGTACTTTAAATGACTGCATAGAAGTCTGAATATATATCATATACCAAGTCCGATGGGTATTTTCAACACTACTTAACAAAGGTCAATCTATTAAAAGTTGTGTGTGTCATCCGTATTATAAAGCTAGGAAACAGACCTGTACTTGACGGTCTAACGGGCTAGCAAACTGCACTTCCAAGCACTTCTCGATGCGTGCGCAGATGCGCCCGGCAGCTCAGTTTTATGTGCTTCCGGGGGTATTGTGGGCCAAGCCAATAATCCACATCAAATTGTGCCTGGAACGGTCTGACAAGCCAGCAAACAGCACTTCTGACCACTTCTCGATGCATGCAAGATCATGCATGTCCTCTACAGAGTAGAGCATTCCATGTAGATAGCTGCTGACAGACAAAGGGAAAATAAACTTGAATCAATTCTCAGACGAAAGGGCTAATGAAGCAAATCAATGGAGAAAGTCAGATGGGTGGAGAGCAATAGCTTGCTGAATGCCAGGAGGAGAAAGGCAAGGGACACACGCGCCCAATTCATTGGCCCATCATGCCTCATGATCCTAAGGTAAAACAACTAATGCATGAAGGTCTACAATTGCCTTTAGGAAATTGCCTGCCCCAAGGGATCGGTTGCTTATCAATCATTTTGATGAGACTTAAGTGGAACACTGGCCACTGAACAATACAGATGGATTCAATATGTGTAGGATTGTTCAGTATGCATATAGGGTTTTAACAGGATCAAGGAGTATAAAGATATCAAAATAGAAACCGCAAGGAATACTAAACAATATATGAACTGCAATCCCACCTTTGTGGTATGCATCATTATATCGACCCCAGTACGATTACTTTTTTTTGTATTCAAACAGTGATCCCTAACAAGAGTGATGGCAACAGAAGATGGCACTTGTGATTAGTGGTGCCAAGATGATCACCACTGTACAGATGTGTAGCTGGATGGTCATAACACAAGCGACGCTTATGGGGTTTATGGGTAGCAACGTCCCCTCATTTTAATGATGGAGCATTGCAGGTAAAGGACAGAAGAGAATGGGAATTAGCATACGTCCAAGGCATTTATAATCTTAATTCTCTTCAGAAAACATGTCGATATTTATTTTTTATTAGTCTGCGGGGTTGTTGTTTTCATGTGCCATAATGGGGGTTTTGACATCAGACCAAATAAATGTATCCTTTAAATACTAAAGTTTGTAGGTCTGAAAAGGATATCCATGTTAGAAATGTATTATATTGATTAAAGTAGCGATTAAATGAATAAGCTACATTGATTGATTGATTCATTCATTTTGTCATTTGTATAACTCCTTTCACCATAATTATGGTACCAACGCGTTGTTGGTTGAACCCCCTCGATGGTGCCGTTGTGTAAATTTGGGAGAATTGGGAGGTGTTTTTATGCGAGTGTGCATTTCAGCCACTAAAGTTATGTGAGGGTAGCCAAGACCCTGCTAGTCACCCAATGGCATGTGGAGGATGCACTGGAAGCATCCTACGAACTAAACGAGGGGGGGGTGTTTGTGTTCAAGTAGATAGATAATTATGGGAGTAGCTACAGTTCACATTTTTGTCATTAAAGGTAGCTTCATTCCTTTGGCAGAGGTGTGTTGTGCAATAGCTTTTGTGTTATATGTGAGTGTAGGGTGTGTGGAATGAGCCTGTGCCTTCCGCTAAGTTCCGAAAGTGTGGTGTGCAAGAGAAGAAAACGGGTTAGCTGTACAAATAACAGTGTCTACATCCTGGGTTCTTTCCATGTACAAGGAGTAATGCTACATTTCGCAGCCGATCTAAGTGCAAAATGAGCCCATAATACTCACCCTCTTAGAGTTTTTGATTGCCATCCCTAGTTCCTTCTGGTGCAATTAAGGTGCCCATTTCATAGTTACAAGTTGCAGCCTGGCCCACCCTCGTGTGCTTTAGAGTTACATACAGTGGCAACCACTAGAGAGGGATCCAAAGTGCCTGAATGTCCTCCTCCTGGATGATCAGAGTGATTCTCCTAGGAGGCAATATAAGTGCGATGCATTGCCCACCCCCCAAACCCATTTGAGTGCAATACTTGGCCCACTGTCAGGATTCTTTTCAGGTGCAAGTTACTGGAATAACTTGACGAGTCATCCATACATGGTTGGCCGACACCCAAGGAGGGGTTCGCGGTGGCAGAGCAGAGCGGATGAAAGGAGGGAAGACGCGAGTAGCTGACAGAGGGACAGGTGGAGGGAGTGTGCGCGGTGGGGAGTTGACTGCTGGAATATGCCTGTGTGCGAGTGGTGGGGAGTGGGCACAGGGAAGCAGAGGGATCAGGAAGTTGGAGGGATCAGGAAGTGGTACGGAACGTCCAGGTTTTTAGGGCGTTCCTAAAGGCCAGGTGATCCTCTATGAGGAGGAGTGCGAAGGGGGGTGGGGTTTCAGAAATTGGGTGCAAGGATGGAGAAACAGTTGCCTACTAATTTGGATAACTTGAAAGGGGGGACTACCAGGAGGTGTGGGGAACCTGATCTGAGGATTCTGGTGGAACGGTAGTGTCTGAGCTTTTATTGGAGGAATTCCAGGCCTTCCTTGTGGATGGCACGACGGATAACGCACATGGCTTTGAAAGAGGCCCGTCGGGTGATAGGCAGCCAGTGAAGTGTCATGAGTACCGGGAGATGTGTTCTCTGGGAGAGAGTGCGAGGATGAGCCTTGCTGCAGAGTTCTCAATCCATTGGAGATGGTATGTAGGCACGCTTAGGTAGAGGGAGTTGGAGTAATCGGGGCACGAGAAGATTATGACCATGATTCCGGAGACTATATGGGCATAGGTGTGAGGGGTCAGTAATGTGAGGTGGACAACTGCTTGTAGTGTTCTCAAAATATGCCATTCTATCAAAGAAATGATATAAAGAAAACACCTTGCTTGCCCTACACTACAGAGGAATTCCCTACCTAGTCTAAAGGCTAAGGAAACATTCTCTAGCATGGGAAAACTGGCCCTTACACAAAGCAACATACACAAAGCAACAAACACACAAAGGACATTATTTAGCAACACATTATAATAAACAATATTAACACAATGTCTGAATGGCCTTCTCCTATCCTGGGTAAGATCCCTTCCCCAGAATTCAAAGTTAATTTCAACATGTTCAGCAAAAGAAAAGAACGGTTTTGAACCAGCTCTTTAAAGTTCAAAGTCAAAGAAAACATTCATCAAACAAAAGTCCACTGGTAAGAACTCCTTTGTTCCTGGGTGAAAAGATTCCCTTCCAACGTCCAGAAAAAGAAATAGCACCAATGGTTATCCTGGTTATGGTGGTAAATCGTCTCTTCTTCAAGATCATTTGTCATAGTTCAAAAGAAAGCACTATTCCCCAATGTCAATAATACACAATTCCTAGTGAATTTTCCAGTTACAACTTTACATTTAGTATATTTGTCAGGATGGTTTCTCTGTGCTGCTGCTTCTCTTTTCAACAACCACACTTCTACTGTTGGTATTATGTGAAAAGTCACCTTTGTCCCACAATAAGTTACTGCTTCAAACCTCTTCAATGTGACATCTGCTGACAACTTAACATACCACCACCGTTCAAGTATTACTACTACTTGATGTTGACAAGACACTACAACCTCTTCAAGTAAGCAAGGCACTCTTCCTTTTAATGATCTTCATAAAAGTGGCAGCCTCTTTGCTTCTTCCGTTTGTCTGACTACCACGGGAACAACCTGCTTCTGCCCACAAGACTCCCTCCCTTCTAGCTTCAGCAGTTTTTCGCACCACAGGTATTATTTTACTTCGGGGTATTCTTCATAAGCATTGGGTTGCCCTTCCACATCTTTGCTCCCACCTTTCTGCCAGTTATCAGCCCAAGTAATTACCCAGAAGCTTATGTATCACTCTCTCAACTTTGGGGAACAATGGTATACTTGTTTCTTATGTTACTTGACAGTGAACAACTTGACAGTGCAGTTATGGCTTTTTAACTCTTGGCAACACTGGTTTCACTATGAAAAGGGGATGCCTCTTGGCTTGGGAAATGCGTGTTCTTCTCTTCAATACTTTAGATTTGTTACTTCTTGAAAATAAAACTAATGTCACTTCTGGATATCGTATAGGGTTCAACCTTTTAAGTGAAAACACACTTGGACACACGCAACCTCCCTTCAACCTCAAGTAGATTTTAAGGTTTAAAGTTGAATAAAGAATTGTATTCCCATATAACGGTAAAGAATGAGGTTCTGACTTTCTTAGTGAATTACGGCCTCCATTTGATGTAGTTTTCACTCTCTGTAACTTGTAACTCGCATATAGACAATGTTAGGTATTCGGTAATGGTTTAGTGAGCGTTCCCTTTTGTTAATTAGGGATTGAGAAGGAAGGAGAGTAGGGAGGAGGTGTCATGATGCCTACCCCCGGGCATCAGGACTAAGGCCCTCAGCTCCGGGAGCAGGCATTCAGACATTTGTTTAAACCTCAGCTGCCCTGGCTAGGGGCTGTCGGGTTTCAGTCCTGGCGCCTTAGGCACCAGGCTCATCATAGAAATCAGTCCTGGCTCATAGACTTTACTTACCTGATGCAGACCATGCTGCAAAAGAGTCCAAGCCTACATGAGGCCTGGATGGGACTATTTTGTTACAGGGACTATTTTTTACTCAGGCGTGGCTCTAGGGAACTTCTTATCTGGAACTACTTTGGAGGCTATTTAAACCACACCCGAACAGCAGCACATGCTTCGCGTTATTCTGCATCCAGCAGCGTGACGCTCACTGTGCCTGCAGCCAGCATCCAGTCTTCTGCCACGCCCGCATGTCTGCAGCCAGCATCCAGTCTTCTGCCACGCGCGCCTCGAATCCAGAGCTCCTAGAATAAAGAAGAAGAAAAAGACAAGGTTAGAAAACAAACTTATTTCAAATTCCTCACCTAATTCCGGAACCATTTCATCTCCGGACCTGGAAAGTACATCAGTCCTGCACGCGTCGCTTCGCCAGCTCCAGCACGGCGCCATACTCAACAGTTCTCACAGCATCTTTCGATCTGCCACTGTCTCCATCATTTCTCCGCCGTAATCCGGCACCTAGGCGACACAAGAAAAAACAAGGTGAGCCAAGGGAATCAACAAATACAACCTCTTACCACCATAGACTTACCACCGCCGGTATTATTCCATAACTCTCCACATTTTAATATGCCGCATCTGTAAAGAGGGAGAAAAACAACACGTTAACACATGCAATAGTTACCGGACAGCGTTGGGTAACACAGACTCTTACCTGAACGCCAGCAGCAGCTACGAGACCTTCTTCTCACGAACTCAGTTGCAACTTAAGGAAGGAAGGGGAAAAGTGTGAACATCGGGCACATTGAACTCTTTGAACTTGATACTTACCAATCCCGCCTGGGACTTCAGAGTCAATGCTTACCGGAACTCTTCCAACGCTTTCAAACCAGTGAAGTAACTGGTATCTACACGCCTCTGCAAGACACGCAGGATGGAGAGCTCATCTTTTACAAACATAAGGTGAGGTTACTAAGGGGATATCGGAGGTGATTAGTGGGGGAGAGCGAGAACAGTTGGGAGGCCATCACTAAAACCCACAGGTGGCTAATCCCTGTCTCCACCTGCAGGAAAATACTTCTTCGGGTCCAGCAGACACAACTAGGCAGGCCAGTCCAGACAGTCATCTCTGCACTACGCATCACGTTGAAGGAGACCGCAGCTGTCCGGGTCCGATTGACACCCCTGTGGGGTCCAGGTGAGCGTAACAGGAGGATAGATCCGGACAGATGGTTACTTTGTTCCAGAGCAGGATTCTGGGGGAGCCGGCAGGGGGAGAGGGGAGAGGGGTGCCTGGAGTGATAGGGGGCGCCAGAGTCTGGGCAGAGAAAACGATAGCAGAGTGATCAATCCAGATGAAGGGGCGTCGATAGAGTGGATGAGATCAGGTTGGACGGGCTGAACACTACATCTAGGGTGTGACCTGCAATGTGTGTGGGGCCTGAGATGAGTTGGGACAAACTTAGGGCTTCCAGGTTGTCAAGGAGATGACAGGTCATGGGGCTGAAGGAGGTATCAAACCAGATGTTTAAATCACCAAGAACAGTGAGAGTGGGATGAGAGATCAAGAGGCTGATAAAGGAACTCATGGAGTCTGCAAAGGTTCTGTTACAGGAGGAAGAAGCTGAGGGAGAAAGATGAGGATGGAATTTGATTGGCAGGGATTCGCATCATCATTGCAGGATTGTTTCTCGACGTGCAAGGATGTGAGGTGGTGTTTGTAGGAGGATGGCTATTCCACCTGCTGGCTCTGTTATTGGTAATCAGGGAGTAGCCAGGGAGAAGGTCTCGTGTGTAGAGGGGAGGAAGTCGGCAGAGAACCAGGTTTCACTGATGAAAAGGATAGCTGGGATTTTGTCAGACATACGGTCAAAGATCATGTGTTTGTTTCTGGCAACTGATCTGGCTTTGATGAGGATGCAGGAGAGAGGGTTAGGGGGAAATGTCCAGAAGAGGGGTGGCAGGTATAAGGGGGGAGATGCTGTGTGTCTCGAAGCGAGGGCCTGGGTGGGATGAGAAGAAAGAGGGTGAAGAAGGGGGAGAGGATGAGAGGATGGACAGGATCAGGCATGGGGGAATCAGGGGTTGTAGTGTAGCAGAGTGGCAAGAAAAGGGGTCACAGGACAGAGGAGCGGAGTGTTGTGGGTTGTGGCTATGAGTAGAAGGTCTTTTGTGCCTGAGCCGATATGAGGGTGCCAAAAGTGTGTGGGTGGGGGGAGGTGGTCTGCAGAGTCCAGAGCTTTGGACAAGGCTGTTTGGGCTGCACTTAATGAAGTGAAGGTTGAGTGCCTGGAAGGAGGGGTTTGGACCGGGAGAAGGGGGATGGAGGGGTAGGGGCAGACAGTGGAGGGTGAAGGGGGGGAAGGAGTGTTATCAGTGGATAGGGAGAGAGGATGGACAGGGTTGGGCAGGGGAAGGTTAGAGGTAAAGGAGAGAGGGAAAAGGAGGCTTCATGTCTGTTGAGTGGGGAGGGGGCTGTCGGTGGAAGATCATCTGATCCTCGGCCAGCAGGTGGGTGGAAGAGGTGTGTGGTTGATGGTGGGAAGGTCTGCTGAAAGGCAGGTTTTGGCAAGGCATTGCGGGCTGCGCTTACGGAAGTGAAAGTTGATTACCGGACAGGAGCGTATGGGCCGGGGGAGAAGGGAGGGAGGGAGGCGAGGGAGAACATGGCTCTCATGCGAGGGCTTGGAAGGCTGGCAACCAGGGGTGTGGAGGAGGGATTGGACAGGGTTGGGATAGTGCAGAGAGAAGGAGGTATGGTAGGTGGTTAAGGAAGGAGTGGGAGAGTGACAGGGCTCTTTCAGGGGGAGCGTGGGAGGGGATAATCTGGAGGTGTGAAGTTTGGGGGCACTGGAAGGAGAGGAGATGTTTGAGGTGGATGGGTCGGCTTCTGGCTCCTGATGCTCCAGAGTGCTTCTCTGGCCATGGAATTGTTCGGCACGGTGGGGGGCTTGACTAGGAGTGGAAGGGGAGACTAGATTCAAAAGCAGAGCAGAGCCTGAAATGTGAAAATAGATGTAGAGTGAAAGATTTTTATGAAACCCCTATGGAAAATGGCTACCCTACACAATTTGGCTAAAATGGCTACCTTAAGGATTAGTCTAGATGCATGTATGGCTGATTAATGCACTTAGATTAGAGCAAAAAGGGGCTACCGTACACCATTAAGTTAAAAGCAAAATGTGGCTAATTAACATGGCTGAGCCAAAATGTAAGATAATGCTACCTGTGAAGGCATTGTGAAGAAAGACACAGACAACAGATTCAAAGTTAAAAACCAAGTTGTTTATTAAATCAAATGTCAGGATGGTTGAAGGACTAACTTGCCCAATGCTAAGGTGGGATTTCCCTACCTGAAATGTCTGTCTGTGTCCAAAATCTATCCTTGCCCTCACAGCTAAAGCTAAACAATGTGTAGGGATGTCAATAATAAAAGAAATAGTAATCAACAAAGTTCTGAACTTCTTTCAGCTCTTAGCTTCCTCTTCTGCTCCCCTTCCCCATGTTCAAGACAGTTTCGCAAAAGGATAAAGATTACCTTCCCCAGGTCCAAGGCAATATAGTTCCACACAATCCTGGAGTTTCCTTCTCCAGGTTCAATGCAACACAGTTCAAACGAAGGGGGTCTTGAGGCTCTGTCCTCAATACAGTATTTGCAGTTCATCAAGTCTTAGGGTTCCCTTCCCCAAGCCACTTGTACTGGTTTCAATCTTTCAAAGTTCAACACAAATCTAGTTCAACTTGACCCTCCTTCTGGATTGCCTCACCAGTTCACTCAGAGTGCTCCTTATTGGCTTAGTTCACAATGTCTCTGGATTTCACAATTCAGGGCTCCCTGGTGTAGGCGCAGTTGTCAGACCACACAGTCCACAGAGCGCGACCAGAAACCCTAGGCTCTTCAGCCCTCACAGGTTCTTCTGTATTAGCCCCTGTGCACAGATTCTCATTCACTTAGCTTCTCTTTTTCTGCCTCCTGGCTTTATGTGCAGCTTCATACCCTCCCGGCTTTTACGGGTTAGCTTCTTGGCTTTGCCATTATGTGTCAGACTTCCTATGCCAGTCTTTGACCTTGCCACACTGTATACTTTCATAGCGTTCACTTTAAGGTGGCTTTATGCATTTTCCACTTTTCTGTCGCACTCTTTCACACTTGTGCTCCTTTCCGTAGGCTGCTTGCAAAATGGGCACTTTCTCTTTTGGCTTTCACCAGCTATTAGCTTTTTTCCATAAAATTTAATTCAGTTCGATATTCAATTTTATTTATTTATTTAACATTTGTAGAGTGCACCGAAACCGTAGGTATCTGGGCACTGGAGAGCAGGTGATACAAATTACAGGAGTTACCACGGGCAACCATAGATAACATAGGCTTGGCATGTATCATATTAAACATATTTACAGGCATAAGATACTTACAGATACATTGTTCCCGTAGGTAATCAATCATATTTATATGTGCAATCTTATTCACTTAAGTAATTTACAAATGAAGTAGAGCAGGTGTATTCACAAAAATGAATATTGTATAGGGATGATACTGTAAGCATTGAGGCAAGGAGGGCTACACATTGGAAGTAAAGAACCAGGACTTGAGTTTTTCTATGGAATGAGGTGTGGGAAGGGTTGGCTCTAATGTCAATATGTTTAATTTAGCTTTGTTTCAAGTTTTCATTCAGTTCGGCATTCAATGAGTGTGATGTGGCTTTATTTCATGTTTTCATTCAGTTTGGGATTGAAAATGTGTATTTTAACTTAGTTTCAGGTTTTCATTCAGTTCCGGATTCAATATACTTCATACAGCACTTCAATGCTTATTCGTAGCCCCATGGGAGTGCACCAGCTCTGAGTACCTTCCCTTGCAAAGTTTGCCTACTCTGCTTCCAGTCGGCTTCACAGGCTGGTGGCTGGTCTCTGTGAGCCCTGCTCGCCGTCCGGGTGCTTCCTGACACCACTGGTGGCTCTCGTTCTTTTCCATGGATGCAGACAGCGTCCTTCCCTTCTTCGCCCTTGCTCGCAGCTCCAGCTGCTATAGCTCAACCACCGAGACTCTGACTCTCTCTGGGCTCCACATGATCTCTGGGACATCTGTCGTCACCCTGGCTTTTCTTCAGGCCCCACCAAGGCTGCCTACTCACGTGAAGGGTCCTCTGCTGGTCTCTCCCACACAGGCCTCCCTGTTGCTCTCTTTGCTGTTCCTTTGGTCTCCCTTTATACACCTGCAATCACTTGATAGGTTGCAGGTGTGGACTCTCAATTGGGTTTGCCAAACTATCGTTAAAGGAACATGGCTGGCCTTTAAAGCACTCTGCAGGCATCTTCCTCGTCCCAGAACTAGAATGGTGAAATTAGGTTTGAGTGTTCATTACTCTTAGCTGCCTCTTCCTCGTCCCAACTTTGTCAGGGGTAAAATGTGGAGAAATGAGGGGAGAGGTTTAAATTAGCCTGTAAAGGCAGAGGGAGGGTTAGGTTGGTCTTCAATAGGAAAATGAGGATATCATATCGCGCCTGTGGGCACCACATTCTGAATCCCCAAGGACCCTCCACCCAGGTGATCCTCCCTCGCTTCTCCACCGCTAGGGTCAGGATCCAAAAGTGATGGCCTTTCCCTGGCCACCTGTGGAGAGGATCCAGGGGGGGGGGTAGGAGTGAGGATACCTCAGGTTTCTCACATACCTTACACCAATAGGATAGAGGCAAAATATGTCTACCTTACACCGATTGGTTAAATGCAAAAGTAGCTTAGTAACACAATTGGGCTAAAAGCCGAAAATGGTGAACTAACACAATTGTGTACATGCAAAATATGGCTACCTTCCACAATCAAGCTAATTGCAGAAAAAGGCTACCTTACACAATCAGGCTAATTACAGAAAAGGGCTACCATACACAACTAGGCTAAATGCATGTAGCTATATGATATTAGGTAATAAGAGTAGAGGGGTTTTACTGGAGTGCAGTAATGGCTGTTCTCCCCACCCACAACACACTTACGTTATCTGGCGCTCTAGGTTGTCTGTGTCAGGCGACCCAGACAAACATGTGCAGACACAGAGTGGAGCTGATGAGTATAGTGCTGCCATTTGCTTCTGGCCCTTAGCCGGAGCTGCACGGGAAACAGCTGCCCTGTGTAGTTCTCCTAAAAAGGGTCAAACAGCCCAATCAGTGTTCGGGGGCAGGAGGGGATTGAGGGTAGGCTGAAGGCAGAAGGAAACGAGCACGGAGCGGAGCGGGGGTTTAGGAAAGTGCAAAAGGTGCAAAATCAAACAAATTTAGAGTTTAAAAAATGAATATGGGTCGCAGTGGGCCTGGGAGCTAACTTACCCTGCAACAATGTTGAACCAAATGATTCACAGGCTACTCCAATGCAGCCGTCCCCTGGTTCATGTTGGCTCGTTGGTTCATGATAGTGAATTATATGTTGAACTATTTAAGAATTCACCATTTGAAGAATGTGGTTTGGCTGTTTTTTTTAACTTTTGGCTCATTATTGTATAAAAGGGATAAACATGTTGTATGGGAGATGGTGCACATTTGGCTCTGACGTAATTAATAATTGTACTGGATTTTTAACGACATCATTTCAAGATGGACGCAGGTGTTACCTTGATTTCATGACTTATTTATTTAGTTGAGGTTTTGTTTAGCGCTGGGGGTTGTGGAGCACCTTTCATGGTTCAAATATTGAAAAGATGGGAGTTGAAAAAACAAAGTTACAAAATGTTTTTAGGATAAGATCGGAAGGTTAGGATAGACAAGTGATAGCAGTGGAGGTGGCCAGGTTTATATGTGGGGAACCAGGTATGTTTTGAGACTCTTTCTGAAAGTGGTGATTGAGGATGCAGTGCGTATTCATTAATACTTTTTTTCATTTGTTATAGAGCCTCTCACCATAATTATGGTCCCAACGCGCTTCTGGTTGAATGCCCTCAGAGGGACAGCAGTCCAAAATTTGGGAAATGTTTGGGAGGATCTATTATGCGTGTGCGCATTTCAGCCATAAAAATTATGCAAGAGTGGCCACGCCCCCGTTAGTCACCCATGTCTGGATGGAGTGTGTATGGGCGCAGCGATGGAATCCTATCGACTAAAAAGGGGGATTGTATACAAGGAGATAGAGAGTTATGTGCAACTCTACAGTCTGAATTATGTTGTTAAAATTAGCTTCATTCTTATGGCAGAGGTGATGTGCAATAGTGTTTGTAAGTGTGTTCAGGGTGTGTTCGGTGAAACCGTGCCTTCCACTAACTTGCGAAGGTGCGATGTGCGAGTGGGGATATTGGTTAGCTGTACAAACACAGATGACTCATTCCTGGGTTCCATTTATAAACAGACTAAATACCTTCATGGCTGGGAACACACCTCAATTGTGCTGATGTTTTATCAAATGATTTAAGGTCGGTAGGGGGGTGCACGGGAGATAAACCAACCCTGACACTAGGTGGTAAACAATAGTAAAAAACAGCAGATCAAACAGTCTTGTGGACTGCACACCCTATATATGTTGAATAAACAACCACATTTTTATAAAGTTCAACAAAAAATATTTTTTACTCACAACCTGGTACTTGTGTGGTGTGATATTGCTTTTATATAAATATATAATATAATATCCATACATATATTCATCAAAAACAGTATGAAAATAACACAGTATACAATTCTCGAAAATAACCTTCTCGTATAATTTGTCAAAAGATTGTCTAAAAACATTTCATAAACTAGAAACAATTCTCATCATTGTTCAACTTAAATTCAATGTCCAGTGTTAGGTAACAAATATTAGTGCGGCTCAACGCGTTTCGGGAATTCTTTCCCTTCTTCAGGAGCTGCTAGTTCATTCCTGTTGGGATTCTTTCATCTCTATAATTAATTAAATCAAGATAATACTTCAGTTACTTATACCAATGTATATTCTAGAATCATCAATGTATCTGTCGTGCGTTATTCTGAGGTTGGCAATCACCTCGATGATGCTCCATAGATGAATGTCTTATTCAAAAGTTGAGAGCTGTTCCATATAGTATGGTCTAGATCTGTGTTCCACTTCAATTAGTGTCAGCCTGTAGGCACAACAATACACATAGTGCTCTTTTAAAAGGAGGTAAAGTATGTCATTAAAAAGCTATTTACAATTAAAAGGTCCATTTTTAAGGAGAGAGTGTCAAATTTTAGTTTATACCTATTGGGAGATAGTCCATGCGCGATCCCTTTCATTCAATTGATTCCACTTATCTTCTTCTACAGTGAATTCCTATTGATTGTACTGCATCGTTTCACTGGTGTGGTGTTATCTTTCCTAAAATGTAGGGATACGAGTAGTATCACTCTCCATTCCAATCCCATATCGATTCTTAACAATACATAAGTTAACTTGTCTTCTTACCTCCTATGGGAGTTGTGAGTTTATCCTGTCGTACTTCAGTATAATCCCCCTTTGGCTCTGCCACAACCTTAGCGGTCAGTTGATGCATCTATAATAATCCTACAGTTGAATAATGATAGAGTGTTTCAGAAAGGCATCCCCTCCATGCAATGTTATCTCCTATCAAGTTGTTTCGAGTAGTGCTCACCTGTTCTAGATTGTCAGTTCCGTGTGGAATCACTGCTGCGGGTTCGCGAGGAATACTGAATCCAAAATGGCCGTTATTTATGGTTGCGTCATCATGTAAGCATGTGATGACGTCATCATTGTTTACAAAACATCATGTTGTGATGTTGAAAAGCTTTTTCTTTAGATTTGATAATGTTGATACTATATCTTCAAATATTAATCTGGCTATATAGATCAATTCTCATCTAGTGTCTTATATCCTAATGGGCAACTTCTAAGTGCCTCGTGATTATGTCAACCCAGGTTATTTTATACTTATATGGAGGCAGACCCTATGCTTCGATTTGTAAGAAAGTCACCTATCGGTTTACTTCCATAGAGAATAGTAGATTCTTAATTTGTAAAATACCTAGATGTTCTCATTAATTCCGATTGTGCCTTAGTGCCTCATCCCGGTCATCTCCACTCTCGGCACATGCTCACATTCTGGTCTTGGCATTTTAAGGAATCACATTTCATTATTAGTTAGAGTGCTTAATGGGACACTTACCATGATACACATTCATACACCAGGGTAATCATTGGCATTTTGATTTGTTACAATTTCAGTTAATCATTTAGGTTTTCAGTACACATTCAGTTGATCCACAAGGTACGCACATATTTTAGACCCCAAATTACCTCAAATGTTTTTCTTGGTTATATTTTTCCTGGTTGTATTCCTAATGACAGGTACACTTATCTACGAATGTACCTTAGGTTACTTGTGACCATGATGTTTAATGGCAGTGTCAATAGTGTTTATATTTTTAGTGGACCTTTCAGGTTGTCTGAATATTTCAAAGGAATGGGCTAAGGCTGAACTCCTCATTCATCCCGTCTGGTGTTAGACTATTCAAAGTCTCGATCCAGTGAATTTCTCTTTGATCCATTTGCCTGGCAGGATTTCCTCCTCTGGGTGCTTTTTTCACCACCTCCAGTATGATCACGTTAAGTTGCGCAAGTGTATGTCTGTTTGAGTTGAAGTGTTGAGCGACTCAAGACTTAGCACTGTTCGTTCTAATGGCACTCTTATGTTCATTCCATCTTTCTTTTGCTTTCCTGGTGGTTTGACCTATGTAAAATATCCCACACGGACAGCTAAGACCGTATATTACTGATTTGGTATCACATGTTGCAAAGTCCTTAAGTCTGATTTTATTACCCTTTTTAGGATGTCCTACATATCCTCCTTTCATCACGTTGTTGCCGTTGTTGCAACTTAGGCAGGGATAAGTCCCTGTCTTCTTTGTACTTAGTGTAATTTGTTTATCCCTTGGTTGTCTTTAGCCTTCACTAACTGGTCCTTTAGGATATGTCCTCTTTTGTAGGCTATTATCAGTTGTTTTGGAAATAGATGATGTAGTTGTGGGTACAGCTCTATGAGCCGGCAGTTCTTTTTGATTAGCCGTTTCACTTGATGGTTCTGTCCCGAATATCTCAGAGCATATAAGAAAGGTATTTCCTTTGGTTTATTTTTAGGTACCAATAAATCAGTTCTCTCCAAGTTTCTTGATTTGGTTTTAGCTTGATCAATTAATCATTTGGGGTAACCCCTCTCTGTAACCCCTCTCTGGGTATTTTTAGGTCAGTTTTTCACTTTCCACTTCTAATGCATCCTCTGTCGAAATGACTCTTTTTAACCTCATAAATTGGCTGTAAGGTAAATTGTCTCTCAAATGCTGAGGGTGATGGCTTAAATAGTGTAATGCATTATTGACATCTGTTTTTTATGATAGATGTTGGTGACTATTGTACCATTCTTGTTTTCAAGTTCTACATCCAGAAAATGCAACAATGGTGTGCCTACTTCCACATATAAACAAGCAACCTTGCTGCTCCTCACTGGTGATTTAAGCGCTTGATTAATGCATAATATATTCCCTATGAGGGGTCTCAGAGAGAGAGAGTGCCATCTCTAGTTCCTGCTAATGTCGAAACAAGTACCCAGTTTTCTGATTACGTGTTGCGGCCAGGCGCATCATCCTATGGTTTGGAGTTACCTGCTGTGCCAGCCATGAGTGAGGGGTCTGAGGTAACTAAATGTCCTTGTATGGCACGATCAGTGTGATTCCCCACAGTGCAGTTTAAGTGTGATGCATTGTCACTCTCCAAGCCCAATATGGCTGCAGTACCTGGCCTACTGTCAGAGTTCATTACTGGTGCAAGTTGCTGGAGTGACTGGGTCCTCTGTGTGTGCTTGGCATTCCACAAGGATGATGGATGCTACAACACGGCTGTTTAAAGGAAAAAGAGGCTATTGGCAGGGGTGGGGAGGGTGTGGGCAGGAAGGGGGTGCAGAGGTGAGGTCAGGACTGCTGGCTGAAATAGGTGTGTGATGGGTGGGAGTGGGCACGTGGGAGGCATGTGGATCATGAGGTCGGGGAGCAGCCAGGTTTTGAGGGCTTTCCTCAAGGGCAGGGGATCCTTTATGAGGCACAGTGCAAGGGGGAGGGAATTTCAGAATGTGGGTACAAGTAGAGAGAAGCAGGAGCCTCCTAGTCTGGAGAACTTGAAAGGTGGAAATGTAGGTTCCTCCATGCCCTGGGTGCCCAGTAGGTACATTCTTGTTTTTGTGTGCATGTGACTTTGCAGAGTGGAATGTGTTGTAGGTGTTGGCTGGCTGTTCTGGTGTTTGTGCGGGTGATGGGTCTGAATTTGTCATGAAGGTAACATGGTGTATTGAGGTGGAGTGCTTTGAATACAATGTAGAGTCCTTTGAAGGCAATTTCCTGGGGGTATTGGGAGCCAGTAGTGCTGGGCAAGAGTGGGGGTGATGTGTGAATGTGGAGGTAGGTGGAGGATGAGCCTGGCTGCTGCGATTTCTATGGCTTGCAGGGGAGTAAGGGTGCTGTTGGGTAGTCCAGTGAGGAGAACATTTCCATAGTCCATTTTAGAGAGAACCAGTGATTGAACTGCAGTGCGGATGTCGTCAGGAGGAAGGATGTGGCTGGCTTTGCATAGGAGATGTAGTTGTAGAGTTCATGTTTGGTGAACGTGGCTATGTGGTGTGTGAAGGAAAGGTCGGGGCAATGGTGAGAAGAATCCCTCAATAATCATCCATGATCATTAGGATCATCATTATTATTAACAATAGAAGTTTTTTTTTTAATATTATTATTAGTATTATTATTATCAGCAGTAGTAGTGGTAGTTGTTGTGGAAGTAATAGTATTGGTAATAGTAAAGCAGCAATGGAGTAGTAGTAGTTGTAATAGTAGTAGTACTAGTTCCCAGTAATATTAGTAGTAGTACTAGTGGTAGTAGTAAGAGTAGGAATATTAGTAGTAATAGTAGTAGTAGCAATAGTGTTAGTAGTAGTAATGGTTGTATTAGTAGTGGTAGCTGTGGTGTTAGTAGTAATAGTAGTGATAGTAGTACCAGTAGCGGTAGCAGTAGGCATAGTGGTAGTAGTAGCAGTAATACTAATAGAAGTAGTAGCAGTAATAGTAGTAGTAGTAGTGGTAGTGATAGTAGTATTGGAAGTAGTAGTGGTATTATTAGTAGCCATAGTGGTAGTAGCAGCAGGTAGTAATAGCAGTAGTGGTAGCAGTAACAATAGTAGTGGTCATAGTAGCAATAGTGATAATAGAAGTAATATCATTATTGTTTTCTTTTGTTCACCTTTTGTTTTATTTGTGACTTTGTTGTGATGTTCGTAGGTAGTGCAGCAGGCATGCCCTACCCACTGACACATGAAGTAGGAGTATGGAGGGCCTCTGGTCTTAGCTGTCCCATCCTTGGAAAATTCCATTACTCCTCCAATTGTTGTAAATAAACACACCTATAAAAGAACACTTACTAGAATGTTATAAGAGACGGTGCGGGTGGAAGGAGTATCTAACCGGGCGATGATGTCACTAAGGATTTAAATCAATTCCATGGAGTTTTATGGCGCATCTATTACAGACCCTAAAACTCGAGACCTGGTCTGGAAGGGTGGCATTCTACCTGGATAAAACACTGCCTTCTGGTGACTACATGATGACTGATATACAAAACCAAGACAATGGGCCTAATTACAACTCCGGCGGTAGCCATGCTGGTAAAACCGTCAGGCTGCCGCAAGAATTGGGATTTTTACTGGCGTCTGGCTCAAGGAAAACACCAGTGGGATTACGACCCTGGTGTTCCTAGAAGTCATGCACCGGAAAAATGTAAATCCTCATTTCCATTTCAGTCCCATAGGACTCAACGGAAATGGGGATGACGAAAGCAGCTGCACCATTTATAATAGTGCCGGTGCTTCCCGAAAAGACTGCGAGCGGGTGCCGTTCCACCAGCCAGGTCAGACCCAGCGGGCGGGACGGCAGCCGCCTGCAGACTAGGAGTGTGCCGGTCTGGTAACAACAGTGCCGGTAGGCTTATCGGCACCGTTGTTACTGGAACCGGAACCCTCGTAATGAGGCCCAGTGTGCTAAATCCAGAGCGGCAGACCCGCTCTGGTGGAACAAGGCATATCCAGCAATGAGATGGTTGTTTCAGTAGACACGCCAGTTCTGGATTTACACCCAAGGGCATTGGAACACAGACTTGGTGAATACCAAGCTCTTTGGTCCTCTAAAGTACACAAAAGCAGATGTGCAAGATTGTGATCGAAATAGTTGATCCCTCTATCGAGACAGAATCCCAGAATTGTATTATTCATGTGCTGGAATATAGCAGGTCTTTCTAGGTAGATTGCAGAGTAAGACTAGGCGGCGTTTATATTGCAATTTGATATCCTCAGTTACCCAGAAGCAAAGGTGGATTATCAGTGGATTGTTTTGGGATGTGTGGTAAATACCTTGATAGCAACTGGAAATAAGAAGAGTCGTAAATGAGGAGGTCGCCAGACCTTGATTAAATAAGGATGATGTGAAGAAGTCAAGATTGAAGATATAACCGGATGGGTGTCTTGGTGCTTAAATTAATAAATGTATAGGGTTTCACAAAAGTGCTCCGGTTCATAAACATGTGCATTCACCCAGAGAGGCATAGAGATGCCACTTTTTTTGCAGAAGGGTTTTTAGAACGCCTCTTAAAAGGGCACCGAAATATTCCATCTAGTGTAAAGGAAGTGTTCACTGCTAAATTATGTATCAAATGTATTGATGCAACAGTAAATTCTAGTGTACCCGTATTTCTGGATATTTCCTGTACCGTAAATCTGAATATTCATGCAGATTTTAGTGGAAGGGCCTTTATGGCAAAAAAACGATTAACTTATGCCGCTATATAGATGGATCCAGGTGACACCATGGCGTTACTGATGAATAACTGCTCTGATGAAGCTAAAAACACTCTTACCTCGTAGCTGAAAATAAAAAAAAAGACAGGACCAGACTTACATCCATTAGAAATTATCAGGATACAGTGCTTTTTTTGACAAAGCTATCTTAGAAGCACTTATGAAATTTTATTTAAAAAACTATATGAATCGGAACATAAATATAGTAATAACATTTGTAATTCTTTATTTTGATCTGTGGGTAGGAACTCTTATCCACAGTTGGACTTGAGTCCTTTAGAAACGCTTTTTCATGTGGATGAAAATAAACAAGGTGACTAAGGATTTGTGTGAAGGTAAAGGACATGGCTTTTCCATCCATTGCGTTAGCCCCTTTGCATCCTATCCTCCCTGATAATGATACACTTTATGTTCAGATTTCCAAGACAATGGACACATGACCGTGTCCTTTTTGGAAGCTTTGCTTATACTTTCCTCTAAAGAAGGCAAGGATAACACAATTCCTAAGAATTATAGTCCGATTTCACTAATTAATAGTGTCTGTAAAACAGGCACAACGGTTTTTGCCAATAGAATTGAACCATTTGTACTAACATTAAACAAAGCTGGTCAAGTTGGATTTGTTATGGGGCTAATGATGTCTGCTAATACTAGGCAATTTTTTGATATGCTACATGTTATCAATAATTGAATGCAAATGACAGCTATGCATTGGATGCAGAAAAGGCTTTAGACAGGGTTGAGTGGGACTTCGTATTTCAATCACTCCAATAGCATGGGCTGGTCCCAAATTAGATTTCTTTAATTAAACTATTATAGTCAAATCCAAGGACATCAATTTTGATGAATGGACAATTTTCCCTATAGTGCTTATTAAATAGAGGCACTCATCATTGATGCCATTGACCCTATTCTTTTCATTCTCTCTTTTCAGTCCTTCCTTGAGCTTATTAGACAGTGCCCCCAATGTATATTACATTCTAATTTGGTTCAGAAGGTTGGAGTTAGAGGTAAGAACGGTCCCCTGCGCACCTGGCAAGCTTTAGTTGGTGGTTGTAGTATAGCCTGCAACCTGGCACTTGGTTTGTCCGGAACCAGAACTACAAAGTTCCCAAGGGGTTGGTTAGTGAATGGTATGACAAACCTTGTTTAGTAGGGCCGCTGGCTGTTGGTTATTAACCAATGGTTGTAATCTTCCATTCTCTGAGTTGTCAGCATTTCTGGAATTAATGCAAAAGTGACTCCTGATTGGTTGTCATCAGTACCGATTTTAATGTGGTAATGGATCACATGTCCAGCAACGTATGCTAGGTGAAGGTGAATCAAAAGCCGATGCGTGTTTCGACAGTAGTTTTATTCAAGGCAGACAATTGGTAGTAGTCTGTAATAAAGAGTGGTGCACCACATTTTCGAGCATCTTGCTGTTATCCAAAGATTGGCTATCCAGCACATCTCCAGCACCCTACCGGGAGGCTGCCCAGGCACTCCACACCTTATGTTAAAATGCACCACATAATATATTAACACTTTGTATATGCACATTTGCCCGTGCCCACAGGTTTTTCCACAAGTTTTAATTATTTGGATATCAACTATTGAAAAATCCATTAAATCTAATGTGGCTGATTTATTGATTGCCACCTGGTCTCCACTTGATGTCACCTGGAGGGGTAGACTTGAATATACTAAAATTATGTTATCTCTGGTCACGTTGTTTTACTTAGAAATGCTCCTTCTCCCACTGCTACCTTCCTTTTTTAAATCTATAAACTCTATTTTAAGTAATTTTCTATGGGGTGCTAAAATGCAAGAACATTTTTTTGCTAAACTATTTAATTCTCATGAATATAAGGGGGTTAGATTCCCAAACCTTATTCCCAAACTTTATCGCAAGGAGTTTGTGCTTAAAGAGGCTCAATGGTGGTTTTCGAAAGATAACCATGGTAATATCCCTGTTTGGCTAGCCACTGAAAAAGAACGCCCACCCATTCTCCATTGTTGACTTGGTGTTTCTTTTTAACAATGTCAAACCTGTTTACTCCAAATTGATGAATTTAACAAAGTCAGTATAAAGAAATATCTATTTTCGCACATAGATAATACTTCAAACGTCCTATAACCATACTTGCGGCGTAACAGTAAGATCATAGTGAATGGTAGATCCCTATAGCGGAAACATTGATTGAGTAAGGGTCTTAGGTATATATATATATATATATATTGGATTTTCTTGGGTCCAAATCCTTCCTCCTTTAATGAATCTAGAATTAAATTGTCTCTTTCACATACAAAACTTCCACAGTGTTGCAAACTCATGTATTGATAACATACCACTTTTTGAGAATAACCTGCTAACTCCGGTTAATCGAAATTAAAGTATCTTGAATCAACATTGCTATTCAGAGCTTCACATTATTATGAACTGATCACAACTACTAACCCTGTACAAAACAAATGGCCAACTGTAGTGTAGTGGGAAATTGACCATAGCAGGGAGTTCCAAAGTTTAGAATGGTTGGTCAGTTGGAAGAATATTAAGCAAGTATCGACAATCACAAATGTAACAAAAACATTATTTATCTTTTCTCACTGAGCCTTCATTGCCCCTTTAAAATGTTTTAAAACGAAAATGTGTTAATAATAGTAAAGGTTGGGCTTGTTATACTAGTGTTGACTCCTCTGGGCACATGTTCTGTGATTGTGTATATGTTAAAAAAATGTGGACTCTAGTTTGGAACTATTGGGTCGACATATTTAATGTAACTATTCCCCTGACTGTTGCCAATATTCTATTAGGCAGTTTCTCTTATAATCTCATGCTCATGGACCAATCATTCACCTTGTATGACTTATTCATCGCAATTGCAATTCATATGATTACCTCAATTTGGAAAGATGTTCAAAATATGACTATGTCTGGTTGGTGGAAGAATATTCGCAAAGTTCATAGAATAGAAACATAGATTGCTAATAGCCCAAATGCATATGTTAAATATGGATGTAAATGATATTATTTAATTATTTAACAAAAAATGTATTTCTAACAATGAATATGATTTTAAGCACTATTGTATGAATTGGTTTTATGAACTGTGTTTGCCACTATTGTGTCTCCCGAGATGTGTTCCGCCCCTCTATGTATGTTGGCCACCCTATAATGCCACTGTATTGTTGCATAGTTATACAGTTACGTATTTGTCTACAGGTTATTTAATTATATTCAGTTGTGGTGGTATAACTAGTTTGGCAATTACCTATACAAATAATTACCAAATGAAATATTGTTGTCCCGAACTATATAAAATTGAATTAATTCACGCTCATTTCTGACTACTTAGATGCAATGGTTTACGAATAACATAAGATCTTTATTGTACTGTATAATTTGACATTTATGTATGAGATATATGTTAAATAAAATCACTAAAGTAAATAAAAAAGAAGTCAAGAAAGCAACTGGAGCTTAACTCCACACCTCTGACTTTTGCTCTGGTCCACCTACTAGCACAGCGTTGCACAGAATCAAGTCATTGGATGTTGTGGTAGCTATGTCTAGCCGGAGAGTCTCTGGACAAAGGACAAGGCTGTTGCCTGCAATCACTCTCCTGAGCTTTGGGACATCCGCCTTGAAAGGACACGAGCCCTGCGAAGAAGCTAGGAGGAGTGCCACACAAGTATCAACCAGCGTCCATCTATTATGGACATTTTCGAGACAGTCGAGTCCTTCAACCGCATCCGGCTGCACTGCTGACTGTTGTCACGTTGCAATCACCAGAGAAGTCCGAGCCGCCTCGACCAGCATTCCAGATCCACTAACCAGCACAGAGACAACGATTTTTGGACCCAAGCTGCCACATCAGACATCCTGCAGACGTCCATCCAGCCTCACTGGCCGAACTGCCTGCCGCCAGGAACCCGTAACTCTCTCCCACCACTAACATTGTCTAAAGGGCTGCAAAGCATCCTGAACCAGCCTTGCCACTGTCGAGCACCAAGAACTTCTTCAGCACCAGATACATTGTGGTTCTGCCCCCCCTGGTCCTTCTCCGAAGGCCCCTAGAGACAGTTACGACCCTTTGCCCATTCTGGAACTGAATAACTTTGAACTGTAAGAATGATTACTTTACCAGCTACCTTCCTCTCTGTATCCAGACTGCATCCCTTTCCCTCGTGTCTGTCCTCTGTGTTCCTTTACAGTGTGGGTTGTATTTTTTAGTGTGCTAGAACTGTCTGTTGTAGTAATAATAAAGTAGATATTTGTATACAACCTTGACTGGACATTCCCTTTTATCATTAGGTTATAATTGTATTTTCACTGTGTTGCAACAAACCAACGATCCACAAGCTTGCGGAGATAAGCCTGCCATTCCGTCCACGTTACCAAAATTGGACAAGGAGGTTTATAATTCACTTGTATTCCAATCTGTTTGGATCCCTTCTGGTGGACTAGAGGTGTGGAGATGATTGATGGTTTAGAAACCGATCTTGATCCCTGGAGCACTGGTGACCCAGAAGTTGATTCGTCAGACGAGCCCCGGCCATGTTAATAGTGCTTCCTTTCTCCATCACTTTATGAGTTCTCACTGTTCCTGCTCCTCCTCCACTCACTATGACTTGGTCTCTACCATAAACTTGATGTCACTATGGAAACGGCCTAAGCTCGCCAGTGGCATCGCTCATTTCTTGTGTTCACACTGCAGTGCTTCATAAACACCCAAAAATGTAAATAAACAAGTAAAAATAGGCAAATAAATGCATGGGCGTGGACAGGTCAGCTGCAGGGTGGCTTTCTAGCAATAGAGCACCCTGCTGCCCTGCAAACATGGTTCTCTGGGAGCAATCATTGACAGTGAAAAACAGAAATCGTGTTGTCTTGCAACCACCTGGCACGCCCCCTCCTGAATGTGACGACAGCTTCCCCATAGATATATTCTGAGTGACTATTCTCTTCTCTACTCAACACCAGCAAGACAACTGCCACGCTGTTCACCAGAAATAAGATCAAGGAGTACCCGCACATCAGCCTCAACGGGGAGACCAACAAGTGGGAGAGCAGCAGCCACTACCTTGGTGTGATCCTGGACAGCAAACTCAACTGAGAAAGCCATATTGAGAATACTCAGCAGAAGGCAACAGGAAAGATGGCAGCGCTGTACCCACTCCTGAAGAGCAAGTCCATGCCCCTCCGGACAAAGATCAACGTCTACAAGGCGATCATCAGACCAACCCTGACATATGCCTCCCCAGCCTGGATGACCTGCCATGAGCGACACCGGAAGAGTCTTCAGATAGTCCAGAACAAGGCCCTGCGGATATCGTCTGGAGCTCCAATCTTCACAAGGATAGCAGACCTTCACAGAGACCTGGACATCGAGATGTTGGACGAACATCTAGCGAAGCTGAGTAAGAACTTCTGCCAAGAACTGGATCAGAACCCGAACCCTCTGATCAGAAGACTCACTGCCACCACTGCAAACCCTTTCGACTGCTACCCGCGGCCCATCACTGCGAAGACCCTGTGAAACAAGACCTACTGTGACTAGTCCACACAGACCAAGAAGAAACCAAACCCGCGACTACACACTTAACCCGAGAAGATGGAGCAATGAGGCTCAAGCCTCGGCATCCAAAAATCACCGCTGATGGATACAAATCTATCTGGCCTTCACAAATGCAACAGGGGAGGCAGCTTAGTGGGTTGGGAACGTGCTGCTGGGGATCTGCGAGCAAACTGCAGGCTGCACGTGCACGGTGGATAGAAACGTGCACAGCAACAGACTATTCAGTGGTCACATGCGTTCTCTGGCTCTTTAATGGCGCTTTGGTTCTTGGGAGGCCTGGAGCGCACCTTGAATAAAAAGCGTGGCTTCATTAATTAAGTGCAGCGTTTCGCACACAGAGACAGATGAGGTGGACTGTGCCCTGAAACGTTAAGAAGCGTGCGTTTGGATATAAAGTGCCCATTATTTGTTGCCACTAATGATAATTATTTATATCATTTTATCATTGTTTTTGTATTACTATTATTACTATAAACTGGTCAGATAGCTCAGTGGGTTGAGTGCTCGCTGCTGCAATCTGAGGTGACGTGCAGGTGGCAGGTTTAAATCCCGGCAAGGCACACTCAGTCTTTCATCCTTCCAAGGTGGATAAATGAGTACCAATTTGAGATGGGTGATATTGTATGTAAATATGTGCTCCTAAAGCGCTTTGGATGAAGGCGCTATATAAATAACACATCATTACAATGAAAATAGTTTTGAATTGTAAAATGCATTTTGTCTTCTCCTGCACATCTCTGAGCAGAAACGATGGGGCCCGCTGTACCCCCATGTTCTCTCTACCCTGGAAATGTGTGTGTATAAATGAGGCTAATCCAGAACCTGGTTCCGCATTCTGGGTATCCGAGGGTTAAAGAGAGCGACGTGCCGCGGCCGCAGCTCGGGTCGCATTGGCCGTCAGTTTATCTGACTGTGATGGACACTGGGTTGGAAACGGAAGTGCGCTCCGTGGGCAAGTGGCATACTGCCTCACAGGACACGATGAGTGCTGTCAGAGGGCAGACTAGCACTCCGCCGCCCCGCCTTCTCTTGCTACCCAGTGCCTCGCTTCTTACGCGGGCCGCCGTGGCAGCCGCAGCCGGGATAGCACATGGGTAGCTAAGCCGTGTGATCTTGGTTAAACGATGATGAACGCTGGGGCTCTATAGTCATGAATTGCTTTCAATGTTAAAGCGTCAGTGTTTGATATTCGGAACTACCCCCAAGAAACCATAACACAAATAATATGGTGTGCCCCCTCCCCCCTCCGCTGGCTGGCAATCACTTCACACCCCTACACACCCCTTTTTCCCAACCCCTCCAGATCAGGGTCCACTACTTAAACTTCTCTCCGATTTACCCAGTTCTTGGCTGCTATTGCCAACACCCTTTAACCAGAGCCCCGCGCCCCCTCCAATTCAAGCACGCGCGTACACTTGAGTAAGTCTGGCCGTGGTGGTTGTATGCGACGGGGGCGGAGGGGGCGATGGTGGGTTAGAGGTGTGTGACTTGCTCTTTAGGGTGTGAGGGAGGTTCGTGCACACGGCCACTGGCGCGCGCAGCAGTGGGTGCCATGTATAGGCACCTTGCCGAGGAGCTTCCCGGGAGAACAGAATGGGGGGGGGGGAGGGCTGGTGGATGGCCGGGAAAACGCCATCGAACAGTAGAGCAGCCGCTTCCTTAAATCCACTGTGAACGTGCCAGGTGGATGCACACTTCAGAGCACGGAGTCGGGGTGAATGGCACGGGGTCGGCGGCAGGCACCACTGAAACCGGGCGCTGTTCCCGCTTACGGCCCTCAGCCCTGGTGTAGGCGCCCCTCCTCCGACCATAGTTAAAGCGCAACATATCTATACAAACGGACTGGAGCGGAACATGATGCATTCATTAATTAATACATACAATAATTGTGACCATCAAAATGTTTTAACCTCACGTCTATTTATTATTAGCACCATGGGTAATAATAGTAATCGTTATTTTTATTAGTAACAGGAAAAAAGAACAATAATATTAACTATAATAGTTATTGAGTATTATTAGCATCTGTAGTGCTTGTACTGGTGATATTAGTATTAATGTAATCCGTTGTAGTAATTATACGGATCATTATTATATTAATAAAACGCACTTGCGAGAAATATTTTTGAAATGTCTAATCCTACACATATTTTTATTTTTATTTTGCACCTCTAGATGTGTGTGTACGCTGTGTGGAGTGCTTGCGTTTTTATCGCGCCCCTTGTGTTAATGGGTTTGTTTACACCTCTGCCACTTCGCTTTGAAGGCAAGTGTCTCCCCACGCTTCCTTTGCACTGGCCGAGTTCGCGGACTATATGATTCGCATGGCGCCATGAACTGTTCTCCCACATGTATGTCCTCAACCCTGCGCTGCGGGGGCACAGAGACCGTACTGGTGGTCCTGCACAGGACAGTACCGGGGCTCCAGCTGCCTTTGCGTGTCCTCGTGTTTGCTTCCACGGCTCATTGGTCGCGCATTAGAGCCACACACGGGACCTGCAGTGCAAGTCACAAAGTTCCCTGAAGAAACATCGCGGCACTCACTTTCTCCCCAAAGACATGAGAACGAACTGCTGCGATTGGTTCCGGTCTTTTCGTGTCCATCAAAAGATTGCCGACGTTCACACATTTCTTTTATTTGGGGGGTCGGGGGGTCCTTCCGCTTTCAGTCTGCTCCTTAAGAGCAAAACCCAATGCAGCCTTCTTACTGGAAGTGCAACTAAAAAGTAGCAAACTCATTTGTATTTTTCGCGGTGTCTCAGCCCAACCACCTTTGCAGAAAAAAAGCGACACCCGCAAGGCGTGCAAAGTAAAGCGTCTGTGATTGTTGAATAGCTCTGAGAGATGTGTCGGCCCTTATAGAAGTAGCACAGCTTTCCAATGCCGAGCGAACTAAGACATCATTCTAAGCTGTAAAGGGTTATTTTAATAACGAATGAGGCTTTTTATGTAAAGGTTGAAGAATAGAGTATTGCGCAGAAATAATGCGCCTGTCCACAGAGGACACGTGTCTTTGGCACTGGGGGGCATCTCTCATTTAATGGGCTGCTGGGGCGTGAACAGGGGGCCTTTCCTCCAATCAAGAATGCCCTCTTTTTTGCGGCAAATAACGTTAAAACGTAACGCTGTAAAACAGAACGCGCGTTAGAGCACAGGTTCGTTTTGAGCGCACGTTTGGACTCTCGCGCATTAAAGGACATGTGCCAACTTTGACAACGAGGCGCTGTACACATAACCTAGATGACGTAAATAATCCTAACAGGTGGCTCTTCGAATCGCTGGCATGCGTGTAATATGTTTCCTAATTATAGTCTTCGAAAGGATGAAGGGCTGAGTCGGCAACGCTGAGAATTGGGCACTCACTGCGGGCTGCACGCATATATCAGACGCGAGCGCTCCGCCCGATATTAAAGAGTGCAGGGATCATTTTGAGACAACTAGAATATTTCTTTTTTTATCCCGCTCTTTTCCAGATGTCCAGGTTGTTGGGGGAGAGGGGCCGTACTCTGACTTTCTCACCAAGGTCACACAGCCCGTGCTGCACAAGGCCTCACACTCACAGGGATCTCTTATCATTTTAACAGGCTCAGCAAGCACACCCTTTGCAATGGGCGGAGGGTTGTGTGAGGAGTGATGTTAACAGGTTTCAATACATGCAATATCTGTCCTTAAGGTTCATATATGTCGCATTTAGCATAGTAATTAGGGACAGCCGGGACTGGCCTAGTTAGCTCACAGCACCCCGTTTTGGGATTGTGGGGTAGGAAACGCCACGCATGCAAGTGTCAAGATTCCGGGTGCACAACTAGGCGTGGGTGACCCTCTCTGGTCCGACGTGCGACCGTGTGGATGCGCTCGCCACGGGGCCCACTTGTGCAGTCGCCTGTAATCTGCAGCCCCTTCCAGACTTTGCCCCCGCTCACCCCTCTCCAATTCCCCGTCCACCCTTCCCTCAGGTGTTTGCCCAACTGAAAATGCACCAATCGACCTGTTTGGATATAAACTCTGCTGGTTTGTTGTCCTTCGATATTAAAACGGAGAATCGTATGTTTGTAGGGGCGGCTATGAGATGTGGACAGGGGCTGGGGGGGTTCTCTAGTTCTAGTCCGCCTCCCCGCCCAGCAGGCCCTGCTAATTACCGCACTTGGCGCCTCTTGTCTGGGACAAACCGCATTACTCCCCGGTCCCTCTGCGTTTCCACTTGTAAACGAGTTTGATGTATGGAGCAGCTGGGGGCCGCCTGAGCGCCCCCTCCCCCGGTCGGAGGAGCAGCAGGTCCTTAATAAGCGGACGGTGCCTGCCTGGGGCTGTGGGGGCTCGTCTGCCGCTGGTGGGGGCTGGGCGGGGAGTGCCCGGCCAGCCCCCTCGCCCCCTGCACTGATGGATGGCTGCCCGCAGGCCATGGTCCCGCCAGCACAGACACCTGCCTTCCCGGGACCTGTGCAGAAGGCTGGGAGAAGCGCGAGGATGCGCGAGGGCTGGGAGGGGGGGGGGGTCGAGAGAAGGGGTATTTTTAGCCCCCGATTCATAATTAAGAGCGGGGAGCTCCGCCCCTCAGGTTTCTGCACGTGTGTTTCATCCCTTGCCCAGATGGTCATATTTCATTAACTTCCCTGCACCCCCAGGCTTCCGAGCTCTCCCAAGCCCTGCCAGACCGATCCGCCCCCCCCCTTCGCTCTACACGCCCCCCCCCACTCAAGCCCCCCCCGCTCCCTTTCCTCTTCCCCCCATTCAAGCCCCCACTGCTCCCTTTCCTCTTCCTTAGTTCCCATAACACATAATCATGTTTGACTAACGAGATGCTACGAATGGCGGCTTTTACTCATAAGCGAGTTAAACAATGAATACTGCCACACACGTGTTCGTGTTGTATGGTTCTCTAGCGCCGCGCCCGAGCTGTGGAGGGGTCTAAGCGCACTATGATGCATCCACCCATTCATCCGCCAATGGCTAAGTGGGGCACACAGTCCACCTGGAACTTTCGTTTGCAGTTAATGGCATAGCCCTACTCAAGGGCCTCACTTCGTGGCAGAATGCCCATTTGTGACGGAGGTATAGCATAAACATTTCTCTTTTTTTGTAAGGTTTCATTTTTTTATTTAAACATGACACATATCAAGTTCGAATGATCAACGCAGGATAACAGATGAACGTACAGATTGGTAACTACGGATCTGCAAAAAATCTGTACTACAGTGAAGCAGAAGAAGAGAAAGAGGAAAGCTCAGGCGACACGAAGCAACACAGGTTCGATCCCCGGGTCCCGCTTAGAAACCTCTGGGTATTTAAGCGCGTTATAAATACGCAACGAAGACAAAAAACAGTTAAGCAAAAACAATTCCTGTAACAGCGCCTCGATGCCCGCGGGCTGTGTGATTGCTTTAAAAATGCAAAATAAATAAAATAAAGAAGGAAAAAGAGGTGAAGTAAAACATAACCAAAAGTTATAATATATGACAACAGTAATTCATAGTAAGTGCATGACTCAAAACAACCATTTCTTTAGCCAGGATGACAATGGCCTATATAGACACGCAGAACTGAACAGTGTACACTGCAAACAACACAGAATTCTGATAAAACAGAACAGTACATGTTTCCAATTTGGTCACATTAACACATTCTAGTAATTCTGCCTCTGAAGGTATGGTGGGAGGCATGGGGTGGCTGATCAAATACCCTTTTATAAAGAACTCCATGCAAAAAGTACAGTGCCCTCTCCACTGGGACTGTCTCGTTCTCCAGCCCTTTCCTGCGAAGACAATAGCCAAGGGTCAAAGGTAACATACATTCCTAGGTATAGCCTGCTGGGGCCAAGTACCCTGCAGGTAGGGGGGTGGCCTTTCTAGTCAAAGACTGCCCTGTCCAAAAAATGACAATTGCGTGTCTCAAAAGGGTCTGGTGGCAGAGGAAACTATAATGGCAAGCCCTGTTTGTTTGAGCAGGGTGGCTCTTGAGATCATGCAATTATAAAGCCATGAGGCAATTTGGTGTCATATAGATGAGAACCTGGATCAGTGACACAATCAGAGACCCACCCAGGCATCCTATTGGTGGAGGTGAGCAGACGTCTCTTTTGATGCTCTTGGAGAAGGAATGGCAGCTCCTGGGTGAGGACTCCCTTCAGAAAGTAGCCTGGAATAAAGGCCCAGTCAACCCAGGCGTTCCAACAGCGTGTATTCTGTTAGGACTTCCCCAACTTCCTGCTCCCTCCACACTTCTTGATGAAAGAGCACTCTCGTGTTACAGCATGCTTGCGTTGCACCAACCATCTGTGACACATTGCCTCAATTAGGAGAGGAAATCATCTCCTTTTTTAATACATTTTTGAACTTTCAGAAGAAGAAAGAAGATTCTCTGGAACTTTGCTGGGACCACAGTTTATATCAAAGTCCACTGCTATAGAGGTGAACACAGAAAGCCCCATATCCTAGGCAAGCTCCCCTCGCTACCCATGCTAAGGGTACTTTTGGGGTATCTAGCTTGTTGAACCAGGCCTACTGCATCTGTGACACTGGATCCAGGACCTTGCTCACTGGAGGTGGCCAAAACCTGCAAGTTTGCTTTACACCCACATGCCTGGTAGGTACAGGAAAAAAAGGAGTCACCTACCCTGATGAGACTGTGGCGGGGGCCTCACAGCAACCCATAAGCCCCTGACTCCAGCATCAACCCACTTGTGAGCTACACTGACATGCACATCTCCTGCCTGTCCAAGCTTATTCACGACCCGGCCACTTCTGCTAGTGAACCACACTGTGAGTTGAACTCAGTAATCCAGCTCACCAACTCGAGGCTACATTACTGCCTCAGAAAGTGCTCTGAAGACTGCCTTGGCACTGTTGGCAACAAGAACAAGCCAAAAGGTATCTGCAGTGGCCCTGTGCCCCTGGCCCAATCCTTTGAGGGCATTAGTGCATTTTAAGGCTCCACTCTTTACGTTTTTTTTACAAAGACATCTTTTTAATGACATTTATGCAGAAGTATTTAGTTGTGTGAATTTTTTATTTGATAAAAGGGCCTAGTTTCATTGAACTTTGTCTGGGCATTATTTTATTTTGCATTTGTTGTACTAATGCAGTTTGGGTTGCTACTGTTACCTGCTCACACCCACTTGTGAAGACTATAGACTACCCTCGGCCCCCATTACCAAAATAGGAAAAAAAAGAGGTTTACCGTACAGCCGTAGGGTGTGCCTTGTTTCACCTTTATGATTCAGATCACTGTTGGTTTAGTGGTAGTGTGGGGTTCAGTAGAGGCTTTAGCCACTACTCATCGATGTACTACTTTCAATTTCAAAGCAGTTTCGGTGGTGGAAGTTGTGACAAATCAACTTCCGGGGAACCAGTTGTCCAGGGATGAATATCGGTTTCTATACCATCAATCAGCCCCACACCTCAAGTACACCAGAAGGGATCCGAACAGATTGGAATCACAAGTCAATTATAAACCTCCTTGTCCAATTTTGGTAACATGGACCGAACGGCAGGCTTATCGCCGAACGGTCATGGATCATTGGTTAGTTGCCACACAGCGAAAATACAATTTTCACCGATTGATGAAAGGAACTGTCAAGTCAACATTGAACAAAAATATCTACTTCTTATGATTACAAAAGACAGTTCTAGCACACTACACAAAACAACCCACCCTGTAAAGGAACACAGAGGACAGACAGTTTCACGAAGGAAAGGGATGCACTATTGATGCTGACAGGAAGGTAGTCAGTACAGCAATTAGTCTTAACTGTTAAAGGTTATTTGGTTTCAGCACCAAGGGAGCAAGGGGTCGTAAATGGCACTAGGGGCTTTTGGAGAAGAACCAGGGGGACAGAACCACAATGTACCTGGTGCTTGAGATGATCTTCATGCTCAACAGCGTCTAGTCTGTTCCAGGGTGCTCTGTAGATCATGCGACAAGTTCAAGAGAGGAGACCGCTGCAGGAATCATGCGGCAGCCGTTTGGCAAGCAAGGCTGGACGAACAATTGCAGGCTGGCCTACACAGTGTCTCAGGGTCAAGAATCGTCTCTGTACTGGTTGTCAGATCTGGAACACGGTCGAGGCGTCTCGAATGGCTTTAGTGAATGCATCATGACAGCAGTCAGTGGTGCAGTTGGCCATGGTTCGAGGGCACTACAGCCTTGATAATCTCCTTAAAAGATGGCCGCTGGTTGATGCTTGTTGTGGCACTCCTCCTAGCTTTCTCACAGGGCCCGTGTCATCCTTTAAGGCAGACGCCTCAAAGCTGAGGAGAGTGTTTTGAGGCAATGGCCTTGTACTTTGTTCAGAGACTCTCTGGCACTTCCCACCTAGGAAGCTTGCTGGCAGAACCTATCAGGGCACGCTGTGTGCTGGCTTGGTACTGGTCCTGGATCTTCTGGACAGGTCCTCCAAGTCCAGTATCTCCCTCTGCTCCCTGGGAGATGCTTAGGGGAGGGATCTTGCTTCCCTCCCAAAAATTCTGGCCTTCCTTCACTGGCGGAAGCTGTAAGACAGACTGTACCATCAGCCAGGGTCTAAATGAGTTGTTCTTTTTACTCCTATCAAAGTCGTCAGATGATCTGCTAAGTGAGGGGCTGAGCCCTCTTTTAAAGCCAAAAGTGCCCCAGTGATTGGTGCAGAGTAAGCCTACCTTAATGAACCATTCCCGGGTTCTCACCAACAATCTTCTGTTATGCATCAGGTCAAAACCAGAGTGCTTTGCAACAGGAAAGGTAAGGGGTGACAACATGTACTACTAAGTCCCACCTCCTATCTGTTGTGGCATAACCAGAGTGCTTTGCAAAAGGAAAGGTAAGGGGTGACAACATCTACTACTAAGTCACACCTCCTATCTGTTGTGGATCAAAGTGTGTCTCAGGTTAATTGAGCTCTCTGTGACTCCTGATCAAAGCGCAGGTCTCCCTTGAAGTTTGTGGCGAGAACACACTTTCTGTCTCCATCAAATCACATACTTCTTCCCTCTGAAATGGGATTCCTTGCAGGCGTTGCCTACAGTAAACTGTTGTCACAGTCATGGCATTCACTGCACTTCATACAGAGGGTTGGGAGCTAGGTTGAAGCTGACACATTACATATTAAATAGGTGTTGGTGTTTCCTGTACCTTGTGTTAGTTCTGTGACCAGGCCTCTTCGCAGGTCTGTTTTCATTTAACTCTCATCAGTATGCGCTGCCACCACAAAGACCTTTGACAATAGAACAGGGTGGATCCTTGGAGTCTTTGATATTTTAATTAGGCTGGCCATGGCCGGAGGAAGGTTTTGCCTAGCCTTCCCCCTTCAGAGATGCTTTGATGTACGCATGGCTGTCATGTTCCAGTTAATGTGACAGGGATTACTGCACCTGTAGGTTGTGTTTCACCAGAGTAGACTTGAATATATGTTTGTGGAACGGCGATCATAGGAAAATGTTTGCTGATTATCTCCACACATTTTCTGAGGTTGATCTCCAATTATTCATTTTAATTGAAAAACTTTAAAAAAGCCCAGGTGAGCACACACTCCACGTGCAGATGGTGGGATTCCTCACAGTAGGGGCTAGTACCAATAAATGGTTTCTCGGCATGTCAAACTAGAAATTATATCGTGCCTCCTATTGCTATGAATATATGTATATTGGCCTACGCCAAGCTGCAAACAAGCTGCTTATAAACTACATGTGAATAAACTCGCATTGCAAGGTCCTGACCTTAGAAACCATGTAAACTGTCATTTTGGGTCAAGCTGCCATTTTAGGTTTTCTTGCTCTATAAAGTCACCATGTGAGCTAAAATGGTAGCCTATGTTATTCAGAACAGGACTTGATTGTCATGACCTCTGTACAGCTAATGTATAACTTGCCTGCAGGCCACTTGTTAGGGTCATGAGCTGAGACCTTGTCCTTCTGCTGACCTGTGTGCAATGGATTACCTGTATCACCGAAACTGATCTATAATTGAATGAGAACACCTGCTTAACTATATTGTAAAAATGAAGTCCCGCATTGTAATGTTAGGCCTAGCGCATACATTATTACCATTTCTTCTTGTTAATGTATAAACCTAAGATGAACTAGATTTGACCTGGCAAGGGACCCTAGAGCAGTAACTTATTTATGGAATGGTTAACCTGCAGAAAGGCTGGACAACAGGCTGGAGAAATGTATAAAAGCCTGACTGTTTCAATGAATATTTGCACTCACTGAGCACACCGAACCACGCCGGAGTTCGCTGTGTTGTACTGAGGGTCGATAGCTATCTGAATTTTGTTCTGTTCTTTTGTAACTGGATTCAGTATAAAATAAAGTACTTTGTATGTTCCTTTGTAACCTGTGTTTGGTGTGTTTCCTTTTAGGTTACCCTGCCTCATATTATTTCCTTGTTTTCACAGGCATTCAAGACAGCAGCCGCCAATCAAGAAGTAGGCAGTGATCATAGAGCCAATCCTGATCTTCCTACTAGGAAGCAGATGTGGGGTTTAACAAAGGCCCAAACAAACATAACTGAAAGGCCCACTGTAAAAATGACCGGCCAGCCTTCAAAAACTTCCACACTGAAAATTGGCCTATAAATGCAGACTGTGTTGTGTTTCTGCAAGTAACACAAGGAAGAGCTATGTGAATGGCCAAGCATTGGAAATTGAACGGCCTATCTTTCATTACAAAAGGAAAGGATGAACTGAAAAGCAGCATTTTTATCTGAAACTGCCACACATTGAAATGCTGTGTACACTGAAAAGTAAGGGAAACTCTGCCTCATAAGTGAGAGTTAAAGCGCAGTAACCTTTTAGTTTAAAGCAACATAAGGCCCACCTTCCAGTACAAAAGCCTTTCAATTAAAGATTGCAACATTAATAAAAATTACTGTGTGCCAATCAAGGGACTGAAAGTGAAATGTCCTGAAGTAGGTTTATTTTGCAGTTAAATCAAGACATGAACAAATCTTTCCCTGCAAAAATAAGAATATCAGAAAAAATATCAGAAAAAAAACATGGCTTGTGTTGACAAGATGCAATGTATTAAAATATAGATGATGCTTCACAGGCAAATTAATGGCAACAATTGTAAAAGGCCACTTTATTTCCTTGGGTCATATATAAATTCCATTTAGGCCGGAGAGAGAACCTGCTGTTTGTTGCTGGGCAAATTTGAAAGGCCTGTCTGGCTACTAATCTGGAAG
This sequence comes from Ambystoma mexicanum, assembly GCF_040938575.1. Lineage (NCBI taxonomy): Eukaryota > Metazoa > Chordata > Amphibia > Caudata > Ambystomatidae > Ambystoma > Ambystoma mexicanum. The sequence goes on from NC_090937.1 coordinate 1,616,990,120, forward strand.
GGAAATCTCTGTGGAACTAATGTACATTCCAAGTATTTAGGACAAGGCCCGATCAACACAGACACAGCCCTGAATGGGGAAAATACAAGAAATAGAAGATTTGGAGATCAAAATTGTGGTCCATTTCATATAACATGACAAAGTAACAGATGTCAGCATGGCCACATGAGATCACAGGGCCAGTCTGGCAACTTATCTGCAATGGGAGAGCTCAGTGTGGCCAATGCATCCCAACTATTTACGACCTGCAGCCCACCAACTTCAAACAACAAAGAGACTAATGGCTTTTACTTTGGCTTAGAAAAACATTCAACCTTGGAGGCTCTGGTAACAGGCTTGTAGAGAAATGAGAGCTGTGATATGAAACTAAATATTATATATGTTAATGATAGGGCTATAGATTTATATTGAGAAAACAAAAAGGGGGGAGGTGCACAACTCAATTTGTACTTGGTGCACTTGCACTTTCTATATATTTTTTAAAGTTTCAAAACCTTTTTCTGGTACATCAGGATAGGACCCCTGTCTCGAGTTCAACATAATCAATCCACCGGCGTCAGCTGGCACCAACGAAGGTGGAACAACAAAGGCTCCTGTTCTGAGCCCTCATAATGCCGCCACTGCCCAAGGAGCAGGAGCTCTCCCCATTTGGTGTGCTGCAGGAGCAGTGCACACGAGAAGCCTCACACAGCTGAGACCGCGAGGTAAGCTCACAAGCTCATCACCGCCGTCAGCTTGAGCTGCAACATTCAATTTGCACGCAACACTGCAGCGACATTAACAATATGAGAAATGTGTCTACGGATGCTCCCTGAGTTCCTGCCTACAAGACCGACTTGCCATACCTCCATTTAGTGGCCCATACAACCCGCAAAGTTTTCCTACTACAAAATGGCCGCCTGATATATTTCGCATCTTCGGTGCATTTCCTGATTCCTTGTCAGCTGATCGGCTGCAGATATGGCTACAGATCAGCCTATCTTGCAGCTGGAACCACCAGTTGGCGGAACAACAAAGGCTCCTGTTCTTAGCCTGTCCAGAGTTGACCAGAGGCCAGGGCCCATCCCCCTACACCTCGCGCATCAGACCCGCCAGAAGCCTCCTCTGACCATTCTATCCGCATCCAAGTGTAAGCAGACTCTATTCAAACAATTGCTCACTACTGCCTATGTCTCCGCTTCACTATCCGGTTTCATCCACAATCTTATGCCTTACACTTTTGTTTACTATGTCTGAGTTCTAAATTGTTTCGATCGCACTGAACTTCCGATTCTGTTCCTGTATCTCAAGTGGCTGCCTCGCCTCCTTTTGCCAATAAGACTGCCTCCAAGTATCAAAGTGCTATCACGCTGCGTCCTTTCTATATTGCATAATCTATTTACTGTTGCTTGGTCATAATTAATACATGTGCTCACTGTCCTCTGAGACACGTGGCAAATTTAGCCTAAATTGCTCGACTGTCGCCCAGCTTTGTTATGCACTCGTACTTGCCCTATCGAATATTGTCTTTGTTTCACCTTTGCCTTACCGAATGTTGTCGTGGCTCACCCTGCTCACAAATGTTGTCTTGTTTACCCATGCATTAACGATTGAGGCTTGGTTTACCTGCCTTATCTGATGTTGCTGCGGCCCCATGTCTATGCATCAACAAAGCATTACTAGGAACTGTGTCTTACCCTTGCCCCATGCTACTGAAGTGGGAGAATGGGACAAGACCCTCCCCCAATCTCATCCAGACCATGGCCTAGAGGATCACGGGCCAGACACCCCCCACAAGACGAGTTTGTCTATTTACCAGATGATAAAATACCCTGGTTCAGAAACTTACACAGAAGAGGAGCATGCCCACCAGCACGCCAAGCTCAAGCCGACACCTGCGACATGGATGAGCTCGACTAAGAACATCAGCCACAAGTATCCACATCATTAGAGATGCCATAACGACATACCCAACAGACAAGAACACACGTGCCACCATACACACTGGTCACTCACACACCAACCTACACGAAGAACATACTCAGTGCTATGAGGTAGGTGACTGACACACCCACTGACGTGCATCGTTGTTATTCTTTTTTTACATAGGCCTTTTTACAGCACCGCAGAAACGCAAGACGCCGAAGAGCTTGTGTACATGCTTACTGACGCTTCTTCTGCCACCCATCCCTATGACGACACCACCATGTATATCTAATGCTGCGTGTGACACTCTGTCGCCCCGCAATCTCCATGCTATGAATTATGTACCACCACCCATGAACTAGGCCCGAGTAGGCCGCAAGCAAGAGTTCCCAGGCAGGAGCCTCGCAATGAAAATCCTCTCAGAACAAGAGTACAAGGGCTGACCATGCAAGACGAGCCCCCAGCGAGAGCTCACAGCCAAGGCCACAATGTTGCAACTCACATGCTGCGAGCCCAGCGCCAAGGGTACACCTGTTAGTGCCAAGCCCTCAGAGACGAAATACAAATCTAATGCTCATAATTCTGCTCCAGCTACGGTCTCTCCACACGTGACCAAGCCGAACTGACAAGGTGCCAAACTCACGAGATAGGAAGCTGCCAGGGTCCCACGTCTGGGACACAGGTTGCAACAACGAAGCGTCAAGATGGACACCTACAGCGATGGGAAACACCTGTCCACAAGCCCATGAGCAGACCTGTCCATCGTCTGCACAAACACATAGTTGCACATTGTTGCTAATGACAGATACACCGCGAGCTGGGAACAGCGATGGTCCCAGGCTTGGGGCTCGCGGGAGAATCAATCAGAATACAGGGGGGCTTATTACTGATGCCATTACTCTTAGCCAATCACCAAGGGTCCCTCTGTAACAATTCTAAAGTAACAACTGCAAGGGACAACCCAAGCGTACCACCTGACCCATCCTCATCCACTAATATTTCTTTCCATATGTTACCTATACTAACCCTACCACTCGGGGAACCAATCCAGAGTGGCGATAGGTTTTGTGCTAACTTTCCCATGTGACGTGAGTAGCGCGTCATACTGCCGTAAAAAGGGCCTGCGAGCACCACTACGAGTGAGAGTCCCGTCAGATGCATACGAACCAAGACTCATCCCTGCCGTTATTATAATAAACTGCAGTACCGCCTTGCTTCTTGTGTGTGTCTCATACTCCTTTTGGGGACACGGGAGGGGTTAGGGCCTCCCCAGCCCGGAGGTCCGCGGACAGCTCTGCCGGCCCCGGGAGAATCACCCCAACAAGTTGGCGGTACTGCTGAGATCGGTTGATGTCCGTTGGCCTGGTAATACAAGTCCAAGGCCCTTGCAGCGAGGCAACCCGGTAGCGCGGCCCCCTCTGCCGTTGCCCCCTTTGAGGACTACAGGACCATCGCGGAACTGCGAGAAGACCAGACAGCGCAATCCGGCCCTCGGGAGCCGATTGAGAAGTATCCCGCCCGCGGTTGGCAAGTGTCCAAAAGTGGTCCAGACGAGGGGAGGTGGCGAGCCACTTGGAGTGGTGCACGCAGTCGAGCGGCCCCACATCAAGGGAACTTGGTGAGTATGACACACCCAACAAGCAATGTTACATTGTGAGGGAGGGGGAGGAATTGTAATAAGGGCGGTGGGAAGTGTTTTTATGGTGTGTTGCAAGGATTTGATTGATAAGTGTTGACAGACGAGTGAGCGGTAGTGGGACAGGCACGAAGGCCATCTTCTATCGTGTCACAGAGCAGGGTGGGTGGAGCCAAAAGGCACCATGTGCGGTTGTTCGAAGGCACTGATTGGTCTAGATTGTGGGCACCTGTAAAAGGGGTGTGTGGCTTTCCTATGAATTGGCGTTTTGATCAATTAATAAACGAGGATCCCTACTGATTGAGTGTAAAACCCGTTAGGTAGATGACGTTTTCCCGTAGGTGTTAGCTAGGTTGTTGCCAAGTGCAGAGGATAATTGGCTGGTTAAGCTCCCCTAGTGAGGGGCGTAGCACATGCGAGGCGACGCAGCATGTGCAGTCCGATTATAAGAGTTTTTGTTGAGTACCTTGCTCCGGCGTAGCGAGAGGACAGCTGTGGGGTCGACGAGGGCAAAAGTATAAAACATATTGCACGCTCCATTAATGTTATAAGAGGTTCTTACCGGTAATAGTTTGAAGAAGTTGGTGACGTCACCCATAGGGCTTCCATAGGACACCGCGGCCACACAGTATTGACCAAGGGGTGGCCAAGGGATAAGTATCAGGATAAGGTTGGCATAGGAGAGGTGGGGAGGCCGCGCACGGAGAACCCCGGCAACCCTCGATAAGGGAAGGGCAAAAAGGGAAAAAGTGGCCATGCACGGAGAACGCCGGTCACGTTGAGCAAGGTGGTTGAAAAGAGGAGGGAGAAGTTTGGGGGGAAAAAAAAAGAGGTGGGCGGCTGTATCAGCACATCACACAGGGCACGCAGCCACAGGGGGCTCCGTGCGCCGCGGCCGCAGGGGGCCATACGAGTGATATCAGAGCAGGAAAAACAATAGAGGAAAAGAACTGTATATCAGCAATTGTATTAACTTTCAGCGGACGGTCGGAAGTCCCCAATTTACGGGGCCAGGTAAAGACAGTGGTTGCTGAAAAAAGTTGAAGTATAACATAACAATGTCCCACGGGTCAGTGTCCGGAGGGTGGGGAAACACTCTAACTACCCCCCTCCAACATATTTACAAGACACTATCACCTTACAAGGAGAAGCTTATCAAGTATAGTATAGACTGGACACAAGTAACAGACAACAAAATGATGACACCATGGCCGCCTAACGGCAGTTTTGACCCTTACGTCCAACACTCGCTATTGACATACATACATAACACGTAGAAGGGGAAGAAATTAGCTCATCATGTCGAGATATTTAACTTGTGGAGGATGTTCCAGGGATCTAAGCCAGGAGCAACGGGGATGTTTACTATCGAAGGGGCAAGAGAGGAGAAGGGGAGCAAAGAAACAAAGGAAGGTAAAGAGGTGAAGGAAGAAGAAGGGGACGTGGGCACGGCGAGCAGCAATTCACCACGAGTGAAGGAGGGCATGAAGAAGGAAGGAGGATCGGTTGCAGTATCAGAAGTAAAGATGGAGAAGGAAGGGACAGACGATACACCTCTGGCGAAAGTAGTAAAGAAGGAGGAAGGAGGATTGTACCCAGTGACGGAATTAACAAATGCTGAGGGATATTCAAACCCCGCGTACAGCCCTCCACCTTACGCCCCTAATGATAGCTACCAGAGGGGGCGGCGGTAGCGGTGGGCATTTTAGGATTAAACACAATACAGGTCAGCACAGGGGGTGGGAAGGAAAATGGAGAACACGTTGCAAGCATAGGACCAGATGAGTGGATAGCAGCACAGGTACTCCTAAAGCTCTGAGGGACACTAACAAGGGAGGAGGAGGACGCGGTGAGGAAAACAAAAGTGGAAGAAACGGACAAAAATGCAGACAGGGACTGAGGTGAGTAACGCAGAGGAAGGGCGACTGTCACAAGTAGAGGAAGAGATGTTGGAGGAATGGTTGGCCAAGCGGAGAGAAGTATGAAGAGACCTGATTAGACAGTACGAGCAAGAAACACGGGGAAGGAAGAAGGAAAGAAAAGAGAGTAGGGAGGAGCAGGAGAGGATGAGGGAGAGATTGGAGGAGAGAAAGAAAGAAGCGGAAAGGATGAAAGCGATAGCAGAGAGGGTGTCACGTATGGAGCAGCGGGAAATGAAAAGGAAGGAGGAGGAAAAGGAAAAGGAAATGGAAATGTGGAAAAAGAAAATATTGTCTGAAAGCGCCCGGAAATATGAAGAAGGTAAAGTAATAGAGAGTATATTGAAAAGTGGAGGGGCAAACTGGGGAAGACGGGAAGAAGACGAAAAGATACTGGCGAAGGTAAGTAATGAAGGAATTACGCAAGAAGAGAGAGGAAATAGGGGGTGAAGTATTGGGAAACGAGGGAAGGGAGAGAGGAGATAGGAGAATGGAGCATGAAGTAAGAACTTACACTCGCCAGGACTCGGAGGTGCCTACAACCTCAACACAGGGAACAACTGTTAAAAGAAGGGAACTTGATTGATTTAAAGACGGTTACAGTGGGGGGAAAACTGACAGACTGGAGATTGTCTTTCCTTGATGAGTTTTGCAGCGAAGAGGAAGGATGTTCGGGAAAGAATGGCGGAGATGACAATAGGGAAAGCTTAGATAAACTGTACATCACACAGGTAAATTGCGAGTCACCTTGGGCATGCAAGAAAAGGAAGGAGAAAAAGACGAGCGAAGAACAGGTAAGAGAAGTAGCAGGGAGAACGCCACATTCAGTAACACCAACGCCAGCGCCCACCTCGCCCACCAACACCACGCCCACAGCACACTCCATATGTTGACAGACTCAGAGATATCCCGGGAGGTAGACAGGAAGAAAGGACGAGCACGCCCGCGGTGAACACGAGGGTAACACAAGAGGGAGGGAGAATGAAGGGGACGACAGAACAGATAACTGTAATGATCTAATGTTAGGATCACATGACAACGAGAAAGAGGATGAGTACACTGATATAGCCCCACAAGCATTAGGGGAAACGAAGGGGGGGAACTTAATGCCACTCCTAGAAAGGGGAGGGGCCAGACCACAATATGTCCCATGGAAGCATGCCGACAAGGAAAACATAAAGTGCAGACTCCCCTCCCTAAGTGGGGGAGCTGGGAAATGGATATATGAAATGGAGAAACACACTGCAGGACAAAAACTAGTGGTGGGGGACGTGAAAGGGCTCCTAATATCAATATTAGGGGATGATGCAGATGACATCTGGAGAAGGGAAGGCTTCCCAGGGGTCACAGTAACAGATACGTCGCATGATGGGGCAACATTTGCCAACTGCAGGCACACGCTGTGGCAGGCATTAAGGGTTCAGTATCCAGACACATCAGACATAGGAGCAATTACGTCACGCAAAATGCGTGAGAATGAAGATCCTATTGATTACATCCAGGAGATTCAGGAGAAGTGGCGCTTGGAAACTCGGGAGCCGTGGGATAAAACATTAGCAATTTTCTACCACATACTAATACAAGGTCTCCCCGAACCAGTTCGGAAACAGCTGAAGAAAATTGTGGGGATGGAAGTTAAAGCTTGGCCAGAAATACAGCTAACTATAGTGCATCACAGTAGGATGTGGCAGGAAAAGATGAAACAAAAGGAGGCAGAGGAGGCAAAACTGGTACAGAAGAAGCTATCCAAATACGCCATGGAGGGAGCACTATTGACAACACCCGTGGTAGCCACACCAGCACCTACTCAGGCCATAGTAGCACAAGGCACGACACAACAACATGTAGCACAAATTCAGCAGCCAGCGCAAATAATAACACAACAAATGCCCCCGCCCCCACCCTACACGGCAAACACAGCAGGGGGATACATGCAAATGGGAAATGGATACTATAACAACTACAGAGGGAGGGGCGGACTGATGAGAGGAAGGTTCTACGGCCAGCATGCGCAGCAACAAGGGGGGACATTCCGGGGATACTACTCAAACGGGCAGCAAGGGCATCAGGATAACACGGGGAACTTTCCATGGCAGGCCAGGGAGCCACAAACATGTTGGGATTGTGGAATGGTGGGACACATGTCGCGCACATGTAGAATGAGACCCACCCCACCAGCTTGGGGGGAGCCGGGGCAACAAGGGCATATGGGGGAGCAACTAGTTTACCAACAGCAGCAAGGAACACAACAGTGCACCCCGCAACAACAAGCATCCACACAACAACCACAGCAACAGATACAACAGCATACTGCACCACAATCACAGGCACAACCACACACTGCACCACAACAACAGGTACAGGCATACACACCGCCACAACAACTGGTAGTAGTAACACAACAGCACCAGGTACAACCAACGCAGCAGTTTACCAAGATTAAAGACAATAAGGTGTCAACAACTGGTAAACAACTACAACAAACACAGTTGGGGTAGGTGACCATATTGGGGCATAGACCTTACACAGGTAGTGGTCAGTCACTATATCCACAATAGGACAGCCCACAGATGTCTTTGATGTGTCCCATCCTATCGGTAACACCTAACACTACGGAGGAACCATGCATACAGGTAGCGATAGGTGACAAAAAATGTTCCTTCCTTGTTGACACCGGGGACACTAGGTCCTGCATAAGGGAGGGTAAATTTAAACTGTCAGGTGAGGCCATGCACACTCAAGGATTCTCTGGGGCTCGAGGGTTGGTTCCCTTCACTGATAACATCTCCTTATCTATAGGAGATCATGATATGTCTCTCCCGCTCCAGTATTCGAAGCAGTCACCAGTAAACATTTTTGGGAGGGACATAATAAGCAGATTGAATATGACAATTTCCTTCACGGAGAACGGCATAATCTGCTTCACGCCAGGAATAAACATGCTCACAGCCTGACAAATATTGCAAGCTTACTGTGGCCAAACAGTGGCTCGGGCTGAACCTGTAGATGGAGAACTATTTCAATATGGGATAGACATGGCATTTGCATGGATGCCTGGGATTGAGGGCAAGATCTGGAGGAGGCCAGCAGCATACTTGTTCAGATCAGAGACCCCGGCAAGTGAACCGGAGGGGAAGATAATTTCAGTGAGCATCGAGAGCATCATGGCAACTGCAGATTATATTGCAGTACATGCCCAAGACAGAGAGGGGAGGGCCTGGAGAGCAGTAATAGCACTGGCTCAGGGGTGAAGGCTCACACAGGTGTCTGATGAGGAGCTCTTCTTCGACAATAAAGAAGGAGAAATGGTGTTTATGATGAGTGTTGACATCTGGCTACGGGTGACATACAAGCAAGTGGCACTAAAAATGGCAATGGCAGCAGAGGCGCCTGCATCCACGTCAGTACCATTTATGAGTAAGACATGGCAAAAGTACCAGCATCACTGTGGACCACCAATCCATATGACGTGGGCTGCATAAAGAGCATTGGAGGAGTAAAAATAAAATTGAAAAAGGGAGCAATATTACCTAGGGTAAAGCAGTACCCACTATCAAAAGAGGCAGACAAGGGCATATATGAAACAATAACAGCATTGATAAGCAACGGCATATTAGTACCATCAGAGACACCATGTAACACAGCCGTGTACCCAGTGCGCAAAGCAAAAGGAGGGTCTTGGCATTTCATCCAGGACCTTAGGCCCTTGAATTACATTGTAGAAGCAGAGTACCCCATATCAGCAAACCCAGACACAATACTATGTAGAATACCAGCAGAGGCATCACGGTTTAACATAATTGACCTCAAAAACGCCTTTTTCTTGATACCGCTACACCCAGATTCACAAGACCTCACAAGCTTCACATACAGGAACACAAAATGGAAACATACAAGGCTGCCTCAAGGGTACTGTGAGTCACCATCCATCTTCAACAGAATAATACAGATGGATTTAGGGAATATCAAAATGGAGAGCACTGTGCTGCAATACGTTGATGACAACATCATTTGCAGCACCACTGAAGAAAGATGTAGGACAGACTCAGTAAAGATGCTCAGAGTATTGGCTGAGAAGGAGTACAAGGTGGACAAAGAAAAGTTACAATATTTTCAGGAACAGGTACTGTACATTGGCCGACTTATCTCTCAGCATGGAAGGAACATCACACCACAAAGAGCACAAGCAATAACCAACACACCACAACCACAGACAGTGAGAGAACTACAGCAATTTCTGGGCCTATGCAACTATTGCATGGCATGGGTTTTTGACTACAGTTCTTGCATAGGACCCCTGCTTGAGGCCCTCAGATACGCAAAAAAAGGGGATAAAAAGTTGGGGTGGACAAGAGAAATGAAAGAGGCGTTTGATGAATTGAAACACACTATATCTACAGCACCTGTCCTAGCCACTCCGAACTATGAACACCAATTTTTCATTTTTTCTCATTGCGACTCAGCAGTAATGAAGGCAGTACTGACACAGAAAACAAGTATGGGCCACAAGCCCGTAGCCTTCTACAGCGGACACTTAGACCCTGTAATTTTAGGCCACTTCCCTTGCGAACAAAGCCTGGCCGCCGCAGCTTTTGCGGTGGACAAATCATCATCGATAACAATGGGGTGCCCGACCACACTATTCGTGGAACATGCCCTCTTTGCCATTTTGAACAAGCCTAAATCCACACTGACCACCCAGAGAGTTTCAGGTTATGAAATTATTCTTTCCAGGCCAGAGTTGACAATTGTAAGGTGCAGCAATGTGAACCTGGCAAGAATCATAGCTAAGGTAGTTGAGGAGGGTGACTACACTCATGACTGCACACAAGCCATTGAACATTACTCCAGCACAAGAAGAGTTGAGGAAAATGCCCTAGCAGGGGGGGAAAAATGTACATTGATGGGTCATCGACGATAGACCAAAGCGATGGTGTTAGAAGGACAGGAGCAGCAGTGGTTAGGTTGACGGAAGACTGGATGTATGTGCCAGTAAAATGTGTCCAACTACCATAACATTATTCGGCACAAGCCGCAGAGCTAGTGGCCCTAATATTGGCATTAAGGGAGAGTTTTGATAAAAGAGTGATGATATACTCTGACAGTGCGCACGTCACATCAACAGTCCACTCAGGATTAGTAGAATGGCAGAGGAGAGGATTCAGAAGAGCAGATGGTACGCCAGTACAACATGCTCTATTACTAGCAGAACTAATTGAAGTAATTAATGACCCGAAAGAGATAGCTCTGGTTAAGTGTCAGGCCCACACCAATGGGGATGACCCTATCTCAAAAGGTAATGAAACAGCAGACGCACATGCCAAGCATGCTGCGTATTTTGGAGAAATGTGGACCCCCCAGAAAAAGAAAAAGATAGGGGGAGGATGGGAGCGAGACAAACGTTGATGAAGGATGGGTATACACACATCCCTGAAACACATATAATAGAATTACAGGCAGCAGCACCTATGGCAGAAAAGGAACTATGGGTAAAAAGAGGATGCACAATGTCACCTACAGATGTATTGTGGCATCAGAGCAATACAGGAAAGGTAGTGATGCCCCTAGCATTACTAAAAACAGCCCTAGCTCAGCTACAACATCCAGTGCACACAGGAAAGGAGGTGATTGCAGCACGGATAAAGGAAGCTTGGTTTTGTCCTGAGCTAAATTCACATGTTGCAGCATTTATCAGCAATTGCTTAACGTGCCAACAGTTTACAGCCGGTCACACGCTGCAAGTGATAAAAGGTACTATACCCCGGCCTGAAGGATCCTTCCTGCACTTACATATTGACTACGTTGACCTGATCAACGTATGTCAAGGACAAAGATACATGATTGTAGTGGTGTGCCCATTTTCAAAGTGGATTGAGGCTGGACCCTGCTCCCATGCGTACACGTTCAGAGCAGCCAAATTCTTATTGAGGGAAGTCTTCCCAAGAGGGGGGGTGTGCGAAGTGCTGCGGTCAGACATGGCCCACACTTTGCTAATGAGATGTTCGAGCACATAACGGCAATGCTCAGCATAAAACATAAGTTTGCATGCGCATACCACCCGCAGGCTAACGGTTTCTGTGAACGCCTAAATGGCCTGTTAAAAGAAGAAATAGCCAAGATACAGCAGACAACTAAGAAAAGCTGGTTGTACTGCCTTCCCCTGGCTCTGTTTGAGCTGAGGAATAGGCCAGGATCCGACCACCACCTCACTCCCCACAAGGTGGTGACTGGACGTCAGATGCGCCTTCCATTAACGCCAACATCAAGGGCCTTCACCAATCACAAACGTTCTGCAAATGTATTTGGTGATGAAATGTATCAATACATGTCTTCCTTGATTACTAGTGTTGCTTTTATCTCTCAACAGCTCGAGCGCACGCGGGGAGATTCGAAGATCAACCAACCAGAAGGAACAAACGAGGAACAAGAGCAACAAAAACAGTGCACAATTGCGGAAGGAGACTACGTTCTCCTCCGCAACTTCAACAGGAAGTGGAACGGCCCCAGGTTTACAGGGCCCCACTTAGTGGAAGCAGTAGATCCCAGAGCAATTAAAATAGTTGACAAGAAGGTCTGGAACCACCTCCATGACGTCAAGCCCTACAAAGGCCAGACCCGCCCTCGCGTTGACGACAGGGCCACCAAAAAAACAACAGCATCAGAAACACCAAAAACAGACAAAGAAACAGTAACCGCAGACAAGGACAATTGTGACACTGCCCCTGACCCCTCCCCAGCCACAGACACACCCATAGACTTTGGACAATCACCCATAGCCCACCCCATGGTCACAAGATCTCAAAGCAAACAAACCTCCACCCGACCCAGCCCCGTCCCTGCCATCACCGAATAAAGGAAATTGTATAACAAACTGGAATGTTGCACACACACACATATAAACATGTGTATGTTCTCTCTCTCCTTTTTGTCTCGCACATGCAGGCACCGCATATTACTGTATTGTTTAGAAAGTGAAGTAACTAATGTCATGTTCTGCCCAGGAGTAAATGCTACCCACAGATGATAACACCCCTGAGGCCCTGTCACACCCATTTGTATACCATATAAAGAGCCAAAGTATATAAAAAAGAGAAGGGTACGCGTGTACTACAACACGTTCATTTTGGCCATAGAACAATAATTACCACATCTCCACGAGCACTTACCAGCTCTGAGATATAGGTCACTGAGATTAGCGTGGGAACAGCTTTTCGCCTGGGCACTAAACGAATACCTGATAGGCAGAGCTTGATTAAAAACACTAACAAATAACACACATTTTCAGAATTTTCAGGCGGGCATCTTTAACATCGCAAGAATAAGCTGCAGGACAGCAGCAAAGGTAAGAGCAAAAATGCCAGTGAGATTAGCTATTATAATAAAGTTAATAGTCGTGTTGGTTGTCACTGGTCTATTGGCTGCCTCTGTCTGGCAGAAAAACTACGCTTATGATATGATGGCTGTACCCCTAACAAACTCACCCCCTCCCACAGCTGCAACAGATACAGTGTCAGGTGGTACAAGTAACACAAGAAGTAAGGAACACAGGGTTAAACGCAGCACATATGGAGATGATAAGGGAATTGACACATACCTCACAGACTCAGCACACGTCTCGAACAACATGTGGTATCAGCACATGACCAAAATTGGTAAGCAGACAACTGAGGATAACTGCTATGTTTGCTCGTTGATCCCATACGCTATGAGCGCATCAAGAACATTTGTAGCCACTGAAGTACCAGCAAAGACAGTGGAATTCCTGATATATTTGGCACTCTTCTAAACAAAAGGACGTTTTCAAGGGACAGTGGTGACACTTCAATGGAAAACAAGGGATACATATCCATACGAAAATAATTTCATCAAAACATATTTGATGTACCACAAAAGAAGCCTCCTTACTGAAGCTTTCAGATACATGACAGATGGCCCCGAAAAAGGAGAAACGAAGAAAGTAATCTTACAATACCTGCCATGCGATTGGTACACAAACGAAGTTGCTGGTGTACAAGGGTGTTGGGAGAGACCTCTAATAACTATAACTGGGAAAATATATACGAATGAAGGGTGGGAAATAGGTGTGGTTGGGAGCAACATGGTAACAAGAGAAAATATTACCACCATAAAAGAGCACAACGACAGATGTTGGACGACGTGGGGAAAATATGTACCGATGTTAACATGGCTGGAGAAGGATGAAGATCCAATAACTATACTACCGCTCAGAACACCCGCACTGTGCTATCAACACAACGGCGATGTGGATGAGGAATATAACACCAACTGTGAAAACATGATAGAAATACCAGAGGGGGGTGCCGGCACAGCAGTCATAATGGACCACTATTGGGCCTGCGGCGATAAGGCGTACCACACCCTGCCTTCATCATGGAATGGAATATGCAGTATGGTGCACATCAATGTGCCATCCCTGGTTGTGCCTCAGAAACACGTCAACATGGCCAACTTTCCCGAGATGGACGAAGGAAACAAGAGGAGGAAAAGATCAGTAGAACTAGAAGAAGGTGACGAGAACAACAACAATAACGTTTTGCCAAGAGTGAAAAGACAAGGAGAACACCTGATGGGAAACTTCCTGTGGGGAAGATCAGAAACAGCTCTCACCTCCATCCCACCAGAACACAGACTACTCAGCAGTGCAGCAATGTTCTTCTCATCCATAATACACCCAGGACTACAGGCATCTGCAAATGCAAAATGGTTGCAGATCACCAGATGGGAGCTGATGATGACAATAAATTCGACAGTAAACGGATTCAATGCAATAAAAGAAGAACGGAGAGTGGTAAGAATGGTAGCACTGCAAAACAGGTATGTGCTAGACCTTCTCACGGCAATGGAAGGAGGAGTTTGTGCAAAAATAGGGCAATCATGTTGCACATTCAGCCCTGCTAATGACGCAGACAATGGAACACTTACTGATGCAGTATCACAACTTGCCCTGATGCACTCCAAAATGGTGGAAGAAAGTAAAGGAGTAGAGAAAGACGGCAGCTAGTTTTTGTTCCTATGGTCATGGATGCTTTCATGGCTATCAGATGGGCTGAAGATAATAGTAGGATGCATAATATTGGCTGCAGCTGTGTTGATCATAATAAAGTTTTGGAAAGCTAGAAAAGCACTTACAACAGACAAAATAATGGAGATGGTAGGCATGCACGCCTTACTACCAGCCGATGATGGAAAGCACACCCACATGATGATAAAGGAAAGAGAGAGGCTGCGCAAACAGGTACTTGACAACCATATGGATCCGCCATCTGTGAAGGTGGAAAACCCAAGGAGCTATGTTGGAAGATGGGTATACTGCAAAGCTGGCGGCGGCTGCATTTACGTGTACTGGTCATTTGAAGATCATGTCAACCACTATGGGCACTTGGCTGGAATAACTAAAGTATGGAGAGTGAAAGGAGATAAGGAAAAGGATGAAGTTGTGGTTTGACCTGAGGGGGGACTGAAGTGGGAGAATGGGACAAGACCCTCCCCTCAATCTCATCCAGACCATGGCCTAGAGGATCACGGCCCAGAAACCCCCCACGAGACGAGTTCGTCTATTTACCAGATGATAAAATACCCTCAGAAACTTACATATAAGAGGGGCATTACACATAAGAGGAGCATGCCCACCAGCACGCCAAGCTCAAGCCGATGCCTGCAACATGGATGAGCTCGACTAAGAACAACAGCCACAAGTATCCACATCGTTAGAGATGCCATAATGACATAGCACATAGACGAGAACACACGTGCCACCATGCATACTGGTCACTCACACACCAACCTGCACGAAGAACATACTCAATGCTATGACGTAGGTGACTGACACACCCACTGTCGTGCATCAGTGTTATTTTTTTTTTACATAGTCCTTTTTACAGCATCGCAGAAACGCAAGACACCGAAGAGCTCGTGTGCATGCTTGCTGACGCTTCTTCCGCCACCCATCCCTGTGACGACACCACCATGTATATCTAATGCTGAGTGTGACACTCTGTCGCCCCGCAATCTCCATGCTATGGATTATGTACCGCCACCCATGAACTAGGCCCGAGTAGGCCGCAAGCAAGAGTGCCCAGGCAGGAGCCTCGCAATAAAAATCCTCTCAGAACAAGAGTACAAGTGCTGACCATGCAAGACGAGCCCCCAGCGAGAGCTCACAGCCAAGGCCACAATGTTGCAACTCACATGCTGCGAGCCCAGCGCCAAGGGTACACCTGTTAGTGCCAAGCCCTCAGAGACGAAATACAAATCTAATGCTCATAATTCTCCAGCTACGGTCTCTCCACACGTGACCAAGCCGAACTGACAAGGTGCCAAGCTCACGAGATAGGAAGCTGCCAGGGTCCCACGTCTGGGACACAGGTTGCAACAACGAAGCGTCAAGATGGACACCTACAGCGATGGGAAACACCTGTCCACAAGCCCATGAGCGGACCTGTCCATCGTCTGGACAAACACATAGTTGCACATTGTTGCTAATGACAGGTACACCGCGAGCTGGGAACAGCGATGGTCCCAGGCTTGGGGGCTCGCGGGAGATCCAATCAGAATACAGGCGGGCTTATTACTGACACCATAGGTGGCATGAGTGGCGATAGGTTTTGTGCTAACTTTCCCAGATGACGCGAGTAGCGTGTCATACTGCCGTAAAAAGGGCCTGCAAGCCCCATTGGGCGTGAGAGTCCAGTCGGATGCATACGAACCGAGACTCATCCCTGCCGTTATTATAATAAACTGCAGTACCACCTTGTTTCTTGTGTGTGTGTCATACTCCTTTTGGGGACACGGGAGGAGTTGGGGACTCCCTAGCCCGGAGGTCCGCGGACGGCTCTGTCGACCCCAGGAGAATCACCCCGACACTCCTCTAACCAGCGCTGCATAGGAAAGCCCTCACCTGAAGCTTACCTGCTATCGCTCTTGCTGCTGCATACCCACCACTCTGCTATGCACCCTGTACATACCACCGTCCTCGAACATCACGGAGCGCCAGCTAGCTCACTTACCTGCCCACTCCGATAAACCCGCACACTTTCCTTGCGGACATCAGTGCAACACCGAGGAAGCCAGTTTCCTGGTTAATGCTCCCCACAATATGCGCACCCCTTCCCAAATGCGTTACCACCCATTACTATTTGGCCCAATACACCTACTGATCCTTGTACTTACTTACCTCAGTTGCTCTACCTCAGGTCAGTTATCTAACC
The DNA here is from genome assembly GCF_040938575.1 of Ambystoma mexicanum. NCBI lineage: Eukaryota > Metazoa > Chordata > Amphibia > Caudata > Ambystomatidae > Ambystoma > Ambystoma mexicanum. Next base: position 1,617,006,808 of record NC_090937.1, read on the forward strand.
TCACCATGCTAGACCTTGGAATCCATAGTCATAAACTATTACCTCACTTGCCCACTCACTGCCCCCATCAGGCCTTCTGCACAGGATCAAGACCACAACCACAGCGTCATCACTTCCTATCAACCCTTATCTAAGCACCCCTGCTCTGTGGCTCGAGCACTTTGCAACCAAACCCACACCCAACCAACCATGCTCCATAAACACTAGGAACTCCAAACTAGGTTCCAGATTCGCCCGGGTTGCTCATCATCTTATCATCTGCACCTCCTCATAAATTGCTCCACTTGCGCTGGTCACTTCACGCCACAGCATTACCCTGGCATACACATTCACCTCCACTCATGACACCACACCTAACCATAACACAAGCACACCTCACTCTCCTAAAGATACCACCATCAAGGGTTCCCTTATCAACGGCAGGTCCCTTACGGGCCACGCACTTGATATAGCAGATCTCATTACCACACAAGACCTAGATTTCCTTGCTGTCACAGAGACCTGGCTGCACGCGGCCTCTTGGCCCCTCCTCTCACTAGCGACCCCTAACGATAAGATAATAATATCATTCGATGTGATCGTAATGCTAACCACTCAAAAGGAGGTTGTGTTGCCTTCATCCACAAAAAATCGATTGCCATGCACATCATACTGGACCAACACATACCGTCAGCAGAACTCCTATCGGTGAAACTCCCTATCTCACACAACCAAACCGCTACCCTGCATCTCATCTACAGGCCACAGGACCTGTCACCACCTTTGCAGATAACATTTTAACAACCCTCGCTGATAGAACCAAGGCCAACTCGCAAATAATATTACTAGGTAACCTTGACTTTAAAGACCCCATGACACTATAGCCTTAGACCTTGCTAACTCACTCACCGACGCAGGCTTCACTCATCGTAGCCTTGAACCTACTCATGAAAAGGGAAGAATCCTTGACTGGCTGATCGAAACTGTAACATCACCACAGTAGTTAAAGCACCTTGTGTCGCATCTGACCATCACACTATTACATTCAACATCTTAGCTAATTACCAATGCCCCCGTCCAGACATAGCACCTCCAATTTGTACTAGAAATAAGAGATATCACTAGAGAAAATATTCTCCCACACATCCTGCCCACCCTGAACAATGTCTTATGATCCTATCCAGACCCTACAGTCTTAGTTGATACCTATAATGGTACAATTCTTAAAGCTATGGACACTACTGCCCCCTTTAAATCTAGGAAAGATAAACCATGCACTCACCGCAATTCGAGATTCACACCACAGGCGAGGGCCTTACGCAAAGAAAAAAGAAACAAGGAAGCCCGTTGGAAAAGTCACCCTACGGATACCAACAAGGATAGCCTCATAATAGCGTCACTCAACTATAAAAAGGCAACCTTCCTAGCCAAAAAGGAGACTTACAACAAATGTATTTTGCAAGCTGAGTCGAACACCAAAGAGCTCTTCAAGATTCTTAAAGAACTTGAAACACCTTGCACACCAACTGACTCATGTAGCAAAAACAGTTTTTGGTGCTCAAACATACAAAACGCACTCCTTGATAAAATTGCTACGCTACAGGTCAAAATTAATGCCAACATAAGCACCCTCCAGCCAAGCACTCTACCTAACCCCCCCTTGGATACAACCCACCACACTCCACTCACTCTTATACCTTTCAGTTTCTCACCTGTAACCATCCCTGAGGTCGAGAACATCATCAGTAAACTTAAACTTTCCAACTGCCAGGGCGACACTTGCCCAGCATGAGCTAATTCCTTTCATCACGGCGCTATTTAACGCCTCTTTCAGCACAGGCACTGTGCCAGACAACCTGAAGGATGCATGGGTTATCCCCTTGTCAAAAAGCCTTCTCTAGACCCAAATATACCCACTAACTTCAGACCCATCACAACCATGCCGTTCCTGCTAAAAATCCTGGATCGAGCTGTCTACCTTCAGATCTAGGACTACATGGAACGCAATAATCTCCTTGGTCTTAGACAGACTGGTTTTCGCCCCAAGCATGGAATGGAAACGGCCTTGCTAGACTTAAAAACCCAAATTGAGGACCTAAAAGACAATGGCAAGATCGCCATCCTCTTACTACTGGACCTATCGGAAGTTTCGATTTGGTGAACCACCAAATCCTATGTCGCCATCTCAAAGTGGCAGCCCACTTCTCCGATAAAGCCACCACATGGATCAAATCTTTCCTGGCCAACAAATCCATGATGGTCTTCTCTCCGTTCGCCTCAGCTGAACCCGCTCCAGTTCTCTGCAGCTTTCCCCAAGGTTCTTGTGTTTCACTCACGCTCTACAATGTGTTCACAAAACTGCTCTTTGGTATACTTGTCTATCTGTCACCTACACGAATTACGCCGATGACAACGAGGTCCTCATCCCTATCTCGGGCTACCACACAGCTGACACCAAAGCCTTAAAAATGTTTATAGTATCATCCAGGCTTGGGTGGCCCAACATGAGCTCTGTCTTAATGTTGATAAGACATGGCTCCTCATTCTGGGCTCCCCCAATCGATTGAGCAACCTAAGCCCTACATTCAAATCCTTTGTCATCAATGGCAATAATATTAAGGTGACCAACGACACCAAAACGTTAGGTATCTACCTTGACTCTTCCTTATCCCTCATGAGACAAACTAATGCGGTGACCTCAGCATCCACGTACACATGCAAACTCATCACTGTTTGCCGGCCATTTATCACTTCAACTAACTGCATCATGCTTGCTAGAACTCTAATTATGTCTATGGTAGACTATTGTAACGCCCTTTATCTCGGGACTAGAGAATGCAACATCAGTAATCTTCAGGTCATTCAAAAAAACACCATCAGAGCTGCCCTGAACATCCCCAGGAACCAACACATCTCAGACACCCAACGCAACCTGCACTGGCTTTCTGTTGCTCAAAGAGTCTCCCTTAAAGCCTTAACCCTCACACACAAATGCTTGACCAAAAAATGGTCCCCTCTATCTGGCCACCCGATTCTCACTGCAAATTTCAAACCGACCACAAAGAGCAGCCCAAACCCACTGCCTCTCCATACCCAGATTCAAATTACAAAAATCTGGTGGGGCCAGTTTCCCGGTGCTCGCTTCCAAACTATGGAACTCTATACCTACCTCACTTAGACTGGAACCCTCATTCTCAGTCTTCAAGAACAAAGCCACATTTTGGCTCATGGCCAAAGACACAAGCAAAGTGTAACCCGAATATGAAAACCAGTTAATTCACTGTAACTGCCTTAACCTGATCGCAACACTTTAAATACCTGTAACTTTCTTGTGTGTATTTCACCATGTACAGTATGTTTGTAATTTTATATCTATGCCCTTAATGTAACCTATGAAATGTTTATGTATATTGATTCTGTGACTGTAACCTAAGATATGTGCCCAGATGCCCTTGGGCCAGGTGCGCTATATAAATAAAGAAATACAAATACACCAAAAATCCTGTTGTTGCCAAAGTCCTAGTGCACTCTTGGTATGGGATTTTCCCAATAAATCATTCTTGATACATTAGAACAACATTCAGTATTAACCATTTTCAAAATACGTGTTTAATATGTTCTTATATTTCTACAAAATATTCCCTCATCCAAAAATTCATATGCAAAGTAAAGAGTCCTAAAGACTCCAGAACAAAAATTACACTGTTAACTCAAATCCCACTTTTCATTAACTGGGAATTCAGATGTATTGATTCCTACATGCTCTATTTCTATAATACTCATCCATGACCACATCAACGGTTATTTAACATCAAATAACAAAAAAAAAACATATTTTTCATCGTTCAATGTTATTGCCAGCGTGTTTACGATATTTAGCTATACTCTGCTTCGCGGGGTAAACCGATATGGTTTCTTAGTTTTTTTCAATAACTGGTATTCTACAAAAAAATGTTTTTATATATATTTATCCTAAATTCAATCTCTATTATTCATTTCATTTTGTGTGTGGGATGTAATCAAAGGCCTCAAACTAACAGAACTTAAGGTCCACGTGGAAAAGTGCTACCTGTCATTATCAAAGGAAAGGCAGCATTTTTTAAATTCACAAATGAATAAGAAATCCAATGGTCCTTTTCACATGAAAAACAAAAGGTCCCAAAAGGGCTTTGCATTTCAGTTTAAATGTGAATATTGTACCTCTTCCAACATAAAAATGTAGGGGAAAAGACATGGTGTGTGTTGACAAAAAAGTATGGTATATTATGTTTAGCATGCAAAATACCTGTAAACATTAGAAAAGGAAAGCCCACTTTGTTTACATGAAAAAGTTTCTGTAGGTACGAGGCAAACCCTTGTTGTAGGACACATGTTACAAAGGACTGCCCCCATGGAAAACATGGTTTGCATCCCCGCAGCTACTTATAACTGCAATAAAGTGTGGCTGGTAAGAGGTGTTGAAAACAGACTTCATTGCACGGTAGGCGGTAACCATGGCGCTATTAGCGCCATGGTTGCCGCCGGTATTTTACCGTGTCTGCCTTGGTGGATGGCGGAATTACTGCCCTACTCCAAGGTGAGCGGGGGCGGTAATTCCCCATTCACCAAGGCACTTCCCCATTCCCATTTTTGCCCCCATAGGGCATAATGGGAATGGGGAAGGCGCTAATTACGGTACCGCAAATTGCGGTACCATAATTAGCTCCAAGGTCCCTTTGCGGCACCCTATTTTAATGGCTGGTAAAACCAGCCGTTAAGGTCGGGTCCCGCAAAGGGAACTCGTAGTAAGGCGGTAAGGGTTTACCAGTACCGGTGCCCTTACCGGTACCTGTAAACCCTTACCGCCTAACGTGTAATGAGGCCCCAAGTGTCTTTGAAATTGGCCTGTGCTCTGTGCCTTGCTTTTATAATATATTTATGATCCCCTTTTTCCAGATGTTGGAGAAAGAGGGGATCATATTTGCAAACTATGCGGATGACACCCAATGTGTCATCCCCATATCCGAATCCCATGTGGAAGATGAACGCAGAATTAATGAAATTTACAAAACAAATCAGGACTGGATGGTGCTGAATGGCTTAGCCATTAATAGCTCCAAAACAGAGCTTCTACTTATTGGCTCAGAGTCCAAATTAGAGAAGTTAGGACCCAGCTACAAGTCATTTTGTATAGATAGCTGTCACATCGAGGTTATGAGCAAAGTGGAAACCCTTGGCATGGCATTTATCTTGACAGAAATTGGACCAAGAATGCCCAAGTGAACAGTCTTGTTTCATCGGCCTCCTACTTCCTTCAGCTGTTTCGCTGCCTTAGACCTTTTATCTCAGAATCAAACTCCGAAACTCTGGCAAGGGCCATAATTGGATCAAAGATCGAGTATTGCTGTAGTCTCCTTGTTGGGCTGCCGATATCTGACGTTCATCGGTTACAGGTCATACAGAATGGTGCAGTTAGAGTAGTGAAAGGTCTAGAAGACACCATGTGTCTGAAGCCCGGCGAAGTTTACACTGGTTACCGGTGCAGGCCAGGGTTGTGTTTAGGCTTCTCCTTATTACACACAAATGTATACATGGAGTTATGCCTCTTTATCTGAAAGAATTAGTTATGGTAAAAAACAACATTAGATCCCTTCGATCTGATGAATCTAATACCCTGGCCATGCCACGCCTGAAAACAAAAAAATCCAGGGATTCAGCATTAATTTCGGCAGCCCCCATTAAGTGGAATTCTCTTACATCTATACTTCATCTACAAAAATATTTAAGAAGGGGCTGAAAACTGCACTTTTCGCATAAAATGCTTCTGCCTCACGCCTGATCCTGTCATTGTATGACTCCTGCTCTTGAGCCAATCCGCTGATTTGGCTCTGTTTTAGTCTTTGTTCTGTTTGATTGTTTTTACGTTTCACAGCGCCCTTAAGCCTAAGGGTACCTGGTTGCACTATACAAATGTTAAACATAAACATAAACATAAACAGACAACTGGCCCCAGCTAGTGCATCCCTGGAATGTAAGGGGGGGTGTGAAGACAGTGGCTACAATTAAGAGGAGAAGAACTTTGAAAGAAATACAAGAACTTGATGCCCTTCGCATAAAAACAGTGGACCCTTCAGATAAGAGAACAGGCCTTGTGAAATCACACGGCCTGCCCGGCTCATTATCTACAGCGGGGGATCTCTGTTTAGCAAGTGCATCCCCTATTTACGAGTTGTAAACAACTTCAAATGACCAACTTCAAAGAGACTAATAAAAACACTGGCCCAGAGAGACAAATGGCACTGAAGAGAAGAGGCTCCAATGTGTATATCCCAAAGATTTGCTATTAACTTAAAAGGACAATCATCATTCAGGCGATTTTCTTTTCTCGACAACCAAAGGTTGGATTTTCTTTATTTATGTGCCATGTTTTTAGATAATTTCCAGACAATTTTGGTGATATAACATTCAACCACCTGCGATTTAGGGAACTGTAATGGCCAGTTAAACTAGTTTCCTGGCTGATTTGTCCTGAATTTAACAGTTGGCGAACAGGTGGAGGATTAAATTAGGAATATGGATGATAGATTGCCTGTTCCTAACTAATATGCTTTTTGTAAAAATGGCAGAAAATGTGCACATGGCTGTGGAACATGGTGTGGACCTGGCTGTTTTATTAAATTCATCCTGAGTATCTGAAGCAGAAAATATGTATATTATGGCAGTAAATAGTAAATCACAAAGTTCTTGATAAATAACTCGTTTTTGCCAAAATTGTGACTTGAGAACAAAAGTTGATTACAAGAGTGAAATTGCCATATGTCTGCTCTAGACTTTTAAACCAATCAATTGAGAGAGGCAGGAGTAGTGGGGAAGAGAGATAAGGGTTACTTCCCAATCCTATTTGCAGGAACTCTTGCATGGTTTTCCTCCAAGAATAACTTGATGTTATCATCGCTGCTATATAAAGTGGAATGCACTTCTAAGAAGGGAAGAGCTGCTAAAATTACCACCAGTAGAGCTGCTGAAACTTACCATCCGACAGTTGCAAAGAAACACCAGTGGAGATTGCTGAGAGTGCATCTGGGCGGAGCTGTCTATTTCTGGGAAGGCTTAAAAGCTGACTGGGTCCAATGGTAGAGTGCTGGGGACCATCCGTGAGAGTGGAGTGACAAAACCCCTCCCCTAACTTTCCAGTGGGTCCTGAAATGCAGCTGGCATTCCTGAATTGTAAACAGAGGTTTTCTATGTAAGTAGAAGTGAACCCTTTGCAACCAAAAGGTGAGGGAATCTGCTGGCCTTAAATCCTTTCCTTTCATACCGGGCGCGGACTGGGGCAAAACTGTAGATCCTTAGCCTATTCAACTAAATCACCTATGTATCATCTTGGCTCTTTAATATCTATGTCGCCCCTCTTGCTCATCTGATCTCCTCCTCCTTTCCTAATTTCCAGTGTTATGCAGATGACACACATCTCTCAATCAAACTTCCCTCTACTTCCTCCTCTTTCTCCTCTCTCATCCCTGACTATCTGTCCACCATTCAGACATGGTTTTTAGTGAACGATCTCTGTCTCAATGCCAGTATGGTGCAGATCCTCCTCATCAGGACTCCTGTACCCTCCTTTCCTCCTACCTTCTGGCCACCCTCTTTGACCCTCTACGCCCACCATCGTGTGAGGTCAAAACCCTTGGGGTCATCTTCGACTTTGCTCTCTCCTTCACCCCTCACATCATGGACCTTTTTCCAAAAAGTTGTACTTCCAGCTCCACCTCATCAGAGGTATTCTTCCTTTTCTCACCTTCCCTCAGAAGCCAAATGTCTCCAGAGCTCTGGTAATTTCCAGGCTGAATTACTGCAACAGCCTCTTTTGCAATCTCCCTCTCTCCACCCCATGCAGCAAATCCAGAATAAGGCTGCAAGAGGTATCCTTGGCCTCAAGGCAATGTATCATATCTCTCCAGCCCTTACATTTCTCCACTGGCTCGCAGGGCTACAAGGATCAAATTCAAGACCATCTGCATCATCCACAAGGCCCTCTGGGGCTTGGGACCATGCTATCTCCAACGTTCCCTCCCTAAATACTCCCCTGCTAGAGTCCTATGCTCCTCTAATTCCAACTCTCTGACTGTCAACCATTTCTCTAACCAGAGAGTTGGGGGCCGAGCTCTCTCCACGTTGGTGCCTCACTTTGAAACAGCCTCCCTGCCCCTCTCAGTTTTTTGCCAGATCACTTAAGTTCCGGACACTGCGATAAACTTTGCCCTCCTCTACCTCTTTCCCTCTTTCCCTTCTAGCTAAATCACCCCACTGCCGCTTTGATCGGTAGCCTGATCCTCATGAACCTCACAGGTTTTCAGGCCATTCCTCCCTGTCATTACCGGTACCTTCCTCCCCCTTTGCATTGCCCTGCGAGCCCCTGCCTGGGGCCTCCTTATACCACACTTGTGAGCTGCTTACATTAGCACTTAGCCGGAGGTGTTCCTCCTGGCTCCCCTTGCACTTCCCCCTTGGGCCCACCTCCAGCACTTGTCCACTCCGCTACTCCCTTTTTCCGTCTCCCTCCCATGCTCTTCTTCTCAATGCAAGGCCTAGTAGGACCACGACTGTATATATATATACATTATTGTTGCTTTTGTTACTGCTGTTATTATCTCCCTTGTTTCCTACTAATTTAGCCTCATGGCACTTTGAAACACAATTCTGTACAAAGCACCTTACAAATGATCAATAAATAAATTAAATAAACACAATAAATTAATAAGTAAATAAAAACATTAATTTAATTAATTCCCTTTGGCAGGACACTACATGGATGATTATTGTAAAATTCAAAATTAACAAAACTTACTTCCCAAGGCGCTGAAAAACAATAGCCTATCATTTAATTGGGTAATGATTTTTGTCCTGTTGACCCAGACATCTTTAAGGAAGAGGGGTGTCTTTATTCTTAAATCAGTCCAATCTTTTAGTCCCTCTTTCCCCTAACACAGGCCTTTAAGTGGAGGAGGGGTCTGAAATCCAAAATTCTTCAATCACCTTAATTTTTCGGTCAGACATCCACAAACCAGCCCAAAGTAGGAGGGGGTTCTAAAAATAACCTGCTAAATCACCCTTTATTTATTTTAAACCAAAAGTATGGGTGAAATCATAATTGCCATATCCAATTTTCCAAATCTGAAAGCCAAACTGTTAGCATTTTAAGTATGCAGGAAAATCAAAATTGCATAGCACTACATCTATAAATTATGTTCACTGACCAGTGCTAATTATTTCTTGAATTGATATTGGGATCAAGTGTTGTGATTTGTGTTTTTTTCTTAACTAATTTGTATAATTGATTTGTGTAACGACAAGTTAATGCCAAGCCACACAGAAGGTTGTATGTGTAGTTTAGTGTGATATCTATTACTTCTAATTGAAATGAATACAAATATATTTCCTATATGCCGGTCAGGTTCATGGCTCATTGCTAGCTCAGGGGGAGGGATACAAGGGCTATTAGAAGAATTTGAGATAGAAATTAATAAAACAATTAATTTGTTTGTTGCGTGGCACCTTGGGTGTGGAGTGATGATACTCCCTGTGTTGAGGGTGGCATCTCAATAAACTGTTACAGATTGGGGGCTCGTGGCCGGGATTTAGCTGCTATTTCAGAATCAGGACAAGTGTGTGGTGACAGACCATTCATTTGGATGTAATCGTATCAAGGTGGAGGAAAAGTCATCTTTGCCTTGTTAAAGTGCTGCAAGGGTTTGACCCCTGAGTTCCAGGTAGGTGTATAGGTGAAAGATTAAGATTGTGTAAGAATTGATCTTGGTTTGGCATTGTGTGTGGAAATTAAGCAGGAACAGGGCAATTCCTGCCCGGGTGCAAAGGAAATGCTACAAAAGTTGCAACAAAAAAGACATTTAAAAAAATGAATACAATTGAATTAGATTATTCCTGGAGACATTTGTTACAAAGCTGTTCATTCGTGGTGAGTGCACAGAGGCAGATGAAGGGAGCAGGCAAGCTCTAACTATGCAGATTTCACATAAGAATGAATTGACATTTGGTGTGAAGGTGAAATATGACACAAAGCATTTGAGGCATTTTATGCGACCTAAAATGCTCAAGAAGAACTGAGTCAAATGGCTCAGCTCACAGCTCATAAACCTCCACTTGCAGTTAGTGGAAGAGTGAGTGCAGAAGAGTGAGGCTTGTGCCGGAATCAGACTGAGCATCTAAATGAGGTGCAGAAAGAACTTGAACAGTTAGAAGATCAAGTACAGCGGAACTGTATTTTCGAGCCAAAACAAGAAAGCCTCATGGAACTACTAATAAATGTGTTAAAAACCCAGCAGCAAGAGAATGCAGAGTGTGAAACACAGTTTTCTTCAATGCAAAATGCACACAAAGAGAGTGTGGAAAATGTATGCATACTGCAACATAAGTTTAATGATCTATTTATTATAGAAGGCTGTTAGATGACATTGCGGCCCTTGAATAACAAATTAGTGAATTGGTAAGGGAAAACAGTCAGTCTATAATTAAAGAGATTGACTCACAAAAAGAATTTAATGAAATGCGGCAAAATTGAAATATACGGAAGCAACGTAATTTACAAATCGTAAAAGACCAAGAGGCATTCAGGCTGAAAGTGGATGCAGAGAAGAAACAGTCAGGTCCTCAAGAACTGGCCAGAATGAGAGAAGAAAGGAATGAGCTAGTAGAACGTGTGAGACAAATAGACGCTGTACTGTTAGAGGCAGCAAATTGTAGGGATGGGCAAGAGAAAGAGATTATTCTCCTGAGGAAGTGTGCCTTGAATATGCACAGAGCATACACGTTTCACAGAGTGTGAATAAATCACTTCAGCATGAGGTACAGTAAACAAAAGAAGGGTTGGTAGCTCAGAGCAAGGTGCATGACACTAATCAGGCCTTTGTGTCAGAATTAATAAAAAAACAGTCTCTGACTGTCGACAGGAAAAAAGGAAATAGAGACACAGGTGTGATAGCCTCACTGAGGAAATGGAAAATTACATATAGGCTCAATCAGGAAATGGGACAAGGCCCTACTATCCTGCGAGAATTGAAAAGCCTTCTTGGACTCACTAATTATAGTTGGAAGTTCATTGACTCACTCGACCCTTGGTACATTTATTAAAGGCCGGAGTCAAGTGAGAGTGGGGTCCCGAACAAGCAGAGGCAGTTAAACGAATGAAAAGAAGCCTTTCCCAGGCTCCTTGTTTGGTTTATGTCATAAAGAACAAGGAGATCTTCTTGGAGTGGGGTTCTCAGATGCTTGCCTAACAGCGGTGTTGCATCAAAAGCATGACAAGGTCCACAAAGGCATCTCATACATGAGCAAGATTTTGTCCTCTGTGGATGAAAAGTGCAAAGACTGCGAGACACACTCCTGGCAATAGTGTAACTATTGAAAAATTAGCACAATTCATCCAGCGGGAGCACATAATTTCCGAGGCTCTTCACCAACCCTTGCAATATTTACAAATTGACAGAATCCCGGTGGGGAACGTCAGCAATTCCATAATTACTTCCTGGATTCTGTCCATGCAAGGCTTTCCTGTGGATTTCGGATATGGCCAGAACAAGAAGAGTCCCCTAGCCCAAGGGTTGGCAGATGTGCATGATTGTGCTCAAGAAAACTGTCTTGAGGACGAAAGTCTAATGACCAACAACAAAATGGTGGCCTACTTAACTTCCCCACACAAGATCTATGAAGAAGACACATGTCAGGGGATCCCCAGAGTTTAAGTGGATGGGTGCTCCTACCATGTTGATAACAATGGGGAAAAGGAACTGGTGGCTGACGTTGGGAATGCCTGACTGAATGATGAAATGGAACACAATGCTGGTTATAAAATAGGAACCCGAAGTAGCCAGGTTGCAGAGTTGACGGCCGTTCATCAAGCAATCCTCACTGCAGTGCACCACCAACTCAATGAACGGAGGATAGCACATGGGCAACGTGCTGTTCTTGGAAGCAAAAACCACGCAGAGCAACATGGGTTTGAATTCTAGATCTGTGCTTTGGAACCAAACTCAGGTATATAAAACATTAAACTGGTCATAATAACTGACTCTGATAATGTCAGGACTGGGTTGGTGGAGCACCTGATCAACTGGAAGAATCGAGGCATGATGTGCAAACAATAATCTCATAAGCATGCCAAAATGACGATCCGGCAACCTCCAATAAGATGACCATCTGTTGAAAGAAGATAAGTGGTCATTCCAAAATAGAGAGGCCAGATAAGACTGGAATGACTTGGCTGACCAGCTGGTTAAAACTGGAACTATACCGGAGGGAATTCATAGAAAATGAATCCCTGCTGGGTGAAATACAAATTGCAGCTGTCACCAGGTCACAAACATGTGCTAACAGTAAACTCTTGACAGCTCAGTGGAGTAAAGATACCATAGATGCAGATTTGATCACTGTACAGAAAGAGGACGCAATCATTGGGAAATGTTATTGACACGTTGGAGACCCTGTGAGCTGTCCTTTAACAGAGTCGGATTATTATGATAAAGAGGATCTCGGCGTGTTGATGTTTTCCAAGATGTTCCGGATTCCAAGATGGTTTGTTGGTAAGGAGAGCCCGATCTGGCTGTGACCAGTGGTTGGTACCTACCTCATTCTGGAGACTGATGTTGAACCACGGCCATGATATGGCCACTGCCAGTCATAGGGGGTTTCACATGACATTAGAAATCTTGTGCAAGGTTGCCTACTGGCCACACATGGGCCAGAACCTCAACACTTACCTAAAGGGGTATCTGGTGTGCTCAATTGCAACCCAGTTCACTCACACACAGAGCTCCCCTACCAAAAAGTGGATTGGCTCTGCCTTGGGCAGATTTGAAAATCAATTTCATTTGACCAGTGATTCGCTCCTCTAGGGGAAACATGTACATGTTGACTGTGACATGCTTGTTCACAAAGTGGGTAGCATATCTTCCAGCCCTGAATTGTAAGGTGGAGACACCTGTGGCACTAATAATAAACCAGATCTTCTCTCGGTTCGGCCTCCCGCAAAGGATTGAGTTGGACTGAGAAAGACATTTTACCAGTGAGGCGATAGCGAAGATGTGGGAAATTCTAGGGGTAAAAAGAAAACTCTACATTGCCTACCGCCTGGCCTCAAGCAGGGGGTTAGAGAGATACAACAAAATTATTGTGAGTATTTTAAAGAAGTTTGTGGCAGACTTTGGACCCAGTTGGGACATCCCATTACCACTTGTCCTAATTGCTATTAGGTCTACACCATCTTCTGCAAAAGATATTTCCCCATTTGAGCTCATGACCAGATGACAAAATGGTGTTACTTCAGCATCTGCTCTTTCGAACTCAAGAGCAGACACTGATAAATGCGCCCACTCGTGAGAGCATTTGCTTATTCACAGCATAATTTAGAAAAGTCAGCTGAAGGAATTAAGAATTATTATGATCTAAAGACCACCAAGAAAAAATATGAAGTAGGTGAGAAGGTTTACCTGTACAATTTACAAAGGAATCAGGTCAAGGACCGGAAATTCCTCCCATCTTGGTGTGGTGCCTTTGAAATTATATTTCAAATATCACCTGTTGCCTACAAATTATTGCAGCTCAAACTTGGCATGCATTACCGTATGACCTTAGAAAGGAACAGCCTTATTCCAAATGTAGACTCAATGTAATCAAATGGCTATGCACGAATGACAGTTAGCTTAACTCTCGTTACCTGCACTGCTGTCTCTGCTGCATGTTTCTTACCATGCTTCCTTCCGCCATTGTAACTATCCTGGCAGTACTTATTCTCCAACTGTTTTGTATATTATATGATTCATTGTACTTACTCTGTAACTAAGCTTAAGTTGTCTTGACCTCTGCTGCGCCCGAATGCCCAAGGGTTTGGTGCGCAATAACAAATAAACAAACAAACAAACAAACAAGTTCTGCATCCCAAAAGCAGACCAGATCAAAGAAAAATGGGTCGACATCAATCAGTTGAAAAGCTGTCATCCCAGCCATGGTTTACAACTGATTGAGGAGCCAAATAAATGTCGAGCAGAGGAACCATCTGAAGAATGAAAAGGAAAGATGAAAAACCGGATATATATAAAAGGGAGATATTTACTTGGTGCTCATTGTAAAATGGAATAACATAAATAAATAAGGTTTTGTGAACTGGTGAAAATTTCTTTTTATATTTGAATGCTGTTGTTGTTAATTCTTTGTAAATGATCCAGTGAAATATAGTGGTATAAAAAGTATTGAACCTCTCTTTTTTCTTTTTGTCAGATAAACAACCTCCTTCACTTCCAGCCTGGAGGCAAGAGGGGAGTCCAATGAGAACTCAAGAGACCCTGGGAAAAAGGAAGGAAAGGGGCTGCCGTGCCACACCCTCCAACCCAAAGATGGAAGAGGAGGAAGGAGTGCCAACTCTCTAATGAAGAAAGAAAGGGGGTGCAGTGCTACACCCTCCAACCCAGAGATGGAAGTGGATGCTGGAGTGCCCACTCCCAAATTAAGGAAATTGAGCCAGACGGGCTGCAACGAAAACAAAAATCTAAGAAAAAGAAAAGGGGACTTAGAATGAAACTGCACTCTGCCCTGCTTTTCCACACCAGAGAATCCGGAAAGAACAGGGGGGACATGTGGGGTGTAATGAAAGGCCTCTGATGAGCAGCAATTACTCTCGAAATAGATGGGAATGCAGATCTTACTCATACATCAAATATAGAGTCAACTCAGGAAGTTGACAAAAGGAAGACTGTTTTAATATCAATTGTCTAAAACAGGGAGCATAATGAACATCAGCGCAAATGCTTGATCTTCAAACTCAAAGCATTTAAGAAAAAACTGTACTTTTATAAGAAAAATGTGTCATCAATGACGTTGACCTGCGTCACTACCAATGTCATCCTATGTGGAAAACTACAAAACCTATGTGCATGGGCTATTGGTTCTGAGTGAACATCTAAGTATATGATCCACACTAAGCCCTCCTCTAAAAATTACCACTATGAACATCACTAAATATACCACGTCCCATTGGTTTACACACTATAGGACCCCTGAATATGAAGGTCCTCTACAATTGGTTGGCACACTATCCATCTTTAGTACTTTTCTACCTACATTAGCAGCCTGCAGGCTGGGTGTCCAGATGTTGGATATGTTGCCTTAACTTTAGCTTTCCACCAATTAGCATATCAATCGATCATCACCTCAGTGGTCTACGGTCAATAAGGCCATTGAACTTCGTCCTTGAGAGTGTTCTTAGCTCTGAGAAAATTAGGGAGTGAGAAGCACAATCTGCCTTTATGCGTAGGTGTGACTATCTCATTCATCCAACTTCATGCTTCCATGTGACTAGAGACCACAAAATCAAGCCTTTTCGTGTATTTAATATTCTATTTCAATAGACCTCTGAGGTCTTCCTTGTTATGTTCATTTCTTCTGAACAGGAGGTTTGTTCTTTCACACGATTTTGTATCCATAGTCAGTTTACTCCAGTTTTGATAAGACCATGGCTTCTTGGGGCTCATCCAGCCTCGCCTTTCTCAACTCCGCTTCTGTAATTCAATGTCTGCTTTTTTAACTGTGACATACTGAACTGAGGCCTTTTTGCTATGTCCAACCTGCTATAATACGTTTAGTGGAAACATCCATAATTCTCTCATTCCTATGTATGTATACCTAGGTGCTTGCCGTAATCTATTTACTATAAGCGTAGAGCTAGCTTCATGATTACCCTGCTGCTTGCGTTTCTTCTGCATCTGTACACGTGTAAAATTATTTGATATCTTCATCTGTTTCTGTGGCATAAGTTTCTTCACCTTGAGCCCAAGATGTCACTAATCCTTCTTGTTTTATTGATACCTTATAGAATATCAACATTCTCTGGTCACTGCATCCTTTTATGTATTTCCTCTTCAGCTCCATGTAACATATCCTTGGAAATGGCTAGTAATACTACCATTTATCCTTGCCATTTATTGGTTCTACTTCTTCAGGGATTTCATTCAGATGGGCATCATATACTTTGTATGCAGATAAGGTTTTCTCAATGGGTACCTTGGCTCCCAGATTCTCCTAGGTACTGGCACTTTCACTGGCACTGGACTGAGTCCATATTCTGCTCTTTGTCGATTCAGCTGTTCTGTATACGTCACATACTCTGGTTTTCAACATACAGTTAAAAGGGGCGGGTCGGTTGAGGTGGGGATACTTGGCTCCTTCTCTACACCTCAAACCAACATAACTGAAGGGCCATGGGGAGAGGGCCTACCTGTCATTACCAAAGGAAAAGCAGCATTTTCTGAATTCATAAAAGAAAAAGAAATTCAAGGGCCCCTTTAACATGAAAAACAGATTTTTAAACTCTGCTACAAAAACAGCTTAGCATGTGTGTTTGCAGTTTAAATGTGAAAAATGTACCCCCTGCTACTATAAAAATGTCAGGGAAAAGACATGGTGGGTGTTGACAAAAAGTAAGGTATTTTGTGTTTTGCATGCAAAATACCAGCAAACATTTGAAAAGAAAAGCCCACTTTGTTTCCATGAAAAATATTCTGTATGCCCAAGACAAACCCGTTGCTTACTGTGGGACAAATGTCATAAAGGACCTCCCCCACGGAAAGCTGTTTTAAATACGCCCAGGTATTTTATAACTGAAATAAAGTGTGGCTGGGTAGACAAAGTAATCCTAAGGCTGCTAAGAGGTTTTGAAAACAGATTTTCTCTAGACTTGAAATCTTTAAAAGGGTTCTGTGCAGAGGCAAATGGCCCTGGCTGGTGCATTCCCGGAATGAAGAGAGGAGGTGTGAAAACTGGGCTACAATTTAGAGGAGCTGAACTTAGAAAGAAATACAAGAAGTTGATGGTTTTCAGATTGAAAGAGGTGTCCCTTCCAGATAGGAAGATAGGCTTTGTGACATTACAGGGCTCGCCTGGTTCATTTGCTAGAGCGGGGGACTTCTGTGTAGCAAATGCACCCCCCATTTATGAGCTGTAACCAACTTCAAATGACCAACTTCAAAGAGACTAATAAAAACACTAGCACAGAGAGACACATGGCACTGAAAACAGGAGGCTGCAATTTTCATATGTCAAAGATTTTCTATTAATTTAAAAGGACTATTGTCATTTAGACATTTTTCTCAACAACCATAAGCCAGTTTTTCATTATTTATGTGTCATTTTTAGATCATTTCCAAGTGAATTTGGTGATATAAAATTCATCCCCCTATGTCTTTGGTAACTGTAAGGGCCAGTTAAACTAGGTTCCTGGCTGATCTGAAAATGTCCCGAATTTAAGAGTTGGCAAACAGGTAAAGGGTGCAATTAGGAATATGGGTAATAAATTGCCTGCTCCTAATAATTATGCTTTTTGTAAAAATGGCAGTAAATTGCCACACGGCTGAACCCAGGGACCTGGGGCCCGTTAAGACGAGGTAGAAATACTTAGAGATGGATGGGGATGCAGAACTTATTCATACATCAATAATCAAACCGACTCAGGAAGTTGGGAAAACTTAGTACTGTTTTATTAACAATTATCTAATCAATGGACGTTCACGCGATTTCTCGCACTACAAACATTTCATGAAAAAACAACATTCTTATACTCAAAATGTGTCACTACTGACGTCATCCTACGTGGCCAGTAAGAAAAACCTACTAGGGGATGTGATATGCTTGAAGGGAACATCTAAGTATATGTTCCATACTGACGGGGTTGTGATTGGGTCTCTAAGATCAGGTGGATAACTAAGCCCATCCCAAGTGCAAGTCATCTTCTGTGTCATACTAATACTTAACACCCTATTGGTTATACAAAGTATAGGGCTCTTTAATACATGGCCCTCAATAGTTGGTTGACACGCACGTACCCTTCTGGAATATTCCACTTGCTAGCAGCACGCAAGCTGGTACCCCAGGTGCTAGGAGGGTCGGCCTAGTCATGCCTCCCCACTCGATTAGCCCAACATCTATCATCACTCCTGCGGTCTGTCCTTCAATTAGGCTTTGAACTTGGCCTTGCATAAGCTCACTGTGCCTGAGAAAAAAAGGAGTGTGGCATGGTTTTATCTTCTGGTTTCAGTGTAGCTTGACCCCAAAGTCTATTTTTATCTGACCATGTGACTGGAGACCAAGTTTTCGAGCTTATCGTTACATAAAATACTATTAAATGATTAACTCTTGGCAACTTCAGTGTTTTTCCATTTCACATCAAACAGAAGTTTGTTTCTTTCTCACGTTAAAGTAGCATCTTGACTGAACCAAGCCCTTTCCATTCACGGGGTTCAAGTTGGCTTAAGTTTATCGTGGAATATCCAGATTCTATACATTCCTATGTAAATACATTGGTGCATCGCTGCAATCTATTCACAACGTAGCCAGCCTCAGGATTACTTTGTATACTTGCGTTACAATATCTGTACGATTGTAAAATGACTTTACATTTTCTTCAGTGTTTCTCCACACAGGCAATCTTCATTTCGATCCCGAACTGTTGCTTTACTTCGACAACTCACCCTCAGATCCTATAGAATGTCTATATTCTTTCTCCATTTGTATCTTTTTTCTGGGGGCTTCAGTTCTTTTTCGTGTGACATCACCAGTCTTCTTTCTCATTCATTTGCATTCTTCTTCCGGGACTTTTTAAAGAAGGCCATTACTTCTTTGTGAATGCATATAGGGTTTTCTCAGTCAATACCTTGCCTCAAGGATTATTTACGGTATAGTCATCCTCACTGGTACTGCGCATGTTAATGTTAATGTTAAAGGACATTTATATCGCACACTATCACCACCAAAGTGGTCCCCTGGCGCTCTTGCGGCTCTGAAAAGGGAAGGGGGGCCGAGTTAGTGGGAGCCAGCGGGAAAATTGCAAGAGAGCAGTGATATGCCATTGGGAGCCCCAGCCCGGTTAACACCATTCGCTGGGCTTGGGGTGCTTTCCGGTCTGTAGCCGTCGTGTGCTGATGTGCAAGTCTATGAGTGATTTGTTTTGTTGTTGCGATGTAGTGAAGTTTATGCAGTTAGTTGTGCTATAAGGTTGTGGTTGTGTTTGGTTAGAGTTTGAGAGGTGTATGCAGAGCAGTAAAATTGTTAGTGGGTTGGTTATTGGCATCGCTGTCTAGAAGTGAGCAGCTACATTTCCAAGTTCTTTCTAGATGTGGCACATGAATGTCTCTGCATTTCTCTCTGGATCCGGTACTGACTCATATTCACAAACCTTTCTATATATGACACCAACCAGTATTCACAACTGTATCCAAACACGGCACTGGCCCACCTTTGAAGTCCTATCTATATGTGAAGCATGCTAGTATTCATAATTCTATATAAATGTGGCCTCAATGGTATTCCCAATGCAGTCTAGACGTGACCCTGGCTAACAATCGCTAGTCTATATAGATGTGGCACTGGCCAACATTCACAATCCTACCTAGTTGCGATGCAGGCTATTGTTCACAGTCTTACCTAAGTGTGGCACATGCTGACATTTGCAATTATGTCTAAGTGCGGCACATGCTATCATTAACAATCCTATCTAGATGCGACTCAGGCCAACTTTCACAATTCCATCCAAGTGTGGCACATGCCATCATCCACAATTTAATCTAAGTGTGGCACATGCTATAATTCACAATTCTATCTGGATGCGATGCAGGCCAATGTTCATAATTCAATCTAAGTGTGGCACATGCTATTGTTTACAATTCATTCTAAGTGTGGCACATGCTATCATTCACAATTCTATCTAGATGCGACACAGGCTAATATTCACAATTCCATCCAAGTGTGGCACATGCCATCATCCACAATTTAATCTAAGTGTGGCACATGCTATAATTCACAATTCTATCTGGATGCGATGCAGGCCAATGTTCGTAATTCAATCTAAGTGTGGCACATGCTATTGTTTACAATTCATTCTAAGTGTGGCACATACTGTCATTCACAATTCTATCTAGATTCGACACAGGTTAATGTCCATAATTCAATCTAAGTGTGGCACATGCTATTGTTTACAATTCATTCTAAGTGTGGCACATGCTATCATTCACAATTCTATCTACATGTGACGCAGGCCAATGTTCACAACTCAATCTGAGTGTGGCACATGCTATCATTTACAATTCAATCAAAGTGTGGCACATGCTGTCATTCACAATTCTATCTAGATGCGACACAGGCTAATGTTCATAATTCCATCTAAGTGTGGCACATGCTATCGTTTACAATTCAAACTAAGTGTGGCACATGCAACCATTCACAATTCTATCTACATGTGAAGCAGGCCAATGTTCACAACTCAATCTGAGTGTGGCACATGCTACCATTTACAATTCAATCAAAGTGTGGCACATGCTATCATTGACAATTCTATCTGTATGTGGCACAGGCTAATGTTCACAATTCCATCTGATGTGGTACTTACAAACCCTTAAAATTCTATGTAAGTGTGGAACTTGCTAACATGCACAAAAATGTCTAGGTGCGACGCAAGGCACAAATTATAATCCTGTCTCGAATAGATGTAAGATGATGGTCACAATTATATGGAAGCATGAGTGTTGTAAGTGATGTTCGCCTGGCAGTCTATATTTTTGTTAAGGTAATGTAGAGTAGCCGGGCATCGTGGAGTACAGTGATTGCTTTACTCCACACCCATGCCACACTTAGTTTCTTGTTGCTGTCGGTTGACGGCTGGCTTCACTGGCTTCCACTGCTGACACCTGCAGACACGATATGGAGCTGGCTCTGTTGGAGCCGCCCTTTGCCTTGGGGCCCTTAGACGAAGGGGCTGCCGGGCAGAGGGCTGCCCAGGGTGTATGGGCTTTGAATAACTGTGTGACCAATCGGGTCAGGTCAATACACTGAGCATGGTGGAGGCCAATCAGGATCACGGGGCGGGATGGGAGGCGGGTGTAGGGAGGGAGAGGGAAATGGAGCTGCGGGGAAGCCACTGGGTGAGGGGCTGAGCCAAGGGCAACGCACAGGCCCAAAAGAGGTGGAGGCAGACCCAGAAGTGTCCCAGACTGCTTCCACACTCACCTGTTTGTTCGATGGAAAGGAGCAGCCAGGGGGTAAAGGTACGGCTTATACACTGAGCATGGTGGAGGCCAATCAGGATCGTTGGACGGGAGGCGGGTGGAGGGAGCGAGAAGGAGAGGGAAATGGAGCTGCAGGGAAGCCACAAGGTGTGGGGCTGAGCCAAGGGCAAGGCACAGGTCCAAAAAAGGTGGAGGTAGACCCAGAAGGGTCCCAGACTGCACCCACACTCACCTTGTGCTCGATGAAAAGGAGTAGCCAGGGGGTGAAAGTACGGCTTATACTCCGAGCATGGTGGAAGCCAATCAGTATCACAGAGCGAGACGGGAGGCGGGCGTAGGGAGGGAGAGGGAAATAGAGCTGCAGGGAAGCCACCGGATGTGGGGCTGAGCCAAGGGCTATGCACAGTCCCTCTGCTGCACATTAGTCCTGGTTAAGAGAGACTTACCCAGAGTCTTTAGCTAACCATCTTTCACAGAGTAGAAATATCTAAAACATATCAGTCTTTGTCCTGCCCTAGGGCAGTCCACCACCGAAATGCCAAGCAATTCTCCTCTGAACAAGAGTACCAACAGCAACCCCAGACACGTGTTTCAGTATGGTTTGACCTCATTAGTAGGGTGGAGCTGTGCCTCTCTAAGAATAGTGAACAAGGGGTCCACGTCTGGATTCCCCTAGTAACTTACGGTGAAACCCAAAGTTACTTAAATATGTAAAAAAGAAGGGTGGTGCTGGGAGTCCCTCTGCCGGACATTAGTCCCAATTACGAGAGACTTACCCGGAGTCTTTAGCTCACTATCTTTAACAGAGGAGAAATATCTAAAACATATTAGTCTTTGTCCTGCCCTTGGCCAGTCTAGCACCAAAATGCTAAGCAATTCTCTTCTGAACAAGAGTACCAACAGCAACCACAGACACGTGTTTCGGTCTGGTTGGACCTCATGAGTAGGGTGGAGCTGTGCCTCTCTAAGAATAGTGAGCAAGGGTTCCACATCTGGAGTCCCCTAGTAACTTAGGGAGAAAACCCTAAGCTACTTAATTAGCATAAATAAGGGGGGTTCTGGGCGTTTCTCTCTACCAGCCTATATCCCAGGTTTGAGTGTCAAACCACAGTCTTTAGCTCACCATCCTTTCACAGAAGAGAAATTTCCACCACATATCCGTCATTGTCCTGCCCAATGGGCAGTCTAACACAGAAATGCTAAGCAATTCTCCTCTGAACAAGAGTACAAACAGCAACCCCAGACACGTGTTTTGGTCTGGTTAGACCTCAACAGTAGGGTGGAGCTGTGCCTCTCTAAGAATAGTGAGCAAGGGTCCACGTCTGGATTCCCCTAGTAACTTAGGGTGAGACCCAAAGTTACTTAAATATGCAAAAAACAAGGTGGGTCCTGCGAGTCCCTCTGCCAGTCAATAGTCCCAGTTATGAGAGACTTACCCAGAGTCTTTAGCTCACTATCCTTCACAGAGGAGAAATATCTAAAACTTATCAGTCTTTTTCCTGCCTTACTGCAGGCTAGCACCAAAATGCTAAGCACTTCTCCTCTGAACAAGAGTACCAACAGCAACCCCAGACACATGTTTCGGTCTGGTTGGACCTCGACACAACTAAGACTAAAAGACCTTCCGCAAAGCTCTAAAAGCCTGGATCTTTCGATAAAATTGACTAAGACCACCTATGGCGACTGAGACCTAAAGCAATCAAAAGGCGTACTTGAAATTTGGAATACCAATCTCGTTAGATCAGAACCCGACCCAGACACCTCTACTATCACTGTGCACACTCTCTACTCTGCATCAACACACAATTAGAGCGCAGCTACACACCTCGATCAATTCGGCCTAGCTGCTCTCATACGAACAATACTCCATGAACACCTCAACGTTCTGATAAAACGCAGCTATACCCAAAAAATTCGGGTCCAGCTGCACACATAAGAGTCCTACACAGGCCTAACGCAGCCTGAACCTAGTCTTGGTGAACTCCCTCCAGGCTGCACACATTCAACTGTTATCAAAATACTATCACCCCTAATGCTAGGATGCGGCTACCATCAGGCATTTGCATCACCTGCGCACATAATCGGTGCACCGAAGCACCCTATTACACCCTACTCTCTCGACTGACCTGGACTGCAGTCCCCTAGGGCGTTCAACCTACCAGCGTTTTGAGGTCATACCAATGATATATAGAGCGCTATATGAATGCCAAGTAACATAACATAACAGGGAAAAACCTGTCGCGGAGTGAGTGCCTGTCACATGATACCTCCATTGGTCACATGATGGTAATCAACATTTAATTCCAATGATTGGGAGTAAGGTAAGGTGCTCCAGTGCCATATCATCACGCCCCCCCCCTCCCCCAGCTTCACTTGAAGCTAGCTGCGCCCACTGGGCCAGTGACAGCTTTCAGTCGGTGTCTCTCTCTGGGGTCCTGCTGCATGATTTGATTAAGGCCGCGCCTAGATTACATTAATGGGCCCGTGTTCTCTGCTGCAGTCCTCGGCCTGCTCTCCCCCCTGGGAGCGGCTGGCGCCTCCTGTCTCCAGCAGACACTTCTAACTGCATAAAACGCTTCAAAGGTCCGAGCATCGCCCACATCTCTGGGGAGCGTCAGTGGAGGCGCTGTGCGACAGGCGCTGTGCGGGTCACGTGAGCTCAAAGCACATGAGCGCAACCAATCCTTGGACAGGAACTGCATCCAGAAAATGACCAAGAACGAAGCATAGAAATAACCCGGTGCTTTAGAGGAGACACACTCTACACTGGTAACTATTGGAGCTTAATTTACGTTAAAGCCTTTTCTATCAGCAATAGTTGGGTACATGAATCTAGGTGCTACGAAGCAGGTCACTTTCTTTATTGTTGAGTCGACTGTTCCATGGATGGGAGTATTGCAGTTATTTCGTGCTCGGCTTCTGTTTCGTATACACGTTTGTCAACAGTGCTGGTCATTGGGCCGGCTCTCAGCGGATCCAAGATCCGGCACCAGATGTGTAGCCGGATCTCGGGATCCGGCCAGCGTCAGCCGCCCAAGCCCATGAACCGCGCTGTAAAAAAGAAAAAGAAAAAAAAAAGCGTCTGCGACGGCCGCATTTGCCGTTTATCGCGGCTTTGGCACTGATGTGTAATGCACAATGCTCACTACATGTACAACTGAAAGGAATCAGTAGTACGTGTAGCGAGGGAGCATTGTGCTTTACACACCAGTGCCAGAGCCGCGTAAAAGGCAATGCTGCCCTCGCGGGCGTTTCTTTTTCTTTTTCTTTTTTTCGCACAACAAAATGAGCCAGGGCTCATCAAGGGGGTCTGGCCTAACTGCAGGGGTCCTGCGGGCCCGTTAGGCCACGCCCCCCTGACGAGCGGGCTCAATGGGCTACTGGCACCCCTGCCAGGCAACCTTTTGTAGTGATCAACACCCTGATCTCTGCATTTATATTCTATAGGCTTGCCTGGCAGGGGACAGGGCCTCGCCTATTCAGCCTTAATGGTGGCGCTGCCCCTTGCCAGCTGGGTAGGGGCAGCGTCACCATTAAGGCTGAAAAGGTGAGGCCGCTGGAAGCTGAGGCCGTTTTCCTGAAGACTGAAACTCCACGAGTTTCAGTCTCCAGGAAAACGGCCTCAGCTTCCAGCGGCCTCGCGTTCTCTCCATAATGGTGGCGCCGGCCCACAGGCATCTCCTGCTTAAAGGGATGCCTCGCAGGTGCGGCGCCACCATTATGGCTGAAAGGCTTTCTTTTCTGGAGCCTGAAGCTTTCGCACACGAGCGAGAGCTTCAGGCTTCAGAAAAAAATCCTTTTCGTGTAGTGTCCGAGGCTGGCAGGGGAGATTAGTGGGCCCAACAGGCCTCGCCTCAAATCGAAATTTCAGAGCCTGCTGGGGCTGAGCCCCGGCAGGCCCTGTCCCACTTAAAGCCCTGGCCGCCGGTAAAAGGCAATGCTACCGTTGTGGGTGCTTATTTTTTGTTCTTTTTTTAAAGTATTTATCTGATCGGATGGCCACTACCAACCCCGCCCCCGATAGACCACGCCCTATCTGCCCCCCCAACTCCTCCCCCACCCTGACACCAACTACCCACACCCCACTGCACTCCCCCCGCC
The DNA here is from genome assembly GCF_040938575.1 of Ambystoma mexicanum. NCBI lineage: Eukaryota > Metazoa > Chordata > Amphibia > Caudata > Ambystomatidae > Ambystoma > Ambystoma mexicanum. The sequence continues at coordinate 1,617,031,926 of NC_090937.1, forward strand.
ATCATAATGCAGGCACAGAACCATTCATTTACTAATGGCCCACCATGAGCAGTTTCATGCGCTACGTACATGGGAGGGGCTGCAAGCTGCTCGCACACTATGGAGGTCACTGTGCAGAAGCCGGGCAGGACACCTGAGAAGTGGCTCGTGTTCCTGTTCACACTGATGACAGAATGCATGCCAAGATCACTGCTCGCTTTAAGACGGAAGAAGAGTATTTGCAGTGTGATCTGCAGACGTTTGCTCAGCGACTGTCACAAATAACACCACAAACAAAGAACAGGGTCACTGCTCGCCTTATGTGGGGGGGAGGGGACACAGTATTTCAGAGGGAGGGGGGCACGGGTCTCCCAGCCCCCCACCCCCAGTGACGCCACTGATAAAAGTTGCACACCTTTTATGCTTACGAAAACTTCGACCGTGGTCAGAAATATTTCTACCGTATTTCCGTTAACTTGGGAGGGAGGAAGGAGAAGGCGAGGAAGGTAAGGACGAGAGATGGAAGGAATGAAGGGAGTGAGGGAGGGAGGCCGGGAAGGAGGGAGGGGAGGAGGAAGGAAAGGAGGGAAGGGAAGGGAACGGGTGTCTATTGCACACTTGCAGGTCACTCTATAGGTGAATTCGGGAAAGTAATTCTGGCTTATCAGACGCTCAAGGAAAGCCAAAACACACCTCACAAGTTACACCTGCAATGCTTTATTTGCCAAGAAACAAGACCATGAAGGATGTTTAAGCTTGTCCGGCGGGTACTCCAGACTAGTAACAATCGCCGAGGTGCTACATGTTTTCACTTCGCTTACACACACTCAATTCATTGCTTACTAGGCCCTGCCTCCAGGAAGGTGAGTGCCCCATTGGTGACTCGAAAAAGTGCATTAAAATGGGACAGATTCTAGATTCTGGTAAAAAAAAAACACGACAAGTGCCCCCTCTCGACCCCACGCGCTCCACGAGAAACCGTGGCAACAACAAAACTAACTATGCCGTTTCTGGCGCAGATCCCGTTCTTTGAAACCTTTAACAAAAAATCACAATCCTTTCAATTGTGTGTTTTACTCACATTTTTCAGGCATCCACAACATATCTTTATAGTTTTCGTCAAACATATATTTTTCTTATTTTATATAATATGTGGATTTCTAAAATTATTTATTTATCACACTTTATCGGTCAAAACAAACGCACCCCTCAGAATACTCGTACCCTGCTCACGCCAGCCAAATTGTGTGAAAAAGGCTGCGCATGCTCGCATCATGCGCAAATGCACCCCGCAAGCAGCCCATGCCACAACGGACCCCCCAACACCTGTGCACATTTCAGCAGGCAGCCCACACCTCAATGGACCCCCCAACACCTGTGCACATGCCAGCAGGCAGCCCACGCAACAACGGACCCCCAACACCTGTGTACATGCCAGCAGGCAGCCCATACCACAACAGACCCCCCCAACACCTGTGCACATGCCAGCAGGCAGCCCATACCACAACAGACCCCCCCAACACCTGTGCACATGCCAGCAGGCAGCCCATACCACAACAGACCCCCCCAACACCTGTGCACATTTCAGCAGGCAGCCCACACCTCAATGGACCCCCCAACACCTGTGCACATGCCAGCAGGCAGCCCACGCAACAACAGACCCACCGTCCCTATGGCAGCAAGCAGCCCACACCACAATGGAACCCCCCAAACACCCGTGCACATGCCAGCAGGCAGCCCACGCAACAACGGACCCCCAACACCTGTGTACATGCCAGCAGGCAGCCCATACCACAACAGACCCCCCCCAACACCTGTGCACATGCCAGCAGGCAGCCCACACCACAACAGACCCACCGTCCCTATGGCAGCAAGCAGCCCACACCACAATGGAGCCCCCCAAACACCCGTGCACATGCCAGCAGGCTGCCCACACCACAATGGACCCGCCCAACCACCCGTTACCATAGCAGCAGGCACCCCTCACCACAAAGGACCCCCCTAACCACCCGTGCACATGCCAACAGGCAGCCCACACCACAACGGACCCCCCAACCCTCCGTGCACATGCCAGCAGGCAGCCCACACCACAACAAACCCCCCCAACCACCCATGCTCATGCCAGAAGCCAGCCCACACTACAACGGATCCCCCCCACCCGTCACCATGGCAGCAGGCATGCCTCGAATCATGGCAGTGACGGCAACCTGCCAGCAGCCCCAACTCATGTGGCCCCCACCCCCAGTGACAGCAAACTGCCAGCAGGCCCCGACTCATGTGGCCCCCACCCCCAGTGACGGCAACCTGCCAGCAGCCCCCAACTCATGTGGCCCCCACCCTCAGTGACGGCAACCTGCCAGCAGGCCCCGACTCATGCGGCCCCCAGCCCCAGTGAAGGCAACCTGCCAGCAGCCCCCAACTTATGTGGCCCCCGCCCCACCCACAGTGAGGGCAACCTGTCAGCAGACCCCGACTCATGTGGCGCCACCCCATCCCCAGTGACGGCAACCTGCCAGCAGCCCCCAACGCATGTGGCCCCCACCCCCAGTGACAGCAACCTGCCAGCAGCCCCCGACTCATGTGGCCCCCACCCCACCCCCAGTGACGGCAACCTGCCAGCAGCCCCCGACTCATGTGGCCCCCACCCCCAGTGACGGCAACCTGCCAGCAGGCCCTGACTCATGTGGCGCCCACCCCACCCACAGTGACGGCAACCTGCCAGCAGCCCCCAACTCGTGCGGTCCCCAACCCCAGTGAAGGCAACCTGCCAGCAGCCCCCGACTCATGCGGCCCCCACTCCCAGTGAAGGCAACCTGTCAGCAGCCCCCAACTCATGTGGCCCCCGCCCCACCCCCAGTGACAGCAACCTGCCAGCAGCCCCCGACTCATGTGGCCCCCACCCCACCCCCAGTGACGGCAACCTGCCAGCAGGCCCCGACTCATGTGGTGCCCACCCCACCCCCAGTGACGGCAACCTGCCAGCAGACCCCAACTCATGTGGCCTCCACCCCCATTGACAGCAACCTGCCAGCAGGCCCCGACTCATGTGGCACCCACCCCACCCGGTGATGGCAACCTGCCAGCAGGCCCCGACTCATGTGGCCCCAACCCCAGTGACGGCAACCTGCCAGCAGGCCCCGACTCATGTGGCCCCCACCCCAGTGAAGGCAACCTGCCAGCAGCCCCCAACTCATGTGGCCCCCACCCCACCCCCAGTGAGGGCAACCTATCAGCAGGCCCGACTCATGTGGCCCCCACACCACCCCCAGTGACGGCAACCTGCCAGCAGGCCCCGGCTCATGTGGCCCCCACCCCCAGTGACAGCAACTTGCCAGCAGCCCCCGACTCATGTGGCCCCCACCCCACCCCCAGTGACGGCAACCTGCCAGCAGGCCCCGACTCATGTGGTGCCCACCCCACCCCCAGTGACGGCAACCTGCCAGCAGCCCCCAACTCATGTGGCCTCCACCCCCAGTGACAGCAACCTGCCAGCAGGCCCCGACTCATGTGGCACCCACCCCACCCGGTGATGGCAACCTGCCAGCAGGCCCCGACTCATGTGGCCCCAACCTCAGTGACGGCAACCTGCCAGCAGGCCCCGACTCATGTGGCCCCCACCCCCAGTGAAGGCAACCTGCCAGCAGCCCCCAACTCATGTGGCCCCCACCCCACCCCCAGTGAGGGCAACCTATCAGCAGGCCCGACTCATGTGGCGCCCACACCACCCCCAGTGACGGCAACCTGCCAGCAGGCCCCGGCTCATGTGACCCCCACCCCCAGTGACAGCAACCTGCCAGCAGCCCCCGACTCATGTTGCCCCCACCCCACGCCCCGTGACGGCAATCTGCCAGCAGGCCCCGACTCATGTGGCCCCCACCCCCAGTGACAGCAACCTGCCAGCAGGCTCCAACTCATGTGGCCCCCACCTCTAGTGACGGCAACCTGCCAGCAGGCCCCAACTCGTGGCCCCCACCCCCAGTGACGGCAACCTGCCAGAAGGCCCCGTCTCATGTGGCCCCCACCCCCAGTGACGGCAAACTGCCAGCAGGCCCCGACTCATGCTGCCCCCACCCCCAGTGAAGGCAACCTGCCAGCAACCCCCAACTCATGTGGCCCCCGGCCCACTCCCAGTGACGGCAACCTGACAGCAGCCCCCGACTCATGTGGCCCCCACCCCCAGTGACAGCAACCTGCCAGCAGGCCCCGACTCATATGGCGCCCACCCCACCCCCAGTGACGGCAACCTGCCAGCAGCCCCCAACTCATGTGGCCCCCACCCCCAGTGACAGCAACCTGCCAGCAGGCCCCGACTCATGTGGCACCCACCCCACCCGGTGACGGCAACCTGCCAGCAGGCCCCGACTCATGTGGCCCCCACCCCCAGTGACGGCAACCTGCCAGCAGGACCCGACTCATGTGGCCCCCCCCCAGTGAAGGCAACCTGCCAGCAGCCCCCAATTCATGTGGCCCCCACCCCACCCCCAGTGAAGGCAACCTGTCAGCAGGCCCCGACTCATGTGGCGCCCACACCACCCCCAGTGACGGCAACCTGCCAGCAGGCCCCGGCTCATGTGGCCCCCCACCCCCAGTGACAGCAACCTGCCAGCAGCCCCCGACTCATGTTGCCCCCACCCCACCCCCCATGACGGCAATCTGCCAGCAGGCCCCGACTCATGTGGCCCCCACCCACAGTGACGGCAACCTGCCAACAGGCCCCAACTCATGTGGCCCCCACCCCTAGTGACTTCAACCTGCCAGCAGGCCCCGACTCATGTGGCCCCCACCCCTAGTGACGGCAACCTGCCAGCAAGCCCGACTCATGTGGCCCCCACACCTAGTGACAGCAACCTGCCAGCATGTCCCGACTCATGTAGCCCCCACCCCCAGTGACGGCAACCTGCCAGAAGGCCCTGTCTCATGTGGCCCCCACCCCCAGTGACGGCAACCTGCCAGCAGGCCCAGACTCATGTGGCCCCCACCCCCAGTGACGGCAACCTGCCAGCAGGCCCCAACTCATGTGGCCCCCACCCCTAGTGACGGCAACTTGCCAGCAGGCCCCGACTCATGTCCCCCACCAAACCCAAAGTCATTACATAAAACCATGTATCAAATATCCCCCAAAAGGGCTCCGCCCATCGATCTCCCCCACCTCACAGTACTGGCCCCCATTGCATGCCATACCCAGAAGCACACATGCATGCATGCATATAAATGCACACCATAGCCACACAGCACAGACACATGCCTGAGGCAGTGGTGAATGACACATGCAACAAACAAATGTGAGCCCACAACACAGTGATTGGACCAAATGAAAATGTATTGTGAAATCAAAAACTACACCTTACAAAAATCAAAAATGCAAATAAAAATGCAATGAACAGAAACAAAACGAAAATGGCAAATCCAAATGAAGTATAAAATCAAAAATATCCAAGTAAATGATGAAAATGCACTTCCACAAAATAAATGCAGTCTGTTCCAAATAGTAATAAAAAAGGAAACCCATCACTCCATGGGAAAGAAAAAAATAAAAAAACAATCCACACAAGTCCAACTATGTACAAAACATGTCAAAGGGCCCATGATCCCAAACTGCAGACCTGTCCAAAAAAGAACTATATACAAGAGTGGAGCAATGTCCATGTCCTCCAAAATAAAATAAAAAAATAGAAAGGACACTTAACACTAAGGAACGATTTACAGTGGCGGTGGGCTAGTCCTACGGTTCACTTCTTGATGTTAATTTCTGTGGCCAGGGCATCATCAAACTCCATGTTGATGTCCTGGAGGTGGGCCTGGGATGTGTCCTTGAGGGCTCACAGGGACGTCGCCATGGTCTCCACCAACTCCCTGCGAGTCTCCTCAAGGAACGCTGCCCGCCTCAATGCCCGGTGCATGGAGTTCTCTGCCCTGACCATCGTGAGCCGTGCTTTCTCCGCCCGCTGCCGCTCTGCATCTATTTGCTGGCCCAACCGCTGCCACATGGAAGACACACATACTCCAGGGTCCTCCTGCCCATCGGCCAATGCCTGCCCCCGTGATGTAGATAGCCCCGAGGCCTGATGCCTCCCATGTCGAGCCTGCCGCCTCATCAATGCTAACTGCCTCTGCAACCACGACTGCCCTTGGGAAGATGGAAGCACCCAGTGCCGTGGTGCACGTGCCCTATTTGATGGTGCCTGCACATCCTCCACTGGCTGGGGTCCAGTTGCTGGGGTGACTACCTTTGCTGGTCCTCCGACTCCCGACTGTGGCAGGGATGTGTTCTCCACCAGCCTGGCCACAGTGGATGGGGCAGGTCCACAGGGTGCCCAGGTGAGACATGGGTGGCAAGATGGCACAGAGGACGACTGGCGCATAGGGTGTGCAGATGAGGAGGGGGCCACAAGAGCGCCCAGCACATGGAGGAAACCTGTGCCAACGACCTGTGCTAGAAAGTCGACACGGCCACACAGGTGCCCGAAATGGTATGCGTTGTCCTGCCTGGAACCACGCACATTATCCCTAATCACCCGTGTGTGCAACGCAACACCGACTAAGACAGGCTCAACCCTGTCACGGATTGCCTCGTCCACAGGTAGAGGAAGGTCAGTTGCCGTAGACACATCCCCTACCTGCGAACGGGCCTGGAAAGAGGCATCCCTGCTGGTGCAGGATAATGCAGTCACAGGATCAGGGACAGGATTACACACAGGCACCTCCACGGAGACCTGTGCTGCCTCCTGCCCCTGGACTGCACCACTTGCACCAGTGGAACCACCCCCTCAGGCCCCAAGCATGGGTCTGGTATGGCCTCCTCCTCAACCAACCCCCACCAGCCTAGATGAAGCTGTGTCATCTTCCGTACTATGCCCTGTGGAGGCTCACCTGCCCCTTCTTCTGCTGAGGAGTCCACATCCAACCTTGGCCTCTTGGACCTCCCCTCGGCAGCTGTGGCCATGGACGCTGCACCAGTCCCCTCACTCCCTGAAGATATTATCTGGGAGGGGGGCAGGGCCTTGCGTCTCCGGCTGGCGGTGGCATCCCTGCCGCTGTGCTCCACAGCGCCGTCTCTGCCCTCTTCATCAGTCAACACTGCAGACAGGAAGAGACAGACAACAGGCATCAGGACATCGTACAATGGTCTGCTAGACACATAACTATTGCACATGAGTGGCAGTGTCAAACATCATAGATGGCATCACACCCCCATCACTCAGGTCAATTGAACCCACACACATGCTCAGACAAGCAGGGAACGTGCAACAGGCATCTGTATCCATTCACATGGAACTGCATGAACATCCTAAGTGTGGCATGACGTCACAAGCATCGTGGAGCATGCCATTCACATGCACACACGCCACCAGACAGACATGTATCTGGCCATCTCTACCTCCTGTCACAGTGCAATCATTGTCAACTATGTCACATCTGCCAATTGGGTAGCTAGGTGTCCGTGTCACATGCATCCATGGCGTCTCACAGACACACACACACATGTACACCGCGCACGTACATGAAGGTGGGACGAGCATCCATGTGTCACGCCCCAAACATGGCTGAGTACATAAACAGCAATGCAAACATGTGTGCATCTTCACATGCAGTTGTACATCATGCATCGGTACACATTCACCATTGATGTGCACCACACATGACTGGACTCGCATGCAGCATGATCATGTCCCTGCACATACACATCCATACATGGGCCATGTCAGACATATGTCCAAGCTGCACACTCCTGCCACACCTCAACATGCACAATGTTGATTGAGAACTCATGGACACTTACCGCTCGACTCCGGACAGGTCTGCCTCTCGAGGACCTGGAGGTCAAGCGCTGGGCGAAAGTGCTCCAGGAGCCTCATCTGGTCTGTGGTACGCAGGACCCAGCAGCCGACTGCATCCTCTGCATCCAAGAGGTGCCGGGCCTTCCTGAGGCTCCTGGACTTGTAGTCCTCCCAGCGTTTCAGGATGTGTTTCAAGGCACGGGGTGCCATCCCCTCCGCGTTGATGGCACCCATGATGTCCCCAGATCCTCCTCCATCCTTCCTTGATGGCGCACAATGGTGTGAAGAGGGCATCATAATGCCCCAGGACTTGCTCCACCAGGATGCCAACTTCATTTGCACTGAAGCTGACAGCCCTCTGCCTCTCTGCCGGGGGGGTCGCCACTGGTCCCAGATGGAGTTTGGCCCGACATGGCATCCCCTGAGTCAGGTGTGGGTGGGCAACTGGGTCCTGGGGCTGAGCTGCTGTGGAGCGATGGAACACCAGTCGGGAGTCTTCTGTTCCAGCAGGGGTGGTCACAGCAACTGGACCCCTGGTGATAGCTGATGTGCAGGCACCAAATAGCAGGGCACGTTGGCAGCAGGCAGGCAGCAAGCAGCAGATGGCTCGTAGGAGACTCCCCTTGGATCTGGGGGGCAGGTAAATGGCCTTCTGGGCAGGTGTGTGGTCTTCCGTGTGTTGTCATGTGGCCAACTTAATGCAGAGTGAATCCGCACGTGCAAAAACAGCACGTCAGTGTGAAATTGTGTGAAATCCGAGGCAAGGCCCTTAGCGCGTAGGCGTGCAAGTGACGTTATAGCACGGGCGTTTCCCTCAGTACGGGTTAAAGGTGAGCGCGGGCAACAGTTCGCTGTATCTGCTTTTCGTGGAGACTGACGCGTGTGTTTACTCTACTTGTGGTTTCACACGTGATTACTTCACAGCGTATAGAGTTTGTAATTCTTCTTTTGGCAGTGGTGTTGCCTACGCGCACAGGCACGTGTTTTTCTTTTCCACGCAAGGCAGGCGGTGAGTTGCATGTGCTATTTTTCCCACTGCGGGTGCCCCTGTGTATCATGTACCCGATTTCAAGGTCATAGTAGCCCGCGTGTTCCACGCGTATGCATTTTTTGCGTCCCTGGGTGCCACAGCATACTGCGGGAGGTTTATTCCGGGCACGTGGGTTACCGGGGGTTGTGTGCACGTTTATCATCATTTTTGGGGTGCCTGAGCGTTGCGTGACCCGTCATTTATCACCATGGGTAACAAACAGCCTTGCAGGAGCATAGGGGTGCGTCTAACATCACATACCCTGACCCTTATATCCCAATTGGCCAGGACAATTGTTGAGTGCACCTCCCATTGGCAATATACCATATGTGCCATGGTGGGGAGGCCACCAAAGGTACAGGGCGGGAAAGTTGGGTGTCCTCCCAGTGTTGAGCGTGGTCGGGGACATGGCCGGGCTGACCAGGGGGGACAGGGAGTCTTGGGTGGCCGCAGAGGGGGAAGAGGCAGGAGTGCACCACTGGGGCAGGATGTCCAGCCACATGTTGGTGCAGCCATGCCACCAGCCCCTGTAGGTCAGGGAGATGCAGCTGTTGCATCCGACCCAGGAACCCATATGACCCGACAGTCAGTAACATCTGCTGTCATGGGCCCATCAGCTGTGGTAGCTGCAGGTGCAGCTGTGGGGACCACCACCTAGGCTGAGGGTTGGCCAGTGCATGAGGCGTTGGAAACGGAGGACTCCCAGACAGAAGTCCAGGTGGCCAGGAAGCACAGGCCACATGTGTCCAGGGTTGCTATGACCGAGGCACACTTATCTAGGGCAGTGGTGACATCTGCTGCCCCAAGCAGCCAGGTGGTGGTAACTGCATGGGCAGATGCAGCCAACACCACCCCGGCTGTGAGTCTGCCAGCCAGGACTGTGTCGGTCACAGACATTGGCACTGCGGCAGATGTGGCACTGGGTCCTGGCAACAGCACCCAGCAGCCACTGACTCAAGCCAGGCCTTCCGTCCTGTTTCCACCAACCACTCCCTTGGTCCAGTCCACTAGCACCACTGCCCCTACGGATCAGCGTGACATTGAAAACTCAGGGTCCGTACCACTGCCCAAGAGGAGGAAGCGTGCTCCTGTGCAAGTGGCTGGGACCCCAGACATGGCTCCGGCCTCCGCCACGTCGAGGCAGAAGCCTTTCAACAAGCAGGAACTGCCTGTGGGCTACGTGTCGGCACACGGACGCAATATACTGGTGGACCCACAGTGCCATATTGCGCCTGTCCAGTGTTAGGTCCACTGGCAGCATATTGTGGATGGTGTGAATGCCATGGGATTCAATGTGCGCGCAGCTCAAGACTGCTATACACGTTGGAATGACCTCCGACGCTGTGCAAAACAAAAGTGTGCCTCCAATTATGCCATGACTCAGGTGACTGGCAGTAGCCCAAAACCAGAGGAGGATGCATTCACTCAGCACGAGGATATCGCTGCAGAGTTCATCGAGGCAGAACTAATCCGTGGAGTGGGAGAATTGATGGATTATGATGCATCGTCCGGTGAATGTCGATGCGTGGTTGTCCAGAACATGTGTGTTTGGCTTGTGTGATGTGTTATGCTTGACTGCCACTACATGCTATTTATACATGGTTGTCATGTGTGAGTCATGCAATGCTTCACTGATGCGTGCACACAGGTACTGTCCTCATCACCACACATGCACCCTACTCACATGCAAGTTACTCGGCTACCCCTCCGGTACATGTTCTGCTTTCTAGCCTTGACTATTACACTCCTTCTGTCCTCATCCTACTTGTTCTCTCCTCTGCTTTTGACACGGTCAACCATTCCACCCTGCTAAATCATCTCCGTGACAACCTGGGCATCACCGATCAGGCTCAGACCTGGCTGACCTCTTTTCACTCTGATCGACCCTCCCAGGTACAACTTGGGTCCTTCCTATCCTCTATCTCCCACCCTACCTGCTGTGTTCCCCAGGGGACTAACCTCTCAACCGGAACACTCAATCAATACCGGGCTACTCTCACCTACTGCATTTCCATTTTCTCCTCAAATTTCCAGTGCTATGCTGATGACACCCAACTCATTTCCAGGCTTCCCTCAGCTACCTCCTCTACTTCCCTCATCTCTGACTGCCTAATCGCCATCCAAAATTGGTGTGCCACAAATGATCTTTGTTTAAACACCAACGTGACTGAGATCCCCCTCATTGGTACACCCCCTCCATCCTTTCCCGTCACTCTCTGGCCGGCCTCCCTTGGCACTCCTCCTGCCCCTACCAGCGAAGCTAAGGACCTCGGGTCATCTTTGACTCCACACTTTCCTCCTCCGCACACATCTCTAATGTCACCAAAAAGTCAAACTTCTTACTGCACCTCCTTAAAGGCACTCTTCCTTTCTTCTCCTTCCCACAGAAGCTCCTTATCTCCCAAGCTCAGATTCTCTTGAAGTTAGACTGCTCTAACAGCCTCTTTCTAAATCTACCTTCTTCCACTCACCGCCCTTTACAACTAATCCAGACAGGACTGGGAGACTTGTCCTAGGCCTCAAGCCCTGGTATTTTATCGCTCCGCCTCTGAAATCCCTTCATTGTCTGCCTGTGGTTTCAAGGATTAAATGTAAAACCCTTTGCTTTGTCCACAAGGATTTCTGGGGCCTGGGTCCTAATTACCTTCAACTATCCCTCCGTATATACCTCCCCCCTAGAGCCCTTCGCTACTCCACCTCAAAATCCCTCAGGGTCAGCAGTTTTTCAAAGGAACAAGCTGGTGGTAGGTCCTTATCTTCTGCGGGGGCCTCCCTCTGGAACTGCGTATCTGCCACCTTGAAACTTGAGATGAACCATCTACGGTTCAGGAGGCTCCTCAAGACCTTCCTCTTCGCCTCTGCCTTTGCCCCTCTTATCCCCTGCTGATCTGATTTCACTCTCAGCAATGCTGCACCTGGCTACCTTCTGCCCTTTGGGCCCAGGTACCTGCTCACCCTCCTGCACTGCCTCCTGGCCACTCCTCGCACTGGGCCTGCATCTGTACCCATACAGCCCACCCCCGCTTCATCTGTACTTATCAGATACTCCCTTTCTGACTAACCTTGCACTTGGCCACTCACAGGCTTCACTTCCACTGTTTTGGATCACCATGTGCATTTGTTTATTTACTCATTATTTATCTTGTCCTCTCGTATGCTTTGCACTCTCCAATTTGTCCCCCCTCCATGCACTTCCCCCCTTTCAGTCCCCATGCACTTGCGCGTTCTCAATGTCTCTGGGCCCAGTAACATCGTTGTTTCTGCTTTCTCCCCTGTTCCCCTCCCTTTGCCTGGTTGTGCTCTGAAACACCTGTGTCCGAGCGTGATATGAATTAATTAGCATTTCATGTTATATCATGTTCCTGTTCGCTCACATGTCTGCATGTGGCCTGTGGTGTTGTTGCACTCAGTGAAAACAAAGAAGAGACTGGGTTGGGCTAATTTATAGACCGCTGGATTCAGCCCTTAGCTCGCAAATGGACAATCAAAAACTAAAGAACCCAACAGTCTTCCTCCCTCTTCCTCTTCAATCCATCAACTACCCGACTCGGTCCATGTACCAAATAGGTCCTGAGTCAAAGAATTTCTTTAAAACATGTATAATTTATTTAGTCACTAGGGACGTACAAACACATTTGACAAATAGATATCTACACATATAACACACATATCATTTTCAGAGGCGCTAATTTACAATATTAGCATCTTGCCTATTCTAAAATACATCCTAAAAATAATGGCAAGTATAAAACATACATAAAAATATACATAACACCACACCCTTCCTATACAAAACTAAAACCAAAAGTGCAGTGTTAACACCAATTCATTTCTCAGTGCAATAGCCAAGTGCAAATTCACTAATAAAGTGCAGTACAAAGTTGGTTGGGCAGCATCAGACACCTACTCTCGTATGGGGATGCCTTACTGGAAGAATCCGTACTTGATAGTTGCCCTTTATCTGCCTAAAGGGGACATTAATTGCAAACTAATAACATTTCTCCACACTCTTTATCATTCAGTGCATATTACCCAACATGTTTCGTCTATCTTCAAAAGACGAGTACTTTTAAATATCTGTAGACTTCTTCAGGGGAACCAACAACAAACAACTATATATAAAAACAGAAAACAGCCTCAAAACGTTCACTTTAGCCTGTTCCAATCTAGGCTAATATTCTTATCCTTCACACAATGTGAAGTTTGGCAATTCGAAGTCCCAACGTCAGACTTTGGAGGGGTTACCGCAACAAACAAAAGATTTTTTACGATGATGGAAGTGTCAACATAAGTATAGATTGTTTCCCTTTGGGCACAGGAAACGGTATGGTATCTCGTCTTCTAAATAGAAGACACCTTCTCTGGATTATACTCTAGGAGATCAATCTGGTCTTGAAGTGTGTCTAAGACTCGAGATGGAAATCAAAAAATGTGTGCTCTCAAGGAGCCGCGAGATTCTCCCACAGTTGGAGTGCTATGTAGCACCTGAAGCAAGACGTCGATTCCTTGGGATCCTGTAAGTATAACCAATCACCTGCGGGCGTGTGAGCTTCCTCTCACCATCTTTTTCAGCACTCAGCACTCGGCCTCTGATCATGAGTGCCGTGTATGTGTGGACAGCCTGCAAGGTGGTCCTCCTCACGGGCATGCTTCCTTGCCTCTCAAACCCCCTGCATCTCAATTTCAACATGGCACTGGTGAGTTACATGTTGGACTACTGCTATTGCCTGTTCCCTGTTCCTGTGTACATGCACACTTCCCTCTGCAGTCCTGCAAAACATGTACCGTGGTGTACATACTTTGTCCCGGTGCTGTGCGTCTCACTCGGACTGAGCAGATGACAGTGGCTCCCCTTGGACATGAGTGCCCATTTATGCTCCATGTGCATTCTATGTATGCCCCAATGGGTCCTTGACAGGCTGATAATCGTGTTACGTCTCCAAGCTTATTTAAGTGTCATGGTATTTGGTCAAAGCAAAAACAAAGAGGTGATGGCTGGAAGGTTTAGGCTGAATCTTAACAACTGGCATTGCTTGGGGGTCTGCCGGGCCTAGAGACCGAAGCTACTCCTCACTGATGACGCCCAACAAGGCTGAAACATGTCTGGGGATCCTTGTGGTCTCGTGCAGAAGGGATGTGACCTAGCAGTTCGGGCTGGACTGCCCCTTTTGCATATGGTTTTTCCCCTTCTGTAAATGCTTGGCAGGCTGAAAAACGATGGTCTGGAGGATTGCCCAGAGCTTTGCCCGTGGTTATGATTAATTCAAAACCTTCCAGCCATCACCTTTCTGTTTTGCCAAAGTCACCCCGAGCGGGACGGGTATGCCCAGACGTGGGTCCCGAGTCTGCCGGGCCTAGAGACCCAAGCTACTCCTCACTGATGACGCCCAACAAGGCTGAAACATGTCTGGGGATGCTTGTGGTCTCGTGTAGAAGGGATGTGAGCTAGCAGTTCGGGCTGGACTTCCCTTTTTGGGGTAGGACCAAGCCTGATTTGCATATGGTTTTTCCCCTTCTGTAATGGCTGGCAGGCTGAAAAACGATGGTCTGGAGGGTTGCCCAGAGCTTTGCCTGTGGTTATGATTAATTCAAAACCTTCTAGCCATCACCTTTCTGTTTTGCCAAAGTCACCCCGAGTGGGACGGGTATGCCCAGACGTGGGTTCTGAGTCTGCCGGGCCTAGAGACCCAAGCTACTCACTGATGATGCCCAACAAGGCTGAAACATGTCTGGGGATGCTTGTGGTCTTGTGCAGAAGGGATGTGACCTAGCAGTTCGGGCTGGACTGCCCCTTTTGGGGTAGGACCAAGCCTGATTTGCATATGGTTTTTCCCCTTCTATAATGGCTTGGCAGGCTGAAAAACAATGGTCTGAAGGGTTGCCCAGAGCTTTGCCCGTGGTTATGATTAATTCAAAACCTTCCAGCCATCACCTTTCTGTTTTGCCTAAGTCGCCCCGGGTGGGACGGGTATGCCCAGACGTGGGTCCCGAGTCTGCCGGGCCTAGAGACCCAAGCTACTCCTCACTGATGAGGCGCAACAAGGCTGAAACATGTCTGGGGATGAAGGGATGTGACCAAGCAGTTCGGTCTGGACTGCCCCTTTTGGGTTAGGACCAAGCCTGATTTGCAAAGTGCTTTTTCCCCTTCTGTAATGGCTTGGCAGGCTGAAAAATGATGGTCTGGAGGGTTGCCCAGAGCTTTGCCCGTGGTTATGATTAATTCAAAACCTTCCAGCCATCACCTTTCTGTTTTGCCAAAGTCACCCTGAGTGGGACGGGTATGCCCAGACGTGGGTCCCGAGTCTGCCGGGCCTAGAGACCCAAGCTACTCCTCACTGATGACGCCCAACAAGGCTGAAACATGTCTGGGGATTCTTGTGGTCTCGTGCAGAAGGGATGTGACCTAGCAGTTCGGGCTGGATTGCCCCTTTTGGGGTAGGACAAAGCCTGATTTGCATATGGTTTTTCCCCTTCTGTAATGGCTTGGCAGGCTGAAAAACGATGGTCTGGAGGGTTGCCCAGAGCTTTTCCCATGGTTATGATTAATTCAAAACCTTCCAGCCATCACCTTTCTGTTTTGCCAAAGTCACCCCGAGTGGGACAGGTATGCCCAGACGTGGGTCACGAGTCTGCCGGGCCTAGAGACCCAAGCTACTCCTCACTGATGATGCCCAACAAGGCTGAAACATGTCTGGGGATGCTTGTGGTCTCGTGCAGAAGGGATGTGACCTAGCAGTTTGGGCTGCACTGTCCCTTTTGGGGTAGGACCAAGCCTGATTTGCATATGTTTTTTCCCCTTCTTTAATGGCTTGGCAGGCTGAAAAACGATGGTCTGGAGGGTTGCCCAGAGTTTTGCCCGTGGTTATGATTAATTCAAAACCTTTCAGCCATCACCTTTCTGTTTTGCCATGGTATTTGGTCATCCATTCGATGCTCACTATGGGTCAGTCCTTCATCACGCACATATTTAGGTCTCCTCGTCTGCGTCGTGCACAGGTCTCACCCTGTTACAGGGTCTCTGCCTTTGTTCAACTAGTGTTGTGGCTTCTGCATGCATGGGTGTACTACTGATGGTTCTGCATGTGTCCTGCTTCTTGTTCACTTCTCATCTGCTGTAGTGTAACTTGACTTATGAGCTGCAATTGACGCATGCCAACACTGTCTGCCAATGCACTGTTCTCTGGTCAACCTTTCATTGCCATGCACTGCCTCCCTGTAATTCCTCAAAGGGTGGTGGGTTCACTGTATCCATGCAACCCAGTGCATGCACTTTGCACATGATGGCTGCACTTGCCCTTACACTGCCGTCATGTTTAGGGATTGAACTCACTACGTACGTGTTGATGTTGGAAGTTGAGGTGGTACACATGTACTGCACCCACCCACTTCTGTACCATGTTCCGGCCTTCAACATGCCTACGCAATGCTGCCATGTCAAAGTGACCTGGCATGTATGTTCCCATGTTCATCCCTTCACTGTATTGAAACACACTAGCGTAGGTGCGTCCTATGAGACGTACTCTGTATCGGTGATGGATGTTGAGTGCTGCATGTCAACATGCATATTACATGAGTTATGGTGTGTTTGGTTTCACTTGCAGCTGTGGCTTTTTGGGTGTTCCACCACGCTTATGCTACGTGCCATCTCTTTGTTGCCATCTCTCCTTTCTGGCTTGGATCTCTGCCTGTCAGCGATTGTGTGTGATCCAGGTGAAATGCAACATGCAGTACATGTGTAGGCTTCACATTTTACACACATCCATTTCTGCTTTCGGGATACCCTTGCATTGCAATGCCACTGGATGCATGTCAGAGTTTGAGTTGTGTGTGACATGTCAGCTTCATGTGTTGGCTGTCGATGTTGTGATGTATATGTGTGTGATATGTGCTGCGGACATGTGTGCTCATCTTTCTTTTGTTTACGTTACAGGTGGTGACGCACTGGAGGCAGACGATGAGGATGTGATTCCAGACATGGTGGTGGGTTTACATCACCAACCTGGCGCCAGTGGTGTTCATGGGGTGATAGACCACGAAAACCCATTTTTGCTCCTGGCCATTGTGTCCAGGGCTGACCATGAGTCAAGCTCTGATGAACGTTCTGCCACAATGTTGAGTTGGATGGGCATCATGACGTGTTGTCGCCGGTGAGTGATCCTGCAGTGGCTGATCTCTGTCCGTGACACCTGCAGTGAGGGTATGGGCCAGGCAATGTTGGAACGTCTGCCTGTGGTGGTTAGGGGCGCACTGTCACACTCCACACCAGTTACTGGGGCATCAGGTCGACTGTAATGCCCACCTGGTTCCCAGGGGGGGCGCTGATCTAGTCTGGATTACTGCGGCCTCTTCTAGCGTGATGCGCAGGACCCGGAACACCGATTGAACAGGACCTCCAAATCGTGCTTCCTTGGCCCGTAGGAATATCCTACTGCAGATGAGAAAGGGGATTAACAGTCTGCAGAATGGTGTGCTAGCTCCCCCCTTCCCCCCTCCGTTCCTCTCTATTCCACCAAACACGGTTTAAGCTCACCTTATGGTTTGGAAGGTTGAACTCTCCATCCTGCTTCTGGTGCAGGGGCGTGCGTTCGTCCAGTTACTTCACTGGTTTTCAGAATGGCGCTGGCAAAATCCACTTGACTTTCCTGAGCGATGCGCCGTAAGTATGAAAGTTCAAAGTTCAAGTGAGGCCCCCTTTATGCTGTCTTTCTCACCTGTGATCTGTCCTTTATTTCAGGTGCAGAATGAAGGCGATGCGTAAAGGGGTTAACCTGCCGAGGTGAGTAGTAATGAGGGTGATCCCTCTAGATGTCCTTATCATTCCTCTGAAATGTCTCTAGTCCTTTCCCCATAGGGGCTGGGGTACGGTACCTGCCAACGGGGCGGCGCCGACCCGAAATGTGGAAGAAAAGCCGGTAAGTATTATGGCTGTTAATCAGGCTTTCCTTCTGTGTGTCCTTCTGCTCACCTTTTGTTTCTTCCTCTCTCCTCTAGGTGCAGAGATGTGGCGTCCGATGCTGACAGCCGCGATGGAACCGGGAGATGTCTCGAGGACAGGACAGATGAGTGAAGCGTGGCGCTGCAGCGAGCAACGCAATGCTTTTAAATTGAAGTCTTCCTTCAGGGATGCTGGCAAGAAGATTCTGGATGCAGGTAAGAAGCTTGAAATAATCCTTGGTTTTCACCTTTCTCTTCTTTTCCTTCCTTGCAGGTCTTCCAGGTTCAAGACGGGCGTGGCTGTAGTACAGGAGCAGGAGCAGACACGGTGAGCGTTAAGCTGCAGGAAGCAGAACAACGTGAAGCATGAGCTGCTGTCTGGGCGTGGCTTAAATAGCCTCCAAAGAAGTCCCAGGTATGTATCCTTCCCCAACTAGGTATGTATCCTTCCCTGGCCACGCCCGAGTGAAAAAATAGTCCCTATGAAAAAATAGTCCCTTTCAGGTCTCAGGGAGGCCTGAAGCGTGCAGCATGGTCTGCATCAGGTAAGTGCACAAAACACCTCCCTTTATGAGCCTGGCGCCTATGGCGCCAGGACTGATGTCCAACATGAGCCTGGCGCCAAAGGCGCCAGGACTGAGTCCAAAGAGTCCCTATAAGGGGCCGCTAGGCTTTTACCCGAGGGCACGATGCCTGCTTCCGGGGGTGCTGGGCCTGGCCTGATGCTCTGGGGGTAGGCATCATGACAGCACTCCCCCCCAAGGCCCCTCCCAAGGTCGTTCCTTCTGGAGGTTTCGCTTTGTTTGGGAAATTCCGATGGAACCTTTTTACCAGCCGAGGTGCATGTACGTGATCACTGGGTTCCCAAGACCTTTCCTGAGGCCCGTACCCTTTCCAATCAATTAGATAGAAAAGCTTTGATTTTAAGATTTTGGAATCCAAAATGTTCTTTACTTCGAATTCTGGCTCTCCATCTATCAGGATTGGGTCTGGTGGCTTTATTAATCTGGTTCCTGGTTGTACTGGTTTCAAAAGTGACACATGAAAAACGGGGTGAATCCTCATGTTGGCTGGTAGATCGAGCTTGACTACTACTGGGTTAATCATAGCTTTGATTGAGTAAGGGCCTAAATACCTTGGATTAAACGTTCGAGGTCCCTTGAGCGATAAGTGTTTGGTAGCCAACCATACTTGATCCCCAATTTGGTACGGAGGCGCCTCTTTTCGATGTAGATCCGCATTCTTTTTGTATTTCTCTTTCGCATGTTGCAAATGTGCAGTTGCATCCTTGAAGGCTTGAGTTATCGTAGAATGCAAATGATCCACTGCGGGCATTTCAAGGCTCGAAGGTGAGTCCAAGTCTGAAGTATGAGGGTGATGTCAATATAGGGTAAAAAAGGGTCTTTGACCCGTTCCAGAGTGTAGCGAGTTATTATAAGCATATTCAGCCGCCACACACAGAATATCCTTCCAATTACCCTCCGATTGGTGCAACATACATCGTAGAAATTGTTCAAGGGTCTGGTTCGTTCTCTCCGTCTGACCATCGGTCTGTGGGTGGTGGCTGGTCGAGAGTCTTACGTCGATTTGTGCCAGCTGACAACACTTTTTCCAAAAATGAGAAATAAACTGGCTTCCCCGATCAGAGACTAGTATGGACGAGAATCCATGCAAACGGATGATATTCTCGAGGAATTCCTTGTCAAGAACAAAGGCTGAAGGTAATCCTTTCAACGGAATAAAGTGGACCATTTTGGAAAATAAATCGCCCACGACCAGAATAGTATTGTAACCATTACAAGAGGGCAGGTCCGTGATAAAATCTAGTGACAGGGTGTGCCAAGGTGCTGGTGGAATGTCTAAGGGCTGAAGAAGACCGGCGGGTCTTGTCTTTTGACCTTTGTTTTGGGCACAAACTCCACAGGACATCACGAAAGATTTAATATCCTTTCGCCAGGAAGGCCACCAGAATTGTCGTCTAACCTTTTCCACAGTTTTGGCAATGCCAGGATGTCCTTCCATCAGGGTGTCTTGATGACGGGAAATAACCAGTTCTTGCAATTCCTTTTCTGGCAAAAATAAGCGTCCTTGGAAGTAAGATAAGCCATCCTTGACTGAAAAGTTAGACCCCTTTTTGATCCAATCCTACAAGGCTGAAGAGTCCAGGACTTGTTTTACTCGTGCTTGAATGTCTTCAAGGGTTTGTAAAGTGGTTATTCCCAAAATTCTTTGTTCGGGAATTATCGGCACAGGTTCTGAGTTTGTGTCTATTTCTTCCATTCCAATTCGGGATAGAGCGACCGCCTTACCATTCTTAGAACCGGGGCGGTAGGTAATTACAAAATCGAACTCAGCAAAGAACAAAGCCCATCGGAGCTGTCGAGACGATTGGGCCTTGGCAGTTTTTAAATATTGTAAATTTCGGTGATCAGTGATCACGGTGATGGTATGCCGGGCGCAGAGGAGATAATGCTGCCAAGCCTTAAAGGCGGACTTAATGGCTAATAGTTCCTTATCGGTAATCGCATAATTTATCTCCGGCGGTGAGAACTTTCTGGACCAAAATGCTACGGGGTGCAGTTGGTTGGTTTCAGGGTCTCTCTGAGACAGGACAGCTCCCATGGCTAAGTTGGACGCGTCGGTTTCGACTATATATGGGAGATCAGGACGCGGGTGCTTCAAAATAGGTGCAGATGTGAACTTAGCTTTCAACTCCTGAAAGGCCTGTTCGGCTTCCTCGGTCCATTCAAAACGTTTATTTTTTCGCAAGAGTGCAGTGATGGGTTGCACCACACGTGAAAACTCCGGGATAAACCTGCGATAAAAGTTGGCAAAACCAAGCATGCTTTGGACACCTTTCACTGAACTAGGTGATGGCCATTTGAGGATGGCATCCATTTTCCGTGAATCCATTCAGACCCCTTTAGATGTCAGGATGAATCCGAGAAACTCAACCTCGGTGGTATGGAAAACACATTTTTCCAGCTTGGCAAACAGTTTGTGCTGGCGCAGTTTCTCTAGGACGGCCCTGACATGTTTTCTGTGATCAGATTCCGAAGAGGAGTACACAAGAATGTCATCAATATACACGATAACACAGACATCGATGAGTCCCCGAAGGACATCATTCATGAAGAATTGGAAGGCAGCAGGCGCGTTGCACAACCCGAAAGGCATCACCTGGTATTCGAATAGTCCATATTTTGTACGGAAGGCCGTTTTCCATTTGTCGCCTTCTTTTACTCGTACCAGATGATAAGCCCCCCGGAGATCTAACATGGTGTATACGCAAGCGTCCTTCACCTGGTCAAGGAGTTCAGGGATCAGAGGCAGAGGGTAACAATTTTTAACAGTTATCTGGTTCAATGCGTGGTAATCGATACAAGTCCTAAGGTCGCCCTCTTTTTTAGGCACGAAGAACAAAGCTGAAGATGCCGGGGACTTTGACGGGCGAATGAAACCATTGGCGAGGTATTGAACTAAATACTGTCTCAAATGCAGATTCTCAGGTTCAGTAAGGGCATAAATCCTGCTACAAGAGGGTTGTGCACCGGGCACCAGATCGATTTGGCAATCGTACGATCTGTGGGGAGGTAACGTGTTGGCCTGTTCCTTTTGGAAGACGTCCTGAAAGTCTTGGTACTCTGGAGGTAGTTGCACGGGGACAGAGGTTACTGATGCTAGATTAATCTTTGGATTTTCTGGGTAGCAGGTTTGTGCACAATCCGGGAAGGTTATTCTCTTCGCTCGCCAATCAATTCGAGGATTATGTGTCTCTAACCAAGGGACTCCGAGAATAAGCTGAAACTGTGGAGCCTTGATCACATCAAACACAACTGCCTCCCGATGGCCATCCGGACCTACAAGTGTCACCTCAGCTGTGGAATGTGTTACTGGTCCAGAGGCAATTTCGGTTCCATCTACAGTGGTGATGACATCTTTGCTGGTTTTAGGACGCAGAGGGAGGTTTATCCTAGAGACCAATTCTCGATCCACATAGTTTCCTATAGCCCCGCTATCGATGTATGCCTTTATAGCATGCAACCGTTTTGGCTGTTCCGGATCTATGAGGACCATTGGCACAATGAAATGCGAGGTCTGAGAGTTAGTTTTCAAGCTCGGCAAGCGGACCCCTACGCTTGCCGGGCGTGGTCGTTTCCCGATACAGAGTTTCCATGGATTTTATCAGCGGCTCCTATCACCTTCTTGGGCGGCTTAACCGGGCAATCTCGTAGAAAGTGTCCTGAGGTCCCACAATAAAGGCATAATTGCATCTGTCGTCTTCTTTCCCGTTCTTTTTGAGTTAGGGGTCCTTTAACTCCTCCGATTTGCATAGGCTTCGAGGCATCAGCCCCCTTGGGGTTAGCGTGGGTTTTGGCCCACACCCGGGTTTCAAACTTGGACCAATCTGCTTTTCTGTTTTGCAGCCTGTGATCCAACTGGACCACTAAGTCTATATATTCAGTGCATTCTTGGGGCGGATTTACAACTTGTGCCAGGACATCTTTAAGTTCTCCGCATAGACCTCGATAGAATAATGTGATTCTTTTATCCTCTGG
The DNA here is from genome assembly GCF_040938575.1 of Ambystoma mexicanum. Classification (NCBI taxonomy): domain Eukaryota; kingdom Metazoa; phylum Chordata; class Amphibia; order Caudata; family Ambystomatidae; genus Ambystoma; species Ambystoma mexicanum. The sequence continues at coordinate 1,617,054,206 of NC_090937.1, forward strand.
CCAACCAGTTTCCACAATTAGTCTATTGAAGGTTGCAATGTAGGATAGAAGGTCTTGATTGCCCTGTCGCAGAGATAGCAGTTCGTCATCCAGAGCCTGTCCCTGGGAATGTCGAGCAAATAACCTTTCCATGCTTGTTTGAAATCCTTGAAAATCACGAAGAATCGGGTCATCTTGAGTTACCAGTGGGACTGACCAATCGGCAGCACAGCCGCTGAGATATGACAACACAAAGGCTACCTTGGTCTGATCATTAGGGAAGGCCCCGGGTCTGCATAGGAAGTGCAAACGACACTGATTTATGAATACGGCGAATCGTTTGGGGTCCCCAGCAAAGCGTTCAGGTGGGGCCAGCGGCATGTTTGCAGGTAGATTAATCAGCACAGGGTTACTGGAAACCACAGGAGTGGGGTTCCCCCCGGAACCGGGTAAAGGAGTTTGTCCAGCTTGACCTTGCAAAAGCTGTTTAGCCAGGTCATCAGTCCTTTCCCTTGTTACAATCACTTTTCTTCTGAGGGCATTAGTCTCTTGACGAGCGGCATGTACCTCAGCCCGTAATTCCCCCAGTAGTTGGGCCAGTTGGTCACTCTCAGAAGTTTCCATAGCGCCTGGGTGGGAATTTGTAGGGAGCCTTTGCATTCTGTAACGCCCACCTGGTTCCCACGGGGGCGCTGATCTAGTCTGGATTACTGCGGCCTCTTCTAGCGTGATGTGCAGGACCCGGAACACCAATTGGACAGGACCTCCAAATCGTGCTTCCTTGGCCCGTAGGAATATCCTTCTGCAGATGAGAAAGGGGATTAACAGTCTGCAGAATGGTGTGCTAGCTCCCCCCTTCCCCCCTCCGTTCCTCTCTATTCCTCCAAACCCGGTTTAAGCTCACCTTATGGTTTGGAAGGTTGAACTCTCCATCCTGCTTCTGGTGCAGGGGCGCGCGTTCGTCCAGTTACTTCACTGGTTTTCAGAATGGCGCTGGCAAAATCCACTTGACTTTCCTGAGCGATGCGCCGTAAGTATGAAAGTTCAAAGTTCAAGTGAGGCCCCCTTTATGCTGTCTTTCTCACCTGTGATCTGTCCTTTATTTCAGGTGCAGAATGAAGGCGATGCGTAAAGGGGTTAACCTGCTGAGGTGAGTAGTAATGAGGGTGATCCCTCTAGATGTCCTTATCATTCCTCTGAAATGTCTCTAGTCCTTTCCCCATAGGGGCCGGGGTATGGTACCTGCCAACGGGGCGGCGCGACCCGAAATGTGGAAGAAAAGCCGGTAAGTATTATGGCTGTTAATCAGACTTTCCTTCTGTGTGTCCTTCTGTTCACCTTTTGTTTCTTCCTCTCTCCCCTAGGTGCAGAGATGTGGCGTCCGATGCTGACAGCCGCAATGGAACCGGGAGATGTCTCGAGGACAGGACAGATGAGTGAAGCGTGGCGCTGCAGCGAGCAACGCAATGCTTTTAAATTGAAGTCTTCCTTCAGGGATGCTGGCAAGAAGATTCTGGATGCAGGTAAGAAGCTTGAAATAATCCTTGGTTTTCACCTTTCTCTTCTTTTCCTTCCTTGCAGGTCTTCCAGGTTCAAGACAGGCGTGGCTGTAGTCCAGGAGCAGGAGCAGACACGGTGAGCGTTAAGCTGCAGGAAGCAGAACAACGCGAAGCATGAGCTGCTGTCTGGGCGTGGCTTAAATAGCCTCCAAAGAAGTCCCAGGTATGTATCCTTCCCCAACTAGGTATGTATCCTTCCCTGGCCACGCCCGAGTCAAAAAATAGTCCCTATGAAAAAATAGTCCCTTTCAGGTCTCAGGGAGGCCTGAAGCGTGCAGCATGGTCTGCATCAGGTAAGTGCACAAAACACCTCCCTTTATGAGCCTGGCGCCTATGGCGCCAGGACTGATGTCCAACATGAGCCTGGCGCCAAAGGCGCCAGGACTGAGTCCAAAGAGTCCCTATAAGGGGCCGCTGGGCTTTTACCCGAGGGCACAATGCCTGCTTCCGGGGGTGCTGGGCCTGGCCTGATGCTCCGGGGGTAGGCATCATGACATCGACGGAGGGATGCAGTCCTGCAGCCACGGGTGGTGCCAACCCAGCAAGGACCATGGCTCCTTGGGCCCGGCAGGTGTAGAGTCCAGCAACGCGGTGGCCGTGCGCCACGGGGGACCATTGAGTGGGAGCATGCCATGTATGCCATCACGCAGCAACAGGGGGGGCAGTTGAGATGATGGCTCAAGGCATGGAAAGTGTGGCACGTTCCATCCTCACCTCTGCGAGGCAGGTGCAGCTCCAGCAGCAGGCAACGCGGTCCACGTGCCGCTCACTCACGCTGGCCATGGCGGCCTCCAAAAGGGCACGCTGGGCTGAAATAATGGCTCTGTGCCATGCAATTGCTGCTCAGGCAGAGGCACACAGGGAGACCCTGAGCGAAGAACACTAATCCCTCAGATCTACTCTGGGTGTGCTCATGATTAGCCAGAGAACGCAGTCAGGATAGGATGGAGCAGCTTGAAAACAACCATCTCGGCTGATCTCTGTGCAACCCGGGAGGTGCTCTGTATGCCATTTGAGGCCATGCAGACAGAACTTCATCATACATGTGAGACCTTGCAGGAGGAAGCACGTGTATCACGTGATGTGATGCATGCAGACCTACGTGCCATAGCCATGCAGGACCAGGCTTACCAGATCGGCAGACTTGCTGCGGATAGGCGTAGTGAGGCAACTGTGCCACGTCCACCTTCTGATTTACATCCAGAAGGTGATGACGACTTATATCTCACACAGGTCGGGCTGTGCAGGCGTTGAGCCCATGGAGGACTTTATTTTTTATCTCAACATCAACACATGTGGGTGTTGAGGTGCACCCTGTACCTCCCCCCTCCTGGGTGCCCCCCGGGTCGTATGCGGCCATTTTTATTTTTGTTTTCTATTATTGTTTGTCTATTGTGCATTCATGTGACAGTGTGGTGCTCTGTGGCATTTGAAAGCATCCACTGTGTGTTCCAGCTGGGCCCATACAGTCTTGTCTCATGTATGTGTTTGTGGCTTGGGGTCCTGACACATATGCCACTCCTGCTTCCCCTTTCCATGGGCTTGCAAGGATGGCTCTGTGTGACAGCATCTTACACAGGGGCATTGGGCTTCCGTCATGTCTGTGGCCAGTCTGCAGTCCTACTTCTGTATACACTCCTAGTGGGTATTCCGGATGGTTTCTCCAATGCATGCCTGCACTTCATTTTGGTAAGTATTTTGTTGACTATGCATTTCATCATTTTGCTTGTGATGTTTTTTATGACTTGCCTGTCTATGTTGTTGATGCACTTCCTGCTGTAGCCGGTACCGTGCACCCTTTGGCTGTGCAACACACACTGATGATGGGAGGGGTCTGTGTGGTGACAATGTGACATTGGGACACTTGGGCTACAGTGATTGGTCACTGTCTGACATTGTCAATGTGGGGTACTCTGTACATGATGTGTTCTGCTGGTCAATGGATGATCCTGTGTTGTGTTTGCTTTTGAAGTGTCAGGGGATTGGTGTGGTTTGACACACTGGGGGTCCACAAGGGCAATGTTCACATGTGCTGTGTACAGAACACTGAGGGTCACTTCTTTTCACATGCATGTATTCAGTGCATGTCCCTACTGATACAAACACTTGCATGTGTTCCTTTTGGTCACACAGGATTGGTTATGTTTAAGGAGCTAGGGATGCACACAATGTAGCATTTCCGTGGACACATTCTCAGGCTGGTAAGGTTGTGACAGTTGACTGTCCCTTTGTCATCACTGATTATAACCTAGTATGTGCCAGGCCTGTGTGCACTCCGCTGGGGTGGGAGTTTAGGTGAAGAATGTGGCCACAAGCTGGGTACGGCTGCCTCGCCATGTGCCCTTTCCCCTCCCATGCGCAGTGCCTGTGCATATGGTTGGGGATGTGGGGGCACCACCATGTCCACCGTAACGCCCCACCGTGTTGCAACGTTGTGTAGGACACATGCTGCCACAATGATCCTGCACACTACTGGGGGTGCATATAGTAGCTGGCCACCAGAGCGGTCAAGGGAGCGGAAGCATGACGTGAACACTCTGAGTGTGCGCTCACTATGGCCTTGGTTGCAATATGGGCTGCGTTGTATCTTACCTGGGGTGGTGTGGTGGGGTTCCGTATTGGCGTCATCATGTAGGTGTTCAGAGGGTAGGCACTGTCCTCAGGGGAGGTGATAATGGTTGTCATTAGTTGGGCTGGTGTATTTGTCTGTGTGTGACATGCATGTATGTGCACAAGCATTTGTACTCACAAATGAGCCATGTGTTACCATGCTTCCCAGTTTCCAGGTCCCGCCTCAAGGCGGACATTCTGTATATGAAACTATCATGGGTGGACCCTGGGTAGTTTGCATAGACAGAGGTGATGATTCCCTTGGCATCACATACAACCTGCACGTTGAGGGAATGCCAGTGCTTGTGTTAGTGGTAGATGTTCTCAGTGGCACTAGGTGGACGTAGGGCCACATGTATGCAATGTATGGCACCGAGCACTTTGGGGAAGTGTGCCACCCTATAGAAGTCCTGGACCACGGCTTGCCTTTCGTGCCTGTGGACTGAGGGGTGTGCAGTCATGATTCCAACACCTGGCATAGGCAGTGTGACTGCGTGGGCTGTGAGACGCCCCTGACTATGGCAGTTGTCTGCTGAAATGACCCAGTGGCCAGAAAATGCAGGACATTGAGCACCTTTTCCAAGGGGCTCAGTGCTTGGGAGCACAAGGTGGGTGAAGTCATGTGGGTGATGTGAGGTCATCCTCCCACTCAGTGACCAGGTCTAGGATGATATGAGGTGGAAACCTATACCTTCCATAGACCTGGTCATCAGGCATCCCAAAAAGGATGATCCTGGGGAAAAAACTTCGAGGCCTGGCTATTCTCCTCCTCCTGCCATGTCCCACGATCACTGCTGCGATAAATGGGACATTCATTCTAGCTGTATATGCTTGTCGTTGTTTGCGCTCACTTTGATACTGCACGGGGTGCTTCTGGCTGCTTTTGTGTGGCAGATGTATTTACGCGTGTGTGTGTGTCTTTTGGCATGCTCAGGTTTTCCCTATTCGATTCCATGAATTCGTGTTGTTCGCCAGCATATGGGTGTTGGGTGTATTTACCAGCGGTACTTCCCTCGTTACACCTACATTTTCACGCGTTGTTCCTTGTTCCCCGTGTTCCGCCCCCTTTTTAGGTGTGGGCGCTAGGTGTAGAGCGCTTTCGCAAGTGCGTGTCGTGCACGGCATTTGGATAGTCGCAGTGTCGTGTAGGGTAAGCGCAGATTTGGCACAGTTCCAGGGAAAGCTGCACGCAGAGCCTTCCATGAATCGCTTGCGTGCGATTCGCATGCATACACTGGATTTTTCACGATTGCACCACACATTTTGACGCACAATTATTCCATGAATCGGCCTCTTAATCGAGAGCTTGCAGACATTAATATGGCCATTGCATTCCATCTACTGTGTGGGCAGGGTTACTCGGAGGCTCAGTTGGATGTTGCACTGTAACCAACTGCAGTGCTGTTTTTAATTGCTTTGGCACCAGATAGGATGCTTAGTACAGTGGGACCTTTCCCTTAGCGCCTTTGGGGGAGCAGCAGCACCACCATGAATCTCTATGGTGCCGCTGCGCCACCCGCTCTCATCGCCACTGGCGATTGGGGTATCGTTGCCCATGGCATCATTGCGTACGGGAACTGCCTGGGATCGCTGTGTTGCCCTCCAGTACATCTTCTCCACTCTTCCATGGCCTTCAGGGCCTCTGGACTGCTTCTGTGTCACTGCTGGCAGCCCATCTACTCTGAGGATGCATCAGGAGCAAGAACCAAGAGGCTCACTTTTCCTTGGAGCGCGTTGACCCAGAAGCCATCAGCATGTGCATCTCGAGGCTCAACCCCACTCAACCTGCAGGTCCTTCTCTGTTGAGGGCATTGCTGACCCCAACAGAATAAGTATTGCTGCAATGGTTGTGCTCCCACACTCCAGTCAGGTATTATTTACCTTCTGTTGAAGAAACCCAGCCTTGACCCTACCATCTCAGTTAATTTAGGAGTTATTGCCTATGGGCCCATTGTTTCCAAACACATGCAAAAGTTAGTTAGTTACATATCAACCTCAGGCTTTCTAGGACCAATGGATATCCTGCATGCGGTCAGGGTCCCATCCCAAACATTTGGTGTAAACCATTCTCTGAGGTTTTTTGGAAGGATGCCCAAGTCAAAGTGGAGGGGGGTGGTGCTGGTGATGTAGCACATGTCCGCTGCCTTGGACACGGTGGACCACCATCAGCTCTTACACACCTTCATCAGTGGCCTGTATGTCCGATGCAGCCAAGAAATAGTTCCGCCCAAGTCACCTGCGGGATTACCCGGGGTACCTTCCTGTCTCCAGAGATGTTTAATGTGGACCTCAATTGCATACTAAGATTCCAGGGGAAGAAGATGTTGTTTGGCATGAAAGAGAGACTGACATTTTCTCCATCTTAACACGTTTAAAGCAGAGATTGTTTTCTTTTTGAACTAGGAATTGAGAGCACCTCCAAGTTGTTCATGCTTCACCTCTTCTGGGCCATGCCCTTTGTTTGAGTGATGACTTTCAGATGACTAAATGGCTCAAGTGTCAGATCACCAAGCTCATTGGTAGCTTTTTTGGCCAAGTGTGCTTAAAAGGGGATCATCCTTCTCAGAACAACGCAGTTGACCCTGGTTGTCAGACCAGCTTCAATGTCAATGTTGGATTATTTCAAGTCCCGGAAGTTCAGAATCTCTGAATTGGCTGAGCTTTTTAAACCATACTCGATTGCAACTGGCCTGACTGGCCTCCAAAAGCAAGACATCCTCATCCCCTACTTGTCCCATTTGGAAGCCCTCTTCCTTTTTATGATTTTAGACTCTAAGGAGCTGTAACGATATTTTGAGATGCCATGCTCAACAAAAGGATTTCCCCCCAGACCTCCAATTAAATGAGACCACAACACACGGTTGGCTGGGATCCAACACACTCTAACTATGGCTCATAGCCCCGTAGACCCGTCCCCCTGTGCCAACAATGTGTAAGATCAAGCAAATATTGAGGCTTGGTACCACCAAAAATTAGACCCACCAGTCAGGAAGTCAAAGATTTATTCTGTACAGATTCAAATATCAAAGCAGATAGCTATCTGGTTCACAGCACCTCGCAGTGCGTACCAGACACACTGTTAGGGGAGTGAGTCCTGGTCATCACAAAACATGCAGTATTTATACACAGTCCTGGTTATCCAGTTTAGGCTGATCCTAGTTTCAAGAAACAAATTCAATAGCTTATTGTTAATGTACACAGTTCTTCTTTGTCTAACATTTAGCTCTTATATTTATATATAGCTGAGGCTATTGATACAGAAAACACTTTAAATTGGAGTTCACTTTAGCTCTGAGGTTCCTTAAACATACTGACAAACTTTGTTGTCGTCAGCTGTGTGGATCTTTAGCTTTCTAAAGTAAATTCTATTTCCAGAAATGTACAAAGGATTCCTTCAAAAACACGCAGCATTAGTTCACATTCATTGTATAATACTGTTTGTGGGAGGATGAGTTTTGTAGACATAAATAACACTTTGAATGAGAGTTCGTTCTGACTACAAGGTCTTGTTTGCACAGGACAAATAGTCTGCTCTGCCAGCCCTAGTGTTGACATAGGCTCAAAGGTCGATTCTGCTCTGGCAGCTGAACACATAGCTAATCATTACTGAAGAGTGAGCAGAAGTTAGAACCAAGATGGAGGACTTTTTCCAAGATGGCGCTTGAAGTCAATTCTAATTCAGAACTTTGCAAGGCGTTCTTTCCCATGGAGTGACTAGGCTTAGGCCAATATAAATCAAAAGGAGGCATAATATGATTTCTGTTCAACAAACCCTCCTTTTGGCCTAAGCCAAGTGCTAAACTAAAACCTAGTCGCTTTACGAGCAACTCCACATCTCAATGTCCATACATCCTGAATCACATTCATCAGATATATCAATTGCCATAAGATCCGCGGCGGAAATTTCCTTCATCACAAATTCGTTGGTCATTCTTTCCGGTGCGTGTACCTTTGGCCCTAACGTTCCCATAGTCTGTGCACAACATCCCCCTAACATTGAACAAATGGCAGGAAGGCATTGTATACAGCAACAGCAAAACAACAGAATACCCAGAATTATCAATAAGACTGAGAGAAGCTTCCACCCCCAAGATCGTAAAAAGTCCCAGAACCAAGCACTAAGATCCCAGTTTCCCTCGGGAACATGTACCTCTGAACGTAGGACATGCAGATTTTGTATTGCCTTAAAGATGGTTGGGGAGGAATCTGGTACAAAAACGCAGCAAGCGGAGCCCACTAATTTGCATAATCCACCACGCTCAGCCAAGATGACGTCTAATACCATCTGGTTTTGTAGCGCCACTAATCTAATTGCCTTTTGCTCTAGAGTCATGTTATAGAGTATGTCAGTGGTTCGGTTGATGGTTTTCTCCAGTACTCTTGCTAGTCTCCTGATATCCTCGTAATTCATAATCTGCCCCCAAAAAGGTACAAAGGATTTCGCTTATTCAGCCAGAACTTTTGACGAAGTATTGCCATTCTCGTCCCGCCTAGGACGAGCCCTAGAGATTTAAGTGGTACTGGCTACATATACCCCAGGTAGCAGAATTCCCAAATAACAAGTTCCCTGCCAATCCCTAGGTAGCCATGGAAAAGAATAATTACCGCAAATGAAGTAGACAGGTTTGCCTACATACAAAGGTCTGTCCTCACTGGTCAAGTTTGCAACACTAGTGCAACCCTCGAAATCACCCATTGACTGAGTACCATTCCTCTGTATGCAGAAAGAAACTGAGTTGGGGCTATGGTTTACAGTGTAAGAAGGTGGCATGGCATCCCTATTGCCTATAGGAGCCATCTTAAAAGAAATCAAAGATTGAACAGGTCGGGACAATCTATCAGAAGGCCTAATAGAAGCAATATTAAGCGTGCTCCTATTTGCGAAGAGTGAGCATCCCAACTCACCTTTCAAACTCGTTCAAATTCGTTCCATCAAAGTTCCCCGAGATGCTATCATTCCATCGGCCAAAGAATAGTGCCCTTAGAGAAGCATAACATGCAGTAGTTAAAGGCAAAGGGTGAATATACCAGCCCAACCCTTTTCCCTCATGTTGCGGTTAATGGGAGCAGATCCAACAATTTGTCCTATTCAAAATGGCATGAGTTGCGTTCATTATAAGCAGTAATGTATTGTTATGATAGTTCTGTCTATGTTGAGTCTCTAGAAGATAGAGTGTGCAGGTGCACGAAAGGTGTAGATACAGTAGGAACATTCTCAGTAGGCAAGAATGTTTCAAGCGGATGTACTTCTTCCATATACCAAAATCCTAAGGCAACTACTATTGTGAAACCGGTTAACATGATTACAAGTAAACAATACACTTAAAAGACCTTGGGCCTCAATACAAATCAGGCGGTCCGGAAATAATAGTGGCGGTAAACCCGCCGCCACCGTTGTTTCCGGACCGTCTGATCCCGGCTCCTGCAGGCGGGAGGTGATGTTCCCACCCGGTCTGACCTGGCCCGGTTTAACACCGCCCGCCTGCAGGTGGACGAGGAAACACCGGCAGCATTATGAGATGCTATGTGTGTCCTATGGGACTCAATGGGAATGGGTTCCGCCTCCGTGATTCCCGGGAAACCGGGGTTGTAATTCCCCGGTAATTCTGGGAATCACGGAGGCGGAATGGTAATACGAGCCTGGCGGTATCCAGGTGGTTTTACCGCCTCGGTTACCGCCGGACTCGTAATGAGGCCCCATGTATTTGATCATCCATTGTCATTGTTGGTCACACAGTCACTTGTTTGTTCCGTATGAGTAGGGTCGATAACAGGCATTGTTCCTTTGAAACAAAAACTCTGTGGTCCGTTTGTTGGTGATCTCCTGATCACGCGTTTTCTTAGTCTTTCCCCTATCCCCAGCCACCTATTTTCCTTCAAATGCAAAAGATGGGGTGAAGGATAAGCCCTATATTTATTTTCCTGCAAGCACAGCCGAACCGTGCAGTATGTCTAGCTCCATGGAGGCAGATTGTACCTTGTGACTCCTGGTACAGTGTGATCTGCGAACAGCACCTTGTTTCTTCCTGATGGATGTGATGAATTTGCAGCAGAACCAGACAAGGATGCAAAAGGATCTGCAGGAGAGTGTGGAGATGAAGCAGCTGCTTCCCCAGACCCCACGGGCTTAGGGAGTGTCTCCGAAGCACTCTCAGTGCTGAATGATCGTTGGGAGAAGAACAAGTAAGTTTCTCCATATCTTCCTCATCGTGTGGCAAAGGGAAAGGTATCCTCTTGACATGCGAAGCGTGGATCCAGTGTTTCTTCCCAGCTACTCGTACAGCGGTCTGTGTGGCCAATAGGACCTGATACGTTCCTCTCCACTGCAGTGCGAGACAGGATGCTCTCTGAAATGCTTTGGTCAGCACCCACTCGCCAGGTCAGATGCTGTGATCTGGCCCCTCAATTTTGCTGGGAGGGCTTCTCGCACCTGTTGATGAATCAAATACAAATTTTTTGTTAACTGCTCACAATATTCAGAAAGAAGTACATGCTCTATATCCCTCAAAGCCCTAGGTTTAGGAACATTCCTTATGTTAGATGGCCTGCCCATCACCACCTCGTACGGGGAGAGCCCAGTCCTAGTCTGTGGGGTTGTGCGCATGGAGAGTAACACTATCGGTAAGCCATCCGGCCACTTCAAATTGGTGCCGGCACATGTCTTAGAAAGCTTGTTCTTTAAAATTCCATTGCGCCGTTCTACCAATCCAGCACTCTGAGCATGTCTGGCTGAATGGAACCGTTTATCGATCTGTAATCCCGCACATATTTGTAGAATTTCAGCAGTGATAAAATGTGGATCATTGTCTGACCAGATGGCCCTCGGCAAACCAAACCTAGGAAAATATTCCTTAAGCATGGTTTTCGCCATTGTCATTGCTGTGGCATCTTTTACAGGAAAGGCTTTAACCCATTTACTAAAAGCACAAATAACAACCAAAATGTATTTCAGATTATTACAACACTCCATTTCAATTAATTCAAAATGAATCCCTTCAAAAGGCACAGAAGGTGGACCAAAACTACCCCTTGGTGTTGATGTACCCTTCCCTAAATTGTGCTGTAGACAGACCATGAAACTCTGGACAAAACGCTCAGTAGTTTTCGGGATGTTAACATTTACCCAGACAGTTTCTAACATTTTGCAAATTTTCCTAGCACAGATGTGAGTGGAACCATGAGCCATTGAAACCATCATAGTAATGTACGCATCTGGCAGCATCCATTTTCCCTCTAGGTTATCAACCCAGCACCCATCATCATCCAACCTCGCCAAGCTCTCAGCCCATTTCTTGGTTTCCTCTAGAGTGTCATCTGCTTGGATATTCTTTATGGAATCAATTTCTTCATCTATAGTACAGACATTTGTGGCTTCCCTTGTAGTATACATATCTGAATAGAGATCAGTAGCAGTCTGTTTGGCTATATGATCAGCGAAAGCGTTCCCTTTTCCTACATTGTCTATGATTTTCTAATGTGCTGCGCACTTCATAATTGCTAGCTGAGTGGGAAGTGCAAGCGCTGAGAGTAGCTGAACTGTCAAGGTGCCATATTGTATCTTTGTTCCATGTGAGGTCAAGAAACCTTGTTCTGCCAAAAGTCTGCCAGAGTTGTGAACTACCCCAAAAGCATACTTACTATCAGTATATATGTTTACTCTAAGCCCTTCGTAAAGTTCACAAGCTAAAGTCAATGCAATAATCTCTGTGGCCTGCGTGGAGTTATGCGAAATTCTTTTGGTCTCCACAATCGTGCTTAGTGTAGTGATGGCATAAGCAGCCGTGGATGTACCATCCGGAGGTTTGAAGCAGGAGCCATTGCAAAACAGCTCCACTTGTGGATCGTTCAAAGGTGTATCTTTCAGATCAATCCTGCCTTTAGTTTCTTGTTCTGTGGTATAAAGGCAGTCATTTGATATTTCGTCACTGCAAGCAATATCTTGCGGAAGGGGTAATAATTCAGCCGGATTCAATACACAACACCTCTGAATTTTTATATGCGGTGCAAACAAGATCAATTCGTATCTCGTTAATCGTGCGGAGGTGAGATGTTGTGTTTGCGTTCTATTTAATTGAACATCTACAGTGTGAGGTACCAAGAAGGTTAAAGCATGGCCTAGGACCATACCCTCGCTCTGTTTTACAGACGCAGCAGCGACAGCTCTCAGACATCTCGGCAAGCGCATGCTACAGGATCAAGAGTGGAAGAAAAGTAACCGCACGGCCTATTCTTCCCCCCATGTTCCTGCGTTAACACAGCCAAAGCACATCCATCACGTTTATGCACATACAACTCGAAGGCCTTTTCATAATTTGGTTGGTGTGACCAAAACTGTCGCTGAACACAGTGCAGTCTTGAGCATATCAAAAGCTTTCTGGTGTTCCAAGTTCCATGGCAATGGCAAAGAAATGCCCTTCTCTGTTAAAGCCAACATTGGTTTGATCACTAATGAGAAGTTCGGGATCCACTGCCTACAGTAAGAAGCCATTCCTATCAAGGCTCTGATGTCCTTCTGTGTATTTCGGACAGACATGCTAGAAATGATTTTAATCCGTTCAGGCATCAATCTTCTTCCCTCCTTTGACAGTATTGAAAGTTTTTCAGTGAAGCTTTATGTCCATGCTTTGCTAGGTGAATAAGCAACAACACAGTGCCCTCCTTACAGGCACTTTCTGCAGCTAAAAGAAGGTCGTCGACATACTGAAGCAACTGTGTTAATAAGCTGCTCTTTCAAAGCCCTACTGTAAATGCTCGGACTTTCCGTGTACCCTTGTGGCACACGGGTGAATGTAAATTAGCGTCCCCCTAGGGTGAACGCGAACAGGATCTGCTATCCTTGTGTATAGGAATGCTAAAAACGGCATTCTTAGAATCTACAACACTAAAATGAGTAGCAGAAGCTGGAATCATTGTTAAAATCGCTGTCACATCAGGCACAATAGGAAATTGTGGAGCAACAATCTTGTTGATAGCACGTAAATCAATAATAAAACTAAAAGGAATAGCATTATCACCATTCTTATACACCGGTAAAATCGGATTATTGCGCAAACTACTGCAATTTCTTCAATTATGCCACGGTGCACAAAATCAGAAACTATACACTTCAAAGCTTGATTACCATCAACCGAAATCTTATACTGTGGAATACGTGGCAACTTTACTCCTGGTTTCAAAATTATTTTAACAGGCTCAATCTATAAAACACCAACATCATTATCATCAATCGCCAATAAACACTCCGGAATGTCACTAAATTCCGGGTGGCAAGGGTCTAGTCAGAAACTGTGAATTTTCTGTGGTGAAATCGTCAAACGCACTCCATCCGAAGAACAATGAATTACCACATTTCATTCGTTCAACAGATTCAACCCCAGCAAATTCTGACCACAGTTTGATGTCAAAAGAAATGGACAGTGATCCATGAATGGACCCAGTGAAATCGGGATGGCGGAGAAACCGGACTAACCACTGGCATACCAGAAACCCCTACAGAATGTCTGGAACCTGTGAATGGTCAATGGAACACATCTGTGCTCCTGTATCTATCAAAAATAGAAGTTTTCTATTTCCCACTATCATTTCAATGTAGGGACCTTTCTGATTAACCGGAATAGGCGTTGGTTACACACCCTACTTCGGGCAATCCTAGTGAAACAATATATCATCAAAGGGAAGGTCTTCAGAGAGATAAGCAGTGGATGGATGATCAAAAATATTTCAATTATCCATACTCAGTGGCTGATTGTCTTGCGAAAAAGACTGAGTTCTGAGAAAACTGGCTTCTACCAGGACCCCCTACCCCAGGGCGGCCTCAGGATCATCTACCCATGATACCAAATGTGTTATTCGACCTCTGCTGGAGGATCAGGCATTGTGCTTGCCAATTACCCTTTTGTCTGCAATAAGCACATTGGTTCGCGTGTACAGGACCCAATGGCACATTACCTTGTGGAACATACTGTCCCCTAAACTGTATAGTACCCCCTTTATGACCGCTAGCAATCTGTTGCAACAACATCTTAGTTTTCAAGTCTCCCTTTTTCTTTTCAATCCTTTCCTTCTCATTATTGACTCAGTTTTCATAATACTGAGCCATATGCAATACTTCAGACTGAGACTTAGCTTGCATTCATTTGTGACTGGATGTCAGGTAACAATCCATGCACACATTTGTCCACAAATAATTGTTTTCCAGACTCAGTGCTTAAATCTTGTCCACTAAAATCTGAAAATACTTGTTCAAACCGATTAAAGACTTTGGTAGCACCCTCCGATCTTCCTTGGACACAAGCAGTAAGTTTGTCCCAAACAATCCTTCTCTCAGGAATTAAGGCTTTCAGTTTTGTCACTATTCTATCAGGCAAAGTCAGTATTACCTGCGGTGGTTTCTCACCAGCTGGTCTATCTCTATCTTTCCTATCCAAATTATCCCATGTGTCCCCTAACCCTGGTACATCGTCTACTGTCCTAATCTGTTTCAACAAATCGTCAGGTAGGTGCACAGGAAATAACAGATCTATATCGCCCAGAGTAAATACTGATGACTGCAAGACAGATTCTATCTCTTTCTAAAACCCTGTCGGATTCTTCCAAATATCTGGGATAGATTGTCTAATAGTATTCACCTCCTGTCTTGAGAACGGGACATGAACAAACTGTGATACATAATGTTCATCAAGGTCATAGGTGGCTACACCCGTTGCAGCTTTAGTCGGGACCTCAACTTTAGGGTCAAATGTCGGAGGAACCTCTCTCATAGGCAACTCAGAAGTAGGCAACTCCGAACGCTCACTGAGCAACATAGCTAAATTGAGCGCCAAAGCAGCTGTAGGCGTGTCAGATGAAAAAGCTCTCTTATAGATATTCAATAATTATACGGGACAACACATCTTTCTTTTTATACATTCATCCTGTAGGCATTCTACCATTACCTGTATCACTTTCCCCTGCATTTCTGGCGTATACTGACTAAACGTGTCATATACTTCTACGGGAGATATCGACATGTCTGAAATCCATCTAAGTACATCTCTTTTGCAAATTCAGGTTTCTTCACTAATCGATTTACAAAGAGGAAGGAACCGTTTCTGTACAAACATAGCGCCCAATCTATCACCATCTATTTCATCATTCCGTAACCTTTCTAACTCCCTTCTATACTCAAAAACCCTCTTGACGTGCTCATATACTTTCTCTGCAGTATCTCTTGAATATGCTAAAACATTCAGATCCCTCAACCCTTGTGGTAGATCTACATCATTCAGTCTGTTCCACATTATGGATAAAAGAATGCCCAACCCTTCAATAAAGACATTTTTCTCAGGGAAACCTTCTAGATTAGCGAATGTAGCAAACACATCAGATTGTTCACCCTTCTCCATGCACTGTCTAGCCCATGCATTCCAATCTCGCTTTCTTTCCTTAGACATTGTATTACGAGTTACAATTTTTGATTCGGCTCCCTTATCAACTACAAGCGGAACAGAACCACTTGGGAAAGAAAGAGTAGACAGATCTTGTACACTAGGTAACAAAGGTGCTATCACTGGTGGAAAAGACAAATCTACCAAACCCATACCAGCAGGCAAAGGTGGAGGTACAGGTGGAGGAGCAACAATAATAGGAGGAACAATAACTGGAGGAAGAGGAGCAATAGGAGGAACAATAGGAGGAGCAGGAATTGCTACGGGAGGAGGAACAACAGCAATAAGAGGTAAATCACCAGGAATAGGTACATAAGGAGGTGGCGCAGTGACACCAGGCCTCCGTTCATTTAAAAGCTTGTCAATTAATTCAACTGATGCATGGAAATCTTTAGATGGGTATATTTTCTGAAAGCCAAGTTGGAAAGCCCTATCCATATTTCTAACTGACTCTGACTGTTTTTGTTGATCATACAATAACGCTTTCTCTGCGTTCGGCATATGTCGGCGCACATGTTTCTCTCTACTTTTAAGCTGCTGCATAGCATCTTTTTTCCAATTTTGTAATACATCAAACGCTGCAGGTCTAGCTTTTTTGTTTAACAATGTAGATTCTAAATATTCTATGCGAGAAATCTCAAAGCTACCATTGATTGGCCACTGAAGTTCGGAAGCATGTCTAGTTTGTCTGTGCCAAATATCATTAAACACTATACTACCAATGCCATGCTTCTAATACATAGTACATGCCGGTGACCCCTCCTGTGGTGCCGGATGGCCAAATTCCAAAGATTTTCTGTCTCTGCGGATTAATGCCCTGAAACAGGCAGACAATTTCTCAGGCATATCAGATCAATAATTTTACTCACGAGGACAATGCGCCAATTCAAATATCAGGATACGTAGGAATCGGGGCACGAATCACCTGATTCAAAGAACAAAGGGAGGTCCAATCGGATTACAAAGGATTAACGTGGCTGGCGATTCCAGCAAAAATATCCGCCTCGATATGGGGACCCTCGTCAAGATGCTGTCTCGGAGCGCGAGCTCACCGTTCAGGGATTGGGCCTTGCAGTACTGTTGAGGTGTCGCGTCTCATCCAAGAAGGGGCCCCCTTTCTCACTGTCCGATCCCGGTCCGATAGCCACGTCAAATCTTCAACGAGATGGCATTAATCTTGAGTGTGCCTATTCGGGTGCCATCTTGTAAGATCAAGCAAATATTGAGGCTTGGTACCACCAAAAATTAGATCCGCTAAACACAAAGTCAAAGATTTATTCTGTACAGATACAAATATCAAAGCCGATAGCTATCTGGTTCACAGCACCTCGCAGTGCGTACCAGAAACACTGTGAGGGGAGTGAGTCCTGGTCATCACAAAACATGCAGTATTTATACACAGTCCTGGTCATAGCTCAGCCAATCTCCAAACTAATAGGTTATAATTTGAATTCGTGCCCAGTTCACATGGCAAATACAACAATATTTTCTTTACATACTTCAAGTGTTTTCCAGTATTCAAAATACAATGGTTACAACTTTGTTCTGTATGGTCATGTTGGTTATCCAGCTTAGGCTGATCCTAGTTTCAAGAAACACATTCAATAGCTTATTGTTAAGGTACACAGTTCTAGTTTGTCTAACATTCAGTTCTTATGTTTGAATTTGGCTGAGGCTATTGATACAGAAAACACTTTAAATTGGAGTTCACTTTAGCGCCAAGTTTCCTTAAACATACTGGCCCTCATTACGACCCTGGCGGAAATCGAAAAACGATGGCGGAAATGCAATACCGCCATCGAATAGCGCTCGGTGCGACTATGACCCGTCACCGCAAAGTACGAAGCCATTAGCGACACCGTAGTGAACGCCAACGCTAACTGCACCAAGCACGCGCGCGCGCGCCATGCCAAACCGCAAACACCACCATGGTGCAACGGTACGCCAATTCCGACCCTAGCGGACATGTACCTAACGCCATCAGGCATGGCGTAATGTACCATTCCGCCATGGCGAGAAGTACGGCATCGCGAATCAACCGTAAACGGCCCCACTGAGTGCCTGTACACCGCTCCCTGCCCACAAAGTACAACTCCCCGTAGGTGCAATGAAGCCACAATGCAACCATTGAAATGTACAAGTCACCCATGCATGCCAACGAACAAAAGAAACACAACAGGGGCCAATGGGAGCTGCAGGGCACAGATGGCACGAATACAGAAGCCATCCCAATGGACATGACCACAGTCCCCCACCAAGAAATGCACGCAAACACAGGCACCTGTGACCAGCAATATTCCGAAAATCACATCATTCCACCAGTCCACCTGGCTGACCGGCATCTGTTACACAAAACCCAATCCCCCGCCCCTGAGCATGACAACATTCAAACTGTCATATTGGCAGCCCCCATCCCTGACCTCACTGGGCTTCGTAGGCAAACGCGGCCAGTACAGTACCACGCAACTAAACCCCGAAGCCGGAACCCGATGCAGATCTCCTCACAATACATCGCCCCCCAAATTGGCATATGCCACATCACTTGCAAAGAAAAACGCTACACGGGCCAAATCCGAATAGAAATTTAATGCACATCAAAATCACCAAGCCCATACAGCCATCAGGCCATGAACTCCAAAACACCAATCACCATTGTGGGCTGCTTCCGCAAGAAATGACCAGCCACTACCTGTGTGTCGCCCTGTTCCCCCATGGTACACAGAGCCACAATCACGTACGAAAAGGCAACATGGAAGCGCACAGAACCGCAGGGCCGTCCCAATGGGGAGGCACTAGTCCAGCTGAAAGGCCGAAATGTTGCTCCGAGCCACCAGTACTGCGTAAGGGCATGTGGCCCATTGGCGATCGTCCCATAAGATCATAATGCTGCTCCACTGATTAACACGAAGCAGCAGGTGTCGGGAGTAAAATCCATCTGCAGGAGTGGCATACAGATGGCAGTGGCAAAAGGGGAGGAGATACCTGTCAACCAAAAGAAAAGAAAAAGAACAGAATGGCCATCAGAACTACATTCCAACTACTCACTTCAATGATCACACGAAATCCACAGCCATATGCATGCTAGCCCAACCAAAAGGATCATCACCACCCCAAAACCACTTGCGACTCATAACCATCTATATCGAGGTGCAAACACCATCACAAACGAGTGTACCTGTGCATGCGTCTGTCAAAACAGATTCCATCAGATGGGAATGTTAACGTGCATGGACACAAGTGTCTGAGGGCGCCTCGAGACAGGGAGGGCTCAACAAGGCCAGATGGACGATGGTCCCACAATGGCAGCCCTGCATCACATAGCGTAGGGGAGGCGGATAGATCCCAAGAAGCCCTGTACATGGCAAACTCTGTATCAAATCACCTGCCCATGCATCCATCCATCATTCCCTCATCCCGGGATCAAAATGCCTGAATAATTACTCACATAACATTAGAAACATCCATTGAGTCCGTGCGTTATGCAGCCTGCTAAATCCACAGTGCCCCAGCCCGTAATTCCAGTGTTGTGGGAACGGACGGCCTCATCGCCCACGTAGCTATTGCGCATCCCAAACTATTCATATCAATCATTGCTCCCTCGCCATGGGCCCTGTCTCAAGGACATAGAACAATAGAACGTTACATTTGCAGTCAGACCTGTGGGCATCTCCTCGCCGCTAGCTGGAAACCGAAAGCGCCGCCCCTCGAATTCCTCATTTGCAACATCACGTCGAAAAGGCATCTGTGGCCGTTTGAAATCACTAATTATTCCATCGAGTGCGGCTGTGTGTGAAAATGGCAACTGCCTTCACCCACGAATGGGACGCCCCGCCCGTCGTTGAACCTCGGTGCAGTGATGCATGAGGGTCCACCGTTACTCGAGTACTACGTTCCACTGACCCCTCACAAGTCAGTTCGCGACTGCACAGATAGTATGTGAAACAATGGGACCACAGCAGAATGAACATATCAACCAATCTTACACGGCCATCGGGTACAAATACATGATTGCAATAGCAAGATACAATTCCCCGATTTGCAGCGTTGTGCGCGGGACGTGCTCGGCCAAAGGGGAGAGCAGTTTGCACAGGTGGAATCAATCACCACAGGTGGAGGCCATACAGCCTGAAAACACATAAATTGCACAGCCAGTCTCCTCCCACAACCACACCGAAATGCTACCGGCAGGACTCGCGATGTTGGCCCTGGGGGACCTGATAGCACTGCAAGCGCTCCGACTCCAAGAAGAAGACGAACACCAACTACAACCAGCCGCACGGAGGAGACGCAGGAGGAGGAGGAGGCCAAGGCAGGGCCAGCAAGGGCTGCCAGCACAGCCACTACCACCACGCAGGCAGCCCGCAATCCCACGCCTCCGAGCACATCCGTTCAACCTCACTGATGAGCAGATCCACACCCTCTACCGTCTGGACCGGGACACCATAACCGCCATTGTGGACATGACACAGGCTGACCTTGTCAGCATGATAGATAGCCCAACCGCCATCCCACCCCTACTGAAGGTGGTGTCTGTACTCCACTTCCTGGCCACAGGCACCTACCAGCACACAGTCGGACAGTTGCATGGCATTTCTCAGCCACTGTTCTCACGGACACTATTGCAAGTGCTCGATGCCCTCCTGAAGCACGCAGACGACTACATCTCTCTACCACGCTCGGAGCAGGAAATAACCAACACAAAAGTGGGATTCCATGCACTTGCCGGCATACCGGGTTGCATTGGTGCCATCGACTGCACCCATGTTGAATTGGTCGTCCCACATGCCATGGAGGCCCAGTACCGCAACCGAAAACAATTTCATTCCCTGAATGTACAGATGGTGTGTGACTCCAACAGGATCATTACACATTGTTGTGCCTGATTCCCTGGATCAACCCATGATTCTATGGTCTTGAGGAACTCTACAATACCACGCTACATGGAGCGACACGCAGGGAACAGATCCTGGCTACTCGGTGAGTCTCATTACATGCATGATGATGTGGGGTATGTGAATTGGCATTGACCTGCCAGGAAGGGGGGGGGCGGTGTGCGTACGTATCAATGGCATTCCACATCATACGTTTCTCGTCCACATACAGGTGATGCTGGATATCCACTGAAGAGATGGCTCCTCACACCAGTCCGGAACCCACGGGACCAGCATGAGGAGGACTACAACCATGCCCACTCACGTACCCGTGTAGTCATTGAACAGGCATTCGGCCTACTGAAGACCCGTTTCCGCTGCCTCAGCAGGTCTGGCGGGGCACTCCTGTACCGCCATGAGAAGGTTGCAAAGATGGTGATGGCATGTGTCATGCTCCACAACATGTGCGTACGTAGAAATGTGCCCATGCCCCCTGACGCAGAACTGCAAGCACCTGATGATGGTCATGATGAGGGTGGGGATGTGGCAGCACCTCATGGAGTCTGCGAGGCACCGGAGGCCCGTGACATTCGTCAGCATCTCATTGATGTATGCTTCTAGCACTCACGCCTGGTGGCTGATACATGGACACGGGACTCGTGGCACTGCGTGTGTCTGGGACATGCACAATATGGACTGTACGCCTATGATGGCCTAGTACACAAAGATCAATGTCCACACTTCTCATTGGTTGATCGTGCACTTTTTATGGCATATGTGATATCATGTTGAACACCCTATCGACCCGCCACCCAAGTGAGCCCAACACACCCCCTCCACCCTCCTACCTCCCCCCCGAACACCAGTGTCCAAAGATGCTCATTGTCAGTGGGCTGTCGCTATTGCATGCCCCCTCTGCGGGTATCAGGGGCACCCCTGCCTGTGGAGCGCAGGTTCCTTCCAGATCTACGTTGGGGGCTGCCCTGGACGGAACTTGCAACGGATGATGTGTCTGCCTGCTCACGTCCATGCATGTCCCTAAGGGTTTGCGAGAGCTCAGTGAGCACACGGCGCACTGCGGCAAGTTCGGCACATACGTCTTTGGACGTCGCATGCAGTTCCCCCCTCAGGCTCTCGGTGCTTCTCTCAATTTGTGCCCTTAGCGTCTCTGTACCTCTCTCCATTTCTGCCCTAAGTGTCTCAGTTGATGTTTCTATGTCTGCCTTAGTGCCCCCACATTCATCGGCATGGTCCTTGAGGAGTGTGGCCAGTTGCTGCTGTTGTTCGATCAACTGGTCGAGGGACTGTTGCCTCTGCTGGGCCATGGCCATTTGCGGGGGTGTCACAGAGGGGCTGTTGTCCTCATGTTGCCTTGCCACAGGGCTTGTGGGGGATGGCCAGTCGTCGTCTGGTGGGTGCCCCTGCGTGGTATCCTCATGTTGTACGGGATGGAACAGACAGGGGGATTGGGACAGGTCATGGATGGATCTGACTTCGGCATGCCCGTTTTCTGTGTCCGAGCATGCTGCCATCAATGGGGTGTCACCTATGGTGCTGCTGCCACCAGAGGCAGTGCCTTCTGTGGCATCCATTGGGGGGACCTGTGGTGGTGGTGTTGTGGGCATGCTGGCTGCTGGGGTGCCTGTTGATGTTCCCTCCTCTGTGCTGCCACCTGATTTGTGCTGCTGCCGTGTCTTGATGCGTGCAGCTGAGGTGGAGGGTCTCTGGCCGTTGGTCTTGGCCCTCTTTGCAGGTGTGCTGGTAGGGGTGTCCTGTAGCTCGTCGTTTGGATCGGACCCTGTGGTGGAGTAAAGGAGGGCGAGGGTTATTGATGGGTCTGTGGGAATTGGAATGGCATTGTATCACATGCATTGGGGTGGTACCTGAGGGTGATTTGGGTCGGGGCCTTGGAGGTGCTTTGATTTGTGTGTGGAGTGAGGGTGCAGTTGTTTGGCAGCCTGCAGTTAGGGTGTGCCTGCTGCACGTGTAGTGCGTGTATTAGGGGTTTTTAATTATTTATGTATTTATTGTGGGTTTTAACGTGCGCTTGCAGGCCGATGTGTGTGGACGTTCTCCTGGACATGTGTTTCTGTTGCACTATGTGGACGCATGGTACTTCACATGGATGGACTGTGTGGATTTGGCATTGTTTTATCTGGCCCACCTACCTGAATCTTCGGATGTCTGCACCCCTTTCTCCATCCCTCCGACTCCCTCTATGCTCTCCATTCCGATGGTGGAGGCACAGATTTCTTCCCAGGGGGTCAACTTGATGGGTGATTCAGGACCTCCCCCGGTGGCTGTGGCAATGTTGCGGTTGGCAGAGAGTATGCTGCGGACGCGTATCCGCAGGTCGTCCCATCGCTTGCGGCATTGCTGTGGGGTGCGGGGTGCGGTCCCCACCGCACTTACCCGCTGTGCCACCAGAGCCCATATGGCCTTCTTGTTTGCAAGTGCCGTCCTGGTCATTTGCGTGCAGAAGACGACGGCAGCATTCTCCTGGAGGGTCTCTGTTAGCACGGTGAGTTCCTCACGGGAGAAGTGGACCTGCCGCTTGCGGTCGCACGCTTTCTTTGCTACTTTTCCCATTTTTCTTGGTTTCGCTAGGGTGGTTGACGGGTTGGGGTGTGTTTCAGGGTAGTGATTTTAGTGGTTGTGTGGTTTTAGTGTATTTATAGGTGTACGCCGGGATGTTTCCCGTTCCGGGCCCATGTTTTAACTTCCGTTTCCGTATATTTCCGGGCACCGTACTTTCCGGTAGGCGCACACTGCGGTGACCGCTAAGAGGGGTGGCGGTATTGCACCTAGGGCGCCGTACGGCGGCGGTGTGGGCCGTTTTGGGGTCATTTCCGCCATCGCGGACTTTGCACTTCCGCCATGCCGTGGTGCTCGTGCCCGATGGGTCGGAATGGGCCGCACTTTGCTCCTTCGTGCAATGGCGGAAACGCTATTTACGCTGTGGCGCTCCGGTCAGTCGCTTTCCGCCAGGGTCGTAATGAGGGCCACTGACAAACTTTGTTGTCGTCAGTTGTGTGTATCTTTAGCTTTCTAAAGTAAATTCTATTTCCAGCAATGTACACAGTATTCCTTCAAAAACACACAGCATTAGTTTACATTCATTCTATAACACTGTTTGTGGGAGGATGAGTTTTCAGACATAGATTACACTTTGAATGAGAGTGTGTTCTGACTACAAGGTCTTGTTTGCACAGGACAAATAGTCTGCTCTGCCAGCCCTAATGTTGACATAGGCTCAAAGGTCTATTCTGCTCTGGCAGCTGAAAACATAGCTAACCATTACTGAAGAGTGAGCACGTTAGAACCAAGATGGAGGACTTTTTCCAAGATGGCACTTGAAGTCAATTCTAATTCAGAACTTTGCAACACGGTTTTCCCCATGGAGTGACTAGGCTTAGGCCAATATAAATCAAAAGGAGGCATAATATAATTTCCGTTTAACAAATAAGCCAAGAACCAGGCAGGGCTATAGGCAGAATATACATTTATTTAGAATTTATGTTCAATTAATCTTTAATGATGAGACGATTCACCTTCTCGGGGACACACAACCAAACATTAAACAGGTAAGTAATACTTGATAAAGCTTGAAGTCAAATCAAAGCAGAGTTTTAACATGAAAACTTGGTACACTTGGTACATGCCACCCTTTGTTTAATTTCCTGCACACTTTAAAATGCTTGCAGTTTGGGAAACACAGATTTGGACAAATGCATGTACCAAAAAGCACCCTGTTTCCTTTTCACCCCAAAATAATCTAAAATGGTTCTGCTAGCAGGGTCACCTAGACTCAGGAGAGAGTGTATATTGTTCACTGGAAATTGCACTAGATTCACTTTACAAAACACCCTCCCCCCAGCGCCAAAAACCCAGACCTCAGTGATATGCAGCACCCTCTGTTTAAAGGCCAGGTGTAGGGAGTGACAACAGTTTAGGAATTACCAAAAAAGGTCAATTTTTGCTGTGTTTGTTCTCGGAAAGGGCGCTTATGACTAATTTTGATAGTTTAGGAGTTACGTTTGGAACGAAGGGTGTCCCTTTATTCAATACAATGTATAAGGAGTGGTGACAATTGGGAATTTCCTTTTTTGACCAGCACCTTTCTGTTTCAATACAATGTTAAAGAGTGGTGACAATTGGGATTTTCATTTTGGGATAAGTATTACTATTGTTTAAAAGCAAGCTTTGGGAAGTGATATCAGTGGGAAATTTCGTTTTATGGACAAGAACCTTTTTGTTTTAATTCAAGGTTTGGGAATGGTGACAATGACAAATGTTGTGGCCAGGACACCCCAATTACTTTATGTGGCTATAACATTATTCCCACTAAGAGAGAGGGTGGAAGTTTCAAACTCTTCCAAGCTCCCCCTGCATCAATCTATTTGGGAGTTAATTGTATTAATGTACAATCAAATATGATGAGTGTTTATACAATTTGCCACCCCTATGAAGGCAATATACTAAGGCATGCAGATCCCCCCCACACACTTGGTTTCAAATAGATCACTTCTACTTTTATTACACCTCTATTTGGGGGTGCTCGGGGAAGACAGCATAGAGTCTGGTCACGTCAGTCAGAGATTGTCAGCAGATTTTATTCATCATCTGGTTTCTCCATAAGGACCAGGGCCTAGTCAGCGGTTGGCTTCCCCCAGTTTCTCTCCCCCAGGCATAGTTTAAGGCCACTAAATGTTACAGCCTCTCCACCCAAGATGCCAGGCAGCTGTCTCAGGATACCACCAGGTGGATTAAGGGCAAGTCCTGGAAGATGCTTTCAGCTCTCCCTCAAGGATGTTTTTAGGCAGCTTTTCTCCTTGTCTGATCCCTGTCTGTATTGATGAAATGCTCTGTAATGTATAAGCCACACCACCAATTATTACAATTAGAAGGTGGCAGTTTATTGGTGTTAATGTTCCCATTGGAGGATCATGCTCTCTTCTTTCTCCCAAGAGCCAACCCCCCCCCCCTCCTCCTTGCGGCTAGACTAGGGGAGTTCTGTGATTGAAGTGAATTGAAGAGGTGTACACCTTCTATCATTTGCATTTTTTTTTAACATGACAGCTTTTTTCCTCAAACAGTCCCTGAATGTATTTATTTAAAATGCTGACACAGTCCTCGGGGCGCTGTTACAGAAATTGTTTGTTTCTTTAGTTGCGTAATATATATATATATATATTTTGTGTGTATCTTAGTTGCGTATTTATAAGGCGCTTAAACACCCAAAGGTTTCTAAGCACAGACGAACCTGCGTTGCTTCGTGTCGTTCTGCTTCCAAGGCGGGCACGTTGCCGCTGAGCTATCCCCCCAGAATGACACATTTTATTAACTTACTGATAAATGACATAATATATGGGTATTAATATTCCCCTCCTCATGATGAATCGGTAGGTTTTACTTTAATTTTGACACGCTATATCATGGGCATACTGTGGTTTTTCAACCTTTATTCGAAAACTAACATAGTTGGGAAAAATAAACTTCATAATCAGATATTTGATTTAATAATTTATCTGCTCCCCAACTTTCAGATTCAGGACATTTGCGGGGCAGCTAGAAACACTTTTTTTGATGTAACTAAAAAGCTTCCAATCACATCAAAATGAACGTTACAGTAATACCATCACTTTAAAATAGCTTTATAATTAGATCGTCCATAACCCTGTAAGTCTCTCGGTCTTAAAATGATTAAATGTAATAACATATGCAATGAAAGTCAATGACCACATGATTTACATGGACAAATGGTAGTTTCAGTTTTCCATTTCCTAGACCACATGTGGTTCAGGCCTGTGCATTGGGCTGTTGGTACTGGCCTGCAATAAAATGATCAATCACTTTTGCAGACCCCAAAAGCAGTGCTAATGGATACAGCAAAGATTGCATATTCTCTTTATGGCATGACACCCCACAGTGAAGCCAGGAATTAGTCCACAACATATCTTCAATTGGGGGTATTTTTCAAAGTTCAGCTTCACTCGATTGCAGCCTCTATTTATGCAGCCCACCAATATATACCTGTTGCACTCTGGCTACATCCTTCTGCTTGGACTTGATAGGTTCAAAGCAGCAGCTTATCAGCTGGGGAAACCTGAAGCAAGCCAGGAGTGAATCTATGTGTCCATTAAAAATGTCATTTTGACTAACCCAGAGTCTTTCTTTTGTTTGGCACACAGCAATTTCTATTAATGTGCCAAACTTTAAGTGAAGGTCTGCTGTCCATTTTGTCATTCACAAAGGCATTTTATTTACATGATGTCCGTGTTTATGCTGAAAAGTGGTTCTTAGTCCCCTGAAAGGAAAGATATACACATGGCTTTGAATTTTGCCTGTAGTGCCCACTTTGTACTCTTAATATTCAGAGTGCACAACATTTTAATGTGTGGCGGTTCTCATGGCAAATGCTGTTTTTTGTCTCTTAACCAACAATGTGCCTTTTCCATAAGAACAATGTATTTCACAGTAAGGCCTCCCCTGGCATTAAAGTACATTTTTCCCGGGCTGAAAATGTCCCAAAGAGCTCAGGCCAGCTACCTCTCCATTCTCCAGCCTTCAAACTATCTAGGAAAGACAACCTAGAACACGCTTCTTCAAGAGGTTCAAAGTTCTTCATTTAGCATGTCCATCAGGTCTCATTTAAAGGACATCCTTTTTTACCAGGGCTGTTACTGACCAGTGCCAAGAGAACTGTTGTGGTATTCCTGTGCCATATAGATATTATGTACCAATCAGTCAAGAGAGGTGGGGTCATCATGGGGATTGTCACTGAGCTCAGAGGCAGAAAGAGGTAAGTGACATTTTGTGAGTTGCTTGAATCTGTAGTTGGAAGAAAGGAAGATGGATGCCGGGGTGCCTGAAGGAGTCACCCTTATCTAGTTTGGCAGAGAGACAGTCGTTGCAGGAGCCATATTTCTTTTCTGCATTCCAGTCAGTTTGCAATGTTTGTTTGGAGTAGGTGGTGCCAAACCATCAAAAACTCTTGCTCCAGTGGAACGGCACACAGGGGCGGCAGAGAGGCAGCCTTCGCAGTAGCCATGATCTTTTTTTTCTGCATTCCAATCTGTTAGCAGAATTTGTTTGGAGGGAGCAGTGCCAAACCATCAAATTCTCTTGCTCCTGTGAGGTGGCGCAGAGAGCGGCAGCGAGGCAGTTGTTGCAATCTGTGCAGACTGTGCAACCTGCGGGACCCGGAGTCGAAGTCGGGGTCAAAGCACTCCATGCCATGCACACATTGGAAGTAAGAGGATTATCCGACGGGGAAGATAGTAGCCCCCACTTGTGGTAAGCTTGCGGCTACTTTGAATACCTGCACTCTGAAATCTTTGTGGGTAAGGCATCCATGTACTATCTTATCTGTAGAACACATTTTTCTATTGGGTAAATTGGTTTTAAAGTACTTCAACCGGAAAGCTGACAACTGTGGCCGGAAAGCCTTTGAATCGGCCTATCCCAGGGACAGCCTATCCCGGGGTTTTTGCTGCAATAAAAAACTTGAAGCCTTAGCACTTTAGAATTCTGAGAGGGCTGAGGACTGTGGGCACCTTGCCTTTGAGTCAGCTCTTGGTGAAATTCACATGGACTTGTGCACATATTATCGTTAAAGAAGACGGATGACAGCGAACGGACGACCTTTGAGACAGCCTTTGATTAGACTACAGGGAGGGGCTTGTGACATTTGTTTTTGTGCTTTTTACTATGACCCAACGTACATTGAGGTCCAGGGCAGATGACAGCGGGCGGACGACTATTGAGACAGCCTTTGATTAGACTACACAGAAGGGCTTGTGACATTTGTTTTTGTGCTTTTTACTATGTCCCAACGTACATTGAGGTCCAGGGCAGTGTTGTTATCGGCATACCTTCGTCTCCCTTTTCCGGTTAATGGCACTTTTTCAGCTGTGAAAACCCATACATCCGACTCACTATCAATCCCTGGATATTAATGCGCAGAGGTTTGAGCAGGTGTGCAAAGGAGTAAATGTCACAGAACACCACACCCGGAAGACTGATAACAACAGGTTGGTGGAGGTATTGGAGATGGGTTTGACATCCCCCCAAACAAACCCGGGGCTCAGGCTTATCTTTACAAAGATCCATTCCTCTGGAATCGCTGCACAAAATGCTGGCAGCTCCTATTATTTCCTCATTTTGCAAACGGGTGCACTTTCACGCGTCCTTTCCACCCACCCTCTACCCCTAAATCACAGCGACATGTACAGAGTTGTCCTCATTCTGGTCCACTGGGCCTTCCACGACAAACCTCTATGACAGATGCTTTTGTTTTCGGCTCTCATCAAGTACATTTGTTTATGTTTAAAGAGCCACTAGGCAAGAAAGTTGGGCTGAAATATGTGGACTTCAATTTGGGACATGAAGTGTTTGACAACAATCTGTATGGTAACTCTTCTGTAAATATGCCCGATGACTCTTTCATGAATTTAACAACAGAGAGAAGTGGGAGGTTGGGGGGTTGTAAAAGAGGTTACAGATTTGGAATTGATGTCTGGGTGCGAATCAAGCAAAGCTCCTGTCATGAGCAATATGGTATCCTAAAGAGGCACAGGGGGCAGGGGCAAGTGGAGACTAACAGAGTCAGAGAAGTGGATATATAGCAGGACTTAGAGGATGAACAATGTATAGGTTGTCAGGAAGGCACCCAGACCGACAATAATAATCATGAGATATCTTTTGAGATTCATCCGAAGTTTGTGAGCAAATTTTCAATATCTAGCCACCAAGGCTCTCAATATAGGGGGATGTCCATTGGGGAGGTGGAAAGGGATACCCAGGTGATGGCCAATGTTATGAACAAGATAAGAAAAAACATGGCTTCACAGACATCGGATGTGCAGACAGCCAATAGATTTGTGGTGCGAGAAGTCCTGCATTCTCTGCTCTTCTCCTCCGCCACTTGAGTCATACAGGCCTAGAGAAGAGCCTATCTGGGGGAAATTGTCTCTCAACATCAATAAAATGTTAACTGCACTTTATGACCAACAAGAACTGCTCTCAATGTCCAACACTGACACCTTGAATCTGATAAAAGAAAGATTTTCTTTTTTCGAGGGGTACTTGAGGGGGCTTTCTTGTAGAGGCATTGATTACTGTGAACTCTTTCCTTTAGCCCCTAAATCCAGGAGAGCCATTACAACCAAATCTCCTGTCCCAAGCTCTCCCATACAGGTGACAGGTTGTATAGACATACCAGGTTTGGATATCATGGAGTCACTCAATTCTCCAACTCTGTTGGAGGAGTGCATTGCTGGCTCAATGCACCCCTTGGCGTACATGAACTTACCTGCAAAGGCCATTACAGTGGGGTAGGATAGCTCAGTGTCAGGGAGTTATTTCCAAGCCCCGGCTGAGGACTGTTTGTCTCCTCCTTGTTCCAAGCATCTGACTAGGAAAAAAAGAGGAAAGCCAACAAAGGGAAGAAATCTAAAAATCAACCTCCATCCAAACCCAGACCTGCTAGTGTTTCCAAAAAACATGTAAATCAGCTGTCAGCTATTGATACGATCATTGACTTAAATGTTCAAGGCAATGACCCTTCGGATTTTGATGCATGGTCAGTGCTAACAATGACTAGTGGGGAGGTGGGGTAATGGAAGCAAAACAAACTGGTCACGAACACTAAGGTTACATTTTGGACACCTCATAGGTCAAATCCTACTATCATTAATCTGCACATGCCAAAACTTCCACATGGGCCTCGACCGTCTGTGGTCTATGTCAACCCAACTGGTAAAGAGGGCCAATCTACTACACAAGCAAGTAGAGAGCAGTGGGGGTGAATGGTGAGAATCCACAGGGTCACTATATGTTGGTGGGAGACATAGGTCACAATTGTCTTGGGACATGCCCCATTAACACGATCCCGACTGAACCCTTAAGAGCTCAGCTGCCGTTGATGGATCCCTATGTGGCGTGTTCTTCTAAGATCATTGGTTGGGAGGTGAACAGAGGATAGCACAGGGGCAACATGCAGGTCTTGGAAGCAAGACCACGCAGATCAACAGAGATTTGAATCCCGGATCTGCACTTAGAAACCAAACTCAGGTATGGTATTAGGCGCAACTATAAAAAACCAACAAGATAAATAAATAAAACAAACAGTGGCATGGCCTTACGTGGTTAAATAGAACAAGGGTATTGAACTTATTACCCAAATCCCACAGTTGAAGTCTTTAAATTATGGAGATATTGAGCGTATCTCCCTTTCTTTTGATACCAATAACTGCATAGCTTCATACTTCTTTTCGGAGATTGTTTCCAATTTGGTATGATCACAGAGGGCCATCTTTCATTCCCTGGAATATTATTTATATGAACTTAAGTCCAGTGAGGCAGCTAAGCTGTTTCTATTTCCTGCTGGTACTGTCCCGAAATTACCCGCTATTTCGGACAATATGCCTACACGTGTATTGGCCACCATGCAAGGTGGGTTGCCACTTACCACCAGGACCAACAGACACAGGATTAGTCCTGGGTTGAGTCAGCCATTAACACCTTTGTGTCCCTTACAGCTGGAATAATCAACCCTAGCACCAGGGAAATTAAGATTCTATCTTGGAACACATGTGGGATGAGTAACTTCTGGTTCTCTTCAAGATATATACTTTTATTATCTTGTTCATGCAAGAAATTATATGTATGGTATGTTTTGTTCTGGAGGGGAATACCACCTTTTCATGTCCGGTGATGTGTTTGACAAAGGGTAGACCCAGCAGAGGCATTTCCATCACCCTAGATACTAAGCTGCTTATTTCATCCTCCTTGTGGTTTGCTGGTGAGGGTATCCTAGCAGTGTGTGACTCTTTTCCGAGGGGAGTCCGAGATTTTTTGCTAGTTAACATTTATTGGAATCCGGCAAAACAATCAATTTCTGTCTTTCACTCACTTGTAGCTCAGCCATTTGATTCCTGGCTGACAGCAGGCTATCAGAATGCTTTGATTGTGGGTGGGGATTTTAACACCTACTGTGCCAAGAGTCAGGGTGTCAATTTTCTCACTTGTGTCCTGCGACTATCCACTAAAAATCTTACTCTTGCTACCGTGTTGCCGTCCTTGACTCCAGAGGCAAGACAATACAATGGGTTCAGCACAGTAGGTGAGTCAGAGAGAGCTGATAGGAAACCGGATTGTTTTGAGCCCAAGGATGAGAACGGCAACATTGTTAGAACTTGTGAACAAAGGACTTGCGTGTGTTTTGAAAGAAGGTCTGCTAAAGGACCTGCTGCAGAGTGGACAGGCACAACATGGGTGCTCCTTCAAAGGACTCTGGATTGTCCCCTTTGGTTGAAACAACAAGTGCCATGAGGCCCTAGGAGATGTCAGCATGAGGAGTCAGGGGGGTCATACGGGATAGCTCAGAGGCAATGCGCTCACCTTGAAAGCAAGGCGACGCAGAGCAACACAGGTTTAAACCCCGGGAAGTGCTTAGAAACTTCTGGGTACTAAGCACATTATAAATAACCAATTATAATTTACAATTACACACAAGGGGCAACTCAAATCCCTTGTACAATCGAAAGTCTCTGACACATTGACAAGAAGGAAAGCAAAGTGAACTGTGTTTATGGCAATCGTGAACCCGGCCGAGGAATGCCTGCGAATCAAGATGAGTAGGACTACACCCATGATCACTGTGTCGAGAAGAGTGAACCCAATTGAGGGATGTCCACAGTGAATTGTTTTAAAAGACATTTAGACTCTCGAATCTTGCAAATGGTGATATTGTGAAAAGAAGGCCATAGTGAACCCAACTGAGGGAGGCTCACATGGGAAGACGGATCAGAGCCCGGCAGAGGGGGATCCTAAGGCGAAGAGTAATCACCTGTGAAGAGTTATTGAAGGAACGTTTTGCTTATTGTTTATGGCACATCAGGTCCTCTGAGACAAGAGACTTTGTGTGAAAGTGACTTGGCCACAGAAGGCCCTGATATTTTGGAAACAAACTGTACCATTGTGTTGGTGAGGTCCAGGAGTGTGCTGTGTTCAAAGGTCCTGCCTTGTCCCGTGCTAAAAACGTGGGTAAGGGACACCCAGCCATACCATCCTGACATATCATTTGGGAAACACTTCTTTCTTTTCTTGAGAACGTTATCCCACACTATTTTGTAACTTAGTTGTACAAATTGGCAATAGGTTTTTTTTCACAAGATGCCATTAGGACTGCTCATTATTATTTGATGGTTGTAGCTTGCTCACATCTTAGATTTAGGTTTCGATTATGTGTTTTCCAACCCATTTATACAGTCTAATAAACACTCTTGAACTGTGATCACTTGTGTCTGTCTTTACTGTTGCCAACATGAGTTCCTTACAGTGGGGTGGTATGTGCAGCAAGAAGGCCCAATCTGTTCTGTAAGACCATTAATCTGACAGCTCTCAACTCTTCTTTAATGGCATTAAACCACTTAACAGATGAATTTATTGTCTGCCACAGTTCCCATAGCGTGATCTATTCTCCTGAACTGCTGGAACTATTTGCACAAAGAACATTTCCGTTCTGCTGAACATTTTGTGTTCTGGTGATATGGAGTCGAGGGCATCTTCCATTTTTGATGACACATAATTTCCTCTCCTTACTCTTGTCAGCGCTACAGATCTCTCCATTCACTTATGTCTTTTCAGGGTACTAAAAATGTTGGTGTGTTAAATTGTACTAGAGAGCATATTCCTCGCCAGTTGAGTGGCAGCTGCATGTATGCCTGGGACCTGATTCATTAACACTGCGGTACCAGACTTCATGCATGGCACCTTCGATATCTGCTTGCATCCTTTATTATTTCCAACCTTCACTTGACCATCATTCTGGAACAAGGAGAATACATTTTCAGTAGTAGAAATGGCATAGGACCTGATTCATTCTCCACCCAGGAGAGCAGTTTTGCACTTGCTGCCCATACCTTAAGGCAGTCATCATTTTCCTTCTGCACCACTTCTACCAGAACTGTCAGGAGTGCGTGTGTGTTGCCCCCAACCATTCCCTCCTTCCATCCTTCCTCTGTAAATATTTACCCATACACTAGTGGCTGCAGTCTTTCTCAGCATCCTGGCATTCCTCCTATCTCTTTTTGTCCTGTCTTTGGGCATTGTAACTCCTTTTGCATAACTATTCTAACTTCTCCTTTTTTTGGGCAGGCAGGAACATATGCTATTGTGTTGTCCATGCTCCAATAGTCATTGATAATTTCTAGAGTCTTGATATAACTGACCTCATATCGGAACGTCTTCTGCAACTTCTTTCGTAGTGTATCCCACTTTCCTCTGAATTGTCCTCTGGTTGTGCAGAGCAACAGATACATAAGGAATTGTGCTCTGGCATTGACATTTCTGTTGCTACGAATGTTCTCGATGTACTCATGGCATAGGGGATGAGAGAGCAGACATAGCAGCTCTCATTCTTAGTTTCTTTCCCCACCTTGGTCATGTTGTTGGATACATGGGCTGAGTCTGCTAGGTATGTATTTAATTGTTCAAGATATATGTCTGCGCTTCACTTGAGTCTTTATACTTCCCTGTCAGCATCGGTCATTCTCCCAGATATGGCTTCAATGCAATCAGGAAATGAGGTTGCATTAGTGAGAACCAAAGCATATGCTTGCACTAGTGCAATCTTGTGTAATGCAAAAAGGGTAAAGAAGTAGAGACAACAAAATGCACAAAATAGTAATACAACAACCCTAATCACAGGTTCCATTTTTCATAGCACTGAATGACCTCTGTATTGTCCGTATATTCATGAGATCACCTGGAAGAAAAATCCTTTATACTGTATTGTTATTGTTTTAGTGTGTTAGTGAAGCTCTTTTACAATGGTATTGTAAGTGCAGAGAAAAACAACCATTCCCACACGAGCCTGACTTTGCCACTGTTCAGCAGCATGATAATAGTTGTGTTGTCTTGAGTTAAAATCAGATAGGTATGCACCAAATAACGAAGGAAAGCAAAAAAGAACCACCTAGGTGGTGTCATCTGTTCAAGTATGGTTGCGAATCTTGAGAGAAAGTGCTTTTCTGAGTTCATACAAGTACAGGGTTGGTGCCTAAATATAGTCCCACTTTCACGATGATCATCTAGTGTGAGAAAAGGATAATCTAATTCTGCATTTGTTTCTTTTGTAGCTCTAGTCATGGATGTGGTTAACATTTGTTGTGGTGCTTCTTCTTCTCACTCCTCTCCTTGTATCAAACCATCTTCGGGCATGCAGCAGGAGGTTTCACCTTGGCAGGGCTTGACTTCTAATTCCAGGCTTTCTTAACCGCTAACTTTACACCTCGTTGGTGGCCTGCTGTACCGCAAACAGCTCCTCAAACCTGGGCTTGCTCCAGGATTGCAGAAAATTCCTCATGTACATCTGATCACCAGGGAATAGCAACTAGGGTAGAGAGGCGGTTTGCTTGAGTAGATCAGAGTTTGTTATTGGTGAATTATGTTCCTCATCCTTCTTCAACCTCCCCTGCATGGATTTCAGCTGTTGAGAGATAAAATAGGCACTAGCCATCAATGAAGCTAGGTTATCATGCTTTTAATGGCCTAATACAGAACTGTGGGCATCTGTCAGCGCTCTAGTGGGAGGAGCAATTGGCAGTTTCATGCGTCGTCCTGTCACCACCTCATGAGGGGTTAAATGGTGGTCAGACCCAGGTTGATTGTGCAATGCAAACAAGGCTAGGGGTAAGCAATGGAGCCATCCTTTTTTAAATGTTGCTTTGATTTTGGCTATCTTTTCCTTTAGCAGGCCATTGATGCGCTCACAAATTCCATTTGGTTGTGGGTGATAAGCACAGAAAAACCTATGTTTAACCCCCAGCAGTGCTGTAAATGTTGAAAAGTCTAATTTACAAAGTAGGCCATCCTCTGAATGCAGGAACCTTTCACACTCCCCATCAGTGTAACACCTCTCTAATGAGGAATTTTGCCACACTAAAGGCATCAAGATGCGAACAAGGACTGGCTTTGATCCATTGGGAGAAGGGACATACAACAACCATCATATAGCGTTACTCTTGGCACACCTTAATGATATCTTTATAATCATGGAGATGTTGAAAAGGCCCGATTGGTTGGGGCATTGCTCTTCACACTACGCGCATCGTGTGGCCCAAATTATATTTCTGGGATATTGTGCAATGATCCATAAATGCGGCGACATGCTCCCCCATATTTGGAGATAACCACTCTTCCCAATTTTGGCAGCAAGGACATCCTTACTTAAATGAGTAGTATAATGCAGCTGTGTGAGTGCAATCTGCAACAATGCTGTCAGTATTACTGGTTTTCTTGTACTCTCCTGTCACCATAATGCATCTGTAGGTGATATGGAGCATCTTCTTCATACCCACAGCTCCTTTGTCTTGGTACTCTCCTTTGGAACTCTACTATCAGGGTAACGGGCAGGGAACTATACCCCTCTCTCAATATCATGTTGCGCACACATATGCGTGTGTTAGATGGAGTGTCAAACTCATTTATTTTGGTAAAATATGCTGTGCGTATCGCTTTTGCATCTGCAGTCTCGTTTCCATGGGAGATCAAGTCCTCTCCCCTCGTGTGTGTCTGGCACTTCACTACTGCTATGGCTGAGGGGAGTTGTAGTGCATCTATGAGCCAGCCCAATAGGGGCGCGTGTTGTGCTGGTGTGCTGTCAGCATGTCGGAAACCCCTCCTTTTCCGCTGTGACAGTCCATCCAGTGTTGTGGATGTCACGTAGGCAGAATCAGAATGCACAGTTATCTTCGTGCCTTAGCGTGCTTCCAGTGCCAATATAAGAGACACTAATTCTGTTGCCTGCACCGAGAAATGTGCAGGCAATCTCACGCTTGTCACTACTTCAGCTCTCCCACCTGGCTTCATTTTTACCACTGCTGTCCCAGTATGCCTTTCTCCTGTCGACTGCTCTATAGTTGATGATCCATCAATAAAGAGTGCTTTGAGGGCATTTTCCACTGCCCTAGGAATAGCATCATCATTTTCCATATACGTAGTATAGTCATGTACATAGCCTCCTTCCTCTACTGGTTCAGCTATGAAAGTCACTGGGTTTACAATTCTGCATCTCACTCTTTTTATTGCTGGATTTCAGATGATCACCTCGCATCAGTATGCTCTCTGCATGGTCAATGTGCTGTTGGGTTTTTCGAGAACAGCAAAAAGGGTGTGCTCCGCGTAAAGTGTGGTTCTGCACCCCATGGGGATGTTTGCAGACTTTTCTGCTGAAAACATAGTAGCAGCAAATGCTTGTTTGCAAAGGTAATGTCCTTTCATCACTGGGTCTAAGTGTCCACTATAATAAGCTATGGACCTGTGTCCCAATGTTGTTTTCTGGGTAAGCACCGCTGCCATCACTAATCCGTTGGAGTGTGAGATCAGATACAATTTGTCATTGTAATTGGGAATCCCCAATACTGGGGCCCTGCATATTGCCCCCTTCAACTCCTTAAATGCTTTGGTAATCTCCTGAATCCATGTTAGGTTACCATCACCCCTCTGTGCCTCCTGGAGCCCACTTAATAGTGATCATGCGTACATGCTGTAGTCGAATACCCAGGCTCTGCAATAATTGCAGAGTCCTAACAACAGTTGCAACACCCTCAGTGTCCGTGGCGGCGGCCTTCTAAAGATTGCCTCTGCTCTTTCTGGAGTTACCTTCCTACCCATCTGTGATATTCGCTGTCTGATCTACACCACCTCCTCTTGGCAGTATTGTAACTTTGCCTTGCCTACCTTATAGCCCTTATCTGCTAGCACTGTCCGTAGCTTCACTGAGTCTTTCCAACACTTCTCTTCTGACTTACTGCAAATCAAAATGTCGTCCACATACTGGATGATGGTTTTGTCCAAGTGTTCATTCCCTAAATCCATCTGGAGGGCCCTATTGTATATTGAGGGTGATAACTAGGACCACTGAGCTAATCTCATGTGTTTCCACTTTTTCTTTCTATATGAAAAGGATATCAGGTCCTGTGACTCCTCAGAGAGTGGTGTAGAGGAGAACGCATTAGTCTATATGATTATGTGTCCATGTGGTCTGAACTATGTCAGCAAGACTAACCACAAATTTAAAACTCGAATGATCGAGCACAGGAGCTGCATCAAGGCCAAGGTTTTGCAAGCCCCCATGGTGAAACATTTCATCGAGAAGGGTCATACACATGAAGACCTACGATGGGTTATCTTGAAACGTGTACTTTGCACCACCAAGGAAGTCACTGATTAAAAACCAGTGACTTTGGAACAAAAATTTATTTTCAAAATCAGGAGCCCCGAAATTGGTTTGAATGAGGGAATAGAGTGGCACAATGTTCATGTGCAAAGATAGATGCATATTAACATCTAGTAAACCAGCAGAGTGGGTCTCTTTAGGGGATGGGGATTCCCTACTATAAATTAACTTTGGTTTCATTTTGCGGCTTCTGTGCTCGATTTAACATCTTAATTTAATTGTTTGAGTTATTGCGGTTCTAGAACATGATTATACCTTTGAAACACTTCTGATGTCCATTCATTTGATGTTTAACAGTCAAATCAGGAAGGCTGCATTATGATTTTCGCACTTCTGTGATCATGTAAGCCCCCTCCAAACAGTGTACCGATAATAAATCAAAGTTGTTGTGATTATATGCAATGTTTTGCCTGTTGTTTAAAGCGAAGCATGCCTGTGCACATGTTTTTTAGGTGCATTTTGGGCTTTTAGCCAGTAGACATTGCACATTGTTAAAATATTGCACTTTGTTCTTTCTCCACTATGTGGAATTGTGTTTTCCTTGACCGAGACCAGTGGTAGTACAACCAGCACTATATCAGGCGCTACCTTGTATGTTTCTATTAGAATGGTGTTTAAAAACTCATAACATGTAGCCAGGAGTGTTCCATGCCTAAGACTTCTAGATGATTTTTGTCCTTTTTTGTGTCTCGATTTGGACGCCAGTTGCATTTGGACACAATCGCCATTGGACTTCCGGGTCCTTTTTAAGAGTCCTTTGTGTATTTCTGAGGACGCTTGGGAGTTTTGGCGGTTCGAGTGGAGTTTTACCGCAGTATGGAGTACCGATTTGTTTGCGGTCTCGGACGAGAGTGAGGGACTCCGGTTTATACAGCGTAGTACCGGTGAGTGCATATTTCCTAAAGAATGGACCTATCACTGCGTACTGGGGATTTTGCAATTACCGCCCGATGCCTTCTGTTTGAAATCTGGAAAGACCTCTTTTAGTCATTTCATGGGGACTGTAATACAAGTTTTTTGATAACGTCTACACTTCAGGGACAAAGTATAATGGACCCGGGGTTGTGGGAAGTGGTATTTATTCCACCTTTTTCCTCATTCCCTTTGCACAGATTTTTGGGCTCAAAGCTAGTAAAAAGCATTGGAATCTTTACTTTGTTGAAGAAAGAGGGAGACGGATGAGAGGTTTGGGTGCCTTATACCACTTTACTTTGGAAAATATGTTGATTTAGATATGTTCTTAAATGGTTTGGAGTTTTGAATGATGTGTTTTTGCGGTGTGTGCATTTGTGGGTTTTTTCCCATACAGTATACTTCTTTTGTGCCCAGTGAAGGTTTTTTTTTTTACCATTCTTAATACGATCTGAATTGAAGGGGTCAGTTGACTTATTCCATTTGTGGAATTAAAGACTTGTACAAGGCACAAAGGGAGGCAAATGGATAAGCCATTTGTGTGAGACATATTTCTCTTAGATTAAAGAAGAAGAAAACATTTGCAAGAGCCAAGAATTGAACAATTACAAGTGTATAAAGTCTATACAAGATTGAGTGAACAAGTCTCTAGAGGTCAAGCGTAGTAATGGCACTCAGCATAATTGAATCAAATAGCAGTAAATAAGAGTTTGAAATGGACACGTTTGTGGTCTCTTCACACCTGATTCAGAAGTGAAAAACAATGGCTATTCATCAAGCTGTGGATGAAGACAGTGACGTGCTTACATTCCTTTGAATGTCCCAGAATCGAGAGAAGCTGCAAGGTCAACTACAGATGGGAACCTTTGGCTCAATGTCAGACTGATGAGAGATGATGGACTAGTTGGGAAAGCGGGGCGTAATCTGACGTGACTCAAGCACCTGGGTTTCGGTTAGCTTACGTGATGCTAGCCGAGCCGAAAGTCCAAGCTTGGGTGAGAATGCCAACCAATCAGTAGGTCTATGGGGTAACCTGCTATACAATGTTGCATAGACCAATCCGCTGACATTTTGTCAGCTATAATCAGTATTATTTGTATCTAGAGGTAGTTCAAGGCATGCCTTACAGATAAGAGGCAGACAATGTTTTATACTAAGCCCTATGTATTCTATAAGTAGATACCTTCCCCTAACCAATCCCTCCCGTCAATAGGTTTTACAGTCTGCCACATAGGATGACATCATAGAGGACGCATTTTGGGGTATAATTCCTCTGTGTAATCAAGTTTGTGTGTGAGTGTGCAAGCACAGTCCGATGTCTGCCACTTTGCCCTGCTTTATTAAATTGAGAATAAAGTAGTACTTTGCCATATTCTTTGAGTCTGTCTGGTTGTTTGGTCTGAGGTCTTTATTAGTAATCCTATATAGCACAAGATATGCTTCAAGGTACAAGAGCAAAATACTGTCCCTCCAGATCCTATAAGGTACCCCTATTCTTCTTCGTATCCCCTCTTCCTTGTCGTCATTTAGTCGTATAGATTCTATCATTGTGTCTTCTACTTTCTTGGTACGAATCTCTCTGCTTCTGTCTGTCTTCCACTTTTCTTCTCTGCATCAATGCTCTTTAACGAGTCGCTCGATTTCCAACGTTCTCTTCTCGCTCTTTGTGTTCAAATGTCTCTCCTTTTCCTATAGCTCATTCTGTCTTTTCCTCTCTCTTTCCTCCCTTTCCTTCTCTTCTTTTCTTTCTCTTCCTTTTTTTAGTCGGTCTTGTTGTTCCTTCTCTTCCCTTTCTAATCTCTCTACTGCCTCTATGATTTCTGCCCTCTCTTTGGCTTCTTCCTCCCTCGCATGTCCTGGCTCACTTGTCGTCCTTCCGTCTAATTTAAGCAATATCTGTCCTCAAACCCACTCATTTGTTGGGACCGGCACTTCATGATATCCACTATGTTCTGTCATCCCTTCACCATCTTCTCTTAGTTAGCTTGCAACTCACTGCGCTCCTTATGTTTGTCAGTTATAACTCCTGTTTTCTAATCGGACTGCTTCATCCCCCTAAGTGTGTCCTCACTGCTATATGCGGGTCGTGCAAAGATGGGGTTGGTATATCCTGCCCTGCCTTTAGTTCTTTCAAAGAGTAGAATCCATGGCCTTCTACTGTGGGGTTTATATCTGTAGTTTGACGAACAGGTGGAGTAACCATGAGAGATTTGCCTCCTGCATCTCATTGGCTCAACATCCATCGGTTTTGGAGTGGAACCGAAAATATAGCTCAAATATAGCTAATCTGTTACTTAATTTCTTTACCTTATATGCGGCATGTGAATACATGGCCATGTGTTGCTGCACATATTTGGAAAAGCTGCCGTTTTGGTGCCCTGGCTTCACCATTTTGACCTCTGTATCGCTCTCCATTTTGTGCTATACTTGCGTATTTTATCTTGATACCACAGGAGGGACTTTCATAAATATTGGAGGGGTGTATCCCTCATAGTGGCACATCACTTTCTGACTGCCGTTACTTACTTGACCTCAAATCAGGACTTTGACACGTTTAAATATCTTATCACTTCGTAATTTACACAATTGTCATTTATTTTCAGGCAACTTCTCAAAAATTATACCAGTCTTCAAATCTCTCCAACAGCCTCTCTGGCTCACCAACATCAATACGAGCGTGCTCCACAAACCACCCACACTACGTTGTCCGCCCATAAGGCCAAACCATAACTTCTCTCATGTACTTTCCTGGCTCAGCCCCAATGTCATAACACTTAGATAAAACCCATCGCCTTCCAAACACTCCAAGACCTATTCAACAACCTTACACGTGACATCACAAACCCACAGGGAAAAACTCTAGTACTTCAAAATGTACCCCCACTTCTCACAACATAAACACGAGAACAGACACAACACACCGCACAACCATCTTCCTGCTTCTTCAAATCACAGGCAGAAATGTCTCCAAGGTGGCTATTGACAACCTCTTCAATTTCCACCTGTGGTCTTGCAGTCTGATCCTCGCGGCTCCCAACGCATCCATTTGGGAACACAGCGGGAAAAGGCAGCCTTAACACCAAAAATGTCTTAGCGTACGTCATCTGCTATTACTTGTAATGGAGTGGGAGTGGCCCTCTTAGCAGCTACCGCGATTAAGAGCAAGAAAACACATGGGCCTCAGAAACTCCCCCGCCGCAAGAATGGAAGACTCAATCATAGGGGTATGCAGTAATGAAATTGCAGCAAAAATGTCGCCTTTACAAAAAATCGCAGTGGTTTAAGCCGGTAAAGGTGTACCCCATTATACCATTTAAGAGGAGCAGGGGTTGCGGGGGCTTCCCACGGTCCCCTTAAATGGTATAATGGGTTTGGGTTGCAGGTAGTTCCCACGCATTCTTTACATGGATTGCAGCGGCAAAACCACAGGCTTTGTGCCGTGATTTTTTGTGTAAACTGCCATTTTTGCCATGATTTTAACACATGGAACCATCATAGGGTAAAGTTTACTGTCTTTATTAATAATCAAACTCAGAGATGGAAACTTGAACAGTGTGAATCTTCAAGAGCGTTTGGTTGGATAGTGACATCACAAATCACAGTTACATCCCAAAAACCTAACAGGGGTGAGGAGCAGTACATTTCAGAAAACCATATATGTAATCTATAGGGGTTAGTAAATCATTGGACAGCCATATCTGGTGCCTCTTCCTGAGACCACCTCTAAGTGCATGAATACAAAGTTACAGGTTAGTATAAGAATAATTGGCCCATGCAACATAGCGTGCTTAAGGTGAAATGTAGTAAGGGAATGGACCGAATGTGTCTTCTCAGTCATGGGACCCTGGAAAGTTACAAGG
Source organism: Ambystoma mexicanum (assembly GCF_040938575.1). Lineage (NCBI taxonomy): Eukaryota > Metazoa > Chordata > Amphibia > Caudata > Ambystomatidae > Ambystoma > Ambystoma mexicanum. The sequence continues at coordinate 1,617,096,668 of NC_090937.1, forward strand.
CCAAGCGCAACAAGGTCAAGGTGGTGGGAACAGTCACAAAGGTACTGCTTGTTCCCAATAAGTTGCCATCTCCGATCTCCTAGGCCCTGAGACAGAACATTTGGCTTAGAACTTGTACAGCTGCTCTATCTTTCTACTTCTGGTTCGATGGGAACAGCTCTTCTCCGTCTGCCTCAAATGAGTATGCTCTGTCTAGCACATTCAGGTCATGTGTGTAGTGGCAACGAAATGGACCTCTCCTGCTTGTAATTAAACATATTTTAGGTTATGCCCCTCGCAGGTATCTAATCGCTTTGCTTGACTGGAAACGTTTAGTCCTTGCTCGTCCTTGTTGAGGCCATGAACAGTGTCTGCACTGAAAGCCTTGTCTGCGTGCTTCAGCTGGATCAGTCTGTCAACTTTTCCCTATATTCTGGGGTTCACCTTTCCTTCCCCATTCACTCTAATGAACCTATGGCTTCCATCTTTGTTCTAATCATCGTCCATGTCAGTTGCAGTTTAAGCATGAGCAAGCTGGGTGTTGGTAATCTTAGGCGTCTTGCTGTTTCCACTTAGAAAAAGATGGACGTGTGTGTCGGTGTCAGTCCTCGAACTATATGAGTCATACGCATTTACTTTGTGTCTACCAGCAATAAACTAAAATGTCTATGTAGCTTTGTGCACGGATGCCTACGTGCTTCATGTCTACCGCATCAATGTCATGGTGTCAGTGGTGACGTCATCAGCTTCTTAGAGGTTGTAGTCAGTCATCTTGTTCGATCGATGACAACTGCATCTCCTCCACGTTGTCAGCCGGATATGGTCTGAATGGTTGTCTGAGTGAATAGCGTTTCTCGCATATATGATACATCAACGATGGTGAGCAAGGGTCTAGCAGCGATGCGCATCTCCCGTTTCTCTGTCTCCAGCATGAGAGGTAGGTGGGGTCACGAGGGCCACATTTGGGCCTGCCTCTTCACACCCTTATCTAAGTTGTTGTTCACAGGAACTGTCATGCCTGCACTCTACTCCTCCATTCTGGTGCTGACGTCAGGGTGGACCATGAGGATGGATGATTTGATGCCTGTAAGAGGTCACCCTTATATAGGTTGCCATTAATAGGAACGGTCATACCTACACTATACTCATTCATTCTGGTAGTGAAGTCAGGGTGGACTGTCACTGTTGCTCCACTGATGCCCTGCTTGGCATCTGCTTCAAGTGCTCAAGTGCAGGTGTTCTTGTTGGTGGCAGGAATTGTCACACTTCTCCACACCATTGTCCATGTCAGTGCAGTTTGCGTTGGAAGGGAGGAAGGAAGGAAGGAAGGAAGGAAGGAAGCGAGGGAGGGAGAAAGGAAGGAAGGAAGGAAGGAAGGAAGGAAGGAAGGAAGGAAGGAAGGAAGGAAGGAAGGAAGGAAGGAAGGAAGGAAGGAAGGAAGGAAGGAAGGAAGGAAGGAAGGAAGGAAGGAAGGAAGGAAGGAAGGAAGGAAGGAAGGAAGGAAGGAAGGAAGGAAGGAAGGAAGGAAGGAAGGAAGGAAGGAAGGAAGGGAGGGAGGGAGGGAGGGAGGGAGGGAGGGAGGGAGGGAGGGAGGGAGGGAGGGAGGGAGGGAGGGAGGGAGGGAGGGAGGGAGGGAGGGAGGGAGGGATTGCCCACACATTTCCTTACTGAATGTGCAGGCTATTTGTAATTCTAATTGGCTGATTTAAAAGGTTTGTAAAACAATCTTCATTAACAAAGAGGCTTGCCATGTTTATACACAAAAATAAAAAACACGTTCAAAGTGATGCAATGTAACATTCTGATGTACAAACAGCAAAAAACACAGCAGCAGTGAAACATGCCAAAAGTAAAAAAAAAGTCACAGTGATAGCGACACATGCAAAAAGCAAAAAAATGACGGAGATAAAAACACAAGGCTCACATGGATAGGGATTCTTTTTTATTATTATTAATTGTTCTTTTATAACAAGCTTAACACCAGTGAGTGGTTTCGGGATTCGAACCTGGGTTGCATTGCATTGTCTTGCTTCCAAAACACGAGACTTGCCCCTGAGCTAGCCTTCCTCTTAAAAAATCACACACAGCGATACATACAAAAAGAAAAAAAAACACAGAGGAGCAGACATACAAAAAGCAAAACACTGCAGCGTCAGCGACCTGGTTCGCTATCAACATTCGTTATAAAGTTTGAAATAACAGCAAGGAGGCGGTAAGATTTAAAAAAACAAAGTTTGAGTGAAAATGTGCACTTTGCATTAAGTTTGGGGCATTGCACATTTCACCCATCCCTGGGCACCAGAATTGGAGTGATGATTTTGCCAATTGTTGGAGACCGACTGCCTGCCCAAAGCTGACCGCCCATACCGACAAACCATGCCTCTGTTGCGTACTCTTTAAACCCATCTACATGCCCACAAAATTACCTTTAAAAGTAGCCAAATGTGCTTAATCTTTGACCAGGGGTCTTATTTATTTATGGGTTTATTTGTAAGGCGCCGGAGCCCACGGGCATCTGGGTGCCGTGACATGAACACAGGGGACAGCAAAGGGAAAACTGGACAGAGCCGCAAGAAAAGACAGCAATCATAGAGTGACCTACTTAAATGGCCTGTAACCTTTGACTCTCCCAATGCTTAAGACTACAGCTACCATCAGCCCTAGCCAAATTAGATAATGGTAAGGGATCACAGGAGTCATAGTGCAAAACTTCCGGAGAGGCTCTCCTTGCAGACACCCGATGTGGACATTTTGTGTGTGAAAGAGAGCAGAGCGACTGTCCATTTTGACTTCCAAACATTTCCAGATGACTTGCTTGGCTGGGGAGGTGTACCTTACATACCAGACATACCTGACATACTTACATGCCTGACATACCTTACATTCCAGACATACCATACATACTGTACATACCTGGCATACCTGCCATACCTGACATACTTACATACCTTACATACCTGGCATACCTAACATACCTTACACACCTTACATACCTTACATACATACATAAGTGGCATACCTGTCATACCTGACATACCTTACACACCGTACATACCTTACATAAATACATAAGTGGCATACCTGTCATACCTGACATACCTTACATACCTGACATACCTTACATACCATGCATACCTTACAAACCTTACATACCTTACATGCTTACATAACTGGCATATCTGAATTACCTGACATACCTTGCATACCTTACATAACTGGCATACCTTGCATACTGTACATACCTTACATACTTACATAACTGGCATATCTGACATACCTGACTTATCTGACATACCTTAGATACCTGGCATATCTGACATATCTAACATACCTTAGATACCTGACATAACTTACATACCTTGCATACCTTACATACCTACCGTACATACTTAAACATGGTTGAACATGTATTCACAAAATACTGAGGGTTTGTTCAAGTTATTTTAAAGCAGTGCTCTTCCTTGCACCTCCTTCTCAAGTAGGGTGTTATGTTATGTTATGGTATGTTATGTCATGTTACAAAAGCTTAATATATCGTGAATATTACCCTGAGGTATCTTGGCGCTCTAGCTGAATACCACAAGGGTAAATCGGAGAGAGCAAGAGGGAAACTATCTGGATCAGTGAGAATATAAGAAAGTCTTAAGAGCCATTAAGATAATCATCAATGACCCTCAGCGTAGGGGCAGGGTATTCCAGAGGCGGGGCCCAGCCACAGAAAACGCCTGACTCCACACAGTCCTTTTTTTAAACAGATGTACACATAAATGTTACTGACCAGCAGAGCGCAGTACCCTACCTGGGGCGGAAGAAATTAAAATTTGTTGGAGTTACGCGGCGACTCCTTGACCGTGGAGCGCACGATATATAAGGTATAAAGCCTTGAACTTCACTCTGCCCTCCACAGGGAGCCAGTGGCATTTATTCCAAATGGGGGAGGCTTGAGAACATTTTGGAAGGTCCACCACTAACAGGGCTGCTGTATTTTGAATGATCTGCAGCCTCTGGAGATGGTATTTGGGCTGGTCCAGCAGACTGGTATTGCAGTATTCAAAAATACCCATAACTGCACTGGGACCTTCATCATTGCAGGAATGAGTGGCATCCGTTTTTCTTTAAGGTTCTCAGAAAGAGGGGCAGAAATCTTCACCCCAAGGTTTTTAACTGACTTGACAGGAGAAGGAAGGGTGCCCAAAGAAGGAGCCCAGAATTCATTGGTCCATAACGACTGGGCCGTCAGGGGGGCAACCACCTCAGTTTTAATTCTATTGAGCTTGAGGCAATTTTGACTAATCCAGGGCTGGATGTCTTCCAAACATCCACACACACAGATAGTTGCCACCCTAGGGTTAGGGTCATCTCAAAGAATGAGTTGGGTGTCATCGGTTTATGTGTTAAAGTGACAGCCAGTGTTTTCTATCAGGTCAGCCTGGAGATCAACATAAAGGTTAAACAGGAGCAGTGATAAAGCCGAACCCTGCTGGACTCCACACGACAGAGTCACAGTGGTCGACCTAAATGGGGGCAAGGACAAGGACTGGCAATGGTACGATAAAAAAGATTTTAGCGACTCCCATGCTGGACCAGTGATACCAGCCTCCACGAAGGGCTGACACAGAATAGTGTGGTCAATAGTGTCAAAGACTGCGTAGAGGTCCAAAAGGATGAGAAATCTCACCCCATCCTGGTCTCTGATTCTAGCCAGGATGTCCATTACTGACACCAGTACGGCCTCCGTCCCCATCAAGAGGCGGATGACTGATTGATGAGGCATTTGTGTTACTGTCCTGCGCCACAAACGCATGCAGTGATTGGCCTCCCACACCCCTATAGAGCTAATCCAGCGCACCGGCAGGCAGAAGTTGGCCCTACCTAAAGGCCCACAACCTAAGGCCCCTCCCTGTGCTTGTCTGTGACTGTAGGAGCTGCGAGTGTGACAAACGACCCAGCTATAACATTGGTCCGGACCTTAACAAAGCAACACAACACTTAGTGGCTTGATCCTCATTGTGCCAATCGCACTTTACGAGGCGTACCATCTATGATCACATATGTACTGTATTGTCAGTTTATTTACTTGAGCTTTGTATGGGGTACCTAATTTCCTCATGTAATGTTGCCTTGTTCTTCCGTATGATTAGTATACAAAGTACTGCCACGTTATACTGCTCTTCTCTATGTGACTGCATATACCATTGCAAAGTAACACTTAATGCATTGTTCAGCCAACTAATACACTCTATGCACCATCTCTGCTCACTGTGTGACACAATATGATGAATAATTACTGTAGCTACAAGCTATCTTTCAGAATGCATGCAGTGCTCTGAAACACTACCTACCAAGGGCCTCGCTATCTGCCCATCTCACCTCAACCACAAACTATGATGCCACGTTCATGCGCTCCAAACGGCCTGCCGCACTCGAATGTTAGCAACACTTGCCTTTCAACAGAGCGATAGTCCCACTTGCCGCGGTGATCTAACAACCCCTTATAGCCCTCTGCATTGTCCACAGAACCGTTACACCAGCACCTTACCTCACGTCGCCTACTTACCATAAGATGGACTCACGGTCACAAGGGACCATCACGGCCATACACCAGCATCAGGTCCTTTCTGAAACTCACCATATTGCTGAAAATGTCCTCTCATCTTCCAGAGGTGCATACTATCCCGCCCACTCGTTTCCTACTGAAAATATCCAGGTACCTTCGGGAGGTGCATACCTTCCCACCTACCTCTTTCCTACCATTTCTACAGTATTCATATCACATAAGAACTAAACAACCCAGTTTCACACCCAATCTCACTGTGCACAGCGCTCTGGCCTCCCAGACTACCTTTCCCAAGGGCATTACTCAACCTTGCCCACTGACCCTCAGGAACAGCAGACTTAGGTCCAGACTAGCCTCACACCAACAACAGGCAGTTACATGCCCTCTAGCATTCGCTGGCTATGCTATTCACCCCAGATCCAAAACCTTCCACCTTCACAACAATAGTGCCGTGCACACCTTACTTCAGGCCTCTCAGAGCAACCCCATGAATCCCACCAGTAGTTTAAAGACCACCTGTAATGGCCACCTGACCTATTAGACAAAGTCCTTATTACAGACCCTGCACTAACATCCCAGTGTCAACTACCTACGTCAGCCACTTTACCTAACAACCCACAGATCCTATCACACACTCTAAACCCTGATAATAATCTTCTGACCAAAGGAAAACAGAACTGTGTAATGCCTACTATTAAGGGGGCACTCATAAATGCAAGAACAATCCTAGCACATGCTCTAGATATCGCAGACCTCATTGTTTCAGAGAACTTAGACTTCCTAGCGGTTACTGAAACATGGCTCCACGCAGCAGCGGGGCCCACTCTCTCCCTAGCCATACCTGCCCGCTACACTATCTATAGAACAGATAGAACTGGCCCTAAGCGAGGAGGGGTAGCCTTCATCACTAATAACCTACTCAGGATTAGAGAAATACCTACTCAGTCGTTCCCTTCAGGGGAACTCTTCTCCATCAAACTTTTACTCTCCCCCTGCTCCACCTTACCTTTCCACCTCATCTATAGACCCCCAGGACCAATATCGACCTTCAAAGATGTCTTACAACTCCTCAACTGCAACACTAAGCCAAGTTCACAAACCATCCTGTTGGGAAACCTAAATCTAGGACTTAATGATCCCTCCGAAGACAATGCCTTAGCCCTAGCCAACATGATCCCAGCACTAGGCTTCTTGCACCGTGTCAAAAACCCTACCCTTATCAAAGGTAGAACCTTGGATTGGCCAGCTGACTTGAACTGCAACACTAAGGTTCTCTCTAACATACCTCGTCCATGGACTGACCATCATGTCTTAGCCTTCTCCATCCAGCAGAACCATCTGACAGACACTTTGTCTACCCTAGCACCTACCGCCCTCACCAGAAATAGTCAAAACGTCACTCCTGAGAAACTTCGCCCTTCGATGCTCCCTATTACTCTGTACACGCACAACCCTGGCTCTAACCCTGCATCAATGGTTGAGCTTTACAACCAAACATTACTAGCAGCCATTGATAAAGTTGCCCCTTGAGCATGCATAAAGCCAAACCATGCAATCACATAAACACTTGGTATACCCCTAACCTCATAAATATGGCAATGCTAAAAGAGTAGCCGAGACTGAGTGGAAAAAAAAACATGAGTATCCAGTAAAGAGAGCTTTGTTGTAGTGTACAAAAACTACAAACAAGCTATCCTCCAAACGAAAAGTGACACCTACAATGATAGAATCGCTAAAGCTAGTTCCGGTACCAAAGAGCTCTTCGCTATTCTACGCGAATTAGAATCTCCAGTTCCACCACAAGATTCTTGCTATAAAGATACTGCCTGGTGCCCAAATATACAAAAAGCTCTTTTGGACAAAATTGCCTTATTACAATCTAAAGTTGAATCTAAAAAGTATAATCTACTGACTAACACACACATTCAGACACTGTCTGATTCCATTCTGATAATTTACACACTACTTGAATTCACCTCAGTTTCCATACCAGAAGTAACAAAAATCCTCATGAGCCTCAAACCTTCCAGATGCCAAGGGGACATCTGTCCTGCCAGGATCATGAAACACTCTGTGGCTGAATTTTCGCCATTCATTACTTCCTTGATGAATGCCTCATTTGAATCCAGCACCGTCCCACATAACCTAAAATGTGCCTGGGTTCTCCCTTTGCTCCAAAAACCAACCCTATATCCTAACATCCCGACCAACTATTGACCCATAACAACAGTACCATTCTTGCTTAAAATACTGGTCCGAGGAGCTTATCTGCACATACAAATCCCACCTAGAATCTCATAACCTTCTTGGTCTCCACCAGTCAGGATTCAGGCGGGGCCACAGAACTGAATCAGCACTAGTTGACCTAAAAATACAAATGGACAAGATTAAAGATTAGGTCAACCTAGAGATCCTTCTCTTATTAGACCTCTCAGTGGCCTTTGACCTAGTCAACCACAAAATTCTATGTAAACACCTCACTTCGCTTGCTCATTTCTCTATCAAAGTCATACAATGGATACAATCCTTCTTTGCCAATAGAACTATGAGAGATTTCCCTCCTACTGCAGCAGCAGAGCCTGCCCCAGTTTCCAGTGGAGTCCCTCAAGGATCCTGCGTTTCCCCTACTCTCTATAACATCTTCACAAAACCATTGTTTGACCACCTGGACAAGAAGGGCATCACCTATATAAACTACGCTGATGACACCCAAATCCTCACGCCTATCTCAGGGAACTATGATACTGACACAATATTCCTAAATGAAATCTACCAAACTATCCAGGCTTAGATGGCAATGCACGGTCTAATCCTTAACGATGAAAAAAACGAGGTACTCCTCATAGGCACGAAAAACCGTCTGAATAAACTAGACAGCCCGTTCAAATCCTTCGCCAGAGACAATATCACGACCAAAGTATCTAAATTAGCGAAAACCCTAGGTGTCTACCTCGACTCAGCCCTCACGCTCACTAAACAAGTGAATGTTATGGCCTCGACTGCAGCTTATAACTCTAAGCTTATTAATGCCTGTAGACCTTGCCTAACGTTAGACAAATGCATCACCCTGGCTAGAACCCTCATCTTATCCAGACTAGACTACTGTAACAACCTGTATGCAGGCACAAACAGCACCAATTTAAAAAAAAAAAAAACTACAGGAGAAACAAAATAATGCACTAAGAGCCACACTCAATATTTTCAGAGGAAAACCCACATCACTGCAGCAAGACAAATGTCCACTGGCTGCCAGTGCAAGAGCGAATCACCTTCAAAACCCTCTCTCTGACAATTCAACTCCCAGATATCTTGCCAGCAAATTCACCAAACTACAATATATCTGACCCACACCGCCCAGGCACACCTACTAATTGTCCCCAGATTCAGACTGCAGAAAGCAGGTGGCAGAAGCGTCCCAGTTGTAGCTTCAAAACTCTGGAGACGAACCATCCTTCTGGACCTTTAGAAAAAACCTGAAGACGTGGCTCTTCGCATTGTAACAGCGTTCTGTAACTGACACCTATGTTAAACGTTTAACATGTTTATAGGCCCTCATTTAGTCAGACTGCACCTTACACCTATCTACAACTGTATTTGCAGCCGTCATTATCCGTTTCTGTGTAATTGTCTGTGTAACCTTACCAGTGCATTACTCTCTATGTAGCAGTCCTTTCCTAACTTCGTTGCTCTAACATGTACCCTACCAGTCAGGAAATGCGCCCATATGCCCCAGGGTTAGGGGCGCTATACAAATGTACAAATAAATAAATAAATGTAAGATTGCAGCTTTCTCAAAGACAGTGTGAAGCTGTGGCATAACAACAGCCTACATTACCTTCATCAAGCATTCGAAGAGGGAAGTAGGTCGCAAGTTAAGGGAAAGTGAGGGATCAAGAGTAGGTTTCGTTTACAAAGGTGTTACAGGGGCATGTTTTAAAGTGGAAGGAATGTTCCCAAGCATAAGAGAAGAGTTAACCCGCGAGTCTTAGTGAGGGCAACATCTCATGACTAAAATCCTTTAGAACTTCCAGAGGAATGGGATCCAAAGGGGAGCAGGATTTCAATGGAAGAATAGTTTGGAGTATCTGATCATTGGTGACAGGGGCAAAGGTCGAAAGAGTAACTTGATTGGCCGGGGCCCCCCCGCAGATGAATGTAAAAAAAGAAGGAACAGAATTCCCTCAGTCTGCATCGGAATGTCTCTCCTGATGTTCTGGACCTCCTCCATGTAGAAGCGAGAGAGAGTAGTGCACAGAATTCCCTCAGTCTGCATCGGAATGTCTCTCATGATGTTCTGGATCTCCTCCATGAAGAAGTGTGAGAGAGTAGTGCACAGAATTCCCTCAGTCTGAATCGTAATGTCTCTCCTAGTGTTCTGGATCTCCTCCATGAAGAAGTGTGAGAGAGTATTGCACAGAATTCCCTCAGTCAGCATCAGAATGTCTCTCCTGATGTTCTGGATCTCCTCCATGTAGAAGTGCGAGAGAGTATTGCATAGAATTCCCTCAGTCTGCATTGGAATGTCTCTCCTGATGTTCTGGATCTCCTCCATGTAGAAGTGCGAGAGGGTATTGCACAGAATTCCCTCAGTCTGCATCGGAAGGTCTCTCCTGATGTTCTGGATCTCCTCCATGTAGAAGTGCGAGAGAGTATTGCACAGAATTCCCTCAGTCTGCATCGGAAATGTCTCTCCTGATGTTCTGGATCTCCTCCATGAAGAAGTGCGAGAGAGTATTGCACAGGTTTCCCTCAGTCTTGCATTGGAATGTCTCTCCTGGTGTTCTGATCTCCTCCATGAAGACGTGCGAGAGAGAATTTCACAGAATTCCCTCAGTCTGCATTGGAATGTCTCTCCTGATGTTCTGAATCTTCATGCATCGGAATGTCTCTCCTGGTGTTCTGGATCTCCTCCATGAAGAAGTGTGAGAGAGTATTGCACAGAATTCCCTCAGTCTGCATCGGAACGTCTCTCCTGATGTTCTGGATCTTCGCCATGAAGAATTGCGAGAGAGTATTGAACAGAATTCCCTCAGTCTGCATCGGAATGTCTCTCCTGATGTTCTGAATCTTCATGCATCGGAATGTCTCTCCTGATGTTCTGAATCTTCATGCATCGGAATGTCTCTCCTGATGTTCTGAATCTTCTCCATGAAGAAGTGCACAGAATTTGTGAGGGAGGCACTTTAGATGAAATCGTACTCGGAGAAGAATGCTTTTCGCTCTACTTGAAATCGCTCTTTAGGCTGGTTTCAGGTTCGTAGATCCTCCTAGAAAAATATGCAGTTTGGCTGCTTTTGACACTCCTTCATCAAAACATTGTCCTCATCGCGATAGTCAGGTGGACAGACTCTCTCAGCTCGTCCACATGGAGGTCAAGGGGAGCGTAGGGTGTCTGCAAACCAGGGAGTGGAATTTCTCGTCCGGAGCCACCTACATTAAGGGGAGCCAAAGTATTGGCTGTCTCAGTAAAAGCTTCTTTTAAAATGGGCAGACAGTCGAGATCAGGACTGGCCACTGCCCCATGTAAATGGGATTGAATACGCGAAGCGAGGGCTCTAGAATCCACTTCCCGCTAAGAGCGCCCAGGGGTGTTAGGCAGGCAATCCCAGGGAACTAACGAAGATAAAAAGTGGTCAGACCATACCACAGGGACGCAGGCGTGCAGAGTAACTGCATTCTCTGCAGCAAAAATAAGGACAAGGGAATGTCCTTTAATGTGAGCAGGGCCATTGACGAGTTGGAACAGCTGCTGGTCTGCACTGAACCAGTGTCTCCAGTTCAATGCATGCTAAGGGTATGTTGCTCTGCTTCTGTACTGTGCAGAATAACGAGTGCAGTAATGGCACAGCTGCAAAGGTGAAGTATGACAGAGGGAAAGTGAGTTTGCAATGGAGAGCAAGTTGCCAGGGCTCCATGTGTTTATTAGTGTGGTGCACGCTCCTCCATTATATATTTTCTAGAGAGAGGCGCCACAGAGCGGTATATACACTCCCAGGCAGTTTTCGAGTACCGTAAGATGTTCTAAAGACTGAATTAGGACAACTGTATGACGTGTGGGCTGCAACGCCAACGGCAAGGCTGCAACCGGATTTTCATTGAAAATGGTGGGGGGGGGGAGTTTGAAGGAAAATTATACAGAAGATTTAAAAGAGAATGGTATATATTTGCAATTAAGCTACAGGACACAGCTCAGCATGTTTCTATTGCTCTATCGATAACTCTGGGGGACTGAAAGCCTGTAGGTTAAACAGAACAGGCTTGCTGGGCAGGGAGGGATTTAACTACCAAAGGAATGACATTTACTTTAAAAAAAAAAAAAAAAAAACACTGCATTCATTTGCCGCACAAAATGTAACATTCTACAATCTCACTTGCTGCCACCACATGCAACACTCAGCATGTTAAATCAGAAAACATTTAGCTAGACGTGCAAAGTATAGGTTTTAACCCTACAAGTTGCCATTTCAAAATGTCCTGTGCTAAAATAGTGGCGGTGTGTGGCCCCCTGGCCCGTGGTTATGGAATTAAAGGTACCCAACGGACAGAGTGCATTTTCGTCTAATAGTTTCATATACAAATCTGAAATGCATTTGCTGGCCATTAGATAGGATTTATGACGGTTGCATTGTCACAAGCTGGAAGCCGAGTAGTGCTGGGTGCATTCTTAGGCAATCCCGGCAGGTAAGTAGCCTTAAAATAGCTGTCAAGGTCTACTAACAGCACTGCATGCACAGTTTCCAGTGGTCATTCCGAAGCTGCAATGCCAACCCAGATGGCAGCAGGCATTTGTAATGACAACTCTCCGCTTTTAATAGGAAATACATACTTATTTTAAGCCTGGTTCTAAGTGCTCCCAATGATGACGTCCTAAGGACTTCAGGCTCAGCGGGATAAAGAGAGTTGCCTAGGAGCACACAGTTTGGCATTTCCAGGAGTACAGCTTTCAACTTGGCATCTTTTTAAATTGAAACCTTACTTTGCTCCGTTACATTTTTAATTGTTGTGTGTGTTGTGTATTCATCGTTTACAACTGAAAGAACAGTTTTCTTTTTACTTCAATCTGAGTGGGTCTGTTTGACTGATGTTGGTGCCGTGGGCGTTGACCCCATTTTTAGAAAAACTGTTAAGCAAAGAAGGTCATATTGACCCATGAAGCCTAAATCATCTGGTGGTGGTCTGATGCCAAAGTCCCTTACACCTGCTGCAGGTAGCTTCAGGGCCTAACCTTGCCCACAATGAGATATAGATCCCAGTTATTTCCCGCTCTAGCATAGGCCCACAGTGCACCAGGTGCCTGCTTCTGTCTGTGGAGGGCGGGGGCTCTGCCTGCCTTGGAAGCTGCAGCTGGTCAGAGAGTGCCAATGAAAGCTGCTTCATAAATAAAGCATGGCGTCTGATTCCACTCACACTCATTCGGACATCGCATTCAGAACTAATGGGGTCCCCGGTGGGGTTTAGGATCATTAGGGCGTCGCTGTTAAAATGATACGAGCCAGCCACAGGATTGCTATGATGGGAATTCTAGCAGGAGTCCCACATGCAGAAACCACACAAGCCTTCACCGCTTGAGCCCAGACGGTACTCGCTGCAGAGCACTGTGGCCCACTGCTTGCTCAGTGCCCTTAAATTACCCTCGAGGGTACACGTTGATCAAATCTGACTTTTAATGTCTAGGACAAAGGGGGTGCCTAGTCATGTGTGCTCTGGGGATCACTCGAGCAGTGCACAGTGCATCCTGGGGCTACCCTACTGTTCCATGGCAAGTGAGGAGCCTAATAAAAGCTTTGCTAGATTGTAGAGACAGGCCGTGGTTGGGTGGGGTGTAGGGCCCTGAGGCAAGTGCGAAAGGGGACTGGCGGGGGTGCCAGGGGCCTGTGAGACTCTGAGGTATAGGGCCTCATTACGACCCTGGCGGAAATGGAAAAATGATGGCGGAAATGCAATACCGCCATCGAACACCGCTCGTTGCGATCATGACCCGTCACCGTAAAGTACGATGCCATTAGCGACACCGCAGTGAACGGCAACGCTAACTGCACCAAGTACGCGCACGCGCGCCTTGCAAAACCGGAATCACCGCCATGGCGCAACGGTACGCGAATTCTGACCCTAGCGGACATGTACTGAACGCCATCAAGCACGTCGGAAAGTACCATTCCGCCATGGCGAGAAATACGGCATCGTGAACCAACCGTAAACGGCCCACTGAGTGCCTGTACTCCACCCCCTGGCCACATTGCACAACCCCTGGCAGGCGCAATGTACTCACACTATGCAACCAGTGAAATCTACAATTCACCCATGCATGCCAACGTAGAAATGCATGCAGGGGCTCAAAGCGCCCCGTGAGTGGGCATCCATGTACGGCATGTCACCATAGCCGTACTGATGCAGCACAGGCATGTGAAGGTACAATACATCAAAATGAAAATCAAGAACACATGACACAAAACAACAGTAGTCCCCCATCGCTTGCCACCAGCGCAAGGCAACATCCAAAACAGCATCCTGAGGGGGATTGCACCAGCCCTGTACTCTTGCCAGTAAACAAACCAACCATCAGCAGAAGCATGTACCACACAAGTTGGCAGAGTGACTGAGCAGCCAGGCTCATCCCAAGAGGGGCCGATGGGAGCTGCAGGGCACAGATGGCATGAATACAGAAGCTATTCCAATGGACATGACCCCAGTCCCCCTCCAACAAACGCACGCAAACACAGGCACCTGTGACCAGCCACATTCTGAACATCCCATCATTCCACCAATCGACCTGGCTGACAGGCACCAGTCGGCCAAAAGCCAATCCCCCGCCCCTGAACAGCACATCATGTAAACAGTCACAATGGCAGCCCCCATCCGTGACCATACTGTGCTACGTAGGCAAACGCGGCCAGTACAGTACCACACAACTCAACTCAGAAGGCGGAACACAATGCAGATCATCTCGCAATACATACCGCCACAAATCGAAAATCGCTACATCACCTGCAAAGAATAACGCAACACGCCAAATATCGGAATACAATTTAAATGCACATCCAAATGACAAAGGCCTCACAGCAATTTGCAAAATAACACCAAAACATCCATCATCACCGAGGGCTGCATCTGCAATAATTGACCAGCTTCCACTTGTGTGACGCCCTGTACCATCATGGCACACAGGGCCTACATCAACGTTCCAGAAGGCAACATGGAAGCGGCAAGAACCGCAGGTCCGTCCCATGAGGCAGGCACTAGTCCAGCTGAAAGGCCGAAATGTTGCACCTAGCCACCAGTACAGCGTAAGGGCATGTGGCCCATTGGCGATCGTCCCATAAGATCGTAATGCTGCTCCACTGATTCACCCGAAGCTGCAGGTGTCGAGTGTAAAACCCATCTGGAGGAGTGGCGTACAGATGGCATCTGCAATAGGGCAGGAGATACCTGTCACCCAAATGAAACACAAATTAACCGATTGCATTACGGGACTCATGATGCATTACAATCTTCATTCAACACACCAAATCCAGACCCATATGCATGCTAGCCCACTCCAAAGGAATATACACACCCCTAAATCAGTATCGATTCATAACGAAATCAATCGAGGTAAATACACCATTGGCAACGTCGGTTACTGTGCATGCGTCCGTCAAGACAGAACCCATGACATGGGATTAGTAACGTGCCTAGACACAAGTGTATGAAGGCGCGTCGAGACAGGGAGGATCCGACAAGGGCAGATAGACGTAAGTCCCACTATGGCAGCCTTGCATCACATAGCGCAGGGGAAGGGGATTGATACAAAAAACCCATGTACATGGCAGACCCTAAATGGAATCATCTGTCCATGCATCCATTCATCATTCCCTCATCCCGCAATGAAAACGCATGAATATTCACTCACATAATATTTGAAACTTCCATCGCGTCTGTGCGTAATGCAGTCTGCAAAAACCACTGTGCTCCTGGCCGGATCTGTAGTGCTGTGAAGCAAGATGGATTTGGGAAGGTCCTGCCTTATCGTCCACTACGCTATTGCGCATCCCATTCAATTCATGTCATTCATTGCTTGCTCGTTATGGGCCCTGTCCCAAGGACATTCAACAATAGAACGTTACATTTCCAGGCAGACCTGTGGGCGTCTCCTCACCGCTACTTCGAAACCAAAAATGCTGGCCTTCGAATTCCACACTTGCAACATTACGTCGAAAAGGCTTCTGTGAACGCTTGCATTCACAATTACATCAATGTAGTGCGGCTGTGTGTCATAATGCTAACTGGCTGCAATCACAAATGGGACGCCACGCCCGTCGGTGGAGTACGTTACTGTGCTGCATGAGGGTCGGCCATCGATCGAGCCCTACATACCACTGACTCTACACAGGTATGTAAGCGGCTGCAATCATAGCATGTGTAACAATGGGAGCATAGCATGAAAATCAGTCAAAGTACATCACACTGCCATCGGGATTTGATACATGATTCCAATCCCAAGATGCCATGCGGCCAAATGCAGCCTTACGTGCGGGACGTGCTCGGCCAGAAGGGATTGCATCTGCCACAGATTCATTCAATCAGCACAGGTGGAGGCCATACAGGCCGACAGCACATATATAGCAGACCCAAAGCCCTCCCACAACCACTCCCACTCCAAAATGCTACCGGCAGGACTAGCGATGTTGGGCCTGGGGTACCAGATAGCACTGCAAGTGCTACAACTACAAGAAGACGACGAACAACAACAGGTACAACAACCGGGCGCACAGGGGAGACGGAGGAGAGGGAGGAGGAGGAGGGCAAGGCAGGGTCAGCAAGGCCCACAAGCACTGCCACTACCACCACGCAGGCGGCCCGCAATCCCACGCCTCCGAGCTGATCCGTTCAACCTCACTGCTGAGCAGATCCACACCCTCTACCGTTTGGACCGGGACACCATAATCGCCATTGTGGACATGACACATGCTGACCTCGTGTGCATGATAGATAGCCCAACCGCCATCCCACCCCTACTGAAGGTGGTGTCTGTACTCCACTTCCTGGCCACAGGCACCTACCAGCACACAGTCGGACAGTTGCATGGCATTTCACAGCCACTGTTCTCACGGACACTCTTCCAAGTGCACGATGCCCTCCTGGAGCACGCCGACGACCACATCACACTACCACGCACGTACCAGGAGATTACCAACGCAAAAGTGGGATTCCATGCACTTGGCGGCATCCCGGGTTGCATTGGTGCCATCGACTGCACCCATGTTGAATTGGTTGTCCCACATGCCATGGAGGTCCAGTACCGCAACCGGAAACAATTTCATTCAATCAATGTGCAAATGGTGTGTGACTCCAACAAGATCTTTACGCATTGTAGTGCCAGATTTCCAGGATCTACCCATGATTCTATGGTCCTGAGGAACACAAGAATACCACGCTACATGGAGCGACACGCAGGGCACAGATCCTGGCTACTCGGTGAGTCTCATTCCATGCATGACATCGTGGCCCATTTGATGCGTCAATGACCTTGCAGGATGGGGGGGGGGCTACTCAGCACTGTCATTCCACTGACACCCTTTATTCGTCTCATACAGGTGATGCCGGGTATCCACTGAAGAGATGGCTCCTTACACCAATCCGGAACCCACAGAACCAGCATGAGGAGGACTACAACCATGCCCACTCACGTACCCGTGTGGTCATTGAACAGGCATTCGGCCTACTGAAGGCTCGTTTCCGCAGCCTCAGCAGGTCTGGCGGGGCACTCATGTACAGCCATGAGAAGGTTGCTAAGATGGTCATGGCATGTGTCATGCTGCACAACATGTGCATACGTAGGAATGTGCCCATGCCCCCTGACGCTGTACTGCATGCACCTGAAGATGATGATGATGAGGGTGGGGATGTGGAGGCACCTCAAGGAGTCCATGAGGCACAGGATGCACGTGCAATCCGACAGAGCATCATAGATGCATGCTTCTAGCAACCACGCATGGTGCCTATTACATGGAAAGGGGACCTGTGGCACTATGTGTGTGTAGTACAGGCACATTGTGGACTGTACGCCTATGAAGGCCTCGCACGCAAATATCAATGTCCACACATGTCATTGGATGATAATGAAGTACTGTATTGTTAATGTGATTTGATTTATACACCCTATGGACCCGCCACCCAGTGAAGCCCAACACACCCCCTCCACCCTACTACCTCCCCCCCCAACACCAGTGTCCAAATATGCATGCTGTCCGTGGGTAGACGCTATTGCAAGCCCCCTCTACGGGTATCAGGGGCACCCCTGCCCGTGGAGCGCAGGTTCCTGCCAGATCTGCGTTGGGGGCTGCCCTGGACGGAACTTGCCACGGATGATGTCTCTGCCTGCTCGCGTCCATGCATGTCTCTGAGGGTTTGTGAGAGCTCCGAGAGCACACGGCGCACAGCAGCAAGTTCAGCACAAACGTCTTTGGACGTCGCATGCAGTTCCCCCCTCAGGCTCTCGGTGCTTTTCTCCATTTGTGCTCTCAGGCTCTCGGTGCTTCTCTCCATTTCTCCCCTGAGGCTCTCACTACTTTTCTCTATTTGTGCCCTGAGTGTCTCGGTGGATGTTTCCATGGCTGCCCTGGAACCCCCGCATTCATTTGCATGGTCCTTGAGTAGCGTGGACACTTCCTGCTGTTGCTCGATCAGCAGGTCGAGGGACTGTTGCCTCTGCTGGGCCATGGACATTTGCGGTGGTGTGACAGGGGGGCTGCTCAACACATGTTGCCTTGGCACAGGACTTGTGGGGGTTGGCCAGTCGTCGTCTTCAGGGTGCCCCTGCGTGGTTTCGTCATGGTGTAGGGGATGGGACATGCTGGGGGATTGGGAAAGGTCATGGATGGTACCTACGTCGCCAGCACTGTTTTCCGTGTCGGAGCATGCTGGCATGACAGCTGTGTCACCTATGGTGCTGCTACCACCAGAGGCAGTGCCATCAGATACGTTCTTTGGGGGGACCTGTGGTGCTGGGGTTGTGGACTTGCTGGCTGCTGGGGTGCCTGTTGCAGTCCCCTCCAGTGTGCTGCCACTTGATTCCTGCTGCTGCCGTGTCTTGATCCTTGCACCTGAGGTGGAGGCTCTTGGGACGTTGGTCCTGGCCCTCTTTGCAGGCGTGCTGGTAGGGGTGTCCTGCAGCTCGTCGTTGGTATCGGACCCTGTGGTGGAGTGAAGAGGGGCGAGCGTTAGTTATGGGTCTGTGGGATTTGGAATGGCAACGTATCAAATGCATTGGGGTGGTACATGAGGGTGATTTGGGACTGGGCCTTGGAGGTGGTCTCATTTTCGTGTGGATTGAGGATGCATCCATTTGGCTGCCTGCAGTTAGGGGGCGCATGCTGCACATGTAGGGGTTGTCTATGGCATCTTGATTAATTTGTTTATTCATTCTGACTTTTAGAGGGCGCTGTCAGGGCAAAGTATGTATTGCACTATGGGGTCACATGGTACTGCACATGTTCGTGCTTTGGGGATTTCGCATTGTTTCTCTTGGCCAACCTACCAGATTCTCCGGATGTCGGCACTCCTTTCTCCATCCCTCCGACTCCCTCTATGCTCTCCATTCCTATGGTGGAGGCGCAGATGTCCTCCCAGGGGGTCAACTTGATGGGCGACTCTGATCCCCCCCCGGTAGCTGTGGCGATGTTCCTGTTCGCAGAAAGTATGCTGCGTACGCGGATCCGCAGGTCGTCCCACCGCTTGCGACATTGCTGTGGCGTGCGGGGTGTTGTCCCCACCGCACTTACGCGCTGTGCCACCAGGGCCCATATGGCCTTCTTGTTGGCAAGGGCCGTCCTGGTCATTTGACTGGAGAAGACGACGGCGGCATTTTCCTGGAGGGTCTCGGTGAGCACGGTCAGTTCCTCTCGGGAGAAGTGGACCTGCCGCTTGCGATCACACGCTTTCTTGGCTACCTTTCCCATATTTATTTTTTTAACTGGGGTTGCTAAGGGGTTGGGATGTGTGTCAGGGTCGGATTTTTAATGGTTGTGTTGGGATTCGGTTTTATAGTTGTGCGGCGTGCTGTTTCCCGTTCCGGCCACATGCTTTTACTTCCGTTTCCGTATATTTACGGTGCCCGTAATTTGCGGTGCCCGCTCATTACGGTGACCGCTCATTACGGTGCCCGCTAAGATGGGTGGCGGTATTGCACCTGGTGCAGCGTACGGCGGCGGTAAGGGCCGTTTTGGGGTCATTTCCGCCATCGCAGCCTTTCGGATTCCGCCATGGCGTAATGCTCGTGCCCGATGGGTCGTAATTAGCCGCACTTTGCTCCTTCGTGCAATGGCGGAAACGCTATTTACGCTGTTGCGGTCCGGTCAGTCACTTTCCGCCAGGGTCGTAATGAGGCCCATAATCAACAAGCTTTAAGGAAGAGGAGGGAGAGAGCATGAAGCTAGGTTAGCAGGGTAACTGTTCCATGGGAATTGAGGATCCTAATGAAAGCTTTGCTAGATTGTAGGGTCAGGCAGTGGTTGGGTTAATGAAAGCTTTGCTAGATTGTAGGGTCAGGCAGTGGTTGGGTGCATGAAATCGGCGTTAGCCACCAACTTCAAAATCTGGTGTCCAAGTGAGGAACCAAGTGACAGAAGCATTAAAGTACAAGTCCAGTTCAGGCGGAAGCAGCTGCATTTGCCGGTCTATTGGAGTTAGTCTGAGTCTATTAGCTGCTGTTTGCACCATTTTCTAAAAGGAAAGTGCTTTGGTTGGGGCAGGTACAAAGCTGCAGGGTTTGATGCATTTTACCACCGATTATTTCATTGCAGAATGTTTAATTTTTGAATTTTCACTGAATTTCAACTCAGTGCAGCAGCAAAATACTGGGGGAATCCCCCCTCAATCTGCCACCTCCAAAAAATCCCTTATCAATTTTCTGAAACGTACCGTCTGTACGTTTGAAAAAAATAATATATCGTCAATTCATTTTTATTTTTTTATTTTTTTATTTGGTTAGCTGATAAAATCAGCCTTTCAAATATGAATACAATCAACATTAGCGTACACACATATAAACTATACATTTAAATCATCAGATAATTTCATTTCTTACAGAAATTTAATTTAGAATTTAAAACTTTCATTAAGATGAATCAGAATTGCTTCCCCAACAGAATAATTTATAGAATACAGTTTATATAATTTCCATGTGTTACTTTGGTATTACAGGAAAAAGAGATTCCAAATATTGTGCTATCGCAATACGGGCAGCTCATTTCATGTTTGTAAAAAGACGGTACCTAATTTCATCTGAATCCATAAAGCATTAAGATACAATAAGATTCTTAAAAATCTTTCTCTCTTATCCTTTAGCGCAGGGCAATGTTGGAGTGTTTCTCTCACAACTCTATTCTTACAGAAGCGATACAAGTTTTGTTCAGGTGATATTATTTTTCTCCTGGCCAGCACTTCTTGCATTGGCCAGAGGTGCAATCTGAATCGAAGAAATTCAGTTTGTATTAGAGGAGATGGACACTTAACCAAATAATCAGCCATGACACGAAATATTTTGTGACCATTCATTTATTTAAGATGAATATATCGCACTTTAAAATGTGTGCCGTGAATATTCTACAATGAAACCACTGGGCAGGAAGCTGCAGAAGGGGCATAGATTTTCGGAAAGTGCAATCTTGTCTCAATATCCACGAGCAGAACTCTCCTCAAAGTTCCTGTATTATGGAGGCAGACCGACGTGGTGGCACATAGTATGTGGGCCTCATTACAACCCTGGCGTTGGACCATGGTGCTACTAGTACCATGGTCCATGCCGGATTCCGCCATGGTGGATGGCGGATTTACCGCCCCATTCCAAGGTTGGCGGGGCAGTAAATCCCCATTCACCATGGCCCCTTCCCCATTCCCATTTTTGGCCCATAGGGATCAATGGGAATGGGGAAGGCGCTAATTACGGCACCGTAAATACGGTGCCGTAATTAGCACCAAGGTCCCTTAGCGGGTTGGACTTTAACGCCTGCAAAAAGCAGGCGTTAAAGTATGAATCGGGCGTTAAGGGTTTAACGGCGCCGCTGCCTTTTACGGCGCCGTTAACCCCTTAACGCCAGGGTTGTAATGAGGCCCATATGTTGGTGTCCCTGGGCACATATGTGGACAATTCAGAAGTTTCTTTAACCACGATGTAGCAGCTGTCTCAGTGCCCCTGCCAAATTGTTTCCACATCACTATCTAGGAACAGAAACAGTCCAAAGCTTCCCAACGCTGACTGATCCCCAGCTCTTTCCCATCCTCTATAAAGGTAAATCCACCAACATACAAAATGCCAGTGAGAGGTACAAGGCACGCGTCCTGCACATAAGGAAGCTAAGCACTAAATAAATAATCCAACACATTGAGGGCCCAGCCAGTAGCCCTACCACATAGATGCTCCCCATTCCATGTGTGCCGCAAAAGTTGATCAGGCTGCGGCCGCCCGACAGCATAAAATGCTTAGATGGTCCAATGCCGTGGGTGTCTCCAATCGTGCTGGCACCAAAACAAACATGACAGACAAGATAAGTGTGTGCATGGATATGAGAATCCACAACAAAGCCATCAAGAGAGAAAACATACTTACCTATTATTGATTACACCGTTGCCAATTTATTTGGAGAAGGTATCTATGGAAAGCAATATATCAATACTTCACACCATCAGCTTCAACTCCACCCACAGTCAAGGTACAGCATAATGTTTGCTACTCACTTAAGCCTACAAAGATTTAAAATCTTAAACTTGGGATTGTCGCCAGCGGAAGAAATCTTCCAAAGGAGCGTACGAGAACCAATAGCAGGCCTAGCAGTTGTCCTAAACATGATTAAGAGCATGTTATTTTATGCCATGTACAGCACCTTATTATCATCTTCCAATTGCACCAGGAGTCAGGACCCCCTTCCAACCAGGATAGACGTCAGTTCTTGGTCTCCACTTTTAATGTCTTCTCGGGAGTGTTATCAGACCTGAAAAAGTAACCAGTGTCAAGAACGTCACCGTACACTGAAAGTCACGGGTGCGTAGGACTTAGCAACTACAGCACATAGTCCATTCCTAACCTGGCTACCATGATTCAACCCCAGGGGAGTTTCACCAAAATTCACTCTCAATGACAAATAGTATCAAGCATTTAACACCATTAAGGGGGCACTCCGACAACACACTACTTTGGCATAGTTCATTAACCCACGGGCAAACATAGATGTGCTAGTGGATGGACCCTCAAAGACTCAGAGCGAGGATAGCCGATGGCAGTTTGTGTCGCCCTAGCAATTCCTTGGGCGTGTCTATATACATGCCATGGACCAGCCGGTTGCAGGTGCAGCATACCACGAGACGCTCCCATTCCTCTTCAACAACACATCATCCCAACCAGAGGACTAAAGATTCCACTGCCACCAATGGACAAAAGCCCTTGGCCAACAGGTCTGTGGCAAATTGTTAGTGTCGGATTGTTGGACATGGTTCCGGAGGAACAGGTATATTCCGTACAGACTAGGTAGGCGGACTCACAAAGTTGTTGTGATGGTTTTTACAAACCTCGTTGGTTTATACATCACTGGACTCTACCATTTAGATTCTGGATCTTGTTTTTACCAGTATACCATAACTCAGACAATCATTTCTGCCCTTACCTGACCTTACAGACTTCTTCAACTCAAAGTACTCCATCTTGAAATTTAAGATACTGGTTATTATTTATGGATTTTATTTTCATCGCCTCATTTATTTACTTTTAGCTGTTGATCGTTTTTTGTGTTAGAATTAGACAGTGACGGAAAGTCATGGAGGTCACATGAAACTATAATTAGCCATTTTCTTTTTGTTTGTGTTTTCTGTAAATACTTTTTTTTTACCGGTGGCAATAATGCTTTTGAGTCCAGGTGTACACAATCAGCATAACAGATCTATGCATTATAGAAACCACCACCTGAATATGATTGTAAATAAGTATTTATTTTGCATTTTTTTAGACTATCTACAGAACTAGCCCTGATGATGCTCTTCAAGGCCGAAATGCATGGGTTTCTGACTCTGCCTTGTCAGTATCAAAGATGGCACTATGCACACTATTAAAGACTGTCACTAAGCAGATCCAGAGAAAAGATTGTGTGGTTTTGTTATTAAGTCTTTTGTGAATGCAGTAGTTTTTACTAAATAGTGCGGCCTCCATATCTGGTGATGGATTTCAGAAGCTTAGCGCCACCGTTTCATTTCCCGAAACAGTTTGTTTATTATTATTGCGCACCAGACCCGAAGGTATCAGGGTGCAGAGGTTACAAGGAAATTCACAGCTTAGGTTACAAAAATAAAATATAAATTACAGATACATGCACATGGAAAACACAAATGGAGCAAGGTCAGACATAGGTGAAAATTACGAGTTTTGCAGGCAGAAGAGGTCGCACCAGTAAGGTGTGCTGTGTTGGAGCATGGTGGACCCATTTTAGTGGGCTAATAGCAAGGTGGTTAGGGAGGCCAGGCCATGGTGATCTGTTGATGTAAGCCAGTTAATGCAGTTGGATCTAAAGTTCTGTTATGATTGATCTTCTCGGATTGAGAGCGGCAGAGAGATCGAAAGCTGGGCCGCTTTGACTGGGAAGCTGCTACCTCCCACCTTAGTTTAAATCTGGGGATGTGGAGGCAGTTGGTGTTGGCTATTCTAGAGGGTCTTGTGGATGTCCGTCTGTGCAATCTCTCAGATAAATTGCTGGGAGCGGCGTTATTCAGTGATTTATAAGTGAGTGATGCCGTTTTTAGCTTGATTTTGTCGTTGGTCGAGAGCCAGTTGTTTTGTCGACTAATTTCAGAGATATGATCTCTCCTAGCTACACCTAGGACCCCTCTAACGGCATTATTTTGGAGAGTTTGGATTTTCCTGATGATAGTTTTGTTGGAGCCAATGTAAAGGCTGTTGCAGTAATCAAGCCTGGACAGAATGAGAGCTCTGGCCAAGATGATGCAACTGTTGTTAGAAAGAAATGGTTTGCCGGTTCTGATGAGTTTACAGGTGTAAGCAGTAGCAGAGGCCAGGGTATTAGCTTGTTTAGTAAAGTAGAGCATTGAGGTAAAACCTAGTGTTTTTACCTCGTTGGCCACTTTGATGAGGTTGCCATCGATTATGAAAGAAGAATATTCATACCCTAGTTTTTTTAGATTAGTAGGGGTACTTACATCTTTGATGTAAAGCGCTATATAAAGAAAAATAAATGCAAATACAAATTCAGGCATAGACCGTGAGTTGCCATCCATGCCTGGATGATGAAGTAAACTCTATTCACCAAGGCCAAATCCTTAACGTAATCCCCTGAAAGTGGGGGGAGAATTGTGTATTATCTGCATAGTTGGTGTAGGTGATACCGAGATGGCCCAGATCGTCGAAAAAGAGCTTAGTGAATATGTTATACAACGTGGGAGGGACGCAGGAACCCTGAGGTATACCTCAGGTAATGGGGATATGGTCTGCAGCTGCTGCGGGGGAGAATACCCTCATTGTCCTATCGCTTAGAAATGACTCAATCCAGACTATAGCCTCCTAGGAGAAATGTGCGGCTAAGTCTAGATGTCTATATAAGACCTTGTGGTCCACAAGGTCGAATGCAGCCGAGAGGTCAAGTGCATTTCGGGTTACTGGTAGAACCCATAGATAATTGAAATTTGATTTTGGTTGCTTTCAGGGATTTGCCTGCCCTCACTTTGTATTTTGTACCTATTTTCTGCACTCCCATTGGGCGGTGGCACACCAAGACATGTCATGTGACCAAATATTCAACATCACCAATAACAAAGCTGAAACCATGGGTTTCTCCACAGAGGATGCAGGACCCATTTTAAATTTGATTCAGGAGACGGCACAGGAACGCAAT
Organism: Ambystoma mexicanum; assembly: GCF_040938575.1. Taxonomy (NCBI): domain Eukaryota; kingdom Metazoa; phylum Chordata; class Amphibia; order Caudata; family Ambystomatidae; genus Ambystoma; species Ambystoma mexicanum. Next base: position 1,617,122,072 of record NC_090937.1, read on the forward strand.
GGGGGCGACCGGTCAAAACAGATAAGACAACTTGAGTACCTGATTAGGAAAGAGATAAATGGAAAACTCCATGCTTCTACCTTAACAAAGTACTACAGGGTACAAAGAATACCCAGAGGTTTACATATACCTCAGCACGCCGCTCTCTGCAGAGTGAGCAAAGAATATGTGAGAAAATGGGAACTCCTACTCAATAAATGCTCATTCTTCGTACAATTCAGGAACTCTCAGCACAATTGAACCACATAACTAAGGAGATAGGAGATATCACAACGGAACATATGGTCGCATTAGGACAGGAGGAAATATCAACCTCATTGGCAGATATAAATAGTGAACAAGAAAATCAGAACTGGAAAAACAAAAGAATATGTATGTTCAGACGGACACGTATGGATATCTCCATGAAGAGGTGCAAACCTGGATGACAGGAATAAAAACTGGAGAGACACTAACAAAAGATCCAGCTCCATGACATTCTCTAGAAGAACACATGAGCAGAACACTAATTTAGGGACATTGCAAACACAAGAACAAGGTGCATCCAACACACCCACAGAAGGAAACTAAAGATCTACTGAGACTTTTTTAGAGCCGTACTCAAGAAAAAAAGAACTACACAACAACAGAGGCTCCTGAGCAGATACCCATCCTCGAGAATCTAGTTATTAACCTCTCACATAGAGAATTGACCATTGCTGAAGTGCTGAAGCCAACCTCCTTCAGAAAGAGTTGAACTTTGTTCCTACTGATAGCATCAACGCATTTAGCACCAAAGTTGAACTCTTCAGGTTTGTTCGCAAAATGAAATCAAACCTTTTTTTGCCAATCTAGATACCCAGGAACAGGAGATCCAGGATAAAAAACAACATGGAGTATCTCGAACTCAAATGCAAGAGCAACTTCATGCCACCTTCGGCACATTCCACTATAGACGTGTTCCATGAAATAGTTCTTAAAGATCTGAAAAAAATGATCATATAAGGCACACAAATTTCTTTATCTCGGTAGGAGAGATTTGACAGCCATTAGAGGCTTCAATGAGGATGACACTATTACCACTCACCCCACGGACGTAGAGGGAGCCGTGGTAATCATGAATACTGATGATTATGGTGCTGAGGGTTGGAGACCGCTGAATGACAATCAAGCATTTGCTTTACTTGATCATGACCCTATTGCTGATATCTCAGAGAATCGAAAAATCCTCTTATAACAGGCAGAACGCCCTAAAGGGATCAATGACAAAAGAAAGGCATGTCGACATAAGATATATCCCAGAACACTCCACTTCTATCTTTTGCCCAAAATTGACAAATCATTAGAGAATCCACCTGGCAGACCCATCGTATCTGCCACGGAAGGGATCTTACAACCCTTAGGCATTTATGTGGCTACTATCCTATAAGCAATTATACAAAAACACAACACCGACATCAAAGATACCACCCACTTTTTGAATATCCTTAATCACTTTTCTAAAGGCAGAAGGCATTCTTGTAAGAATAGATGTGAAGAGATTGTACACATCTACACCTCATGACATGGGCCTGAAGGCCGTGGAATGGTTACTGCTGAAAGAAGGCTGGGTAGGGCAGCCAAATAATGCATCATTTGTTTATTAGAATTTCAAATCAAACTATTATTTGCAGATTAGCGGCACCTCCATGGGAGTGACCATGGCACCGGCATATGCCAATAGCTTCATGGTAAAGTTCGAGGAAGATCATATCACACACCATGCAGTATGGTATAAATACGCCAGATTCTGGGGCAGGTAGATAGATGATATATTAATTATCTGGAAGGGTACTATCAGGCCTTTACACAACTTTCTCGAATATCTGAATGCGATAGATATGAGAATCCAGTTTACACACAAAATAGGCAATCAGGGTATACATTTCCTGCAAGTTCAAATTGAACCCAGCATACCAGGTTTCGATACCAGTATATAACACAAACAAACTGGCCATATTAACCTACTGCACTGATTAAGCTTCCATCCACAAACTACATTGAAGAGCCTTCCACATAGTCAGTTATTATGCATTAAATGAATAGCCAAAGCCGAGGAGACATGCAGACAAGGATTCACCAGGATAGCTAACAGATTCTTTGAATGGATTCCTAGGGAATCCTTTAGTAAACACTGCCCGCAAAAATCTGCAGATGTCATCCATTTTCACTCTAGCAGGAGACCTTTCCCATGGGGCCAGGGCGTGGCATCCACAGTCCAATAGTCCCCCTGGGGGTGGTGCACTGTGGGAGCATCACATGGTGGAGGAATCCCTCTATGGTATTGAGGATGACCATCACCAGAGAGTGCATTATCATTCCGCTTTACTATTGCCAACCCCTTCTCCAACTTTATATCCCCCTTCTCCCTTCCTGGATAGAGCTGATACTTTTTGTTGTCCACTTAGTCCAGCTAACCTACATGATAACACCGATAAGGCCGACAATACACAGTATCAGGTATATAACTTTAAGACTAGTACTGGGACGAAGAAGATGGCTGTGATTCCGAAGATGGCTGCGATTCCAAGGATCACTTATGAGAAGCAGAACAAGTAATCTATCTTTCTAATGCCAGTGATTGGGCCAAAGCAATACATCATGCCCTCAGGAAGTTTAGAAGGAGAAGCTCAAACTCAGGCGCAGCTGAGATGCGAGAGATAGAGAGAGAGAGAGAGAGAGAGAGAGGGAGAGAGAGAGAGAGAGAGAGAGAGAGAGAGAGAGAGAGAGAGAGCAGTCCCACACTTGTAGTCCAAAGTGGAAGAAAGAGCAAACCTGAGCATGGTCTATTGCAAGAGGACTACTCAGGCTGTGGCAAAGTGAAGCCTCTGCTTCCCAGGGGCCGGCAAAGCGCAGATGAGACAGATCGTACAGCCAGGAAAAGACATCATACTGCAGAGCTGCAGACCTCGCCAGACTCCCAAACACTACCGGAGACTCCAGAAGGGACACAGCTGCCCAGGAACTGCTGGTACCGCCGGGAAGGAAGCAAACTGGTACGCAGGTTCCCCAGGAGCAGGTAGAGGTCTTGAGGAGCAATGGGGTGAGCTGAGGAACTGGAACGAGAGGGTCTGAGACCCTGAAACACATGAGACAGTTGTACACTTGACAGGACAGTGAAGCAAACAGATACAACAGAACAGTGTGAGTCCAGGACCCGCATCCAAGAGTTAGAGGGTCTGGAACCCTGAGGAAAGAGAGGGTCTGGGCCCTAAAGGAAGTGAGAGAGAGTTGTACACTTGGCAGGAGAGTGAACCAAGCAGATACAATGGAACAGTACAAGTTGGGGACCCGAACCCAAGAATAAGAGGTTCTGGAACCCTGATGAAAGAGAGGGTCTGGGACCCTGAAGGAAATAAGAGAGAGTTGTATACTTGGCGGGAGAGCATACCAAATGGATACAAAGCAACAGTGCGAGTCTGGGACCTGCACCCATATGAGAAACCGAAGTTTAAAGCGAAGAGGGTCTGGGACACTGTGAGAGAAAAAAGAGAGACTATCCACAAAAATCCATTGGCTTGGCAGGAGAGACAACTAAGCCACTTTTGTGAGTCTGTGACGTGCACCCATATGAGGGATTAGGAACACGAGGATCAAGTTCCCTGGAACTGACAAGCGGAACCCCGCGCTTGGTAGCGGAGCATGTCAAGCTGGTAGGGTATACGAACGGTGAAATCAAGAGACAGTTCTACGTGAATTATCCAGTAACTCAAGATAAGAAGAAGCCTAGGGGAAAGGAGTACCTCCGTAGCATTGGAATCCTACGCTTTGGAAAATTATATTGCATCACCTTATTACCAGCAAGACTGGGAACTTTTCAGTTGATTAAAAACACCAAGAACACTATTTACTTTGAGAAGAGATCAGCCTTGACAGTTATCTTAGACTATTAGTGTTAGTCAGAGTAGTTTTGTGAACACAACAGTGACAGACATTTAGCTTCGGAGTTCCTGACAATTTCTAGTTTCCTTTGAGGCAGGCAAAACCATCATAGCTTTAGGGACAGAGAGGACTTTTCCCAACCCTTCTATTATTTTATAAAGTATTTACCCAAAAACATACCAACTTTGTGTCCGAGCCTCACTTCTGCACCTTTACAATAGGCTCCTTTTACATTTCCACGAGGCGGAGTAGAAAATGGAAAGAGTAAATGCGATACTTTTATGCCTCCATTTAACGAGCAGCCTTGTTTTGGAGCACAGAGGTGAGCAAAGATAGGATCTACGCTGTGTAGTGTTCCTTCATGTCGTGATTGCACCTTGCTACACCTGCATGAGATTTTAATGCAGCCGTAATATCTAGGGAATCCTTTAGTAAAGGCCACTTCTACGCGTCCATGAGCTGGGTGAAATGATATGATATGGCGTTTATAACGCGCCTATACACAAGTGTATCAAGGCGCGACGAGGCAAGGAACGGGGAACAAAGGGAGGACAGACAGTGATCCTACTAGGCCAGGTTTCATTCCGATCGCGCAAGTGCATGGAATGGGGGAAGGGGAAAAGTGCGGGGGGGAGGAGGGGACAGTGCAATACATGGGAATACAATAATAACAAAGTAAAAATAATGGCCAGCAGGCAGCAAGTGCAAGGAAGTGCAGATGTCGGGTGTCAAGTGCCGGTAGTGAATAATGGAAGAGTAAAAGCAAGTTTGCCTCGCTTTGATGCTTTCCTTGTTCTCTCTGCCTCGTGGACCTGGATGGAGGAGACTCCACAGCATGCAAGTGCTAATGTTAGCGGCATGCAATTAAGATTTTTTGTAAATTGAGGCTGTAATTATTCTTCTTTGTAGCTCTAGGCGTCATGGCAAAAAAATTTTTTAGAGAAATATTATGCTAAGAATGTTTCGTTTCTCAGTTTCAGTTCAGTTATCACTCAAATCATATTCACAACACCGGCTAGGCCGATCAAACACAAATTGAAAATAAACTTAATTAAAAAGGGGAATTGTAATACAGTAGAGATATGATTCTGTTTGGAGAAGTTCACCACTATAAAAGGGATGACACCATTGAGCAACTGGGATGAGCCCATGCCGTACAAGCCATCTGTCTGCATCTAAATAAGTGTCTGTTTCCCCCTTGGGTCGAAGCCAGCAGAATGCCTGTTTCAAAATGGCCGCCGTGAGCTGGTAACAACCTACAGCAGTTTGTCGAGCCACGAACGACAACGCACCTTGTAATTCCCCTAAAAGCTTCGGGCACGGGAGAGATTTAAGGCGAGCAGTGTGCTCTCCTCAGACAGCCCTGCTATTCCTGTTACAGGAATACCTCCAAGCCCTCGGGCCCTCTCCCTTCCCCCCCCCCCCAATCAATGGCGGAAATGGGCTGCACTGTGATGGAAGGAATAAGTCTCTGAAGTGAGCCACTAAAAGCCAAGGCTCCCTGTGCGGCCTTCAGAAGCTCAATGGAAGAGAGCGCGCATCTGCTTGAATTATTAATCGCAGTCAAGAAACAATCAGTTATCTGTCATAACTTTGGGTTAGATGAATAACAATAGTCTTGGGCCAGTGCCGGATTTCGCTGCTTTTTCGTCCGCCTCATGAGATGTGTTGCCGCAGGCTCTTGCCATCTTGAGGGCAGGCTTTCCCACTGAAGCCAAGACTCCATCATGGCCAAATGCTTGGCCTTCTCCACCCATCCACACAGTCAAGTGAATTGTAAAGATGCAACAATTCGTCCGCATTTTCAAGGAAAACAGGTGTTTTTGGAAAATGACCACTACCTTTTTTGAAGATAAAAAGAGATGTCCTTGCCTTGAACATGCAGAAGGGCGGCCCATTATAGTGCTCATCAGGTGTCAATTCACTGTATCCAGTGATGGAAATGATATGATATGGCATTTATAACACCGGTGTTTCAAGGCGCGACGAGGCAAGGGAGGGGGAACAGAGGGAAGACAGAGACAACGATTTTACTAGGCCAGGTGACATTGAGATTGCGCAAGTGCAGCAGAGGGGGCAAGGGGAACAGTGCTGGGGGGAAACAGAAGGGGGCAGTGCAGTACATAGGATAACAATAAAATAAATAAAAAACAATGAATACAATAAATAAGAAGTGCAGACAAGTGGTGGCAAGTGCAGGGGTAAGTGCAGGGGTAAGTGCAGGGGTAAGTGCAGACATCAGGTGTCAGGTCCTGGTGGAAATGGAAATGATTTACTGTGGGAACCCAGAGGGATGGAGGTGCAGGGAGCTAGGGTCTTGTCTCGCCACCACCCATAAATAAAGTGCAATGTCTTGTATTCCTCTTTGTTTGTTAGTCTGTAGCTGTGGTGTCAGAGTGAGTGCTGGAATACATGCATAGTAGGGAAGGCTCCTTCCACGAGGTTCCAGGTGGTACAGTTGGGATAACTACCTGGGTGGTGGGGTCCGATGGGCCTTCTTCCCCTTTACTTGTAATGCATGCAATTGAGGCGTAAATAAAGGAACCTACGTGTACCTACCTGAGCCACAGACTTTCTTTACTCCATTAAGAATTGCCTTCCAGAAGAAAACACCTGGAAAATAACTCAAGAGCAAAGGGTTTCCTATAATGTTGCAAGCAAAGTATAAAAGTTGTACACCAGTTATAAAGCTGTACTTTAATAGTTTCTGCAGCGTAAAATCCTAAGCAGCGATTTCAGTGTTTCTCTACTAGATATTAAAGGGGTCTTGTGGGAAGGTTCCTCCTTCCTGGTCCGAACCAGGCAGGTTATATTCCCGGCTTCGGCAATGATAAAAGCTGTTAAAAGGCACCAGAACAATTGAGGGGTGTAAACGGATTTCCGAGATCCATTGAGATGTTTTTGCCAGATGCATGAAAATCCGGCACAATGCCCAGCACTGACTGTCCTCATATGATGTTTATACCACTACTGCCAGTTGAGGCTCTGCCCATATTATGAATGTATGAATGAAAGGCTTAATTAGCGTGGCTATCTAGATAGAAATTTCTCCCTGCCTACAAACAGAGTATTCACAGAAGATTCAGAAGTTTGGAGATCTTTTTCAGAAGGGAGGGCAGGTGGCACCCATGCAAAATCTGAAAGGGAGCCGCAGAAGTGTTAAACAGTAGACGTCGTCAATAGGTGCAGTTTCCAGGAACGGGCTGCAAAGCACCCACCCGTGTAGTGCAGTTTTCCTTGTCCAGGTAGTAGGGGCCGCTTGCTGGTGAACCACAAGATCTTAAAGGTGACTCCGACATTGATGAGGATCCAGCATAGAGATGTCCGGCAACCAGTCTATATGTCAAATTCTTCACCAGGACATTATGTGTCCAGTGAGTTGGTATAGTACAGTCAGAACTTCCCACTACTGGGCACTCCTCACTAGAGCCTAAATGAGGATGCTTCCGAGGTGTGTGATGTACTAACCACCATGGGACTGCATTGAGTGGGCACCACTCCATTAAGTACATTTAACCACCCCTTGTTACGTGTAACACAAATATTTGGCCCACTCCCGGAATCCCCCATGCACTAGAGATCATGGTACATATGAAGGAATTCTGGCAAGCTACATGTCAGAGACAGGGTGAACCTCCAATGGCTCTGCCATATGACACTCTTCTTTCATTCCTTTTGAGATTTTTCTGAATGTATTCAATTTACTTTTAACTCTCCATAAGAAAACGGGCTTTTATGTATTTATTTATTTATTTATTTATTGGTCACTTATTTCATGTAGATCTAATGCATTTCAGACTTCAATCCTTCTAAAAGGATCTGAGATTATCGGGTATAAAAGTAACATGCAAAGTGTTAATACTTTATATTCATTGTTCTATCACACATTATGTAGCCATCAGTCTCAATATAGTATCACATTCCTCCCTGTGAGTACTGCGAACAGTACAGAAAATAGAAAAACACAATGGTCCTGATTCCTTTTCTAACACTGCATCAATCTTATCATTGTCAGATGGACGATCGGGACTACCTCTCATATGTTTAAAAAATAAAATAATGACATGCCTTCCCTTCCATGTTAACTTTTGGCACTCAAAAAAAAGAAAATGTGCTTCCCTCAAACAGGGTACTGCTACCCTAGCATGTACACTAATGACACGTCTGTGCACTCGATGCGCGTGGCAGTGGGGAGATGAGACCACTATACTTTCACCTCTTTAAGGGGACCCCCCACCCTTCGAATGTTTGCCCTATAGGCAGGAGCTTTAGCAACTCACTTCACTTACTGGACATGTTTTTTACGCTGGGTTTTTAAAAACTTTACCAACAACTTTTTAATGAAGGTAAAAATGTGTGGGAATCTTATGTGGTATTTTAATTGAAATCGTGATGTGATCCCTGCACGTGGCTTTACGCCAGAATACTCCCTGATGTAAGAATCTCATGCCCAATAATCAACACCGTGGCCATTTCACCGCAACTGGTAGGGAGTTGTGGGGTACTGGGAGAGTGGGGAAGAGGTGGGGAAGTGTGGGTGGGATTTATAGGGGGCTTACACCCCTCCCCCCAAAAAAACAGCAATGTGGCAAAAACACAATTGCGATCAGATATCCCTGATCCGTAAAAACAGTTAGTATTTGGAATACCGCCAATTTACCATTACCGCCTGAAGCATAAGGCCGGTGGGCCACTTACCTCAACTCCCTCAAACCGAGCACTGGTCTATCAGAGGGTCCCTGTCGGTTATATTCTTCAGATTCTGCCCCTCCTGCCAGGCTCGCTTTTGTGGGTCTTTGCATGTCCATTCAGTACCTATACAAGTGTGTGACAGGATCGGGGTAAAACTTTCAATCTAGCAGGGCAGGCCGCAGAACTGTTTCAGGGCTTCAAGAGCCACCCCCCCCCCCTGAATGGGTACCTAATATTTACCAGATGGGGCACAAAGAGCCCACGTTGGAGATAGCAAGAGTTGGGAGAACTAACCACGCCAGATCAAAGGGTGGATATTTATTCTATTAGGTAAACCAAGCCTAACGTACAGGCCCAGAGGAAGATGTGTGGGGGCCCATTTCAAAGTGATGGTTGCCCCAACCTGTAGGAAAGCCCCTCCACACTCACTCCAGATAAAATATAACCCACTAGGGAAAAAAGGCCAAAGACACCTCTTGCAAAGATAACAAGTATTTTATTCCTACAAAACACGAGTGCATCAGCCAAGAGCACTGCTGCTGCTGAACGTTCTGCCAAAATCTGCACGAAGGTATATTACGTCATCAGTGACATCATTATATACAGCAGAAACCTGCACGGCTGGTTGGTGAGACCCTATACATAGGCAGCCTGCTCCATAGGGGGTGCCAGGCCATAGGTCCCAGCCCCTTCTGTGTATCTTCTTCCTCGTGGGTGAGGCTGCAGTCGTCATCAGCCATGAGGTGGCGGCTAATTGGCAATTATGCACAAAGTAAACAATACATCTCTATCTATGTAGCAGTGCACCTGGTATAAGCAGACAGGGGCCCGGGGGAAAAGCGGCGGTCATACTAACTCACACATTTCACTTGGTCCCAGACAGGCCGGCACCTCTCCAAGGCCTCCCACCCTCGTTCTGGGCTATAATTGTATCCCTCCCTGCACCTCGCAGCATGAATCACGTGACCCAGACGTGAAGGCAGGAAGTCCTGCCTTCTGATCTTTCTTGATCGATCGGGGTCTCACAGGTTTATGATCAGTGGTCTGGGGCTGGCTGGCACCTCGGAATACAGAGGTTTTAAGGCTAGAGCATTTCGGTGCTTTAACTTAGATTTTGGGACGGTGGGGGTCGGCAGCCCATGCCCTCTTTCTCGTGGGACTGTGTTACACAAAGACGCTTAACCCTCCTCCCGTGGCCTTGCAGGGCCCATTCTTCCCAGAGCACGAATGCTGGCATCTTTTAAGACAATGAAGGGTTTATGGATTTCTGTGGCTCTGGCCTTTCTCATCAGTGCCCGGGATACAACCTATTCCTTTCCTCATGCTCACGGCCTAGACCTGTGATGCTGGCTACTGCGCCCTGTTAGCGCCTTATGTTCCAATATGGCTTCTAATATCTAAGATGGCGTTTGTTCCCACATGTGCAGCATGTGTACGAAGCATGCAATAATATGTCTTTGTGTAACACAGTCCCACGAGAAAGAGGGCATGGGCTGCCGACCCCCACCGTCCCAAAATGTGTAAAGTACTTTGAGAGCGCTGCCCTGCCCCTTAGTCTCTTATATTACATGCCTTTGCCTTATCCTGAACCGTTTGGGGATGCGGGAAGTTCGTCGCCCTTCCTAACAAACCCCAGCTTAGAGCAGAAAGTAGTCTGAGGCACCCGTGGGGGGCATGCATCATAATGGAGATAAAGATAAGTGTAATAGCCGCCAATTATCATGAGACGGCGAGTCAGCAGGGAGCTGAGACACAATGTACACTGAATAGCTATGAATGCTTCTTTGTAAGTAGGTGGCTGACATGGAAGAACCAGAGTAAAAAAGCAGTGAGGTGATAATACTTCTGTTTTCCCCAATGGAAGTGACGGCCAGACGGAACGCAGTTTGTAAGTCAAGCACTGCAAAGCGCACACTGCAAGCCCCATATCATAAGTAATATATAGAGGAATATATTACCATGTTATTAGACTGCTAACTGGCAATGTGGGGGCAGTTGCTGGGTTCTTCAGGCTCGAGAGGATAGCCCAGGGGCAACACGCTCGCCTTGGAAGCAAGACGTTGCAGAGCAACACAGGTTCAATCCCTGGGACCACGCTTACAAATCTCCAGTATTAATTGCATCATAAATAACCAATCATAATCGAGGCCCCTTTCATTTGAAAAAGTGGAAAGGCCCTGACACAGTCCATGATAAAATATTAATGTAGGGATCGGCAGCCATGCCACAAACAAGGTTCCTCAAAATGGTCTATGTGAAGTGTCTAATATTAGTGCATGGTGTGCATCGACCAGCCCTGTCTGTTCAGCCCTCTGCCACAATACACCCCCCTCCAGTCCTTGTTCTTTTCTGTAATCGCAGAGACTTTCGCCAGGCCCTCATGCTACTTACAACCTTTGCCAACACCCAGCGCCAACTTTGCAGAGATGCGTGATACCAGAGGGCCACTGTATATGGCTTGCATGGGTCGCAAGGAGCTGAATAGCTGGTGCTCCAAGGTTAAATAGCCCGCCCTCTGAGCGCCTGCCTGACTGTGCTGCATTGGTGCCACTCTCTTGTCTTCTCCAGATGCACGCAAATGTGTATGACTGGCTGGAGGGCGGTAAGTGTGAGCAGTAAGTCAGGGACGTCATTTAGGGGTCTCCGTTGCTACCCCAAAAAAAAAAAGGAAAAAAAAGATATATTTTTTTTTTGTTTTTTTACAAATTGAAGCTCCAGGGCTGTGGCCAATTCCATGTGCCTCTGTGTTTCAAGAGTGGCTGGATTTCTTATTCAGGCTTCTTAAAAAAGAAATAAAAAACAGGGGCTTCCAGAAGTGTAACATTTTCAGTGGTGACCCTAAATAAGAAATAATAGGAATAACAAATAATTTGTCTTTCTGGAATTCGAAACAATAATTGCTAGACTCATAAAAGGTTTTTTTCAGGCACACTTCAGGGGGAGAGTCACTGATTTAGTCTGTTCTTAAGCACCTCATAGTCACAATGCAGACAAAATCCTACAAAAGCATTTACAGTAGAATTAACATCCATTTGGGACTATACATTTTGCTTTTCACAAGTTGCAGTTATGGCATGTTTTTTGTTTCTGCTGGCACAGATGGTTATCCATTCTTGTATGAAATGTGTATCAAGTTACAGTGATATTGTAACAATATTTTTCATAGTGTACTTAGAAACAATGCTATGTTTTTTCAGGGGGTAAACGGTTGTGTTCCATCGCTTCCCGTGATTTCACTTCCGGGTGGGGTCAAATGGCATCACTTGCTGTGATGTCATCAGAGGTCACGGTTCATGTGATGTCACTTCCGCTATCCCAGGAATTTTGGTGAAATGACGTCCCTGCAGTAAATCCCCTCCAAGCGCCCACCCCACCACCAAAATCAATGGAAATATAACATACTGTAAAAAGCATGCATACAAGTGTTCCACGTGCATTTTGCGCATCCTTATTACACTACTGCCTGATTAAAGGGACCGACGAACTGCACATGCACATTATCTTGGAAGAATAGCTGCACCCACTTTGCTATTTTACATGAACACTGCAAACATGAATACAGAAGCACGATAAACTAGCACTTCCCTGGAGACTAGTCATAGCAAGTAATCAAGTGATCATGAACCAGGCTTCACAGAGCTCTCCATAATGCCTGGAGGCCATGCAGATCACAGCGGTGCATGCCAGACATCCCACAAATAGCACACCAGAACATAACATAAGTGGTAAAGGCCGTTCAGGAAGCTCAGCTAGCAGGTGGGTCCATGACCGCTATTCCTTTTGGGCTGCTATCCACGCCCTACCCATGACACACTGCCGTTTTTCTCCCACTTGTTCACACTCCCTGAAGCACTCTCGCATGCACATGAGATTAGGTTGCCACAGTTTCAATCCTGCCAGGCCTTCACTCCAGCTTGCCACGCCCCACTTGCTGGTGGGATAGCTCAGCGGGTTGAGCGCTTGCTGCTGTGATCTGTGTGTGATTTGCAGACTGCATGTTCGAATCCCAGCAAGGCCAACTCAGCCTTTCATCCTTCTGAGGTCGATAAATGAGTACCTACTTCCGTTTGATGATATTGTATGTAAATATGTTCTACGTAAAGCTCTGTGTCGGGATGGTATCTTTATAGGAATGCCGACAGCCCTTTGTGTCCGCTCTGGAACCTTTCATGGTTGCAGTTCATTATTTTCCATTTCGCCCACAATGGGTTTCCTGTTCAGAGCAACAGCCACAATACCCAGATTACACAAAATGGAGTCACACAGTTATTCGATGGGTGAATTCAATGTTTTAGGCCTTGGCTTCTTCTAACCAATGAGGTGTCCAGATATTGCCCCTTCTTGACCGAATGTCCATGTCCTTGAAATGTTCAATATAGTATAGTAGCAGGGGATAAAGTGTACAAACAAAGTAGCGGCACATTGATACTCAACGCAACACCCTTCACCACAACTCCCCACCCTCCACTAACCAATACAAACCCTCATTCCCCTGATACAAACCCCAAACATGGGTCCTGCCTTTCCTCCACTCCATCCCCCAACATTGCGTTTTACAACCATACTATCAACACTGACAGAAAATGACCACCATTACTTTCCGTTATTGACCCCCACAACAGTTTTATCCGCCCTCCCCTTGCAATCGCCCAGCTTTCACACCACCATCAAACGGCCTGCCCAGGGCTATAGCCACCCACACCCATGCATTACCTACACACAGTGCCTTAAGTGGCACTGCAAAATGAGCCGGGGCTCGTCGAGGGGGCATGGCCTAACGGCGGGGGTCACCTGCTGGCTCATTAGACCACGCCCCTTGACGGCCCTAGCTCAGTGGGCTACAAGCACCCCTGCCAGTCAGCCTTTTGTAGAGATCAGCACCCTCTCCACAGTCTGGGTTTTCAGGGAGCACAGGTGTTCGGGAAAAGCCCAGCATGTGTCTCTTAGGGGCTGTTCCTGCTCCCTCACAACCCCTGCGGCACTCAGACACAAATAACACACAAGAGACCAGAAGGAGGGACAAATGGCAAATAATGGAAGCAGAACAGCGCATGGGAGGGCTGCTCACTGCTGTACCCCCCACACCTCAGGCGTGACTTATCCTTATATACAAATGGAGTGGCAAAAACTATTCTCCACCAATAAAACAGCACGTATAATAACAAACAGGTCCATGAGAGAGGAAAGGGGGAAGGAGTATTGCCGCAGTTGTGAAATGATTTCTCTGTCATATCTGCGAGGCAGCCTCTGGCCCTGGGGATCCAATCCAGTTCAAGCAGTGTCGTCATGCTGTGTACCTTCTCAGGAGCTGCCGTGAGCCGGCCGGCAGCCTGAGGCGTAACACTCATCCCACAGCTCTGCGACCTTGCATGGCACGGCTGTTCAGCTGTAGCCCAATCCCTTCGCATCAGAGGGGCCTCAGAGACAAGCCTAAGGGAAATGCAGTAGCAGAGTTGGTAACAGTGTCTGTCAGGCATGACCCTGGACGTCTAGCTTAGGTCGCAAGGGGGCTGCATCTGCCACCAGTCCATCACCCATCCTATAACCAACAGCCCTTCTAATGGGGCACCTGAACAGTCACATGCTGTCAGGGGCCACTTTGAACCTCATTTCAGATCCTCCTTGTGTCCCTGCAGAATAAGACCACCCATCAGGCCCAATCCCTGGGCCCCCAGCGCACACAAACCTTGTCAGGCCATTATTCCTCTTTTGAGCCCTGTGCCACGTCTCTGATAACCGTGGTGCATATTAGGTGTGATCTGCACAGGTGAGAGTGGCTACTGGCCTGGAGAGGATCACGCCCTCAGCAGCCCCGCTTTCGGGTATTTGCAGTCAACACTGGAGAGGGCGTTCATTGGAACGGGAGCATGAATTGCTGCCCACTCAACACTGCACCTTGGCTATGCCCCCAAGACCCCTTTTTTGACCATGGTGCTGCCAGTGTGTGACTGTCTTGGAATTACCAGCATGATGTGTAGAGGGAGAAGTGTGTGGTACATTTGCAGAGTTTCACTGATTCTATTGGTGCTGGTAAGGTGGCAAGTGTAGGGACCAGTATTTGCACAAATAAAATGTGTATATACAGTTGATTATAACTGAGGTTGGGTGGTGGGCACGATAGGTAGGAGGAGTGTCAAGGGGTACAGGATAACCCTTCACCACTCAGCAGTCCTGGTCTTAAAGAGTTCCTTTGATTGAATAACTTTTCTGTCTGGGAGCAAGAACTTCAGTGGTGAGGAGTCGGTTAAAAAGGAGCCGAGGGGGAGTTGTGAGGTGCAGAGGGGTTGTTTGTAGTTCGAATTTGTTTATTATTTATATCGCGCACCGAACCCTGAGGTAAATGGCCGTTGAGGGTTGATGAGTCGAGAGCTCGAGTGGGAGAATCGACAGAGACAGAACCTGCTGGATAGTAGATAGATTAGTTGCGGATATAGAATACAAACTTAAAGTGGGTGCACTTCTGCACCGAGAGCCACCTGGCAAGGGCACAGGATGCTACGGTGGGAGGGGATCATTGTAGGCTGGGGGGGCAAGAGAAGCCCATTGATGACATTGGTTTATCCATAGAGGAGGTGTGCAGGGGGAATACGAATGTGCCCATGACTTGTCCTTCTGGGATGCCCACTAGGATGAGGTTAGGAGGAGGTG
This sequence comes from Ambystoma mexicanum, assembly GCF_040938575.1. Classification (NCBI taxonomy): domain Eukaryota; kingdom Metazoa; phylum Chordata; class Amphibia; order Caudata; family Ambystomatidae; genus Ambystoma; species Ambystoma mexicanum. Next base: position 1,617,137,312 of record NC_090937.1, read on the forward strand.
TCAGAACTCCAGCAGAAGGAGAAGGGGTGATCTGAGAGAGGGTGAAACAAGGAGTGAAAGGGACAGCTAAAAGGATGGACAGTGTTCCCTAGATTTTGGAATGTTATAGCTTGGGAATATAGCTCAGGGGCAACGCACTCTCCTTGGAAGCAAGACGACGACACAGAGCAACACAGGTTCCATCCCTGAGTCCACGCTTAGAAACCTCTGGGTATTAAGCGCATTTTCAATAACCAATTACAAAAGGAGAAGGAGGAACCAACATCATTGGCAGAGAAGGGGAAGGATATGGAGTGAGGTTTAGAGGGCAACATGGCTTGGGGGCTCTTGGGTGGCTTCCAAGGGTGCAAGTGTTGAGTGCAAGGAGACAGTCTTTGTAAGCAGCGAGGAGAGGAGAGGAGAGAAGGGGATCAAGCTTTCAGCCAAAGGCTTAAGTGGTGATGCCTTACATATCAGAATTATGAGAATGTCCATGTTTGGGGAAATGTAATATACCCTAAAACAAATGATGCACACGTTTAATGTGAAGGACCTTGCATCGAATCGAAGTAGGGACAGACATTACTAGCAACTTCATACACAAAGTGTCTCACCTTACAAATATCAAAGTGTTAGCACCAGCACATAAAGTAAAATATCACTCGCTTATCAAAGGTAGCACCATTTTATTCAGGTTATTGACATTGTTGAACTGGACACTGCCATTTGCAAAATGGGAACTGGAAAGGCAGACACACTTTAATGACTGTTACATTAATTTGTGAACCTTGTGAAAAGATTAGCCTTCATAACCCAGCTGGTGTTGCGCAGTGGAGGTGGGGTGCGAAGTGAATAGAAAAGGGACTCTATCTGTCCCTCCACCCCCTGGCCCTAGGAGCTGGTGATGGGCCGCTTATCTAGGAAAGGATAGAAAAAGAAAATAGCGACCGGCTCCAATTCTGCAACCAATCCTCAGATTATATGCAGCGTCTTGATACAAAGCAGTGACTTCAACCATTCAGTCGTATTCCCAAGGGTCTTGGCACCCAACAAAATGCGATAGACAAGAAAAATAAATAAAAAGGGTCAATGGCTCGGGTCTTCTGAGTTTTATTCTGCCAGGATCATATGGCACTATTGCTAAAACAAAGTATGCAAAAAAATCTAAAATTACATTCTTATTAGTGGCTAGACTCACATTTTAGTCCTCCAAATACGCAATGGGATGACGAGGCCCACGTTCTCTTTGATCAAAAAGTCTGGTATTTGCTCATTTCCAACATGTTGCTCAAACTGAAAATGTCGACCGGTTTCAATGGCCTGTTTGCATAATGGCCATCTTCATCAGGACCGTCTTCTAAACTACTAGTGTCTTAATATCACTAGGGACAAGTCCAAACATTAATAATTGCATTTTATGCAGGTAATTGTTAGATGCTGTCTTCTTTGCCGTAGACGTGGCTGGGTGCGCAACCTGCACCTGAAGCAACAATGTAAAAAAGCACCCTTTAGTGTCGATGTAAAACACATTTACACAATTCATAACTGCCCACGTTTTTAACACGAACCCAGCGTACTTACTGTGGGCAGCTACTGTTTGGACCCACGTCTGCGAGTGGTGGCATAAGTTAGTGACCACCTACAGGAATCAAAACATTAGGTCATCAGTATCTGCCTCTGCCTCCTACCAATCATTATACTGCATGATTGGGGGCAGGAGATCGTGAAGTAGCTCCATTTCTAATTACTCCCATTATAAATCACTTCATCATCATGCTAGTCTCATCACCCTTGGCAGCAAGCCTCGCCGGGGGTGGGGTGTGTGTTCGAGTCCCTCTATAATCGGATACCTCAAATAGAAACTCTATGAGTAATAGCGAAGATTTTGCAAGTCCAAGTACCGCCTACACATGTTCCTGTGATATCCATTTTGCAGTTGGCAGAATTGGCTCTTGCTAAGAATGTCTTTTTCTGGCTCGATCAATTTTGCGAGCAGGTATCCGGTACCGCCATGGACGCTACATTTTCTCCATCCCTGGCCAACTTATATGTGGCCCAATTCAAGAACAAAGTGTTGTTCCAGTCCAGGCGTTGGGCAGTCTGGGATTAATGCTTCTCCAGATATTATGGCTTAACACAGCAGTAGAAATTAACAATGTAAAATGGGGTGAAGGTTTTCGGAGAAAAGAAGGTTTCTTACTTTTTTCTTTCTCTTCATTTTTCTTTTTGGTCTTTTATCTTTTTTGATTAATCTTTTGTATGCTTGTCTTTTATTTCTGTGGAATTGTTTATAAGATAATTGTATTTTTATTGTGGTAAATCGGCATAATGTTGGTTTTTATATTTTGTAAAGATCTATTTGATTAAAACAAATAAAAATTTAAAAAAACAAAGTGTTGTATGCAGAACAGAACCCCTATGGTGCCCAGATATCCTTGTTGGCATGATATATCAATGATATTATTATGGTTTTCATCGGTAATCAGGATACACTCTTGAGCTTCCTGACATGGCCGAATAATCACAGCAGATTTTCACATTTTACACTTACTGACGGCAAAGAAGCAATCCATTATTTAGATTCAGATATCCGAGCACAGGGTGGTAAATTGGTAACATCCATCTTCAGGAAAACCCCAGACCGCAACTCGCTCCTGGACTACACCAGCTTTCATCCCAGGACCCTGAGGGACAACCAACCTTTAGGCAGTTTTGAGATTGTGACGTAATTGTTCTGAGAGAACAACGTTTGACGAACAACCCTCACTGCTGACTACTAGATTACAATCATGTTGAATACCCAAGATGACTTCTCCGCAATGCTCGGAAAAGAGCCAGCAATATTCCAAGGAAAGTGACGCTACAACAAACGCAACGTACACAGGAAGAGCAGATTACGGCAGTATTCAGCTACTCACCCCGCATGTGGGTCATGTTCTACCCACAGTAAGTACGCTGGGTTGGCGTTAAAAAATGGGCAGTTATGAATTGTGTAAATTTGTTATGCATCAACACTAAAGGGTGCTTTTTTACATTGTTGCTTCAGGTGCAGGTTGCGCACCCAGCCACGTCTACGGTAAAGAAGACAGCGGGTAACAAGTAGCTTCAGTCACGTGGATAAGCAATATGGGTCCAAGTCCAAACAGTAATAATTACATTTTATGAAGGTACGTGTTACCCGCTGTCGTCTTTGCAGTAGACAAGCACAAGGCTGTGTGTCTTGGTACATGGAGTAAGAATCAGTTGCAGTGCGTCTGTGTTAGGGGTGGATTGTGTGTAGGTGGTTCTGTCCTTTATGGGTGGTATAAGATGTTTAGACAGACCCTCCAGTACTTGGAAGTAGATCCTCTAAAGTAGTTTGTGTTTCTCCTCAGAAGTAAATAACCTTGGATACCTGCTCCCACCCCTCCACTCCCATGGATCCCATGCAGTGCCCCCCTGGCCGGTAGCACAACTGTGGTGTGGTTTCAGTCCCAAGATAAAAGGAAACTGCGTCTGGCTGACTGGGGCCTAAAAATGCAGAAATACTTTACTGTAATTGGAAAGCACACTGTTGACTGGCAAATTGAAAGGCCAGTATGGAACGTAAAACACTGCCAAATACGACAACACTGTTGTCAGAAACAGGAAGATTAAAATTAAGTGTGCCATGTGTGCGAACAACAAGGCTGAAAAGAAAGGAGGCCTACCTTCTATTACAGGATATTGAGACCCTGAAATGCATTTTTCCCAAAGAGAAAGCTGCCATAGAAATGAATTCATTTTGCAGTTTGGGTTGAAAGCAACTGTTTACAGAGGAATGCCCTGGCTTGAACCATTCAAATGTGTATTATAATGTGAAGTTGGACATTGATGGCATGATGCAAGATATGAAAGCAGGCCAATGTGTAAACTGTAAAGGAAGTGCAACATTCCAAAATACCAGTTTTCGGTGCATAAAGAAAAGCAGTGCTTCGCCCAATGGAAATGTTTTTCATGAGGTTCAAAGACGCAGAACTGCTCACCTTCCTCCATTAAATGCAAGTCAAGCTCTGCTCTTCCATCTATCTAAAGAATACGCAGGGGGGAAAGCAAAGCAGTGCTCTGGTCCCTGCTCACGTTCTTCTCCCCCCCTATGAATTTCAAGGTGTATTTATGAGGGGTTCTCTCCCCTCATGAGGGGTGCTGGGAACAGCAAAGCAGTGCTTTGGTCCCTGCTCACGTTCTTCCCCCCCCTATTTTTATGAGGGGTTCTCTCCCCTCATGAGGATGAGGTGTGCAGTGGGAACAGAAAAGGGCTGCTCTGGTCACCGCTCGCCCTCCTCTCTCCCGCAGACTTCAAGGTCGGTCCGTGGGTGGAGATAGGTGCAGAGGGACTGGCCCTCACTTGCGCTCTTCTTCCCCCTATGGCCTCCAAGGTATATCCGTGGGGGAGAGTGGCACAGGGGATCAGCAAAGCCGTGCTCTGGTCCCCGCTTGCCCACTCATCCCCCTGAAGCCTCCAAGGTAGGTTGTGGGGGGGACAAGCATAGGGGACTGGCAAACTGCTCTTCTCTCCTCTTCCACTGCAGCCCCCAAGGTGGGCTCACGAGGAGGAAAGGGATGCATAGTACTGGAAAAGCAGTGCCCAGTTACTGCTTAAATAACTGACCTGGTCCAAGCTCCATGCTGGTCATCAAGGACATCAAGGTCTGGAAGCACCTGGCATTTAGGAAAGTGACTGTAGGCTGTATTCATTTCCTGAATTGTGCACCACACCCCCTTACCTCACAGCCTCCTAGACAAAAGGAGCATGTGTGATGGCATCCATGGTAAAGCGTGTCTCTCCATTGCATATTCTCAATGCAACTATAAAGGCGCAATTGTTGGTGGACCCTTCCTGTTCAACATCTTCACCAACGACATCTCGACAGATCTCCACAAAACCGACCTGGTGCTGTATGCGGACGATGTTGCAGTCATATCCCAGTCATTCAGCGAAAAGGAAGTGGCAAAGAACCTTCAAGCTTCATTGGATACCATCTCGAAGTGGTACAGCGACTGGCATATAGAACTCAACATCATCAAGACAACTCCAACGCTGTTTACCAGAAAGAAGATCAAGGAGCACTGCACATCAGCCTCAACAGGGAGACCATCAAATGGGAGAGCAGCAGCCGCTACCTCAGTGTGACCCTGGGCATCAAACTCAACTGGGAAAGCCACAACAAGAACAGGAAAGATGGCAGCACTGTCCCCACTCCTGAAGACCAAATCCATGCCCCTCCGGACAAAGATCAGTGTCTACAAGGCGATCATCAGACCTACCCTGACGTATGCCTCCCCAGCATGGATGACCTGCCATGAGCGACACCGGAAGAGTCTTTAGAACAAGGCCCTGCGGATATCGTCTGGAGCTCCAATCTTCACAATGATAGAAGACCTTCACAGAGACCTGGACATCGAGATGTTGGATGAGCATCTAGTGAAGCTGACTAAGAACTTCTGCCAAGGACTGGATAAGAACCTGAACTCTCTGATCAGAAGACGTACTGCCACCACTGCAAACCCTTCAACCGCTACCCGCGGCCCATCACTGCGAAGACCCTGTGAAACCAGCCCTAATGTGACAAGTCCACACAGACCAAGAAGAAACCAAACCCACGACTATACACTCAACCCGAGAAGATGGAGTGATGAAACTCAAGCCTCAGTACCCAAAAATCACTTCTTATGGATAAAATCTATTAGCAAGAGGAAGAAGTGCCGCAGAACTTGCGTGCCCCCCTACTGGCATGAACCCTAAGGAGAGGCATGCTGCGTACAATGAAGACCTCTGGCTGGCAGAATAGGGTGCCACCCGCACCGGTATGTGCCTTCCCTGCATGCCAGTCTCTACTGCTAAGACATGGAACCATCGCCTCTATCCCGCCACCCCTTGGCCCTGCCCCGTATCATCAGACACAGGGTCCCCAACCACCCTAGAGGGAGTGGGAGAGAGATGGAGAAATGTTGAGCCCTAACTCTAGGGTCTGCTGTAACAGTCAGACCAGGAGCACCAACTCCTGAGTTCTATCTAATCCTGGCTTCCCATCTTGACAAATGGTCTGATTCTTCTTTAAAAGCACTTACCTTTCACAAGTGAGTGCTTTAACATGTGCAGGTGTGATTTGGGAAGGCACGCCCTCAGAGACGTTGCTAGGGGGGGAGGCTGAGGAAGCTATAGCCCCTGGTCTTTTGGTTGTAGCCCCAGATAGAATCTTAGGGGCTACAACGAAACGGCTAGCTAGCCTGACAGTCCCCGGCATTAGCATAACCCCGGACCTTTTCCAAACCTAGTAACAGGGACGTCATTTGGGAGTTGCCAGAGGTTGCAAGTGCAATCTCTGAGGTCTCCCTTGCGACCTCTGAGGTCTCCCTTGCGACCTCTGTGGTCTCCCTTGCAAGCTCACTTGTGTATAGGCGCATTACAAATGCCATATCATATCATGTCATATCATATCACCATGTGGCTCTTTAATTCTGGAGTAGCTGGCTTTCTTGTTCAGACCCCTTAAAAAAAGAAGAAAAATAAGAACATGAGGGCCACAAGTCTAACAATTTCAGCACTGACCCTAAATAAGAAAGAATAGGAATGCCAAAAAATATGTCTTTATGGAATTCTATACAATAATTGCTAGACTCATTAAAGGGTTATTTCAGGCACACTTCAGGGGGTGAGTCACTGATTTAGTCTGTTCTAACGCCTCACCTCAGCCTTTCATCCTTCTGAGGTCGATAAATGGGTATCAACACAGGGTGGGTGATATTGGGTGTATATTTTTTCTATATAAAGTGCTTAAGCGTAAGTGCTATATAATAACACATCATTATCATTTGCCCATGAATGTCTGCTTGCATTCACAGTAATTTGGTAATATGGGCCTATACGCACTGATCTTAACGATACATATGGTGATCCATTCTTGTATGAAATGTACATCACATTATAGTGATATCGTAACCGTATTTTTCATAGTGTACAATGCTATGTGATGCCACTTCCTGTTTTGTCAATGGGTGAAAGGTTGTGTTCCACTGCTTCCCGCGATATCACTTTGGGGCCGGGTCAATTGACATCACTTCCTGTGATGTCATCAGGGGGTCAAGGGTCGTGTGATGTCACTTCCGCTGCCCCTGGCATTTTGGTGAAATGACGTCCCTGCCTAGTAACACCCCTGCACGCCCTTATGCTTCTCTCGTGTTGGCCATTCCTGCGGCCTGGAGCAGATCGGATCCTGCCCTTTTCTGGCGGCCCCTGTGGTGTGGCCTGGACGTCATGTGTGTGGAGCGCCTGTGGCATGCACGCTGACACACCACCTCAGGGGCTGCATGCCACAAAACCCTCTTCTAGGACAATGCATCCCTCGTGGCTTTGTCAATTAGTGGCATAAAGCAGGAGGCCCATGCAGACTAATAAAACCTGACATTGTGGATGGGGATATGGGGTAAAATGATGAGGGTTTATTTGGGAGGGGTTCTGATGGACAGCTCTGTTCCTCCCTCTCTTCTTTTCACTCCTCCTTTCCTACTTCTCCCTCCCGTGTCGCCCCCCCCCCCCCGATTACTTCATTATTACGGAAAGCTTGCCCACAAAAGCTCTCATCACAAAGGCAGACAGGCCTCACTGGGGAAAGCCGTGGCGAGAGGGAGAGCGCGAGCAGAATGTGAATAATTGATGAGGGGATGTTCAAGGCTTTTTCGGAGATTTGATGGCTAAAAGGTTTTGGAGAAATACGGAGAAGAGAAGCTTAGATTTACACCGAAACACATGAATGGAGAGATGAATGAATGCATGGTGCTAAGGGAGAAGAACCCCAAGAAAACGCAAGATGGTTAGAGCATGAGATGGTAAAGTGAGGAAGGAAGGGAAGGAAGGAAGGAAGGAAGGGAAGGAAGGGAAGGAAGGAAGGAAGGAGGGAAGGAGGGAAGGAGGGAAGGAGGGAAGGAAGGAAGGAAGGAAGGAAGGAAGGAAGGAAGGAAGGAAGGAAGGAAGGAAGGAAGGAAGGAAGGAAGGAAGGAAGGAAGGAAGGAAGGAAGGAAGGAAGGAAGGAAGGAAGGAAGGAAGGAAGGAAGGAAGGAAGGAAGGAAGGAAGGAAGGAAGGAAGGGAGGGAGGGAGGGAGGGAGGGAGGGAGGGAGGGAGGGAGGGAGGGAGGGAGGGAGGGAGGGAGGGAGGGAGGGAGGGAGGGAGGGAGGGAGGGGGAGCACTAGATGCTGGGTGGCAGGATGTGTGATTAAATGAGCAACTTTTCATATAATAACAATACCCGACATGCAGCTATAATTGGCATAATATGGAAGTAACTGGCCATACAATGCTGAAGTGGCATATCTATGGCAGGGCCACAGCTTATTTGTTTTTGTATTTATAGTTTATTCAAAATGTTGACACATGTATACATTTATTATTGTATACTTCAAAACTCTTAGTTTGTTACAAATGGCAATACACCACATTCTAAAACAAACATTACAGGCATTAATTCATTCAATACAATACAATATAATACCATATACTATAAACCTATCAGGGCCTTCATTTCTAATGCCTAAGATTACATTTTCTACCTATCTGACAAATAACTCCCTTCCAGACTTCATTATGGTGGACTAATCGAGAAAAACATTTCCCCCAACCTTTTGTGTATCACTATTAAAATATGTACTAAAATAATGCTTATTAAGATAGAGTATCCATCCAAGAGCCTAGCCCACTTGAGTTCACTGTTTAAATCCTCAAATTTTCTTATGAACGTTCCCAACTACTTTTTCCTCAGCCATAGTGTTGCGCTACAGCCAATCAGCCAATGTTTCAGCGTTTCTGCCTCTCCAGGCTTTTTACACAGTCAACAATTTCTTCCTAGCTAAGGGATCCCACCTTTGTTTGCAGACTAGTAAGTTAAGAGGAAAGCGCATTTAAATGTAACAATAATTCAGCCCTGGGAATCTCATTACGGAGGACTATATCTCCTTAATTTCTTCAGGTGTGTGGTTAGCTCCCATTGTAGTTTATACAATGATGTATTTCTTTCCCATTTAGCACTTTTCATTTTGTTGTGCACATTCACTGGGCTTTCCATCAATGTAAGTTTGTCTGAGTCCATTTCAGCAAGAATCAGGTCACATCACTCCCCATCGCGCCTTGAAACACTTGTGTATAGACGCATTATAAATGCCATACCATATCAATGCTTTGTCATAGTTATTTCTTGAACATATTCAAATCTTCAAATAGTGAACCCGAAAAGGTGGAACCAATATCGCCACGGCTTATATTGTACTATTGGGTCTAACCCTTTCATTTAATGACCCCATTGATGGCATTTGAAGGCAGCTCCCTTGTTAAAATGTGATTGGTATCTAAAATATTCTTGTCTGCTTCAGTCTGTATTTGGTATTTTAAAATGTTTATGTTTATGCACCTTTTTTATGCCTGCAAGTCACTTCTGGTAATGTCACTAGGGTTAAAGAGGAACTGATGCAATCTGGGTCAAAGGTTAAGTGTCATCACTTCCTGTGATGTCATCGGGTCTCTTGTGTCACTTCAGGTACCCCTGACATTATGGTGAATCGATGTCCCTGGATGGAATATTACATTCATTGTCATGGCTGGGATGGAATGTTCTATTCAGTGCCATGGCTGGCATGGACTGTTAAATGCATTACCAGGTCTGGGCTAGCCTCTTAGGCTCATTGACAGGGCTGGGATGGAATGTTCTATTCATTGCCAGGGCTGGCATGGACTGTTAGATGCATTGCCAGGGTTGGGATGAAATGTTCTATTAATTGCCAGGGCTGAGATGGGCTCTACGTTTCATTGCCAGGCTGTCACGGACTGTTAGATTAAGGCCATGACTGGGTTGGAATATTATATTCATTGCCAGGGCTAACATGGACTGTTAGATTCATTGCCATGTCTGGGATGGAATGCTAGATTTATTGCAATGGCTGGCATGGACTGTTAGATCAATTGCCAGGGATGGGATGCTAGATCTATTGCCTGGGATGGTATGCTAAATTCATTGCCATGGCTCGGATGGAATGTTAGATTCATGTCAGGGCTGGCATGGACTTTTAGATTAATTGCCATGACAGGGATAGGATGTTAGATTCATGCCAGGGCTAGCATGGAAAGTTAGATCCATTGCCACGGCTGGCGTGGACTGTTTGGTTCATTGCCAGGGCTGGGATTGAATGTTAGTTTTATGCCAGGGCTGGTATGGAATGTTAGATTCATGCCAGGGCTGGCATGGACTGTTAGATTCAATGCCAGAGATGGCATAGACTGTTAGATTCATTGGTAGGGCTGGGGTTGAATGTTAGATTCATGCCAGGGATGGAATGGAATGTTAAATAAATTGCCTGGACTGACGTGGACTGTGAGATTCATTGCTATGCCTGGGATGGAATGTTAGATTAATTTCCAGGCCTGGCATGGATTGTTAGATTCATTGCTATGCCTAAACTGGAATGTTAGATTAATTTCCAGGCCTGGCGTGGATTGTTAGATTCATTGCCCAGGATTGAATGGAATGTTCTATTCATTGCCAGGGCTGGGATAGACTGTTAGATTCATTAGAATGACTGGGATGGAATGTTAGATTCATTTTCAGGGCTGTGATGGGCTGTTAAGATTGATGCCTGGGATGGAATGTTAGATTTATTGGCAGGGCTGGGATAGTCTTTTTGATTCATGCCAGGGCTGGCATGGACTGTTAGATTCAATGCCATGGCGGGTATGGAATGTTAGATTGAATGCCAGAGGTGGCATAGAATGTTAGATTCATTGCTAGGGCTGGGATGGAATGTTAAATTAATTGCCCGGACTGGCGTGGACTGTTAGATTAATTTACATGACTGGGATGGAATGTTCGATTAATTTCCAGGCCTGGTGTGGATTGTTAGGTACATTGCCCATGATTGAATGGAATGTTCTATTCATTGCCTGGACTGGGATGGAATTTTAGATTCATTGCCAGGGCTGGGGTGGACTGTTAAGCTTCATTGCCAGGGCTGGGATAGACTTTTCGATTCATTGCCTGGGCTCGAATGGAATATTCAATTAATTGCCAAGGCTGGGATGGAATGTTAGATTCATTTTCAGGGAAGGGATGAAACGTTAGATTCATTGCCAGGGAAGGGATGAAATGTTGGATTCATTGCCAGGGCTTGGATGGAATGTTAGTACCTGGAAGCTCACAATGTTTCCGCTTTGGAAAGCATCAATTTGCCAGAATCTGGGGAAGGACAACCTGAGTTGGATAGGAGGAGAAGTTGCAATTCTGAAAAGATGGAGGTCTCAGAGTTCCCTTTGTCAATCTAATAAAAGCAATATATGGGACGGGTTCAGTGCATGCATCTTCAAAGGCTGAAGGTGGGGGATGGCGTATAACACCTCTGAGGTGGCTAGATTGATCAATGGGGGCTGTTCTGTGCCAGAGTACTTCCCCTAGAACTCCCGGCTGCCTGACCGCATATCCCGCCGGTAGATGGAGCTGCTTCCCCTTTGGCCAGATATTAATAGAGTCCAAGCAGAATGTAGTCTAAGATTGGGCAAACACCAAATAGGATTATAGAGACAGAGTCCTGCTGGGTCCTCTAAAACCCCACATCCTCTCAGTTCCTCAAAGAAGCCTTGAAATGCAGTGAGTGATTTTACTGCACAAGGCAGGTACAGAGTCACTTTTACTATGGCACCGTAGAGGAGGTCCCAAATATAGCCTGCACTCCAATCGTCCATTTTGAAGTACGAGGAACGTTCACACTGAGATATGTGACGTATGATGAGCAAATAAACCAGCAGAGAGCCGCGCTAGGGCTCTGCCCAGTACCCATTAGAAGAACAGCACCTATTGACGTACCTGTACCAAGAAACACCATGGACAGTAAGGTATCCGTTAAGAAAACCCTGCCAGCAAAAGAGACGAAATGAAGATTGCTTAAGTACCGTCACGGGTGAAACCAAAAAGGCCTTAATGGAAGATGAATGCTGACGTCACGAGGGTCCGGTCTGACTTGCAGATTGAAGAAATGACAACCATAGAATGATGCAGAGAGACGAAACGTTATGAATAAAGATATCGTGAACATAGAATGAAAGGACGATGTCTGTTGTTTGTTTGTTTGTTTGTTTGTTTATTATTTGTAATGCGCCGAAATACCCTAGGGTAACCGGGCGCAGCAGATTTAGGAATTTGCAAAAATTAGTTACAGACAATAAAATATATACAAGGCAGGAACACAATTATAATGAAAGTAAGCAGGAATATATACATATATACAGTTAACAGTTGTGTATCCAATATGTCCAAGTGACAGGTGGGAGATGTGGAAACCTGGCACGGTATGTTTAGACAATGGCTGTCTTCAGCCAAGACATCATCTTGGAACGGATGTTTTGGTAGGGTAAGTCCGTTCTAAGAGTGGGTGGTAGGGAGTTCCACAGTTTAGCCGCTTTCACTGGGAAGCTATTACCTCCTATGGTAGAGCGTTTGTAGTTAGGGATAGAGAGGCAGTCTCTGTAGGCTGTCCTTGTCGGTCTCAAGGATGTCAGTCTGTGAAATCTGTTGATCAGGTAAATGGGGGGCGCGTTATTGAGGGACTTGTGGGTAAGTGAGGCAGTTTTTAGGGAGATTTTGGCTATAATGGGGATCCAATTGTTCTGCTGGCTATGTGCTGTAATGTCTCTTCTTGAGATGCTCAAGGCCGCTCTGAGTGCGTTGTTCTGGAGGGTTTGTAACTTGCTAGTAGTGGCTTTGGAGGACCCAAGATAAAGGGCGTTACAGTAGTCTAAGCGGGATAGTATGAGGTCTCTGGCCAGGGTCAGGCAGCTGGTGTCGGATAGAAAAGGTATGGCTGTACGGATCAATTTACACGTGTAAGCCGTGGAGGAGGCTAGTGAGTTCACCTGTATGTTAAAGGTGAAATTGGAATCCAGGTTGAAGCCCAATGTTTTGACTTCGTGTCCCACTCTGATAGTATTGCCATCAATTATGAAGGATGAGTAGGCTGGGTTTAATTTCTTTAGGCTGGCAGTGGTGCCCAGGGTGATGAGTTCAGTTTTATCATCATTCAGGCATAGACCGTGAGTGGCCATCCATGCCTGGATGATGATGTAAACCCTATTCAACAAGGCCAAATCCTTTCCATAATCTCCAGAAAGCGGAACGAGGATCTGGGTATCATCTGCATAGTTAGTGTAGGTGATACTGAGATGATCCAGATCATCGAAAAGGGGCTTGGTAAATATGTTATACAGTGTGGGGAGACACAGGAGCCCTGAGGTACGCCACAAGTGATGGGTATGGGGTCTGCAGCGTCTGTAGGCGAGAAAACCCTTATGGTTCTGCCATCGAGGAAAGATCTAATCCATGTAATGGCCTCGGGGGAGAAGTGGGCAGCCGTGTGTAGGTGAGTGCAAAGGACTGAGTGGTTGACCAGGTCAAATGGTGCAGAGAGGTCGAGGAGGAGGAGTAATGCTGCTTGGCCACTGTCTTTGAGCAGATCGATCTGTGTTTTAAGGTCGATGAGAGCTGTCTCAGTACCATGTTGGGGTCGGAAGCCTGATTGTCTGGCTCCTAACAAGTGGTGTTCTTCCAAGTGCTTCTGCATTTGAACATATGCGACCTTGTCCAGGATTTTCAGGAGGAATGGTACCGGTGTTATGGGTCTGTAATTAGTAGGTGTGGCTGGGTCAAGGGTAGGTTTTTTAGTAGATGTAGTATGTCAAAATGCAGGAAGCTTAGGCTGTAAGCAGGATGAAGATTTCCAACCCGCTAACACCTGTACATATGCAAGAAGCTAAGAAACCAGTGCGGCTTGCTATGCTTAGTAGAAGAATAGAGCGGCAAGCGCCATGTTTACATAATGTACCTCAAAACAAGTTCCACAGTATTATAAGTGCAGTTTAGTGCTTTGCATTAAAAGCAGAATCAATTTAGGTTAGAAGAGGCCAAGCACAACATGCTTCATAATCTAGCAAAACGAGGATAAACAGCTGAATCGAAACTCAGCAGATGCACCTCATGCCAAAGGAGCCAAGGTCGTACCAACAGAAGAAACGAACAGTAGCTACGTCTGATTGAAACTTAAGAACAGAATATTCTGCCTCTGACATGTCAAGATAAGGAAGCGTAGGCAGGTGGTAATCCAAATAAGAATTAAATGCACAAATCGAGAGAAACTAGGCAAATTCACGGTGTCTGCATCACGTGACCATCCGAGCGAGGAGAAGCACGAGTTCACACCTATGTGTGGCATCCGCCCAGGAGAAGGTAGCAGAACTTTCTCAGTCAGAAGATGCAGTTTCAAGGCCAACCACAGTAACATAATTGACACATTGTTGTTGAAGTGATGATTGATTGTTACCTTAATTGGAGGAAGGCCGGGTAGCTGAGGGGGCACCCTGCACCTGGCTGTCCATTCTGTGTGCTGCTAGCAAAGTGGAAATGTATGCATGGGGTTGGTGCCAACCCAATCACAATGGACCAAATAATCTGGGGTCCTATAGTTAGTCGAACCAATGGGACTTCGTACTTTTTGTGACGTCTACAGTAGTCATTTTTAAAGGAAGGGCTTAGACCCCACCTGACAGTGTTTAGCCAATCCCCTCACTCTGTTACCATATACAGGTATAGCACCTATATTAAAGTTACCTTTTCCGAACCAATAGCAATGCTTATTAACTTTGGAGTGTTACACGCCAACTATGATGAGTTTTTAGTATAAATGATGTTGTTTTTTATGAAGTGAGACAGACTATCGCATCACTGCTGATTGCCATGACTCCCTGTTTTTTGTACTTGTCATTAAACGGACTCACTTTGCCAAACCATTGAGTTGTCCTTATTGATTGGTTTTGGAGTAATTGAATCTGCACCCCCTTTCATCTCGAGGTGCAGCTGTCTCGTCTTAAAGTACTTCGTTGCAGAATTCGACTCTATGGGCCAGCCGGGGGACTCCCCAGTACACTTGGTAGCTGAGATCGGACGGTTTATCGACTATCGAATATTGATTAAAGTAAGACACCTATTGACCATCGGCATAAAGTAACTCTAGGTCTTCGGCAATATCACAAGTCCTTTGCCATTCGGCTGAGTAGACTGTGAAGCTCCCCGTAGACAGTGGCAGGTTAAAAGAGACTGCAGTCAGGGCCTGAAGGGAACCGTGTTCCCCACACTTCCCTTCCCATTCCTACGGGCAGCTGAGCGGGTGAGAAGCTGAAAAAGGCGATAACAAAGGCAGTGATCCCGAGGGTCCAGAGAGGAACTATGCAAACGGTGAGTGAAACAAAAAAAGTAATGTTTTGGCAAATAGCGCATGCCTTAGAACAAGTAAAGGGAAAAAAGTTACGGAGGAAGGAGGGAAGAAAACAAAATATAGTTAGAAGTAGAGAAGACTGTATATATATATAAGGAGATAATAACTCAAGAATAGAGAAGTGAAACGTTACCGGGGCAGACACCCAAGAAGTGAGAGGATACCAGGGGAGACACCCGAGAAGTGAGAGCATTCGCCTTATTCCTATGCTTTAATATAGCGGCTAGAAGAAACGTGTATCCAGAGTCCCATATAATGGGGAACGATTAGACTACCACAGTGTTTAAAGATGTTGTAAAAGGGGTACATTTACATTCCATGAAGGGGTAATGATTAGAGGCAGAGATATCTGTGTCCAGCTGGTGTCTGTTCAGTCTGTCAAGCGTCATATATGTTTTTTGTTGTGACGTCATATGTCTAACGTTTTTCTTTGAGAAAACAAATCCACATTTTGTGCGATTTTACAGCTGAGATGAAATTGCATGTGAATTAATGTTTTTGAGTAAATTGGGAAATATAACATTTTTGTGAAAATTTGTATTGTTACTTGCAGTGTTTGGTGCTCGCTCATATTGTTAGAAGTTGTTCAATTCACACGAAAACATGGACAAGTGTTATATAAGAGGAAAGGGAACAGATTTAAGAATGGAAGACATGACTCCATTGGCACACTTATGCAAGCAGTTGCCAAAACACGCACCCAAGCTAAATAAATATAGTACCGAGTGGGTTAAAGGTACCGCCCACAAGATGTTTATGCCATGGCTACAAAATGGGTCTCTATCTAAAGCTGTCTTACAACATATGACAACATATTTGCATGCCACATATTTAGGCAAGAGTGTGAAAAACGCCTTGCTGTTCTCGAGTTGTGGAAAATGAATGAACAGGGAAAGGAGGAAGAGCCGTCAGCAGAATGGATACTTAATGGATGCACACGGGGGGTGAGATGCCTACCACGCCACCTGCTCCGCTTGAAACGAAAGTTGAAGAAAGTTGGGACGAGGGGTTATACCCACTGAGAGAGCTCAATGCAGCCACGGGGTACAGCAACCCTGCATATGAGTCACCTAAACATAGTAGTGAAGAAAATCAAGGGAAGCATAAGGCCAAGAATGTTACCTGCGCAGTCCCACGGGACAAGGAGAGACGTGATGACGCAAGAAGAGATCAGGCACAGACAAGAACATTTCTCGACAAGGAGAGAGAAGGAAAGAGATGGAAAGAAAGTGAGGATAGAACTGATGAGATAGCATTCGCAAAGTATGAATGGATGGGAGGGCAAATTTTACTGAAACTCGATGGCAAAAGCATTGATGACGCGAGCCAAAAGGAGAGGTTAGATGAGACACAGAGAAAGGGGTAAGCGAAGGAATTAAGAGATGAAAGGATAAGGAAGAAAGACAGACAAAGGCGAGAACAGCTATATCGCGAAGAGCAAGAAAAACAGCTCGATCGCAACCCAAGAGCAGCCAATGATCAAGACAGACAGAAACAGCAAAGGTTAGAAGAAGAGCAAAGGATACGTGAGAAAAGAATAAAAAGACGAAGAGATGAGGACATTCGAAGGGCAGATGAATGTAGAAATGAAAAAAGAAAGGAAGAAGATAGGGTCAGAGAAGAGGCAAGGAAACGCAAGGAGTTCGAAGAGGACATAGAACGTAAGCGAAGACAGAAAGCACGCGATCTTGAATATCTGGGGAGAGAGGTTAAAAAACCCACTCCAGTTGGGAAGACAACGAAGAATTTTTTCCTGAGTAGGACTCAGTACCAGAAACGTCTTGAGCAAATATTGACGATGACTTCAATACCAGAAGCATCGGATAAACTATCGATAGGATATATGATGAAATGCGGCTAGAACAAATACCTCAAGGGGAGGGGGAAGATGAGTGCCTGGAGAGCACTCAGCTGTATGACACTGAAGATGTCTCCCGAAGTAGTGGGAACAGAGAACTATTCCTGGATAGATTAGAAATATGTAAGAACAAAGAGGATACGAGAATTTGCACTAGTTGGGGACAGACAATGTCCGACTCCGAAAGGGAGGAGCGCAAGGAAAATGAGGTGGAGGAAAGGAGCAAAAGACGACACCCGAGGGAAAAATGAATAGGATGGTCAGACACTAGTGAGTCTGCACCGAGGGCATCAGAGTCAGCCACGCAGCTTGACCAATATGAAGAAGTATCTCACGGTCAGAGGGGGGTGTCTTGGCCGATCTATGTGGACAGACTAAGGGCATTGCCAGGTAGACAGCGATGTGGAAATATTACCCCTGCAATAGACAGGAGAACAATGAGAGAAGAGAGAGAGGGCTACACATTCCAATTTGCATTGCTCGAGAAGGGGGGAATAAGACCGCAATATATCCCATGGCCACACATGGATCGAGAAAACTTGAAAAACAAGCTTCCAATTCTGACATCGGGAGCCGGAAAATGGATACACGAGTTCGAAGAAAATGACAGTAGGAAACACGTTAGCTATTGGGGATATCAAAGGTCTCCTAATCGCCATACTTGGTGAGAGAGCTGATGACGTGTGGGCACGAGCAGGCTACCCTGGTGTAACCATGATTAATACCTTGCATGACGGAGCTCCATTTAACAATTGTAGAGCCGCCATATGGAAAGCGCTACGAGTGCTATATCCAGATACTCCCGATATGTGAGCTATAATGACGCGGAAAATGAAAGAGTCTGAGGATCAGTTGATTTATATACAGAATTTTCAAAACGCATGGGGGCTCGAGACTCATGAATCTTGGACAAAATCTATACCTGTATTTTGCAATGTATTTTGCCAAGGACTGCCAGACCCGGTACAGAAACAGCTTAAGAAACTGTTGGGAATTGAAGCTAAACCTTGGGCAGAAATACAGTTAACCATCGCACATTATTGTAGGCTGATGCAGGAAAAGAATTGCAAAAAGGAAGCAACTCGAAAAGGTGAAGAAGCGAAATTGGTGCAAAAGAAATTGTCAAAATATGCTCTTGAGGAAGCCATGATAACTAGCGCAGCTGAATCGAGTATGCAGCAGGTGGCTAGTCCACAGCAACATAATCTGGGTAATGGAGGGTTTTACCCACGGGTAAGAGGATTTAGGGGAAGAGGATGGCAGAGTAATCAGAGGTTTCCAAAATAATCAAGGAGGTTTTCAAAATATGCAAAATGGTAATCAAGATATGTCAAACGGGCAAATAATCCGATCACCGCCAGTATGTTGATTGTGTGGAATGACAGGGCACTTGGCGCGCACATGCAGAAGCCACAGCATGATGCAAGTCGTGTTCCCTTTTCCAAAGCACTTCCAGTCTCTATAGGAGAATGTGAAATGAACGTGCCGTTATTATATTCACGTCAGACCCCAGTAAACATTTTGGGGAGAGATCTAATGATGAAGTTAAACATGACAATCTCGTTCACGCAGGAGGGC
Source organism: Ambystoma mexicanum (assembly GCF_040938575.1). Taxonomy (NCBI): domain Eukaryota; kingdom Metazoa; phylum Chordata; class Amphibia; order Caudata; family Ambystomatidae; genus Ambystoma; species Ambystoma mexicanum. Next base: position 1,617,156,043 of record NC_090937.1, read on the forward strand.
ATAGTAAGTTCAACTCCAGGGCCATACCATTAGAGCCAGAAATGTTCGCATATGGTATGCGTGTGTTTATGGCAGGATTAGCAGGTCTGGCAGACAAAACCATGAGAACCCCTGATGAGTTCTTATTTAGACCCAGAATACCGATGCATCAGGAGTAGGGACAAGTATTTCCCTTGATGATACACACAGCTGTGATACGAAGGAAAGTAGTCTTGATTGACGGTTACGATGACGAGGGCAGACAATGGTGCGAGTGATTGACGTCACCGATGACGATCTATTTGAAGAACCAACAGATATGGGAGAGATAATGGTGGAAGTGAGTCTCACCTTTTGGGTTAAAATGATTGAAAGAGAGGTGCTCCAGAGAATGATGCTGGCACTAAAGCCTCCTGAATATTTTGATGGCGACATGGCCCAGGTGCCTGTCTCAGTATGGACTACAGGACCCTATGACGTAGGCCTCTTGAAGGGGGTTGGAGAAGTAAGAATTAAATTGAAACGAGGGGCTATTTTACCCAAGGCATGACAATATCCCATGTCCAGAGAGGCAGATTTGGGGATTTTTAAGACAATTTCTGCCATGATGGACCAAGGCATCTTAGTGATGTCAGAGTAACCATGTAACACATCAGTGTATCCTGTGAAAAAAAGTAAAGAGGGTCTTGGAGGCTAGTGCAAGATATAAGGCCAATAAATGATATTGTTGAGGCCAAGTTCCCTCTAGTCCCTCACCCGTCTACAATCCTATGTAATATACCTGTTGAGGCAAAATATTTCATAGTGATTGACTTGCAAAATGCATTTTTATCAATACTGTTGCACCGTGACTCACAGGATCTGACGTCATTCACGTTCAGACAAGAAAAGCATGAGGCTACCACAGGAGTACTGTGAGTCCCCCTCCATTTTCAACAGAGTCGTGCAGATGGACTTAAGCAATATTGCACCAGAAAGTGTCACCCTGCAATATGTTGATGACATCTTGATTTGCAGCACCACAGAAGAGCAATGCAGATATGATTCTGTTCAACTATTGACTATACTGGCTGAAAAAGGATACAAGGTTGACAAAGAAAAACTACAATATTGTCAAGAAGAAGTGCTGTACATAGGCCAACTGATCTCACATGAAGGAAAAAAGGTGACCCCAGAAAGGGCTGAAGCCATACTGAACACGGCAAAGCCACACACGGTAAAACAGATGCAGAGCTTTTTACGCCTATGCAACTATGTCAGGGCATGGGTCTTTGACTACAGCTCTTACACTAAGCCTTTACTTCAGGCCGTAAAGAAGGCCCAAGTGACGATGGAGAAGATTGAATGGTCTGAGTCCATGGAAAAGGGGTTTGCTGAACTCAAATGAGCTATTTGCACAGGACCAGTACTAGAGATTTCTAATTATGCAGAGGAATTTTACCTGTGTTTGCACACAAATGGCAGCATTATCACGGCAGTGCTCGCTCAAAGAACCTCGTTGGGGTACAAGCTCCTGGCATATTACCGCGAGAATCTGGACCCAGTGATGAAAGGCCACATCCCGTGCGAACAAAGTTTAGCTGCCGCAGCGTTCACCATAGAAAAGGCCACAACCATTGTAATGGGATGCTCCATGACGTTATACGTCGAGCACTCACTATTTGCCATTCTAGAAAAACCAAAGGGAACATTGACATCTCAGAGAGCTTCTGCTTATGAAGTAATCATATCAAATCCCTTTATTAAAATAATTCGATGTAAGATAGTGAACCCAGCTATGTTCATAGCAGACCCAGTCACTCAAGGAGAGCCCATACATGATTGTGCAAATTATGAAGAATTCTTTGATGAAATCTCCAGGGTGAAAGAAAATGCCTTGGCAGGAGGAGAGATCGTCTTTATTGACGGGTCTTCAAGGATCGACCAAACTGATGGGCAAAGATACACAGGTGTTGCTGTGATAAAGCACACAGCAAATGGAGAATTTCGAGTGCTTCTTAGTGCACAAATACCATCTCATTATTCAGCACAGGCTGCAGAATTATTGGTGTTGATACTCGCCATTGAGAATCACGCAGACCAGGAAGTAACAGTGTACAGTGACTCTGCCTATGTGACGTCGAAAGTGCACGCATGCTTAGTGCATTGGAAAAGGAAGGGCTACCTCCGAGTGGACGGCACGCCAGTGCAGCATGCAGTCTTATTGGACAGGCTCATAAAAGCACTACAGCTCCCAGTGGGCATAGCGGTCGTGAAATGCTCCACCCACACGAAAGGGATAGATTTTATCTCACGCGGAAATCACGCAGCAGACACGGAGGCCAAGCGTATGGCATCCAAAAGTGAGACAATCATGGAAGTGGAAGTTATCCATATCAATGAAGGAATGCTGGTGGCACGAACTACATCTGAGAGTTATAGCGATTTGGGGCAAACACAACTAATGGAACTCCAAGGGGAGGCAATACAGGAAGAGAAGAACCTTTGGAAACATTGAGGATGTTCTTCAAACCCCTCTGATGGCTTATGGCGACAAGACAGCACTGGTAAACCAGTAATGCCTGTAGCCCTATTAAAAATAACACTGGAGCAGTTACATTACCCAGCCCACATGACAAAAGAGAATCTAGCAGCAATGCTCGCGCAAGACTGTTTCATACCGAATTTAACCGAGCACGTTGCATTCTTCATGGTGAACTGTATAATTTGCCAGCAATTTATGGCAGGGCACACATTAAAAGTAATGAGATGAGTTATCCCCATGCCAATGGGCCTTTTCAGCACTTGCACGTTGATTACGTTGATATGATTCAAGTATGTAACGGGTACAGATACTTAATTGTTGTGGTGTGTTCATTCTCTAGATGGATTGAGGCAGGTCCATGTACACACCCAGACTCTACCTGTGCGGCCACATTTTTTGTGAGGGAAGTTTTCCCCAGGTGGGGTTCTGCGAAGTCATGAGATCAGATAATGTCCCTCATTTTTTCAGTGCTCTATTCCAGCAGATCAGCTTGCTGCTTGCTATAAAGCAAAAGTTTTCATCGGCTTATCATCCACAAGGTAATGGGATCTGTGAGAAGCTCAACGGCTTGTTAAAGGAAAGGATAGCCAAATTGAAGCTTACACTAAAGCTTGTATGCTCTTCAGAACCAACCCGGCTCCGTCCATCATCTTATGCCACACGAGATAGCCACAGGAAGAAGAATGAGAACTCCCCTAACACCCAGAGACAGTGCTAGATGTGATGCACAGTCAACAGGAGAGGTTTTAGGGTCTGAAATGCAAAACTATCTGAACTTTATGACATCTTGCCTTACTGTAATTTCAGGCCAGCTGCAGCGTCGACGAAAAGGGGGCAGCGCAGCACAGGACACAGAAGGAGATGCTACAGCAGACCAACTTCAAGGTCTACGTGTTCCACTCGTGTTCCCTGGAGATGCCGTTCTCGTGAAAACCCATACGAGGAAAAGGAGGGATGAGCCAAGGTTCAACTGACCTTTTACAGTGGAGGACTGCACTCCGTCCGCTGTGAAACTGCAAGGCAGGAGAGCGTGGATTTTGCTCGGTGATATAAAACCCTACATTGGAGAAGGCCCTCTGCCTGCACCCCAATGAGAGGAATCGACGAGTGACGGGGAAGAACCACAGCACCTGCAGACTGGATCCATGACGCGGAAGAAGGACGCATGATCAGCCAAACAAAAACAAGGAACTTTTTGCAAATTGTGTCTTAAATTGGACACATCCTCTAAGCAAAGAAGGGGATAAGGACATAAAAACAGAGACTCTGTGTATCCTAGTTGCAAGGTGAAGACGAAAATTGCACGCACAAGCCACAATACAGTCAGATGACGTTGAACTCTGAACTAAGACACACAAAAGCCTTAATAAAGAAAGGAGAACATGAGATGTTTTGATCGAGGACATATAAGCTGGAAGAAGAACCAATATCCTGACTCTTTCTACATAATAACCCTGTTCGGAATCACTTATGGTGTCCCACAGTAGAGACATCACAAAGGATGTGGCCACCTATTTCAACCTAGTGCTAACATCATACCCGTAATTGGTGCGGACGCTATTTGGTAACTGGTCATATACACAGTGCATGCTATAACAAACAGTGTATGATTTTAAAGGCATTTAATTTACAACCTTTTAGTTCAAAGAGGAAAATGTGTCTTGTGCTGTGCAAAATTCAAGCAATAAAACACATCAAGCACTCCATTCACCCTACTCATTTCTCACTCATACTGTTTCACACTTCATCTACACCATCCCAACATGTTTCATTCCACACTCTTGTAAACAATGTACCCAGGAAATTCTTCAGGGGCTGTCTGAGAACAGCAAACGCACAGTTGTCTAATTACAATCTACACTTAGAAAAAGCCATCAATGAAGTTTACATTTTGTGTGCCTTTACAAATATGCACCAAATATTCCATTGAAAGGATATATTTCGGGACCTGGCAGTCTATTCTTATATACCAGCATTTGAAGACTTCTCTGGCAACTGGCAAGACATTGGTGTAAATATCCATATGTTTTTAGATGACCTTTTTAATAAGTAAAAGGACCATCTTTACTAATTAGATGGAACACACATTTATCTACTGTGCTTTAAACTACTCATGGGCTTCCATAGACTCGTCAGACATCTGGCAAAAAACAAGGCGTGTGAGAATGTTCAATGCTCTGGTGGAGTTAAGAAAATTCAGAGTTCAATGCCGACCATAATTAATAGCATCAATTCTCTTCTTAATTCTTCCTACGTATATAGTGCTTCAATACTTCTATAGTACAGAATTATGAGCAAATATGTTGCATGTGGCTTACCATTGGTAGGTGTCTGTGGTGGTTGAGCCTGCCAGTCATTAATTCTTGTTAACCGGGGTCCAGAATACATCTGTCTATGGGTTTGCCTTCGCTAATTAACTTAGTCTCAGAACAAGGTAATCTGAAAAGTGCCAATACAGTACTATTAACGGCAGATCCTCGTTACACACTACGTGGCTTCGTCCTAATCGTGCAATACAACTGAACCTGTACTGCTGTCTGCGTTATGGTTGCATCTTGTGAGATTACCTGAGATGTCCAATTAGATCAGAAGAAACTGATCGACATGTTGATAAAGCTCAGCAGGGTTGTTCAGTATGTTCACCCTGCTGCTTGTGCCAGGACCAGTGGGAGATGCTATACCTTTGTCCCCATATGGAGTGTAAGTGGCAAAACTTGCGTTAGACATGGTACGTCAACAATTCGTACTGGGCAGTCCACTCGTATTGGTGAGAAATTCAAAGAGAATACTGTTTCGCAGAGGAATTACCTTAAATGCATTTTCGGGTTTGAGTCTATGTCGTGGAGTAAAGCTCAGCGTGTCTGGGGATCAAAGTTCCTTCGGGTTGTATCGTCAGCTCAAAGTTGGTAAATAACGTCTGTGCATGTCGATCACCTTCCCGGTAGCAGGCATTTAGTGCTTGCTCTGTCAAATAAAATGGAATGTAAGAACACTGTATGGCTAGATATTGGGCCTCATTCCGAGATTGGAGGCAGCCATGGTGCTATTAGCACCATGGCTGCCTCCAATACCGGGTCCGTGTCCAGTCTGGTTGAATGGGGACTTACCGGGACATTCCGACCTGTGCGGACCCCATAAGTACCCATTCAACCAACCATTCCACATTCCCATTTGAGCCCCCAAAGGGCTCAATGGGAATGGGGAAGGCGCAAATCACGGGCCTACGAATAGCAGGCCCGTAATTAGCACCCTGGTCCCTTAGCCGGACCCATAAAGGACGTGTGGTAAGACCACACGTTCTCTGCGGTTCCCGCTAAGGGACCTCGGAGTTGGGCAGTAAGGGTTTACCGGCACTGGTCTCCTTACCGGTGCCCGGTAACCCTTACTGCCTAACTCAGAATGACCCACATTGCCTGCCTCCAGAAGTGTGTTTACATCACGATAGCAAATATCGCTTACCCGTTCAGCATGGAGTCCCGTGACTCGAATTGCTTGTTGGCGCTGGCGGCCGTCTGACGTCTAGGTGCACGTAATCATGCCATCTGTTTTTGTACGTACCCTGCGTAGGGCGGAGTATTTGATTGTCATTTGTGTTATATGGTCCAGATTGATAACAGCTGAGCTGTGAGTTTGTGTTGATAATTATATTGGGCTCCTCCTTGGATTAAAGCTCACTCGAACCGATTTTGCTTATTATTAGATCATCAAAAAAGCTGACAGAGCTAACAATAGACAGCATCTCAAGATTGGTGGTGGGTTTGCTATAATGTTGCCATGGTTACTACAGCTACTAAGTGGCCTGCAAGCCTTGGTGCGAACATGAAATACAGCCACTTTCAGTTGTTTACTGTATAGTGCCGAAACTCGATGAAGGCCCCTGGTCGTTATAGGCGGCTCCACTGGCTAGTAAATCAACATGGGTACAAACAGTTTAGGGGAGCCAATCAATTTTCTCATTGAGGTCATGCAGTGTACTTTTGGTTTAAAAACTAATTTGTTGTTCTTTCCGTAACAGGGTATTTGTGTCTCTGATTGAGTCCATACTTGGATTGAGTTCATAGATGATGGACCATTTAAAATCTTCGGGAGGATGTACTTAATGGTCGACCATTGGTGCATTTGCTGTGAGGTTCTTTAGGCGGCTCTTATGTTCGCCAATTCTCACTTGAATTTTTCTATCGGTTTTGCCAATGTAAATCTTGTTACATGGGCACCATATAACATACACAACCATGGAAGAGTTGCAGTCTGTATGATGTTTTTGTTTCCATGGGCAGCGTGATCCTATGCCAATCTGAGTACTTTTAAAAGTGAGACGACAGTAAGTGCATTGTCCACAAGGATAGTGTACCTGTCACTAGGGTCGGTTATATCCTCTTCTTCACAAGAGGACTCTGCTTCACCACCCTCCCCCAACTCCTCACCTTCGTCCTTCTTCTTGGTTTTCCTTTTCTCGTGGCTTGTGGGTCTCTCCTTTTTTTTATGGATTTAGGGACGTCCACGGAAAGATGCCACCGTGCCACCGTAAAAGGTGTGTTGGGGGTAAACCCTCTGTGAACGCCACGCTAGGGGAAAAAGCCAAAGGCACAAAAAAACCCTTGAGAGACTTCCTCCCAGAGAATGTGGAACAGGCTCGAGTGGGCTGGAACGTTGAGCAGAAGGAGGACTGAGTAATATTCGCAAGGTAGGCTGAAGTTAGATTCAATGGCGGCTGTAGAGCTTCAGACGTGAGGCAGAGACAATCCGAATAAAACAGGCAGAAGTCCGGTACTCAGCTGACAGGAAGGTATAAAGGGCTTGGCAAAGGCAATCAGTTAAACAGGCTGAGGCCTGGTACACGGCTGACAGAATAGAGCAAACTCAGAACAGAGGAAGAGAAAGGCTGGCAGAGGACTGGAACACTGGCGTGGAAAAAAGTGAATAAGAGAAAGGGAAAGAAAGGGGGCAATAGGAAGAGAGGGAGAGGGAAAAAGGAGGAGGAGCTAGCGGGCGAAACAGAAAGGAGAGGAACCAGAGAGCAATGGAGGGAAAAAATTAGAGGAACGGAAAAAGTCCGAGAGAGGAACAAACCACTCAACGAGAGCGACGGCAACACAGGAGGAAACCCGGAAACGTTGCAACGCATCCGTAACCAGGAAGTGGTACAATAAATACTTCCGGTGACGTGCGCGTGCAACAACTAGACCAGTAACTCCGTAAAAAGGAAAGAACGTGATGGAAAACGCTATGGCGGACCATAGCGCCAGCGGTTCCAAACCCGCCATCCCTGCCGAGACATGACAGTATGCCCCCTCCGAAAGTGTCCTCCCCCAGGTTTGCCAGGATGATGGAAATGGAATTTGCGTACCAGGAGTGGGGCATTGATATGAGAGACAGGTTCCCAGGAATTTTCTGACCAGGGATATCCTTTCCACCGTAAAAGATACTCTACTCTACCCCTGCGGTATCTAGAATCGCAGATCTAAGCAACTTCATACTCATCCTGGGTGGAATCAGTGGGTAAAGGAGATCTTTTGGGATGGCGAGCCTAAGTGTCTTCGTGGAATGGCTGCAATTGTGATGCATGAAAAACAGGGTGTACCCTGTGAAGGCCTTTGGGAAGTTCTAATCTGAATGCCACCGGATTGATCACATGTGTGATCTTGTAAGGTCCTATGAACAAAGGGGAAAGTTTGGAGGGGTGTGCCCATCGGGGTAAGTATCTAGTGGACAACATCACCCGAGATCCTACTTCCCATCCAGGAACAGGGCGGCAGTGTTTGTCGGTTTGTGACTTGTAGCGATCTTGGGCCTCACTGAGACTCTTTCTAGTTTTCTCGTGGATTTCTCGAAGGAGGGCGAGGGTGGAATCCACCGAAGGCAGGTAGGTGGGAAAGTCAGGAATAGGTAAGATAGAACGTGGGTGATAGCCATAGGTGCAGAAAAAAGGACTTATACCAAGAGCAGAGTGAAAAGAGTTGTTATAGGAAAACTCAGCTAGAGGTAGTAGGGAGACCCAATTGTCCTGCTGGAGGTTTACAAAGCATCGCAGATACTGTGCAAGGGTTCCGTTGAGGCGTTCTGTCTGTCCATTGGATTGGGAGTGGAACCCAGATATCAAAGCTCTCTCCACTCCTAATCGTCCACAGAGGTCCTTCCAAAACCGGGAAGTATATTGACTTCCCCGATCGGAGATAATTTTCGTAGGTACACCATGGAGGCGGAAGATATCCTTCACGAATACCTCAGCCATTTCAGCTGCAGACGGAACACCCGGTAAGGGGGAGAAGTGAGCCAGTTTGGTAAAGGAATCGAAAACCACCATGATACAAGTAGATCCTTTAGATTGAGGCAACTCTACAATGAAATCGGTCGAGATGGTACTCCAAGGACCGTCAGGAACAGCACAGGGTTCCAGCAACCCTACCGGCTTTTGGTGTGAACTCTTGTTGCGTAGACAAACTGCACAGGACTGTACATAACGAATGACATCTTCTCTCATACCAGGCCAGTAAAAATGCCTTTGTAAATACTCAATGGTGCCCTTGCTTCCTCTATGTCCAGCTATCTTGGAATCATGACACCAAGTTAAAGCCAACCTCCGAAAAGTTAATGTGGGTAAATACAATTTACCTCTTACAAAATAAAGGCCATCTTTGATGTCATATGTGATGTCCTTGGAATGTTTATCCACTTCAAATTGACCTCCAGAAGCTTCTCTCACTTGTCTCAAGAACGTGGATAACCCTCCGATCCGCTTGGTAAGTGGAAACATCAATTCTCGAGAGGCATCTGATTCGGACATGTAATCACATCGGCGAGAAAGTGAATCTGCCACCAGATTCTGGTTACCGGGTATGTAAGTGATGACAAAGTCAAATTGGGCAAAAAAGTGGGCCCACTGTGCTTGCCGAGTATTGTAGCATTCAAACTGTCTTAGGACCTGCAGGTTTTTGTGGTTGGTCAGGATGGTGAATGGGTGTTTGCCTCCCTGCAGTAAATGGCACCACTCCAGACAGGCCGATTTCATTGCCAGTAGTTCACGTTCAATTACAGAATAGTTCCTTTGACTAGCATTGAGAGTTTTTGAAAGATACGAAATGGGGTGTTAAAAACCTTGATGTTCTTGCAATAAACTGCCCCAATAGCAGCCGCAGAGGCATCTGTCCCTACAATGAAAGGTCGGCTTTGATCAGGCTGAAGAAGGATGGGAGCAGTACAAAAGGCTTCTTTCAGGCTGTGAAAGCTCTCTTCTGCTTCAGTCGTCCATCTGAACGGGGTCGAGGATTTTTTGAGTAAGGTTGTGATGGGTACTATCCTCTGAGCGAAATTTGAGATGAACTTTCGATAAAAATTCGCCAATCCAAGAAACCTCTGTATTTCCTTGATGGATTTAGATGAAGGCCTTTCCAGAATTGAAGACACCTTGTGGGGGTCCATAGAAATACCTTGACTGGAAAGAATGAATACCAAATAGGGAATGGATGTGGCGGACAACAAACATTTATTGAGTTTGACAGAGAGATGATTGTCTCTTAATCTCCGGAAGACTTCCTTGACATTTTCTTCGTGCTCTTCAGTTGTATTAGAAAACACCAGAATGTCATCAAGATACACGATGGTGGTATGACACAGTAAGTCGGAAAAAAGACGGTCTATAAAGCGTTGAAAGATTGAAGGGGCATTGACTAGCCCAAAGGGCATCACCTGATATTCATACAGCCCAAACGTAGTCCTGAATGCTGTTTTCCACTCGTCTCCTGTCTGAATACGGAGCAGATGGTAGGCATTCCGTAGATCAAGTTTGGTGAAAACGGTGGCTCCCTAGATGGCTTGAATAATTTCCGATATAAGGGGCATCGGATAACGATCCTGAATGGTTACCTTGTTCAATCCCCTATAGTCAATACAGGGTCTCAATTCCTGTGACTCCTTCTTAGGGATAAAAACAAGGAGGCCCCAGCAGGGGATTTCGAAGGCCTGATCAAACCATTAGCTAAGTTGTTATCCAGGTACTCTCTGAGATAACGTTTTTCTTCCAGAGATAGAGGGAACATCCTACAGAAGGGCACCAGAGCTCCAGGAGTAATATCGATGCAGCAGTCTTCCGGTCGGTGTGGAGGTAGCTCTATGGGAATCTTCTCTGTGACTACCTTCGTAAAGTCCTTGAGGTGATTTGGTAGACAATGGACAGTTCTGGGTTCACCGTTACTTGTGGTCTGAATGGTTTCAAATCTTGGTTCTGGTAGACATTCTGCCTTACAGAATGCAGATTGGAAGCTTAGTAGGTTCTTCGTCCAGTCTATATGAGGGTTGTGTTTTCGCAGCCAACCTATCCCCAAGATGAGGGTAAAGTGGGCTGCACGGATAATGTAAAAAACAATCTCTTCAGAATGCTGCTGTATGTATAGGGTGAGTTCTTCCGTAGTGTGGGTAATAATTCCTGAACTTAAAGGTTCTCCATCGACACCTTCCACCTTCTGGTCTTCTTGTTTAGCCACTCGGTTTATACCGTTCTGTTCTGCCCAAAGGGTATCGATAAAGTTTCCGGCTGCCCCACAATCGAGTAAGGCCTGGGAGGTTACCTCGGTGTTCCCTAGTTTTAAGGTCACTGTAAGTACCATGAGTTGAGAATGTTCCGGTATCCCCGAGGAGGATACTGAAAGAGTGGCGCAAGGACTTGGGATGGCCCCTCGGAAGTGAGTCCTAACACTTACCGAGGGCGATAGTTTCCCGATCGTCTGGGAGGGACTTCTGGACAATCCCGTAACAAATGGGTGGATGCTCCAGAATACATGCATAAACAGCCATCCCTACGTCTCTTACGTTCCTCCGGAGTGAGAGTAGCTCAAGCAGTTTCTATTTGCATGGGTTCATCTTAACTTTGGCGTGAAGTCAGCGAAGATGTAGGAGGATGGGTTTCCAGGGGAGGGGGTCCATAAATCTTGGTCTTCTTCTTTTCAGCCCGCCGTTCCGACAGTCGAAAGTCTATCCGCAGGGTAGCTGTGCTGAGGTCGGCAAAAGAGGTTGGACGATCTATACGGGCCAACTCGTCCTTGAGATCCTCTCTCAATCCCCGCCGAAAGATGGTATATTGAGCCTGCTCCTGCCATCCTGCTTCAGCTGCTACTTGTTTAAAGGTGGTGATATAAGTCAATAAGTCGGAATTTCCTTGTTGGATGTCAAGAAGGTCTTCTGATGCAAGGAACGTACTTTCTGTGCGCAAAAAGGTCTGTTGTAGTAGGGTCTTGAATGCGCTATAATCCTGCTAAACTGGATCGGGCTGATTCACTAGAGGGGTGGCCCATGCCAGAGCGTTACCCGTCATATGGGTAATCATAAACCCCACTTTGGCGTGGTCAGAAGCAAAAGTTTGAGGACGGAAAGAGAAGTGAAGGTTGCAAGCATCCAGAAATTCTTTTACTCGCTTTGGTGAACCATCAAACTTGCCCGATACTAAAGGGAGCAAGGGTAGGTCTGTAGAGGGTCGTTCTCTCTCTGTCATTCTTTGCTGTAACGCTGTATTAGCGGCCTTGAGGTTCTGTACTTCCAAGTTCAGGCTTTGGACTGCAGCAACGAGTTCCTGAGCTTGTTGTGGTGTTGCCATCCTAGTTTCTTGGTGGCGTTGCAAACTGTCGCTAGGGCAGGTTATATCCTCTTCTTCACAAGAGGACTCTGCTTCACCACCCTCCCCCAACTCCTTACCTTCGTCCTTCTTCTTGGTTTTCCTTTTCTCGTGGCTTGTGGGTCTCTCCTTTTTTTTTAATGGAGGTAGGGACGTCCACGGAAGGATGCCACTGTGTCACCGTAAAAGGTGTTACGGGGGTAAACCCTCCGTGAACATCACGCTAGGGGAACAAGCCGAAGGCACAAAAAAACCCTTGAGAGCCCAGTCTTCCTCCCAGAGAATGTGGAACAGGCTCGAGTGGGCTGGAACGTGGAGCAGAAGGAAGACTGAGAAATATCTGCAAGGTAGGCTGAAGTTAGATTCAATGGCGGCTGTAGAGCTTCAGACGTGAGGCAGAGACAATCCGAATAAAACAGGCAGAAGTCCGGTACACAGCTGACAGGAATTTATAAAGGGCTTGGCAAAGGCAATCCATAAAACAGGCTGAGGTCTGGTACATGGCTGACAGAATAGAGCGAACTCAGAACAGAGGAAGAGAAAGGCTGGCAGAGGACTGGAACACTGGCGTGGAAAAAAGGGAATAAGAGAAAGGGAAAGAAAGGGGGCAATAGGGAGAGAGGGAGAGGGAAAAAGGAGGAGGAGCGAGCGGGCGAAACAGAAAGGAGAGGAACCAGAGGGCAATGGAGGGAAAAAATGAGAGGAACGGACAAAGTCCGAGAGAGGAACAAAACACTCAACGAGAGCGACGGCAACACAGGAGGAAACCCGGAAACGTTGCAACGCATCCGTAACCAGGAAGTGGTACAATAAATACTTCCGGTGACGTGCGCGTGCAACAACTAGACCAGTAAGCAAACAAAGGAGGGGTCTGGGAATCTCTCTACCAGCACGAACACAGCCCAATGACTTGTTCTTGGGTGAATAACCCCTGGGAGAGACTCAACCAAGTCTTTAGCTCACTGTTCTTTTCACAGAGAAGAAATTTCCCCGCATATCAGCCTTTGTCCTGCCCAGGGGCAGTCCAGCGCCGAAATGCTAGGCAATTCTCCTCTGAACAAGAGTACCATCAGTAACCCCATACACGTGTTTCAGCCTTGTTGGGCATCATCAGTGAGGTGAAACTGTTGCCTCTCTAAGAACAGTGAGCAAGGGGTCCACGTCTGGATTGCCCTGTTAACTTAGGGTGAAACCCAAAGTTAAAGTATGCAAACAAAGGAGGGGTCTGGGAATCTCTCTACCAGCACGAACACAGCCCAATGACTTGTTCTTGGGTGAATAACCCCTGGGAGAGACTCAACCAAGTCTTTAGCTCACTGTTCTTTTCACAGAGAAGAAATTTCCCCGCATATCAGCCTTTGTCCTGCCCAGGGGCAGTCCAGCGCCGAAATGCTAGGCAATTCTCCTCTGAACAAGAGTACCATCAGTAACCCCATACACGTGTTTCAGCCTTGTTGGGCATCATCAGTGAGGTGAAACTGTTGCCTCTCTAAGAACAGTGAGCAAGGGGTCCACGTCTGGATTGCCCTGTTAACTTAGGGTGAAACCCAAAGTTAAAGTATGCAAACAAAGGAGGGGTCTGGGAATCTCTCTACCAGCACGAACACAGCCCAATGACTTGTTCTTGGGTGAATAACCCCTGGGAGAGACTCAACCAAGTCTTTAGCTCACTGTTCTTTTCACAGAGAAGAAATTTCCCCGCATATCAGCCTTTGTCCTGCCCAGGGGCAGTCCAGCGCCGAAATGCTAGGCAATTCTCCTCTGAACAAGAGTACCATCAGTAACCCCATACACGTGTTTCAGCCTTGTTGGGCATCATCAGTGAGGTGAAACTGTTGCCTCTCTAAGAACAGTGAGCAAGGGGTCCACGTCTGGATTGCCCTGTTAACTTAGGGTGAAACCCAAAGTTAAAGTATGCAAACAAAGGAGGGGTCTGGGAATCTCTCTACCAGCACGAACACAGCCCAATGACTTGTTCTTGGGTGAATAACCCCTGGGAGAGACTCAACCAAGTCTTTAGCTCACTGTTCTTTTCACAGAGAAGAAATTTCTAGACCAGTAACTCTGTAAAAAGGAAAGAACGTGATGGAAAACGCTATGGCGGACCATAGCGCCAGCGGTTCCAAACCCGCCATCCCTGCCGAGACATGACAGTGCCACAATTTCTAGCACTCCCAGTGTTGTGTCAGTTTTGTGTGTTTTTGTAGTTTAATACTGATGTGATATGATATGCTAGGTTATTTATAACACGCTTCATACCCAGAGGTTTCTAAGCACTGACCGGGATTCGAACATGTGTTACTCCGTGTTGTCTTGTTTCCAAGCCAAGCACATTGCCTCTGAGCTATCCTCCCAAGAGAAATTAGGTTGTTTCGGGTCAGTTGATCCTTTAGGTTTTTGCTTCGAATGGGTCGTAGTACGGGCTGGACACCCTTTTCTAAGATTGACCATCTTTTCAGGATAATATTTTTGATTGCTTTGGAATTTGGACTGAATGTGTTAACAAACACAAGTTATTGTTCCTTCTCAGTTGTCGGTTACTGATCCTTAAGGCCTCTCTGTGGTTGTTCTTGGCTCTTTTCAACGGTTTGCCAGTGATGTTATTAAGGTAACCTCTTTGGTATACTCGTTTTTCCATTTTGCCAGCTTCGATGGAAAAGTCCGACCTTTTAGTGCTATTTTATTTTAGTCTTAAAAATTGACCCAACGGGAGGTTATCCCTCACATGTTTAGGATGGAAGCTGTCATAGTGCAGCATTGAATTCCTATCAGTGGGTTCATTACAAGGTTTCACGATGATGGTCTTGGAGCCTTCATTGGCTGAGATTGCTATGTCCAAAAAGTTAAGGGCTTCCGTGCTAGAGTTAAAGGTAAACTTCAAAAATATGTCTTGCTGGTTTATCCACAGGCAAAATAGCAGGAGAAGCCAAGCGTCTGGGGGCCTGGATCTAGCCGTAGCCGACTAGACCATAACCATCCTCTGCTACCAAATGTGCTCTAGCACCTTGAAGCGTTTGTGCTAGATGGAATTCCAATAATGATCTCAGACCGAATAATCGGACAGACTCAAAGAATATGTCAAAGTACTACTTTATTATCAATTTAATAAAGCGGGGCAAACTGGCAGACATTGGAATGATGTGTGCACACACACAAACTTGATTGTGTGGAGGTCTTATATCGCAATATGCATCATCTATGACATCATTCTACGTGGTAAAATACAAACCCATTAAGGGAAGGGATTGGTTAAGGGAATATATCAACTTATAAAACATATAAGGATTAGTGCATGATTGGATATCTGTAGGGCACACCTTGGACTACCACTAAATACATATAGTACTGATTATAGCGCACAAAACAAAAGTGGATATGTCTATGCTACATCACACGTTAGGTTGTCCCTCAGCCACACCGATTGGTTGGCATACTATCCCAACCTTGGAATTTTTGCTCTTTAGCAGCACATACGTGAAACGAAACCTAAGAATTTGAATCCCGTCAGACTTCTCTACAATTAGTCCATCATCTCTCATCGGTAGGCCACAAGCCAAACTCTTCCGTTTGTAGTTGACCTTCTTGCCTGCTCACTGTGCTGGACCATTCAAGGGAGTGTGAGCACACCACTATCTTAGCTTGAGGCTCTAATGAATAGCGTTTGTTTTCGACTTCTAAGTCACATGTGAAGGTACCACAAATGTGTCAATTTCAGCCTTCTATTTACTGCTATTTGATTTATTTATGCAGGGTGAAGTTGCTCATTTTGGCCTCTAGAGAATTGCTCACTCTGTCTCACATAAATTGTGTATGCTTTTAATTGACCAGCAGTTTCGCTCTCATAGACGTTTTCATCTTCCTTCATCCATGAAGAATGTCTCATATTCAGACCTTATCCATGTACTCACAGAGTGAAAAAGCATCTTCACTCTGTACCAACCTTGACTCATCGTCGGCTCTGCACACAGAGCTGTTTTTCTGCATCTCCCAATTTTACCTCCTCGTCCTGTCTCTGAGGTAGCTTGGTTAAATTCAATGCAAGCCATTGTCCATTTTCCTAATATGGCTGTCCTTGACACATTATATATTCTTATATAGTAAGTGCTTCTATACGTTTTCTTTCTACGTTGGGTTACTGGGTGTTTACAGTTATGGATTAGTAAGTTACTTCATAATCTTTAGATCCATGATTATCCATGATTACTTTAGGTTTCGGTACATGCTACTGTCAGTGGTTCAGTTACATCATTACTTCTAAGTATTTTCATATCGTTTCATCATAGGTTCATATATCTTCATGACATCACTTTGTTCTCATCAGATTTCACTTCAACGTCTGTCCATGATATTTACTGATGCATTGTGACATCTTGGCAGGTGTCATCCTTCATGTAGCATTCCCCCATGTGACATCCTTACACAGTTACAGTGCGAGGGTACATTCTGTATGGCTGTCTGAGTGCATAACGTATGTCACACACTCGATGCAGTATGGGAAGGACGCGGGGGGTCCCATCTACTGCTCTTCTCTGACTATTCCAGTATGATAGCCATGAGGGGGTGGGAACTGGCAGAAGAGTACTTCAATGGTAACTTCAAATTTAGAACAACAGCAACTTCGATAACTTCGATAATCTTCACGTGAATGACTAGGCTGATGCGGCACACGCTAACAGCATCTGAGTGCCCCGGAGTCACTCTCAAGTGGTGGACTCAACGGGTAAGCTCTTTTTGCTCAGTGCTCGGTAGTCTGTCCCTTCTCGACCTGGCAAACACATCCTTTTAGCTTGCCCTCGCCACTGCCATGCCAACCTATAGCTTCCTGCACCCCTGGGAGTCTCTGGTGCGTCTCATCCATCTGAGACATTTTGGCTTTCTCCGTTACACCTCCTTCCCGCTGTGCAAACTCTGCACAATGCGCTTTCTGGGGTGAATCATTTTCTTTTTCCACTTCTTGCTGTGTGACCTCTACAAGGGCATAACGAGAGGCACAGACCCTCTCAGAACCCACAGAGGACCCAGCGTCTTCTTGCTCAACTGGCCCTGCCTTCAGTTGCAACGACCCGCACAGCATACACTGCTTTTTCTGCTTCTGCTTGTCCAGCTTCTCTGGAGCCCACACCTGAGGTGGCCATTTAAGCCTCTCAGTCTCCCTCAGGTGTGGGTCATCTAAACTAATTAGCTGACCATTCGAATTCTGTTCCTCTTCATCCCTCTTCCTCATCCCAGTACTGAGGGAATTATGGGACTTGAAGTCCCGAATGACAAATTTAGGTTTCATAATTGGTTTCCTACTTAAAATCTGATCTCTCTTATCAATAACTTTCAATAAGGTAATGTTATGCAAATCAGTCATCAGATTGGTTTATAGAGAGTAACATGGTTCCTTAGATGTATGGCTAACCAGTGAAACAAAAGGGTTAATGTGGCAACAAGCCATTATGGGAGTGCAAAAACATATCCTTCAAAAAGAGGCCAATACTGTGTCTCATCCCATGGATTCCTCTCCCAAGTGTTCCAGACAGACTGCAGTATGAGACGCTGTCTTCCTGGTTTTACACCTGGCGCAGTGCTGGCAGTAGTGCTATCCATTGCCAGATAGTGAAGGCCAGAAGAACCTTGAACAGACCAAATGAAAGGTTATGTTACTGTTGCGATGTCCATCATGATCATGTAGTGAATACTGTACAGATTGACGGAATTGTAGTTGGAGCACCAGGCAATGTACTTCCTTGTACAGGGCTTCAAGTTTCTGCACAAGCGTCTTCCACTCGCTCAGCTTTGCAGCATGTTTGTGATCTCAGCTGAACATTCTGCGTGTATCCACTCCCATGTTTTTGGAATGAAGGAATGGCGTGATTCTACGATCGCCCAATTGGCATAGGTGGGTCTCATCTCAGGTTAGACATGATAGCTCAGGTACATCCAGCCGGGCGATGCATTAGGTGGCTGGCACAGCCTCAGGTGGTGTCCACGCCCCTGGATCTGTCTGGCTCCTGCTTCATTGCAGTCTGTCAGCTAGCTCTGATGCCTGCTAAAGACAGGTCCTTCCATGTGGTGGAGGCAGGTGCATTATCCGGTGGAACATGAGACCCCTGAAACTGGGTGTATGCATCAATGTACATTGAGATGGTATGTGGACGGTGCGGTGAGCCATCAGTGCCTGGTAGCATCCACCTTAACTGACTCCAACACATGCATCAGTGGGGTTCTGTTCTGTCGTCGGAGTGAAGGTTGCTACGTAGAGGTAAAATCATCCCATTTCAATGCCAGAACCTTCAACTTGTGGACTGGATAGTTCTGTTCCCTCGCCATTGGTCTCCTGAGACATGACAGCTACCAATCCTTCCTGGCACACATTCACATGCAAGATGTAAACCAGCTGGGTATCCACATGGACATGGTCTGGTGCAAGGTTCTGCTTGAGCAGTCTTTCTTTCACGAAAGGGTTCACAGGAATAATGTAGAATTTCCAGGGGACTGGTAGCATATGTCTTACTCTTCATGGTAGACTTATATCCTTGGATGAGGTCCACAAGTGGTTGGGTGATGTTGACCAATCCTGCGATGAACCGCCAGTAGTAGGTGCAGAATCTGCATAAACTCTGCAACTCGTTCAGAGTATGAGGTTGTAGAGAGATGAGGAGGGCAGTCCTCTTTGCCAAATCCACGGCAATGCCACCAGTGGAGATATTTCCAATGTGTTTAACCCTCATTTGACAAACCTGGCACTTGTCAACATTGACATTTAGGTCTTGCCTGCTAGCTGCAGCACCTTCACAGCACCTACTGTTGTGTTCCTCTGTGGTCCTGTTGAACACAATTATGCCACTGTGGTACACAAGCAGCCCCAGGATGTGCATGTAACCCACTGCCCTTTGCAAACGGTGCAGGTACGTTGCTGGAGCAACAGAAATATCCCATGGCATCCCGATGAACTTGTAGGAGTCCAATGACCAGATGAATGCAGACTTATGGTCTGTCAGATTTATCAGAATCCATTAGCAGCTGGTCCAAAGGCCCAGGTGGTAAACGGTTCAAGGGAACCAGTGTTGACCAGTTAGGCAATGCAATGCCCCATCCACCCAGGGCACGGTGCACTGGTCCAGAATAGTGTGTGGTCTTTCAATGGTAGTTGGTGCACATCTGACCATACCAACTATACTTCTGGGTGATGATGGGTGAATCAAGGGGCTTCTGGACTCTTGGGATTATCCCTCCCTTCAGAAAGTCATCCAGGTGGTGGCAAACATCCTCAGCCCATGTCTCCTGTGACCAGGCATCATGACCACTCCCTGTCAGATGTCTCGTAACTCACATGAATCTGGTGTTCCTCCCTGTGGGCTTCTCCGATTTCTCTGGATCTGATAGAGAAGGCCTCGGAGAGCTGGGTACGTTATTTCCTCAGACAGTCTGTGTGTCCCTCTACAAAAGTACTTAAACCCCAATGTTGACAGTTTCAGGTCAAACTCTGTCCAGAGTTGGCTGGTGGTGACATTCGGTGGGGCTACAGAAGCGGCCAGGTAGAACTGTGCAATGACTGTGCATCCTGGTAAGCGGACAGTCTGATTGGTCAAACTTATGACAGGTACCTTGATGGCCTTAAGGTTCTTGCCATCCGTTGTCACAAAGGTCTGCTGTACCAGTAACCCCCCTGGGAGCTCCCACAATTGGGTACCTGCATCTCAAGGTTTCTTGGGTGTTGTTGCCTGCAGAGTCGCATTCAGCCAGGAACCATCCCAGTGGTGTGAACCGGGATAGCTAGCTGCCTGAACCGGATGGTGCAAACAACTCTGCAGGTCCATCAGCTGGCGCTCTGGAATTGATCTCTCGCTGCAGGTATGCCACCTGGCACAAGGGAACCATGGACAGTGTGCTGGAATATCACAGTCTAGCCGTCTCCAGACACAGTGCAGCCAGTGAGTTGACCATCACAGATTTGATACCCATCACCAGTGGTGTTATGGGTTTTTTACTCCTATTGCTGCAGACCAAATTTAGCGTGTTGATGCCTGTGTTGACTCTGGCTACATCGCGTTAAAACGGCAGTCTAAGCCAGATAAATCACAGACAGTTGCATAGATTGTTTCCCATATTGAGAAGGTTCAGCCCAGCCAAGGATTCCAACGGGATATGCACCAGATATTTTCTGTAGAATGGCTCGTACATCATGGTCACCTGTGAGCTGGTATCCAGTGGCGCTTGAGCGTGCTGTCCAGCAATGGCAACCGTTGCAGTGACTGGCAGGTCCATGAGCTCTAGAGGTATTCCCCATGATCTACAGGTGCCGCGATTGCAATCTTCATCCACGGTGACCTAGCCGGTCTGGGTGGATGCTGGTCCCAGATACCTTGTCCGCCTGTTGTGTCACTGCAGGCTTGGGCTCGTCTGGTGGAGCAGACTTGATGTCTCTTGTCTTTACTCAGTTCGAGGGTAGTACTGGTAAGGGTCATGGTGCTCCACGTCCTGGCCCGCACTGGCATTGCTCACCATTGTTCATAAAGAAGTTAAGAAAGCCTGGAACCTCTTAACATCTTCGGTGTATTCTTGTGGGTTCATGCACATATGGAAGGTGTGGCTTTACTGCCTACACCTATGGCACAATTGCCGGGACCGGAGCAGTGTGGCCGATCCTCACGGGGCTGCATTGGCCCTTGCACGTGTCAGAAGAGGTGGTGTGCCCTCTCCCGAGAAGGCGGAGTTAAGCCTCTTCTATGCTCAGGTAGCCTGGAAGTCGCAGAAGGCTGCATCACCGTAGACCAGAGGTCTTCAAACTTTGGGGCGCGGCCACATCCCAGGAGAGGCGCCAAAGCCCAGCATGAAATGTAAAACAAAAAACATTTCAAAAAGTTTTTTTTTTTTTTAGATTGGAGGAAAAGGGAAGAGGCAGCTCACATGGTGAGACCGGACCATAAAACAGTCTTAGGCACCAATGAAAAAGTGGCCAGCAGTTGCAAATGGATATTCAATCCTTTAGTCACAGACTGTTTGAATAGTACCCAAGGGGTTGTTTTTTGTTCAAATGTAAACAAATTGAGATATTTTAAAGAATATTTATTCAGCAACAATGGTCAAAACTACTAGCTGCATAGTGAAGTAACTCCTCAAACTGGCCCACATTGGCCATAAAAGTAGCCCATTTTGACTGGCCTACACTAGCATTCTGCATTTTTGGTACGGTCATCACCCTATTGCCCTATAGGCCAGTCCAAGTCTGCCGGCTCATCCATAATGGGTGAGGGGCCGTCCACCCACTGGCCACCTCACCAATTATGGAGGAGCCGAGGAGCCAGCCCAGTGAAGCAGCTGAGGGAGTGCTGGGCTGGCTTTGCATAGTTCATTGGAAATGCTGGCTGGGGCACCTCATGTATGTATGTATGTGCGAGGGGGTGCTCCTGCGCCTCCTCGCACATACAGGCAAAGCAACCTGGAGCGGGGCATTTTAGCAACCACGTGCAGGCCCCTGCAGAAGGTACGTTTATGGCGATTTATTTTTTATTTAATTGTGTATGGATGCGTGTATGCTTGTGTTATGGGACTTTGGTGGGAGCAGGATGGGCGGCAGCACTGGGACAGTGGTGGGAGTAGGGTGGGGAGAGCCCCGGGTCTGTACTGGGTGTAGAGTGCGGTGACGGCACGCAAAGGTTCATAGCGATTTCTACATACTGTCCATCTGGCACTTTTGGGGGGGCCCGGCCTGCCCAAACTTTCCTGAGGGGTGGCCCAGGCCAAAAAAGTTTGAAGACCACTGCTCTAGACAGACTCATTAGCTGCATAGACTGGTTGCCATCACTCCTCTCCTCCACCTGATGCCTCAGGTCATACTCTGGGGCAAATGATGGAGTCACCTGTTGGCTGAGAAGGCTGCAAACTGTGTCCTCCATCCCTCCCTCTGGGTTACGCACCTCATGGACCAATTCCTGGATGCATGGTAGCTTCTGGGTCTTTTATCGGAGTCGCCGCTTCATCAGCGTCCTTGATCTTGCTCCATGCATTGCTTGTTGCAGAGGTATACAGTGATAACAACGAATTAGGAATAACAAGCAACTTTTTAAACGACCCTAAAATAATTAACAATGTCGAATTGTCTATTTAAGATACATATGGGGTTGGGCTAAGAGAATAAAATGGGTTGGGTGGGGGTTGCAGTGTGGTCATGGACCTAGGGAAACAGGAGGCTTGGGGGTGAGGGGGACCCCCCAAAAAACAAAAAGAAAATCCGTATTTTTCATTATTTTAGGATCGTGAACAAAGTTTTCTTTATTACTGTTTTCATTGTAATCACTTGGCACTGTTGCAGCCAGTCTAGGTTCTGGCTGTTTGGTTCAATCACTCTTCACTGAAAGGCCAGCGAAAAATGGGTGATGGCTAGGTACTCCAATTTCCTCTCACACAGTTGGAGGCGAGTGGTGTAATATTTTACCATAGGCTCTGATCTAGATTCTTAGGCTTTAAAGATTCCATCCAGTGTATGCATGATGTTGTCCACGGCTCAGTCTGGATGCATGGCAAACAGTGCCTAGGTGACTTATTGCGCAGGGTCTTGAAGACTCGTGGTTACTTGTTGACACGTCTTCCGGTCAAAGGCTATCCAGTCGTGCACCATATGATTAGACTGGTCTGACCAGATTTGATATATGCCTTCACCTTTCAGGTGGGCTTCTTCTCCAGGAAAGGCCCCGGGCAGACCTAGGTTCCATGCTCGGATGGTGTTGAGATGGTCTCTTGGAGCAGGACTCTGAGGGCAGAAGCCATGGAAGAGGTGATCAGTTTGGGGCCTGTATCCTCAAATGTTAACCTGGAATACGCGCGTTAGGTACAGTGGAATCAGAGGGGCTTTGGGGGGCAGACATAATGATATCTACACTGCGTGTGCTCTGGCAGGGTTTGGCACAGAGCTGCGCAATGAAGGTATTGAGCCAGGAAGATGTGTGGGGCTACCCTGCAACTCCCCATCTGGTTAGGCACCACATCCTCATGGGTTACGTCCAACCCTATAAGGTGGGTAAGGACATCTTTGATGGGTTTGAGGAAGTGCAACTAGCCTTCCAGCTCCAGGAGGTCGAAGGGACATGTTTGGGTGCTGCTCTTACGAGCCATCTACAGACGGCTGAAACTGATGTTACCATTCAGTTTATTTATGAGGAAAGGTCATTCATTCCAAAATGAAAGCCACCATCCTCGGGAGGTTCTGGGAACCCCAATAACAATATCCCAGGAGCATTACACAGCACCCCAAAAAAGGGAAATCATATCAATTGTGAGGCATGTACACGTCAGTCCTTAAAGTATCCGAGTGCATGGGTTACTGAAAAGCAAAGCCAGTCCAATAGCACAGCGAGAAGAGGGCTCGCTTTGACATCGTGCAGAGCCTGCTGATGCAGGTTCGAATCCTGGGAGGGCCAAACTCAGCCTTTCATCCTTCTGAGGTTGATAAATGAGTACCACACACCGTGGGTAATAATAAGCAGCGCTCAGATACCGGAGGGTTCGTAGCGCTATATAAATGCTAAATTACTATTATTAAAGTTGACACATTTGAAAGACGGTACAATTTGATTGCATTCTAGCATGTCCTCAGTAATTGTGAGGCAGAGTTACAACAGCATCTTGTGCACATGAATATCACAGTCCCTAGGGAGCTTGCAAGAGCTACAGTGACAGGTCTGTGAATGCTCGAGTTCAGAAAAAGGCTCAGGCGAGCACCCCCACAACAGAAGAGAAGGAAGGCATCTGATCAAAGTAAACAAAAGCAGGTTAAAGACAAAGATGCTCACCCTCCTATCAAGAAAGGCCCCCCCAATTCATGATGGTAAATCCCAGCCACATGGCTCATCAGCTCCCACAGGAAAGAAGGTTGATGGTGCTCTGGTACTAAGACAGCGGCAAACATAACACCCAAAGTTTGTTTTCCCTGCGGAGACAAGACCCATAGGAAGGGGGATCAACCCTGTAAGTCTAAACCCAAACAGGCTGGCCCTTGGAGGAGGCCATAGCCAGGATGGACACCTAGGTGGACACATTCCCACCAGGCCAGGAAGTGGATGAATGCTTCCTAGTGAGTCTAAGTGGGAAAGGAATTGGGAACCCTGTGGAAACCCCATTTCCCATGACTACTCTGAAGATTTTTAGAACGTGTCTACATGAATGGGACCAGAGCTCCCGCACTGTGTTATGGAGCTGCTGGTGTCACTGCTGTTAGTTGACAGTGGGTGCAGGAAGGGCAGATAATTGCTGGTACAGAAGGGCCTGTCAGGGGGTTAGGTAGCATCAGTCAATGCCCACTGGTAATGGTGGAGTTTAGCTAGAGGGCAAACCTCGTAGTGCTGCCTCACTGGGCATACCAGGTCTTTCATTAAGGAGTATGGAACCATTGCACTTCCCTTGAATGGCTTGACATCCAAAACAATGCTAAAGAAGGTGACCTGTACTACTGCCTGCCACACAACTTCCCAGAACTTAAAGCATGGTGTGTGTAGGGCCACAGCCAGTCCTAAAGTTCCTGAATTATGGGTAAGAATGCATACAAAAAACAGATCCATGTGAATTTTGAACTGGAGCAGCGTTGGCACAGCTAAACTCAGAGGGAGATTCTAACAACTATGTGCCTACATTAGCGGGTATCTGACAAAGTGACTGGGCCACTGCTGAAAAGAGGCATATCTGGTAGATTGTGGTGTATACAAGTTGAAACCCTAACATTTTTGGGTCTCTTTCCACCATTCAAACTGAACACAGACTCTCAACTGGTTAATTGCTTATCGGGGAGAGAATCACACGTGGCTGCCTTTACTATATCCCTGCCGGGGTTGAATATGGATAGCCGGCATACTGCAAATGGCCCCAGTAGGTATTTGCCCCTTGAGCATGAGCCAGACACCTGTAACGGTTATGCACAACATTGTTAGGTGGAGAGCGTGTAACAGTAAGCCATGTGGTGAGAGCGGGAAGGCCAACATGTATTTAATTTTTTATTGCAATGATACAGGAAATTCGGTTTCTAAAAGGGAGGTTTGCTAATCAGAACCCCCTTTGGTAAATGCTTCATGTCAACACTACACAGCAAACACATACTGAAAAAGCTGCTAGAGAGCTGCTGTAACACAAGGTTCCTGCCAGAAGAGGTGTATTTTCCAATTGTCTACAGCTCACATTATTTAAGACAAGTAACCTAGCAAGCCTGGTGGCATATTAAACTTTAAATATAAGCAATACCTGGTTGTGGGATTGTGGCTTCATGAGGTACACAAGTATACTGCCAAACCAAATTTATATCATACTAGTGTCAGCTTGGTGAACAGGATCAAGTTATGACTGGGCTATGTGTATTAGGCATCTGGCTTATGTCCCCACAACAGACAGGTGCGATAATGGCCCGGAAGCTGCCTCTGATCCCCCCAGTGAGAGGCCAACACCTTCCAACCAGAGCACAGGAACTCTCCCCATGATATCTCATGGGAGTGTGTACTTCAAAGGCAATACTAGCACACCTAAGCCACACTCACACCAGGGTGGTGACCACTGGAGTCCTATTGAAGTCAGCAGACATGGGATGGGGCAGAGGTAGAGTAACCAGAAGAGAGAGACAGGGTGAGAGGCAGTTCTGCGGCAAATCTCTACAGCTTCCTGCCCCCCACATTTCCTGCAGACATAGCACTCTGGGTATGATATCAGAAGGAAAAGGGCACTTGTTACAACAGCCTGGACTGCAACTGTTACTGTAGGCTTGATTTGGACCCTTTGTCAGGAGGGAGAACCCTCCTCTTAGTTGATTCATCTTTGGACTGTGAAGACAAGAAGGACTTCCTGTTGTGAATAGTCTTTTCCAAAGTACTTTGCCAGGTGACGACAGAAGGCATCCAATGGAGAAGTAAGCTCTGCTCCCTAAACACCCCAGGGAACAGTGGGGAGGAACTGCCGTGGACAGGTTCCAGGAACATACTCACTGGAGCGGAAGGCCCCTCATTATTTGTCAGCAGACTTCCATTCAGTGATAGTGCATTGCTAAAGCACTCACCTTGTCCTGGAGGACCTGGATTAGGCCTGCCAATAACCCAGAAATCTGGAAGTAGAGTGGGACCTGTTTCATTCTTTCGAGGCTCCTGAAAACCGATTGCTGTACTTTAAGCCATCAAGACACCGTCTCAACACCATTGAAACAGACCACCTCATCTTGAACAGCAGCAGTTCAAGTCGGTGCTAGATCCAGTTGCTTTCAGCGAAAAGAATCCAACTCAAGCACTGACCCGACCTGCCCAAAGCCATCAATTTACCTGTCTTGAACCCTGACTCGACACAGGAGAAACATGTTTCCGCAGCTGACTCGGCCACCATGCAGGAAGCCATCGACTCGACCGTCGCGAATGCCGACTCGATCCAGCAAGAAGACTGCACTTCGAACTGACTTGACATTGACTCAACATTGGTCCACATGACTCGAACGCCACAATGTTGTTCCTACTGCTGCGAAAGCCTCGTGAAGCCTGGCCCTGTACGGTCAAGCATGCAAGACCATAACTACAGTATTTTTGAAGAGGCAGTGTTCCCCTGGTCTTCTTGGAAGGGCCATACCACTTTTGAGACCCCCTTCCTCACCTTCCAAAGATGAAAGATATATTCCTGAACAGTTTACATTGTGGCTAAAGTCTCTTGCTTAATGAGCCCTGCATAATAACCCAAGTGACCTTCTGCATCACAATCTGCATTCTCTGTTTTGTTCTTACTGGGGAGTTGTCTAATTAGTTGTTTTGCATTTGATCATTTCATGAATGTCTCTGTTTTTTTAAGACCTTGATTGAACATTATTTTATTTTGGAACCACTGCACTGACACTGTTTTGGTGGCTTTTGTTACCAGCTCGCAGCCCTCCTGAAGATATAGCCAGCTCTCAGCGTGCACTACCGTAAGAGGCGAAGTGGGTATGCCTGTTGGTCTGCGTCTGTTTAACCTCTATGATTGGGAACACTGCCGATTTATAAATGAATACATCATTTGATCTTAGAAAATCGTTATAGTCCAAGATCTTCTGCAGAGAGGACAATAATTAGTACTGGGAATTGGGGTAGCCTTGTGGTCTTGGGCACACAGTCTATTGTGACATCTGGTAGGTAGATGGAGAGCTTACTGCAGTGCAACCGTTTGATCTTGGGCAAACAGTGCATTCCAAGTTATTTTGTTCCTGGAGAGGAAAGCATGTGTCAATCTATTGCAAATGTGACAGACTCTTCCTGGTAATGACACCAGGTTCTGAGAATGAGAGTTAGTCGGTTAACATCGGTGAGATTTGCAGAGGTCCAACACTCATTAAGATACCGGATGCCAATAAATAGCGTTTTAGCTATTTAAAAAAATATTCCATTTCATGAACGGAACATTAAGTATACAACTACACTTTGGAAAAAGCTGCGTAAGATAAAAAGAGATGAAAATAGGGAAGCTGTTGATAAAGCCACAGCAAAAATAGATTTGCAATACGGAGCTCTTCTGCATTCCGCTCGAGGAACAGCCGCGGAGAATGTCTTCTGATGAACTCTCGAGGCAATGGTAATTAGTCTCTGGCTAAGCTGGCAGTTCAGGCTCACTGCTGGCAAGTCCAACAGCGAAGAATGCGCATGCGCCGTGTGGAAAGCTGCAGGGCAATTATTAGACCAACAGCAGACCTGTAGAATCTCTAAGAGGTGTGGTCAGCCTTCTGGGTGCACAGACGCCACCTAGCACCAACTCTTAATGTGTTAGGCATGTCGCACAGACAGTCTACAGATGTGGCTGTGTGTCCATCAGTGCCATACTGTTGGCAACAGTCAGGGTAAGCGGACCCCCTCCCCCGCAAGGTGCAAGAAAGATTCAGTCGCACAAAACATGCAGGGTAGTTTCTCCGCAAGGTGGGCCTCTGTATTGGGGGGAGGTTGGCAGGCTCACTTCAGCACAAAGCATTCGTATGGAGGCTTCAAGAGACGTGTTCTTCTTTTTCGAGGGACACATATATCCGAGTGCCACGGGTTTCAAGGCAAGGCACACTCGTTTTATCGAAAGAACTGGACATCAGGGACTTTTGAACAATCCATGTCGATGTAGATTGCTGCCTCTGTGTTCCAGATTCTGGCAAGCTCTCATTGGAGGATTGGCGGCCAGCAACAGCTGGCAAAACTTCCCCAACTATTAGCACAATCAAAACTACCAGTCACAGTGGCCCTTACGTATAAAGCGAGTGTGCATGATGGGTGGGTTTCCTTCCCTAGAGCCCCGCAGGGTTATTATACCAGCACGTGGCCAGGGGCTAAACATGGCTGGGGTTCTCGTGGCGCTAAGCTCCCAGTTAACCCTTGGCTATTCAGACCTTATTGCGCTCAAGGAACACCCCCTGCCCAGAGGTACCTCTCCTGTGACTCATTGTCAGGAGCACTTCTACTCTGTCCAAGGGGACGGTGGAGGAGGAGCGGGGGGCCGGGGTTACGGGGGGAGGGGGGGGCTGAATATACATGTTTCATTGGCATCTTAAAGGGCTCGCATCTTTCTTCAAGTAACGGTTGCACTAACATGATTGTCTCATAGTACCTCCACGCATAGCCCACACACACGTGCACACATAGCTGTAAGCACATGAACACTTTCCAAATCAAATGCCTTCTTAGTTATTTCCAATATTACCCTCCGCCGCCCCCCCCCATCCCCTTAGGCACTACCACATTAGGGGTCTTCCCGGCAAAAAATACCACGAGCTTTTCTAGTACTTAAGCAGCAAAAGGCCCTTTCTTACTTTAACTGTTGATAGGTACATTTCCTAAGTGGGGGTTCTTAAATGTGCCCAGGAGCACAAGTAATGGCCTAGGTTGTCACATATGCCATGCTTTTCATATAGGAGCGGCATATGAATGTCTTCCAAACCAAGACGATGAACATGCTATATATTGTCACTTGTTAAGGTCGTGAACTGAGACCTTGTCCTTCGTTGACCTGTGTGTCAAGGATTACTTGTGCAATGAACCTAATCCACGAGCATACGTTAAGAACAATGTATTCAAATACTGAACGTAGAACACTTGTTTAACTACATTGTATTAATGTTTGAGAAGACCTGCATGGGAAATCCCAGAGTACACAGTTGCCGTATATGTATTAAAAGCAAACCAGTTATATGCGGATGTGCGAGATTTGGCATGAACCCTAGATCGGTGATGTATTAGCAGAATATTAAACCGAAGTGGGGCTGGACATCGTGCTCACAAAGAGTATAAAAAACCAATGAATTCTAATGTCCAGCGTCTCTCACTGAACACACTGAACCACGCTGGAGTTTGTTGTGTTGAGTAGCTATCTTATTTTGCTCTGTTCTTAGTAACTGGATTCAGTAGAAAATAAAGTACTTTGTATGTTCCTTTGTAACCCGTGTTCGGTGTATTTCCTTTTTGGGGTACTCAGCCTCGATATTTTGATTTTGTTTTCACAGTTGGCGCCCGAATAGGGACCCTCAAGATTGATGCCGGATTGTTGAAGGTTGACGCAGGCTATCGGACCGGGATCGGACGGTGTGACAAAAAAAGGGGCCCCACTGAACGAGACGCGACACCTCAGCAGCGCTGCACGACCCGATCCCTGAACGATAAGCTTGTGGTCCGAGACGGCATCTTGACGAGGGTCCACTTATCGAGGTGGGCAGATTTGCCGAAATCACCATACATGAGGTAAGATTAGTTAGGTAAGATTCTTTGAAATCCGATCGGACCTCCTTAGGTTTGTTCAGGTGAGTCGTGACCCGACTTTTAATTCAACCCTGATATTTTGAATTTGGCGCATTGTATCTGCAGACACAATTATTGACCAGGTAACACAAATAATTTGATATGCCTGGGAAATTGTCTGCCTGCTTCAGGGCGTTGTTCCGCAGTGATAGACAATCTTTGGAATTTAGCCATCCCGCACCACAGAAGGAGTCGCCGGCATGTACTATGTACTGTAAGCATGGCATTGGAAGTACAGTATTTAATGACATTTGGCACAGACAAACCAGACATGCCTCCGAACCTCAGTGGCCAATCAATGGTAGTTTTGAAATCCCTCGTATTGAGTATTTAGAGTCAATTCTATTAAAGAAAAAGGCTAGACCTGCAGCATTTGATGTCGACTAGGAATATGGATAGGGCTTTCTCACTTGGAATTCAGAAAATCTATCCTTCCAACGACCTCCATGTTTCCGATGAATTCATAGACAAATTGTTAAATGAACGAAGGCCTGGTGCCTCTGCGCCACCTCTGTATTTTCCTCTTCCTGCTGCTTTGCCTCTTCCTCCTGCTATTCCTGCTCTACCTGCTGTTGTTCCCGTTGTTCCTGCTCCTCCTAATGTTCTCTTTCCTCCGGCTCCTCCACCTCTTCTTATCGCACCAGTTACATTACCTCCATTGAATTTGCCTGCTCTCTCTCTTCCAAGCGGTCCTGAGCCTCTTGTAGTCGATCGAGGTGCAGGGTCAAAGGTTGTCACTCGCAATACTGTACCACCAGAGAAGAAACGTGATTTGATTGCATGGGCTAAGCATTGTATGGAGAGGGATGATCACGCTAATGTTTTTGCCACACTTTGCAATATGGATAATTGTCCTGATAAAAATGTTTTTATTGAAGGTTTAGGGATTCATTTATGTGTAATGTAGGGAAAATTAAAGAATACAGATTTCCCGCAAGGGTTAAGGGATCTAAACACTTTAGCGTTTTCTAGAGACACTGTGGAGAAAGTAAATGAGCATTTCGAGAGGTTATTTGGGTATAGAAAGGAGTTGGGAAGGTTACAGAATGAGGATGATGAGGGGGAAAGTATGTATGTAGAGAAACTGTTCCTTCCTTGCCATAAATCGATATCTGAGGAAGCACAAATTTGTACGAAGGATGCACTTAGATGGATTTTGGATATGTCGATAACTCCAGTTGACGTATACGACACACATAGTCAGTATACGCCAGAAATGCAGAGGAAAGTGATACAGGTAATGATAGAGTACCTACAGGATGATTGTGTAAAAAGAAAGATTAGTTGTCCCACAGGGTTATTGACTATTTACAAGAGAGCTTTTTCACTTGACACTTCTTCGACTGCTTTAGCGCTCGATTTAGCTCTGTTGCTTAGTAAGCGTTCGGAGCCACCTACTTCTCAGTTGCCTATGAGAGAGGTTCCTCCGACATTTGTCCCAAAGGTTGAGATTGTGGCCGATGCTGCACGGGGTATAGTCGCTGTGGACATTCCTGCACATTATGTATCGCAGTTCGTTCACGTCCCGTTCTCAAGACAGGAAGTGAATACTATTAGACAATCAATACCTGATATTAGGAAAAATCCGACATTCTATAAAGAAATAGAGTCCGTCTTGCAATCCTCAGTGTTCATTTTAGGCGATATCGATTTGTTATTCCCTGTACTCCTGCCCGTAGATTTGTGGAAACAAGTTAGAACTATAGACGACGAGCCAGGGTTGGGACATACATGGGTGAATATAACTAGACTCGATGGAGAAAGGCCATCTGGTGAAAGACCGCCTCAGGTGATATTGGGCCTCATTACACGGTATGCGGTAACCGTGGCGCTATTAGCGCCATGGTTGCCGCCGGTATTTTACTGTGTCCGCCTTGGTGGATGGCAAAATTACCGCCCTACTCTAAGGTGAGCGGGGGCGGTAATTCCCCATTCACCAAGGCACTTCCCCATTCCCATTTCTGCCCCCATAGGGCTCAATGGGAATGGGGAAGGAGCTAATTATGGTACCGCAAATTGCAGTACTGTAATTAGCACCAAGGTCCCTTTGCGGGCCTGTACCTTAACGGCTGGTAAAACCAGCCGTTAAGGTCAGGTCACACAAAGGGACCTCGTAGTAAGGCGGTAAGGGTTTACCGATACCGGTGCCCTTACCGGTACCGGTAAACCCTTACCACATTCCGTGTAATGAGGCCCATTAACTTTGCCTGATAGAATCATTGCAAAATTGTAAACTATAATTCCAGAGAAAATAATTATTTGGAACAAACCTACGGCCTGTGTCCAAGGAAAGTCCGAGGGTGCTACCGAGTTCTTTAATCGGTTCGAACAGGTATTCTCGGATTTCAGTGGACAAGACCTAGGCACAGAGTCTGGGAAAAGGTTATTTTTGGACAAATTTGTGCGTGGATTACTGCCTGACATCCAGTCACAAATTATGTCTTCTGAGAGTGCTGAAAAACGAAAAGGTGATTTGAAGACTAAAGTGCTATTGCAGCAAATTATTAGAGGCCCCAGAGGGGGTAGTTCTCAGATTAGAGGTCATTATGTCCCGCAAGGGAATGGGCCCTTGGGTCCTGTGAACATTAACCAGTGCGCCTATTGTCGTCAAGAGGGTCATTGGCGTGCACAATGCCCAGTCCTTCGACAAAGGTCGAATAACACAATCGGGAATATGGGTAGACAATCCAGAGGTCGCCAGGGTGTAGGGGGCCCTGGTAGAGGTCAGTTTACACAGGATCCTCAGCAACCTTTTTCACAGGATAATCAAACTTTGAGTGTGGACACCAGGAACATATTTGATCATCCTTCCGCTGCATTATCTGAGGAGCTTCCTTCTGATGATATTCTGTTTTGTTAGGATTGCCCGAAGCAGGGTTTGGAACCTACACCTATTCCCGTCAATCAGAAAGGTCCCTACATTGAAATGGTGGTGGGAAATAGGAAACATCTGTTTTTGATAGACACTGGAGCACAGAAGTGTTCCATTGATCATTCGCGGGTTCCAAACATTCCACTGTCAGGGCAAAGCAATGTTTCTGTAGGGTTTTCTGGCACACCAGTTATTTGTCCGGTTTCTTCGCCGGTATCCATTTCTTTGGGTCCCTTTACGAACCACTGTCCATATCTGTTGACTTTGAATTGTGGAGAGAACTTGCTGGGGTTGAACCTGTTAAAAGAATTAAATGCAGTGATTTATTGTTCTTCTAATGGAGTGCGCTTGACGATTTCACCACAGCAATTTTCTGTCTCGCAATTCTTGACTAGACCTTTGCCGCCAGAATTCATTAATGTACCAGAGAGCTTATGGGCTGTTGACAACAATGATGTCAGTGTTTTACAGATTGAACCTGTTAAGATAGTTTTGAAACATGGAATTGAGCTGCCACGCATTCCCCAGTATAAGATTTCAGTTGAGGGCGAGCAAGCTTTGAAATGCATTGTTTCCGATTTTGTGCATCGCGGGGTGATTGAAGAAATTTCAGGAAGTTTGTGTAATAGTCCGATTTTACCCGTGTACAAGAAAGGCGATAATGCAATTCCATTCCGTTTCATAATTGATTTACGTGCCATTAATAAAGTCGTTGCTCCACAATTTCCAATTGTGCCTGATGTAACGACAATTTTAACCATGATTCCAGCTACAGCTACTTACTTTAGTGTTGTGGATCTAAAGAATGCTTTCTTTAGTATTCCTATACACAAGGATAGTAGATACTTGTTCGCGTTCACCTTAGGGGGACGCTCATTCACATTTACTCGTGCACCTCAAGGGTACACAGAGTGTCCTTGCATTTATAGTAGGGCTTTGAAAGAACAGCTTGGTACCCTTGAATTGCCCTCTACTTGTACATTGCTTCAGAATGTTGATGACTTGCTTTTAGCTGCTGATTCTGAGAGCGCCTGTAAGGAGGGCACTGTGTTATTGCTTATCCATCTAGGTAAGCATGGTCACAAAGCTTCACTTAAAAAATGTCAATATTGTTGCCAGGAGGTCGCCTATTTAGGCTATCTCCTGTCAAAGGAGGGAAGAAGATTGACACCTGAAAGAATAAAACACATTTCAAGCATGTTTGTCGCAAATACACAGAAGGAAGTTAGAGCCTTGATAGGTATGGCATCTTACTGTAGGTTGTGGATCCCAAATGTTTCACTAGTGATCAAACCAATGTTGGCTTTGACAAAGAAGGGCATTTCTTCGCCATTACCGTGGAACGCGGAACACCAGCAATCGTTTGACTTGCTTAAGACTGCATTATGCTCTGCACCAGTTTTGGGCACACCAAACTAAGAAAAGGCCTTTGTGTTGTTTGTGCATGAATGTGATGGATGTGCTTTGGCTGTATTAACGCAGGAACATGGAGGGAAGAATAGAATATGCGGTTACTTTTCTTCCGCCCTTGATCCTGTAGCATGCGCTTTGCCAAGATGTTTGCGAGCTGTCGCTGTTGCTGCTGTGTCTGTAAAACAGAGTGAGGGAATGGTCCTAGGCCATGATCTAACCCTGATGGTGCCTCACTCTGTAGATGTTCTACTGAACCGAACCCAAACGCAACACCTCACTTCTGCACTGTTGACAAGATATGAATTGATCTTGTTTGCTCCTCACATTCAAATTAAGAGGTGTTGTGTTCTTAATCCGGCTGAACTCCTACCTTTCCCGCAAGATACTACTTGCGGCGATGAAGAGTCACATGATTGTCTGTATACTACTGAACAAGAAACAAAGGGTAGAATTGATTTGAAAGACACTCCTTTGGATAATCCGCAAGGAGAGCTGTTCTGTGATGGCTCTTGCTTCAAACTTCTGGATGTTACATCCACAGCTGCTTATGCAATCACCACATTAAGCACGGTTGTGGAAACTAAGAATCACGCATAATTCTGTGCAGGCCGCAGAGATTATAGCATTGACCCGAGCTTGTGAACTTTCTGAAGGGCTTGCAGTAAATATATATATAATGACAGTCAGTATGCCTTTGGGGTGGTTCACAACTTTGGGAGACTTTGGTCGGAGAGAGGGTTCCTAACTTCACACGGCACTAAAATCCAACACGGCTCCCTAATAGTACAACTACTCTCAGCGCTTGCACTCCCTACTCAGTTAGCAGTTATGAAATGTGCAGCACATCGAAAGATTACCGATGACATAGGCAAAGGGAATGCTTTCGCTGATCAGATAGCTAGACAAACTGCTACCGATCCCCGTAGGGAGATGTATGTTTCAAGGGAGACTGTAAATGCTTATGCAATGGATGAGGGTGTTGGGTCTGTACGGGATATCCAAGCTGATGCCACGTTAGAAGAATCCAAGAGGTGGGCTGAAGGCTTGGAGATACTTGATGATGACGGGTGTTGGGTGGACATAGCGGAAGGGAAATGGCTACTCCCTGACACGTATATAATGATGATGGCCCATGGTCCTATGCATGTATGTGCCCAGAAACTGACAAAAATGTTAGAGAAAGTTTGGGCAAATGACAAAATTTCAAAAATTGCCCAGCGCTACATCCAGGATTGCATGATTTGCCTACAACACAATGTGGGAAAGCGGACAGTAACTCCAAGGGGAAGTTTTGGGCCACCCTCGGTCCCCTTTGAAGTTATCCACTTTGAGTTTATTGAAATGGAACGATGTGACAATAAAATATATGTGCTGGTGGTCATCTGTGCTTTTAGTAAATGGGTGGAGGCTTTCCCCGTTAAAGATGCTACAACCATGACTACTGCGAAAACCATGTTGAAGGAGTACTTCCTGCGGTTCGGGGTACCAAGAGTTATCTGGTCGGACAATGGTCCACATTTTGTCGCTGCTGGAATTCCGCAGATATGTGCGGCATTACAGATTGACAAACGTTTCCATTCGGCCAGACATGCTCAGAGCGCCGGACTAGTAGAAAGACACAACGGTATCATCAAGTTCGCTAAGACGTGTGCCGGCACCAAACTAAAATGGCCGGACGCCTTAACAATTGTGTTATTATCCATGCGTACAACCCCTCAAACTCAGATTGGGCTCTCTCCATTTGAGGTGGTAATGGGAGACCTGCCAATATCTGGAACCTTCCTAAATGCAATTCATTGAGAAATGTTGAAAATGTATTACTTTCAGATTATTGCAGCCAGTTGACTAAAAACCTGTATTTGATTTATCACCAGGTACGAGAAGGTTTATCTGTGCGATACGAGTGCCCGTGCCACAGTATACGGCCTGGAAGTTGGGTGTTCATCAAGGCATTTGAGCGCTCTTCCTGCCTTGTGCCTCGCTGACATGGCCCGTTCCAGGTCCTGTTGGTCACCCACACAGCGATGCGGGTCTCTGGAAGAAAGAACTGGATCCACGCATCCCACGTCAAGGAACTTCCTCACCCAGTGCCACACGTTA
The DNA here is from genome assembly GCF_040938575.1 of Ambystoma mexicanum. Lineage (NCBI taxonomy): Eukaryota > Metazoa > Chordata > Amphibia > Caudata > Ambystomatidae > Ambystoma > Ambystoma mexicanum. Next base: position 1,617,192,273 of record NC_090937.1, read on the forward strand.
CAGAAGAAACAGAACCCCTCGCTAATGCTGCAACCAACAATCCCAACACAGTAAATAGCGCCGAGAGTGTGACGCAGAATCTCTCTGAGCCTGTGAGGCTTGGGGAATCTGCCATTTTGTCTCCACACTCTCCAAAAGTTTCGTAACCGGAAACAGCTGTTTCAAATTCGGCATCTTCACTTGTCTCTGATACGTTGCTTCCAACGGGAAGTGACGACACATTGTTTCCGGATCAATCAGTACCGGGAAAAGTAAGGTACAATCTGCGTCCAAGAAAATAGACTTATGGTACGGTTTTGCTGTGCATCTGATAGACTTACGGCACGGTTTTGCTGTGCATCTGATAGACTTACGGCACGGTTCGGCTGTGCATTCGAAGAAGAAAAGGATCATCAAGGGCTTGTTTTTGCCCAAATTTGAGAAAGGGGATTCTGTTGGCCAGGGTTGTGGATGGACTAAGAAGTCACGCGACCGGGAAGTCGCCAGCAACAAACATTGGGGGTTTCCGTTTGAAGACTACAATGCCTGCCACCGCTACCGCTCGTATGGGACTTATAAATGAGGGGGTGACCAACCGGGACAATGGACAAAATGCCTGCGCCCCGAAAACGTATTGCTGTGTTTTTATAATGATATTTGGGTTTATAATAGTCACTGTTTTAGGATTGTGGTACTTTGAGGAAATGCATCCTTTAGAATCCTTGTTGCGCACTGAAAATGTACCTGCTGTTCCTACTTCCTTTGTACATTTGCATACTCTGTCCCCTAGGGACTCTCAACATAGACAAAGGTACCACAATAATACTCTACTACTTATCATGCATGCTACGCATGTCATTTTTAATAAGTCTAACTGTTGGGTCTGCTCACATTTACCGCAACACGGGGATAAGGGGCTAGGTTGGTATATTCATCCTTACCTTTGACAACTGCTTGCTATGCTTCTCTTAGAGCACAATTCTTTGGCCGTTGGAATGAAAGCATCTCAGGGAACTTTGATGGCCCAATTTGAATAGTTTTGAGAAACGTGTTTTGACTCCCCTGGGATGCTCGCTTTTCGCAAACAGGAGTAAACCTAACGTTGCTTCTATTAGGCCTTCTGATAAACTGTCTCGTCCTTTCCAATCTTTGATTTCCTTTAAGATGGCTTTGATAGGCAATAAGGATGCCATGCCTCCTTCTTACACTGTTAATCATAGCCCCGATTCAGTTTCTTTTTGCATACAGAGGAATGGAACTCAGTGAATGGGAGATTTTCTAGGTTGTGCCAACGTTGCAAATTTGACTGGGGAAAACAGACCTTTGTATGTAGGCGAACCTGTCTACTTTGTCTGCGGTAATGTAGCATTCCCATGGTTACCCAGGGATTGGCAGGGAACCTGTTATTTAGGGATCCTGTTACCTGGGGTATTTATAGCTAGTACAAAAGAAGTTTCAAAGGCTCATCCACGGCGGGACGAGAATGGTGACACCCCAGCACAAATCTTGGGAGATATAGCAAAATCAGTTGTGCCATTTTGGGGGCAGATAGCGAATTCCAAAGATATCAGAAAACTAGCGAGAGTACTGGAGAGAACCATCAACCGGACCATGAATATACTCTATAATATGACATTAGAACAGAAGGCGATAAGACTAGTAGCACTTCAAAACCGGATGGCATTAGATGTCATTCTGGCTGAACGTGGTGGAGTGTGTAAATTAGTGGGGTCCGCTTGCTGTGTTTTCGTGCCAGATTCCTCCCCAACCATCTTCAAGGCAATACAGAATATGCACGCCGTAAGTTCAGAAGTGCATGTTCCCGAGGGAAACTGGGATTTTAGCGCTTGGTTCTGGGACTTCTTACGATCTTGGGGTTGGAAGGTACTTTCGGTCTTGCTGAATATTTTGGCAATACAGTTGTTTCTTTGTTGCTGTATTCAGTGTCTACCTAGTATATGTTCGATGCTAGGGGGATGCTGCACACAAGCGATAGGTACGATAGGACATAAAGTGTATGCCCCAGATAAAACTTCCAAAGAATATGTGTTGAAAGAAATGTTAGCGAATGACCTAATGGCGATAGATATTTCCGACAGCGATTAAGGCTGCATGGACGATGATGCTTGGAGTTATTTGCAAGGAGATCCAAAGTAGTTTTAAATTATATCGTGCCATCTATCGCAATAAATATATGTATATTGGCCTACGCCAAGCTGCTTGTAAATCGCTTGCGAAGAAATCCGTGTTGCAAGGTCCTGACCTTAGAATCAATGTAAGCCACCATTTTAGGTCAATCCCCCATTTTAGGTTCGCTTTGTAAAGTCACCCTATGAGTTAAAATGGTGGACGATGTCACTCCAAAATACAACATGGCCTTCTTGACCTCTGTATATAGCTAATATGTAACTTGCCTGCAGGCCACTTGTTGAGGTCGTGAACTGAGACCTTGTTCTTCGTTGACCTGTGTGTCAAGGATTACTTGTGCAATGAAACTAATCCACGAGCATACGTTAAGTACAATGTATTCAAATACTGAACATAGAACACTTGTTTAACTACATTGTATTAATGTTTGAGAAGACCTGCATGGGAAATCCCAGAATACACAGTTGCCGTATGGGCTTGTTGATATATGTATTAAAAGCAAACCAGTTATATGCGGATGTGCGAGACTTGGCATGAACCCTAGATCGGTGATGTATTAGCGGAATATTAACCCGAAGTGGGGCTGGACATCGTGCTCCCAAAGAGTATAAAAAACCAATGCTGGAGTTCGTTGTAATGCACTGAGGGCCGATAGCTATCTGATTTTGCTCTGTTCTTAGTAACTGGATTCAGTATAAAATAAAGTACTTTGTATGTTCCTTTGTAACCCGTGTTCGGTGTATTTCCTTTTGGGGTACTCAGCCTCGATATTTTGATTTTGTTTTCACACCATGTGTAGGGAGTGACTGTGGTGACTCCTCCCCATGCTACTACTGCATCCAATAAAGGGGCGGGAAAATAGGAGGGGGAAATACAAATATCTATTTATCAAACAAAATTTAAAATACATCATCAGTTCTAAATCTTTGATTGCAGCTGATGATGTCGAATGTCAAACAATTGGATAAAACCATGTCACTGTCAGTATAAGAGAAAAACGCCTGGACTGGCTAAATACTGCCCATTATGTGTGTACTCCCTCCTAGCCACACTGATAGCTGCCTTGCATGCCGCAGCCAATCACATCACAGGACTGAAGAAAAACAAGCATTGGCAAAGCCAATAGTTCTGGTGTTTACTGCTGTTCATTGCATTTTGCATTTCTAGGCACCAGGGTGAAATTAGGATAGCGCAAAGTTTCAAAGGGGGATGCAATAAGGGGTGCGGGTGTGCAAGAGAATGTGAAGGGGAATAGAGCAAGGGAGGAAAGGATTGAGAGAGGGTGCAATCGATGATGAGCAAGAGGTAATATGAGTGAGAAAGTTTGAGAGTGGGAGGTTAAGAAATAAAGCAAGAGTCTGAGAGGAAAGATCAGAGATGGTAGAGAGTGGTGGTCGGGTGGAGGTAAAGAGAGTGGGGGCAGGGAGAGTGGGGTAGGGAGAGTAGGGGTAGGGTGAGTGGGTGCAGCGACAACAGGTGTAGGGTGGTGGATTGGTAGGCAGTGGGTGTAGGGTGAGTGGGTTGGTGTAGAGAGTGGGGGTATGATGAGTGGGACTGAGAGAGTAGGAGTTGGGCAGTTGGGTGTAGACGGAGTAGGGTTAGGATGGTGGTAGAGTGAGTGGGGTTAGGGTGGGTTGGTCTAGGGGGAGTGGGTGCAGGGTAGGTAGGGAGGGTGGGGGGTAGGATGGGTGGTGGCAGTAGGGTGGGTGGTGGTATAGGGTGTGTGGGCAGAGAGTGTAGGGTGAGTTGGGTTAGAGAGAGTGGGTGGGGTAGAGAGTGGGGGTAGGGTGTGTGCATGTAGAGAGAGTAGGGGTAGAGAGAGTGAACATATGGTGGGTGGTGTAGAGAGTGGGGGTAGGTTGGGTGTGGGTAGATGGGGTGTGGGTAGAGAGGGTGGGTTTAGGGTGGGTGTGGGTAGATGGGGTTTGTGTAGAGAGAGTGGGGGTAGGCTGGGTGCAGAGAGAGTAGGGGTAGAGTGGGTGGGTTAGGTTAGATTGGATGGGGTAGAGAGAGTGGTGGTAGGGTGTGGGTGTAGAGAGAGTAGGGGTAGGCTGAGCAGATGTAGACAGATGCAGACAGAGTAGGGGCAGGATGGGTGGGGGTAGAGAGTGTGGGTTGGGTGGGTGGTGGTAGACTTGGTGGGGGTAGAGACGGTGGGTATTGGGTGGGTGTGGTAAAGAGAGTGGGTGTAGGGTGCGAGTATTGGGATAGAGAGAGTGGGGGTAGAGTAGGGTTATATAGAGTGAGGGTACAGTGGGTGGGGTAGAGAGTGGGAGGGTGCTTGTTCAGGGGTACAGGGAGTGGGGGTTTATACACTGGGGGTATAGTGGGTAGGGGTAGACAGTGGGGTTAGGGGGTGTGTGGGTACAGGTATTGGGGGTAGATGTGTGGGTAGAGAGAGTAGGGGTAGAGTGGGTTTTCTAGAGAGGGTGGGTAGGGGTAGAGTCAGCGAGGGTTGGTAGGCGGGGGTAGAGTTGCAGGTGCATTGAGTTAGAGAGAGCTGGGGTAGGGTATATAGAGCTGTGGTAAGTTGGGTAGTGGTAGAGTCGGCGGAGATTGGTAGGTGGGGGTAGAGTTGCAGGTGCATTGAGTTAGAGAGAGCTGGGGTAGGGTATAGAGAGCAATGGTAAGTTGGGTGGACAGTAGGGATAGGGTAGTTGTGATAGAGAGTGGGGTAGAGTGGGTTGTTTGGGATGGAGAGAGTTGTGTTAAGGTGGGCGGGGTTTGGAAGTGGGGGTGGGTAGGGTTAGAAAGAGGGGTTAGGTTGGGTGGGTTAGAGAGAGCCGTGGTAAGATGGGTGGGGGAGAGCATAGGGTGGCATGGGTGGGGTAGAGAGGGTGCGGGGCGGCTGGGTGGGGCTATATAGAGTGGGAGTAAGATGGGCAGGGGTAAGGAGAGCGGTAGGGAGAGTTGGGGTAGGGCGGGTTGGTGGGGGTAGTGAGAGTAGGCGTAGGGTGAGAGGACGCTGTTAATGTAGGTGCGTCTAGAGAGAGTAGGGGTAGGGTGGGTGTTGGTAGAGAGGATGGGGATTGGGTAGGTGGGGGTAGATTGGGTAGGGATATAGTGAGCACCGGTAGGGTGTGCAGGGTTACAGAGAGCAAGGGTAGGTTGGGCAGGAGTAAAGAGGGGTAGGGTGGGTGGTGATAAAGATAGTGGGGGTTGGGTGGGGTAGAGAGAATGAGTGTAGGGTAGGATGGCAGTATGGTAGAGAGTGGGTGTGTGTATGTGATAAATCACCCCACTGCCACGCTGTACATTATTAAGTCACCTTCATGAATTTTAAACTTCAGGAAATGGCTTTTTATTTTGGAGCATGTGCACATTCGGGTAAACACATATTTCCCGTAGACACAGTAAATGCAGAGGAAAGATATTAATTGAAAATCTGACATAATTATGAATTTTGTATCTTATTTGAATTTTATAGAGTGCCTTACTCCAAAGCGCTGTACAAAGCATCAGGCAGTACATAACATGGGACATGATAAAACTTTAACAACCATTTAAACAGAGAGAAGTAAGAGTTTCCTGGAAAAAAGAAAGCACTGTGAAAGAACAAAGAGAAAGAGGAAGGGCGTTCCTGTGAAGGGAAGCAAGCAGAGAAAAAGAACAAAAATGTGTATGCGCACAAAGGGGATAAGGAGTGACAAGGCGATATTGAGAGCAGGAGCGAAGAGTGCGAGTGGGGGTATAGAAGGAGACCAAAGAAGAAAGATAGTCAGGAACAAGAAGAAGAGATTACCCCTCCTCAGAAGACCTTCATAGGTGGCAGCCAGCTTCTCTTATCTATCCACAATTCTTGCTCTGATGTTAAACACTCCTCAGACATTTGTCACCTCCTTGACGACTTCGACCTTGACACTCTCGCTCTCACTGAGAAGTGGTTCACTACCAGCTCTGTCACTGTTTTTGACACACACCTCTCTGAGGGCTACAAGATCCTCTCTAAGCCCAGCCTCATCGGTCTGCAGGCGAAGTGACCCTGATCTTCCCTGAATGGGTGTCTGCTACTATCATTCCCACTCAGTAATACGTTTACTTACGAATGCCGCATCTGCAGGCTTGGTGTCTCTCCTATCCTCTCGCTACCATCCACAGGATCCCTGGTCCGGTCTCCCACTTCCTTTCGGAGTGATATGACCTCATCTCCTTTCTCCTGGCCTCTACCTCCAAGCTTCTCCTCCTCAGAGACTTCAATATTCACCTTGACTCTATGTGGTCACTGGACTCTTCCGCAGCTTCTGTGATTCTCTTTCCCTCACCATTCTCCGCTCTGGTCAGACCCACACAGCCAGACACACCTTGGAAGCTCTCATTTCAGCAGACATCCCCATCTCCAACCCTCTCACTACACCTCTCACATGGTCTGACCATTCTCTCCTGTCTTCTCATCTGGATCTCTTGGGTCCTCCGGCTAAGCCTCTGCCCACACTGCCAGTCTCCTTCTCCGTCATTCGACTGAAGAAGCGAGTGTCAGTTGCTGCTTTTGACACCACTTTCATTCCCCCTACCACTCCAGTCAATGACTCTCACTCTGATACAGCCCTTGCTATACTTCACCTCTCCCGCACCAGCACCCTGGACATTCTTGCCCCTGTCATGAGGATCCGCATGAAGCCTACCTCCAAGCACAACATTCCAACCTGGCCTCTCTGAAACGCAAGTGCAGAGTTGCTGAGCAGAAGTGGCGGGCTTCAAGCATATCCACTGACAGAATGGCCTGCTGCCTGCTCCAAAGGCAATACAGACTCTCCATTCGCTCAAAGAAGCGTACCCATATCCAAGCCTGCATCATTTGGGTCACCAATAACATGGCTGAACTGTTAAAATATGCAAGAAACTTGCGAATCCTACTGCAGTCTCCATTTTCCCTTTGCTGTTCCAGGCACTCACGTCTGCACTGGCCTCCCACTTCACAACCAAAACCCCCACTCTCCTTTACTCCCCTCACCCCCCTCATCTGCTCTCAGGCCTCCTTTGGCCACCTCCCCCTTCCCTGCTTCTCTCCCATAGTACTGGATGGGGTCTCTAAACATGTCCTCTCTATGAAAGTCTCCTCCAAACAGTGGCTCCCCTGCTCCTCCAGAATTATCAAGGACAACATTGCCCCCCTTGGTCCAAACCTGGCTGACTTCTGCAATCACACCTTTGCCACTGACTTCTTCCAACTACTCCTCAAGCACTTCCGCGTGCCCCCTCTTCTTAAAAAGCCTACTGCCGACCCTGCCTGCCCGCCATACTACCGCTCTATCTCCATTTACCCCTTACTGGGCAAACCCTTGAAGAAGTTGGTCATCTCCCAACTGATCCATCACACTGAATCTGTTGGTTGTCTCCACGACTACCAGTCTGGCTTCAGAGCAACCAGAGGCATGGAAACTGCTCTCCTGAACACCTGTGAAGACTTGCCCTCAAATCTGGATTCCAACTCTCTCTCCATTCTCTTCCTTATTAATCTTTCCTCTGCCTTTGATATGGTCAATCATGCCACTCTGATAAAGCGACTATGAACCCTTTCCTCCCCTCCACCACACTCTTCACCTGCAGTGTCCCTCAGGGCTCTATCCTCTCGCTGTGGCTCTTCAGCATCTACCATGCCCCTCTGGCCCACCTGATCACCTTCTCTCCTCACTTCCAGTGTTATGCCGATGATGCGTAGCTCTCCTTCAAGCATCTCTCCACTTCCTCCTCTCATCTTCTCTCATTGCAGACTGTCTGACTGCTTTCCAGGCATAGTTCACCGCTAATGATCCCTGCCTTAATGCCAGTAAGACTGGGATCATTCTCATTGGGCATCCTGATTCTTCCTTTCCTCCTACACTCTGGCCACCCTTCATAGGTCCCCTCCCTTCACCCTATTGAGAGACAAAACCTTGGCATCATCTTTAACTCCTCGTACTCCTTCTCTCCTCAGATCACAGACCTTGCCAAGAAGGCCATCTTTCAGCTTCACCTCCTCAGAGAACTTCTCCCTTTCCTCACCTTCCCCCAGAAACTCATCATCTCCAGAGATCTGGTCCTCTCTAAGCTGTACTACTGCAATAGCCTCTTCCTCAATCTGCCTTTATACTCCCTTCACCCCCTTCAACTAATCCAGAATAGGACTGCAAGACTTATCCTTGGCCTCAAGTCCAGGGACCACATCTCTCTAGCCCTAATATATCTCTGTTGGATCCCAGTTGCTGCAAGGATAAAGTTCAAGACCCTGTGTATCATCCACAAGGCTTTCTGTGGCCTGGGACCTGGTTACATCCAACTCTTCCAGCTCCAACTCTCTGCAGATCAGACACTTTTCCAAGCAGAGAGTGTGGGGTAGATTTCTCTCTTCGGCAGGAGCCTCCCTCTGGAATGGCATCCCTGCCCCTCTCAGGCTTGAGCCGGATCTCCTTAAGTTCTGGAAGCTCCTCAAGACTCTCCTTTTCTCTTCTTCCTTTCCTCTCCCCCTCCTCTGCTAGTGCCTCCCTACTATTGCATTGACCGCTAACCAGTCCCTTCTGAACCATGCAGGGCACCAGGTCCTCTTCACCCAGTCTATCGCAGCACCCGGTTTCCCTGACCCATCCCCCAATCTGCACTTACTCTCTTGGGCCCCCTTTCCATAAATAACCTGGTGGGGTGTGCATACCCACCGAGTCTGGTCCTCCCCCTTCCTTGCACTTAGCATGTGGCCCTCAATCCCTGCCCTATCTGCATCCTCTGGCACTTGCCCACCTGGTCTCCCCTTAGCACTTGGCTAGCCCCATGGGCCTTCCTCCTCCCATCCCCCCTGTATGCCGCCACTCTGACCCACACTCCCTCCCACCCTAGCATTACCCTCCCGTCACTACCGGCACCCTCGCCCTGCACATCGTGTTACTGCACTTGCACAATCTGAATGTCACAAAGCCTAGTAGGACTGTTACTGTTGTTTTCCTTCCCTGTCCCCCCTCCCTTTTTTGTCTTGTGGCGTCTTGAAACACCTTTTAATGTTTAGGCGCTTTACAAATACCCAATAAATAAAATAAATAAAAACCTCTGACTTGGATTGGTTCCAGTCTTATCTTACCAATCGCACCTTCTCTGTTTGTTGGTCTGGTCAGTCCTCATCAGTTTTTGTGCTTCTACACAGTTTGCCCAAGGTTTTGTGTTTGGTCCTCCTCACTTCCCTCTCTATACCTCTGCTCTTGGCAATTTCATCTATGTACATCATTAATTTATACCATTTGTGTGCCAACAACAAAATGTTCTTCTCTTTCTCTGATTCCATCCAATCTCTTTTGGCAGGTTTTCTCTCCATCCAATCCTGGATGTCCTCACTTTTGCATCTAAATCCTTCTAAAACTGAGGTCCTATTTCTCCCCGCTTCTACATTTCCTCCTCCACTAGCCCTTCCCCCATTTCCTTACGCCCAGCTTTCCTCTACCTTACCACCACGGCTCTAAATCTAGGTGTTCATTTTGATCCCTCACTCTCGCTCTGCCCTCGCATTTCCCGTCATCTCTCGCTCTTACGCTTCCAACTTTTTAACATTTGATGGGCTTGTCAGTTTCTTACTTTTCATGCCTCTAAACTCCTGATCACTTCTTTAGTCTTTTATGGTCTTTTCTATTACTCTTGTCTACTCCTGGGTCCCCAAGCGTATTCTCTTAGCCCTTCTTCGCTCATTCTATTCTTCCTTCATTCGTACTCTTTGTTTTCTCTCTCCCAAGCACTCCATCTCCACCGCCTTGCCCCACCTTCAATGGTTGTCATCTGATGCTTGCCTTCTTTTTAATTTCCTATGTCTTGTCTTCAAATGTCTTCATGAACTTCCTCCCTAACTCTCGTCGTGTCTTTCTTTCTATTCTCCTCTGCTGGCTTTTGGCTCAGAACCCCTCTGTCCCCTAACTGTTCCTCACCCCCTCTATGTCACTTCTCATATCTGTTCTTGCTCCCCCAAGGCCTCCAAGCACTAGAACTCTCTCTGTCTGTCTCTTCGGTCTTTACCCAGTCTCTCCCTTTTTGAATCCATGCTCAAAGATCACCTTGATTTTGACTGAGTTTCACTGTTTGATTCTATATAAAGCACTTAAGCATTAGGCGCTATGTAAATAGAAATAACACACAAAGAAATGTATTTGATCGAAACATATACATTACTAATCGTCTCCTCATTTTTATATACAAATCTAAATCCATATGCTATGTTGGATTTAGGGATTGCCCTGATGAAAGACAGTAAGTCTGAAATGCATTGGCCAGTGTCTCCGCCACAGGAGAAATGATGAAAACGAAGGAGCTTCATTAATAAAGGATGTAACACACAGCTATGAGGACTGAAGCAAGATTCTCTAACTACATAAAGTCTTTCACGTAGAACATCGGTGACATGTGCCGATAAGGTGGAAACATGTTTGCGGTTGCTCGCTTTCCCATGCCGGGAGGACAGGGCATTCCCCCTGCACTCAGCCCTTAGTAAATGCCATGTCAATGACCAATGAATGATCTTGGAGGCAGGACCAAAAATAGTTTGCATTTGTCTGGTGACCTTCTGTAAGGGCGCAGTTGGGATAAAATAATGACGGCATGGCCATGGAAGGGTGTCAAGAGCCATGCCAGTGGTTATTACTAATTTTAATAATAATCCCAGGCCAGGAGGAGAGCTCTGGGGCAACCTGTTTATCGTGGAAGCAAGAGAATACAGAGCATAATAAAAGATTAATTAAGCCTTCCATTTGGTTAGTTTCAATTAAAATAAAAAGGCCTCGGTAGTACATTGCCCACAGACATGTGCCATTTGATGTCACATCCAGTGACATCAAGCCGGCCAAAGGTTGCAGTCGAAGGTAGCACAGCGAGTTGAGCGCTCGCTTTGACATCTGTGCAGAGCCTGCTGTCACAGGTTCGAATCCCGCAGCGCCAAACTCAGCCTTTCATCCTTCCGAGGTCGATAAACGAGCACCACACACCCTGGGTAATAATAAGCAGCGCTCAGATACCTGAGGGTTTGTAGCGCTATATAAAAAATAAAACAAAAAGCTAAGTTTTGCCCTGCCACACCCCCAGTTACATTTTAAAGTTGGCATTGCAATCCAGGGCGCCCCTGGAAGGGGAGGGGATCCCACTCGTGTCCTCTCAGTTTCAGCTGTTGTTTCTCTCTACCTGTTGCTGGCCCAGCTGTTAGGATGCAAGCAGCCTTTGCCTGTGGTTAGTACACGTGTTTCAACAGGCGACTCTATAGAAACGGTGGGCTCGTTCTACGTGCCCGCCACCCCCCAGAGAGAAAGTTGCTGGGGCTCCTTTGTCTCTCCACTTCCGCGCCTCAATCTTCGCTCCTCCGCAGATATGAAGGGGTCGTTCGGTGACCCCTGGCCCAGTCTAGGAAAGGCCCGCTCTGAGGCTCAGGTGCACGGGCCCTCTCCGGGGTCTCCTTTCTCAGTCTTTGACCTGTGGCCTAATCGCTGCGGCTGCGCCGAGCGTGATGACGGAGGGGCCAGTTACATAGAATGCATGCCTCTAGAAACATCTGTCAAGGGAAAGCCAACTAGTGGGTTTGGCAGACAATATGGAGGGCCGTGTTTAGAAATCCCTTGGCTTCCATGGAAGTCGGCAGTCGTCGGTTTCCCGCATCTGCAGGCCTCTGTTGCTAACCTTTGACAAGCTGCGTGTTCTAGCTTGAAAGTGTACAGACACAAAAAGTAACGTGCTATCTCGATCTTTCTACAGTGCGCTGCATTAAATGAGTCTCTAGGTACTTGACTGTGTTGCAGAGCTCTGCGCCTTTAAGAGAAGGCAGAGGAAGTCACGGGCCCCGTGACGTAGAAGGAGGGAGTGGGGAGGAGAAGCCTCAGTTTGAATGTAAAAGGAAAATAAAGAAGACTTTAAAATTCCATGCTGGTGTGCGCCTTTATTTCCACAGGCCATAGGAGGCTAACAGACTGTAGCACACATAAAGGTGTGGGATGTGCTGGCCTGGTCCTCAATCTGACAACACCAGTCCATATTTTGCAAGCATTGGGTGGCAGGTACACAGAGCAGCAAGGGCACTTGCCCCCTTACTCCGTGAACAATGGGTGCAGGAGTGTTTTTCCCCCTTTGTTGTGCATCTGGAGGGGAAACTTTGTTCACTATAACGAAAAAGAAATCTGCTTTAAGTGCTAGGCGGCAGGGCTTCTCGCTCCTCTCCTGCTAGGAGCGGGCTTTGTGAAGCAAGCATCTTGCAAAATTAGCAAGTGTGCTGTTCTCAAAGCGGTATGGTCGCTGGAGCCAAGCTAACCAATAGACCATTGACGACCATAGCGGGGCTAACCCCTACTATGGACATCTACACAGTAATGCATAATATCTCATATACTTTGTTCACACACAATGCGATGAGACAGAGACCTTCTGAAAGTTGGAAACATACAAAAGAGATGAGACAGAGACCTTCTGAAAGTTGGTAACATATTACACTTTATTGGAATCAAACACATGGTCGCTTTCTTAGAGTCATCCGATTGGGCGGCCCGAGCCCTGCTCCACCCCCTAGAATCCTCCAACTTGCTTCCTTGCAACCTTACTTCCCTGGTAGTACCCCAGTGTCCTGCCCTCTGGGCCGGATATACAGCTTATATCCATCTTTTGGATGGCCGACCCTGGCCTACCTGCCTGGAATGCTGTCGTTACTGCCCTTATCCTGAACCCAAGAGTCGACTATTCCTCCCATGAAAACCCCACTTTCTTTAAAGTCATAGCCAGCACCCTGCAGAATTGAAACATTGTCAGAAGGGATCCGTCCTGATGGACCAGGAGGTACCTACCCCCTGCCGGCCTACCCAAAATATACTGAGAGAGTAACCAGGTGGGGCAGCTGTCCTGAAGTGCTGCCCTGTATAACATCACTGATGTGCCCATCCCAGCTTGATCAGTCTTAAACCTTCTGTAAATGCCCTCTGTAAATGTGAAATCCCCTGTCGCCTGTGCCCTTCCAGATTCATCGCCTTTCCCCGTAGTGACCAGCTCGCTCACCCGAAGTGCCCAACGCAAATGCTGGCCTGAAAAGGCTGACCTCAAACCCGTTGGAGCAAACCCCTTCTAATGCACCCAGTAGCTTCACCAGCACCTCAAAGTCAATCGGCTTCCGGCCATCCTTCTTGTGCCCGTCTAGCTAACCGCAGCCTTTGATTGCGACCCTCACCGAAAAACCCTTAGTGGGAACCCCAGCACCCTTGAGTTTTGCATAGAATGCTATGGCCGCCAGGTGACCCGAGACCCAGCTCCTGCTTTGTACTCCTGCATGCACCCACACTGCAAACTGCTCCACCTGGGTTGGCAGATCTAGGTCTGCACACCCCAATTCTTGCGGCAGGCTCACAAACTTACTGTAGCCTCTCTGGTACCTGGACCGTACTCCTGGCGTGAGCGAGCACTCCCCAAGATCCCAGAGCATCAGGTCCATGACACCAGGTGCCACCACTCTGGTCTGAACTCTACAGCCATCTGCTGTGCTCTTGGGTGAGCCTTCCGGAATCTCTCCCACTGAAATTGAGAAAGAGCATCAGCCGCAACATTCACAGTTCCTGGTACATGCCGTGCCATAAACTCAATATACCGATACAAGCAAACTTCCACCAGTTTTTGAGCAAACCCATGAGGCAGATTGTAAGTTGACGGCCTGGACCACGGATTTGTTGTCGGATTAAATGTGGACCCTCCTGTTGAACAGCTCACCTGGCCACAGCAGGAGGACAATCACACTAGGGAATAGTTCCTGTGCCATTATATTTCCCAATCTCCCCGTTTTCTGCCACTGTGTAGGACACCTCTGGGCACACCATTGTGTGCCCAGGGTAAACCCAAAACCTTCCTTTCCTAAAGTGTCCCAGTACATCTGTAGTTCGCTGCTGGTAACCCATGGCTTTCACCACATGCTGACCCCATTGTGCCCTTGCAGGAACCTGCGCCACATAACCAAGTCCTTCTTGATGTCAGCACTGATCTGGTGATGCTTGGCCGTGACCCCCACTGTTGCTCTTGTTAACCTCCTGGTGAACACCCTTCCCGCTGGTTCTACCCTGGCTTGAAAGTTGAGTGTCCCCAAGAGGTGCTGTACCTGCCCCAGCATAGTTTTATCTCTCGCCAAGTTGCTGTCAATTTCATTCATGAGCCCATCCACTTTGTCCTTTGGCAGACAGCATCTATTAATTTCTATCTCTAGAAATGTCAAAAACTGCACGGGTGTCTGGGTTTTCTCCAGTGCCAGAGGAATGCCCAATTCATTAATCAGTACCTGAAAGGATTCCAGTGCAGCACAGTCCACAGACCCTTCCACACCAATGAACAGGAAATCGTCCCAGTAGTGCATGATGACCGCTTCTCCCTACCTAGTCCTTGCAGCCCATTCTAGGAAGGAGCTGAACTGTTCAAAGAAGGTGCATGAAACTGTGTACCCCATTGGCATACACCTGTCAAAGAAAAATGGCCCCTTCCACTGAAATCCCAGCAAATGAAAGCTATCCGAGTGAACAGCTGCATGCACATGTAGAATCCACTAATTCACTACATCCTCAACAATCAGGTTTCCGCCCAGCTCACAGCACAGAGTAGGCAATGCTTGATTTACAATCCAAGATGCTTAGAATTATCGATAAAGGAAAGGCAGGTCTCCTCATTCTCCTCGACATAAGCGCTGTGTTCGACCTATTGGACCATAACTTACTGCAGTCCGCTCTAAAGAAAACAGCTAACTGCTCAGAGGAAGCCATCAGCTGTAGTATGTTGTTCCTGAAGGACATGATATCGAGCGTCCACTGGGGCGACAAGTTCTCCACGGAAAAGGAAATCATTTGTGGAGTTCCTCAGGGTGCAAGTATGTCACTGTTACTTTTTAACATCTACTTGAGATACCTATGCCTCGTCCTCGATTACATCAATGCATTCTTTACCAACTATGCCGACGATACGCAGCTGGTGATCGAGCTAAGTGGAGACTACCAGAAAGATAGTGACCAGCTCACCTTGATCTACAACAACGTGGAACATTGGATGGACTCCAATTGGATGTGCCTCAATGGACAAAAAAACGAGTTTATGATGTCCCGTCTCTCAAAGCACCGTCCATTTGTAACGTGTCCTTATTTCTGCGCCCCAAAGCCTGCGGGCTACTGGCGCATTATAAATTTAAAATAAATAAATATACAGGCAGGTGTCTGAAGGCTGATTCAATGTCCACCTTTGCTAACGGTGCCCATTTGCCTGCTTGAATGACGAGCTCCACTGCCTGGTCAAAAGAGGAGTATGTGACCGAGCAGTATTCGGGATCCAGCAAATCATTAACCGATTTCCCCTTTGGGTAGGACAGATGGTGTATGAGCCTGTATTTGCCTTTCTTCTTCTTGGGCACCACCCCAATGGGGACATTATGAAGTTGGGTAGGGGTAGTGCTTTGAATGGTCCAATGATTCTTCCCAAAGCTCTTTCTTTGCCCAATTTATCAGTCACAATCCCAGGTAGTTTGTCAGAAGAGTGGAGGTTCTTTGCTAAACGTGTAGTTAGTGGCCCCTCGTAAGGAATAAGGAACCCATCCTTGAACCCTCTGTAGAGCAAATCCCTCTCTTTAGTATTTGAACAATCCAGAACCCAACTGTGTAAAGCAATCATGTCTATGGGGCAAGGGCCCTTCCTCCAGAACCCTTTATTGGATGCCCTTGGTCTGGTCCCTTCCTCGTTGTCCCCCCACCCCTTGATAACATGCCGTGGATGGGTAAATATAAGACCCCTTATATTTTTCACATGCATGGGCAAATATGCATTCCTGTCCAAAGCAAAAATAGCCTGCGTTAAAGCCCCTGCAGGTGCCCCTACCAAGGTCGCCCCCTGCAGCACCTTGCCGGTACCCTGCGCCCTGTTTCTGTACGACCCTTCCTTCCCACAGTCATTCTGCCCACTCCAAAAGGGCTGCCAGGACTCCTTCCTACCCTCGCTGTACTTACCCTGCCAAGTACTCCCGGGGGGTCTACGTCCTTCCTTAATCGGTCAGCTGGTTCTATCCTTGCCACCCATGTATGCCACCCAGCCCTCCATGTCCTTCTGATCCCAAGTCATGCTGGGTAGCGGTGCCATCTTCAACCTGAAACCCCGGTCATAATCAATCCACCCCGTGGATCCATACCGCTTGTGCTTCTCTACTATCATGTCCCTATACTTCCATAAGGCCGGCCCCTGTTCCGGAAACCTTTCCATTATTACTGCTGCTAACAAGGCAAAAGCTTTTTCCCAATTATCAATGGTCTCCTCCGATCTGTACCTTTTCTGCCTCTTCTGATCCTCTTCCTTTGTTATCGTCACATCAGGGCCCTCTGTCTCTAGTGTCAGCATTGAAAACAAATCAAAGTAATCCCTCGCCCAAATAGGCTCCTTCACCTGCATGGGGATGTACCGTGACACTGTAGACTTTCCAGATAACAGTGGGACAATTGTTACCAGTGTCCCCTCCCCACTTTACACTGAAGGAGATGACCCTAATGCCTCTACCGGCAAGCCCACTGCAGGCCCTGAAAGACCAGGCGTCAGAGGTGAAACCCCCACACTTGTTTGTAAAATACCATTTCCTTGGCCAGATATCTGAGTACCTAACCTTAGAGACCCTACCTGTGCCCCTGTGAATGCAGCCGGCCCCAAAAGTTGGTCCCAGATTCTCCTTGGCACCTCCATGCTTGCACCCTGTGGTACCTGAGCCTCACTCCATCTTTGCATCATTTATTCCAATAACCTAGTCATCTCCATTTTTTGCTCGCCCTTTGTTCTGGTTGTTTGCCCCAAGCACATGCCCTACTTGCGGCCCAGATGGCCCAATGGCCCATTGGCTGCCTGCGGCACTACTGGCCCTGTATTATCCCCTGTTACTGCTGTTACCTCCTGCACCATGCCGATAGGCTGCCCTCCACCGACAACCTGCAACCACTGCCCTACCGGCGACAAAGGCACAGTGACATCTGGCAACAAATTTACTTCTCTGTGGCTACCTTTCCCAGTGTCTTCCTAGGCGCGCTCTTCTTTTTTGCCAATGTGGCCACAACCACTTTGTGGGCCGGTGTGGCAACCCTCATGGCTGGCGGCATGTCTGGTGCTGGTGACCCCAAGGACTGCTCCAGCAGCCTTTTTGCCCAGCCTGTACCCATGTTCAGCACACTCTCTTGAAACAATGAAACCAGCTGGGCTGCCTCCGTGCTCTCTCGGGACCTTCCACTGCCCGGGGTCCCTTCCCCGCTGTCAAATAAGCTCGGTGACCTCTGGCTGGACAATTAACTTCTCCTGAACCATATAAAATACTTTAACCAAAAAGGGGGATGGCATTAGAACCACGCCCGAGTTACCTTCTTTTGGTAGAGCATTGAGGCACTTCACTTTTGTGTAAGGCTTTTAACACTAGCCAACACTTTCGCCCTTAATGTTCACTTGACCCTTTATCCCCAACACTGTGTCAACCTGCCGCCAGCCCCTCTGTCACCTGCATGCGCCCAGCTTTCCCAAACCGGCACATCCCTCTTACTGCTCTTGTCTTGGCCTCTGTACTTTGTGACAAATGTCTTCTTCCTTGAATATGTGATAGAACCTGCAACATCATTGCACACATGTTAATTTCCACAAAGCAGACATATTTAATTGCCCCTTGCTCTAGGGGGGAGGGGTACCCGATGCCGTTTGTATGCCCTTGTACCGCACCACCTGCCCTCTAACAGAATGCCCTTGTGTCCACCCTCCGGCACCACATCCCAGGTAATGGATGACCGTTCCTGAAGACAAAGCAGTCAAAAGCTGGCCGGAGCCCCCTAGAAATGAATGGGGAACTTATTGCTAAACAACAACGCTGCACCTTCTTCACGTTACTAAATCTGATTCAACTGCCCTCTACCGCCCCAGAATGGCAAGCTGTTCCTGTGTTTTGAAATGCAGCCAGTACGCTCGCTATGACACCCGACTCTCTACCTGCTTGCACAGCTGCCGGCATGCGACATGCGGCACTAAGGCGGCTTTATCTCTACTTCCGCTTTGTTATTTATACACGATGTGGCCCAGAAACCGCCAATCCGTTGACAATTTATGTAGCCCATACCACGTGGCCTGCTACCACGCGACCAGCCCCTCGCCATAAACTTCCTTAGCACGCTGTACTGAGACCGCTTCAATCTTTCCACAAGATGATTCCGGTGTTCCGGAGACCACGCGTACCTGCCCATTCTAATTTAAATGTGTGTCATGTTCACGCAGTCAAAAGCAAGGCTTGTGTAAAAACAAAAGAGAGCACATGGTACGGAGGCCGCCACATGGTAACCCAATGAAGCGTGCTGCGAAATCCGGGGCATCCGCCTGTTGTATCCTTGTGGGGGAATCCCTGGCCCCCACCATGATGCGTCGTGAGCCCCGGGCCTCCCTCCCTCCAGGAACTCACACGGAGGCGATGTGACAGGCTTGGGCTCACCGGTCGCGAATGCCATGGCCAGGGAATGCCCCCTTTATTAATAGTGCACACGGCGGCGTGCAACGTCACGCCGCCGAGTGCTATTCCATTAAAGGGGTAGCACCACACTCCTCCTTTTTCATGAGGACAAATAAACAACAACATAGCACACTACATAACTCCAATGAACATCTACAACACGCTAACACCCTTAACCCAAATAACTAATTCCCCAATGAGCCCCTTTATTCACAGCCGCCCCTCATTCCCCACTTATCAGGTACCTCCATGTCGGGTTCCTTCATGAGTCCAATGCAAAATCATTGAAGTAAGCAGGTTTCCCTCGCCCTGTCCTCAGGGGGCACCTCCTGCTCGCCTCGGGGTTGGGAGTCACGCTGTCAGTTGACATCCTCACAGGGGACCGAGGGAGGGGCTCTGCACCCCCGCTCTTGTCGGGTATGTCCACACAGTCCTGGTCCACCGGCGCCTCAGCCTTGGGCTCCCCCAGCTTCTTGAAGAAGCTAATGTTCCGGGTGAATGAGGCTCGGCCGTCTGACGCAGTCACCATGGACCCCTTGACTACTATCACGGCCAGTGGCTCAGGTTCATAAGTTAATGAAAGTTTCCCGCGGGGGTGCCGGTTCCTTATCAGCACCTCGTCCCTTGTTTAGTTCGTAGCTGCTGCTCCAGCTCCACCTGTTGAGTGTCGATGACCGCAGGCTCTTTCTCCCCCACTTCCGGCAGCAGCACTCTCGGGCACCGCTTGAAGAGAGTGTAGAGGAGGTCCCAAATATGGCTTGCACTCCAGCCACCCATGTCGAGATGTCTGAAACATACTCGCCAAGATATGTGACGTATAAGGATCAAATTAACCAACAGAGAGCAACGGTGGGGCTCTGTCCAATACCCATCAGAAGGACATGCATACCTATTGAAGCACTTATCACTAGATCAACCGTGGGATGCAAGGTACCCACTGAGACAGCCATACCAGCAGCTGATACGAAACGAAGATTACTTACAAACGGTCCCCGAAGAGGCACATAGAGCCTTAATGGAAGGCAAATGGTGACAACATAAAAGCCCAAACGTATGTGACGTATATAAAACGATGAGCAAAAGATGATCCACAAGAACAAAAATGTAAAGAATAATGATGTGATAGACGTATAAGAAGATACAACGTTGCAGCACAAAGAACGTAACCAGGATCAAAGTGTGCCACTGACTGATTGCATGTAAATAGGCTCAGAACACAAGAAGCTAAGTAACCGGTACTGCTTGCAATGCTTAGTAGAAGAATAGAGTGGCATGCGCCAAGTATATATCTACCTCAATGAAGCACGCTATACAAGTGCGACTCCATTTTGTGAAGCAGAATTAAGCCCATATTGCAAAGGACTAACAAGGCCAAGATTCATATTCCAGCCAAAGCCAAAGGAAAGCACGGAATCGAAACTCAGTAAGAAGTAGCTCATGCCTGGGAATTTGAGGTCAACCTAAGAAAGGGAGGTGAGCAGCAACCTCAGAGAATCGAAACTTCAGAGCATACCAGCCAGCCAGTGAAGGTCGAGATAAGGAGGCCCCAGGCAGGTGGTGAGGCTATGGAAGAATTAAATACACGAAAAGAGGGAAATGAAGCAGATTCACGATGAACAGATACGTGACCAGCCAAGGGCAAAGAGGTACCAAAGTCTGATGTCACCCAAAACCTGAGGATGCCATTACTTTTCCTGATAAGAACTACAGTTTCAAGGCCATCCTCAGCCAACTAATTGACACATAGCCTGAGAGGTACTGATTGATGGAAGGGAGGCAGGGTGAATTTTGGGGCACTCTGCATCTGGGTGTCCATTCTGCATGCTGCTAATTAAAGTGGAGATTTATGCCTAGGGGTGTAACCCACCCAATCATAATGGACCAAATAATCTAGGGTCCTATAGCTTGTAGAACCAATAAGATGTCGTAGTTGTAGTGACGTCTATCACAAGTGATGTAGTGGGATGGGCATAGACGCCCACCCTATAAGAGGTATCCAATCCGCATGCTCTGTTACCATATACAGATATAGCACCTATACTTAAGTCACCTTTTCCGACCAATAGAATTGCATGACAAACATATGAGTTTTGCACGTCAAATGATGATGAGATTTGCCCATAAAAGTTGCTGTCTGATTGAAGAATGTGGGAGTTGAAGCGAGACAGGCGATCGCAATTTGGTTGATTACCATTTGTTTCCTAGTTTTTTGGACTTGTCATTAAACAGACTTCCCTTTGCCAAACTATTGAGTTGTCCTTAATGAAGTGTGTCAGAGTAAGTGAATTTTGCACCCTAACCTCCTATCTTGTTTTACAGGTTCTAGAGGGTGAGCTCTGACCTATGGGCCCGTCAGAGGATGCTCCGCCCTCCTGTACACTTGGAGCTGAGGATGGTTTGACCATCAACTATTGATTAATTAATACTAAGGCACCCATAGACCGACGGCACGAAGTAACTCTAGCCCTTCAGCAATATCACAAGTCCTTCGCCATTCGGCTGAGTAGACTGAGAAACTTCCCGTGGACAATGATAGAAGTAAGTCCATCAAACCTGCAGTAGGTCTGAAGGAACCTGCCTTTCCGAGCATAACCCTTCTCATTCCCACCGGCAGCGGATCGGACGAAAAGACCGCAAAAGGCGGGGAAAAGGAGGGGCAGTGATCTCGAAGTTCCAGAGAGGAAATGATGCGAGCGGTGAGTGAAACAATAAACTCATTACTTTGGCAAATGTCTTATAGGCATTAGAACAAGTAAGGGAAAGGCAACGGAGGGTGGCAGAGAAAAATAAAAATAGTCAGAAGTAGAGAAGACTGTATATATATATATAAGGGGTTAATGACTCGAGTATAAATTGATAAAAAGTAGAGATTACCGGGAGGACACCCGAGAGGAAAAAGTAGAGGTTACCGGGAGGACACCCGAGAGGAAAAAGTAAAGAGGATTTACCTTTTTTTAAAATTATTTGTAATGCGCAAGCATACCCTAGGGAAACAGGGCACAGCAGTTACATGAATATGCGAAGCTTAGTTACAACAATATGAAAATATAGATACACACAATAATAGTAATAGCAGGATTATACACAAATATACAAATAAGCACATGTAGGTATGATATGAACAAATGGTGGGAGTAAGAGAGACTTAACAACTCAAAGTGTTCAACCATGAAACAACTTAAGAGCAGAAGTTTTGATAAGGCAAATGCATTCTAAGAGTTGGCAGTAGGGAGTTCCATAGTTTAGCTGCTTTCACTGGGAAGCTGTTGCCCCTATGGTGGAGCGTTTGAAGTTGGGTACAGAAAGGCAGTCTTTGTATAGAGTTCTTGTAGGTCTCAAGGAAGTCTGTCTATGAAATCTGTCTATCAAATAAACCGGAGCAGCGTTATTAAGGGATTTGTGAGTAAGTGACACAGATTTTAGGAGAATTTTGTCTTTGATGTAAAGACAATTATTCTGTTGGCTATATGCTGTGATATGATCTCTTCTGAAGATGCCCAGTGCCGCTCTAAGAGCGTTGTTCTGAAGAGTTTGTAGTTTGTTAGTGATGGCTTTATTGGACCCAAGATAAAGAGCATTGCAGTAGTCCAGGCGGGACAAGATGAGGGCTCTTGCGAGGGTCAAACAGCTAGTGTCGGACAGAAAGGGTTTGGATGCACGGATCAGTTTACACGTGTAAGCCGTGGAAGAAGCCGAGGCGTGCACCTGTCTGTTGAGAGAGAAGTTAGAATCCAAGTAAAAGCCTAGCGTATTGACCTCTTGTCCTACGTTGATGCTATTGCCATCAATTATGAAAGAAGAATAGACCGGACCTAATTTCTTTAAACTGGAGGTGGTACCCAGGATGATAAGTTCAGTTTTATCATCATTCAGGCATAGTCCATGTGTGGCCATGCATGCCTGGGTGATGATGTACACTCTATTCACCAAGGCTAAATCCTTTCCATAATCCCAAGAAAGCGGAAGGAGGATCTGGGTATCATCAGCATAGTTGGTGTAGGTGATACCGAGATGATACAGATCATGGAAAAGGGGATTGGTAAATATATTGTACAGTGTGGGTGAGACACAGGAGCCCTGTGGCACACCGCAGGTGATAGGTATGGGGTCTGCTGCTGCTGTAGGTGAAAAAACCCTCATGGTTCTGTCGTTAAGGAATGATCTAATCTATGTGATGGCGTCAGCGGAAAAGTGGGCTGATGTGTTGAGGTGAGTGCACAGGACAGAGTGGTCGACCAGGTCGAATGCTGCAGAGAGGTCTAGGAGGAGGAGTAATGCGCTTGACCATTATCTCTGAGCTTATCGATCTGTGTTTTAAGGTCAATAAGAGCAGTTTCAGTCCAATGTTGGGGACGGAAGCCTGATTGTCTAGCTCCTAGTAGGTGATGTTCTTCCAAATACTTCTGTATTTGTATGTAGGCAACCGTATCCATGATTTTTAGAAGGAATGGTACGGTCGTTATGGGTCTATAGTTTGTAGGTGTGGCTGGGTCAAGTGTAGGTTTTTTTAGTAGTGGAAGTACCCAGGATTGTTTTAGGTTGGTAGGGATAGAGCCGGTGGAGAAGGAAGCGTTGATTCATTTTGTGATGAAAGGGGACAGGTCACGGGCAGCATCCCTAATGAGCTGAGCGGGGCACAGATCTCCCTGACAATTGGAGGGTTTCAGTGATAGAATGATTTTTTCTATTTCAAGTGTGGTGACTTTAGAGAAGTTAAAGCGTGTGGATTCCCTTAAGGTAGGCTTGGCAGGTGGTGTGGAAGGGTCATTGAAGGAGGCTTTTTTACAGGAGATTTTGTTTTGAAGTGTAGCAATCTTGTTGGCTAAGGCATTTTGGATTCCTGAACACCAATTTTTATCTTTGGTACAAGTATCTGGTGGTGCTATAGGGGTTTCTACTTCTTTGAGGGTGGAGAATAATTCCTTCATGTTTGATTTGGCATGAGCTATGCGGGAATCAAATGAAGTTCGTTTTGCTAGGCAAATTTCTTTTTTGTACACGGCAGAGAGTTTAGTCAATGTAACTTTATTGGCTGAGCCTTGTTCCTGCGCTTTAATACAGCGGTCAGAAGAAACGTGAACTCAGAGCCCACATAATGGGGGACGATAAGACTACGTTGACGATTAAAGACGGCACTAAAGGGGTTCCTTTAAACCCCATGTCGGGGTATTGATTAGAAGGCAGGTATATGTGTGTCTAGCTGGGGTCTGTCTAGTCTGTCAAATGTCTGTCATGCGTGTCCTGTTATATGTCAACATGTGAAGAACTGTATCGTTGATTGTTTGAAATAAAGATTGGGCTTTACGCGATTCCGTATCTAAGAGGGAATCGCCAATGAAGTGATGTTCTTGAGTAAATTGATGATATAGAATTTTGGCGAGAAAGAGTGGATTTGAGCTTGCGTATTTGGTGCTCGCTCACACTGTTGGACGTGTGAAAAAGGAAAAGAAAAAGGCATAAAATATTATTGGTAACGAAAGTTGAGAATGGAGGAGGTTAGCCCACTTGCCCATTTGTGCAAGCAATTGCCCAAACACGCACCCAAGCTTAAGAAGTAAAGTGCACAGTGGGTTAAGCGTACTGCTCACAAAATGTTTATGCCGTGGCCACAGAACGGGTCTTTATCTAAAGCCATCTTACAACATATGATGACTTATCTACATGCCACATACACAGGCAAGAAACTAGAGAAACGCCTTGCTGTTCTAGAACTGTGGAAAATGTTTGAACAGCCAAAGGAGGAAGAGCCTCCTGCAGGCTGAATACTAAATGTATGCACGGAGGGGGGTGAGACGCCTACCGCGCCACCAGCCCCGCCTGAGCCAGAGATTGAGGAGAGTAAGTCAGAGGGACTCTACCCTTTAAGAGAGCTTAAGGCAGATACCGGGTATAGTAACCCCGTGTATAAATCACCTACGTACAGTAGTGACGAAATCAAGGAGAAGGCGCAGAAAATTGCACTCTGCAGTCCCGAGGAACCAGGAGAGACGCAATGATGAAAATAGGGATCAGGCATAGAGAAGTGCTCCCTTAATAAAGAGAGAGAGGGAACGGGATGAAAAGGAAATAAAGATAAAGCTGATGAGATAGCATTTGCAAAAGACGAATGGATGGGAGGACAGATATTGTTGAAACTTGATGGTAAAGGAAGTGATGATATGAGGCCGAGAGAGAAGTTTGATGAGGGACTGAGAAGGGAAAAAGAGAAGGAAAAGGAAGTAAGGGATGAGAGAATAAGAAAGAGAGAGATGAGAACAGCTTTATCGTGAGGATCAAGAAAAACAGCTCGATCGCAAACAGAAGGCAGCCTATGACCAGTACAGACAGAATCAGCAAAGGCTGGAAGAAGAGCAAAGAGTACATGAAAAGAGAGTAAAGAGACTGGAAATGAGGAAGCTAGAAGGGCAAAGGAGCAGAGAAATTAAAGAAGAAGTGAAGAAGATAAAACTAGAGAAGAAGCAAGGAAGCGCAAGGAAGTCGATGATGATATAGAACGCTAATGTAGACAGAGAGCACGCAATCTCGAATATCTGGAGCGGGAAGTTAAGAAACCCGGTCCTGTTGTAGAATGGGAAGACATTGAAGAATTCTTCCCTGCCAACGAGTCAGTGTCAGGCACGGATGGGGTCAATATCGAAGATGACTTCGACACCAGAAGCATCGGAGAAACGATCGATAAGATATATGATGAGATGGGGTTAGAAGGAATATCTCAAGGGGGAAGGGAAGACGAGCACTTGGAAAGCACTCAACTATATGACACCAAGGATGTCACTCGAAGTAGTGGGAGCAAGGGACTGTCCTTGGACAGGCTAGAAATGTGTAAGAATGAAGAAGATGCAAGGAGTTGCATGAACTTTGAACAATCAGCGCCCGACTCCGGTGAGGAGACGGAGGACGAGAGACACGAAGAAGGGAGACGACGCGAGAAGCGGCTCCCAAGGGACCAAGGGGTATGGTGGTCAGATGCCAGCTGGTCCGCACCTAGGGCATCGGAGTCCGCCGCGCAGCCTGGCCGACATGAGGGTACTCCCCGCGGTCAGAGGGGGGTGCCAACACCTGCCTATGTAGACAGACTGAGGACATTGCCAAGTAGACGGCAATGCGGGAGTGCTACCCCAGCGATAGACAGGAGAGCTATGGGGAAAGAGAAGGAAGACGGCACATTTCAATTCCTGCTGCTAGAAAAGGGGGGCGCAAGACCACAATATATTCCATGGCCACACATGGATCGAGAGAACCTGAAAAACAACCTTCCAATGCTGACATCTGAGCCAGGAAGTGGCTACACGAATTAGAAAAAAATTACAGGGGGTGTCACATTACCTATAGGGGACATTAAGGGTCTCCTGATCGCCATACTAGAGCAGACGATGTGTAGAAGCGGGCTGGTTACACTGGGGTAACCATAATTAACACTACCCATGACGGAGCACCATTCAATAATTGTAGAGCAGCAGTGTGGAAAGCGCTACGAGTGCTGTACCCAGACACTTCCGATATGGGAGCTATAATGACTCAAAAAATGAAAGAGTCAGAGGATGCATTGATTTATATCCAGAATTTACAAGATGCGTGGGTGCTCGAAGCGCACAAATCTTGGTCGAAATCTATCCCTGTATTCTACCATATATTGTGCCAAGGGCTGCTTGAACCAGTGCAGAAACAGCTCAAGAAATTGGTAGGAGTAGAAGCTAAACCATGGGCCGAAATACAGTTGACAATTGCACACTACTGTAGATTGTTGCAAGAAAAGAATTGAAGAAAAGAGGCAACTCGTAAGGGTGAGGAAGCGAAGCTGGTGCAAAAGAAGTTATCAAAGTACGCTCTTGAAGGAGCTATGCTGTCCAGCCCAGCTGAATCAAGCATACAACAGGCGACTAACCTGCTGCAGAACAACCGGGGTAACGCAGGATATTACCCAAGGGGAAGGGGATTCAGAGGAAGAGGATGGCAGAATAACAGGGAGGGTTTCAAGGTAATCCGAGAGGTTTACAGAATAATCAAGGGGGGCTTCAAAACATACAGATGGGCAGTCCAGATATGCCAAATGGACAGATGGCCCGACCACCGCCAGTGTGTTGGCTGTGTGGAATAACAGGACATGTGGCACGCGCGTGCAGAAGCCAAGGCACGTGGCAAAATGGACAAGGAATGGGAACATGCATGGTGAACCAGCCTGCCTTCCCGCAACAGGGCGGTGCACATAATTACACAGTGCAGCAGCAAGCACCGGGCGTGCAGCAAGGTGCGCAGCAAGAGGTTCAACCCTCTAAGATGGCGAACTTGCCACAGGGGCAATCCCAACAGGCACCGCCGCAAATATCACAGGGAACAAACTCCAGAGGGGGAGTCAACCCTGGAAATGGAGGAAATCCACAAGTATACAGTGGACCGAACTTATACATGAAATAGGACAGCTTGATGGGAACCCTGATGTGTTCTATCCTATCAGTGACACCAGACCCTAACAGGGAACCTAGGGCAACTGTCGTCATAGGGGGGAAAGAATATTCCTTCTTAGTTGACATGGGTGCTACACGCTTGTGCATACGAGAAGGCAGGTTTTTCTTGTCCGGCCAGGCCATAGATACTCAGAGTTTTACAGGAGCTCACAGCAGAGTTACATTTATGGCAATCTCCCAGTCTCTGTGGGGGATTGTGAAATGAATGTACCCTTGGTATATTCACGCCAGACCCCAGTAAACATTTTGGGTTGAGATTTAATGACAAAGTTGAATATGACTATATCATTCACAGAGGAGGGCATAGTATGCTCCACTCCAGGAATGCATGAATGCATGATTCTAACAAGTGCAACATGATCACAGCATACTCAGGACGCATAGCCATGAGAGCTATACCATTAGAACCGGAAGTCTTCGCATATGGCGTGCATGTGCTTATGGCGGGATTGCCTGGCCTCGCAGATAGAACTATGAGAACCTCTGATTAGTTTCTATTCAGACCAAGAATACCTATGCATGAAGAAGAGGGACAAGTATTTCCCCTATCGATACATATTGCAGCAGTACAAGGGAAGGTAGTAATGGTCAAAGGGTTCGACGACGAAGGCTGACAATGGTGTGCAATTATTGCCATTGAAGAAGGGTACCGAGTGACTGACGTCACCGATAATGATCTGTTCGAAGAACACCCTGACTTAGAAGAGACCAGGGTGGAAGTAAGTCTCATATTCTGGGTCAGAATTATCAAACAAGAAGTGCCTCAGAGAATGATGTTGGCACTGATCCGCCCTGCATACTTTGACGACGATATGGCCCAGGTGCCTGTTTCAGTATGGACTACAGGACGCTATGACGTAAGCCTCCTGAAAGGGGCAGGAGAAGTGAAAATTAAACTGAAACCTGGATCAATTTTACCAAGAGTGCAACAATATCCCATGTACAGAGAAGTGGATGAAGGGATTGCAAAGACAATTTCCGCTATAATGGTACAGGGCATCCTAGTGACGTCAGAATCACCCTGTAATACAGTGATTCATCCCGTCAAGAAATCAAAGGGAGAGTCTTGGCGTTTAATCCAAGATTTAAGAGCATTAAACATTTGAAGCCGAGTTCCCTCTAGTCCCTAATCCATCTACAATCCTATGCAACATACCTACTGAGGCAAAATATTTCACGGTGATTGTTTTGAAAAATGCTTTTTTCTCAATCCCACTGCACCGTGACTCACAAGATCTGCCGTCCTTCACGTTCAGACAATTGCGCCTACAAAGTACGAGGTTGCCGCAGGGGTACTGTGAGTCCCCATCCGTTTTCAACAGAGTCTTGCAAATGGACCTAGGCAATATTACAGTAGACAGTGTTGTTTTGCAGTACGTGGATGACATTCTGATCTGCAGTACCACTGAAGAAAAATGCAGACGTGATTCTATCAAGCTACTGACTATATTGGCTCAGAAAGGATATAAGGTTGACAAAGAAAAGATACAATATTGTCAACAAGAGGTGCTGTACATAGGCCAACTAATCTCGCATGAAGGAAAAAAGGTCACCCCAGAAATGGCTGAAGCTATCATGAACACGGCTAAGCCGCTCACGATAAAACAAATGCAGAGCTTCCTAGGCCTGTGCAGTTATGTTAGAGCATGGGTCTTCGATTATAGCTCATATACCAAGCCCTTGCTCCAGGCCCAGAAGAAGGCCCGAGCAACAAAAGAAAAATTGAATGCACTAAAGCGATAGAAGAGGGGTTCACAGAACTCAAGAGAGCAATTTGCACAGATCTAGTTCTCGGAATTCCCAATTATGCAGAGGAATTCTGCCTGTTCTCGCACACATATGACAGCATTATGATGGCAGTGCTCGCTCAAAAAACCTTGTTGGGATGCAAGCCCCAGGCATATTACAGTGGGAATCTGGACCCAGTAATGAGAGGCCAGTTCCCATGTGAAGGCAACAACCATTGTAATGGGATGCTCCATGACATTATACGTCGAGCACTCATTATTTGCCATATTAGAAAAACCAAAAGGCACATTGACATCTCAAAGGGCTTCTGCCTATGAAGTGATTATATCTAATACATCGATCAAAATAGTTTGATGTAAAACAGTAAACTCAGCTACGTTCATAGCTGAGCCAGTCACTGAAGGAGAGCCGATACATGACTGTGAAAACTATGAAGAATTCTATGATGAAATCCCCAGGGTAAAAGAAAATGCCCTAGCGAGAGGGGAGGTCGTTTTCATTGACGGCTCTTCAAGAATCGAACAAGAAGATGGACAAAGATATATGGGCATTGCCGTAATAAAACACATAGCAAATGGAGAATTTCAAGTACTCGTTAGTGCATGAATACCATCTCATTATTCAGCACTGGCTGCAGAGTAATTGGTGTTGATACTCGCCATTGAGAATCATGCAGACCAGGAAGTAACAGTGTACAGTGACACCACCTATATGACGTCCACAGTGCATGATTGACTGGTGTGCTGGAAGAGGAGGGGCTACCTCCGAGCAGACGGCAGGCCAGTGCAGCACACAGCCTTATTGGACAGACTGATCAAGGCACTGCAGCACCCAGTGGGCATAGCGGTCGTGAAATGCATCGCCCATACTCACAGGACAGATTTCGTGTCACTTGGAAATCACGCAGCAGACATGGAAGCCAAGCGTACAGCATCCAAAATGAGACAAACATGGAAGAAGAAGTAGCATGCACCCATGAACGTATGATGATAGCTCGGGCCACACCAGAGGCCTATAGTAATATGGGGCAAACCCAATTGATGGAGCTACAAGGGTAGGCACCACAGGACGAAAAGAACCTGTGGAAGCATAGAGGGTGTTCTTTAAATCCCTCTGACGGATTGTGGAGGCAAGACAGCACTGGTAAACCAGTAATGCCTGTAGCCCTACTAAAGATAGCATTGGAGCAATTACATTACCCCTTCATATGACAAAAGAAAATCTAGCTGCAACGCTCACAGAAGACTGGTTCATACCGAATTTAGCAGAGCAAGTTGCATTCTTTATAATGAACTGCATAATCTGCCAGCAGTTCACAGCTGGGCACACATTAAAAGTAGTGAGATGAGTCATCCCTGGCCAAATGGGCCATTTCAGCACTTGCACGTCGATTATGTTGACATGATTCAAGTATGTAACGGGTACAGGTACTTAATTGTAGTGGTGTGTCCATTCTCTAGATGGATAGAAGCAGGTCCCTGTACACACCCAGACTCAAACTGTGCTGCCAAATTCCTGTTGAGAGAAGTGTTCTCTAGATGGGGGGTGTGTGAGGTGATGAGGTCAGATAATGGGGCTCATTTTGTAAATGCAATTTTTGAACAGATTAGCTTGTTGCTTGGTATAAAGCACAAGTTCTCGTCAGCGTATCATCCAGAGGGAAATGGTATATGCGAGAGGCTCAACGACTTGTTAAAGGAAAGGATAGCAAAGTTGAAGCTTACTCTAAAGAAGGGATGGCTGCACTGTCTATCACTGGCACTGTATGCTCTTCGGAATCAACCAGGCTATGACCATCTTTTTACTCCGCAGGAGATAGTCACGGGAAGGAGAATGAGGACCCTCCTTACCCCTCGAGAGCTAGATGTGATGCTCAGTCTACCTGAGAGTTCCTGGGAACAGAGTTGTCGGAATATCTGAACTACATGACATCAAGCCTCGCTGTCATTTCAGGCAAACTACAGCGATGAGGAAAAGGGTGCAGAACAACACCAGACCCAGAGGGAGGTGCTGAAACAGACACAGCTCAAGGTCTACGTGTGCCACTAATTTTCCCTGGTGACACAGTACTGGTGAGAAATCACACAAAGAAAAGGTGGGACGAGCCAAGATTCAATGGCCTGTTCATCGTAGAGGACTGCACTCCCTCAGCCATGAAACTGCAAGGCAGGAAAGCTTGGATCTTCCTAAATGTCATTAAACCTTATATTGGTGAGATCCCCTTAGCTGCACCCCACCGCAAAGAACCTACAGACAACGGGGACGAACCTCAGCACGTGCAGACGAGAGCTATGACGAGGAAGAAGGACGCATGAGCAGGAGAACCAAGCGAAGAACCCGGATGCAAGTTTTGGCTTAAAACTGGACAGTTCCTCCAAGCAAAGGGGGATAAAGGACATAACAAACACTCTGTGCACTCTAGTTGCAGGGTGAAGAAGAGAATCGAGCAGCTAAGCCACAACGCACTGATAATATGAACTTTTGAATCAGGCCATATCCAAGCAGTATTGGTAAACGAGACTTTGGCAGACTAAGAGCAAAAGTTAAGAACATCACACAGTCACCTGAATCAACCAACACCCAGACTTTGTTTTGCAGAACTTATGACATCCCCCAACAGGAATATTACAAGAGATGTGCTGTCCTGTTTTCAGTTAGTACTAGAGACATATCCATCGCTTGTAGGGAGAGTTACCCGTATCACAGACTTTTTCCAAAATCCTGCCAACAAGAAAATAATCTGGCAACTACTGACTGTCATCGCGGAAGCCTTCATTGTACTGCCCGAGTACGGTGATATGGACACAGATGCTTCCACCACAAGTGATCATTGATGAGCTGACATACACGCTTTTCTTTCGCATCATAGAGGAGTGCCCAGGACTCATTGGGAGAACCACAGATACACTGATGTACATCAGAGATCCAAGAAACAATAAATATCTGAACCAACTGTGGATCAAGCTAAACTACGTGGTCGCAATCCACGCAGCAGGAAAGTGCAGAGACTGTTCACGTCAAAAGAAAGGACTGTAATCCAGAACCCAGCCAAGCAGGACAAATGTCCCTGTCACCCGAGGACAGCAGGCTGGCACATAATCTCCTGTTTCGTCTAGTCGCCGACTATCCAGAAATGGTGGGAAGGCCTGCAGAGGATGAGGTCATCACCTTCCTCAGAGATCCAGCTAACACTGCACACATGGGAACACTCCTCCATGGTATCATGCTCCAAGTGGAGCAGCCCAACGTTCAGCGAGAGTACCTGAGGAGATTTTGGTGAAACTTACCGCCGTGGGACAGATCAAGAAGATGAGGGAACTTCACTGCTTTGTTTTTATTTTTTTCATTTTTTATGGTTATTTGATTCCCATTTTTTATTTGATTTTAAATGTTACAATTCTTTCCATTTTTACCATTTTTTTCCAGTTTTACTATTTTTACAATTTTTACAATTTTTTCAATTTTTTCATTTTTTTGCATTTAAACAGGTTCCAGCATGTCTTCCGAACTAAAGCAAATTTGGGGGGTGGACTGGGAATTTACCTATTTTGAATATGCTCAATGAATGTGACACACCAAAGAGGCTAGTCTTACCTTTTTCCATAGCCTCGCATGCGAGCTGTATCTTGCAACCAATCGTCGCCCACAAGAGGGGGGACACTAACGAAGCACAAGACACTTTATGTTACAAACTTTCTGAGAAATAATCATGGTGTAAGCAAAAAGAATTAAAACTCTGACATTTGACTCATGATTGAAATAGAGGGCAAATAGTAGCTTGGTCCTCCCGCAATCAGAGGGGCGTCCCCACTGTCCTGGAAGAAAATGCTGCAAATTGTCTTACCGAACAATAATGTGCATATTTATAATGATTATTATTGTTTTTCTGTCACTAACAATCAGAACTGCCTTTTTCATTGGTGCACGAAACGTTCCGATTCCAGTGCACCCACCAGATAATGTACATATGAATCCCACGAAAGCACCCAGACCCTATATAGTCATTACGGTTCCAAGAAAACCTGATGGTAAAGTAAACAAACTAAAACTGAATGCAATTAGCAGTAATTCATACACATTTGAGGTAACGAATGAGGAGAAAAGCTGGAGACAGGGTCAGCGCAGAATGAATGAAAATGTAGCACTGACCACTACACGCACACACACACTGAATGCACACGAACAAGGGCAAGTGTCAATGGCTACAGATCCTCGAACGATGGCACAGAAAGTAAGAGACTTCCTACCGAACAACCAGTTCCAGAAAATAGTGCAAGTAACCAAGAGGAAGCAAGCGAAAGACCAACTAAAGAACGAAGAAACTGCATGAGGAACTGAAAAATAGAACCACAGTGACTATCGCAGTAAGCACATGAGTTCCTACGAGCATCAGGCCCACGATGAGGCCACACGTTGGACAGACGATACACAGATGGTGCTTAAAGGAGCCCTACGAGAGAATGCAAGAGGAGAAGAAGAGACACACAATACCTTCTCCTGCCACCGCGATACAGGTAATGAAGCCTGCTCCTCCAAAGAAGCATGCCCGAGAATCCTCCAGCAAGAAAAAGTCACACAGACGCATTTAGAGACGTAGCTATAGCTAGCTACAAAAAGACATTAAGAATCAAGAGGAACCCACATGAAGACAACAATGAACTGAACGATTACCTGGACAGCACAGCACATCTAGGAAATAACATTTGGTACCAACACATGAAAGAGGTCGGAAGAAGAAAAAGCTGAAGGAGAATGCTAAGTCTGCGCACTCCTACCGTACAGCATGGGAAAATCCAAGATCTTCGTGGCTGCAGAAATTGATGTCCCGACAGCACACTGCCTGTCACACATAGCAACCAGAGGACAATTCATGGTGAGAGATGCCTCACTGATATGGGAACAGAAACAGCATACCCTGATGAAGATGACTATATCCGAGACATCAAGTCAAGAAACAGAGCTCACACCAGGAATCATGTGATTAGGTATTCAAAGCCAGAAACACCAGGAGCAGGTACAAGTTGGGAGATAAACTCGAGACTGAACGTCCAAGCAAAAACTCCAGAAGAAGCCCAAAATTGGAAGAATAGAGGCCAGATGCAGATTTAGGGAACAGTGCTTTCTCCAAACGGATGGGAAGAAGGAGTTGTAATCTGCCGAACGTGGATGGGCCTTGGAGCCTGCAAGGAAGCAATAGAGAACTCTCAGAGTTATGCAAACCCCTATGGCCGAAGTTGGTAAAGCTGCTGACATGGGTCGAAGACAGAGGAGGACCCTTGCAGATAGTACCGCTGGAAAGCCTGAAACTGTGCTTCAGAACAAATGGCACAAGGAAGATGGGAGAGAAGCAAAACTGCAGACTAATCTTTAAAGCTCTGGGAATGACGCAAGGGACCGCAGTAATCATGGACCATTACTGGGGGTGTGGTTCCAAGGCATTTTTAAGACTACCGAAAAATTGGGGAGGCATATACACACTAGTGAACGTCCATGTTCCTGCACTAGTGATCCTGAAAAATGACCTGAGTATTGACAGTTTCCCGAAAGAAGATGCTCATCTAAGGAAGAGGAGATCTGTGGAATTGGTATCCCGGATGAAGAGAGAAAATTACTTTTCTGCCAAATCAGAAGAAGCATTCTATGCAATACCATATGAACACAGGCTGTTTAGCCTCACCTCCTCAGTATTCACAACACTGCTCTTGCCCCACATCCAAGTTGGAGTAAATACGAAATGGTTGCAGATAACCATATGGGAGTTATTGCAGACCATCAACACCACCATAAAAGGATTCAACGCAATCAAAGAAGAATTAAGAGCAATCCGATTGATGACCCTCCAGAACAGATATGTACTTGACATGATGACTGCGATGGATGGAGGTGTTTGCACGAAAATCGGAGAATCATGTTGCACGTTTATTCCTTCACATGATGAAGAAAATGGAACCTTAACAGTAGCCATAAGTATGCTGACAAACCTGCAGAATCAGATGGTCAATGAAACTCACGAATTTGATGATGACAGCTGGTTCGGAACACTGTTTTTATGGGTCCCACAATGTATGGCCAAAATATTCAAAATTCTGGGAGCCCTGCTAGTAATGATACTACTAGGATTTTGTGTCATCAAGATAATCGTAACACAAAGCCAGAAAACTGCAAAGAAAGCCATTGGGATGAAAATGATGGTCGATGTCGAACCAGGATGGAAATCCAGAGACCTAACTGATGAAGAAATAATAAACTTTCTGAAGGCCAGCGAATTTGCGCCAGAAGGAACAAAGTTTGCATACCCCAGAAAGCGAAGAAGGTATGAAGGGAAATGGATTAATTGCAGCCCAAATGGGCAATGCCAGCTAATGACCTGGAACAACGATGAACACGTAAAAACAACAGGAAGTCTGAAAGGAGTGATAAAAATATGGACTCCAAAGATGCACACGTTCACACCATCATGTACAAACCCAGAAGACGAAGAATTGGCTATAGAAGCACCGAGCAAGAATAACCTAAAGGAAGAAGAAAAGGTGGTTGATAAACCGACCAGAGGGGGGTGTGTAGAGGAGGTCCCAAATATGGCCTGCACTGCAGCTACCCATGACGAGGTCCAGAAGCATACTCGCCAAGATATGTGACGTATAAGGAGAACCAAAAGAGAGCCACGGTGGGGCTCTGTCCAATACCCATCAGAAGGACATGCATACCTATTGAAGCACCTATTACCAGACAACCGTGGGCTGCAAGGTACCCATTGAGACAGCCATACCAACAGCTGATACGAAACGATTACTTACAAACGGTCCCCGGAGAGGCACATAGAGCCTTAATGGAAGGCAAATGGTGATGACATAAGAGCCCAAACGGACGTGACGTATATAAAACAATGATCAAAAGATGATACACAAGCACGAAAGTGTAAAGAATAATGATGTGATAGACGTATAAGAAGATACAACTTTGCAGCACAAAGAACGTAACCAGGATCGAAGTGTGCAACTGACTGAATGCATGTAAATAGACTCGGAACACAAGAAGCTAAGGAACCGGTACTGCTGCAATACTAAGTAGAAGAATAGAGCGGCATGCACCAAGTATATATCTACCTCAATGAAGCACGCTATACAAGTGCGACTCCATTTTGTGAAACAGAATGAAGCCCATATTGCAAAGGACTAACAAGGCCAAGATTCATATTCCAGCCAAAGCCAAAGAAAAGCGCGGAATCGAAACTCAGTAAGAAGTAGCTCATGCCTGGGAATTCGAGGTCAACCTAAGGAAGGGAGGTGAGCAGCAAACTCGGAGAATCGAAACTTCAGAGGATACCAGACAGCCAGTGAAGGTCGAGATAAGGAGGCCCCAGGCAGGTGACGAGGCTATGGAAGAATTAAATACACGAAAAGAGGGAAAATGAAGCAGATTCACGGTGAACAGACACGTGACCAGCCAAGGGCAAAGAGGTACCAAGGTCTGATGTCACCCAAAACCCGAGGATGCCATAACTTTTCCTGATAAGAACTACAGTTCCGAGGCCATCCTCAGCCAACTAATTGACACATAGCCCGAGAGGTACTGATTGATGGAAGGGAGGCAGGGTGAATCTTGGGGCACTCCGCATCTGGGTGTCCATTCTGCATGCTGCTAATTAAAGTGGAGATTTATGCCTAGGGGTGTAACCCACCCAATCACAATGGACCAAATAATCTAGGGTCCTATAGCTTGTAGAACCAATAAGACGTCGTAGTTGTAGTGACGTCTATCACAAGTGATGTAGTGGGATGGGCGTAGACGCCCACCCTATAAGAGGTATTCAATCCGCATGCTCTGTTACCATATACAGATATAGCACCTATACTTAAATTACCTTTTCCGACCAATAGAATTGCATGACAAACATATGAGTTTTGCATGTCAAATGATGATGAGATTTGCCCATAAAAGTTGCTGTCTGATTGAAGAATGTGGGAGTTGAAGCGAGACAGGCGGTCGCAACTCGTTTGATTACCATTTGTTTCCTAGTTTTTTGTACTTGTCATTAAACGGACTTCCCTTTGCCAAACTATTGAGTTGTCCTTATTGAAGTGTGTCTGAGTAAGTGAATCCCGCACCGTAACCTCCTCAAGGAGCTGCTATCTTGTCTTACAGGTACTAGAGGGTGAGCTCTGATCTGTGGGCCTGTCAGAGGATGCTCCGCTCTCCTGTACAAGAGCTTCGGCCGGGGCCACTCCTGTTGAGGTGTGCAGTGTTGTTCGATACACCCACAGGAACTGGTAGAGGGCCCTCTCCAAATTCTGACCTTGACCTTGCACAATCCAAAAGACCTTATTTAATGTGTGCATCATCATTTCAGCCTCTCCATTGGCCCTCGACCACAGGGGTGTGACCTTCCTATGGTGTACGCCATAACCTTCCATCAGGGCAGCAAACCGTTCTCCTTGAAATGGATCCCCATTGTCCGAACAGAGTACTGTGGGGAGGCCATTGGCCGCGAATACCTCTCCACCGCCACCAACATGTGCTCAAAAGCCACAGACTGGATGAACTCCACCTCCGGGTACCTGGAGTACTCATCCACCACCACTAGGATGTGCGTCCCCTGTGACATAGACCCCAAGTCAGCATGGACCACCTCCCAGGGCCGCGTGCCACGTGGCATTGCTTTGATGGCCGGCTCCTTCTGGGCAGGTGACGCTGCCTGGCACCACACAAATGATGCGACATAGTCATCCACCTGTTTTCCTAGCTCGATGAACCAGACCTAGAGGCGTAGTCGGGCTTTGGTCTTTGTGGACCCTTGGTGTCCTTGGTGTGCCAGGCCTATCACCTCCTGTAACTTTGCCTGCAGGTTCACAATTCGATCACCTCTCAGCAGCAGGCCCTTCTCCAAGAATGAGAGCTCCTCCCGCACTCTCCATAGATGCTCGAGCACCATCTTTGCTTCTTGGGTGCACCCAGCCAGCGAATCCAGGACACTCTTCCACGACCCTTACTGCAGTGCCGCTTTGATTATGCAGAAGCACTCATCGTTAGCAGCCGCGATTTCCAGTTCCTCCAGCGATAGGGCATTTGGGATGGCCGCTTCAACCACCAGTTGTATATGGTCGCGGGCCTCATCTTCGCAGCCATCCACTTCTCCATCCTGGTGACTCCCCGGATGGTGAAATAGATAATCGGCTGCATTGTTGGCACCCAGCCTATACACCAACGAGACTCCATATTCCAACAGGGCCAGCATCCATCTCTCAATCCTCGCTGGTGGTTTTGAGGATGAGCCCACCAGGATCGGCAGCAGGGGCTTGTGATCGGTCACCACGGTCACCGGCCTTCCTAGGATGTATAGCCGGAAGTGCCTGCACCCCCAGAGGACAGCCAATGCCTCCCGCTCTATTTGAGAGTATCGTTGCTTCGTGTCAGACAAGGCCTTGCTGGCATAGGCCATGGGACGGACACAAGAGTCTTGCCTCACCTGTGTTAGAACCACTCCAAGGCCAAACGGGCAGGCGTCTACGACAATCTCGGACTGGATGGCCGGGTTGAAGAAGGCCATTGTGTCTTCCTCAGTGAGTGCGCTTTTAATGTCCTTGAACGCCACCTGTTCCAGTGGTCCCCACTGCCACGCCGTCTCTTTCTTCGTAAGTGCCTGTAGCGGCTCTGACATGGATGCCATGTTTCTTATAAACTGGCCACAGTAGGTGACCATCCCCAGGAAGCTTTTCACTTCAGACACATTTTCAGGTGGTTTCGCCTCCTTGATATCCTTCACCTTCCTCGGGTCTGGAGACACTCATCCCTCTTTGAACATGAATCCAAAGTACTCTATGTTCGTCCTCAGGAACTCACATTTTTCATGGTGGAGAGTTAAGCCCAGTGACTGAAGTCTCTCAAAAGTCTTTGCCAGTCTCTGTAGGTGGTCCACTCCTGACTTGGCGAACACCAGGATGTCGTCACTGATGTTGAGAACACCCTCTAGGTCTGCCAGCACCCCATGATAATGTTTTGAAATACCTCAGCCGCAGAGGAGACCCCGAAGCTGAGTCGCTTGTACTGGTATAGACCCCGGTGGGTCGTGAAAGTCGTGATGTTTCTCGACTCTGGATGCAAGAGGATTTGGAGGTATCCCGCACTCAGATCGAGCTTCGAAAAGCGAGCTCCCTGCAGCTCTGCGATAATGTCATAAATCGTGGGTGTGAGATGACGCTCCCTCCTGATGGCTTTGTTGGGAAGCCTCATGTCCACACATATTCTAACCGAATCCGGTTGCTTAGGTTTCCTGGCAACTACAATTGGGGCCACCCATTGCGTCGGACCTTCCACCTCCTCTATAATGTCAAGGTTCATCAGATTGTCTAGTTCTTTGTCCACCAATTCCCTCAGATAGAATGGCACCCTGTGGTGTTTGAGGGCAGTTGGCTGCACCGAGTCATCGATGTGAAGTCGCACTGGATCACCGACCATCCGGCCATTCCCTTGGTGGAGGCCTGTGTACTTTTCCAGGAGCATTTGTATATCTTCCACATACACTGAGTATGCAAAGCTCACGAGACCGAGGGCTTCAGCTGCCGCACAGCTCAGTAGGGTGTTGGTACTGACTGGGGGGGACATAAAACTGTGTTTTAATCTTGGAACTTCCATGCCCTACCCTGGCCACAAATGCACCATCCAGGGGAATAGGATGTGATCCCCCAAATGTTAGGATGCAATCCTTCGGGGTTGACAGTCTGGGGGGCATGGCATGGCATCATAATGCTGATGGGCCATAACGTTGACTGATGCACCCATGTTCACCAGCACCGATACTAGAGAGTCATTGACTGCCACAATGAATCTTGGCTGTCTTCGGCCCTTGGCTTGGAGTGCATCAATGCTTGATACAAAGAAGATATTCTCCCCTTCCTCCTCCTCGTCATCAGGTTGGGCACTTTCCTCCCCCTGATCTATTTGGGCAATGTTTGGATGGTGAGAATGTCTGAAAAACACAGATCGGACTGGGCCTCTGGGCACCATCACTGGTAGGGACGCTCTGCATACCCTTACAAAGTGGTTCATCATGCCACACCGTCCACATGGCCTCCCTGTGGCTGGGCATTCACCGGGGTGGGGCAGGTCATACCCACACTTCTGGCATGCTTCGCCTGGCTTCCCGCCCCTCTCATGGAAGTTGGCAGGCAGCCCCCGGTCACCCTTGCCACCATGACCCACAGCACACACCTCCTCCGACTTGGCTGTGCGGGACCCCGCCTCCATCCTAGAAGCACCTACCTCAATAATTTCCTGGCAGTGACCCAGCGCCAGGATGCAAGGAAGGGTGATTCCCGGTTTCCTCAGTACTTGTCTCCTCAACTTGCCCGAGGAGCTCCCTTGGATGAGCTGATTTCTGATCATGTCATCAGCGTTTTCCCATGCGCAGGCCACCGAGAGTCTCCTGAGGCGGCCATGGAATGTGTCAAGGGTCTCGTCTTCCTTCTTTTTGGTGGAGAGCATCACAAACCTCTCGTAGTCTGCATTAGCCAGTGGAAGGAAGTAATTGTGCATGGCTGTCTTGGCTGCGGCATAGGTGTTGTCCGTGGTCATGAGAGAGTCAAATATCTTGTGTACAGCTGGGCCGGTGGCATACAGTAACGTGGCCAGCTTGCTGTCATCGCTGGTTTCCATCATTGCCGAAAATACATGTCAAGGTGATCAACCCATCGCCTCCACCTAGACCCCAGACTCGATGGGGGGCCGGACACGTCAAACTCGGGTATGGGTGGTAGCGCCGCCGGGGCCCTCATCTGGGCCATTGCTGGAGGTTTGAGTGGTGGTGATGCTTGCACCTGTGGGACAGCCTGGTCCCCGTCCTGATTTGCAGGGTCACTCATGTGTTCGAACGCACAGGCACCCCTTCTTTATATACAGGGGCCGCAACTCACCCAGTCTGCTTGGTCTTCCACCTTCCACACCAGGATTCCAGGCCTCCAGGCCTCCTTTATCTTCAGAACTCCCCACAAGTCCTTCACCAGTGCACACAGGCACTCACCAGCATCCAGCAGTAGTACTTGACCAGTAGCCAGTTGGCAGGTTGTCCAGCAATTGAGGAGTGTCCAAAGATTGAGCCAGTGAGGCCTAGGGTAAGGGTTTCAGGATAGCAAGTCTCCCCCCCAGGGCCTCCACTTCACTTGGTGAAAAACACCTAAAAATGATAACATCTTGTACAAATCAGGCATGTCCATGTAGGGATAGCAGTCCGCTATCCAAGCGTCCACAAATTGTGCCTGGATGGCACTCACAGGTCCCACCAGAGCTCTGTGAAGTTTTAAAGTTGAGGGGACAAAATGGCTGCCACCACGTGGGCTGTCCCTTGCCCCAAGCATTGAACGAGGGGAATCATTCTCTCGTTCGGTGAAAAAATGGAATTTAATTATCACCACCGGGTCAGGGCATGTCACGCCCTCGTCGCCACTGTTGTATCCTTGTGGGGGAATTCCTGGCCCCCACCATGATGCCTCATGAGCCCCGGGCCTCCCTCCCTCCAGAAGCTCACACGGAGGCGGTGCTATTTCCTTAAGGGGTGGCACCACACCATCCATGCATCTTTACAAAACTCATGTTGCCCACATCGACCCTCAAATACCTTGTTTAAAAATTACCAATGCATAACATTGACTGATCCGTGGTAGGGGACCACTACATTTCGTAAGCACAGGATGCAGTAACAACGTAAGCATTTTCGCAAACCTATGTGGCTCACATCGATGGTAACTGCCCATTCGTTTCCTTGATAGTACCTTATTACATCTACCATTGTGCCACTTAGACCCATCCGCGGTACGGAGACCGCTATGTTCTTCAAGGCCACAATGCATTAAAACATTGGGCATTGCTCGTTCAGACAAATTAGTTTGTATATAAACTTTGGCCAAGAAGGCCCTAGCCCCGTGCTCTTGTGTCTAAAGAGAACACGCGGTGCAATGACCGCCTCATCGTCCATTTTCACATAGCCGAGCTGGGCAGGCAATACAGCGCACCCGCCAAAATTCACTCGACAGCGCATTTACAAAACCTACTGACGCTACACATTTACAACAAACCATCCGTAGCTCAAAATCAACAGCAAACTGCCCATTCACTCCCGTTGAACACTGCTCATACCACACCATAATCACAATGAAAGAAAAGCGGTACAGAGACCGCCACGTTCCTTAAACCCTGGCGCAGTAAAAACATTAGGCAGTTGTGTGTTACCAAAGTCACCTTGGCCGAACCGCGGTACGGAAACCGCTATGTTCCTCAAACACGCGGCACAGACCCCACATTAGGCATGGAGCTTTTAAGACAAAAAAGTTTTTGAATATATATGATCGGGAAATCC
Source organism: Ambystoma mexicanum (assembly GCF_040938575.1). Classification (NCBI taxonomy): domain Eukaryota; kingdom Metazoa; phylum Chordata; class Amphibia; order Caudata; family Ambystomatidae; genus Ambystoma; species Ambystoma mexicanum. Next base: position 1,617,234,400 of record NC_090937.1, read on the forward strand.
CAACGCCAAGGCTGTTTACCTAAAGACAACACGCAGTGCGGAGAATGCCTCCTGTTCGGTTTTTCTCGCAAAGCAGAACCGCAAATACAGTGCACCAGCCCAGATTCACCTTGCTTTACGATCCCGTGGAAGAGACTCAGTAGCCTCTCCCCGCTAGTGTCCCGTGGAGGCCCACAGCCCCTTGGCAAGGGTAGGCACCCTGCGTCACCCATCAACTCCACCTTACCTTGCTGCTTCCAGCTACAGTTACCCGACCAGAAACAAAACTGCTACTGCTGCCTGGACTGCAAGATGGAACTACTGTTGCTGTCTGCTGCTGCCTGGGCTGGAAGAGAGACTTTGCCCTCTGAGCCCAAGCTTTTTGTGTGCCCCCAAAGGGCCGGCCATTTCCGGTCGAACCCAAAGGAGTGGTGCGCACACTGCCCCCTCAGTGAGGGGAGGCGAGTCCACAGAGGGCATGGCCAGAGGGGCGGCCCGCTATGCCAGTTGCCCCTCTCGTGCCCTATGCATGGGCTGGTGCACCTGCTGAACCTTGATTGGGGATATAGGCCAAAGTTGTTAGGCTGGGGTGGAAGCTGACGTTGTGCCTAAATAGGCCACCTACCTAGGGTGTAACATTGTGTCTCTTTAGAAGCTGAATTCAAATAGCATTACACATTTCTATATGGTGCTTGTATGGTAAATGAATTGTCTGTTATACTCACCTGCCATCACAGGACTGCGAGTGCTGTGCTTTGCTGGAAGTGTAAAGACTGGAGGGTGGTGTCTGTACTCCTGCTCTCTATATGGCAGAGGAGAGGCACAGAAGACCCCAGCCAAGATTCTCTATTACTGGTATCGTGGACGAGCAATCAAGGCTTAAGCTCTCAGGAGATGATGCGGGCTGGTTCTTCTGTACAGTGCAGTCCCCAAGCACCCACAAAGGAATGTCCACACACTAGGTTAGTTAAAACACAGTTCTTTATATAAATAAGGTTCACGTTATGTACACAATCACAATAACACACTTTCTGCTCCGACAATTCTAAAATGGTGAATATATACAGTTCTAGGAGGCACCACGATTACTTTGATTCCATTAAAATGCATCAACTGTACTCCCCCCACCTGGGCAACCTGTAAATGTAGATGCACTACAAGCCCAGTCCAGATATTGTCTATTAGAGTCTTATCTCCTTCTATAAAAGTTCTACTGCCCCAAAGTACCTGGATTCATAGAGTTCTTCGGTGAGTCGTTGACAGGCCCTTCTTGAGCACACTCCCTTTAAGGCAGGAGCCGTGGGTCATCGCGAATCGGTGAAGAAAGAGGTGAACATTGTAGTGGAGGGAGCCGCTTCGATCTTTGCTGTGCTCGTTGATGAAAACTTGTGAACGTCCTGTGAGGAAGAGGCGTGCGGTGCACCTCGATAACGAGTGTTCGTTGCTGCAAAGAGTCAATGAAAAATTTCGGCCCAGCAAGGGCATTGGGTCGTCGGCGTCTGGCATCGGCGAACATGACGTGACCACGGCTGGCTTCAGTAGCTTCGTCGGCATCTCTGAGGTCTTCGGGTGGCGGGAAACCCATCAATGGATTCTCCTTGGTCGTCGACGGCCTTGACTTTCTCCGGCAGGACGAAAGCAGTCGCAGAGGATGAGCAAGTGAGTCCTTGGATCAAATGTTCTTAGGCAAAGGGAGCACTGCGGCTGCGATCGGCGGTCGGCAACGGTAGACGCCTGTCCGGTACTTCTCTTCTCAGCGGTCTTCTTCTCTGGTCGGCAGCCTTTCGTAGGTCTGTCTCCCAGGGAGCTTTGGCAAAGATCAGCTTTTGCATGATGGTCACTCGTAGCTCGGGAGGAGGTCTCCTAGCCAGGTCCTCTCTTGGATCAGTTCTTGAAGGCACAGCAGCTTTCAGATTGCAACTAAGAGAACAGCAGTTCACCTTCTACTTCTGACTCGGCTTCGGAGTAAGCATCAAGTATCAACTTCAGATTCTGAACGATTTCTAGCAGTGAGAGGCCCCCAGATATACTGTTGATCTTCCAATCACTCTGCTGGGTCACACTCAGGCAACCAATCATTCAGAAGGGTATTCAGGCAGTCAGGCAGCCAATCGGCTCACAGTGCATTCAGGCCATTCTTTTCCAGCCAGACACTCACAACACAGAATGTGGATTCGGGGAAGCACTCTACCATTCAGCTCTACACATTGCATTCATACTAGTTTCGGGCTGGGCTGTCTCAGTCGTGTCAAACTTCAGATAGTAGACATCCACAACATGAAATGCATATTCGTCACACACTCCATTCACCCGGGTACCACCCCACAGGGCTACCCACAGCATACAGTCATTGGGAAGGCTCCAGCCGGTCTGGCCTGGACTTCCCCACAACACCATATATGGAACTTCCACCCAACAGCCAGTCAGGCTGAAGGGACAGTCAGGGATTCCTGAGACTTTGGGAAAAGTAAGGTAATAGGTGATAGAAAGCACGAGACCACAGGGGCCATCTTGTTTCCTATCAGGAATCCACTGATTCCAATGACAGGGCTTAGGCATCCCAAAATGGAGGACGCTCAGGCCCCCTGTCAATTCAGCGCGGAGCTGCCACCAGCCCGTACCCTGCTCTGTGGGCCACACACAGGTGCCCAAAAACATACACTAGGAGTACAGGGTCGTACTCGCACGCATGGGTGCCATACGGGTATCCCACGGGTCTGTTCACCAAACCAAAAAGAGGAAGAGCTGCACCGCCGGGAGACCCACATGAACTCCTGCATTGAAAACCAGACAGAAAATACATGATAAGGCAGGCAAGGACAAGGATATGGTGGCCCTGTCCCTCCAATGTATTTCTAGCATCACAGGAAGCAAGGCGTGAGACCTGATCACAACTTTAATTTAGTTTAGTTTATTATTTGTATAGCGCCGCCTGGCCCTGGGGCATATAAATGAATGGCATTTAATTCTGGCACTTGCAGGGTTTGTAAAAGCTTTTACCATGCAGTAAGATAGAGGGATGAATGCAGCAGGCTGCAATGAGATACAGTTTATATACAAGTCGCAGGGACCAGCCACCAGAAAGACAGCTCAATATTTTAATATTTAAAGGTTTAAATTCAAATAACATAGCTTGGCATGTTAATGCACCTGTTGCAGAACTCTTGTGTGCAACAAGATGGTGCTACTGCTAGGAGACTGGGTGAGAGAAATTGAAGGATAAAGTGAGGGAAGGGTGGATGGGAAGATGAAGACAATTGAAAAAGAGAGGGAGAAATGTAGGTAGAGACAGGGCGATAAAGAGGCAGGGAGAGTGCAAGATATAGATATGTTGCGGGTGAGGGAGGGAGTCCATGTTGGGTAGAAAAAGAGAAAGAGAGCAGGTATATGAGTTTGGGAAGAGAGGTGAGCAAGGAAAAAATAGTGATGGCGATATAAGGATTCCCATGTGGAGAGATAGAGCTGGATAAATAAGAAGGGAGAGAAACTAAGAGGCATTGAGGAGTGTGAGTCGGAGGGATAGCAAGAGGAGGCAAAACTATTACCAGAACATGAAGAATGAAAACTGTATACATCATACCTCCGAACAAGAGCATGAGTGGTGAATCCCAATCAATAATGCCCAAGAATAAATGGTGTGCACCTTTTATTCAACATGTATGCATTAAATGAGCTAAACAAATAGTGCGTACCCTGAGCAAAAGAGAAGCAAGAACTAGTGTGGCAACAGCAGTTTACCTATTTTCGCTTCCCACCTGTGGGTTCTGTGAGGGATACGACCATCCGCACAGGGAGTGTGGGAACGCCTGGTATTTTTTTGATGATTTTTTTGGGAAATAGAATGATGGGAGATCAACCTATGAAAATGTGTGGGCCCAATCCGCACACATTTTCTAATGCTCGCCGCACAACAAACACATAGTTCAGTGTACTCTGGGGGAGACACCCTACAGGCGCAGTCCTCCCTGTCACATTTATTTGCGAGGGATGCGCAAAAACATCCAGAGGATAAGAGCAACACATTCCTCCTCCCATGGGCAGTCTAATTAAATATCAATGGTTCCATGGATCCGCCCTATTCTGTTGTCTATGGGGTCTGTGTGGTGGCGGCATATACTGATGAGAGTTAATTGAAGCAGAGCAGCAAATAGGCCTGGTCACAGAACTAAACAATGGGCAGGAAAATGAACACCTCTTAGATATGCAATGTGTCAACTTGAAGCTAGTTCCCAACCCTCTGTATGAAGGACAGTGAATGGCATGTCTGGGTCCACTATTTACAGTAGGCAACTCCTCAAGAGAGAGGACCCCTTTCAGAGGGGAGAAGTATGTGATTTAAGGGAGAAAATAAGTCTGCTCCCATCATAATCTTCAAGGGAGACCGCACTTTAATCAAGAGTCACAGAGGGATCAGTTAACCATAGAGACACTTTGATCTACAACACACAGGAAGATGGGTGGGATTTAGGAGTACATGGTGTCACCCCTTACCTTTCCTGTTGCAAAGCACTCTGGTCCTGACCTCACGCATAGCTGAAGATTGTTGGTGGGGACCCCAGATTGGTTCCTTAAGGTAGGCTTAGCCTGCACCTATCACTACGGCCCAATTGGCTTTAAAAGAGGGCTGAGTGTGTCACTTAGCAGAACGTCTGATGACTTCAAAAGGAGTAAGAAGAAGGACTAATTTGAACCCTGGCTGAAGGTACAGTCTGCCTTAGAACTTTCACCAGTGAAGGAAGGCCATGATTTCCAAGAGGGAAGCAAGATCCCTCCCCTAAACATCTCCCAGGGAACAGAGGGAGATCTGGTCTCAGAGGACCCATCCAGCAGCTCCAGAACCGATACCCAGCCAGCACACAGCGTGCCCTGCTAGGTTCTGCCAGCAAGCTTCCTAGATGGGAAGGACAAGGCCGTTGCCTGTAAGCACTCTCCTCTGCTTGGGTCTTCTGCCTTCAAAGGACGTCACAAGCCCTGCGAAGGAACTCGGAGGAGCGCCACACAAGCATCAACCAGCGTCCATCTTTTAAACACATTTTCGAGGCAGAAGAGACCTCAAACCGCGACAGGCTGCACCACTAACCTTTGTCACGCTGCAGTCACTCAAGCCATCCGAGACGCCTCGACCAGTGTTCCAGATACGCCAACCAGCCCAGAGATGATTCTTGGCCACAAGCCGCTGTGTAGGCCAGCCTGCAGCCTTCCATCCAGCCGTGCTTGCCGACTGCATGCCACCTGATACCCGCAGCTGTCTCCCTCCTTGAACTCTGTTGCAGAAGCTGCAAAGCATTCTAGACCTGCCTCGACACTTTCGAGCATCAAGATCTTCTCAAGCACCAGGTACATTGTGGTACTCCAAAGGCCCCTAGTGACATTTAGGACCCATGCTACCTTGGTGCTGAAACCAAACAACCTTGAACAGTTAAGACTGATTGCTTTACCGACTACTCTCCTGTCATTATCCAGAATGCATCCCTTTCCTTCATGAAACTGTCTGTCCTCAGTGTTCCTTTACAGGGTCGGTTGTATTTGTAGTGTGGCAGAACTGTCTGTTGTAATAATAATAATAAAGTAGATATTGGTATATAACCTCGACCAGACAGTCCCTTTTATCATTGGGTAAGCATTGTATTTTAGCTGTGTTGCAACTAACCAACGATCCACGACCTTTCGGAGGTAAGCCTGCCGTTCCGTCCACGTTACCAAAAATTGGACACAAAGGTTTATAATTTACTTGTAATCTAATCTGTTCAGATCCTTTCTGGTGTACTAGAGGTGTGGGGCTGATTGGTGGTTTAGAATCCGATATTCATCCCTGGACCACTGGTGACCCGGAAGTTGATTTGTCACATTGGTGGCAAGCGGTCGGATCAGTTGGAGCCTTCCGCACAGCTTAGTCATCCAACGATAAAAGTACTGTTGCAGCCACCATTTAGTCACTGCTAGGTATTAGTAATAGTCATGGAGCTTGACATGGATACTGTAAAAGGCATGACCAAGGATGTCCTGGTGTCTTATGTCAAGAGAGGGGACTTCCACACAGCACTAAGGTTAATACACCTAAGTTGCTGACCAGCCTCCAAGCTTGGGTACAAGTGAGGGCTGTTGGGGAGAAGACCCCAGTGAACAGACTAGACAGCGTGTACCAAGCGGGAAAGACATTCCTGAGGGGGAAAATGACAAGGACGAATGCATAAGCAGTGTTTCTCCCCAATCATCCCGCCGGGGGGAAAGTGTGGGTTCTCAACACTTGGGAGTGTCAGTGAGGACAGGGGCTAGTGCAGCACCCCAGACGTCCCAGGCCTCAACACAGTCTCTAATTGGCCCAGTAATTGTTTCTTGCTGTTAATGAGGTAGCGGCTAGAAAGCTCCTGCTCGAGGAGATGAGTTAATCGCCAGCAGAACAGAACTAGGGGGTCAAGATCACCATAGAGCTGCTCAAGCTGGCACTTGAAGAGCAGGAGGAGGCCAACAGATCCACCTCTAGCAGAAACAGCAGTAGCGGCTCAGACCAGAGTGCCCAGTATAAACCCAGATGGCACATCCCCAAAGACTTAGTACAGGCGTATGAAGTGGGTAAGGATATTTTGGACTGGTTTGAAGCACTCCCGCTGTCTATTCAGTTACAGGAGGTGGATGAGGTACTATGGGGGGCAGCCCTGATGAGTCGCTCACTGACACCAGGGACTGATAAAAGAAAGGCCGTCTCTGACGGTCGAGGAGCCGTGAGCCACCTCCTCTGTTATTCTAATTAGGACCCACGTGCGATACCCCCTGCTTTGAAGGGTTCTGAAACCATTAGAACCATTCAACATCAGATTTACTCCTTCACTCCTTCCGAGTTTTCTGAGTTTCATACCAGTCAGCATTCAGCAAAGCAGCTTGGTCCTTTTAGCTCCTCTGCGGACTTTCGAAATGTGCTGTTTGTTCTTTTTATATGTTTGCTGACAGAGTATTTCTATGAGTTTGAGCTCACCGCTGGAGGAGTGTCTGCAGGATTAATTCCTTTGAGCGCCCCAGCGGTTACTTGGAAGTTACGAGACGTGTGTGCCTATTTTGGTGACTGTAGGCGCACATCCCTCTGCCTGGCCAGCTGTTGGAGGAGCGACTGTGGGATAAACTCCTTTGAAGCTCCCCCTGTGTGCCACTGCCTTTTTGTTTGTTTTTTTTTGTTTTTTTTCTCGACATTTCGAAATCTTATAATTATTTGAATTTTATAAATACTGCCTGCCACCTCGTGCCCTTTTTCCATTTATGTGGATCTTGTGAATATATGAAGAACTCATTTTGTGTTACTTCAAAGGAGCTGATTCCTTAACCATTTAATTGCTATGAACTATCGAATTAGTGCCTCTGTGAGTAATTATTTTGGCATTTGAACCCTTTTGCTTTTTGTGTGGGTATCGAACTCGGAATCTGATTTTAAGATTTCATAATAGGAGAAGGAACATTTTCAATGCCTTTTTAGAGGCTGAATACTGCGAATTTTAGATATTGTGAATCTCGGATTTTTTTTTTTTTTTGACACTATAAAAGGAGAAGGAAAGGGAAAAGAAAAGAAAAAAAAATCTTTTTGTCTTTTTAGAGCCCGGAATAGGGGATGGACATTTTTTAATGCCCTTTTAGTGCCCGAAAACTGTGAATTTTAGATATTTTGAATTTTGCAATCTGTGCCTTTTGTGATATTTTTTATGACTATAAGAGAACAAAATGTCAAATGTAATTTTAAAAATACATATTTTTTTAAGCCCTTTCTAGTGCTTGGAAATTGTGATTTTAGATATTGTGTCATTTTACAGAGTTGGGGCCTCATTACACGGAAGGCGGTAATGGTTAACGGCCACCGTTAATGGTAACGGTGACCGTTAACCATTACCGCCTTACTACGAGGTCCCTTAGCGGGTTGGTGCTTTAACGCCTGCTTTTTGCAGCCGTTAAAAACCAACCCACTAAGGGACCTCGGAGCTAATTACGGCACCGCAAAATTGCGGTGCCGTAATTAGCGCCTTCCCCATTCCCATAGAGCCCTATGGGGCAGAAATGGGAATGGGGAAGGGCAATGGCGGAAGGGGGATTTACCGCCCCTCCAACCTTGGAATGGGGCGGTAAATCCCCTTTCCGCCAAGGCGGTGCCGGTATTGTACCGGCATGAGCCATGGCGCTAATAGCGCCATGGCTCACCGCCTTCCGTGTAATGAGGCCCTTGGACTCGCTCTTTTGCCCTTTGCGGTTTTGTGCTGCATTTTGACCATCTAAAATGCCATGAAAGAGCCTTAGGAGTCAATTAACCGGTAATGATTCAACCGTTGGCAAACAAGTTGCGGTAACTATGGAAGAGCGCTTATCTCTGCACTGCCTGAGACTATACAGCTTTTACATGTTGACCAAATAACAATGGTTAACCCTTTGGCCTACTTGCAGGCTGGTGAGGAAATGAGCACCATGCGTAAAGAAGAATGTATAACTACAGCAAAAGTTCATAGTGTGGGAGAAGCCATCATCTGTGTACCTGCCCCTATTCATATTTTGGGGGAATACATCCGCTATTTAGAACATTGGGCCTCTTTGTGGGTGGATGGCAATATAAATAACATTGTTGCATCCAAGGAGGAGGGGGATATAGGTATTGGCCATCAATAAGATCGGATAGTGGCAGCGTTAACTCATAATTTAGGAGTGGGTACCTCTAATCTAAAGAGATTGGGTACGCAAGTGGTAGATGCCTCTCCAAGTAGTTTCTGTCCTAGCAGGAGGACTATAAAAAGCCAAAGGGAAAGATTCCTTTAAAAACAAATCAAACAGTTAACACTGCTTAAGGAACCGGCTGTATCATTGGTCAGAGGAGATATGTCTAAATTTGGGGATGCACATAAGACCCCCAAATGCCAACAGACCTCCTAGAAAACAAATTCTGAAGCAATCCACTGTCCCCTCCCCTATTGCTGGGCAGAAGATTATGACTATTTCAGGGAAAAAATCTGCACCAGTACCGAAATAAAATCCATTATCCCTGTGAGGTGGATTGCAAGACTAGATCAATCGATGATGGATGATGTATTAAAGAACCCTAGAGATAACAAGCTTCATGCTATGAACATCATAGAGTTGCTGACCTCGCCGTGGACAACAATGGAAACGACAATTTTGACTCACTGTCCCACAGCGTTGTACAGCAAACCTGTGATGCCTCATTTGCAGGGTCTCCCACGGAACTAACCAACTTTATTGATGAACATGCAAAAGAAACTGGTGGCTTAGAGAAAGGAGTCTCATCTCAGAGGTTAATGACGAACCTTCCGAAGAGGCTCCAGTCCACCATACCCTCAGGGAAGTGGATGACAGAATCCGCCTAACACAACCCACTGTTTCAGCCTTAAACATGGTCCTTAGCTCATTCGTAAATATCTATGATAATATACGGGCCAAAGTAAGACCCCATACCGAACTGCTGGCAGAAATAAACAATAGACTGGAACAGAAAAGAGCTGTGGGATAGCTCTGCAACAAAGGATAACTCCTGTAGCAGATCCTGCCATGAAGGGAGGTTTGACGGAATTTAATAATAGATTAGAAGGCCTTGAAAGTGCCTATGTGTTAATTGCGCAAGAAAGAGCAACTGTTATAGGGGCTAGAGATGTCCTTGTATGGGGAACCTACCTCTAGAGTACACCAAATTTAATGTAGTTACCGTGGTTGGGTTGCAGGAGGTGTGTTACTCAGCTCCTCACCACAGATGAAGCCTCTAAACCAGAGGAAATACCGAATATTAAGAAAAAGGTTACAAGGCCAAAACATTTAAAAAACATAAAAAAACGGAATAACTCCTCACGTAAATGTCTCTGTAATCTTACCATACGGGAGTCACTGGCTAAGAGAAGTTTCACACCCAATGTTATACAGAAAGTGATGACCCCGGTTTTGGAAGAAAGTATTGCGGAGGGAATAAAAACATGATTGAAGAGGTTATCTGTGTTGGAGAGAGTCAGCCGCTTTCAAGTAATTACTCTCATGATAAGATTAATATTGCTGGGTTACTACAGACAAAAGCAGAAGTTGTCATTCAAACTGATCAAACATTGAGAATGCTGATAGAACCCTATGACAGAAAAAGGGCCAGGCATGGAAATACCCCAGAAATCGGGGACATCTAGATGGAAAGAGGGCCTAGCCTGGAAATACTTTGAAGGTTGGGGGTATTCCACTCTTAGCTGTACATGAACCCTACCCAGTGGTCTGGATATGAGTGAGAAGTCTATACCATGGTGGCAGATAAAATAATAACTAACCATATCCTCTGAGGAGGGTTGTAGATCTGACGGAGGAGTGTTCCCCGATCCTTGAATGCAAGACCAATAAGCGATTGTCGGCGAAACTGTATTTTCCAAGCTTCAACCAAGCCATTCCCGGTTCAGTGAAGGTATATTCCAATGGACGAAATTCGGGGGCAATAGGCAATATCCTTACACAGGGATCCAAGCAGGATAAACTTTTAGGTAAATTTTGCGTAGGACAGTTACACAGATACCTGAGGAAAAGGTTCGTACAACCGACTCGTATGTCCAACGAGATCGGAAGACTCAGGGCCTGAGAGTAGTTAGGTCCAAGATTATTCTGAGGGGCGCCAAAGGCTATGCGATTCATTCTGCGAATAATTGTGATATCGGGAGTAAGAAAACTTTGAATGATTCCAATGTTAACTATAGCAACAACCAGTATATCATCAAAATAATGCAGATGACAAGTCTCTGGGGACGGAATAAGCCAGTGTGCCTAAACCAGGGAAATGTACATAAAATCTTTGGGAAAATCTAAGCCTTTTATCCTCTTGTGATCTTAATAGAATACAATTCCGAGAACATGACCAAAGGGAAAAATGTAACATCTTCTTAAACTCCCAATAGGTACTGAGCCTGGTTATGGCAGAACTTAATTCCTTGGGGAAATTGATTTTGCGGTTAAACTTATTGAGGGAGATCAACATCATGTTAAAGACAATAAAAAATATGGTGGGAATTTGAAAGTGGTGTTCCATCCAGATAGATATAACTCGTGGCAAGCGAGGCAACCCTACAGAGGCGTTGATAGACAGAATGAAGATTGGGCCCAAATTAAAGCAGCCCTTTGGAACTAACAACACTGTAATATATTTTTATGTTAAACGGCTGATCGAGGAGGATTATTTAAAATTGAAATGTGTGTCCTGGAATACAAGGGGGAATCTCCACTTATCAAAACCACCACCATGTTAATAGAGAGTAATTGTATCCTTCTACAAGAAACTTTGCTTGTAGAAAACCTGATGGCTTTGAGGTGTGTTCCCAATCCGCAAAGGATAAGGTGGGGAGGCCTTTGGTGGGTATGATGGAAGGCTTTACATCTAGATCTGTCTCTGATCTCCCCCTGGGGATTATGGCAGTTAAAGTATCTTCCATGGCAGTTGATCTTGAAATCCTTCTTGTTAATATCTACTGGCATAAGGGGATTTCCGATCTTAATAGCTTATTGGATACAATTACGACCCTTATTAGAATTGGCAGAGGGATGTTCCTAATGGTAAGGTTATTTTTAAAAAAATTTTATTTACTTGTTAATAATCACGTTAGCAATTTTTACAAGACTGTTGCCTAATCCTGAGGAGCTAAGAGATTCGAAGAGAAAACGAAAGGGCCGATATAGGAAGCAGAAAGTCGAAGGAGGCATCAGAGAAGAAGAAGGAGGAGAAGAAGAAAGAGGTGAAGAAGCAGCAGAAGAAGATGAGGACAAAGGAGGAAGAGGAGGACAGGACAATTAGAGGGAGCGGCTCGCAGCCAATGAGAGACGATCAGGCGGCGCAACGCTGCCGGGGCTTACTATTGGAAGCTCCGATCCAGTAGGCAAAGACTGAAGAGGGTAAATTGATACATGTTCAAGTTCAAAGTTCAAAAGTCCGAAAAGGGATGGAGAAAGTTTACTAGTGTGAGGTTTCATTCACCAGGACCTCCTTTTATCAATTTGGAGTCTGTACCCACATACTTTCATCCGGGTAAGTCTTTTGCAGATTGTGCATTTATTTTTTGAACGGCGGCTTCTAGAATTTTTGTTGTTGGTAATGACCAGACGTCTTTTCGCCTGACATCAGCCTGTTCCACCAAGTGGATTCTTCTTCATCTTGACACCCCACAAAGTCGGTGCACAGGCTGTTCAGATACGTCGCCCGTACTTCTCTTAGCTCCGAACACTGCATCAGAAGATGACGTACTGTTTCCAGTTTGTTTGAATCGCCACATAATCTGCATTCTTTGGACGCCGTTTTTAGGCTGATTACCTGAATTTCCTGTGAAGGGAGGAGGTTAAAGCGTGATCTCATGTAGATTAACCTTGATTGTTTATCTGGGAACTTTATGCAGTACGGCAGCGGCCTGTTCAGACTGTTGAAGGTCGGTGGCAGATGTTTTATCAGCTTGTTGGAATAAGCTTTTTCGAGAGTATTAATCCAATCTTGGTCTTCCAATTTGGATTTTACTCTTACTGGATACATTTGCAAATCTTCTTCTGTGCACGCCACCTCCGCCAGGTTCTTTCTTACGCTGTCAACCCACCTATTTAGTGTGGTCAGCTTGCGTTTTGATATTTCACTTTCAATGATCTTGTAGGGTAGTGGGGACTCAGATAATAAAGTGTTTCTGAAGAGTTGCATAGCTCTGAGTGTTACAGATTGTTCAAGGGAGAGCAGGCCTAGCTCTCGCCTGATAAGATCCACTGAGAGTGAGCTTGGTAGGCCTAATACGGATTTCCACAGATACCCTTCCAATTTTCACCATATGATGTTTGGCATGTTCAAAGTTGCGCCCATCCCATAAGTGAGGGTGGGAACTACCTTCCCTTTATAAAATTGTATATTTGGTATCACTGAGAATTTCCCATATTTTCTGTCCAGGGTCTTCATTTGAGCTGCTAAGTTTTTTGCTTTTTTCCAGAGTGTTTCCTGCATTGTCTCTTCCTTACCAGATGTGTCTATGAAAACTCCTAGATACTTGTAGGAGGGCACCACCTCAATGCTTACGTTGCCCAGGAACCATTTGTTATTTGTATTTTTTTTCATCGAGTTTTTTCCAATTATCAGAACCTTTGTTTTTTTCTTGTTTATTTGCAAATTATTTTGGTCCATATACGCCGCCAAGTTGTTTAATTGGCACTGGAGGCCTATCCGTGTCTGATCTAATAGAATCAGGTCGTCCGCATATAGTAGCCGTGAGATGTTCACATTTCCCAATTTTGGAGAGAAGGATCTTACTAACAGTTCGGCTTCCTTGAAGTCTCTTAAGAAGGCGATGAACAGGGCTGTGGCTAAGGGGCATCCCTGCTTCACTCCGCGGTTAGATGGAATTTCACGTGATAGTATCCCTTGGTTGTTAAGGCGCACTCTTAGTTTGGTGTTCTCGTGTACGGCTATCACTGGATCAAGTAGCTCTTTCGGACATTTCCAGATTGGTCCATAATCTTTGCCTGTCCACTCTGTCAAATGCCAGTGACAGGTCTATGAAAGCCATGAAAAATGGCAGCGGTCCTTGTTTTACCCTTGCTTTTATCAGGTTTAGCATGCAGATATTCACTGCAGTACTTCCATTTTTGAGGAAGCCCATTTGAAATGGGTCGTCAGCAGGTGACGTTTTGGCCCAGGTGTGAAAATGGCCTAAGAGTAGAGTTGCAAATATTTTTCATATTATATCGAGCAGGGCTATCGGGCGATAATTGCCCGGTTCTTCTCTGTCGTCTTGCTTGTAAATGGGTACGATCGCCGCTTCTGTCCAGGATGCAGGGATGGCTTTTGTTTCACTGCAGTGTTTAAAGAGGGTACTGATGAAATCTGACCATTACGCCACGTTTTGTTTGATGTCTATATTGCTAAGACCATCCGGACCTGGTGCCCTTGATTTTTTAAATTTTGTTATTGCGCAGCGTATATCTTGTTTGTCGGATAGGTCCACCCACGGGGGTCCTATAGTTCTTTCTGATTGACCTTCCCTTGATAGCGGAGCTTTGAAGAGGTTTTCAAAGAATGTGGCCCATGTTTCTTCGCTCACTGCGTTAGTTATTCTGGTGTCTATTTCTTTGTTAGGCCTTTTGATGAGTGCCCATAACTTGCTGCTTTTTTTGGTGCTTAGTGCCCTAAGCATTTGTTCTGCATCCCTCTGGTACTGAGCGTGTCTGTGCACTAAGATCCAGGATTTGTATGTTCTTATTTCGGCATTCAGGTTTTTCCAGGCCAGCGGGGTGTTGATTGCCTTAGCTTGTCTTTTCCTTTTTCTTAAGGGTCTTCTCTTTTCCACCACTTCTTTGTCGAACGCATGAGTGTTTTTGGCAGAGGCGCAGCTTCCATTCTTCATTTCTTTTCTGTGTTGCAGCAGGAAGGGTAGATAATCCGGCCGTAATGATCTTGTTTCCAGTGCGCAAGCTCCACTTTTATAATCCTCAGTGATGTTTACAATATTGAATGCGGTTAGCGCAGGTGGGTGAGTTGGTTGTTTGCCTCTACCTGATGTTTGTAACTTTGGTTGGAAGGTGGTATCGATGACCATGCAATTGCTATCAGGTTGTGGTCGCTGTCTGTAGTTCTGACTACCGAAAAGTCTTCTACATAATGTAGCAAACTCTTGGAGGTAAAGAAGTAGTCAAGAGTAGCTTTTGATTCTCCTCTCTCCCAGGTGGGTATCATCTCCCCCCCCGTGGTCTTGATGATGCGACATTGTGTAGATTTCTAGATTTCATCAGAGCCTTACAGGTTGCTCCTCTCTCTTCCGCTTGTGGATGTACTTTCTTCACCCCAATATTGTCCATGTTGATATTGCAGTTCAAATTTAAGTCTCCACATATAATTATGTGTGTTTGGGGATCTTCTACTGAGATGTTGTTGAACATCTTTTCTAGTTTTTTGCAGAATTCCGTACTTGATGTTCTCCGCGGATTTAGATATACAGTTATTATTGCTATCCTTGCTGAAATCATTTTCTTTGCTCTGCTCTGTTTTTGGCTCCAGGTTGTAAGGATAGCCAGAATACCATATGATTCCATTATATTTGTGGTCATTTCGATGCCTGATCCCATTTGAATGGCTATCAAAATCCCTATAAGGTAATACTGTAAGGTTATACTGGCTGGGGATCTCAATTCAGATTGTTGTATAGCAATTAATGACAATGACCCATGGGAAACTTTACCTGATATGGTTAAGGGACTTCCAAAGCGACAGTGGGGGAGATCGTGGAATTTATCACTTGAGTCTATGGGTTTGGTCTACCTGCATGGGGGATTGGATGCCCCAGATTCCATAATACCTACGTGGAAAAGAGGAGATCGTTTTTCAACTATACATCATATATTTGGTGACGCCTTTCTATACAATCTGAATTCAGGCGTTAGAGCTCTCCCGAATGCATGGAGTGACCATAGTGCTCTGAGAGTGGACTTTGATATATTGGTAAACAAGGCAGCCAAAGGGGGCCTTACTGGTGGTCTGCTCGAAATATAGGCATCCTCAACTCCAAATTAGTTTCTCTAATGAGTACTAGTTCCCTAGAATGGAAACTTCTATTTGGGCTGCCTGATTGATAGGGCAAGATCCAATCCTAGTATGAGGTTGGGTACATCTTGCCATAGACATAGGCATATCATTAACCAGGAGTTGGCAAGTCCAAAAGCCTTAATGCATCGATCCGTGAGGTCGATACGCTGCTCTAATTGGGATCATCTCCAAAAAAATAACAGCTCTGGATCGGTAAAACAAAGGTATAAAAACATTTGTAGGTCGAGGAAAGCAGCCGTGTTGCAAAACGATGCTGACACTATGTTATATACCCTAGTTAAAAAGAGATTTAAAGGCTTTCTGGGTTTGGATCAGTGGGTACCATTGTTGGAGAACTTAATGCGGTCTCTGAAACTCAATGGGTTGCCTTTTTCTCTAATTTGTTCAGAGTTAAACCGGGGAGCATGGATGAGGATATCAGCTGTCCGGGCATTAACTGTGCTGGAGAGTGGTAGCCTTGATTACGAAGTGGTGATGGGCCTCATTAAAAAAGCAAAAACATCCTGGGCCTCAGGCCCCAATGGTCCGACAAATAATACCTTTAAGGGTCAGCCGGGAGGATAGCTCAGCGGCAGCGTGCGCGTCTTGGAAGCAAGACGACACGAAGCAACAACAGGTTCGATCCCCGGGTCTGCGCTTAGAAACCTCTGGGTGTTTAAGCGCGTTATAAATACTTAACTAAGACAAAAAAAATACGCAACTAAAAAAAACAAACAATTCCTGTAACAGCGCCTCGATGCCTTCGGGCTGTGTGAGCACTTTATAAATGTAAAATAAAATTTAAAAAGAATTTAAAAAAATAAGCCTTTTGTTGGGCACATATTCTCACCATGCTCTTCAAAGGTATTGTGAAAAATTGAGTCCTTCCGACCTTATGTCAAACTGCAGACGTGGTTCCTATTTATAAACGTGGAGAGAGAGATCAGGCTAGGAACTACTGCCCAAATGCGCTAATAAACACTGATTGCAAAATGTTTGCCTCCATACTATTAATCCACTTAAATGAGCGTATGAATACTACACAAAGATTAAACATATTTCAGACAAGGTTCTGGAAAGGTCACTCTACGAATCTGAATAGCTTGGTAAAGAGGGCATTCCAAGATACCATCTGGGGAAAACATGGTGGTGACATTTATGTGGCCTCAATTAACCTCTCAACAGCTTTTAACTGTGTTATCCGCTGTTGATTGTGGTCTAAGCTTAGGAGGTGGCGGTTGCCGGGTGGTCTGTTGTGATTAATCATGGGTCTCTATGGCAATGCATGGATATATATCAGACTCAACCTGGACAGGAGTCTATCTGGCAGGACTTTGACCTGTGTGGGTCTGAGACACAGGTGTGCTCTTACACCTTGTCTATTCAATCTCTATGTATCCAACATTGGTGACTTTCTGGCCGAGGCAGGCCTTGTTACCCTGAAACTGGGTGAGTTACAAATTCCCTGGTGGCCTATGCTGACGATTTCTTACTTCTTGACTGCACCAAAGTGGGCCTTCAGCATCTAATCAACAAATTTGCCAAATACGCAGAAGAGAATGGTTTCACCGTTAACCCATGTTAATAGAGAGTAATTGTATCTTTCTACAAGAAACTTGGCTTGTGGATAACCTGTCCATTGATGGCTTTTGAGGGGGTTTCCCAATCCGCAAAGCATGATAAGGTGGGGAGGCCTTCGGTGGGAATGATGATAGCCATTAGAGGACATTAAGCTTTACATCTAGATCAGAAAATCAGTAAATATTTCAACTCTCCTATTTTGTAACCCAGTGTGTGCCATACTATTCTTGTATTTGTCCTTATCTATTAATTTTAATATGGGGTGAATCTTGCCCTAAAATGTAGCAATTAACTTTGAACTCTTTTCAATGGTTAATGAGAAATTCAGGGATTTGCATTTTTTTTAAACATTTGGTCTATAAATGTTAGATTGTGTGAGAGTGTTTACAATTGTGCAATAATGCCCTGTGAGATGAAGTGGGATTTAACAACTCATAATAATATGTTTTATAGGTGTTTTATTGTGTCACTGTATAAAAGATTTGTGCAATAATGTCATGTGGGATGAAGTGGGACGTATCAACTCCATAGTAATAGGTGTTATATGTGGTATATGGTATACAATTGTTTATAAATGTATACAATTGCGATTATGATGAATTTAGAAGTAGGGAAGGGTTTTAATTTTTGGATCTCAGGTGTTAGGTTTTGTGCTTGTGTTGTATAAGTGTGTAGGAATGTCTATTTTATATCTTCATTATATAATGTTGTAAAGGTTTTTTATAAAACAGATACATTAAAATAATAATAATAATACTCAACTCTAAACTCCTGTGGTCCGAGACACTGCTGCTTGCGTCACTGCTGTCACCCGGCAGAGGGTACAGCCAGGCTAGTATATTGATGGGCATGCTTGTAGCATAAGTGGGTTTGATGGAAAGAGTAAGCATCCTTTTGGCGATGTGTAGAGTTCAGCTGGCGAGGTGAAACGACCCAGCACCGTGTAGCGGTGAAAGACTCCATCCTTGTCCCATGTTCATTGGGTAATGATCTTCCTGATCCCGAGATAATCGCAGCGGCTACCCGATCGAGTGCAAAAGAAAGCGCCAGATGAACACTCTGAGAGCCTTAGGGCCTGGAGTGCTTTCAGAGGGCTTGTTGGAAGGACCAGTGTGGCCGGAAGCCCCTAGTCCTGTTCCACAGACTACTGAGTACCCTATTCCTGCGGGAGAGTGGCTAGTAGCCACTGAGGACCCTACTTTGTTAGCAGGGGACTCAGTGACTTTGGAGTTGTCTGGTGCAGCACAGGAACCTGAGGTGGAGGACCAGGTGGGCGCAGATCTGAAGGGCCTGCCAAAGTTGGATGAGTTTGCATCAGCTGCAGGCCCTGGTCAGACCGACTTCTTCAAAGCCCAGAGGAGCAGGCTAAGGGCGAGGTCCCTGGACTGTTCAAAGTGTACTGGGAGGATGGACACCTGTACAGTGAGCCAAAGGTTTCTGAGGTCGAGGGAACCAGAAGGTTGGTGATTCCCCAATGCCACAGAAAGTTCCTTTTGGATTTGGCTCACAAAATTCCTTAGCGGGTCACTTGGGAGTGACTAAGACATCAGACCGGTTTTCTGTGCACTTTTACTGGCCGCAGTTCATCATAAAGGTTAAGGAATTTGTCCAGTCCCGCAGGACATGTCAAGCTTCTAGCAAGTCAAGTGGTGCCACCAAGGCCCCCTTAATTACACTATCCCTGGTTGGGCGACCTTTCGAGAGAATAGGCATGGACATTGTGGGTCCTTTGGATCCTCAAACCAGCTCAGAGAATAGATATATCTTGGTGGTGGTAGACCACGCCAAGAGATACCCTGAGGCTGTTCCTCTGAGGAGCATCAAAGCCCTCGTCATTGCAAAGGCTCTGATTGAGATATTCTCCCATGTTGGATTCCCCAAGGAAGTCATTTCTGACAGGGGATCAAACTGCATATCAGCGTATATGAAGGCTATGTGGGAAGAGTGTGGAGTCACCTATCGGTTCTCTACATCTTTCCATCCACAAACCAATGGGCTTGTTGACCAGTTGAACAAGACCCTGAAAAGCATGATACGTGGCTTGGAAGAGGAGGAGAAAATGGGATATTCTCCTGCCATCCCTTCTGTTCGCCTACAGGGAGGTGCCAAAGAACTGAGTAGGGTTTAGTCCCTTTGAGCTTCTGTTTGGACACCCTGTTCATGGTCCCCTCAGTCAAGTGAAAGAGGGATGGAAAAGCAAACCCTCATCCCCTACACGAGATGTGGTGGACTATGTACTGAGCTTTCGGTCTAGAATGGTCAAGTACATGGAACAGTCGACAAAGAAGCAGTCATGAGCTGATGAAGCCCTGGCATGACCAGAAGGCCAAAGTGATAATCTATTCTCCAGGCCAGTGGGTGTGGATTATGGAGCTTGTTAAACCCAGTGCCTATCAGGACAAGTGGCCTGGGCCTTACAGTGTGCAAGAAAAGGTCAGTGAGGTGAATTATCTCATTGACGTGAAAGGACCTAAACAGATGTGCAGGGTCTTTCACGTCAACCAGCTAAAACCCTTTTTAGCCAGGATGACTTGGTCATGGCATTAGTGGCTGACAGAGACACTGAGGAGGAGACTGACCCGCTCCCAAAGCTCTTGTACACTGAAGCCACAGATGGGTCAGTTGAAGGTGTCAACCTTGCAATGGACCTGTCAGAACAGCAACTGACAGATTGTCACCGTTTAATGGGACAGTTTGACGGTTCTGTTTTCTCTGACTTCCGGTCACACATATTGGTGCACCCATGGTGTGGACACTGGAGACAATAAGCCGGTGAAGAGTAGGATTCTCCGGATGTCCGATAAGGTCAGGGACACCATCAAGGAGGAAGTTTCCAAGTGCTGACCCTAGGAGTGATTGAGCCATCCTCCAGCCCATGGGCTAGCTCATTGATAATGATTGCTAAAAAGACCAGTGGTGGGAAGACTGAAGTATGCTTTTGTGTGGACTACAGGGGGCTTAATTCTGTCATGAAGACAGATGCTCATCCCATTCCTCTGGCAGATGAGCTCATTGACAAGCTTGGTACTGCCACGTACAAGAGTACCTTTGACCTCACAGCAGGTTATTGGCAGGTCGGCTTGACAGATGGAGCGAGAGAGAGGTAAGCATTCTCAACCTCAGAAGGACATTATCAGTTCACTTTGATGCCCTTCGAATTGAAGAATGCCCTTGCCAATTTTCTGCGGGTGGTTAATCAGGTTTTTTCAAATCTGGGAAAGTTCAGTGTTGTCTATATAGATGTCATTGCTGTGTTCAGCCACGCCTGAGAGTATCACGTAGCCCACCTGGAACAAGTGCTTCAGGCGCTGAAGAATGCAGGTCTCACTATTAAGGCTACAAAGTGCCAGATAGCGCAGGGTACTGTGACTTACCTAGACCACCTAAGTTGGTGGAGGTAAGAAAGAACCTCTCGAAGCGAAAGTACAGACTGTGAAGGAGTGGGACATCCACACCCCATAGACATAGGGGAGAGCCTTTCTAGGTCTTACCGAGTACTACTGGTAGTGCATCGGGGGCTATGGGACCATCGCCACGCCCCTGAAGGATGTAACTTCCAAGAAGATGCCGAAGAAGCTAACTTGGACCCCCGCCTGTCAAACCTCCTTTCTGGATTTAAAGGGTGGATTGTGCCGGGCCCCAGTTCTGAAAGTGCCAGACTATGATCAGGAATTGATTATCCAAACAGACGTCTGTGATTTTGGAATTGGAGAAGTGTTAGCGTAGCTGAACTCTGAAGGGGTAGAGTAAACTGTCACCTACATTAGCAGTCGGCTGACAAAAAGGTAAAGGAACTAGGCTGTCATAGAAAAAGAGGCATATGCGGTCATATGGGCTGTAAAGAAGCAGAAACCCTACATCTTTGGGTCTCACTTTATGATCCAGATAGACCACTGGCCTCTGCAATGCTTAATGGACATGCAGGGGAAGAACCCTAAGCTTCTGAGGTGGGCCATATCTCTACAGGGATTAGATATGGACTTCCAGCACGAGCCAGACTGCCAGCATGGAAATGCAGATGGCATTAGCCGGTACTTTCGCCTTGGGGACGAACCAGACCCTTAGTACAGTGGTGGTTCACATTTTGAGGCTGGGGGGGCATGTGAGGAATTCGACCATCCTGCATGGGGAGTGTGCGCTCGCCTGGGCTTTTTTGATTTTTAAAAAATAAAAATTAATGATGGGAGATCAAACTCTGTAAACCTCTGTAAATGTGTGAGGCCATTCCGCACACATTTTCCATGCTCACCGCACAAAATGCACAAAATGCATAGTCACATGTACTGCACCGTCCTCCCCTGTCATGTTCAGCTGGAATGTGAAAGCCACGGGAACATCAAAAGTATCTCAAGAAGGGGGAAGGCAACACCTTCTTCCAGCCATGGGCAGCCTAATTAAAATATCGAAGGCTCCATGGACCCGCCCTGTTCTATTGTCTAAGTTCTGTGTGGTGGCGGTGCATACTGATGAGAGTTAATTGAAGCAGGACTGAGAATAGGCCTGGTCACAGAACTTAACAATGGGCAGGAAAACTAACACCTATTTGATATGCAATGTGTCAACTTGAAGCTAGTTCCCACCCCTCTGTATGAAGGACAGTGAATGGAATTTCTTGGCCCCCTATTTACCGTAGGCAACTCCTGCAGTGCAGACCCCTTTCAGAGGGAGAAGTATGTGATTTAAGGGAGACAGAAAGTCTGCTCTCATCACAAACTTCAAGGGAGACCTGCACTTTGATCAAGAGTCACAGAGGGCTCATTTAACCAGAGAGACACTTTGATCTACAATAGATAGGGTGATGGGTGGGACTTAGGAATACATGGTGTCACCCCTTACCTTTTCTGTTGCAAAGCACTCTGGTCCTGACCTCACAAATAATAGAAGATTCTTGGTGGGGACTGTAAGGTAGGTTTAGCCTGCACAAATCACTGGGGGCCATTTGGCTTTAAAGGAGGGCTGAACCCCTCACTTAGCAGATCATCTGAAGGCTTCCCCAGAAGCAGGAAAGAAGAACTCAGTATTGGACCCTGGCTGAATGGATAGTCTACCTTATTTCACCAGTGAAGGAAGGCCAGGATTTCCAAGAGGGAAGCAAGATCTCTCCCCTAAAAATCTCCAAGGGAACAGAGGGAAATACTGGACTCAGAGGACTCGTGCGGCAGCTCAAAGAACTGGTACCCAGCCAGCACACAGCGAGCCCTGCTATGTTCTGCCAGCAAGCTTCCTAGGTGTAAAATTCCAAGCAGTCTCTGATCAACGGACAAGGCTGTTGCCTGCAAACACTCTCCTCAGCTTTCAACCGTCCGCCCTGAAAGGATGCCATGAGCCCTGTGAAGAAGGCATAGGAGTGCCACACAAGCATCAAACAGTGTCCATCTTTTAAGGAAATCTTCGGGGCGCTCAAGTCCTCGAGCTGTGACCGGCTGCACCACTGACTGTTGTCATCCTGCTGTCACTAAAGCGATCTGGGATGCCTTGACCAGTGTTCCAGATCTGCCAACCAGCACAGAGACAATGGTTCTTGACCCTGAGCCACCGTGTAGGCCAGCCTGCAGCCGTCCATCCAGCCTTGTTTGCTGAACTGCCTGCCGCCTGATAACCGCAGCGAGCTCCCGTCTTGAACTCTGTTGCAGGAGCTGCAAAGTGTCCTGGAACCGACTTGATGCTGTCGAGCATCAAGAACATCTCAAGTACCAGGTACATTATGCTTCTGTCCCCCAGGTCCTTCTCTGAATGCCCCGAGTGATATTTACAACCCCTTGCTCTCTTGGTGCTGAAACCAAATAACCTTGAGCAGTTAAGCCTGATTGCTTTACCGACTACCCTCCTGTCAGTATCCAGAGTGCATCCCTCTCCTTCGTGAAACTGTCTGTCCTCTGTGATGTGTTCCTTTACAGTGTGTGTTGTATTTTGTAGTATGCTAGAACTGTCTGTTGTAATAATAATAAAGTAGATATTTGTATACAACCTTGACTGGACAGTCCCTTTTATCATTGGGTAATAATTATATTTTAACTGTGTTGCAACTCACCCAAGATCCATTACCTTGTGTAGATAAGCCTTCCATTCCATCCACGTTACCAAAAATTGGACAAGGAGATTTATAATTTACATGTGTTCCAATCTGTTCTGATCCCTTCTGGTGTCCTAGAGGTGTCGGCTGATTGATGGTTTAGAAACCGATATTCATCCCTGGACCAATGGTGTCCCCGAAAATTGATTTGTCACAAGGGGGCACTGTAACGTTTCTGTTCTATTCATAAACATATACGTACGCCCTTAAGAAGAAAAACCTTAAGTGTAAGGAGGAGACTGGGAGCACAAGGGATAGAAGGGAGGAGAAGGAGGGCCTACTAGAGCCTGGGTACAATAAAGAAGGTTAGATAGAGAGCTGGCTCAAGTCTGATTATTCACTGAAGTTTGCTCCTGCTCTCAGAGCCTGACTCTGTCCCCCAGCCACCGTGTGACCATGATCTAAGGGCCGCAACAACTGGCGACGAAGGAGAAACAAATTCCATGCAAACAAAAGCAGGTCAGCCGATCCTGGCGCACACATAGAGAATGTTGAGTGGCAATCCGACACCCTGCAGACAAACAAGGAGTTACTGCAGCCGTTTGGAAATAGCAGGCAGCAACAGCCAGTCCTCTGTCGATCCCGATGGACATAGATGGTAGGCTGGTAACAAATCAGCTTGTTTTGCAAATACTCTGCGCCAATATCATTGAAAGGTTTAATGCGTGATACGCAGAGTTTTGATTTTAATTTGAGAATTAAACAGAAGCCAGTGAAGCTAGATATGTATCACAACTACATAATTTTACTAGCAACTGCCAGACCAAACATATTTTCTGTTTTAGCCGATCATGGAGAATTAGATAAGCCAACCACCAAATCGTATGATGTAGCATGGCCATGTGGCACATTTTTGTTGTTTCCATAAAGAAAAAACTGTTATGAAGATGTAAGTTATTAAGCATATCCCTAATTTCATGGTCCTCCTTTTCACCAACTCTCACATTTGGAAGGTGTTCAGACCGCTAGAATAATACATCTAAAAGGGATGCCTCGTGTGGGCAGGCGTGGTTGGGGCAAAAATACTGTGATAAACAAGGAAATGTCCATGCTGCAAACAACGTAATGTGTTCTACACATTAAAATTATTTATAATGGTTCATATTGTGCAAAAAAGTCATGGAGAGTATCTCAAATATTCTCTATAAAGTTTTTATGTATGCAATTAAAAAGATTTGTTATATTTATTTAGCATACAGACAGAACACAAAAAACATATTTGCATGAAACAGAAGATGAAACAAATACTAAATTAGAACAACGAAAAATTCAAAATAACACAATGACAAAGATGACAAGGAAAGAAAAAACCATAAGTGGATCAAAGATATATTAGTCGGTATCCGGTTAATTGTTCGAAAACATATTTTCGAAATGCCATTTTGTCGAAAACAAAATGCTGAATACATTTTTTTAATTTTTTTCATGTTTTTTTTTATTTTATATGTTTTATTTTTGTTTCGTTAGTAAAAAACAGTGTCAATTATTTAAAAAAGGGGGTTGGGGAGGAACCCCCATTTCAAAAATAAAATTTTAAAAAAACATTAAAAAAAAAATCGTGCAGTTTTGTGTCGACAAAATGGCATTCGAAAATATGGCGTTCGAAAAAATCACTATAAACCATATTAGTCATACGTTGATTATTTGAGTTATGAGGTACTCCTGGGTATTAACAATAATACCCTGAAGGTTGAACACGATTAGTTAATAATCATGCCTTGAATCTGCCTATGTGTGCGTCTAAGATCTAATGTTTTAAAGTGCCCCTTCTTGTCTTCTGGGCATGAATATACGTTTCGGCGTGCCAGCAGTGATGGCATCCATAAGCGCCTTCCTCAGGGCAGGTAAAGAAACCTTAGGGGGGCAGAAAAGAAACCTAGTCTAACTGGCCATTAAAGGTCCGAGAGTCACAGATAGATGCATTTTATATCTTCAAAATTGCCTGGCACCAAAATGAAATCAATACACAGTATGGTTTCTGTGAAAAAGGTCTAAATGATAATAGTTCTTTTAAATTATTTGTGAATGTTCATGTTCAGCAAACGGGAGGTCTGCTTGATCCAGCACAGTCATCTGTCTCTCTGGGCAGCCTGTGATGAGAGTTTTTTGAATGAGTCTCTTTGAAGTTGGTACTTTGCTATTCGAAGCTGGTTCCCCCCTTTTTCACACATATTAGTCATGCTCCAGCCAAGGGTGAATTTTCATGAAGCCCCTGCTTCCAGAGCCGGCAGGTCTGGAGGACACTGTGCTTTCAACACCTTCAGCAGCAAATTTTACTGTGGGGTCATTAGATGTGAGCTGTGACATCCTGGCTGGAAGTGAGAGTTCTCTTTTGTGAAGTTTTGACCACAGCCAGAAAGGTTTTCCATGAAGACAAAGTGGCTCTTCAAATGTCACTGAGTTTTGTAGGTGAAACATAATATACATTGCTTTTGTCAACCCACACATCATTTTTTATTTTCCTGGCATTTTCGTGGGAAGCAGTGATATGTTTTCCCACTTTGGCTTTTTAAAGCCGTTTTTCTTTGCACACACATGTGCAGGCCATTTTTGCTTTTAATGTTTAAAAATCCTGTTTTCCACGTCGTAGGGATCTTTGATTCCTCCTTCTTTTGTAAATCAAACTGTTGTTTGTCCATTGGTAATGATAGGTAGGTCCCTTTCCACCTGGCTCTTTAACTTTACTTGAAAAACAAACAGGCCGTTTTTGTTTCAGTGTATAAATGCCTGCCATTCATGTGAAAAGAACTTCTGTTTGGGGCCTTTAAGCGCACACCACTGGCCATTTTGTTTTCAGTTAACCATTACTTTCCTGCAATTCATTTGTTTTACTAACATTAGAAATGTGTGCCGGCGGCGGATTAATGCTGTTAACCAGCTGCCGGCACATATTTCCAATATTAGTGAAACTTCTTTAGAGCCGGTTCTGAGTTTGTTTACTGGGGTTTGGATTATGAAACATACACATTCACCATTACTATTCTTCCAAGTTAAAAAAACAAGATATTAAAACTTTAATTGTCAAACTTACTGTTTCACATAAATACAAAAACAACAGATATTTAAATTCATGTTTTAACACACTAATTTAACATTAATATTCTTCGCAGTACTAAAAAGAAATTGCCAAAACCATTGGCTTTGCCAATGCTCGTTCAACTTGTTGGCAAAAGGACATCCTTCTCCTTCAGGGCGGGACTCGGGTCATAGCCCAGCTCTTGCAGGATGGTTTTCACATAGGGCTGGCTCCCATCTCGCTCAGAGCATAGTCGGCTGCCTGCAGTGGCCTCCCCAGGAATCAAATTTAGCAGGGGCACAGAGAGGGCCCCCCAGGTACCCCCTCCTACCATAGCGACGCCAATGGCTGCCTGTGGGGCAGTGCGAGAGCCTTGGATAGGCCAGGAACGGTAAATAACGCTCATTGCCAGAATGTTGACTGTCTTCTCGGTGGAAAGACCCAAAATGCGTTCTCCGGTTCCTTTAGCAAGCTAGGAAAGGGGACTGAGCTGGTCCTGGCGGGATTCGAACTCGCCTCAGGTGCACACATTGCGCTGAAGCTTGTGGATTCACCCTGTGTGAGTTGGCTAAATTAAATAAAAGGAAACATACGGGAAGGGGATATTTACAAATCTCTCAGTAGGGTTCGAATATATACATTTAAAGAAATAACTGGCAGTCTTGCTGCTAAGATGTTTGCCACAAGTCTTTACATATGCGCTAAGATGTCTGCCCCAAACCTTTACGTATGGTGTTATTGGGCAGAAGGGAGTTCCGTGGAACGTTCTAACCCAGCCTTTTCCAACGGTGTGATCTTGAGTAAATCATGACCCCATTCTGGCAAATATCTCGTCTTCCAAGAAAAGAAGTGCTTGAAAACTGGAAAAAGTGAAGAGGTGACTTGTTTGTGCTCATGTGTCAATGACTCTGAGAGGGAGAGTGCGGCTGGGTCGCTTAAACTGAGCTGTGGCCTCGTGGCGTCTGTCCTTGCTGAAGGAGAAGACCCTGGGGGGCTCCAATTCAGATGGCAGGCTGACCTCCTGGCACCATCCGCAGTAACCCCCGTGCTCTCTGGACCTGCTCTCTGACCTTGGACACACATGACCAACTGCTGTGGGCTGTGCCAGCTGTCCTCACTTCCTGGTCACTGACCGCTGAGAGGTCCTGTGGGGCACTATGGCAGGCATGCTCAGTGCACCCGTAGCCAGCATGCAAGAAATGTCTGGGGCGTGGGCAGAAGTGGAAGAAAGCAACTAGTGGTATTCTGGCTGCATGCATCCAAAAAGGAGCGAGTGGGCTGGTCGGACAGATGGAGGGGGCGGGGGATCTTGGGTGGTGAACTTTGGCTCAAATAGTTGGGTTTCAAGGTCTACAGTGATAAAGTTTTACAGAGGTTACTTACAAAATAAGTCATAGTGAAGCCACTTGACAGCATGTAAACCCTTATTGCAACATGTTAAGCCAATTGAATATCATTGTGGCTTTCAGTTTCACATCCGGAATGGTAAACTATAAGTCCCAGAATGCAAGATAATGGCAACCTTATAAATCAAGACATGCAATAAAGGCAGTTGTGTAATAAACAGAGTTAGATATGCAGATTCTGTGTCACAAACATCCAGCTCGTTGTTATTGATGATGCTGAAAACATTTGATTGGTGACGTAAAGCCACTTTATTGATTTGCAGGTCAAGAGAGTAGACATCATGGATATAAACACATCTTTAATCGGGCGCTGCGTGTGGCTCACTTTTCCTAGCACAGATTTGCAAGGTAACTGGTGCTTTGCGAGCTCTTTTAGTTGGAAATGGTCCATCAGGCATATGAAAGGCTCTGCGTGTGGGTGTCTGCCGAGCTGTGGGCAGTGCTTGATTGTACGGCCTGAGCCAAGTCTATATTTGGCTCAGGAGAAACACAAAGCTTCCTTTCTGAGCCTTTGAACTAAAGGTACACTCTGTAGAAATGAACAGAACTAGTGGTACGACGGAGGATAGCTCTGGGCAACGTGCTCGCCCTGGAAGCAAAACAACACAGCGCACCACTGGTTCGCACCACTGGTTCGATCCCCGGGTCCATGCTTAGAAACCTCTCGGTATTAAGCGTGTTATAAATAACCTATCATACCAGTAGTTTATATTACACTTCCATCTCTGGCCTGGAGGCTTACAGGGCCTACTTCTAAAGAGCTACGCCAACAGACGGGCGCCATATTCCTCTTATTATTCAAGCTAGTACCATGCTCTTAACTCGAAAGCTATTGTTGAGGATGACTTCATCTCTGAAAAGAAATTAGTTTCCAAGCATCTTTGTCATCCAGCCTTTTATAATCTTCAAGAAATCAGCACTGCAGACCTCCAGAATGTTTCCCCCTGTGACTGTAGGTCCCGCGAAGGGCAGGGTAAGTGACTGAAGGAGCAGGGGACCAGGACCAAGGAGAACAGCCCCTCCAGGACAGCACCCTCGCTACCCTCATGTCTGGCAAATCATTATGGATCACTCCCCTCTTCCTCATCGCCCCCCACACCCTAAGTTTGGCTTTCAATAATACTGTTTTACAAGTGTAAGTTGTTTCTCCCTGTTATTTTATCCTTCTCTGTAGGAATTGGTGAGTAGCTACCTGTAGGAGACCTGGGTATAGGGGAATAACAGCTTACTGCACACATGTGCATGAAAAAGTAGTAGCCCAAGGGGGACTGGGGGACTATTACACTTTAAATTCCTGACATAGTTGCTCCCTGCTATTAGAGGAAAGAAACCATCCTTTACAGTTGTCATTGGCTCCCTTCACATAGCACTGGATTCACATTGGTTCATTAGCATATCACGTGGATCCTTCAGGATCACCTGAGGGAATAGTGCTGTACATGTGATTAATAAAGAGCACAATCCTTGCAATGGGCTCTCCTAAGTGCATAAACAGTTTCACATTTGATAAATAAATAACCCTTCCTGTCACAGGTATCTCCTGAGAATGAACGCTTTCACTTTGATAAATAAATAACCATGTCTCTCACAGGGATCCCCTGAGTAAGAGTGCTTTCACCTTTGATAAATTACTAACCACTCCTGTCACAGGTACCTCCTGAGAATGATCACTTTCACATTTGATAAGTACATAACATTCCTGTCACATTTATCTCTTGGGTATGAGCGCTTTGATAAATAAATAACCACTCCTATTACAGGATCTCCTGAGAGTGAGCGCTTTCACCTTTGATAAATAAATAACCACTCCTATTACAGGTATCTCCTGAGAGTGAGCGCTTTCCACTCCTATTACAGGTATCTCCTGAGAGTGAGCGCTTTCCACTCCTATTACAGATATCTCCTGAGAGTGAGCGCTTTCCACTCCTATTACAGGTATCTCCTGAGAGTGAGCGCTTTCCACTCCTATTACAGATATCTCCTGAGAGTGAGCGCTTTCACCTTTGATAAATAAATAATCACTCCTATTACAGGTATCCCATGAGAGTGAGCGCTTTCACCTTTGATAAATAAATAACCACTCCTATTACAGGTATCTCCTGAGAGTGAGCGCTTTCACCTTTGATAAATAAATAACCACTCCTATTACAGGTATCTCCTGAGAGTGAGCGCTTTCCATTCCTATTACAGATATCTGCTGAGAGTGAGCGCTTTCACCTTTGATAAATAAATAATCACTCCTATTACAGATATCTCCTGAGAGTGAGCGCTTTCACCTTTGATAAATAAATAACCACTCCTATTACAGGTATCTCCTGAGAGTGAGCGCTTTCCACTCCTATTACAGATATCTGCTGAGAGTGAGCGCTTTCACCTTTGATAAATAAATAACCACTCCTATTACAGGTATCTCCTGAGAGTGAGCGCTTTCCACTCCTATTACAGGTATCGCCTGAGAGTGAGCACTTTCACCTTTGATAAATAAATAACCACTCCTATTACAGGTATCTCCTGAGAGTGAGCGCTTTCCACTCCTATTACAGGTATCTCCTGAGAGTGAGCGCTTTCCACTCCTATTACAGATATCTCCTGAGAGTGAGCGCTTTCCACTCCTATTACAGATATCTCCTGAGAGTGAGCGCTTTCCATTCCTATTACAGATATCTGCTGAGAGTGAGCGCTTTCACCTTTGATAAATAAATAATCACTCCTATTACAGATATCTCCTGAGAGTGAGCGCTTTCACCTTTGATAAATAAATAACCACTCCTATTACAGGTATCTCCTGAGAGTGAGCGCTTTCCACTCCTATTACAGATATCTGCTGAGAGTGAGCGCTTTCACCTTTGATAAATAAATAACCACTCCTATTACAGGTATCTCCTGAGAGTGAGCGCTTTCCACTCCTATTACAGGTATCGCCTGAGAGTGAGCACTTTCACCTTTGATAAATAAATAACCACTCCTATTACAGGTATCTCCTGAGAGTGAGCGCTTTCCACTCCTATTACAGGTATCTCCTGAGAGTGAGCGCTTTCCACTCCTATTACAGATATCTCCTGAGAGTGAGCGCTTTCCACTCCTATTACAGGTATCTCCTGAGAGTGAGCGCTTTCCACTCCTATTACAGGTATCTCATGAGAGTGAGCGCTTTCACCTTTGATAAATAAATAACCACTCCTGTCACAGGTATTTCCTGAGAATGAACGCTTTCACATTTGATAAGTACATAACCATTCCTGTCACAGGTGCTTCTTGCGAAGGAGCGCTTTCACATTTGATAAGTACATAAACATTCCTGTCACAGGTATATCCTAAGAATTAACGCTTCCACATTTGATAAATAACTAACCATTCCTGTCACAGGTGCCTCTTGCGAATGAGCGCTTTCGCATTTGATAAGTACATGAACATTCCTGTCACAGGTATCTCTTGAGTAGCACAAACGCCTCACTCAACAGTGACGACGCCCGTCCTGTATGCTCCTCTACCCTGGCGGGATTCTTACGCCCTCACACAACCGGCCGAGTGCCAGTCTCTGATGGGATAAGTACTTTCCCTAGAGCAGGGGCAACTGAAAAAGGACAGAATAGTACTGCTCACGACCACTGGGTCGATGCAGGCTCCGGGAGAATGGTCGGACAGGGGCCACTCACAGAGGACCAACACCTACAGGGCACCCAATGGGCTTTCATGCGTAGTGTCCCCCGTGATCATTCAAACCCACTTCTACTGCGCTAATGTAATGAAAACAACCGACTCCACAGAGCCACCTGCCGAGAGCGGGGAATATTACTAAAAGTATTCACATAAAAACAATTGCTTGCATATTAACCAGGGTTAGCATACTGACGCGCTCCCTCGAGGCAAACCCCCTCGGGCTCTTATGCCCTACGAGCAGTTCCCATTAGCGCTCGCCAGCAGGGGAGCCCACGCAACCCCTGAGGAGAAATCACCTCACGGATGGCCCTGCTCCCCCTGCTGGTGGAGCCTACCATCTACTGGCTCTCAAACATTTGCGCAATCAAAGACACCCCGTTAGAAAGAATGAACAACAAGGAAGGACTACAAACAACCAAGATTGTCAACAGAACGGGACACACAGCCCACGCATACTGAACCCCACAGGAAATGGGGGTTTACATAAGGAAGAGAAGTACACAATAAAGTACACACCCACACACATACGAAGACTACACCTACCAGAATATAATTCAACAGAGGGCTAAAAAATGCCCATTGGGTTTTGTAAAAGTACAGTTGCTACTTAAAGACTGACAACAAAAAATAATGTGCAAAGAGGTACATTGCTTATTGTTTGGCAAAGATATGCTTCATGTGTGATGTGAGGAATATGTGACGTTCAACTAAAAATAAACACTTTTTGGTGTGTCAATTAGCAACACTTGAAATAAGAGATATAGTTTAAAACTTCTTTTCTGTGGCACATTACAATTATCCTGAAAGATGGCAGAGGGTTTCCTAGAGCACTTGCCCGAGGTTTAAGATGCATTCTAAACCTTCTAGCTATCCCCTCTTTGTTTTGCTTTGTTACCACAGGTGGGACGGGTATGCCCAAAACTGGTTCCTGCGGCTGTAAGGCCTAGAGACCCAAGCTAATCCTCACTGATGAGGCCCTATACGGTTGAAACATGTCTGGGGGTTGCTTGTGATCTTGTGCAGAAGGGATGTGACCTAGAGGTTTGGGCTGGACTGCCCCTTTTGGGTGGGGACCAAGCCTGATCTGCATATGGTCTTTCCCCTTTTGTATGGATTGGCAGGCGAAGAAGGATGGTGTGGAGGGTTACCCAGTGCAATGCCATAGGTTAAGATTAATGTTAAACCTTCCGGCCATCTCCTCTTTGTTTTGCTGCAGCACAGAAACTACTGCCATCCAAGTTATCAAGGATGTTTTACACAAGACTGACAGAGAGGACAACTGCTGATCTGTCCTTCTTGACATCTCCTTTGCCTACAAAACCATTGAAATGTAGCCCTCAACATCCTCACCACGCACATGGGCTTTGCAGAACAGTCCTGCAGTAGTCTGCCACACACCTGTCCATTACAGACAAATTCCACCAGATGGGTCCCAACAGATGCCAGAGCCTCCCAGTAGCCTGTAGAGTTGCACAAAGATCCTTCCTGTCCCTTTTATTTTCAAACTCTACATGGAACCTCTAGGGAACCCCTTGCAACACCAACACAGGGATCCAGACATGTGCAAATGACACAGCTTTACATAAACATCATTTGCATCAATGACATCAATTGACTCAAATACTCTCTGCCCCTCATATAATCCTGGATGCCAACAAATAGTGAATGCATTCTCCTAGGGAATATCGCCAATCATGACCAACTCTAGGAGGGCCTGGATGACGGACATGAAGCTCGTTTGGTTCACCCCTCAATTCTCACAGAGTGTGAAATAGCTCGGCTTGACTGTTGACTGTTAAGTTATATTAAGTATTTTTATAAAGCGCACATATGTCGGAGGCATCTTGGCGCTAGAGAATACAACAGGAAGCCGAGGACAGCCTAAAAGAGGAATGTTTTTAATGCATGGTGAAAGGTCAAGTGATCTTTGGTGGCACAGAAGGTGAGGGGATGGAGTTCCACAATTTAGCTGCTGCGACAGAGAAAGAGCGGCTGCCCACCCTCTCCAGGCGGTAGCAAAGTAACGGAAGAAGACATGCCTCTTAGGAGTGAAGCAGCCGTGTTGGCAAGTAAGGAATTAATCTTTCCTGCAGGTACTCTGCCCAAAGACACAGAAGGCCCGAAAGGACAATACAGAGAGAGACTTGAATTGCACCCGTTGTTGAACTGGGAGGCAATGAAGAGAACAAAGAACTGGGGAGATGTGAGAACAATAGGACGTCTGCATGGAAATGCGTGTCACTAGGTTCTGGAGCAGTTGTAACTGGTGAAATAGATAGAGAGGTTGAGCAAGAAATAAAGCATTGCAGTAATACAGCCTATACAGGATAAGATAAGCCACCAACAGAGGATGTAACTGAGTAAGAAGGAAGGGTACAACTTTGTGAAGGACCCTCAGTTGGAAGAAGCTGGTCTTACAGATGGCACTCACCTGTGCTGAGGTTGATAAAGATGACTGAAACTTAAACTCTAAGTTCTTTACCACCAGCACAGGTATGGAGCGAGAACCAACCTCTTAGGGCCAGAAAGCAGAGACCAAGGTGAGGCAGGAAAGAATGGATAAGAGTGGCGAACCACCAGTACCTCCGTCTTGTCTCCATTGAGCTTACGTCAATTGCAGCCCATCCACCAACACACCGCCACCAGGCAACCCCTAAGCGGTGCCGCTGTGTCCAGCTGAGCAGAGTCCAGCCAGACGATGATTTGAGTGTCGTCAGCATAGGAGTAGCAACTGAAGCCGTGGCAGTGGATGAGAAAAACAAGTGACTGTGACCTCTGACTCCAAAAACACATTGCTCAAAATAACCAAACAGCATGATACCAGCTTGCTCGCCTCCATAAAGAAAAGCCTTTCATACCTGCCCAAGTTTCAGAACAATTACAAAAGCCCTGGCCCTCTTACATCTGGATGGTGGCAACTCGCTACTGGCCCCTGTGAAATCTGGCCAGCAAGCTGCAGCACGCCTAATCACAGCAATAAACACATTCTAAAATATCACCCCAATCCACAAGGAGGTGCATTGGCTACTCTTACAAGCACATATAATATTCAAGTCAGCCTGTATCAACCAACAAAGCAAGCGACACCCAAACACCACTCCATCCATGAACCTCATCAGATCACCGTCAGAAGCTTTAACATTGACAGGCTGGAAACAAGGATCCGCAAGAGGGAAATGACCAGGAAATGGGACAGTTACAAATGATGAGTACTTGGTCATATGAAGACAAATAAAGCACAGAATGTGAGCAACTGGCATTTAATGTCAGTAACTACAAAAAGATCAGAGTGCTTGAATAAATGAAGGCTCTTCATGGGCTTTAACAGAAGAGGCCGGCAATGGTTCACCTCCTTCACCTCCAAAAGAGACAACCCCATCCAACTGGGACACAACAGATTCCACCACGATCCAGTAACCTGATGAATTCCACACGCCTCCATCCTGTACACTGTCAAGGAAAGCTTCTCAGCAGCAAGGACCTGAAGGTCCTCGAGGAAGCCTGCCTGAACCACAACCAGACAAAGTGCCAATGTATTCGCCTCCTAAACTCCACCATGCATGTCCAAGTCCAGAATTGGATGACTGACATGAATCTCGATGGATTCATGCTGAACTCTCACTCTTGCACAATCTCTTGGCTTTAGTAGCGGCTCTGATCTCTCATTCTAAACACACATCACCAAGAACACCCAAGCAGGCTGCTACCAGCTTGTATTCCTCAGCACAGACAAGCCTTTCATTCCCGCCTGAGTTTCACAATAGTTCTACAAGCCCTGGTCCTCTCCCTGCTTGACTCTCCTTGATGCCTTCCCAGATACTACCTAGGCCTCTCTGAAGGCTACCGAGCATGCTGCAGCATTCCTTCTCACAGGACTACGAAATTCAACCACATCGCTCACATCCTCTCGGAGCGTTATTGATTGCACGCATCTTGTGCATGATAGCATGCATCACCCACAAAGCAGTCACAACCAAAACATCACGCTACCTGGCAGAGAAGCTCTTCATCTCTGAATACCAATGCACCACCCGAAGCAACTACATTACCACATTAGAAACAAAGAACGGCAAGAGGCACAAATCCTCTGGGCTCAGCGGGGAGGCAGTGCCAGTCAGACCAGAGAAAACAACACGGACACCTTCTTCATGGAAATATACACCCATGTTTAATCCTTTAACATTACTAAGCAGAATCAACACATTCAAGTATAAACGTTACCCTAAGAGTACATAAACTGCATGACCAGAACAGGTACATTGCCAAAAATCATAAACACATATTTACAGTGGTACCTCCTTGTGACAGGCAGTCCCAGATGGAACCGCTAACTCTGCCACCGTATGGCGTTGTACAACTGTGAGGTCCACCCTGCGCTGTTGCGGGACTCCCTGGCATACCCTATGTTGGGGGGGGTGGTACCAGGAGGCACCCTTCTCTTGTCCGAACCCTTCTGCCTCCTAGCCCCACTCTCACCCCTGCTTATCTGTCCACCTTCCAATCAGACCCCCCTGCCAGGCCAAAGCCATCCCAGTGAGAGACAGACCATGCCCTCGCCACTACCCCTAAGCAGCCTTTGAGACCAACAATCACTGCCCGTGGGCAAAGGTTGCCCAACCAACCGAATAGGAAGACCAGTGCCAGTCGATGGGCCTTTCTCCCCATCGGCACCAGCTCATTTCCCCCTATGTTCCGGATCACCCCATCCGGCTCGGGCAGGCGATGTGCTCTGTCATGAAGTTACGCAACAGGTCTATTCGCATGCCCGCTTTCCGATCCTGCGTATCGCTGCCTCTGTGTGTCTGTGCACCCAACGTCGATCCCTCACTCTCCGTTCTATCCATTTTATGAAGGAGTGACCGATCACCCATACCACCCGTATCAGTGGCATCCTCTATGGATAACAGAAGAGAGGGACATGATATGCACCGTCAAACAGAAACCACCCCCCAAAACGAATGTCCGAGAAGGCAAGTCCCCCGGAAGTGTCTGTCTTTGCATTTCCCCTTAATCTGAATGCCCCAAAGAAAGCCGTGACGAACGCCGCCCTAATGAGTGCACTCTCGTAGCCATCTCTGCACATCCCCTCTAGAGATAGCACACGTATTTCCAATTTCAAGCTCACTTTTTTGTGCTGTAGACATATGTACACTGATTCAAAGAATTCTGCCACCTTCCCGGCTGGGAGGCGGCATGTGCCCTGAACTGAATCAATTTCGAACACCAAGAATGTGGTCATGGTCACTGGACCCTCTGTTTATTCCTGGCCAATGGCACCACCAACTCCTTTATTATCCTTTAAAAAGTTCCCAATGTGTCCATGCACTGCCCAGACTGAGGAGGACCTAAAAAGAGGATGTCATCCAGGTAGTGCATTACTCTCACCCCCCTCAGTTGCCTCTTCGTAACCCATTTTAAGAAATAGCTAAATGCCGCAAAGTAGCTGCATGAAATAGAACACCCCAGTGGCATGCATTTGTCGAAGTAAAACTGTCCCCCCGCCTGAAAACCCAGTAGTTGGTAGTCAGCCGGGTGGCCCAGCAGCAGTCAACATCCTTATTCAATGTCTACTTTCGCTAGCAATGCCCCCTTAAGCCCCCTAGCTGGCCCAGAGCGTCATCAAAGGATGAATACTTTACAGAGCATATTTCCTCATCGATTGCATCATTTACTGAGGCCCCTTTTGGAAAAGACAAATTGTGAATCATCCTGAAGTTCCCTTCCTCTTTTTTTGGGCTCAATGCCCACTGGGGAGCAAACAAACAAAGGGAACGCGGTGTGCGCCAAAGACCCCTTATTCTCCCCAATCTCTTTTCCTGGGCAATTATTTCCATCAGTACTGATGACGACTGGTTCTTAGGCACCTCTGGTGGTTCCAGCCCCTTTACTGGAATGTGAAACCCCCAGAAAAGCCCCCTACTAGTAATTGTGCCTCTGCTTTTCTGGGGTAACTGTTTGGCCATAATCGGAGTACATCCACCCTGAATGGTGTGGGCAACATGGGCTTGTGTGCTGGTCCCTTACTTGCTCTTTTTGTACTCTCTCTCTTTTGTTCTCTTATTACATCTCTGTTCCAGGTGACCCGGTAACACACAGCATGAGCATGCATGCTTAAACCTGCATGCTGTCCTGCTGCATGTCTCTTAGTGTTGAATGCCCACCATTATCTCCCTCTTGCGGGGCAGGGGTCTGAAAGGACTGTCTCTGCCTTGGCGTACAAGCCCCTTGTGACCAGGCCCTCTGGGACTGCCCCTCCTGCTGGCGGACCGTGGTGTAACGGGCCCATAAATCCATGGCCCCGGTCCCCCGGTCCAGCTGAACGTTCCCCCCCTTCCGAGGTCCTGAACCTCTCGTCATATTTTAGCCAGGCGCCAAATACACTTTCTCAATACGTGGACATTATTACGGGCAAATATGACAGTAACGTTTGATGTAACTCCTGGTATTTACCGACCTTTACCGCCGCGAACATTGCAAGTCCTGTTGTCCATATCACAATTGATCTTTAACGCTGCACATGTTTCGCTTTCCCTTCCCCTTTTGCCTCCTTACTTCTTCTGATACAGTATAACTCAACAATGAAAATATATCTAAAATTAAATTAAATCTTCTCCTTTAATTCCAGTGATATGTGCCAAGTGAGCATATCTGAAGGGTTACTGATGGGTGCAGCCGGTGCCCTTACATCCCCCGCATACCTGAAGGGTTACTGATGGGGGCCGGTGTGCCCTCACATCCCCCACAGAAGTGCCTGTGCGGGAATACCTGTAATACTTGGTGTACCCATTTCGTCTGTCATGCTTGCCGGAGGCCCCATGGCCCATGTCCTGTGCTGTCCCCCCCCATTATTATATATTGTCGGGTTTAGCATCCCTGCTGTACACCTGGTCCTGTGTCTGGTGCCCCCAGTGTGGGCATACCCTGTTCGGGGACCAGACTACACCTGCTGTCTTCCCCCATCCTGCTGGCTGGTCCATTGTCGCCCTCCCCGACCGATGCTCCCAGGCCATGATGGCCATTACCCTGCCATGGATCTGCTACTTCCTGCCCCATAGGCCATTGCCCCCTCAGCATCTCTGGAGTCCCCCACTCCCTGCTTGATCTGTGTGCCATGTGCTCAAGTCTCCCCTTTCTGGCTCCCCTGCATAGCTCTGGACAGGTACAGGTAAGTTCTACTGGTTGCTGGTGAGGCCCCCAGGTACTGTGGGCTGTGTAGGTGATTGCTGTCCGGCTGCACTGGAGCACGCTGACCCCCATCCTATCTATGCTTCCCTTCTCACAGCCTGTCCCCCCCCGTCCCCCCGTCCCCACAATGATAGGTGATCGGCAGCTCCTCGTGGGGTCAGCTGTGGTCGTGCTCACTCCAGCAGAGCAAGTCACTGCCACATGCCCCCCCTGTAGCTGGCCTGTGTTAGGCACTTCCACTTCTTCCCTGGCTGTTGTTGTGCCTTTCCTTTTCTTTGCAGGTGGAAATGTGGCCCTTGGGCTACATTCTTCCTCCTGTGTCTGCGTTCACCCCTCTCACCCTCCTCTGCTCTATGTTGCTGGCCCGCCGTGTTTCCTGAGTCTCCCCCATTCAGCTGTGCCATTACAGAGTCAATCCCCTTTTCCTGCAATAGTGCAAACAGTGCTGCCACTTTGCTTGGGTCCATCCTGCCCTTTATCATGCCCAACTCCTTCCTTGTGTTATCCCCATTTCCTCCTTCAATGACCTTCCCTCAGAACGTTGTGGTTCAGTCCCCAAGACCTTCCCTTCGCACTCATTGTTTTAGTATTTGCTACTGTTCTTATCCACACCACCTTTCGGTTTCCTTTCATCTATGAACGTGCACGCTTTTTCTTCCACACCCAGTATCTCAACAACTTTTTCACTCAGGCGGCCGACTATATGTGTGCTCTTTACAATGCAATTTAACAATGCAACTCTTAAAACAAATTACACCCGGGCGGCCCGCTCCTATGAAATCCTTTCTAGCAATGTGAATTTCACCCAAGCAGGCCGCTCATATGAATTTGCTCAATCATTTTATGAATACAATTTCACCAGTACAACCTCCACAGTCCCCCACTCAGGCACGTAACATTTCCTGCTCACTGTCCCTCTCCCTGCCCCACGCTTCCTGCCTTCCACGTTCCGGTGAAAACACTCCACACGCCGCGTCCACTCTCCCTCCAACCGCTCAAGCACACCTGCCTACCCGGCGAGTCCGTGCAAACACAGAGAGAGCCCGCCTAAACACCTCACAGAGTCCCACGAGCCCGGGCCAGAAAAAGAAATCTGCTGCAAATCCGGATGAGCAGCCCAAGTCCCGCAGGAAACCCGGCTCAGTGGAGGCAGGCCCTCTCTCGGCAGCACTTCTTCATGGTGGTCAGATGGTAACAGGAGCTCTTGAAGAGGAGCGCGGCAGAGGTTCCCCAGGCGACAGCGGCAGGCCAGGCAGAAGGTCCAGGAGATCCACAAGGTGTAACAATGGCGAAGTGGAAGAGCTGCTTCTCTTTCTCCACTCTACTTGCTCTTATTAACATTTTAAAAGCACCATTTGGCGCCATTGCCGAGCCCCCTGTGGCTTTTCCTATTGTTCTGGCTGAGGGCGCGTCATAATACCCTCAGTCAGTTTCCGGCGGCATTACTCCAGACTTCCCGGTGCCTCTGTGGAGGGGACCCTCCTCCAGAAACAGGCATTGTCCTGCTATGCACCCTCTATGGGACAAGTTACCAATGCAGATAAGACTGCTCCCCTAAATCCTAAACTACTGGAAGGAAACGAAGACCCTGCATTTGAAAGAAAATCTTGCCACTCACTGATCACTCCAGACAATAGTGCTTCTCCCACTACAGAGCGCCCCCACTCGCCTGCTCTACCTACACACCTAAACACCTGTCCTACACCAACACAGTACTTTGAACAACCTAGGGGTGTCTCCTATATTCAGAGTTCAATGACTTTCCAGATAGGTTTTTACTTTATAAACACCATATATATTTACATACCTGCAGGGCATTGTGGATAGTGAAATGGTCTACTTCTGTAGAGTGTGAAAATGGAGCTAATCGATCACAATAGAATGCGGTCTTTACAAAAGCAGATTTCAATGAATGTTGGATGATGTCTTCTAGGATAATGCATTGGATTATTTGACCTGTTTCGCTGCAGAATAATCATCACTTCACTCCAGCACTAGGAGTGGAATGCGCAGATCCTGACCGAGTTGCAAATCTCTGAGCAAAATATTGTCCGATTACCTGAAATGCATATCAGGGCGAGTCCACCCCATAAGTGCTAAGACAAATATGCTTGTCCTGGTTGCATAGACTTGCATAGAGCTCAGCATTTAAGGGGTTAATGTTGTTCGGTATTTCGAAGGAAAAGATGAATGTTACATCAAGTGATGGAAAGCTGGTCATCAATACACTGCTGTTTTTTGTGTAGGTGAGGGACTAGAAACAGTTATCAAAAGGTTGAACATAAAACTGCATACCAGGAAATCAGCAATACAATTGAAATTTGATGGATAATAGGAAGTGCTTGATGTCTTGCAATGCACGCCTTCACAACCAAGGACTGGTTCAGGTAAAACCTAGGGGCACTAGCCATAAGCTGTCAAACCCTACAAATATATGGCATACCTAGCGGATCAGCGCTGACCCCTATATCCAACCATGGCAACTTCAACATCAGGCACTGCTCCTCGGACTGCCCCTGCCAGAGTTCCACCAACCTGATGATTACTAATGTCTCCTAACATTGCCCTAGAAACCTAGTAGAAAAGACAGGGGATAGGGGAAGGGAAGAACAAAACTTCCTCCTGTAGCTTTGGGCCTTTGAACTAGCCAAGATCCCAACTGGCACAGGATTCCCGGCACAGTACAGCGCACCAAGCGGTGATGGCATCACACCACATGGTGCTATTCTGCAGTACACACAAACGATCCCATAATTACTGATTTAACCCCACATACCATTGTGAAATAACTGGCATATGAATGGGACACGTGATTCTCATACAAAATGGTACCGATTCTAAAAGTATACAAAGCAATAGAGAGGTAGCAGACAGTGACATGTTTTGGGTCAACACTTGCTTACATGGACATTCTCCTTCAATTTCACTTTCTTTTTTACTTGCTCGAGTTCTTCTCTTTAAGTTTGTAAGGAAGCTCAGTTCAATGCATAGGATAGTATTTTTATAGCATGTATTCAAGACATTTTACTTTTAATGGTATATACTGCTATACATCCTTTTTCATTTTTTTTAACTTGTTTATTTTAAATCAAGGCAGGTTGATAATTACAAAACATTGTCAGCAACAATCATTCAGGCATGTTGATCCCCAGTCCTTTTTTCCTTCCGATCTCCTCCTCCCCTCCCCCCGTCCCACCTTCCTCTCGGTCCTCGGAGGTGGATTCCTCCCTCCTAGATCGCCTATTTTGCGCCTCAAAGTCTATGTGTCTCCCTCAGGGATCACTTGGTCTTTCAGGATCCATCGAGCCCTGGTGGGTTTGTAGGTCAGAGCGGGGAAGCGCTGGTCGTATTCAAGTACTGGGGCCCAAATATTCTGAAATCGTTGGAGAGTTCCTGCCTGCGCTGCCGTCACCTTCTCTGCAATCAAAATATCCCAAAGCTTAGTCCACCATTGGGGCATGTGAGGGCCTTCCGGGGACTTCCAGGAGTGGGCCAGCACCGTTTTCCCTGCTAGCAGACAGTGTGTGAGTAGTTTCGATCTGGTCCCGGAGCGTGGGTAGATCGCGGGCATCGGGGTTCCCAGCAAGACTGGCTCTGGTTCCAGCGGGATCGCCGTTCCGGTGATTTGCGCGATGGTTCCCAAACACGTCGTCCAAAATTGCTGAATCTTTGGGCAAGCCCACCACATATGAAAGAAGGAGCCTGGGCGGCCACATCCTCTCCAGCAGGAATGGTCTAATTGTGGATTTATGTGGTGGACTCTAAGGGGCGGGTAATACCACCGTAACATGATCTTATATGCGCATTCCCTATTGGTGATGCAGGTGGATGAGGCGTGAGTTCTGGTCCAAATGTCTACCCAGGTTTAGTCATCTATCGGGTGACCCAGATCTGCCTCCCACCGGGCCATGCAGAGAGTTCTTGCGATCAGGAAGTCACCTAAGAAGCGCCTATACAGAGTGGATACTCTCCCACGAGCTGGGAGATCTCCAAGTGTGAGTTCCAGGGCGGTGGGAGGGCGTATCGCTTCTTGCAGAGTTTGACGGTGCGAGCACCAGTGGCGCAGTTGGATATAGGTGAATCTGTCCCTTTCCTGGAGTTGGAACTTTTCCTTACATTGCTCAAATGTGAGGGGCCTCTCTCCCATATATAGCTGGCCTATAGTCTGTAATACGCCATTTATCCAGTTCTGAAAGTTGTGGGGGTGTGCTCCAGGTGAGAATGCCGGATTATGGAAAACCGGGGATCATGGGCGTAGGCCTCTTGGCACTCCCTTACTCTTCAGCGCCCAGTCCCAGGAGCTTAGGGTAGGTTTGGTTGATCGGAGGAGGTCTCCCCAATGCGCTCTGAGGGGGGTAGGTTGTGTGGCAAAAATCGCAGGGGTAGGGGCACTTGCGTTTGTTCCAGTTCTACCCATCTAGGGCGATTTGTAGTAGTTTGCCATGCCTGGACCTGTGCTAGTTGAGCTGCCACTCTGTATGCCCGTAAGTCTGGGACCCCCAACCCTCCCAGTCTGGAGCCCCCTAGTAAGGTTCTGAGGGGGATTCTCGCTCTCTTACCTTTCCAGA
Source organism: Ambystoma mexicanum (assembly GCF_040938575.1). NCBI lineage: Eukaryota > Metazoa > Chordata > Amphibia > Caudata > Ambystomatidae > Ambystoma > Ambystoma mexicanum. The sequence goes on from NC_090937.1 coordinate 1,617,277,406, forward strand.
TAAATTTCAACATCTTTCTCTGGATATCACGAAGAGCTGGTGCGGGAATCGCTACTGGGAGGGAGGCGCAGGCATACACGAAAATTGGAAGGAAGTTCATCTTGCAGGCTGTAATGCGCCCCAGCAGTGAAATCTCCTGGGTCGCCCAACGTTTCAGGTCTCCTTCCAGTTCTTTGAACAACCGGGGGAAGTTAGCTTTATATGTGTCTTTTGGGTCAGCTTGGATGTAGACCCCTAATTGGGGGATGGCTCTTTTTTCCCATGTTATCGGGCACATCTTGGCCAGTGGTTCACGCTCTGCCGGGGTGAGGCCGATGCTTAGGGCTGATGATTTGTCAAAGTTTACTGTAAAGCCTGAAACCTCACCATAGCTGGCTATTTCTTGTAGCTCATATTTCAGGGATGACTGGGCCTCCGAGATCGTGAGCAGTACGTCGTCCGCATATAGGGCGATTTTGTGTTGCGTGGGGCCACTCTGTGGTCCTTTGATCTGATTGTTTCGCCTGATTCTCTGAGCAAAGGGCTCCATGGTGAGTGCAAAGAGCAGAGGTGATAGTGGGCAGCCCTGTCTGGTTCCGCAGGACAGGGGGATCGGTGCCGGGCTGTGCCCTTTGATTCTCAGCAAGGTTCTTGGTCTGCTATAATTAGCTAGAATCATCATTTGGAATGCTGTCCCGAAGCCGAAGGCCCCCAGGGTGTGTTTCATGAACGCCCAATCCACCCTATCAAATGCCTTGGCCGCGTCCAGTGCGATTAAGACTAGTTTGTGGGAGTTCCGGGAGGCAAGGTCTACCAGGTTCAAGGTTCTCCGAATGTTGTCTCCTGTCGTGTGGTGTAAAATTAAGCCGGCCTGATCGGGGTGGATAATCTCCGGTAGGACGCGACTCAGGCGATTCGCCAAAATTTGGAGTATATGTTTGCGTCAATGTTCAAAAGTGCAATCGGCCTATAGGTCAGGTTTCTCGGATCTTTTCCTGGTTTGGGCAAGAGGATGGTGGTTGATTCCTGCATCGATGGGGTTACTGATCCCGTTTCCCTGAAGGAGTTGAACAAAGTTACTAGGGGGGGGGAATCAGCTGGGATCTGAATAGTTTATAGAATCTGGTTGAAAAGCCGTCCGGGCCTGGGGCCCGTGTTTTAAGTGATTTAATGGCCTCCTCAACCTCTTCCTCTCTAATGGGCTTCTCCAATTCGCCCTTCATCGTGTCAGGGAGAGGGGGCAATGCTGCCTTCTGCAGGTATTCCATCTGTTGTGGCAGGTTCCGTGGGGTTGCCGTCATGATTTGGTTCAGATGGTCTGTTGCTAATCGTTGCTTTTCGGGTTCTGAATATAGTATGACCCCATTGGGATCTCGCAGGCCGGTGATCGTATAAATGCGGGCAATAATTGCTTGGGCAATTTGGCCACCAGGCATCTGTTCGCCTTGTTGTTCTTTGCGTAGTATGACTGTTTGGCTTTCGCCATCAGCAGTGCGGTTTGTTCTGCATAGTGGGCTTCTAGTTTTTTCCTCGCCATGCGTATGATTCGCTGCGTCTTAGAGGACCAACCCTTTTCCCTGAGGACTGCCTCAGCTTCCTTCAGCTCATCTTCCAGAGCTATCCGAGTCTGTCGCCTCTCCCGGTGATAGGCCGCTCCCTGGGCGATCAGGGTGCCTCTAATCACTGACTTCATGGCGTCCCAGTTATTTGCCAGTGAGGTGTCTGAGGCTGGATTCTCGTCAAAGAAATTTCTTATGCCCTGTGCGATCTTGTCTCTTGTAGCCATATCATTCAGGATCGGGTCGTATAAGGACCATTCACGTAGATTATCGAATTTGGGGTTCTGGGCCCGGAGTTCCAGGATCACTGGGGCGTGATCAGATATGACTCTTGCGCCGATGGATACCTCCTTGATGAAGGCCAAGGTTTGCGGGGAGGTCAAGAAAAGGTCGATCCTCGAAAAGGTTTGGTAAACGAATGAGTAAATGGAGTAGTCTATTTCGGTGGGGTGAAGCACCCGCCATGTGTCTACTATCTCTAAGGACCTGAACAGCTGGAGGAGGCTTAGTGCTTGGGCAAAATCGCTTGGAGTCGGGGGGTGCGATCTGTCCTTGGTGGGGTCAGGAACCCCGTTCAAATCCCCTCCGATTATCGTTTGGCCCTCTAACGGGCGAGAGACAAGCTCAGGGTGCCATAAAACTGCCATTGACCAGTGCTAGAGGTGTACACCGAGATAAAGGTATATAGGTTTCCTAGTAGGACGCATTTGACAGCTGTATATTGGCCTTCCGGGTATGTTTTCGTTTCCAGAACCTGCGGGTTCAAGTCTTTTCTAAAAAGGATCGCAGTGCCTCCCTTTTTGCTTGCTCCAGAGGCGAAAAACTGAAGCGGAAATAGCCGAGAGCGAAGCCGAGTAACATCCGCCGCCAGCAGATGAGTTTCTTGGCGCATGGCTACCGCAGCATCTTCATCCTGGAGTTTTAGTAGAATTGCTTTTCGCTTGTTAGGAGAGTTCAGTCCATTAACATTTAGGGAGAGAAGCCTCAGGATTTGGTGGTCTGATGTCCTTTCTTTCTCTATTACTTGGGTTGGGGGGGAGCCGTGAGCTGGTGATTCAACTGCCATTTCCACTGTGAGTCTTTAGAGTATCATCCTGCGCTTGAGGTTTTAACGTGGGGCCCCAACAGGGGGCCGCAACTTTAACTGACGGGTGGGCCGACATTGTGAGTATGGACGCACCCTTGGCCAACAGGGCCAACTGTCCCATCGAGTATTGTGTACTGTGGGTTTCCAAGGAACCTGAGGTGGAAAGTATCTTTGGAATGGGTATGAGCCATGGGTATGGCCCGCCGCCTCGGTCTTCGAGGCTCATCAGTTTAGGAGTGAGGTGGTGGTTCCAAATTTAGGTGAGGCCAAGTGAGTCTGGGCTAGGATGATGTTAGTATCTGGGGACACAGGAGCGCCTCTGATCATCTCCTTCTGTTGTTCCGCTGTGTTGTCGACCATGACGATCGTCTGGGCTTTGGGGAGGGGAGTGGTTCAGGGTTCCCAGCCCCCTCCAGGTTCGGCATGGAGGGCTCTCGGGGCGAGGTCGGGTGCATGATTTTCTCTGCATCCTCCAGGTGGCTAATCCGGCGCAGGGTGCCTTTGTATGTGAACTGCAGAGCCGTCGGGAACAACCATCTGTAGCGGAACTGCTGGTCCTGGAGAAAATGCCACGGGTCGGAGTGCTCTCCTTTTCTGTAGGGTGAGTAGTGAGAGGTCCTGGTAAATCTGAAGTGGAGTGCCCTGGAAGGTGATATCCTCCCCTTGGCGGCTGATCGCCGAAATTGCCTATTTGGTCGTGAAGAAGTGGACCCTGGTAATAACATCTGGGGGGGATCTGAGTCCACCCCCCGGCGGGGGCGTAGCCTGTGGGTCCGGTCTAGCAAGAGCTGAGATTTACCAGGTCCGGGAGTAAGGCCTCGAAGAAGCTCCCCACGCAGTCCATCAGCTTGTTTTCGGGGACGGAGGTTGGCACCCCCAGAATGCGGAGGTTGTTGCAACGTGCCCTGTTTTCAAGGTCCTCGTGTTTAAACTCCAGGATCTCGCATTTGTGTTGCAGGGAATTAATGGATCTCTGCATTTCCCCTAGAGTGGTAGTGTGATCCCGAGTCTGGTCTTCGACTTCTCCGAGTCTCTGTTCGACCTCTGTAACCCTCTGGTCTGTCTGCTCCACTTTGGTGGTAAGTTCTGAAAGGCATGAGCGGAACTCTGACTTAATGTCTGCCATGAAGTCTATTAGGTCCCCTTTAGTAGCGAGGGCTCCCCTGTCCTCTTGTGGTTTCTGTGGGGTCATCCTTTCTCTTAATACATGTCAATAGTTGTAGTTACTGACACAATTAACTATATTTTCTGATTGCATCTTCTTTCTTTCACTTAAATATTTCACTTCTAATCAAATCTTTTTTATATTTCTCAGAATAAATTTATAACCAATTGTTACAATTATAAGACCTTTTTTCCTTCCACGGTGTGGTCCATTTCATTCCATTGAGCATAACATGTTCGAAAGTCTTCTTTTTTTTTCAAACCAGGATCAGATATTTATTTTACAAGTATGGGTCATGTACATTTGTCGCACTCATCCTAGTTTTCACTCAGGCTATTGTGACAGGATGGTACACTGGCCTTGCCAAGAGGGAATGGCAACTCTCAGCCATGGGTGGGAGGCTTACCAGAGAGAAATTCAGGGCCTGCCCTACCACTCTCCCTTTGTGCCATTGGGGGGAACCGCAGCAAGTTAATATGTGGCCGACCGAGAAGCCACGCTTGAATGCACGACTGCTGGCAAACCCCCAAGACTCCCAGCGGCTAATGCAGGGCACCCAAAACCCCTCAAAAATGGCCTTAACGTTTAGGCAACAGGAATGACGCCCCTAACTTGAATTCAAACAGTCAACCTCACAGGCCGCCATCGCTATTCTGTGGAGGTCCGGCATGGATGGAGTGGGCTGGGCTTCACCCACTATTTGTAACCTTTGCTGCATACAACACATTGCGGGCCGGGAAGACGAGCCAGAGTGACATGAGGCAGAGAGCCAATACATAGGGTGGCAGGGGAATACAAAAAGAGACCCCAGGAATAAGGAAGTGTGGGTTATCCCGATGAGTTAAGAGAAGGAGGTGGTGGTGGAACAAGAGACCAACCAGAGGGAGGAAGAAGCAGCAGATTGAATAGGTGATACCTGGAGAAGGTGAGATATTGGTGAGTGAGTGAAAGTGGTATTGCGGTGTGTGAGTGCGCGTGATAGTGTGGCAAGTGTTGTTAAGAGGGTTAGTGGAAGGGGTGACAGTGAAATGTACAGTATCGGGTAAAAGGAGGGTGTCTGACTGGAAGTAGTGTGTAGGAGGGAGTATATTGTGAAGGAGGGACTGGTATTGTAGTGGAGGCAGTAGTAGTCTGGAAGAGGGAGTGATAGTGCAGAGTAGGGAGTAGTAGTGGACAGGAGGGTGTGGTAATGCAGAGGAGGGAGTAGTAGCAGAGACGAAAGAAGAATAACATCAATGGTCGGAGCAAAAACCTAGAAGGAGTGAAAGACATCAGAGGGACAGAAGATTGGAGGGAGGAGTGACGAGTAGTGTGTTGAGTTGTAGGGAGAGCAGGAGAGGGAGGGGTGAGAGAGAATTAATTCAACAGTGGATCTGCAAGGAAAATTCCAATCGAACACCAACCGCTGGTTAGAGCTGGGACAGTTTGGAAGTCCTTAAGGCAGTTTTGTGAAAGACACTCGGCCTTTAGGCGCTCCCATCTACTAGAAGGCAGAATTAGACCGTAGGAGTCAATCTTCTGTGTCAAATAATCTGGGGTTAGGGGGAGCTGGGAAATAAAAAGAAATAGAGAGGGACACACCCTCGGGCCCACAAGATTTCCAATAAAGACCCCTGACCAATCGCTGGAATTTGGAGTAATTCTTGTGCCATCTGTGACATGATATAAGAGTTCGTAGTATTTTTTTTTTTTTAAATGGTGTAGTTTAATATAAACTTTTAATTTTTTGACTGTTGTCAGATTGTAATTTTAAAATATCTTTAACTAGTGTGTCCGGTCTTATACCATTTCTTTTCCAAAAGGTATATTGGCCAGTTTAGAATTTTCTGTAAAAATTGGACAACAGAAAAGATGAGTTTGTTATCCTGTCCATTCATGATTTTCGTCCATCTTGTTTCGGGGTTTATTTCTTTTCCTCGTAGTATTTCTTCTGTTATTTTACTCACTGCTAATGATTACTTTTGGGATTTTTGTATTTATTTTGTTTGACATGGTAACACTATTTACTTCATTCCCATTCACTTTTTGGTTGTCGAGTTGTTTTCGATGGATACTTTTTTAGGAACTGAGTTTTCAGATGGAGGGTGATTATCTGCTGGGAATACATTCTTTGTTACATGATTTCCCTACGTGTATTACGTCCCTTTCCCTACGTGTATTACGTCCCTTCCCTGATGATTTACAGAACACGATTTATGAGATGTTGGTTAAAGTCCTGAATGTACGTGTTTATGTACATGTTTAGAGTTCGGATTTGTTTTTGCTCTAAAGGCTATTTTGACTGGATCAGCGGCATTGTTTAAGGTCGGGGAAGAGGCATCGAGCTGATTTTAAACTGAAGTTCATTGAGGTCGAAAAAGTGCTGAAAATGGAGACCACCAGCATCCGTTCAGTAGTCAAGCAGCTGATGAATGGGTATGCAGTTCGAGTTGAATGGCGCAAGTACGGTGTTTGAAGCTCGTAAAGTATCTCGAGGGTCTGGTCGACTGCTGATGAAGATCTGCAGCAAGATTGAAGAGGCAGTTCAAAGATGGCAGGTGCAACGATGTGCTTAAGGTTTGAGTTGGGACCACAATACATCCAGGTTGCACGGTACAACTGGAAACTGGTTCGATGGTGCAGTACAGCAGCTCAAGAGCAGCAGTCATGTTGTTCTAGAATGTGAGCGGTGTCGAAGTTAGGTTTGAAAATGTGTTTTCTGCATTTCTAACGCAATGATTAATGCCTGCTACCACTCTTCGCCCTCTGCAACACATCCAGAACAGGACTGCAAGACTTGTCCTTGGTCTCAAGTCCTGGGATTGTATCTCTCCAGCCCTGAAATCTCTTCCTTGGCTCCCAGCGGTGGCAAGGATTAAGTTCAAGACCCTCTGCATTGTCCACAAGGTCTTCTGGGGCCGGGGGCTCAAATACCTTCAACTCTCCCTTTGGAAATAACTTCCTACTCAAGAACTTCGATCCTCTACCTCCAACTCCCTCAGGGTCAGTTGCTTCTCCAAGCAACAAGTTGGTGGTAGATCTCTTTCCTCAGCTGTGGCCTCCCTCTGGAACAGCCTCACTGCCACTCTGAAACTTGAGGAGAACCATCTTTGGTTCTGGAAGCACCTCAAGACCTTCCTCTTTGCTTCTGCCTTCTCTCTTCCTCTCCCTTGCTGATCTCTTCTGGTTCTGTACTGGGCATCTGGCTATGCTCTGAATTCGGGCCAGATCCCTGCCCACCCAGCTACATACCTGCACTACCTCATGGCAACCCTCTGCAATTGGGTTTGTATCTGCAACCGTACAGTCCCCTTACCTGCACAGATTTGACACACGTTGTCTGCCCTTAATCTTACACTTGCCTCCTGGTGTCCACACTTTCTATTGTTGTTTTGATCTTGTGTGCAGCACTTCCCACACCTCCCCTTTCTCTTGCACTGCCCCCCTTCCCTCTACCCTGCACTTGCACGTTCTCAATGTCACTGGGTCTAGTAAGATTGTTATTTTGTTCTCCCTTGTACCCCTCCCTTGCCTCGTCGCGCTCTAAACACTTGTGTAAGGGAGCAATATAAATAAAATATCATATCATGTCATGATTGAAAAGGACAAATCGTAAGGGCCAGTTTGATGGTGAAGATGCTGGAGATGTATACACAGTTTGGTTCGAGAGGCTTGAAGCAGCAGTTGATGGACAGGCCTCAATACACCACCATGCTCGGTTTAACTGGCGATGGCAAACAGCAGTGAAGATGCTGGGGATTCGAGTCACGGTTTCGAGGCAGCAGATGCAATGATGAGTGTGTAGTTTGAGCCGAGGCAGTTATGAGGCAATTATGAGATCGGCTAGCACAGTGTGGTCAATTTATTCACATGTAATGGCCATATATTGCTGTTTCCATTATTTCTTCTTCTGTAAATCCCATTAGTCCCTCTGCATTGAATACTGTTTGCCCATCACCCATTTCTGGTTCCACAATGTTGATCCCTCATTGACAATCTATGGTTTTTGAGGGAAATTCTGCTCTTTCAGATTTTCCCATCCCTTCACATTCATCTTTTGATCTCTTTTCCATTTTAATTTGCACTGTTTGTCCCTGAAAGTGCTCTGGCATTCTACAAATTATTAAATGTGCCAAGCACTGTGCCTCTAAAGTCGGCACTTCCTTAGATAAGAACAGCCTGGGGGTGCCAACCACGTGCGGGAAAAGCCTGCATATATAACAAGCTTCATTCACTTGTGCCTTGCTAAAGGCTTTCGGTCTGCTAATGGCTTTCACCATTTTGAGATGGCTCAGTGTGTAAAAACGCTTGCTGCTGTGATCTGTGTTTCATCTAGAGGTTACAGGTTCAAATCCCAGCAAAGCCAACTCAGCCTTTCATCCTTCGGAGGTTAATAATTGTGTACCGATTTTGATTGGGTAATAATAGTAAGGTATGTAAACATGTCTATGTAAAGCACTTTAGATGGTAGCACTATATCAAAAAAAACGTATTATTGTATCGTACCAAACGTTTGTGCCATCAGAATGATGTTCGTATAACATGTTATAATTTACTTCTGCGTTTAATTTTCTATTTTGTGCCTGGTTACTTCTTTGTTTCATTGTTCCTATTACCTCTAATACCTACACTCATCAATCTCATCAATGACAAAGAAAGAAGTGAAAAGAACAAGCAACATATTCTAAAAACACATTATTAATGTTTTTGCGATTGTTACCAGTGGCTTCTTGCATGTTAGCTGATGCACTGGCTCTGCTGTGACCAAAAGTCTTCATTCCCCTAATGTCATTTCTCAGTCTTTTAGAGCTAACTTAACTTTGGCAGCTGATTCATTTTCAAGCCGCAATGGCTGCTTCTTTTCAGAGCTGTGGTGCTGTGCTGGTGTCTTTGCATAGATCAGTCAGGTGCACCCGGGCATGGCGATTCTTTAACTTTGCTGCAGTTGGTGTGGCTCTTTCCACTTCATACAGTCCTATGGACTTGGGCTGATTCCAACACCGTGTATGCTGTCTGATGTAGACTCTGTCACCGGGTTGTAGCTGAAGAGGCTGTTCTGTGACAGTGTCTAGTTGGTCTGTTTGGGCCCGATGGTAAACTTTGATGTTTACCTGGGAAGATACAAGCTTGGCACAGGACGACACATTTTTGAGATGTACATTATATTCCTACCCCAACAAAATAGCACTTTGGTGTGTGTCAGACACTGTTCCTGTGGGCGAAGCCAGGGTATGCATCCTCCTTCGCATCATGACTTCATGGAGTGACAGGTGGTGGTCCCTGCTTGTCTGGTTTCGCAGACTGAAACAGGGCCAGAGGCAAGCAATAGAGCCAGCTCTTCTAAAGTGTATCACAAAGCTTGGCTAGTTTAAGCTTAAGCAAACAATGTAGGCGCTCTACCACCACATTTGCCTGCTGGTTCTCTCTAGGCTGGACTACTGCAACAGCCTCTTTCTAATTCTGCCTTCCTCTGCAACTCATCCAGAACAGGACTGCGAGACTTGTCCTTGGCCTCAAGCCCAGGGATCGTATCTCTCCAGGACTGAAATATCTGCACTGGCTCCCAGTTTCTGCGAGGATCAAGTTCATAACCCTCTGCATTGTCCACCAGGCCTTCTGGGGCTAGAGGCTTCAATACCTTCAACTCTCTTTTCCTAAATATCTTCCTTCTCGAGCTCTTCGTTCATCCGCCTCCAACTCCCTCAGGGTCAGTCACTTCTCAAAGGAACAAGTTGGTGGTAGATCTCTTTCTTCGGCTGGGGCTTCCCTCTGGTTCCGGAAGCACCTCAAACCTTTCTCTTTGCTTCTGCATTTTCTCCTCCTCTCCCCTGCTGAACTCTTGGCTGAAACAGAATCTGCACTGTTTCCTGGCCACCCTCTGATCCCATGCCCAGATCTCTCCCCCGCCAGTCATACACACCTGCACTGCCTGCCTGGCATCCCCCGCACTTGGGGACTGTTTCTGTATCCCTTCAGTCCCACTACTAGCACTTGACATCTGATGTCTGCACTCAACTTTGCACTTGCCACCTGTTGGCTGTGCAAAGTTTTACTTACTTTTACTTATTGTAATTATTCTATTCCCATGTACTGCACTGTCCCTTTCCCCTCACCCCTGCAATTTCCCCATTCCTCAATCCCATGCACTTTCAAGATCTAAATGACACCTGGCCTAGTAGGATTGTTGTCTGTCCTCCCTTTGTCCCCCTCCCTTGCCTCGTCGCGCCCTGAAACACTTGTGTATAGGCGCGTTATAAATGCCATAACATATCATATCATATCATTGCCTTTGAGAATGCACGGGAATGAGAGCACTCACTATCATGTCTGGGACTCCAAGTTCAAACTCTATTTTCACCCTTGGCTCACATGACATGAGACCACAATTTGGTCCATTTTGCAGGTTTTAAATGGTCTAAATGAATGAATGATTCCTCTTCCACACCTTCGCTCATTTCCAGAATAGATACCTGACCATAGCTGTTTCAGTCTTGACTCCAGGCCAGACAACCTCGCCATGCAGCTGCACGATTCTGCTTATTCTTGCTCGACACAGTTTTCCCTTACCACTTCATGGGTCTTGGCTTACTAAATTCATGATACAGATGTCCAACTTCTATATAATGGTGGCTTTGCCTTCATTCTATTCACTACGTATAGCCAGCTTCTATGATGACTTAGTCTACCTTGTGTTTGAACATCTGTACATTTTATTGAATGGTTGAATTTCAGCAGCACTTTGTGCATGAGTAATTTTCTTCTTTGTACTTAAGAGTTCACTTGATTCTTTACTTCGTCATTAGTTTCTTTAGGATCTATACATTGTTTTCAGTCAGTATCTCGGGACGTTGTGCATACTTTTAATGACGTCACTAGCTCCATTTCTTTGCTCTTTCTCAAATTACTTCAGGGAGTTCCTCCTTTAGGTTGTCATTACTTCGGGGATACATTTGGTAGGTTTGGCTCAACGGGTATCTTCTTTCGAACACACACTGTGGTATTGACACAACGGCTGGTGTCAAACACGGCACAGCCTCATGTCTCCAACATATGGGAGGAAGGGGGGCAGGATCTCCTGCAGTGGTATACAGATGCTCCTCTACAAAGTAGATATGTTAGGAGCTGCAGGGCGGTGACATGCAGAGGAGTAAACTTCTGAGCCTGACACCACACAGAGAACACTTCCACTTATGGCCGTAACATGTTAACATTGAAGAGGTTATGGCCTTGGCCCGGATATCCTTACACTCCGCAGGTAAAGAACAATGTCCAAATTCTAGGGCTGCAAGACCCAGGCCCTGAGGTTCACCGATGCTGGTTTGTGGTGCAGAATTGCCCCACCTCCTCTGGAGATAAGATTGGGAAGTAGTGGCAGCCTGATGGGCGGAGCTGCCAACATACATAGCTAGTCTGGATTCTAAATTTGTTGCGGTCACGCTGGAGCAACGAATATCATCCTGCAGTGACATTGTCTGAATGTGTTGATCACTCGTAGCCGGAGGGGGAACCGAGGAAAAGCGCATAGGAAAAGTCCCTCACACGGGAATGAGTATGCATCTCCCATGCTCTTAGGCTGTGGGATCCTGCTGGCAAACTTCTGACACTTTGAATTTGTTGCTGTAGTGAAAAAGTCGATCTGGCGTTGACCCCATTCATGGAACAGAAATCCACTTGGTCCCGGTGAAACTCTCACTTGTGGCAAGAACGTAGCTCCCTGCTGAGCGAGTCTTCAATGGTGTTCTTAGTGCCCGCCAGGTGAAAAGGGATGAAAAACATGTCCTGATGAATGGTCCAGTACTACAGATCCTGGTACTCCCTGGAGAGAGCCGGAGAGTGTGTTCTGCCCTGCTTCTGATGTAGAACATGGCAGTGGTGTTGTCCGTGAAGATCCTTAGCACCTTGCCCCTCAGGGATGACAGGAAGGACTTGAGGGCCCACAAGACGGGTCGAAGCGCCATGACTTTGATGTAAAGGGCCTTTTCTTCTGGCTGCCAGAGCCCTCTGGGGTGCAAATGTCCGGTGTGCACTCCCCACCCTTCCAGAGAGGCATCTGTGGTGACCGTTTCCTGGTACAGAGAAGCTTGGAACGGGACCAGTTGTGTGAGATGAGAGTGCAGGCCCCACCACTGTATTGCTTGTCGTAACTCCTCATTGAGGGAGATCCTGTAGCGGAACAGGTGGATGCATTTTCTCAAACTCCTGCCCCTACTGTCGTGATACTGGGCCAGCAGGAGAAGGGCCCTGTGTGAGACTCCATGTGTTATTCCTCTACCTCATCGAGTGAATGGGAGAGGATATGCACTCAGACAACTGTATCTAATGTACCCTCACACTGAAAGTGTAGAAGGATGCCGTATGGAAGGATGTCAGCATGCACCATTGGACATCATGGACATCATGGAGCGTGGAGTGAAATCTGACAAGGACAGAGTGATGTGATGGAGAAGATATACAAAGCAATGCTGAAATGGTATGAAAATACTTAAGATTTACAATATAACTGAATCGATAACAGAAACATGTATGAAACAATAAAGTATCACATATAAACAGGTTAATAACCCAGGCTTATCTGATACAAACACAACAGACCCTTCTTCTCTACTATCTGGGTAGAAATGCAATTCATATATTTCATTAAGGGAAAAATCGTGAAACAATTCTAGTGACTCCCACCCTCTCCTCTATTAATTCCTAAGGCAAACAAATTTCATGGTTATACATATACTTAACGATAAAGTAATCATGAATGCAAAAGAAGACAATGTTACTTGCTGACGTGTAAATACGCAGTAACACAAGGTAGAAAAGAAACATAGAAGCTTGCTTTAAAGGAATATATAACATCATAAGGATGGCCATAGATTGAAAATGGACGACGGCTCATGGAAATATTCAATTCAAGTACCCCTGAAGCCGATAAGGGTTGCAGAGTCAGGAGAGGCTGGAAGAACAGCTTTGTATGCAAAACAAAGAGGTGTCTATGTTGACTTGGGATCAAGGATGCTATTTTTAAGGAATAGCTGCGAAGCACGAAAGGTTAGATTAAAGAAGAAGAAAAACATCTGCAAGAGCCCGGTAATAGACAATTAAAAGTGTCTAAAGTTTATACAAGGTATATGGAGCAAGTCTCTAGAGGGCAAGAGGAGCAATGACAAAAGTATAATTAAATCAAATAGCAGTAAATACGAGGCTAAAATTGACAAATTCATGATCTCTTCACATGTGACTCAGAAGATGAAACCAAGGACTATTCACTATGCCTCGGATGAAGATAGTGATGTGCTTTCACTCCCTTGAACTTCCTAGAACAGAAAACAGGCTATAAGGTCAACTACAGATAGGAAACTTTGGATCATGCCGGTCTGATGAGAGATGATGGACTAATTGGGAAAGTAGGGAGTAATCTGAAGTGATCCAAGCACCTAGGTTTTGGTTTTGTTACATGCTGGTAGACGAGCCGAAAGTCCAAGGTTGGGTAAGAATGCTGACCAATCAGTGGGTCTATGGGGCAACCTGCAATACAATGTTGAATAGACCAATCCGCTGTCATTTTGTTCTCTATAATTAGTATTATATGTATTTAGAATTAGTCTGAAGGTTGTCTTACAGATAAGAGACAGCCAATGAAGTATTAACCCATATATATTCTATAAATAGATATATTCCCTTAACCAATGCTTCCTGCTAATACGTTTTATGGTTTGTCATGTAGGATGACATCATAGATGACTCATGTTGGGGTATGATACCCCTGTGTAATCAAGTTTGCGTGTGAGTGTGCAAGCATCCGTCTGATGTTTGCCTGTTAACCCGGCTTCATTAAACTGGGAATAAATAGCACTTTGCCATATTCCTTGAGTCTGTCCAGTTATTTGGTCTTAGTTCTTTATTGGTAATTCCATCTACCACAAGAGATGCTTGAAGGTGCTAGAGCACACTCTTGTCCATCCAGGATCCCGGGATGTGCAGCCACCTCGCATGCAGAGACTCTTGGGGAGGCCTCATCTGTTGCCTGCAAAGGAGGACGGGGTTGATGCAGGAAGTCATCTTGCCCAGCAGCAAGACGGCTTGCACAGTAGCCAAACGCGCTGACGACAGGCGCTGCACCTTATCTAGGATGGCTATAACCCTCTATTCTGAGGTAGATGCCAGACAAGGCACTGGGTTGAGTCGAACTCTCAGAAACAGAGAGTTCTACGATGACTCCAAGCAGGACTTTGAATAATTTATGTGGAATTCCAGATCCGTCAGTAGACGCACGGTCCTTGCTGTGTGTTGGTTCACCTGTGTGTGGGAACGGGATCAGACGTACAGGTTAGGGTATACATGGATACCCTCGAGGCGAAGTTTCCCCACCACTGGAGCCAAGCACTTTGTAAAGACCCTTGGTGCCGATTTCTGGCCGAAGGGGAGCACCTTTAACTGATAGTGTCGACCCTGGACAACGAACCACAGGAACTTGTAGTGCTTCCGGTGGATGGGGATGTGGAAGTAGGCATCCTCCAGCTCTAGCAATGCCAAGAATTTAACCTTCCTCCAGTTGGCTGAGCATGTGCTGAAACATGACGTTCCTGAATTTCTGGGACTTCAAGTACTTGCTGAGGCGTCTCAGATCCAGGATCGGGCACCACCCTCCTGACTTTTTCCAGACCAGAAAGTATCTGGAGGACACTCTGGAACCCCAGAGGCCCTGGGGGATGGGTTCTATCACCCCCTTCTTCAACATGGCATGGACCTCCTGCAGTGGCTGCACCATGTGTTGTTTTTGACGAGCCAAAGGGGGAATACGAGGACACCTGCATTGGAACTCCAAGGTGTGTCCCTATTCAAGGGTGTCCAGGACCTATCTGTTGGTGGTGATGGTCTTCCACACACTGACGAACCTCACCAGCTGGCCTCCCATTGGGATGCACAATTGAGGGTCCGGGTCGACAGCCAGTTCTTGTCTGATTTGTGGTCAGTGCTCTACCCAGGGGGCAGTGCTGATGCTGCCCTCCGCAGCCGTATCTCGGGCTTTCCTCTCGAGGAACGAAAGGACCACGACCAAGGTTGCTGCAGGGTACCCATCGAACGTGCCGTCATCCTGTCTGCCTTGATAATTTACAGAGACTTGTTGACGGTAGGTTCTATCCTTCTAATGGCATGTCCAATACCTTGGACGAAACGTCCGGTCTGAAGATGGTGCCTTTCAGCCATCCCTGCCGATGAAGCGCCACTCAGTTGCCCATTTGACGGAATCCGATGCCCGCAATGTCCACTGCCACTGTGATGGCGTGGTCCGAGACCACTTCCCCTTCCTGGACCAGCACCAGAGCGTCTACCTTCTTGTCCTCAGGAAAGAAGTCCGAAATAGGGCCCAGTTTATACCATAGTTCCCAATCATAGCTGGACAAAATGGCCAGGGCATTAGTGGCCTTAATGGTGCTGGCAGCAGGAAAGATGATCGTCTTCCCCATAGCATGCAGCTTCATCCCCTCCTGGTCTAATTGCACCATGGACGAGGAGGATGGGTTGGCACAGGGTTTCCTGGCATTGGCTAAGACCAGAAAGTCAGGCGAAGGCTGGGACCTCAGGCACTTGGGGGCCAAGTCCGGAACTCTATATTTCTTCCCGATAATGTCCCGCTTGGGTGGAGCTGTGTTCAGATTCTTCATGAGGTCCAGGCCCTCATCCCTGATATCGTCCAGCAAGGGAACAGACATAATGGTCTTCTGTCTGGACTCACGATGTTGGCAAAGGAATCCTTTTTTGTCTCCTAGGGCACCAGTTGGAAAAGTGCAGAGGCCCTGGACATTATCAAATAGAAGGAGCCGATCTTATCCAGTGGAGAGACATTGTGCGGGTTCATCCACGCCCACTGGTCCCTGCCAGCTGGTACAAAGTCATTGTCTGTCGCTGTAGCCGTCGTATCCATGCCTCTGCCTTGGCAGGATCCGCAGTCAGAGTCGAGTGCAAAGCAGGAGGCGCTGGCCGTGCTGTCAGTTGGTGCCTTGGACCAACAGGGTCCTTTGACCTATGCTTGCACCAGGGAGGGCTCCCGGGAAGCGGTCTTGTGGGACTCCTTGACGGAGCAGGGCCCAGTGTGTCATCAGTCTCTGTTGAATTTCTGAAACAAGCATGTGCAGCGTGGTCAGAATGTCCAAAGACATGTCCCTGGGCTGAGGCGTGGAAGTAATGAAAGGTAGAGGATCCGGACTGGTGCACCACTAATGGCGAGGTGAAGGACCGGGCTTGCCTTCTGGTGAATCACCTACAGACATGGGTCCCTGACCCCTTTCATGGTTTGAATAATAGTCTTTGGGCAGATTGTCATCACCCTCTAATCAGAGCTTGTATAAATCTAGTCTCACCGGGGCAGCCCAAGGCTTTGTACTCTTCTTAGGGTCCGTAGGAGATTTACCCATTTCCCTCTCTGGAGACTACTGGGGTGGAGTGACTGATGGGCCCATTCCAGGGGCCTTCGCCAGAGCCACATAAGCTGCTTCATGCCATGGCAGTAGGGACACTCGTGGGACGGCCGTCGCTGTGACTGTGGACACCAACTTCATGGCCGGGCCCCGTTTCTATGAAGAAGTATTGGTTGTCAACGTGGTTGTGACAGTCGACGACGAAGTTGTTCTGGCCAGATGAGCTAACAATGCCAATGGCGTAGCTGAGGGGGGCAGCGAAGGGCCACCTTTGGATCTCTCCTTCATCACCTTGTCCGCCGATGGTAATCAGAGTTTTAAAGGAGTAAGGAACTTTCTCTTAGAGAGAGTGCCCCTCACTAGCAGGCTCGCCTACAAGTAGTTGGTGATGGCAACCTTGTCCTTCCCAAGATGGGACCTGCAGCAGCGGCAAACCCAGGGGGATCAACGATGTCCAGACTTGTCTTCCTTTGGACCCGCGAGGGTGTGGCGTCATCATAGGATATCAACCTCTTTTCTTAGGGAGTTTGTTTGTGGGATCTGCCGGTCCGGGTGGAAGCATGTCAATGCCCAGAAGCAGAGTCAGAGGCCTTGCCCGATTTGATCCATGCTGCCGCCTGCTTTAGCAATCCTTCTTTGTCTTTTTGGAAAATCCATGACAGATGTTGCGTCCCTCTTCATGATGGTCCGGATGCAGGCATACAGACATTTATGGTGTCGATCTTTGACGTACAAGTTCCTCAATCCACATTTCATGCATAGCTTGAAGAGGGGTGTCTTCTCCTTGATCATGGTAGAAAGGCGCAAAGTTGGCCCCAGCACAGGCCTTCTCAAAATCTCAATGAAAGATCTGCAATGTAATGCAATCTTTGGGGATAGCGTGTCCCCGCAGCCGATAGTCTTCCTCCTGTCGAACCATTAAACACAATTCGGTCAAAAACGTTATTAAAATTTGTCAAAAACTTGAAAAATGAAAAAAGAAGAGCCCAGAGAGTCCTAATGGGCTCCCAACACTGAAGCTTACAGTAAAAATATGAAGATGGCCACGAGTGGTGGGACATAGGGAGAGGACTGTCATTGGACAGGGGAAGTACAATGATTGGTTTAGAGGAGAAATACAGTTACAGCAAAAGTGAAACTGTTTTTTCTTTTACCGAGGATTCCCAACCTGACGACAGGGAATATTCATGAACATGCGAACCCATGCCAAACCCCATGCAGGAGAATCTCTGTTTGCATCAATATTTGAAATTCTTCTTCTTGGTACTTCACACAGCTTCTGTGTGTCTTTGGCCACTCACTTGATCTACACTCGATGACCCATCTACATAGAGCACTTATCATGTGCATACGGGATATTCATTCACCCTGATGTATTTGTCAGTTTCTCTTTCACATACTGCACAATCATGAACCTCATCTTGGGGCCCAACTGGTTTAGCCATGAATGTTGCTGAGCTAACTATGTGACACCTCGCTATAGTGATGGCTTGGTTAGTCAAGATTACCTCATAACCACTTACTCTCTAGATGGTGAGTGTTGATTTGTTTCTTTCTAGAATGGAAAAGAGTGCATGCTCAACATATAAAGTGAGTGGAAATCCCATTACTTTGGTGGCAGGCTTCTGTACAGCAAATGCTGTGGCAGCTAATGCTTGCTTGCATGGGACCACTGGGTGTGCTAATGGCTTGTGTTTCTGTGATGTTCGCTGTGTGAGCACTGCTCTCTTGACCTGTTTTCAGACTCTGTGTTCTGTGTGCTTGTAATGTCCCAACTTACCTCCCCCTCCTCACCTGTATGGTTGTAATCTTCGTCCTCTGGACTGAGAGATCTTCTGGCTCTGTAATCCTTTTCTTTTTTTGTCTGATGTTTGTGTCTCACACGGGAGGAAGCCACAATGAAGGCTGGTGAAGAGCACCCCACTGTGGCCCCTTTCCCGGGAAGGACAAATGAGGGGAAAAAGCCGGTAATGGCAGAAAAAAACCCTGCTGATGGCGCAGACAGGAATATTCCTGGAAACTGGGCTCCTTTTGAAGAGTAGTCTTTGAATACGGGAAATGGATTCCAATGACCCAAGAAACAATGAATCTAGAAGCAAAGAGTTCCAAAACAGCAGCAATAAACAGGCGGGGCCGGAGCAAGCCAGCAGGAGCCGAAACAAAGGAGGAAAGAAGAGAGGGAGGAGGCAAGACTGTAAATAGGGAAGAGGAAGAGGGAGCGGAAGAAACCGAACGGGGAATGAGCTGTACGGAGAAGGCCTGAAAGAAAACAGGGAAACTGGTAAAGGTAAGACACAGGTCCCTGGAGGTGCAGGAGCACCCACCACTGCTGGAGCAGTGGAGCAGCAGTCCTGATGTCTTCACCCTGACAGAGGTAGGCACTCTGCCTCACCTCCCACGACCTGAAAGTTTTTTCTGCCGAATTTCGGAGTGTGCTTGATTGCACTCCATAATTACTGAACTGCAAGGACAAATTCCTCCCAGGCTCCAAATCGAGCCCTAAAGCCTCTTTGCAGCCACTATCTCGGCCTTCATTTGAACCCACGAGGGGCTCCCTATCCAAAATGGCCGCCGGCACCTTCTCGGTGCCCACCTGACTCCAGCGAGCGATTTCATTGGCCAGCCCTTGGCTATCTAGGCCAATCACACGCCGGCAGGCGAGCCTGCTCCCCCACCTAAGGATCCTCACACAAGGATCCATACCTGCCTGGAGCCTGCCCGGAGCACACCGGAGCCCGAGCCACAAACCCTGTGCCTTGCTGGTAAGACTCCCTTGACATTGTAAGCACATGTTCCTGATAAAGACTACACACTCCCCTTGTGTTATCAGACACAGTGACTCACTTCGATCATATAAGATTGTTAGTAGCATAGCTACCTCCTGTAAACTAACTTCTGATTAAGATCGCCTTGACTGTAATGCCCTTTCTGTGCCCACACATATGACACGCAGATACTTGCCACTTATTCTCTGCTCTACCCTCCAGTCACAGCTCACCCAGCACCATTGTACTGCCATTGCTGCCACTACTGAGATAACTATGCATATTTATCTGTCACTTTACCACGTATAGTACTAAACAGCATATGTTGATGCTGCCCTGACAATATTTGGCTTGCCTAAGCATCTTGTACTCTGTGCTTACTCTGACGCTCAACTATAAATCCAATCTTCCCACTATGTGCTGTGATAAGAGCGCCTGTGTACTTACATACTGTGTTTTAGTCATTCCCTGCTAAAATCAAATCTGCCTACTGTGCACCACTGGGCTATTGTGTTGTGCCTTATGGTCGCTTAAAGACTACTATGCAATTGTGTTGTGCCTAATGGTCGCTTAAAGACCACTGTGATATTGTGCCTTATGGTCGCTTAGAGACCACTGTGATATTGTGCCTTATGGGCGCTTAGAGACCACTGTGATATTGTGCCTTATGGTCGCTTAGAGACCACTGTGATATTGTGCCTTATGGTCGCTTAGAGACCACTGTGATATTGTGGTGTGCCTTTTGGTCGCTTAAAGACTACTATGCAATTGTGTTGTGCCTAATGGTCGCTTAGAGACCACTGTGATATTGTGCCTTATGGTCGCTTAGAGACCACTGTGATATTGTGCCTTATGGGCGCTTAGAGACCACTGTGATATTGTGTCGTGCCTTATGGTCGCTCAGAGACCACTGTGATATTGTGCCTTATGATCGCTTAGAGACCACTATGATATTGTGCCTTATGGTCGCTTAGAGACCACTGTGATATTGTGGTGTGCCTTTTGGTCGCTTAAAGACTACTATGCAATTGTGTTGTGCCTAATGGTCGCTTAGAGACCACTGTGCTATTGTAAAGTGCCTTATGGTCGCTCAGAGACACCCTTGTACTGACACTACCTGACCTCTAGGTAGCCCTCCCACATTACCTAGCTCGTAACAGATTTCTCTGTGAGCTACACCGTCAGGCACCTGCCTCACCTAACCCATTAGCATCCCAGCTCTCGCTGTGCTATCTGAACATGCACACCGCCCACACACTGCACATCCTCATAGGTTTAGTTTACATCTTACTTACTAGTAGTTTTGTCTACCTCGTGCCCAAAGGGCAACCCAACAGCCATATCATGGAACTAAGGCACACCACCACACTCACTACTCCCCCCAAAATGCCCGAGATCATACTCAGGCAGCACAGACTCAGAACACGCACACTCCCTTTAGCATTCATCTCCACACCCATGCAGGTAACACTTAGGAACTCACGCCTAGGTTCACGCACTCACGCTAAGACTTGCCGCCCGCCACACACTATTACCTACAAGCGCCAAAAAAGGGCTCTGACGCTCGCTCCTCCCAGAGATCACATGACCAATAAGCCTACTCACAATACCAAAAAGATCATCCCAATTACCGACCTCAAGACACCTCGAATAAAAAAGCTCCAACACCTCAAATGTGCTCTATTAAATGTTCGCTCACTCAACGCCCACGCTTTAGAAGTCAATGATATCATTACCAGCCAAGACCTAGACATGTTAGCCATAACAGAAACATGGTTGCATTCTGCCTCTGGCCCTACCATCAGCCTAGCTGTACCGTCAGGTTACTCGGTCTTAAGACAGGACAGATTAGCTAAAACGGGAGGTGGGGTCGCACTAATTTTTAAAGACACCCTAGCCTTAAAACAGACTCCCACCACCGGGGAAGACACCACTGACATCCTCTCTGCCAAACTTACCCTCTCCCCTAAAGACACAGTAAACATTCATGTCATATATAGACCTCCAGGCCCTGTCAATAATTTCTCAGGCATAGTCAACCATCTCCTTGGAAAAAACATCAAACTAACTTCCAAAACACTGCTTCTAGGAGACCTAAACCTTGGATACAATGACAAATTTGACAAAGCAGCTACCACTCTCGCCAGAAACCTCACAGATCTAGGATTCACACAGATAGTTAGTGCCCCGACCCATAATAAAGGCCGTATCTTAGATTGGGTGGCAGATCACAACTGTGGCTCCACCCTCAACTCTAACACAGCCCTTCCATGGTCTGATCACAACTGCCTTCAATTCTGCATCCCCATATCCTTATACTCCAAACCACTAATACCCGCACCGGCCAAGCTAGCCAGAAGTGCCAAAAAACTTACAGCAGACAATATACGTCCCTTTCTCAACAACCCCTGCCTAGCACCTCCCTTCTCCTCAGACCCCAACATTCTAGCAGAGATCTTCAAAGACACCCTCACCCATGCCATCAACGCCGCAGCTCCTCTTGAAAACAAAAAAGAAAAAAAATTGTTTCACTCCAACTCATGGTTCACGGAGGACCTATTAAATCTACGCCAATGCAAACGGCAAGCCTTCAAAATATGGCAGGCCAATCCCTGTGATGCCACCAAAGTAGACTATCTTTGTATTTCTAAAAAATACAAAAGTGCCATATTTAAGGCGAAGTCAGAAACCTACAATAAACGTATCATGGAAGCCAACTCCCACTCAAAAGAGCTTTTTACCATCTTTAAAGAGCTCACTGTCCACCCAATCTGCACAGATGAGATTGTTAAGGATGAGGCCTGGTGCAATAGCATCCAAACAGCGATGTTACATAAAATAGACCTTCTTCAAAACAAGATAGCAGAACACTTCAAGGCTCTGCACCCCCAACAGACACTCTATCTGTCAATACCTCTAAAGACAAGCACACCTCCAAATTTAATTTCTCTCCAATCACCGAATCAGATGCTCTCCACATCCTCAAACAGCTCAAACCATCTCAATGCAAAGGCGATATATGCCCCCCCAACATCATTAAAGAGTGTGCGGCACCCCTCACACCGATCATCACAGCATTCATTAACGCCTCATTCAAGACGGGCAAAGTCCCTGACAACCTTAAAGAGGCGTGGGTGCGCCCGCTCTTAAAGAAACCAACCCTGGACCCTGCCCAACCTAACAACTACCGGCCCATTACAACGGTTCCTTTTCTTCTAAAAATCTTAGATAAAGCTGCACACATGCAGATACAGTCCTACCTGGAAAACAACTCT
Source organism: Ambystoma mexicanum (assembly GCF_040938575.1). Taxonomy (NCBI): domain Eukaryota; kingdom Metazoa; phylum Chordata; class Amphibia; order Caudata; family Ambystomatidae; genus Ambystoma; species Ambystoma mexicanum. The sequence continues at coordinate 1,617,299,625 of NC_090937.1, forward strand.
ATCTTAGGTAAAAGGCAGTCCGGATTCCGCAAAGGTCATGGCACTGAAACCGCATTACTAGATCTGAAGAACCAAATTACCCTAATTCTAGATAAAGGCAAGCCGGCCCTTCTGCTGCTCCTAGACCTCTCGGCGGCATTTGATTTAGTCGATCATGCCATCCTCACGAACCATCTCACTCAGGCCGCACATTTTTCCGAACAAGCCACAAACTGGATCACCTCCTTCCTCGAAGGAAGAGCAATGAAAGTGTTTTCCAATATAGCTAACGCAGAGCCTACCACCATCAGATATGGAGTCCCTCAGGGCTCATGTACGGCTCCTACCCTCTATAATCTCTTTACCAAACCTCTCTTCGATAAACTGGACGCACTTTGGATCACATACACCAACTACGCTGACGATACCCAAGTGCTCCTCCGCTCACAGGACTCTACCATCAAGACGCAGCCACCCTCCAGAATATATACGCCACCATCCAAGCATGGATGGCCACGAATGGCCTATGTCTTAACGGAGATAAGACCGAAATTCTCATCCTTGGTCAAAAATCCACTCTCACGAACCTCGACCCACTCTACACCAACTTCTGCATAGACAATTGTGTCATCCCAGTTCTACCATCTGTTAAAACACTAGGAGTCCACATTGACGCCTCACTCTCCATGGACAAGCAAGTCAACTCCATTGTTTCTGCCTCCGCCCTGAGCACTAAACTCATTAATGCCATCAAACCTTTCCTAACCAAAGATAACTGCCTTTCTATTGCCAGAGCCACCATTGGAGCCAAACTAGATTATTGTAATGCACTATTGGCTGGCACCTCCAACTCCAATCTCAACAAACTCCAAACAACACAGAATAATGCACTAAGAGCATCTCTCAATATACCAAAAAGGGACCACATCATGCAGGCCAGAAAGGCAGCACACTGGCTACCTGTCAAAGAGCGCATTACATTCAAAATACTTACCACCGCACACAAATGTATCAACCTGTCTGCACCCTCATACCTGTCTGATACACTAGCCAGATCTCACTCCACCAGACCAACAAGGCAATGCCATACCAACCAACTTAGGGTCCCACGCATCAAACAAGCTAGAGCAGGTGGAATAAGTTTCCCCTACATTGCCCCTAAGCTATGGAACGCACTACCTAGCACGCTCAGAGCAGAAACCTCTCTCTCTGCCTTTCGAAAAAAATTGAAAACCACCTTGTTTAACTAATTCCTCTTCCTTTGTGTCGTTTACTCTTTTCTCCTCCTCTCCTGTAGCTACTACTCTTCTCTTGCAACTAAGTAATGACTTCACTGTATGTACAACACGTCATTTTCATATCTGTAACAAGCGCCACGATGCCCTCCGGGCTGCCTGTGCGCTCAACAAATGCGAATAAACAAATAAATAAATAAATAAATAAATAAATAAATAAATAAAGACGTTCCGCAAGAGAACCGGAGCAAAAGCAAGGAAAAAAAGGCACGTGCGTACATCAACAGTGGCAGCGTAACAGAACAGCTGACCAAAATGGTTGCAACACGGCGCGCAGAAGGGGGATGTGGCTATTGTAGACCTACGTACATCCAAAAGTGGAAAATGAACTAGACCACTTGATGTACGTAGAAGTGAACGTGAAAGGAGCTTCAAAGGGTGTGTAAGCGAACCCAGGGCAACATGCGCCAGGACCAGATATGGCGCATGACAGTATGCCCCCCTCTGAGCAGCCAACCCCCCGGATTGCTGGGATGAGCCCTGTGAAACTTCCTAAGGAAGATGGGGCATGTATTTGTGAAAGAGGTTCCCAGGAATCCTCTGCACTAGAGAATCCTTTCCAATGAACAAGGTATTCCAGCTGACCTCTTAAGTATCTGGAATCTCGTAATTGTGAGATCTCATATTCAGTATCCCTGGAAGTGTGAGTCGGAATAGGAATAGGTTGAAAAATGTGTGACTGATCTGCACTTCTTAAAAATGAGGCATGAAAGACAGGGTGGACATGTTTCAAGGTAGAAGGCAGCTTGAGGCGGAATGCCACTGGGTTGATCTTCGCAGTGATAAAATAGGGACCAATGAACCGTGGTGAGAGTTTAGATGGACGACACACGGTAGATATTTAGTAGAAAGCCAGACGCGGTAGATATTTAGTAGAAAGCCATACCTTGGAGCCCACTTTCCAGTCAGGGATATCCTGTCAATGCCTGTAAGCCTGATGTTTATATGCTTTGAGGCTCTCTGACAAACTGAGTTGCGCCGTTTTTTGGGCTTCTTTTATCCAGAACAGTACCTCCTCCACCGTGGGAAGAGGAGATTGTATGGGAGAGAGCAGAAGAATGGAACGGAGATGAAACCCATTTGAACAGTAGAATGGAGTCATCCAAATGGAAGAATGTCTTGCGTTATTATATGCGACTTCTGTTGTGGGCAAATGAGATACCCAATTGTCTTGTTCTGAATTGCTACAGCTACGTAGATACTGTTCGAAAGTGGAGTTTAGTCGCTCCGTTTGTCCATTTGTCTGAGGATGATAGCCTGGCGACAAAGCTCTTTCGATACAAAGGTTTTGAGTGATTTCCAGAACTTTGATACAAATTGGCTTCCTCGGTCTGAAAATATCCTTGGTGAAAATCTGGGCCATCCCTTCTGCATTGGGCAGACCAGGAAGAGGAGAAAATTGAGCCATCTTAGTGAGAGAATGGACACGAGCATGCAGGCTGTCACGACCCTCGCCCAAAACCCCCTCTGGCAAACCCATGGGCCAGGTGGAGTCAGGACTCGGGCCTCTAGAGCTTGGCATCCTCTTCAAAAGCCCTCATGGCGCCGGTCCTGGCACCTATGGTGCCAGGCTCATACACCATGAACAACAATGTGCTTGGGAACTACTTTATTGTATTGTCAGCAAACATGGAGGCATCCACATAGGTTGGTTCCTAAGAACCAAGCTATGCGGTCTGGTGTTTTGGGTGTGGCAGGCCTGGAACTACTTTCCCTGGTACTACTTTACCTGGGCTATATAAACCACACCCTGACTGCAGAACATGCCTCGTGTTACTTTGCAGCTTGCAACGTGACGCTCACCGTGTCCAGCTATTCCCTCGAACCTCGGAGAAGCAGAACCTGCAAGGAGACAAAAGGAACATCATTAGCAGCAGCATCTTACCTGCAGTCTTCATCTTTAAACACTCGCTGCTACTGAGAACAGCTTCCTCAAATCTGCACCCCTCCCGGACAGAACGACCTGAAAGAGGAAGATAGAGGCAACCTTAAAGAAAGCTGTAGAGGCATTTACAAATTACGAACTGCTCAAAAGACTTACCTGGCTGGTCGCCTCTCAGCTGGCACCACTCTGGACATTCCACTCACGCTGAAGAACACTGCGACCTACAAGGAAGGAAAACACAGGTTAGCAAACGCAAGACTTCGCAGCGCTGCGCATAGCGCTTACTTACCGCATCATAGAGCTCTTAATACGCCATCATATACCAGCGGGGCTCATTCAAGCCAGTTTGCCGCGCTGAAGCTCTGCATACCTAAGGGAGAAAAAAGAGACATTTTAAACAAAGAAATGCATGCAGGATAGCAACAAAACTAAAGAATAGCAATAAGACCTACCTGAACAATATCAAACGGGCCGGCGTCAGTGAAGTAACTGGAACGCACTCGCCCATGAAAGACAATGCGTCCCTTCAAAGAAGGCAGGACAAAGAGAACGCCTAATTCTACCACAAGGTGAGGAGAGGGCGCCAAAGAGACTGAAAGCATACGGGGGATGAGGGAGGATACTTACCCCAGTCGGTCAGTCTTGAACACAGTCTTCCTGTATTTTCAGGCAGAACCTTCCCCGCAGACCACATCAGGGCAAAACTGAGAAGCATACCTGCGAGTAACCCAGCTGGGTGGCGTCCCTGTGGATACCAGGTGAGCGTAACAAGGAACAACCTTGTGAAACCGGCCGATCAACAATAAAGTCTGTTGTGATGCGACTCCATGGACGATTAGGGATGGCATCTTGTTTCAATAAACATACAGCTCTCTTGGTACTGTACTTGCTTTGGTTGCAAACACTACATGTTTGTACGTACTGTTTGACGTCTTTAGACAAACCTGACCAGTAGAAAGCTCTTTTGACTAAGTCCAGCCTACCGGCTTGCCCTCTATGCCTAGCCGTCTTATGGTCATGACACCATGATAGTACTTTTTTCTGAAGTAATTTGGAAGGCACCCACAACTGCTTCCTTCTGAACAGTAAGCCATCAGTCTGGGTCAATCCATTTGCCTCATGTTGATTGTTGACTGCCTCTCTGATCTGTTGCAGAAACAAGGAGACGTTACTGATGATCTTATTCCTCAGAAACATTATTTCTGGTGTACGGGGAGAAGTGCGACTTCCTGGAAAGAGTGTCGGCCAAATAATTCTGGCTTCCAGGGATGTAGGTGATTTGGAAATCATACTGGGAGAAAAAAGTGCCCAATGGGCTTGCCTTGAGTTGATACAATCCATGGATTGTAAAACCTGTAGGTTCTTATGATCGGTTCTTACGTTAAAGCGGTGACTACTCCCTTGCAGTAAATGCCTCCATTCCTCACAGGCTTTCTTCATAGCCAGAAGCTCTCTTTCAATGACCGAGTAGTTACGTTGGCTTTCAGTGCAGGTTTTGGATAAATATGCAACAGGATGTTCTTCATTTTGGTGTTCTTGTAGAAGTACTGCCCCTATAGCGACAGCTGAAGCATTGGTCTCTAGTATGAATCGTTTATGTTGATCGGGTTGCCGTAATATCAGAGCACAACAAAACTGTCTTTTCAAGTGTTGAAAACTATCCTCTGCTTGTGCGTTCCAGGTGAAAGGCATAGATGACTTTTTTAGGAGACTGGTTATAGGCAGGACTATTTGAGAAAAACCGGAAATTAAATGTCAGTAAAAATGTGCCAGTCCCAAAAATCTTTGAACCTCTTTGATTGAAGAAGGAGCAGGCCATTGGAGAATGGCATCTTTTTTTTCTCGTCTATCTGGGCCCTTTGAGGCGATAGAATAAACCCCAAATAGGGAAATAAAGTAACTCCAAAAAAACACTTTTCCTTTTTTGCCAAAAGGTGGTGTCTTTTGAGTTGACTTAACACTTCTGTAAGGTGTTTTAGGTGGTCTTGCATGTTTCGGGAAAAAAACAGAATATCGTCGAGGTATACGATGACTGATAGAAACAAAGAAACAAAAGATCAGAAAAAATGGGGTCAATAAACCTTTGGAAAATTGCTAGGGCATTTACGAGCCCAAAAGGCATCACGTGGTAGTCAAACAGACCGAAGGGTGGTCCTGAACGCGGGCTTCCATTCATCCCCAGATCGTATTCTGAGCAAATGATTGGCACTTCGTAAATCTAGTTTGGAAAAAACAGAAGCACCCGGAACGGCTTCCAGTATATCTGGAATTAGGGGCACAGGGTATCGATCTTTCTCTGTTACTTTATTCAATGCATGGCCGAATGTCAGTAGAATCCTGTTTGGGTATAAAAAACAATGAGGCTCTGGCAGGTGATTTAGAGGGCCTAATAAGGCTGTTATATAGGTTCTCGTCCAGGTACTTCCTGAGTGTTTCTTTCTCCTTGTTGGATAAGGCGAACATTGTGCCAAAAGGTACCAATAGATTCGGCACCAAATCTATGGCACAATCCTCTGGCCTAGGAGGAGGTAATTCCAGGGGAGTGGTTTCGGCAAACACTGTGTCATATTCGTCTAGAACCTGCGTAATGGAGTGGATAGCAGTGTGTCGAGTGCTTGGAACTGTCCTTACTATTTGGTATTGTACTTCATGTAAACAGATCTTGTGACAATAAATTGACAATTGAGTTGAAGTCTAGACGGTTGGATGTCCAATCTATATATGGATGGTGTTGGCGCAACCATGTAATTCTGAAGATGAGAGTAAAATGTGCAGCACGGATGATGTAAAATGTAATGATTTCCGAATGTTGGTGGATGGTGAGTTGCAGTGGTTCGGTGGTTTGGGTGATTGGGCCAGAGCTCAAGTGTTTACCATCCACACCCTCCACTTACTGACCTTGCATGCGGTCAATGTGCCTTGCTTCAACCATATCCACCCAAAGAGTGTCTGCATAAGGACCTGCAGCTCCGCAGTCAAGCAATGCCAATGCCTCGACCTGGTTACCGTCAATGGTAACCTTTACTGTCATAACCATGAGGCGAGAGTCCTCCGAGGTGTCGGTAGAGCCTATTGACATCGATACATAGGGACTACTGGATTTCCCTCGATATCCCGTCCCTTCTAGGATCGATGGCTTTCGTTTTCTAGCTGTTTACTTGGTAGTGCAGTGCAGTTTCTTACTGAATGTTGGTCGGAACCACAATAAGCACACAACCCTTGTTCCCTCCTTCTCGTCCTTTCTTCTGGAGTAATAAAATGGTGAGCTGCACCAATTTGCATGGGTTCTTCAGTCTGTTTTACCGTAGGAGGAGGAGAGGGGTTCCTTGAGAAAAAAGGCTGAGTCTGACGTCTCTCATGTCGCCTTTCTTGCATTCTGAATTCCATTTGAAGTGCAGCGGTCATCAATTCTGCGAGAGAGCCAGGACGTGGAAAACGAGCCAGTTCATTCTTCAGATCTTCTCTGAGCACGCGTTGAAACAAAATGAATTGGGATTGTTCTGACCAGCCTGTTTCCATGGCCAATCTTTTGAACGAGGAGATGTATGACAGTACATCTGCTTGACCCTAGCAGACGTCTAGCAGATCTTCACCAGCTGCCATGGCAATCTCGGGTCTCTCAAAACTGCGTTTTAGGAGATCCACAAAAGCCCCAAAATACTGGCTCACCGGATCTGCTCCGGTCACTAAAGGGGTAGCCCAAGCTAGGGCATTTCCTGACATAAAAGATATCAGGAAACCCACCTTATCATGATGTGAGGCATAAGGGTGGGCTCTAAATGGAAGGTACACACTGTAGGCATCCAGGAATTCCTGTAGTTGTTTTTTTGGGACCCTTCAAACTTGCCCGAAGAAAGAGCCATGGGGGGTAGGTCTGTGGTTCACGAGCTGCCACCGTCTGTTTTAAAAGGTTGTTTTCAGCCTTCATGTTTTGCATCTCTAAGGAGAGATATTGAACAGCGGCTTCTAATTCCTGTATTTGTTCTGCAGTAGCCATTTTTGGAAATGGGAGTTGCAAACTGTCAGACTCTGTGTTCTGTGTGCTTGTAATGTCCCAACTTCCCTCCTCCTCCTCACCTGTACTGTTGAGACCTTATGGCTCTGTAATCCTTTTTTTTTGTTGTCTGATGTTTGTGTCTCACACGGGAGGAAGCCACAATGAAGGCTGGTGAAGAGCACCCCACTGTGACCCCTTTCACGGAAGGACAAACGAGGGGAAAAACACGGCAATTGCAGAAAAAAACCCTGCTGATGGCGCAGACAGGAATATTCCTGGAAACTGAGCTCCTTTTGAAGAGTAGTCTTTGAATACGGGAAATGAATTCCAATAACCCAAGGAACAATGAATCTAGAAGCAAAAAGTTCCAAAACAGCAGCAATAAACAGGCGAGATCGGAGCAAGCCAGCAGGAGCCAAAACAAAGGAGGAAAGAAGAGAGGGAGGAGTCAAGACCATAAATAGGGAAGAGGATGAGGGAGTGGAATAAACTGAACAGGGAATGAGCCATAAGGAGAAGGGCTGAAAGAAAACAGAGAAGCTGGTAAAGGTAAGAACAGATAAGAAGAATCTCCACAAGAGAACCGGAGTGAAAGCAAGAAAAAAAGCACGAGCGTACAGCAACAGTGGCAGGGAAACAGAACAGCTGACCGAAATGGTTGCAACGCGCCGATGGGAGGCGTGGCTATTGTAGACCTACATACATCCGAAAGCGGAAAAAGAACAAGACCGCTGGATGTACGTAGAAGTGAACGTGAAAGGAGCTTCAAAGGGTGTGTAAGTGAACCCGGGGCAACATGCGCCAGGACCGGATACGGCGCATGACAGCTGTCCATTTGAGTGTGAGAATAAGAAAAACTGTTCATTGTAGTCAGGGGTTCATAATAGTAGTGCTTTGCTAATTGCTATTTTGAGGTCTTCAAAGCGTTCTGTCATCTCTTCTGTCCATTCAAATGGGCCGTTCAACTTTTGTCCTTCCTTGAGTGCCTGTAACAGAGGTCTGACTTGTGCAGAATAATCAGATACCCACGTTCTGCAATAGTTACACAGGCCTAGAAATGACTGCATTTCTCTGGCTATTTTGGGCTGTGGCGTATTTCCCACTTTCTGTGGCTCTGTCTGGGCTTATCCATCTTCGGGCTAAGGATATGATCTGTCCCAGGTACACCAATTCCTTCTGACAGTGCTACAATTTTCCTTGTCCACCTTCTACACTTTCTCTTCAAGGATTGTCAAGAGTTGTATTGTGTCTTGTCTGGATTGTTCTTATGTGATGCTGCACACTAACAGCTAATCTACATATGGTAGCACTGTGCTGGCCATGTGGATGTTTCCTAAGTCCATTTAAAGGATCCAGTTGAAATCACTAGAAGATTCACAGTACCCCTGGGGTACATGAGTGTGCTGGAATCTATTTCTGCGATATGAAAACACAATCAAATACTGCAAATCTAGATGTAGTGGTCTCATGAAGAATGCGTTCTAAAGGTCAATTACAGTGAGGTAGACTGCATCAGAGGGTATGTTACACAATATTGATGCAGGGTTTGGCACTGGTGGATATTCAGCTTTCACTATGTCATTCGGAAGGCGGAGATCTTGAATGAACCACCATGATGACCCGTTTGCTTTTTTCAGGGGGTTTATGGCTGTGTTGCATGGTGAGTCTGAGGGCACTATAATGCCTTGGTCTAGTAGTGCTTTGATTGTGTCAAACTCCCTTATCAGTGTCTTTGGGTGATGGGTATTGTTTTACTCTGAGGAGTTGGGCTCCTGGTTTGAGTTTGATGTTTAGCGCCCCTGTACTGGTTGGTCACCCAACGTCATGTGGATTACTCGTCCATAGTCAGCTAGGTACTTATGCCAGGTCCTCTTGTAGGTGTGAAGGTGATGCTGTGGCTGTCAGTATTGGCTGTTGTGCTTCTCTTTGCTGCACTCCCATGTGGCAGGGTATGCTGATTTTGAATACCATTTCTCCATATGTTTCCATGTTTGCAAATAATTGCTCATTTGTTATGTCTCTTAATGGCTGTGTGGGATCTATTTAGAGTATGGTCCTCCACTCCATCCCTTCCTCATCTGTCCCTGTTATGATGATTGTGTTTCCTCGTTATCACTATTTTGATGGGCAATGTAAGAACTGTTCCTGGGGCTGCCTCGTGTGTTACTGCTGGTCTGAATAGAAAATATCACAATCTGCACGCCTTTAACCAGCCAATCAAAATGGCCATTATATATGTGAATGTAATGGCAATGTTCAGATTGTGTTCAGATTGTGTTGGTGCTGCAAGTAGATTATGTCTAACATATGCGGGCTTAATGATCCCTAACCACACTCTGCACCAAACTCAAATTGACCAATCTTCTAAAAGTCCATGTTGCATTGAACAACCCTAATGGCTGAAAACCCTCAACGGGTTAAGGCTAGTCTCCTCACATGACAACATATCCGCAACACACCCATACGGATTTGTACTTACAAACCATCCACCTTTCAATGCCCACATCCTATGTGACATTGACACCATACTATTGACTATTAATAACAGATCCCAAACACCTTTAGGAAGTACTACCACCTTAACTGACTTTCCAAGAGTGCCATCAGTCCATAGCCTTATTAGCGACAACCTGAAATTCCTAAAATTTAGTTATCGCTACAACGTTACATTAGTCACCATACTGCTTATTACTGAATAATACGTTTCACATATCACAGATTTGCTCTCCTTGCAATACATTTTAAACTAACATCCATTCCTTCTTTAATTTTGTTCAAGCAGATGCCCACATCTCTCCGATGAACATGCTGTCCACCTCCTTGCCATTCGAACTCCATTGCACATATGCTCCATGCTGTCCACCTCCATGCCGGCCCAGCTCCATTGCCCCTGTGCCAGTTCCTTTGCTTTCCTTTGCTTCTGGATATCACGGCGCGGCTTGTCACCATCTTGCAGACTTTACCTGGTGACATGACGGCGTATCTATACTGCAAAACCAGCTATCTTCACCATCTTCGTCAGTAAACATTACATCGCTCTGTGTATTGGAGGTTCCATATTTTGCAACACCCTGAACTAGTCCAACAGCGTTACTTCGCATTCTCACAGCCTGAATGCTACTTCCTGACCACGTAGCATCATGCTGCCCGGTTCTTTCCTCAAACGACTCCCCATCCTTTCACTTTGCTGCGTAATGCGTAACACCTCCAGTCTCAAATGCAGCAGAGACACAAACGGTCTTCAGAAGCCTTGAGCATTCCACCCGATCGCCAACTCCCTTCAACATCCCTACTACGTAATTATTAGCAAACTGGATGCAGGGGAGTGAAGAACTCTCAGTGTCCAACCGTCTATGACTGACAGGCAGCATTAAGCAGCATGCATGTATCTAGTCCACTCCACGACGTTGCACTACAAAAATGACAGATGCGTCCAACCATCTATGCCACCATTCTTTTTGTTTTCTTTTTTATGGGACTTCACACTCCAGATAATGCAATTAAATGCTCATCAGGCATGCATTAGCACCAAGTCACACGCATATGTCCCTCCAACACGCTCCTGCTTGTAGTATGGGAGCTTCTCCTTGAGAGCTACTGTATTAGGTCTCCCACTTCCCTCTTTACTTCAGAGTGCAGGAAACGTCCGTTTATATAGGACCTTCTCATTAACCTTCAGGATATTCAATGGGGTTTTCAAACTCCTGCCCCTTCAACCAGATTAACATGAGGCAGCTTAATCCTGATGTCCGCCGCCGTTGTGCTCTGGGTGATGGGTCTTTCTTGATTTGGGGGCAGTGTGTCCTCTTTTCTTCGCCTTTCTCTATGCCCCGCAGCTGTTTCACCAGCTTAGTTTCATAGCCTTATGCGTAGGTTACACTTCTTTTGGACTAGCTCGTCACCAATGTTACAAAGTGACCTTCAGCCTTCTTAAGATTGCTTGTAAGGTTTATTACCAAGTTCTCAAGGTACATTACAAGCAGGTTACATGGATCCAAGTAAGATACATAGGATAAGACAACACTGGCTCCCATCATCCAGGCACAGGCTTCCTAACTGTCTGGGCTTGGAAGCCTCACCCATACATTCTATGATTCAGAGGACAACATTCCACATAACATCACAGTCTTCCCTGATACCTAGACAAGCACTTCACAACAGTGACCTACATTGTGATACGCTTCGATGTACTAGCTAGGAACATAGGTTGTTATATACGCTTTGAACACAGTCTTGGGAACTCGGCTAAACTGATATTTCTCAACCAATCCCTGGGCAGTATTTGACCCTTGTCTATGGGGTCTGTTACTTCTTTTTTGCTTTTACATGACCTCACTACCGAAATTCATGCTTGAGATTGTGTTCGTCCCCCTTGCCTCGATCAATCCCTGCGTGGCATTCCATCTGGCTGTGGGAGCTTACATCTTTGCAACGGCCTGGATGACATTGTTTGTAAATGCATGCTAACTTCTAAACTTCAGGGATGGCTGAGCCAATGTCGAGGCCTACTCATGTTTTGTGTATTCAATTGGTATACAATCTTCTTCCATCTAATACCATTATTATTACCCTTAATAGTTTCCTAATATTAAATATTGCTACACTTGTTAGAGACATGTGGTTATGCCCTGGTATAAAGTCTGCACTTTATGGCCTACTGGTCCCTCCAGGACATTATTAATGAAGCATGGTTATCAGTGCAAGTTGGGCCTAAAGGGAATTCTAAGTGTGTGGGACTGCTTTATTTATAACCTTATGGCTCTTTAGAGTGACCTTCGGAGCTAGTATTTTCATGCACGTTCAGGCGATGGATGAACTCCCCAACAGGATCCTCTGACGTTGTGCTTGTTGTATAATGGACACGACTGCAGCACGTGCCTCTGCAGCTCTATGAATATCTGGAGGTTCTGGAACATGTTTGCTACTGCTTATAGCTTCATGGCGTTTGGAAGTGTGTTTGGGTGAGCTTTGCCCATTCACTACACTTTCAGACCCTATTGGATGAACCTGTGGATGGATTTCCATCACCTGGATGCACTTAACGCCACCTCTTCCGGCAGACTTGCCACCTTTCTTATGGTATTTTGGGGGGATTTGATTGTGTAATGCAATGGAATTGCCATTTTATTTATCTGTGCTAATTTTGAAGGTGTAGTTAGAGGCTGTGGAATTTTTGCCGGTTCTTGTTGGTAATTCCTCCAGCATTAATTCTTCGAGCTGTATTAGCACAGTTGAAATTAGCGCCCATTTTGGATTACCTGTAATGTGGCGCAGCAGTAAAAGTGACGGCAATTCTATTACTGCCACCTTTTGCTGGTAACGTCACGCTCGTAACGAAGCCCATTCTTCTCCGGCTGCTTCCTCGTCATCTGAGGACAGACTCTAATCATCTAGACAATTTGAAAACATTTCTACAATAGCATTGCTGTGCGCATTTACAACACTTGTCCCATCATTTCATCTTTTGGTGCACAGTTTGCAGCAATGTTTCCGGGCTAGGAAAAAACGTCCACAAGGAATGGATGGTGTGTAAACCTGCCAAAATGGAGGGGATATATGGGGGCCTGGGGCTCTAGTGAATCTAGGGGGTATGTGGAGCTCAATGATGGTGGACACAGTGATTTATATCAGGCTCAGTGCTGTACCCTGCCAGCTTCTAAGGGCTGAACTGGGTATCGAACCCATGTTGCACCACATTGCCTGGTTTCCAAGAAGCAAGTGCATTGCCCCTGTGCCTTCTGCTAGAATTGAGATAGTTGGATTTCAATAGGAGACAAGAATCAGACTAAAAACATAGATTTGATTCTTTCTCTACAGAGGTAAAATATATGTATTTATTTATTTATTTATTTATTTATACAGGAGTCTATTGAGGTCCAGGTAGATAGCTCAGGTGATAAGCGCTTGCCTTTGATATGCCACCAGCTTGCGCATCGCAAGCCTGAACCCAGGTAACACCAACTGAGCCATTCATCCTTCGGGTTTGTTAAATTGAATACCATTACATTTGGAAATAACAACTATAGTTACAGCCCTTAAAAGGAGGAGGAGTTCAGCATTATTGTAATATTAAAAATCTGACATTATTTTTAAAAAGCATATTTAAAAATGGAGTGTGATCATCGAGAGATGTTTAGCAAAAATTCAAACTCGGGCAGTAGGCTACTTGTGTGGCCCATCACTTACTTCAGGGTTCCATGCCTGACTACACATCCATGCATATATTAATCTGGACTGCACATATGTGTAAAGTGGGCATGTTAATGTTATTGTATTTATCAGCCGTGTTCGATCTGTTGGATCACCCACAGCTCTAACGGGCATTAGAACACTCAGGTAACGGTTCCAAAGAAGCCATCAGTTGGGTGATCTCCTTCCTATCGGAACGCAGATCTAATATCCATTGGGGGAAGCGATTTTCTGGCGCAATTCCCATCAGCTGCGGTGTACCACAAGGAGCCAGTTTATCCCCCTGCTGTTCAACGTGTATCGAAGGTGTCTCTGCACGGTGCTTGAGGGAATGGGAGCCTACTTTACCAACTATGCAGGTGACACTCAGCTGGTGGTAGAGCTGAGTGGCTGCTACGACACTGATAACAGCAGGGTGACAAATTTATATAACATCATAGAGGCCTGGATGATAGATAACTGGATGTGCTTGAATGGTAGCAAAACCGAACTGATGATTTGGGATCGTATCAAGCATGGGCCAAGCTAAGCCAGGAATATACAACTTTTAAGTTCAAAAACTCCCTCATCCAGTTCTCAGAAAAAGTTAAAACATTGGGGATTGATTTGGAGGCATCCCTCGGAGCAGACGCGCATGTCAACAATCTGAATCGAAACTGCCACTACTATCTGAGGCTGTTAAAATACAACAGACCGTATCTGAACGAAAAGAACAGCGCTACGATTCCAAGGGCCACCATCCTCTCCAGGTTAGACTACGGAAATGCCCAAATGGTAGGAGTAAGGAAAAGCTGCATAACCAGGTGCCAAACTATTCAAAACAACGCAGTACGAATTGTTAGACAGAAGACCAGAAGGGATCATATTACAGTTTACAGGAAAGCCCTGCACTGGCTAGCACTAGAAGACAGGATTTCCTTCAAAACGTGGACGCTGGTATATCAATGCCTATTTGGACAGGCACCTGCCTACTTGAAGGATCAGATTGTCCCTTACACCCCAAGCCGATCCCTAAGATCTGAGACACTAAAATAAATTACTTGCATCACTGCTAAAAGAGCGAATGGATTAGGGCGATCCTTCCCTGTGAGAGCGGCCCAGACTTGGAACGGTTTACTGACTGAACTTAGACTAGGGGAAAACTACATGTTCTTCAGAGAAAAACTAAAAACAAGTATTTTCAAATAAAGTCAGTTAGCTAAGAACTAGCATCAGAATACGATGTCCTGTCTAATTTTGTTTGTCCACATCCAAATGAACGCGCCTCGATGCCTGTGGGCTGTTCGGCGCAACATAAATAAATAAACAATGTAGCATATTATGTCCCGTTGGGGTGACATGGCAATCCTCCATTAGCCAAATTTCAAGCCATACTAGCCGGTATGGCTCTCATATTTTGTCATTCCCCTGGACGCAAGGCTATCAGCGTGGCGCGCTCTCTCATCAAGGGAGCGCCTCGCTGAGAGCCATGCAGCCATGGCAGTTAGCGCAGCACTCCCTGTTCACAGGGGTGCAGTCCTGACAGCTGTGCTGTCAGCACGGCTCTCCAGCATGCCCGGGCTGCACTTGACCGACACGGCCTGGGCATAAAACATGACGCCCCCCTCCTTTCTTACCTTCATTGGGCGGGGGGCCGGAGTATCCATTTCCAGCCCTGCTGCATTCTGCCAGGGCCGCTCCTCACAGGCGTGCTCTGGTCATGTTAGTTTGGGGGGCCGATGCCCCTCCACCCCAGTTGCCTAATGCTTTTGCTGGGCCACACCGGGTAGATGTGACATAGCCACTAATTAAGCCATGCCACACGTCCTCATCAGGTTTGGACGTGGTTGCTGGAACCAGCCAGTTCCTGGCAATGGCACCAGGTGGATTACTTTTTTTTAAATACTTTTTTATGGACATAATAGCTTTATAGACCACTCCCTCTGGCTGAACCAAGAGTTATGGGCCCTGAATATCTTGTTAAACTCCCTTGCTGCGCTCAGGCCTTTAACTTGCTCTTCATGGCCCAAAACATCAGAAAGGCCCTCGGGCTAGCTCTATAATGCTTCATTATTGTAAGCATGTGACAATGCGCATGGCATATGGTAGCGGCAGCTGGTCACTATCAGGCATAACATGCCACTGGGCCTTTCAATGTATAAAATAGAGCTGGGAGAGTCCAGCGGGGCCCGGGCCGGCCCATGCCCTACCTAGGCTCCGGCCTGGCCGCCCACTCGGGCCAGTGCCTGCCCAAAGCAGAGGCCGGCCACAAGCCATGTTGCTCGCCCACTCCTTCCATTTACCAAGAAAAGAAAAAAAGCGCTTTCGCGTCTGCCTTCATTCCGGCCTGACAGCCAGCATCATGAGAGACAAGGCGCGATATAGAGCAGAGGGTGTCGGGCCTTTCCCCCAGCTCAGTGTTATGTAATTAGGTTTACATAACACTGAGCTGGAGCCTGAGGCATGGTCTGGCACAGCGCCTTTTAAATACACTGGGCGCAGTGCTTAAAAACTGTTTAAAAAACAGCAGTGTGCGTTGAAGGGGCGTTGCTAGGGGGGGGGGGGTAAGGGGGCTATAGCCCCTGGTCTTTTGGTTGTAGCCCCGGATAGAATCTCAGGAGCTGCATCCAAAAGGCTATAGCTAGCCCCGAGTCCTGACAGTTCCGACATTAGCGTAGCCCCGTGGCTTTCCCCGACTTAGCAACACCCCATGACTGCGCAGGTCTGTTGTTCAGCGAACAGAGCTGAGCGCCGTGCTGTTCTACATTACACACAGGGCGCGGGCAGACCTGGGGCCGCACTGGAGCAGAGTCACTGATTAGCTGAGAGGGGGTTCGATAATGGGAAACCGTGTATTAATAATGTGTAGATCAAGAGGTCTGTTCCATTTACTTTAGAGGCACATGTGGTAAAATCGTTATAAGGCGACTGCACTTTACCCCATTTAGGTTGCTATCGCTCTGTGAGTTCAGGTTGGAAGAAGGGCCCGTCCCAGTGCTGTTGTTTAAATGTTTTGTTAGCGTTTGTTTTGGAGCACACCAACAACACATGGAATGGTGCTGTGTGGTGGCTGACTATTTCTGTGTGAGGAATGTCACTAATATGTCAAACCCTTCAACATGCGTTCGTTCGTGCGCATTATGTGCGAATGCCATCTGCGCAAACACCGCACATATTTGAAGCTCTGATGAGAGGGTGCCTGCTAAGATGCGCAGTGCTTTCAAGAAAACACATCTGAAAGCAATTTCCAATAAAAGGGTGAGCAGCTGCGCTCCCGGGCGGGCGAGATGCCGTCCCCTGTTGGCACCGCTGCATGCTTGCCACTCGGCCCCCTCTGTACGCGTCACCACCAGTTCATGTTCTGTGGGCTTTCATTGAGGTTTTTACTTGGCTGTGACGATGCCAGGAGTGGATGTCGGGGAGGGTGGGGGCTTCCGCACACCCTTCTCAGACCCTTGCGTATGGGAAGTGCAGCCCTGATTCTCGGTGTGATCACACGCATTACTCTACATTACGATCTTCTGGTGTTCAATTGAATAAAGCTGAAGGGAGATGATTTGGAGAACGCGTTTTGTGCAGCCATTTCCAGGGCTCGGCCCGCGGTGGGCTCCTAGAACCCAGCCTCACCCCCAGGCACGGCCGTGGCTCGGCCCTACCCATGAAATCTCCGGCTACCCCACCTCTAGTATAAAATATATGCTCATATATATGTAATTTCAATGCAAATAAATGGGAACAATAACACATCCCCCTTTTCCGGGAGCAAAATCTCAGGCTAGCGTGTTCCCAAATGTTGGCCAGGTTATTGACAGCGGAGGCAGTGGCTTGCCAAGCTTACCTCTTGGCATTGCAGGCTCTGTGCGGGCTATCTGTCCAAGCAGTGCCGGGTCTGCCAGCTTAATATTACTGTGCTGGCTGGCAGCTCCTGTCCCCCTGTTTTCATCCCTGCGGTGACAACAAAAGCCACCTCAGGAGAGGTGCACATTACAAAAGGCCACAGGCGGGAGCGGCTGCTGCACATCAGAGCACCTGCCCAAGCTGTCATGGCCGCTTTCCCTCCTAGTTAATCAGGCCTCAGCCGGCCGGCTAATCAATTCTGACTGCATGTTGTCCTCTCTCTCTCTCTCTCTCTCTCTCTCTCTCTCTCTCGCGCGCGCGCGCGCGCGGGTCCCGCCGGCCCGCCTGTCCCCCGAGGCACTTCCGGGTCTCTCATCTGAGAGTGCAAATGGAAGCGCCAACACGGCCTCAATCTGTTCCCCCCTGCGCTGCCTTTTGTTGCAATAATGAGATAATGAGGCTTAATGATCGGGGCTTAAGCTCTTATTGACTTTTTCTCTGCAGTGATTAGCTGGGTCTCCCTCTGGAGACTGTGGGGGGAGAACAAGTGGGGCGGAGGGGTATGGTGATATTTCCCTCCAGTCACATGCCTCTCTCCTCAAGTCTTTGCTGGGGGCCCTGTATGATATGGTTTGATATGGCATTTATAACGCTCCTATACACAAGTGTTTCAAGGCGCGACTTTGACAAAGGGAGACAGACAATGATCATACTAGGCCAGGTGTCATTCAGATCGCGCAAGTGCAAGGGAAAAGGGGAGGGGAAGTGCAAGGGGGAGAGGGAGAGGGGAAGTGCAGTACAGGGTTAGTAGTATAAAAAAATAAATAATAAATAAGGGCCAGCTGGTGGCAAGTGCAAGGTAAGTGCATACAAGTGCTGGGAAGGGGGGCTGTAGGGATACAGAGACAGTCCCGCAGTGCAGGGGTTGCCAGGGAGGCAGTGCAGGGGAGAGTGGCTGGGCCAAGGACCGAATTTCGGTGAGTCGCCCACTTGCAGATTCAGTGCAGTTTCAGTAATTTTAGCAGGGGAGAGGGGGAGAGAAAGCGGATTCAAAGAAGAAGGTTTTGAGGTGCTTCCGGAACCGGAGGTGGTTCTCCTCAAGTTTCAGGGAGGCAGGGAGGCTGTTCCAGAGGGATGTCCCTGCTGCGGAGAGAGATCTACCCCCAACTCGTTGTTTGGAGAAGCGGCTGACCCTAAGGGAGTTGGAGGCGGATGTGCGAAGGGATTGAGAAGGAAGATATTTAGGAAGAGAGAGTTGAAGGTATTTTGGCCTCTGGCCCCAGAAGGCCTTGTGGACAATGCAGAGGGTTTTGAACTTAATCCTCGCAGCCACTAGGAGCCAGTGTAGCGATTTCAGTCCTGGAGAGATACGGTCCCTGGGCTTGAGGCCAAGGACAAGTCTCGCAGTCCTGTTCTGGATGAGTTGCAAAGGGCGGAGAGTAGAAGCAGGCAGATTTAGATAGAGGCTGTTACAGTAGTCCAGCTTTGAGAGAACCAGGGCTCTGGAGACAGTGAGCTTCTGGGGGAAGGAGAGGAAGGGAAGAATACCTCTGAGAAGGTGCAGCTGGTAGTGTGACTTCTTAGAGACGTCAGATATATGAGGAGAGAAGGAGAGTGTGGAGTCGAAGATGACCCCGAGGTTTTTTGCCTTGCAGGTAGGAGCAGGAAGGGGGCCAAGGGAGGCCAGCCAGAGAGCTGCAGGGAAGGAGGGAGCGAGGGTGCCGATGAGTAGAATCTCAGTCTTACTGGCATTAAGGCAGAGGTCATTGGCGGCACAACATTCCTGGATAGCAGAAAGACAGTCAGAGATGAGGGAAGTTGAAGAGGAGGCCGAGGGTAGCCTGAAAATGAGCTAAGTATCATCCGCATAGCACTAGAAGTAGGGACAGAGAGCGGCGATGCGGTGGGCAAGAAGTGCCAGGTACTGGTTGAACAGCCAGGGAGAGAGGTTAGATCCCTGGGGGACACCACAGGTAGAGAAAAAGATGTCAGAGAGGAAGGAACCCAGTTGGACCTGGGAGGGTCGATTGGAAAGGAAAGAGGTCAGCCACGCCAGAGCCTGACCAGTGATCTCCAGGTTATCACGGAGACAGTTGAGCAGGATGGTATGATTGACAGTTTCAAAAGCAGACGAGAGATCAAGCAAAATGAGAACACATTGGGTGTTAGAGTCAAGGTTCGAGAGCAGGTCCTCACGGATGTTCAGGAGAACAGTTTCCGTGCTTCTGGCAGCTCTGAAACCAGACTGATGGTCGTGAAGACTACCAAGAGATTCAGCATGGAGATTAAGCTGGGAGATGGCCAGCTTCTCCAGGAGCTTGCCCAGGAAGGGAGTGATAGAGATTGGGCGATAGTTAACCGGGCAGGAGGGGTCGAAAGAGGGTTTCTTCAGAAGGGGGTGCACAAGGGAGTGCTTGTGGGGGGATGGGAAGACTCCAGAGGCGAAGGAGTGGTTGCAGAAGTCAGCCAGGGCAGGCGCCAGGGAGTCGATGTGGTCCTTGATAGTTTTGGAGGAGCATGGGTGTGACATTTTAACATTGTATATGCACTTTTGGTGTGTGACAGAGGGACAAAGTGCCCTGCGCTGCCATAGTGTCACAGCTCGACCACGTTTCTTGAAATGAGTCCAAAAAAAGCATGAAATGTAAGGATGTTGAGCCTCCATCTTATTTGTTTGGGAAGTTTAGATCTGCATACAGTTGTGTGAGGCCGCTTCAGACCGATGTGAATTTACTGCGCGCGCCTCCTGAATTGCCTTTAAAGGACATTAACATAGCTCTCAACCATTTCTGTTGCATAGGTGGGTTTTGTTTTTGGCGGGTGAGACGCTCATTGTAATGAATGGGCGTGCTGGAGGCTTGGCGGGTGAGTCAGCCCTTTACAAGGCGGGTGACACCCGCCAAAAGCGTGTGAGTTGAGAGCTATGCATTAAGGTGCGCTGGAGACATTCACTGATAGAGAATGCATTTACAAACAGCTGTTCGTAGCAGCTCTTTGTGATTTAGAGAAAAGTCCTGTTATATAAGTCTAGGTGTCACAAAAGGACTACTGAAAAAGTACAGGGTTTATTTATTTATTTATTTATTTATTTACATGGCACACTTAACCGAAGATATCTGGATGCCTCTGGTTTTCAAACTCCTAGTTAGCCCCACACTACTACTAAACCAGCAGAAATCCTACTCGTGAAGAGGAAAAGCACCGCCTGGAAGGTATACCTCCTTCACCGCTTGCGGTAACGTGGGCCATGAACATGTTAAACTCTGCGAGACGGGTGTGAGATGGCAAAGAAGCATCCAAACGACAATAGTACTGTGGTACCAAAATTGAATAATGTCTTGGGTGCTAATTTAATTAAACTAAAAGTACACACCACCAATAAAAGCACCAACCACCAACTCCTGCAAGTGAAGGCACAGATTATACAGACTTCTAGATGACAGAGGCATAGAAGACAGGGGGGGGCAATATTTTCTGCAGGAATGTCCAAGTACAATGAAGATGTCTTAAAAAGTTGGACAGTGTGTTCTTCAATGTCACTAGGGCCCTTTAAAGCAGGCCAGAGGAATACAACAATTACAAATACCTTTGGGCATGCCCTTAAGGCTTAACAGTGTCGAGATGAGCTTGTAGGTGCTTTTCTGCATGACAGCAATGCGAGGGGTCGAGTTAGCGTGCAGGAAGAGCGAGACTATTGCTTCCATGGAGCAAACTCTGCAAGACAGTTCGTGATGGTTGCTTCCAGCAGGTAGACTCCGTTTTCGAGGCGGGACGAGTTAATGGCTTTCACTGAGTCTGGCAGTGCTTGATAAGGGCAAGACGATGGATTCGATTGAGTCGATTCTGTATTTGGAACGGGTGAGAAGATTAGTAGAGTCGGCATCAAGGCAGGTCAAGAGGATTGCTTCCAGTGGGAGATGTGAGCCCCACAGTGCTTTGTCTGCTGAAGTGGAGGGCTTAAGGGGGAGGGCAAGTGTGAGTGACCTAAAAGATTCCATGATGGAGGGACCGTTCTAAGGAGTGTGACTCCTCTCCAGGTCAGCACTGCCCCCTCTCCTGTCTGCCCTTCATCAAAAGAGTCCCCAGTAATTACCTCACTGGTTTGACCTTCCTATTGTCCTGTCAATAAAGGGCAATAGGAGCCTTTCCCAGAAAGAACAAAAGGGACTCTATGCAACCGAGCCCGATACAGCTAATGCGCACGCACAATGAGCCTGTGCGTGGAATGGGTCACTAGAAATGAGGCTGGCAGTCACATAACATCAAATGGGTTTGGGCAGTATAATTGTATATCATCAGGAGCCACCATGTTAAAGAAGACATGATTTATATTTATGTATTAATGAAACTTCCACCATGACCTAGGGGTACACAATTATATATAGTTTAGATCAGGGGTGCCCATTGTTAAAAAGGGTAGTTCAGTGCTGTTGAACCTTTAGGTTCCAGCTGGTGATTTGTATGAATGCACATGTTACTCTGTAACTGCCATGTTGCCAAAATGCAGGGCAGCTGCATTGTGTGTCAGTAGAATATCTCATCCATGTTAAATGTTTGACCTATACTTTTCAGCACAGAGCACAACGAAAGGGAGGTCTGATCAGCACATCTCACTTTCAGAGTATCAGCAACATTTTATTTTAAAAATAGAAATGTGCAGAGCAGTGCGCCCTCACAGATGGCGTGCCATCATAATGAGAGTTCAGTTTAACTTAGGCTTTTGTGCCTTTGTATAAGTGGAATGGCGAGGGGCCCACCGTGAAGGGGGTATAGGCAGGGACGTCATTTCAGCAAAATGCCAGGGGTAGCGGAAGTGGCATCACATGACCCTTGACCTCTGATGACATCACAGGAAGTGATGTCATTTGACTCCACCCCAAACTGACATCACAGGAAGGGATGTAACACAACCTTTCACCCCTTGATAAAACAGGCAGTGCCATCACATAGCATTGTTTTTAAGTACACTACAATAAATATGGTTACAATATCAGTGTAATGTGATACAAATTTCATACAAGAATGAATCACCATAAGTATCCTTAATATCAGTGTGTATTGGCCCATATTACCAATTTACTGTGAATGCAAGCAGACGTTTGAGGCCAAATGATAATGATGTTATATTATATAGCACTTACGCTTAAACGCTTTATATAGAACAAAAATACATACAATATCGCCCAACCTGTGTTGGTACTCATTTATAGACCTCAGAAGGATGAAAGGATGAGTTGGCCATGCAGGGATTCTAAACTGCAACCTGCAGATCACACACTCATCGCAGGAGCGAGCGCTCAACTCGATGAGCTATCTTACCAGCTATAGCTATCTTGCTAGCTATAGTAAACTGAGCAAATACATATCTGAATGTTCTCAAAGTCAGAAACAAATTGCATTCTGTAGTGGATACCATTAAACTGAGATTCAACAGCAGACCAGTTAATCTGCAAGTCTGGTGCAAAGTTGGCCACATGTCAAGCTTGCATGGATCTACTTTTCAGGCTTCAGAGGTTGGCAAAATACAAACCCTTGGGGGGGTTCATAACTGTTTATTAAAGACTTTATAGTAGCGCAGGAAAAGCAGTGCACTCACATGGCATCCCGTACTCTGGGCATTCGTTACCTCATGCACGCAAACATACTGAACAGCATGGCAGGGAGATAGGAAAGATAGACACATTACACCACAGCATTAATTGTGGCACAATTAAATCAAGGGCCACTTGATGTTCTATGGTCAAACATTTCTACATTGTACAAAAATCTTTTAAGCACAAGGATTTTGTCAAGTGACTGAGGACACTGATATGGAATGTCTTGTGATAACCGTAACAGAGACAATGGCAGAGAAAAAACATGCTGTAACTGCAACTTGCGAAAAGCAAAATGCATTTGGTTTTTGTCTGCATTGTGAATTTGAGGTGTTAAAGAACTGACTAAATCAGACTAAATCAGTGACTCACCCCTGAAGTGTGCCTAAAAAAAACCTTTAATGAGTCTAGCAATCAATGTATAGAATTCAAGAAAGACTATGGGGGTCATTCCGAGGTTGGAGGTAAGTAACTGTCCTTACCGGCATGGTACAAATACCGTGTCCGTGTAGGTAAGAGCCCGCTAATAGAGAGCTATTACACCATCACGGACACGAGGTTTGCGCCATGCTGGTAAGGACATTAACGGCATGCCACTAAAGACCCGAAAATGGCCCTTAGCGGCATCATGGAAAGCACACATAGCACTACCGGCATCAATGGATACGGCATTAGCGGGCACCGCTATCAGCGGGCACCGCTATTAGAGGGGCCCGCTAATAGACAGAACCGGAAGTAACGTCATCGTGCCGGAACGGGAAAGTGCACGTCAGCCATCTTTAAAATCACAATCCATTGCAATCCCATGGCTACAGGCACTGAAATACAAAACTGAGATCCCAGCCTGTCAGAAAATGACACAGTCCACCCTCAAAGGCACACCTCGTCTGCGCAAACAACGTTTCTGCGATGAGGAGCAATTCATGCTGGTTGACACCCTGGCCCAGCATGCAGATGTGGTGTTCAGCACAGACCTGCGCAGTGCAACACAAATTAGGAAGAAACAGATCTGGGAAGAGGTGGCCCAGAAGGTGTCCGTAGTGGGGACAACCACATGCAACACAAAAGAATGCCGGAAAAGGTGGGACGACCTGCGGCTGCATGTCTGAAACATACTGACTGCCAACCATCAGCAGGCCCAGGCAACAGGAAGCGAACCATCCACGCCCATCAAGCTAGCACGGTGGGAGGTAACGTGATGCTCCCTGTTACACATGGAGGTCACAGAAGGGGTCAGGTGTGCTGAGACAGGAGTAACATCATCGGCAGACGAAGGTGAGTGAGCGTTGGCACTACAAAAAAGTGAACACACACAACCAACACAAATCAAATGGCTGAGTCCAAATGGCAAGTTGATGACAGCAAGTACATTGCCCATCACAACCCACCTAATGACTGCCCTACAGAAATGCCACACCCCTGTCACAGACACACACAACCAACCCCACTGACACAAACCACCATCGTCCAATTCCAAACACAAGTAACACCAGCATGCAGACACACACATGCAGCACTGCAGAGAAGCAGGCCCCACCAGTGTCACATCCCACTGCATGGTGCATACAGCTCCACCACCAGGTGTACACCAGAGCCCTGGAGACACATCACATGGAACGCACACCCTGAGGCATGCACACCGCACGCAATCCACTACACACCTGTATTCCAAGAAGCAAAATGCATGCACAACATGGATGCGCTAGAAGGACGCACAGACACTGCACCACACACCCAACACCTGTAAGCACCATGGATGCCCCTCCAACATGCAGACAGCAATGCAATGGACCCAGAATGTACCTAGATTATTATATGTCGGATGTCCCTACACCCATGACTCATGCCCTGCCTCTCCATGCCACACAGGCACAGTATCAGAGAGCGATGACAGGCCCACCGCAGAAACAAAGTCAAAAGCACCAGGCAGAAGCTGAGGGGAAGATGATGGCACCAGGCCGTCCATGTCAAGGGCCAGGAGGATGAAAACAACCACCCCCATGCCACAGCAGTCTGTTAAACAGATGTCACAGGCCATAGGACCTGAGGGGCATCCACCCCCAACACAAGCGAACGAGCACAGGCCTGGGAAATTGGGTGCCATCACTGCACACCTACCACAAGGCACACCGACTCCCAATCCCACAGACCAAACGGCCCCTGCACCACTGCAGCCACATGTGCAACACATGTGGACTAGGAGGGTACAGCAACGTCCAGCAATGGTGATGCACCTCAGTCACCGGCCACTAGTGACCCAGGGGAGGTGGCCCAATCTGCAAGAGATACTGTAGAGGATGATGTCCAACAGGACGAGGCTAACAAGGCAGGGCAATGCATGTCAGAGGACACTGAGGGGACACCATCCATGGGGCACACACAGCACTCCCTGGGACATGGGTCGTGTGGTGAGGAACCGGCTGGAGCCGTATTCAGCCCTCAATTCAGTACATCTCCAGCTCCAATGCGACCACCAGCCATCAAAGACATGCATGAGCTAGAGGCCCGCATCATCCGCATGGAGGAGCGTCAGCAGTCCATGGACGACATGTTGCGACAATTCATCGCAGTAGGGGAAGCCACATGCCAGGCCCACTGTGACAGCACACAGGCACTCATCCATGCTATGAATCATTTTGCTAGACGAGTGTGCCAGGCCATGGAATCAGTCACCCAGGCACCCACACATTTGGCTGCAACCATGGCATAATGCCCTGCAGCACCTGCTGAATTACGACCCCCGCCATCCACGAGCAGTACCCCCGAAACTCAGCTCAGACCAGCCCAGTGCGTAGGTCGCTACACGCCATGTGCCAGCTAGGAGAGCCACAGCCTCCATGCAAAAGGGGCCGACTGTAGCCGGACTGACATGTGGGATGGAGGCTGTTAAAACTCATGATGTGTGCCAGGACGTGGGTGTGTGGGGGAGTTGTGGGACGGATGGCATTTGGGGGGGTTAGAGGGATGAGTGGTGGAGGGTGGTGGGAGGGGTCGGGGGTGGGTAGACTCTGTTACATTGTGGGTGGGCTGTTCATCTATGTAAATAGTTTTATTGATCATTCCATTCCATTTTGATACAAATAACACGACTGGACATTGCTTATTAAGTGTGTCAGGATTCAATGCCAAACAGTGTACACTCCCCAGAGTCCCCCAAACCCAGTGCATAGTGAGTGTGATTTGATGCACCCTCTTCATCACAGTGCATGATACGTAAATGTCCATCATTGCTTGGCGCACTGCACATCCCTCATGGGCATTGGCACATGGCTGATGTACTACTTCCCATCTTCACCCGGTGGTTACTGTTAAATGCTAGGTGGCAGGGGTAAGTTCCACCGGATGCACATGTTGACCAGTATAGCACAGACCATGTTGATCTTGTCCACCTTCTCAGGCCTGTAAAGGAGTGCTCCAACATACCTGCTGAGGCAGCGGAAACGTGCCTTCAACAGGCGAAAGGTCTGCTCGATCAGAACTTGGGTGCAGATATGGACCCCATTGCACACCTCTTTGTGCCTGGTCTGCAGGATCCAAACAGGGGTGAGGATCCATGGATTCAAGGTATAGCTACAATCACCTGCATGGGGGCACAATGAAGTATGCGCGACTCAATTTGTGGCATTACACCTTTAGTTATCACTGTCATGGCTGCAGCTATTTGGTGTTCACATGCACATGTCCCTGGGTGTATGCATGCAGGTACATTTGTCGCAATGTGTGCTGGACAATGGTCCGCAGGTGTGGATTGTGTAGTCCACATGTTTCAGGGTGTTCCCTTGCATGCTCTTGCAGATGTCCTGTATTGTGCTTTGCTGCCTTCATGTGCATTAGGCATACTCACTGCAAGTTGCTGGATTGTGTCGCAGAGGGTATGCTCAGTTGATGTGCAGTGGACGCGTTGAGGGATGTGGCCTGCTTCTACGTATGGCGTATAGTCATTGGTGTGAACCATTGGTCTGATGTAAGGCATTGTTGGGTCTGGTTCAGGTCGGCAAATGTAGGGCCACAGTGTTATGCTGTATGTGCTGTCTCCACTCACCCAGCAATCACACCCCCCAAGTGCACTGCCATGGGCCTGTCAGGCGACTTACCGAGCTGACAGGCACGTCGCTCCATGTGGCGGGGTAGCAAGGAATTCCAAAGCAGCATGGCATCATGTGTGGATCCGGGATATCGAGCACGACAATGTGTGGTGATCTTGCTGGAGTCACATTCCATCTGCACATTGATGGAGTGGAATTGGTTGCGATTGCAGTACACCACCTCCATGGCATGCAGGGCCACCAACTCCACGTGGGTGCAGTCGAGGGCATGTACACAGTTTGGCATGCCTGCCAGTGCATGGAAGACAAGTTTTGTAACAAATATCTCCAGGGGAGTCCGTAGTAGGGATATGTATTCCCTTGTGTACATGAGGACGGCATCCAGCACTTGGTTCAGAATGCAAGAAAATAAGGGTTGTGGTATGCCATGCATGTTCCCCACTGTGTGCTGGTAGGTGCCTGTGGCAAGGAAGTGGAGCACAGACACTACCTTCAGTAGAGGGGGGATGACGGTGCGTATTTCAATGAGGCTGACAATGTCATTGTGTATCATGTCCATGTGGTGATGGTGTCCCAGTCCAGACGCTACAGGGTGTGGATCTGCTCAGGGGTTAGGTTGAAAGGACTGGCTCTGATGCAAGGGATTGGGGGCTGCCTGCATGGTAACGGTGGTTGCACTGGTGGGGCATGCTGGGCCTGTCTCACCCTCCTTCTCCTCCTGCGTCTCCTCTGTGGTGCAAGCTGTTGTTGTTATTGTTGTGGCAATGCAAGCAGGTCCTCCAGCTCCAGTAATGCTACTACTATTGGAATCATCTTGGTGTGGGAGGGGGTGTGGTGTGTGGGTGTGCTCCTTTTGTACTGGGCCAGACTCCATTGCCTCCACCTTTGCTGATTGTGTGCACCTGTGGCAGTTGGGAACACTGATCAGGGCATTTTACGGTTGGTCGGCGATGCCAGCATGCCGGTAACCACTTTTTCCGCCTTCATGAGGCCGTTATTTGCATGTCCACTTCACTTGTGATCTACTCCACTTTACGGTATGCCGCTATTGCCGGCATGTTGGGTCGCGTGCCCGCGCTCAGACCGCTATTAACGGCACCGTACTTTTCGATGCTGCTAATAGTGGTCGGGCTGGTCAGAATAGCCTGGAGCGGAATTCGATGCCGTATTCCTTTACCGGCATCATTGTTCCCTTAACACCAACCTCGGAATGACTCCTTTATGTGTTATTCCTATTCTTTCTTATTTAAGGTACCTGCTCAAAGTGTTACACTTGTGGAACCCCCTGTTCTTTTTTTAAGAGTCCTGAACAAGAAAGCTCGCCATTCCAGAATCAAAAAGCCACATGGCACTGGCAACAGCCCAGAAGCTTCCATTATTAGGGGTAGCCAGGGAGACCACAGGGGTAGCAACGGAGACCTCATCGGTCGCAGTTGCGACCCCTGGCAAATCCCAAATGATGTCCCTGGCTAGGGGCCTCCGTCTCCACAATTCCACAGTATTTTAAGGGGTGGGGTTTCTCATGACCCTCATTTTTGTTTGAGTAAGAGTAATTTGGATGAAAGGATGTAGATTGGGTCAGAGCAAGGCAGCCTTGTTAAGTGGCAGGCAGGTTAGTCAAAGTGGCCTGGAGACAGTTAGTTCCAAATGCAATGAAAGATGATTCGGTCAAGAAGGTAGGGCCATTGGGGAGGAAAGAAGGTGTGCCTGGTCCAGAGTGAAATGGATGGGAATGTTTTAAATGATGCAGACTCTTAGGTCTAAGGTAATGTTGGGAAGGAAATTAACCTTTTGCACCCCACTAGGCGCTTTAGAGTGAGGCGATTCCCATAGACAGACCTGCGATGTTCCAGGGGGGAGAGGCCGTGCTAAGAAACCTAGCACAATCACAATATTGCATGAATTATCGATGTATAGGCTTAGCGTGCGCCTATAAAGAGGCACCATTTTCTAGTTATGGTAGACACATTAAGTCCTGCATGGCCGCGCAGTAAACATAGGCCCAGCAGAGGAGCCTGAACAGGCCTACATGCAGAGGGCAGACAAACCTGCGCTGCTAATTCCCATAGAAACTTCCCTTTGTTCTTTAACTGTTGCAATTACTTGTTATCCCAGAGAGGAATGCGCCCTGCAAGGCCACGAGACAGCACCAGGCTCCTCTCGGGGCGCATTCATCACAGCCAGGCCATCAGCAGACCTCCAACCCCCACCCACCACTGACCCAGTCCAAGACCTCTGAATTCCCCGATAGTAGGTGACCTCAGACCACCAACCACAAAACCAATGGTCATAAAAGATCTAAACGAACACGACCAGTTCACCTTATCCCATAAATACACCCTTTGTAGTATGTAGTACAGTGCAGAATAAATTATAGCTCAAAACGAGGGTGGAAGCCTTGGGTGCGGAGAGTGCAATATGAACTGAGCAAAGAATGCGTGGGTCAGCATGAATGTGTTCCTCCCTCTGTGCCAGTCCCCAAGCCTCCCAAGTGCATGCCATGATGATGCAGCAGTATTAGCTTGAAATTGTAACTCTGACATGCGACGCATGCTGGCATCCCCTATGGACCAGCCCATGTATAGGGTATCATCAACCAGCCACGTGGATTTTTACTATATAGTGATGACGGAGTGATGCCTTATAAGCTTATGTTTGTATCACTTGAAACCAGAACGTTCTCGCGCAGCAGAGTTCTTTGCTTACATCTTCATTTTTGTATGATTAAACGTGTTATCCTTGCAAGAAAGCTCTTGGCCTTTATTCCCTAGTGGGTTGTATTTTTTCTGGCATGAGCATACAGAGGCGTGCCTTCACAAACAGTGCACATCGCCAGGCAGAGAAATCTGTTAGGTCTGGAATTATAAGGCAAAAGGATATCGGGACGTAACTTTTGAAAATGATCCAGTGGGAGGAGCAGCGAGGTGTGGTCTTCCACTAACTGGTTGATAGTTAATGACTATAAATGTTAGAAACACGTGACAAGCAAAGTTAATAACATGGGGAATAAGGGAGATGCATGGAGGCAGAAAGTGGGGTAGAATGATGGGGACTGAAATGAAGGAAGATGTGGTTACAGAGGCTCAAGATGAAAAATAAGGTAAAAATCTATTTGAAGATGACATTATTGATGTGGCTAAATGGCCAAACCCATGGATTTCTCCTTTAGTGCCTGGACAAAAGGAAAGCTCCAGGGATGAAATATGCATCTGCATGGATAGGTGTCCAAACAATATGGCAAAAAAATAGAAAGAGGTGCCATCATGCAGATCAATAACATGATTAGTTCTCGCAGTAGTTCTTGCACATTCTCCAAATCTAACCTCAACACAGGGCATCAAAAGATAGAATTCAATCAGCATGAAGATACATTCCAATCATGTCCAATCGCTTCCGATTATTCAGTTATAAAGTACTACCTTTCTGCATTTCATTTGCTGCAGAAGTATTCCAAGAAAGCATCAGAAGGCTGATCAGGAACATTGGCAAGTGTTTCAACTATAGCGACGACACCAAAGTGCTTGGAGACAGTATTGCAACTCATCACAGAACCCTGGAGAGAGCATGTATTGCTTCCAAAGAAGCTGCTGCCTCTCTCTACATAATGGAAAATGTGAGTTTGCAAAGAAAGAATTGAAGTTCTTTTGATACATTTCCCCCGAAGTTGGATGCAACCAGATCCAGAACAGGTATAACCAACAGCAAAGACATCGCCCCCAACTGATACCAGTGACGCCCCTCCTTTCCTAGTCTAGGCCAGTGTGGCAGATGCATACCTCATTAAATGATCACTCATTCCCATTTAAGAGAACTCACCAAGCGCAATTCTCTTTTTGTTTGCAAGAGAAGATGGCACATTCGCATTCAACAAAATAAAAGGTTACATTGCCTCTCCAGAACACATATTATTCTTTGACCCATCACTCTGGACCAAGGGGACAGTTGACTCCACCCCGGTTGGGCTGGTTGGGATTGCAGCTAAATACCACCCACCCAGAGACTCACTGGTGAGACGAGCAGGCTCATTGTCATCCTGCAGGAGAATTGGCATGCAAACACTACTGTCCACTAAGCCTTAGCTAGAGCAGATGGTAAACCAAATGCAAAATGACTCCGCGCAAGAATTGAGACATCAAGAATAGGACTATAAAATGATCCACAAGCCTGGCAATGCCCTGATAATGGGTATCAGTTGGATGTAATGACTGCAGCTTCCCATGTTGAGCCTTGGTTCAATGGAACTTCAGAGCTGTGACGATCAGGACAAAATGCAGATGACAAAGGGAACCTTAACGACAGACTCACAATTACGTTTGCAAAATATCTCTCTGGTTAGTAGCACATTTCTTAGGTAGTGTTTAGCCAATGTCCAGAGTGATGGGACATTTCCAAATGGAAAACACCACATTACTTCAGTTCCTTATCCAATCCGTGTCTGCCACCATGAAAATAAAAGTGAGTAACACAATCAAGCTCTCTTTCAAAAAAAATGATTTTAAAGATACGCCTTTAAAAGAAAAAACATTTGGAAGGCAAGCTGGAGTTTTGTGACTAACAATCTCTATATACCCAGGTGACCTTACTTTGTAATTTGTTTTAGTGAGTGTCTTAAAGTGCTAAACGTACACTAGAATAAAACTCAAGACTTTAAGGCTTGTAATGAAGTGCATTCTGGGACTTTTAGTTTTGCGTTCAGGATGTAGAAATAAAGCTACAAAGATATTCTTTTGGCTGAACATGTTTTTATAAAGTTGATTTACAATTTGGTTTGTGTGTTTTGCATGCAATCTCTATAAGACAGTATCATTGTAGACCTTGAAACTTAAATATTTAAAGGATGTGGTTAAGTGCCCAAATTGAAGAGTGGGTTAAAATCCGAAGTGATCCTGGCCAAATAATGTAATCCCACCATGAACTGCACAAAAAGGAGGACTTAGAAGTAAGTTCCCAATATTTGAAAAAATGCTACCTTACAGGTGGGCCAATTTAATGCGTTTAGGGACTAAATGCAGCCTCCTTCTCTCCTCAATTAGAATTTGTTTAATGCTGCACTGGGCCATCCTTAGAACTGCCACATATCACTTGATTTGACAGGCAGTCTCACCAGCCAGTCAGTGCAACAAGATTCTGGTATAGCAGAATGATGGGGCGGAGCCAACATTAATGTCCTCTTCCTTTGCTGCCAATCACCGAATTTGCTTGGGCAGGCCAGAGCCCGGCCTCACAGGAGAACGAGTGAAGGTCTTTACTGTGCCCTGTTACACTGTATTACTGAGTCTTGTCTGGCACACCTGCCTTTTTCACGGTTTCCTGCTGCTTCTTGATCTGCAAGAACTGGGTTGCCAGCTTAACAAAGAAGCGAGGAAAGCATGGCAAGGTTTGCTTTGTTGCAATGTTGATATGTGCAGATCTGAATAGACAGGGCTCTCTGTAGTGTGTGTAGTTTAGATATTTTGTGAGCTTCTCTGGAGCAGTGGTTAATTTATGCTCCAGGTTGTTAATCTAAATTGTTTGTGTGATTGTTTGTGTGAGGGGTGTTAAAGAGGTCCGAATAGTTATAACTAGAGTACCATAGGAGAAGCAACATTGGTGCATCTGTGGTATTACTGAAATGCCATTCCAGATGTTTTGAAAGTGCTAAAAGGTGTGCCTTACTAGCTTCTTACTTCAAAGCCAGGAAGCAGAGTTATGATATGACATGATAGTCGATCCTCCCAAGATGAAGGAATGCATGATTGTTAAAGATAAATAAATAGCAGAGGAATTTGCAAGATTCGGCGAAAGACTCTACACCCCTGAGTCAGATACCCCAGCTTCACGTACAGCTGAATACCCACGTATTGCCTCCATCCCACGTGACACACAGTTCCACAAGCAGTTTTCTCTGGGTTTGATTTCATGATCGTGCTCACAGATATTAAATCAAGATTCGTCCATCTGATAAAAGGCAAAGTTCCAGGTCCTGATGGACTCTCCATTGACTTCTTCCAAACCTTTTCAGACGTACTCTCTCCCAAGCTGAAAGCTTTATTCCGGCACTATAACTCTGCAGATCACCCTAAGGCACCTTTAGCGAGGCCATGATTCATGTTTTACAGAAGCCAGGCCAAGACCCTCACTTGGCTAAGAATTATAGGCCCATTTCCCCAATTAACGGCGAGTCAAACATTGTTGCCAAACTAATAGCATTGAAACATGAACCCCTTCTGCCAAACTTGATATACAAAGATCAAACTTATTTTGTCAAAGGCAGACTTTAGTCTGCAAATACCCAGGTATTTAAGACATGATAGACCTTGCACAAAAACAGACACAGCCTTGGTCAGCAGTCATACCTGTACATCGAAAAGGCTTTACAAAGCGTAGTTGGGGAATTATTGGCTGCGTTGTTACGATGGCATGGGTTAGGGCAAACGTTAATATCTATGATTTTTATTTTATAGTAGGACCTCAGATCTGCTGGGACTTTCTCCCCCTATTTCTCTTTACAAATAAGGATACCCCTCCGAACCGCTATTATTTAAATTATCCCGGGAACATCTGCTTCCAAGTACCAGGATTAATGAGTCACTCAAAAGGCTTAGAACTCAGTCGATGGGCATTGAAGTATTTGCATATGCCGACGACATTCTGGCAAACATGGCAGATTCTCTCTTGTCTCTTCCATTAATCTTTGATAAATGAGCACAATACTCTTGCTTTTCAGGTTATGAACTAAACGTGGATAACGCAAGTCGTGCCTTCAAACATTTACCTGGGCATCTAATTCTCCAATGAAAGTCAAGTCACCCTACAACTAAACATCAATGCTATCAAAACAAAGATTGGGGTTTGGTGAATAAAAGGTCCCTCCCACCCCTCTCGAAGTGGGGTCATGCAGAAACAGTCAATATGAGTATAAGACAAGTATTACTGTGCCCTCATTCTATGCTACAATTTGAAAGGCCAACCTAAATTTAACTATGTTGACAAATTTCTTGTGGCAAGAGAAGAAACCCAGAATTTCAATGTGTGGGCAGTACTTAGACCCAGCAATGGGGGGAATAGGTTTTTCCCACTTCAAATGTATCCTAAAGCTTTTATGCTTAACCAGTGTGTAAGATTGATCTCTGAGGCAAACTCGCCATCTCCCGCTGCTTGGTGAAACTTCGAGGAACCCCTAACCTTTCTGTGAAAGGCGTGGGATATTCTGAACTTAAAGTCCAAACCATCCCTCCAAGAGATGAGACGGATATCAAATACGTGCACAACCTTGATCCACTGAGAAATAGTTACTGGACTCAAACTAAATGTCTCGGCAGGATAGCTCAGGGGCAACACGCTTGCCTTGGTGCAACACAGGTTCGTTTCCCAGATCCATGCTTAGAAACCTCTGGGTATTAAGCGCTATATAAATAAACACTTACAATTATATGAATATTTTCATGAGAGTTATTGTTTAAAGTGCAGACCTTGCTCGGGAGCACCGGGGTGCTGTACAGAGTGTGCTACCCCTGTGGTTCAACGGCCACCTCAAAGTGGCCCGAAAATCTCTCTATCGGCCTACCAGGAAAAACCTGGGGCTAATCTAGCTCAATCATAGTCTCCCGCAGGTATTCTCCCCTTTCCTTTACTACAATGCGCTGCTAAACATCCGTGGGGAGAATTTCTATGATATCTCCAACTTTCACATATTGAATGCTGGCCTAATATGAGTAGCACCTTAATTCTTTGAGAGTTTAAACCTATTTCCTCTGCAGCATTGGCTATTTTCATAATTCTATCAGCTACCAATCAGTCACACTCCAACACAAGGATTGAAATCAGTGGTCCGAACACTGCTGCTCCATTTCTGAATCACTCTGGTCCTCCATCTGAAGGAAATTAAATGTATCTCTTTTTCAGCCTCCATTTCCCAAACCCTGTTTATGCTTCGTAACTATGACTACTTCACACCGTCAAGACGGATGGTGCCCGGATGATGCCCTGCCCGCACACAGACAGAAGTGGGTACTTTCAAACATAGATTCTTACATGCCTTTCCACCTCAATTATGTGCATCTCTTTATGCCATTGTGGACCTCAAAGTCCCAGGTGAACGATGGAGCATGCTATGGGGCCCTGCGGGGATGGCAGTAGTCTGCTCTCCCTCGCATAATCCTCACTGCTTATGACTGAGTGATCTTTTCTGGACGTATCTCCGGAAACGTTTGAAAGGTTCATAGGACGGGCATCACCCAAAATCAGACGGCTCGAGTATCTATTAAATCTAATCCTTGGGATAGAGGGTGGAGGGTAGTGTTACCATGAGGGGACATTTCTGTTTTGTTTTTGGTTGGGTTTCAGGCATTTGAGAATAATCGTGATGTTGACTTGGCTGAGATGTTCCGGGAGGATTAAGAGGTCAGCAAAGGTGGGGCATTGGTGTACTCGGATGATCAGACAATCAGAGCACTGTCTGCACAGCTGTAGCAAGGTAGGGTGAGGTTCTGGATTATGGTGATCAGTGGAGTCAAGGAAGCATTGAGCATCAAGCTCCTCTGCGGAGCCACATGGAGAGCATATCTGGAGTATGAGGTGAAAAGACTTATGCGTACAGTGCCGAGAAATGGTACCACCTTCAGAATAGGTCTTCATTGACTTTTCTTAAAGAGTATCTATAGCCGTCGAGCCTTGGAAGTGGGAATGTGGAGTGTTGTGGCTTGAGACCGAGCCTGACAAGGGTGCAGCCACTTTGTCACTACACTACAACACTACATTTTGCAACCCATGTCCAGGAAACTGTGGGAGCAAAGGACTAAGGAGAAACTGTGAATGGGGGTCGACGATCTGAGGAAGCGCAAGCTCAATGGTGGTAAAGTGCAAAGAGCACCACAAGCAGGGAAGTGAGCTACTCTATCTTGCCCGACTCTGATCCATGGCTCCTTGGACTCTGTTATTTGACCGTTGCTTCGATACTTCAATAATTCAGTACCCGTCTCGATACCCATTTGAAGTCTTCCAGTGGCCATCAAGTGCATTCATTGGAGGGCTAATGGGTCACACTGACTTATAATAAGTTATTTCTTCTCCTCTTCTCCACCTAGCCGGGGTGTTTATTTTTTAAATTACCTGTCCTGATCTGAGGCCTATCCCCAAGGGTGACTATCCTAGTTGGCTATTACAGTGGGTAGTCCCTTTCAACACTCATAACTCATGACTCACCTGCTCTGTTTTCCTGCTTCTACTGCTTGCCACATCCTTTGTAAGAGGATAGCACAGGGGCAATGCGCTGGTCTTGGAAGACCACGCAGAACAACAGAGGTTCGAATCCCGGATCCACATTTAGAAACCGAACTCAGGTATAGTAAAAAAAATAAATAAATAAATAAAACGCTGCAGCATTTTCTATGAGGACAAATAATGACAAGACAGGCAAGAGTATTCCTCATACTAACATGAGAAAGAAAATTATTTCTCCAACTCCTCCCTCCACTCCTTGTGGAATGAATGATGCATGTGATTTCTATGTGGTTCAAACATTTCTCATAATAACAATCCGGGTCTCAGTGACACCGGTGTGTCTTGCATTGCTGATTGAGATCAGATATCTCAACCTATGGTTCGCCACCACCGTCAGGGCTATTGAAGTTGATATATAGATACCCAATCTCTCTTGGTTCAAAGTCTTGCCACTGTTCCCATGCTTCTGCTCCCTCATTGCCTGATGAAGCAGTGGCCCACAATGGGTAACAGCTGGGATTTTCTGCAACCTCTGGCTTAATGCCTGGAGAGAGACAACAAGAGCCAAGAGCATCTGCATTGTTCCGCACCTCGAGCATGCACTGGAACTGGAACTATTAGATCTGGCCTATAGGACATTGGATTATCAGGCTTATCCCCCCATTCTATCAACAAATGGTGCATCTATGTCAGATGTGTCAGTGCTGATCTCAGACCAGGCGCTGATTGAGGGATCAACTATTATAAAGTTAACCAAGGAGGCCTGCTCAGAGAAGGGTTTGGTGAGCAAGATCTGAATTACATTTTGGAATCGGTTTGCATTGATATAGCTTATGGCTTGCATCCTTTGCTGCCAAAACACCAAGAAATTCCTCCTGCTTCTGACTGCGATCGCAATTCAAGTACTATATCCAGAAGCGAGGCATCACTTCCCCGTAAACTTGCTCTAAATAAGGGAGCCGACAATAACTGCAACCTGTGTCTCTTGTGGTGCAGAGCTGGCAGGGCTGGTAACATCTGCCCCAGCATTAGAGTCAGGATTCTGCCTTGGTACGCACAGGACTGCAGGAATTCAACAATGTTCCAGACGTGACCGCGTGCCCAACACATAGTGGGTGAGGCTGCTGTATCATCACCGCCCACATGTGCAGCGAGGAAAACCTGCACCGTGCAGAACATCTGCAACGTTTGAGGGCGGGTCTCTCTGCAGGGGATCTAAGGGAGCTTAATGGGATTATCACCTTTCTTAGAGAGGAGAGGATTCGGCCTCAAATCCTCCTCGAGCAGAGCCTGGACTTAATCAAAGATGTGTTACCACTAATCAAGCAGGTACCCCAACAATTGCTATTTGAAAAGTAGCAGACTACTTCTACAAGGAGCGCTTACTTGCCTGAACTTGTAAACGCTGAGGAAACTATGGGTCATTTCCATCCTGGAACAATAGGGGACCATCCAGAAAACACAAACAACTAGAATAACAGAGTGCTAGGTATATTCCCCTACATGCCGATGGTACTCAATTTCTGGGCAATGTTCCTGCCGAGGCTGCAAGGTGGCCATTTTGGATTGGTCTCCAACACGCCGATTAACCAGCAATGGTAAAGCATGAGGAAGCCACAGTTGGGGGTGAAATCGCCGTCTGTAGCTCAGTCCTCAAGCCTTGGCCTGGCCCATGAATTGTTGAAGACTAGAGGAAAGCAAATCTAATTTGCTCATTCAAAGATTGCTTGTATAGCAACAAAACTCCTATGAAATGACCTAGCGATGGTGTAGGCATAATTGGATTCACAGATAAAGCCATACTTCTGCTAAGGATGTTTTCACATTGTACGTACTACGAGGGTTGGAGGGGGTTAGAATGCAACTTACACTGCAGTAGTTTAAATCTACACTGCCAAGCCTTCTATGTTATGTCATCTTCATGAAGACTGGTACAGCTCTGAAGAAATGTGGCCTTTTCACACGTTGATGACAGTGGGGTATGCGACTAATCATCAGTGTGCTCTTAGGTGGGCAAATCACGCTTTCATAAGGTGTGCCCACCTGGTAAGGGTGCCATTGCTGCTAATGCAGAGAGTGTATTGTGACCCGAACTGACCCAAGTGTCATTATAGATTCTCTTGGCCTGCTATTAGAGATGCTCATTGTATTAGCCACAGCAGATAAACCACTGCTTGCTGGCATTAAGGATAGTAGGTCTCCAGAGTGGTATGACAAGTCTTTTAGCAAAGGCAAGCTGACTCTCACATGCAATTAGATCCAGCGATCGGGATATTTATGATGTATCCCATAAGAGTTGATACTTTAAGACTATATTGCTGCAGCAAAATCTCGAATGATTGTGTTTTGGAATCCTTAAAGGTTAGCACCAAGGAACGGCCACTGAAAATGTGTGGCCCTTGTGGCAGCCGGAGCTGCATTTCCCTGCGTCGCCGTAGGTCTTCGTTTGAGTTGTTCAGTGAGTGCCTGGGTTGTCCCTTTTCCCTCAATATATTGGGCTGGTTGCAGTAGTCTGATGAGTCCAGAGTCTTGATCCCAGCTGCTCAAGCTGTTGGCTCAGACCTGACTTTTACTGTGAATGAAGTCTTTGTGGTCATGTTTCACACGAGCCTAGGACCAGACCTATGTGATATATACATATACATATTTTATATTGATTTCTGGGCTCCCTATGATGGGCTGCCAACTGGAAAGTGTGTAGAAGCCCTGGCGCTTTAAATTTGTATTGATTATTATAATGATGCAGGTGCTACATGCGAAAAAGCACAGTGTACACCTGTGCCCTGCTGATCAGTATTATGATCTGAGCACCTGCTCTCCAGTGACACAGAGCAGGTTCAGGGGTCACGGGGGCCCACTTGACACCTGCCATGACAGCCTGGCAACTTCAATACAAAGGCTGAGTTTAAAGTCTGAACCTCTGCTCCAAAGCCATATTGTCATGAGGAATTACTATTCTGGTGGCAGGTAAATCTTTAAATATGAAGACATACCTGAGTTTAGGGTATGATGGATAGTAATTTAAATAACTATAAGCTGAGACATCAGATTGATAACATGCACGTGTCAGCACTTTGAGCCCAGGCTACTTGGAGAAAGATTGTGTATATTCTGGTCAGACAGAACCGCCCACTTCATATGTAGGGCAGGAGACCATATGGATGGGCCTCTCATTTTAATCCTTTATGGCATCTGGTAACAACTCTATCCAGCAGGACAATCTCCCTACAGGACCTGTCCATGGAAACTGGATTCAAAGGGCACATCCATCCCAAAAAGACTAGCCTTTAACCAGGGTGCTGCATGCAGAAGGGGCATTTGATGATATTGACAAGGGGAGGGAGAGTAGTTGGCGTTGACAGAGTGATCAGCATAGGTGGAGAATATTCTACCATTGTGTTTCTCTATATATTCTCTTCCTGTACCCTCCACTTCCTCCAGCATACGTTACTTTGGGTATGATGTTAGAAGGCATAGACCACATGCCTCACATACAGGGATGGGATCCCGTAAGGCAGGCTTGCTTTGGTGCAATCATATATGGGCTTTTGCCTACAAAATAGGAAGTCTCCCCATACTTCTGTGATTCACTCTTAAACAAAACCCTTAAGAAAGAATTCATTGGACCAGTGTTGGGAGAGCTGACTTTCCAAAGCCTTCCGCCGGCGGTGAAGACTGCGTGTTCAAGGTAGGGGCAAGCTCTGCTCCCTAACCTTCCCTTGGGCATATTGAGGGGTGACCTGAACTTGACCAATATCTGCCTCTCTGCCGGCCACACTGATACCCAGGACCTCACCATGCTGAAGGACCCCTAAACGTGTGTGCCAGTCTCCCGTGTTTGGGAGCATGAGATCATGGACCACTGTTGTCCGCGAGCCCCCGAATTAGGACTTATTGCACCTGAGAAGACAATGCAGCTGGAATCCTGTTTGCATACCTCCGAACTGCATTCGAACACTATAGAACCCACGTTCAACATCCTTCAATCCAATACAGGGCCTCTGTGTACACTGGTTTGAACCAAACTTGAACCAACGCAGAACTCCTATTCACACAGGCTTGAACCAAATTCAACCACATGCATTGCCCTTCTAACCAATGCGGGCCTCTGTTTACAGAGCTGTGAACCACATTTGAACCACACTCGACACCCTTTGAACCAACACAGGACCTGCAGTGTTGCTATGTTATTCATCTCATCTTTGTACCTCTGCTTGCAACCTTCAGTCTACGTTGAACTGCAGGATAGCACATAGACATGCTGTATAACCGCAAATGAACACAGCAAGGTACTTTTAAAAGGCCCTGCCCCCCAGGTCTACCTTTGGGACCCTAGACACTAATAAACCACTTGGCTGCACCTTTTTTGTCTACAACCATATACGTTTAAAGTGATATTAATTCCAGTCTTTGCTTTTCACCCCAGCTGCATTACCCAGCGTGCTTGCATCCTCAACATTCTGCATATTCTGTGTTCTTTCCACAAGGGTGGATTTTGTGCATTGTTTTTCTAGTTATTATTGTAGATGGTGAGTTCAAGTAAAGAATATATTTTTTAGAACCTTAATTGAACATTCTTTTTATTTTGGACTGTAATACTTCGCTGTTTGAGTTGCTACTGAACTACATTCACAGTCCTCTTGAGAGCAAATTCTTCCATCGTCCCACATTGCTACAAAAGGCTAAGGAGCTATATTTCTTAACTGGGCCTGTTACACCTTTATGATTGGGATCACTCTTGTACTGTATCATTGGCATGAAGCAAGTTTGACATTGGTTGGCAGGGTATTTTTGGGTCATCCCTGACCACAGATAGAAAAAAGATCTAGATTGTTATTATACAAGTTAAAAAGAAGAAGAGCCAACATTGCTCACTGCTGCACACCCCATCTGAGAGAAATGAACAGATAATGTCTCCATTAGGACCATAACTGGTAGGTACTATATCAAGTGTCGTCAAAAACGCAGGAGTGACTTTGGTAAACACTATGGCATCTAGATGTGCTATAGCTGGATCCTTTAGATGCAATCAAATTCTCTCAATGGATCCATATATACCAAGCAAATAACTATAACCACTCGATATTTGCTCAGCACAAAATACAAATTAGGTGCTTGCTCCCTGCGCCGAGCACAAAACCAAAACTGTGTGGTTGATATTGGGTGGCAGTCCATTAGTCTGGCAAAATGTAATATTCCAAAGAGTTTGAAAGCTCTATCCAGTAGGGAGAACACTTGGGATCACTTCAATCATTTTATCTTTAAGAATTGACCTATTGCATCTCCAGCTCTTCAGCTGGGAGCAGCATTAAAAAAAATAATTGGAAGTAAGGGAGTGGGATGAAATTATGTGTGCCTCGCATGAGTACAAGGGTGAGTAGTGCTAATTCACCTCCTGAGCCCTCACACTTCTGCAAAACAAGAGCCAACACAATCAGAAAGCTAAAACGGGCACAGTCAAGAGAGATACTTCCTAAGTCTTTTGGGGCAATGTAGGCTGTGTGAAGGCTGTACTCTTAGGAGGAGTGTGAATGTGGTTCGGTAGCAACCCAACAGCAAAGTATAACAGTCCACAATCAAGGAATGTCCAATAAAGGTTCTATATAAATATATAAACATAAATTAAACACACCATGTACATAAATAACTCACTTGAAAAACACTACACAAAACCCACCTCTGAGGAAAGATAACAGAATAAGCAAATATAGTAGATGCAGCACTCTGGGTAATAATTCAGGGGTGAAAGGCAAGCAAAAGCAACAATTTTATTGAAAAAGAATATGTACTTTTGAGCAAAATGAATCAACGTGACCTAACCAGTCTCTAGAGCCCATAAATGTCCCAAGGGGGCAGTTAGCATCAATAGTTCCTTCTTTTCAGATCCTCGTGAGTCAGCAGCACCAAACCAGACTTCTTGGTGTCGAGCACGATGTCAGGTTGGGTTAAGGAGTCGAGTTGGGGTCAAATGGAATGTGGCAGTGTCTCGAATCGTCTACTCGCACTGTGCGGATCGGGCGGTCCCCAGGTCCAGTCGGCGGTCACAGTTTGACGCCAGTGAGCTGGAATGAGGATGCGCAGGTGAGTGAATTCTATATGGAGGCTCGAAGGTCGCTATTCGGGAACACCAGGGTTAGGTCGATCGATTTACAGGAGCAGCGATGAGGAAGCTGCGGTTTCGGATGCCGGTTTGAGCATGCCAATGCAGCAATACTTAACGGTTAGAGCCGGGGAAACAACGCTCTATTGCTGACATGGTGTGACAGCAAACGGAGTTCAATAGCTGACTGCGGCTCAGAAAACAATGTACACCAAAGGGCAGCGTTGAAGGGTGCAGCTAGATTGCTTGGCCTCGTGCACACTTGAGTCATTGCTGAGCGCAGATCATCGTCGACAACAGGGATCTTGGCTGTTCTGGCTTCCAGGTGCTGTGTGTCCCTCTCCAGGGTCTCAAGGCCAATATTAGTCCTTTACTTGGGCTCCCAAACACAGAGGAGGCTGGCACACACCTTCAGGGATCCTGCAACACAGTGAGGTCCTAGGGAACAGAGTGGCTGGCAGAGGGTCAGGCTTATTGTCCAGCAACAGAGTTCACTCCCAATGGTCGCTTGAGATTTTTAGGGGACAGAGCTGGTCTCTGCCTTGGAACACCTGTGTCCACCTCATAACTATAGGACTTTGGTGAGTACTGCTCTCTCAGCAGGTCCCATGGAAATCTTCTCAAGTGATGAGCCAAAGATGCGTCAAGATGATTCCCAAGATGATGGGAGACTCCTTCTTTCATAGGAAAAGGTCTCAAGGTGATTGGAGTAAG
This sequence comes from Ambystoma mexicanum, assembly GCF_040938575.1. Lineage (NCBI taxonomy): Eukaryota > Metazoa > Chordata > Amphibia > Caudata > Ambystomatidae > Ambystoma > Ambystoma mexicanum. The sequence goes on from NC_090937.1 coordinate 1,617,342,441, forward strand.
GCTAGCCTGTCAAGAGGGCACTTGTGACCTGTAAATCTGCACTGTGCCACGGGTAGAGAAGACGCTGTGAATCAGGAGACTGAAGCGGCAGGGCACAAGTACACACCGTGCTTTTGACATTGAGCTTATGATAGGAAAACCTGATTAGCAGATTTCTCTTTCAGAGATGGAGTTACCCACATCATTTTATTACTTAATAAAAATCAAAAAAGCCTGGGCTTTCTCAGGGTAATTCATCACACCGCTTGGCCAGCTTCCCTCAAACACAAGCCGGGTATGGGCAGGGCCAGTGCAGGTTTGCCAAGCTGCCTTCACAAAAAGGACAAAGAGCAAGCCTCACTTAAATGTAGAATAGGTTAGGCACCACTTGGCCCACAGTCCTGTCAAGTCTTCCCTCAAACGTAGGCTAGGTATAGCATGAGTGGGGCCCTGGCAAGCATTGTTAAGCTTCCTACACAAGGAAAACGGGTACAGAAGAGGCGCTCCAAGCATCCCTTGAATGCAGAATAGTTTAGGTTCTGCACAGGTGGCAGCTCTGGAAGCTTTTCTTCGAGCAGCCCAGCTCTGGCATGAGCAGGGCCATTGCAAGCCTTGTTATACGTCTTCGACAACGAGAACAGTTACACCAGGGGCTGCGCAAACTTCTCCTGTATGCAGAACAAGTACTACACTGGCAGCACAGGCTATTTCCCATACACACGAGTACATCATGGGTCGTGCATGCAGCATTGGTAGGGGGGTACACGTCTCCTTCACATACAGAGCAGGTACAGCACAGGCAGGGCAGGACACATTTCTCCCCACTTAGCCCAAGTATAGGAATGCCCTGATTTGAAAAAGGCACAGATGGTGCCGAAACACGCATCGTCAAAAGGGCACCCGCTACGGGAAAAGCAAAAGGGCACCCCTACGGGAAAAGCAAAAGGGCACCCGCTACGGGAAAAGCAAAAGGGCGCCTGCTACGGGAAAAGCAAAAGGGCACCCCTACGGGAAAAGCAAAAGGGCACCCGCTACGGGAAAAGCAAAAGGGCACCCCTACGGGAAAAGCAAAAGGGCACCCCTACGGGAAAAGCAAAAGGGCACCCGCTACGGGAAAAGCAAAAGGGCACCCCTACGGGAAAAGCAAAAGGGCACCCCTACGGGAAAAGCAAAAGGGCACCCTTACGGGAAAAGCAAAAGGGCACCCGCTACGGGAAAAGCAAAAGGGCACCCCTACGGGAAAAGCAAAAGGGCACCCCTACGGAAAAAGCAAAAGGGCACTCCTACGGGAAAAGCAAAAGGGCACCCGCTACGGGAAAAGCAAAAGGGCACCCCTATGGGAAAAGCAAAAGGGCACCCCTATGGGAAAAGCAAAAGGGCACCCCCTACGGGAAAAGCAAAAGGGCACCCCTATGGGAAAAGCAAAAGGGCACCCCTACGGGAAAAGCAAAAGGGCACCCGCTACGGGAAAAGCAAAAGGGCACCCGCTACGGGAAAAGCAAAAGGGCACCCTTACGGGAAAAGCAAAAGGGCACCCTCTACGGGAAAAGCAAAAGGGCACCCCTACGGGAAAAGCAAAAGGGCACCCGCTACGGGAAAGCAAAAGGGCACCCCTACGGGAAAAGCAAAGGGGCACCCCTATGGGAAAAGCAAAAGGGCACCCCCTACGTGAAAAGCAAAAGGGCACCCTACGGGAAAACACTTCAAGAATGAAATACTAGCACATTTATGTACAGACTGTGTGGCGCTCGTTTTCTGTTAGTGAGAGACTTTTTTCATTTTTAAACCACATTGGTCAAGTCCATACAAGGTTGCAGCGCTGAAACCGCAGAAAGGTAACCTGCTTGAAGTGTGTACGGTCTTATGTTCTTCGGCCCAGGGCAGAACTGGCGCAGGGCATGCCACTTGGTGTAGGCCCTTCCTAAAAGGTCTAGCCGCAGTGTTAGCCAATAGCTCTGCCGGTTCACTTACAGCACCTGTTTGAGGCCAGTCATGGTATGACCCTTAGAACAAGCCCGCGGACAGTCAGTGGTTCCATTGTCAATTTAATACAATGTAATAAACTGGGGGTTACTAGCGGTGATCTGCCTTACCCTAGCCTTCCTGCCTCGTCACAGTCATTACTTATAGATGGCGCTCTGCCATTTAAATCAGGGTGTGGTGTCTCCAATGTGCTGCCAAGTCTCCAGAACAGGCTTCATCTGGGACAGATGGGTGATTCCCAGAAGAGTGTACTCTTTGCCTGTCACCTTTGGGTTTCTTGCTCAAGTCTGAAGGTCTCTACCCAGGCATGGGCCAGGAGACCAGGCCAAGAGACGCGAGGGATGGTTGCGTCTTTGGCAGGAGGTCAGGGTGCGTGTCTCTTAGGACCGTCTGTAGGGTAGCCACTTGAGTTCCCCACATACTATCCTTCCACAGTAGTAAGCAGAGTTTGGTTCATGCATTCTCTGAGCCTCTACGAGGAGTATGGACTGTGAAAAGGACGGGGGGGAGCAGCAGATATTGGAGTAGTACCACGCATACTAATTGGCACCCCTTCTGGTACACGTGACTAATCACGGTCCTTACATCCATTCCTCAGATGTAGCCATTGGCGTTCTCTACTGAAAAAAACAGGCGGGAGATTCGCGGAGGTGTGGCTTAAAGACACAAGATGGGGAGTAAGGTAAAACACCTGTTTAATTGTTAATGCTATGCCCAGTGCATTAATTGGAATGCAAAATAGAGCCGGGGCTCTTATGGGTGCGTGGCCGAATAGGGGCATGGCCTGGCAGCGCGTCAGAGCCACAATTAAGAGGCAACACTTTCTTGCCCTGAATACCGCCTGTTAGGCGATGCCCCTTTCAGTTAGGCCCCCATAATAGCCCCTACTTGAATTTGAAAAAGGGACGTGGCCTAACCGGCGCATTTAGGTGAGGTAAGTGTTGCCCCTTAATGTCGGCACAGACCCATGCATCATCACCCTCTCACCTGGGATGTGATTGTGATGATCCCAGCATCTCTAGTTATAGGGGTGCATGGTGGGGGGTCAGCCACACAATTCAGGAATAAAAGGCACATTATTTTTTCTCCAGTCTGAAGCGCTCGCTTACATGCGCGATCTTCAGGTGTTAGAAAACATTTCTTGGCTTCTAGCGACCTGCTGGGCTTGGGTTACATGGGGACTTTAGGGTGCCCTGGCAGGGTCCCTTCTCAGACACAATTTTCGGAGACTGACCGAGTTCTTCCCAGTGCTAGCCTTGGCCCACTTAAAGCCCTGGCTATGCCAGTAATTGACTGCAGGAGTTATTTAGCTGCTTGTTATAGCCAAGGGGAGCCTGGTTAGCTTGAAACCAACAGCTACCAAGAGTGACGTTTGACTCCTGTGGCAAGTGCTGCCATAGGAAGGTAGCTATGTGATATTTACTGCTATGTCTGGGCATGTATATAAGGGACAATACATAACACACTTAAGGGACTTTTAGAGCATATTGGATAACATGAAGGAATGGACAAAAAGTTAGCCTGCATCTTGCGCAAAGTTAGATTTGTTGCTCAGGCTGTACTAGTTCCTGGTTTCCCAGAGGGTGCTCCTGCCTATCTGGTTATGCCTGATACCCAGGAGCTTTTTTGCTCCTGGTCAACAAATCCCAATTTCGATCCCTGTTGACAGTCTAGTCATGACTGTGATGAGCAGGGTTTATAGGAGATCATGCTAAATGCACCTAGATGAAGTAACAGGGTTATGTATCTAGTGCCTGGCCAGTGTAAAATGTCCCTTTAGCACCCACCGTTAAAGGTGTGTCTAACTTCTTGGAGCAGTCTCACCGGGTGAACATTCTCACTCAGGGAATGTGTCTTATATCTTCGGACACTAATTGGGTGAATGTCTCACTCACTGGTGTATCTCACCACTTGGTGCACAGTCTCACTTACTGGGTGGGTGTCTGACAAATGTAAGCACAGAGGCGGAGTCAGCAGGGTCTTGGGAGTCTTTCTGTCTTTGTTTCTCTGAGGAACGTTTCTATTGCTCTTGCCTGGAGGCGGAGCATACCTGCTGCCAGTGCCATAAGACTCAAGACTCTCCGCGGAGCGAACGTAGAGTCAGCAGAGTCTTGGGAGTCTTTGCAGGAGAGGTGGAGAGGCCTGCTGAAATGGGAGACTTGCAACTCCCTACTTGTCCCAGAGGGAGGGGAAGAGTCCTCCAACACCCTATGACCCGACTACAGCTGCTTCGTGGAGCAAGTGATACACTGCTCATCTCGGATGCGCCTCCTCCCCCTTGTCAAGTAAGGTTGATTCTTGACATTAACACCAATTATAACATCAACAGTGTGACTAGTACGAAAGTAAGCCTTACCTCACCCTCCACGTGTGCTTCTATAATCAGTATGTGTTCTCACAGCTCTATACAAGGCCCACCCAAAACGTCACCAATGGTGACTAACTCCATGTCACTTACTCCCCAGAACACAGTAGACTGGCGGCATGTGCCCCTGCCCTGCACACTTAACAACAGTGTTCAAACAAGGAGGTCGCCTAATGAGAAAAAAACACTTACGGTGACCCAGGACGCCGTGCACCTGTTATGGGCTCCAGGGGTGCTGGTGGATCGGGACGTGGCGGCCGTTGCGGGCTTGTTGTGCTCACCGTTGTGCTGTTTTGTTCCTTCCCTGCGCGTCCTGGTTGCGCCTGCGCTGCGCTGTCTGTTCATGAGGGGCTGCAGTGTGTTTCTTCTGAGAAGCAGCTGGCCGATCGGGAAATGGAGCGTCCTCTGAATGCCACTCCGTTTTTTTCGGTGTCGGATATTTTTCAAGACCCACAAGCACCTTATGATATGGCTTGTAAAACGAGTGAGAAACATAACGACATTTTAAAGAGCTTGTTTAAGCTCAAACCGAAAACAACGCATTTCACGTTCACGAACAAAGCGCCTCAGGTGACAGTGAACGAGCAGATCAATAAAGATGTCTCACTGACACCGCATAACGACTGTGTTTATCTCGTGTGAGCCCTCCTGAAAGGAGACAACAATGAATACAGATAGAACATGCCCGAAAACATGGGATCTAGCCCCACAAACGTCAACTGATGGCATTTTACATGCCTCTTGTGGGATTCTTGAACCTGGGGAAAGTGCCTCTAGTGGGCGAGTTAAGGAGAACAGGTTATCGCTGTCACATCTACTCTATAGCTTACGAATACTGAAGCCCCTTAGAGCAATGGACCGAGAGAAGACGAAGAAGGTCAGTGCATGCTGGGAAAATCCCCTCGTCGAGCGCCAAGAATAGATTCACTTGATGTGGTGAACAAACTCCTACAAGATCTAACTAAGAACAATTCAGCACACAATGGAGCAAAATATGACGAGGCTTTAACATCATCTACCTATAAAATACCGGCTAGAAACCGATTCTAACATCCACAATGACAATGACCCTGTGTCCGTTCATTAAATTATATGAACAAATGAAGGATAGCTTGAACGGCTTAACTACAATGATCGCTCTGATGAACTCCAAAGTAGTTAACTTAGAATGCAACAACAATTTATTCAAACAAATGTTCTATGATTCCACAAATAAAATGGATTCTTTGCTTTCCACACAACCAGATCTAAAACAGAACAATAGTGACGACAGAAAAATTCTGGCCAAAGTGGCCAAAGAAGCTCTTGACTTATTACATCAACAAAAACTTCATTCCTGTGAGGGAAGCTGTCTACAGGGCAGGACAGCCTATGTGTCATCTGGACCCAAGAAGGCAATGAAAAGTACTGCTAACAAAGAGTCAAACCCAGAATCAATGGATAAAGAACAACCTACAAATGAGATAGAACACTCTCTGATTGGAATCTATCAACCATCTTAGAAAGTGGACCCATCACAAATGCCCACAGACGTAGTATTGCCCATTGACGGTACACCTAAAAGCCCTTTATATAGCGGAAAGTCAGCACTTGACACTTTACAACCACTAGCAACCTTCTTAGACCATGATAGAAGCTTGGAAATTGTGCATGTGCCAGCGGTCGAAATTACGTCCTTTGCCAGTGCGTTGGAAAGCTTTCAAAATACTGGAAACACTGCAAATGTCGATTTACAAATTCCTTCTACCTCTGCAGTCTTCAGAGGCCGATTCATCGATCCTCTGGGTCCTGTGATACCGGTGATCGCGATCACAAATTCCACGGAAGACATGTTTCCGATCTTTAAAGCACCTCAAAAAGAAGTCGAAAAAACTGCACATTCAAAACCATTGCAAATTAAAAAGTCAAAAAATCTAAACGGGAAGAAAGCTCGGATGACCAATACCTCGAGAAAATGTTTTCGAAACATCAAAGCTGTAAGCTTTACTTTAAACTCAAATGCCGTTTGCACGCAGGTAATATCATTGGCGCCAAACAAACCGAAGGAGCGTGGCTCAACGCAAGATCCAATGCCAGACATGCCTTTACCTAGCAACGAAATCCCAATCAATCTCTTGGATTTATCTACTTATGACAACGAGGAAACAGAAGATGTTGAGGCTGTCCAAGAAGCAAAATGTTTCGATGGTGAAGCAGCCAAAATTATTGTGCTTTCCGAGTCGCCACACATTCCTACGTCCAAACCATAAAGAGTATGCACTATAGTGCATTCCACCCTAAAGTTGCCAATAATGCCGGAAAAACCACAGAGTCCCCCTTTCGTGACTTTATGCCAGAAATGGGACAAACTCACTATGAAACACACCATCAAGAAAATGGGGCTGTCAAAGCAAAAAGTGGGTTTACATCCAACTACTGGCTACGAAAAACTTATGTACTCTCAAAAGAATGCCCAAGAGGGAACTGTGAGCAACAAAAATAATAGCAAACCACAAGAGGGTTGCACTTACGGCTCTTAGCGAAATCAAGTTCAAAACACACATACTGTGAAAAACGAGAAGCAAAATGTCAACAAACATCTAAACGCCAAGTATTGTTAACGCTTAGAGCGCATATAAGATATTGAAGATGATCTGTCTCTCAATTGCAACAACATTCTACAACTACTACATTATGTGCAGAGTCTGCGAATGATTAACACAAACGACATAAAAATTGTGGAATTTTTTAAGGAGGACCAAAACAACGCTGTGAAGCTTCACATCGACTCTAGAATAATACGTAACATCATACTAGAGGCTGCGCCAACCTTAATATCAATGGGCTTTGACATCACAGAGACACCTGAAGTCAAACAACCTAATTCAGACGCAAAGACCTGTCTGGATAGATAGCCAAACCAAGTGGTAATGAAGACAGGCTTGAAAAACGTTCAATCCGAGAATGATGCCAGCTGTCAGAGAGAACTCAATGTAAAAAATAAAACACATCAACAAGATGCAACAAGAATCCCCCAAGTGACCGAAACTAGAGAGCCTATTAAGATAACCTTCGTACATGAGGGGTCCACACTTGGAGGAGCCTCTACACCATCCTGTTTGAACACAACAAGTGGGGATTCTACTGACTGGAGCTGGATTTCGAAAGCCTTAGCTGTTCAGAACCAAAGCTAACGTTGCAAATCAGAACCACCGAAACTGATTAAGATCGGATGTTGGAACACTTCTGGCTTTGTACATCTATTTCATTCGAATTGGCTGAGAAACCTGCACATAGTGTGCCTGCAAGAAACCTGGCTTGTTGAGTGTCCAACCACAGAAGGATTTGAAATTGCCCTAAACCCCGAAATTAGAAAGACCATGGGTAGCCCCATGGCGAGCATCATGACATTTGTACAAAAGAAGTCCGGCTATAAAATTCAAGAAGCAAATAACATCTCACCTTACATTCAAAAAATACTATTGATTGCGGAAGGTGTAAAAAACATCGAACAAGATCGTCTCCATGTCATCAACATCTATTGGCAACATAATGCAACTAGCACCTCAGTCTTCGTTGACCAAATTACATCTATAATAGATCAAATTCTTGAGTCGGAACCAGCTCCAAAAATTCTGATATGTGGAGATCTAAATATCAACTGCCTGGAGTTATCTATCAAAACACAGCATGGAAACGCAGCTAGAATGAACGCAGCTGAGCAATGGTGTTCCGAAATGGAACTGAGAACTATACAAATCCTAAACGGTAACACCACAGGTGATATACCAGCAAAAACAACTTGGAAGAGACAGTTGCAAGAGTCAACGCTGGACTACTTTTTTGTTTCTGAAGCGTTGCATATGCGCGTCAAATCGCTACATGTAGTCCCAAAACTGTAAAGCAACCTCAATCTGGTAAGCATGTATGGCCTACAGACCGTCTCTGAACGGCTATGGAAGCACGAAATAGCGGTCGTATTGAGTAGAATCAGACTCAGATTGACCGAACATGACGTCAAAACCATCAATAACGCTTATCAGAATGAGCACGGCCAACTGGAATACCAACACGTATTTGTAAACTTTATTGACAAGAAGCAAGGCTTGAAAAATCACGTATTCAGCAATAAACACGCATTTGATCTTGTTATAGTGAAACAAAAATGCAACATGCGATCTAAAATTAGAGCATGTGGAAAACCATATTCAATTCAAGACGCAGTTAACATCGAAATGATAAAACGGTCATATAAAAACTGTCTCAAATCACATAGATCCATCATATTACAACATGATGCAGAATTAATGTTGTCAAAAATGAGAAACAAGAACACACACGAGTTTTGGACTTTGATTAATGGACAAGAAGGCTCCCAGACGGCACTCCAAACAAACATGGTGACTGAGAAAGACTGGATGAGTCATTACGATCAGCTCTACAAGAACAAGGGTAATTCTGTAGTCCCCTCATTTCCCGCACCAGACACGTGGGACTTGCTGTTTGAGAGATCTGAAATTCTAGAAATCATTAACAGAATAAGCTGTCTCGTGCCCCTGGCCCAGATGGCCTAACTAACTTTACACTAAAAGAAAATCCACAGGCCTGGGCAGACCTCTGCTACACTCTCTTCAAGAACATTGCTAGGGCGTGTGCGACACCAGCATCCTGGAAAAGTGCAATTATTGTACCAGTATTTAAAAAGGGAAACAGGGCAAATCCAAAAGACTATCAACCAATTGCACTTCTGGATGTGCTGAGCGAGATCTACGCCACGCTACTACAATGCAAGCTATTAGCTTGGACTTCCATGAGCAAACATATCGACCAGAGACAAACAGGCAGTGTCAAAGGAGTGGGGTGCAGTCTAAACCTCTTAATTGTCAATATTTTGAAGATGGACGCCATAAGAACACGAACTAAGATCTATTTGGCCATAATTGACCTATCACACGCTTTTGATAGCATTGATCGGGAGATGCTATGGTAAAAAATGATCAAGTTGAAATGACCTGCAAGTCTTTTTGGCAATAAAGGAACTTCACACGAAGAGGGAAATAAGAATCACATTGGACCGCTCTGGGAAACTATCTGATCCCATCCAGACACAGTGCGAAGTAAAACAGGGATGCCCTTTAGCTCCATCATCTTCAATTTGTTCAGTTCTGACATCGACCAAACCATCGAAAGGACTACATCTTTTTCGCCCATATTAAATGGATCTCACATAAATCGTCTCCTGTATGCGGACGACCTAATACTACTAGATTCGACTCCAATTGGCCTCCAAAGAAAATGTAATGCACTGGGGCAATACGTGAGAAACAATGGTCTGAGTATTAACATCTCAAAATCGGAAATACTTGTACTTGAAAATCTGAGTGGCACGAGACAGCATCAACAGCCATACTTTCGATGGCATCGGGACAAAACTTTGTTAAACACGATATTTGGGAATGCGAATTAATTCCAATATAAATGATACCCCGTAGGTTGAAGTAACCAACAAAAAAATGCCATCAATTGGTAGATCAGGTAGCCGCATTAAATAAAAGATACGGCAAATACTCCCTGATGACCGCCTTGGCCTTTTATAAACAAAAGGTGGTCCCTGCTTTAATCTTTGGTGCTGAATGTGCATTAGGCTGCTATGGAGTGCTCTTGAGAACATTCTTTGGTCTAGAGCAGAGGGTTCCAAACTGTGGGGTGCGCCCCACCCCCCAGCAGGCGCGGCCGCATCCCAGGGGGGGCGCGAGAGCCCAGCATGAAATGTGTAAAAAAAAAAAATATATATATATTTTTTTTTAGATTGGAAGAAATGGGCACGGGCAGCTCACATGATCAGACTGGACCACAAAACGGCCTTAGGCACCAATGAAAAAGTGGCCAGCAGTTGCAAATGTTTATTCAGCAATAATGCTCAAAACTACTAGGTGCATAGGGAAGTAACTCCTCAAACTGGCCCACATTGGCCAAAAAAGTGGCCCATTTTGACTGGCCTACACTAGCATTTTGCATTTTTGGTACGGTCATCGCCCTATTGCCCTATAGGCCAGTCCAAGCCTGGTGGCTCATCCATAATGGGTGAGGGTGCGTCCACCCACTGGCCCCCTCACCCATTATGGAGGAGCCGAGGAGCCAGCCCAGTGAAACACTGAACACTCAGCTCCTTTTTCCAGCTGAGGGAGTGCTCCAGGGCTGGCTGAACTGTCACAGGGAAAGACTGTTTGCCTTTGACAGTTCAGTTCCCCAGCCGCACATGATCACTGAGCCATGCAACGCTAGGGGCGTTTTGCTTCGCCAGTCTTGCATAGTTCATTGGAAATGTTTCCTGGGGCACTGCATGTATGTATGTGCGAGAGGGTGCTCCTGTACCTTCTCGCACTAACGGGCAGAGCAACCTGGAGCGGGGCATTTTAGCAACCACGCGAGGTACGTTTATGGCGATTTATTTATTATTTAAATATGTGTATGGATGTGTGTACGCTTGTGTTATGGGAATGTGGTGGGAGCAGGATGGGCGGAAGTACTAGGATAGTGCTGGGAGCAGGGTGGGGAGAGCCCAGGGTCTGTACTGGGAGTAGGGTGCGGTGACGGCATGCAAAAGTTAATCTGCCACATTTGGGGGTGCCCGGCCTGCCCAAATTTTGCTCAAGGGTGGCCCATGCCAAAAAGGTTTGAAGACCACTGGTCTAGAGTGTTGAATCTACCTAAAGGAACGCCTACAGATTGTATCCGACATGAATTTAGCTTAACATCCATCATAGCTTGAGTGTGTTGGAACATGCTTTCCGTGTACAGGAAAACGACAATGAAGGAAAGGCCTCTACAATTCAAGATCTTGCAAAATACAGGCCCTGTCAATGAGAACTCAGTCTTCGCGCTATGGGCAAACCGATGCAGAGAGCTAATGTCTGAACCTGACAACAGTATAGACACACTACAAACAAACCCAGAGCTTGCCAAAAAAAATGCTATGGAGACCTGATTGGTGGATGACCTATGAACAAAGAAGTGCCCATCGCATAATGAAAAGTGTTGCCTATGACAGAAGAGCCCTCAATGAAATTCAAAACTTTTGGAAATTATTTACGGGTTTACAACGTAGAAGAACCTACATGAAGGTTCGATTAAACTTGTTTAAAACGAAAGAAAGAACAAGCACCTAGTCAGAGAACAACAACACGATTGATCAATGCAGAAACACCTGACGTTATTTTGCCCGGCAATTCGTCATGAGTGAACGAAACATTTAGGAAGTTTCACATCGAAGCGTCCGACGCCAAGCGCCGAAGATTGGTGGCAGCTAATGTGTGATGAGACCGACAGGTCCTTTTACTCTAGCGCTGACTTCTCTTATAGGAGAAACCTTGTCGCGCTTCCAAACCTTGGACGAGGACCTGTAAACAGCAATTACTCTCATTGTCATTTTTGAAAATCACAAGTAATTGCATAAAGCTGCATTGAGTGTAGATGCTTACAAAAAATGGCTCAAGTCGAACATAGTATGAGCACCTGGAGTGTAGTCACAAGCTGAAAGAAACTCTATATGAATGTGAAAATGTATTTTCAAGGTTTATAACAAACCATATAAAATAAAAAAATAAAAAATAAAAATTATTTAAGCACAGTCTCACTCACTGGGTGGACAGACTCACTGAGGTGCTTCCACCCTGGTGCACAGTCTCACTTACTGGAGTCTGAGTGCAGAACAGTCTCACTGGGTGGACAGACTCCCTGATGCGTCTCACACCTTGATGCACAGTCTCACTTACTAGTTGGGAGTCTGAGAAATTGAAGTAGTCTCGCTCTCTGGGTGGACAGACTCCATGATGTGCTTCACGCCTTGCTGCACAGTCTCACTTACTGGAGTCTGACAGATTGATGCACAGTCTTGCCGGCCGGGTGGACAGACTCACGGATGTGCTTCACACCTTGGTGCACAGTCTCACTTACTGGAGTCTGACAGTGAAGCACAGTCTCACTCTCTAGGTGAGAGGGTCACAAGACACGTCTCGGTAGGAGTCGCGACTTTTGGCGGAGAGTCTCGGCGCTTTTCTTTTCCCACTGTTCCTGTTTTTATTTGTGCTTCACTCCTCCTTCAAATGCCGTCCTTTTTTGAAACGCGTTTGTGTCCAGATCCCCACCGTTTCGCATTGACTCAAGGCAGGGTCTCTATTGACATCTTTGAGTTGGGGGGCTGGGGAGCGCGGGGGGGGGGGTGCGTACAGATCTGCCGGTGTCTGCTACTCTAGGCCACAGAGCGCTCACATCTGTCCCCCTAAGAGCCAGCCAGCGATGGCGCTGACCTCGGCTGCCCCCACGAGTACAGTACACGCGGTGCCTTATTGTAAGGGTGGCAGATGGGGGGAGGGGCCACGTGGACAGACGTCAGCACCAGTAGCTGGAGGCAGAGGCGAGATGGGGCGGTGGGAGAGGAGGACTGAAATAGGAGAGCAGACTTTTGGAAACAGTCATGAGGAGAAGCGTGCTGGAAAAGATGCTAAAAATAAAAACAGGAACTCAGAAGTGGCGTTTTTAAATTAAAAAAACGGAATATATTTGTAAAAGGTTTAATTCAAAGCGAAGCACAGAAATAAAAATGAAAAATGAAATAAGAGAATGAAAAAAGTTAAAAGCATGCTTATTGGTTTTTTTTAATGTATGTTTTCTCTCTTTTGACCAGTTTCCATATGTCTTCTTCCTGGTTGTCTAATGCTGCGCGTGTTTATTGGCATTGTTCGTGTGATTTATCGATGCTCTTGTTTTTGTTGTGACCAAACATTGTTAATGAAAAATACAGAAACATTAAAAAGCAAGAGAGGGACGGATATTTCTTGTGGAGGTGTATGATATATGAAATGGCGGGATGGGGGTGACCAGGGCAAACATTGTCCTTATTAGCCAAACCTAGGGCCTTGCCACATACTGTACTGTGGCTGGGCTGCGCATGGCAGGTGACAGTGTTATCCAGAAATGGGAAGTGATGTTATCCTTAGGACAATGGAAAGCAGCGGCTGCCACCTGCAAGCTTCAGTTGCCAACTATACGGATTTAAACCGGACTGCTCGTTTTTAGTTTTTGCTATTAGGTGGCACTTTATACGGCAAAACTATTGACGTGGAGTGAAATGGAGTAAAGCTGGCTGGCATATGACATGCAAGGAGCGGCACAAATCTTGTGGGTGTTGCTCGGTTATTTACCCACCCATTGACTACCTATGGCCATGTGAATCCCGATGGCCATTCCCACCCACTACCTGCCCCCTCCCGCCAAAAACGCATCCTCCTGGAATCTCTGTGCGCTCGCTTTATCAAGCAGAAACATCAAACTTTGTCCTTCCTATGTTATTTCTAAGCAGTCTGCTCAGTGTTTGAATAGATCTCAACCTTTCGAGTCCAAGGGGAGGGTGAAAACACAATTTCGTTTTTGGGGTGGGGGGGTTATGAGTAAATTGAAGCTAATGGACAGATAAGGAATTTGGTGGTTAAGTGAAGACTTCCTGTGACGGGTGACACCCGCCTAAAGCGTGTGATTTGAGAGGTATGAGTTTGCAGTTGTAAATATTCTACAGTTGAGCTGTGGACGCATGGAAACCGCGCACTAAGCTGACACTCAAGAGTGTGGGATTGAACACCGAGCAGCGGCAACAAAACAGTGCCCAGGGTCAACTTGGCAATGTCCCACGAATTTGGGGAATTCAGTGGGAACAAAAAGGGAGCCTGCTCCATGATCTCCTCATTCAAAATTCCTAAAGTCCAATTGCGCCCCCAAACCATTTTTTTAGCAAGACTGCCAAAAGCAGAAACTGCACGATTTAAGGACAATGTTTTTGATTTCTGATTTAATCAGTAGAAAAAATCAAATGCAAAAAGTGAATCTATGCATGTAGCACACAAAGGCTTCATTGATAATACCGGTTAGCTGTCACCAGATTTGAACATGGACATGTCAAGGGGCGGGGCCATTTTGTTTGTAGGCAGGGCTTCAAGCCCGGTTTTTACATTGCCCAAATGTGGTAACCCTGTGCCAGGGGTTGGAAAGAGCGACCTTCTAGGAAAGCCTAATTGGGTCATCATTTTGCCAAATTACGGGCGTACGACGAGGAGGACTGGTGGTCACGGCTGATGAACGGAGATAAAACATCACTAGTAATAGCAGTGACTTCCTGTCTACCAGAAACATTGGCTCAACAGCAGGCAGAGAGCTAAGGAAAGATTAGTAAACAAAGACTTGAGAAGCTGATCGAAAGACGCGCTGGGAGCATACTCGGAGGAGACTGATCCGAAGTATAGACGATAGACTATCTATTAAGAGAACAAAAAGGGATGTGTCTCATTTCTGTTTTGTAAAAATTGTTAATCGAAATAAATAAATAAATAAATAAATAAATAAATAAATAAATAAAAATGAGAGACCTTCAATGAAAGCATATAAAGCATTAGTTCCAGTGCTGGAATTGGGGCATATTTTCCTCGATCCTCTGGCAAAAAACTGTCCCCCCTGATCTCTGAACCAGAACAATCCATTTGCCCCCTTCATTTGTTTTAGTGTATTTGGAATGCTCTGAGCGAGTGCGGAAGTCAGGACTCAAACTCAGGTTGTTAGGACCCAGGACAATAGTGGCAGAAAAAGACTGCAGAAAAAGACTGCATACCTTACAATTTATCACCTTCACATTCTATCGCCAATACTAATGCCCACCAAACCAATAATCATGAACGGAAATCAAGCGATAATATCACAGCTAAACCTGTCCAGGTCAAAACTGTTACTGAGGCCCCCTCCCTTAAAGGAGTACTTCTCAACGCAAGATCGCTTGTCGCCCATGCCCTTGACATTGCTGATCTAATCACAGAAGGCAATCTTGATTTCCTTGCAATTACCGAGACATGGCTACATAACGCAGCAGTGTTGGGTGTTCTGACCCACGTTTGGACTATTATGCTACAACATTTGGTGCTGTGGGCCTAGGAAATCCAAGATGGCCGAAAAAGCCCACATCTGCGCACACCAAAATGGTCGCCTGACTTGCCACCCCCCGGTGCGGGTGTGCTGGGTCAGAAGAGCCATGAGTGAAATGGGGTGCCAAAGAGAAAAACAGCAGTGCCTGTTCGCTAGAAAGCACTTTAAAAATCACCCTTTGTTTCTCTGAAGGCAAGCTCAGAATGCCCATTTCAAACATTGCAGAATATCCAACAATCTCACTGAACACCAGCAGACATTTGACAGAATAAAGTCTTGTGGGCATACAAAATCTGGAAAGAGGATGAGCCTAAAATAATGTTCATAGCAAAACTGGCTGAGCTGTGGATTTCAGCAGTTTAAGTAAAGTTGTACTGAAAGACACTAAAAATCTAAATGTTTAAAAGAAATGAGTGACCTACTTTTGAGTGTCACATAGGTTGCAATTGTTTAAATGTCATAGTTTTAAACTTAGAATCAGCATTCTAGCTGCAGGTGTAAAAATTGGAAGTTTGATTTGGACAGGAAAACTGGCAGCCAAAGAGACATTTAGCTGAGGCCTGGCTTAAAAAGAGAGGGAATTTTGCCCACCAGCTACCCCCGACAGGAGTTGAGACTTGCACAACAGCTGTTTTCCCAGGCCTAGCTGCCTTTTGTTGTTCCCACCAAAAGGGATATGACACTTCTCTAATTGAATTACCTGGGCTCTGCAGGAAATTGAACAAAGCCCTGTCCTGACTCAGGCAAATGTTTTATTGGGGAGGTCGTAAAAGAGGCTTCCTACTGGAAGGAAAGGGGAGGAGCACTGCCTGTGAGAGCAAGCTGGCTTGGCAGAACTGGAAAAACCAGAAATTCAACCTTGTGCTGGGGGGAAACCACACCCCTTTGGGGCCAGAACATAAATCTAAAAAGATGGATCATTCATAGAGCGGACTTGTGAAAATATTATAAGTGATATCATTATTCTTGTGATTTTTCTGTGCACATTTGAAGACGTGTTAGGACTCGGTGGTATGTTCAGGGGGGTTTTTAGCGGAAAAGAGGATATTACTCTAAATGTATGTATGTTAAAAATATGACACTCCAACACCTAATGCCCACACACCATGGGCACATCTGTGTAAATGCGGGGAAAAATCCAATATTGGTAACCCGACCAAAAAGTGAAATATGTTGCCATTTTTGAACCCAAGCTCCTAGAAACGACAGAATTGGAACAGGGGCTACCAATAGTAAATGCATGATGTGTGTATGCAATGCCAAACAACTGTCTATCGGGAAAATATGTATTTGGATCAGATATAGATTTGGGTGTAAAGTTGACAGGGGTGGGTTCTCTGTATCATAAACAGACCTCATCATGATGACACTTCATTTCATTCCCCCAATCAAGGGGAAGAGGAGGAAGTGGCCAATGACAAGTGGAGAGGGGTAGGGCCTAGAAAGCTAGCCTCTCCACCCACTTTCAAAACACATAAAAGCAGACAGTCAGGACAGATAGAGACATTCAATTCCATTTGCTGCGGAGCATGCTGCTGGACCATACAACATCCAGAGATCCAGACTTCAAATCCATCAATCTCCAGAACCTGTAGCAGTACCTAGAAAGCAGAGCAGTATCCAGAATCCAGAGAGGCTAGACCAGCAGAGCAGAGCTGACCCAGACCGCTGTTCGCAGAACCAGAGAGCTGACCCAGACCGCTGTTCGCAGAACCAGAGAGCTGACCCAGATCACTGTGAAGTGCCGAGACCAGAACCGGAGTCCAGTCCAAAACCTGACCAGATCCCTGGCGAGGCCTATTTTAAAATATATTGTGAGTACCTAGCAGAACTGTGCAGAACCAATCTCTTAGTTAAAATAATATAATTCAATCTATTTTAATCTAAGTAGAACTGCCTCCTAACTGTCACCTGTCATTTTCTAGCTGCAAGCTGTAACCTGTTGCTTTGAACTTTTAAAATTTCAAATCCGAAAAACTACCTTTATTTAATCGTCCGTATCTCTGGAACCGTTTGGGCTAGGAACTTGGTTTAACTTTCCTCTGAAAGCTTAGAATCTCAGATTTCCAACGAGCCTACTTCCTTTCTCCGTAATCACGATTCTCGCACCCGCAAATTTTGCTACGATTTGCGATTTGGCCCGATTTCTTTACTTGTAAAAAGATAGCTGCTTTTGCCTGAACTACTAAATTTCGTTTGCCTCTTAAGAACCATCCCTGAATCATTGCTAGAGTGAGCCTGGACTAATATTAACTAGATACCACTCACTCTGAACCTCCTGAAGGGATTTAAAAGCATTTTCAGCAT
The DNA here is from genome assembly GCF_040938575.1 of Ambystoma mexicanum. Classification (NCBI taxonomy): domain Eukaryota; kingdom Metazoa; phylum Chordata; class Amphibia; order Caudata; family Ambystomatidae; genus Ambystoma; species Ambystoma mexicanum. The sequence continues at coordinate 1,617,360,019 of NC_090937.1, forward strand.
ATTTCTCACTGCATTGTCACCATATTCAAAGCACTTGGGTCTGTGTTTCAAAACTCCTATCTGTTGTATAAGCTGCTGGGGGGGAATTGAACTAAACTCTATTTGATTGCATTCCTAAGAACTGAGTCCCATTCTATTCATCTCCTTACATTGCATTAAGGGGGGGGGTGAATTGTCCAGGAAAGTGATTACATTGTTTTGTTGAAATCATATTGAGTATTTTCTGTATTGCATTTTCATTCCACCTTGCATCCATTTGAAACCATAAACGTATTGTGCTATCTTATCCATCCTATAACCACTCATCATTGATTATAAAGGAGTGTGCTAGTGCCAGACTATCCATTATTGATTACTGCTCAGATTACGCGTGATATCCAATTATTAATTTATCATAAAGTGTGATATATATATATATATATATATATATATATATATATATATATATATTGTTTAAATTCTCAAATAAACCTTTTAACTTGCAAAACAGAACTACTTCTTGGCTCAGTGGGGTCAGGGGGATTCCAAGAGAGGGGTGTTATATAGGGGTAGTCATCCAGAACGCATGAACTGGACATAAAGATATATCAATAAGGGTTTCCATTCAGTATCCCAGACTAGGCATTGACTTAGCTGTAGTGTTGAATTGAATCCTCTTACAGCAGGACCATCGCTTATGCTAGCCATCCCAGATGGCTACACAATAGCCAGACAAGACAGAGTTGGTGCACGAGGAGGCGGTATCGCTATCATCTCCAGAATGTGCCTATCCCTCAGACTAGCCCCTACCCAATTTTCACAATCCTGTGAAATTCTATCTGCTAAATTCCAGATAAATAATTCTCAATCACTCACCATCCATCTAATATACAGACCGCCGGGTCCTCTTGGCACTTTCGAGGAGGACCTGCATAATATACTTTCTAATAACCTCAAACCAACCTCTCAATTACTCCTATTAGGGGATCTCAACATAGGCTTTACTGACCTGATGGACAAAAATGCTACAGACATAGCTAACTCAATCAAGGCATTAGGCTTGTCTCAAAAAGTCAATAAACCCACCCATTTGAAGGGGAGAACATTGGATTGGATAGCGGATTATAACTGTGCAGTTACTATCTCATCCATCACTCCTCTTTCCTGGAGAGACCACTCACTGGTGTCCTTTCACTTATCTACGACCAGACCCACTCCCACTGCCCCTCTACTAGCGCCACCATGTCTTACAAGAAATAAAAAGAGTATTACAGCTGATAAAGTAATCCCTGCGATCCTTCCCACTCTGAATGCCTTGCCAGAAAATCTAGATCTTAGCATCTTAGTCCATGAATTCAATATCATGCTCACTACATTGGACAAAATTGCCCCTCTTAAACTTAGATCTAGCAAACCCAAAGCCCACTTAAATAAATGGTTCACGCCACAACTTAGAGACCTACGCCTTTTGAAAAGAAAAAGCGAAACCAACTGGAGACTCTGCCCCTCCACCGATAATAAAGCCAAATTAACCTTGCTCTCTTCACACTATAAGAATGAAGTCTGCCTGGCTAAACATAATTCTTATGACGAGCGCATCGCCAAATCCAACTCTAGCATGAAGGAAATCTTCTGTATACTAAAAGAATTAGAGTCACCTATAGCCACACCCGATATCTGTACTAAGGATAAATCCTGGTGTACAGACATCCAACAGGCATTATAAAACAAAATTAACATGCTCCAAAACAAAATCCAGCACAAAAAAGAAATATCTTCCATTTCACCAAATTGTCTACTCTGGAAGTAGAAAAAATCATCCTTTCATTGAAGCCTTCTAATTGTAAAGGCGACATCTGCCCTGCACAACTAATAAAAGATGCTGCCAGGGAACTATCTCCGTTCATTGCTAAATTGATTAATGCCTCCTTTACTTCAGGCTCCATCCCTGCCAACCTAAAACAGTCTTGGGTGCTCCCTCTCCTAAAAAAACAAACATTAGATCCTCTCATCCCCACCAACTACCACCCCATTACCACTGTACCATTTTTACTCAAAATATTGGACAACGCTGCCTATAACCAAATTCAGAAACACTTAGAACGGCACAAACTCCTAGGAGACAGACAATCTGGTTTCCGCCCTCTATACGGAACAGAAACTGCCCTTATCGATTTAAAATCCCAAATTGATGAGCTGTGAGACAAAGGGAAGTCAGTACTTTTGCTCCTACTTGATCTCTCAGCTGCATTTGATCTTGTGGACCATAAGATCCTCTGTAGACACCTAGATTCTGCTGCTCACTTCTCCCCCAAGGCTATCAGATGGATTGAATCATTCCTGAGCGAGAGAACCATAAGAGTTTTCTCTCCTTCGGCAGCTGCAGACCCTACCCCTATCCTGTGCGGTGTTCCTCAGGGTTCTTGCGTCCCTCCAACTCTATACAACATCTTCACCAAGCCCCTGTTCGATGATTTGGACCATCTGAGTATCATCTACAACAATTACGCAGATGATACACAGATTCTCCTCCCGCTTTCTGGGGATTATATTAAGGACACGGAGTTGGTGAACAGGGTATATCTTATCATCCAGGCATGAATGGCCACTCATGGCCTATGCCTGAACGATGATAAGACCGATTTGATAATCATGGGAACACATGCCAACATCAAAAAACTAGGTCAGGAATTTTTCTCATTCAACATCGATGGAAATACCATCAAAGTCTCCAAGGAAGTAAAAACCCTTGGCTTCTACCTGGACTCCACCCTGTCCTTTGATAAACAGGTAAAATCCCTGGCTTCCACCACAGCCTACACCTGCAAGCTGATCAGAGCTGGCAAGCCATTCCTCTCTAATGACAGCTGCTTGATCCTGGCCAGAGCCTTAATACTATCCAGAACTGACTACTGTAATGCCCTATACAGTGGGGCTAATAAAAATACCATCAAGCGGCTCCAAACATTACAAAATAATGCCTTGAGAGCAGCACTTGGCATAAACATAAGAACCCATATCTCCTCCATTAGACACCAGCATAAATGGCTGTCTGCTGGTACAAAATACAGCTTAAGACGCTATCATTGACTCACAAAGCTCTAAATAACGCTGCCCCTAGCTACCTCACAGATAAACTTCATAGAAGAACCTCTCTCAGACCTACTAGAGCTGGCAATGCCAATTGCTTGGCCATACCTAGCTACAGACTCCCCACTATTGGTGGTAATAGCTTCCAAGTGAAGGCTGCTAAATCTTGGAACCCACTGCCACCAGATCTAAGAGTAGACCAACCTTTCCCACTTTTCCGAAAAAATGTCATCAAATACCTCATCTCCACCGACTCCTAGTCTCCTACCTTTAGGTCTATTTTGTACCTTGATCAATTGAGTCTCACTTGCCTTTATATTCTCATTTAAACTTTGTGCCTCTCTGTAACCTGTATATTTGTACATTGCATATTTTTGTAACCACATAGGTCTTTATTGTATATTGTGTATATTTTATAACTACGGATACTATGTAAGCCTTTATTGTATATATTGTATCTTTTGTAACTATGTAAGCTTTGCATTTTCTTACTGCACCCTGTTACTCTCTGAAATCCCTCATGAGGTGCGGACTCTGCAGGAAATAATTAAGTGCAGCCCTTTAAGTTTAAAAGGCCCAGAAACTAAAGAGTCAGAGTAAATAGGAAAGGCCTGTTTTATTTAACAATTATAAAATAACAAAGAGCAAAGAACACAAAACTCAAAGCTCTCACTCTTCATAATGCAAAACATTGGTTTAAAAGGCAAATATGCCTCACTTCTGACGACACAGTGTTATCTGGGTTAGTAAAACCTACGGGAAGATGAGATTGGGTTGTGGTATAATATACGTATATAATATATAGGAGTCGACATTCTGATTGATTTTGCTGTATCTGATGGCTCCACTGGGACCACCTCTAAATTGATAATGGTAACTGTGTGTCATCTCTATGCCTTTGGATTGGTTCATGCAATGGTTGCAGAACAACATCATTTTGAGACCAATGATTGGTTGGTATTGACTTCGCCAACCCTGATTACTTGGCAGGTCATCAGCACATGAGCAACATTTTATGGGAGGGGATGACATCCTGGTGCCGCCTTTCCCAATTATAACCCACCATCTCTGATTTCCTAGGCCACGAGCACAGGGCTTCAGCTTTGGACTGGGTTCTATTTTTTACTTCTATTCTGAGGATTCAGAGGGAGTGAAGGTCTTGGTTTCTCAATGACTGAGGCTAATGAATAGCTCTTGTCCTCCGTCTCGAAGTCACATGTGAGGAGACCATGTTGGAATTTTTATACTCAGCTTTAACCAGGGTTTAACCCTATTTTACTATTGGTGTATATCTGCTTGGTGTCTCGTGCATCCACGTGTGTTGGCAGCAGGATGACATCACCTGGTTTCATCATTCTATGGCTACAGCTTGTTCATGTATGCCAGATCTTGTAGGCTCATCTCCTCTTCGATCGTTCCAGGGAAAGGCCAATAGGGTCATTGAAGAGTTCTGGGTTCCCCACAGATGACTCTGACCTCAGGTGAAGTTCCAGCAACTTCTTTAATAAGTTCCAGTACATTGTGATAATCATATAAGGTCAAGTACATCTGGGTTCAGGGCAACATACACCTGCATCCTCCCAGGTAGGCTTACATCTCTCAACTGACCAACATAGAACCCTTGAATCTTACATCAACATTCCCACAACCCAGATTCTGTGTCACTCACTTAGCATTCTGCTCCTTCTGCACAAGCAACAAAGGAACCTAATCACTACATATCTCCCTTCCTAACACACAACAGACACACCAGCCAAACATCACATACACGAAACACAATGCATCCACACACGCCAATTCCATGCGCGTACATCCCTACCGCTAAAACTAAGACTACATTCAGAACCTGAAAGCATCCCCAATAAATTTGGTACCATGACACCAACTACAATGCCCCTCCCCTTTTCTACCAAGTAAGGGAAGGACACTACCATAGAAAATTGCACCACTTACAATGTATACCTCAGGAAAATCAATAATCTCTCCTCCTTTACCACACAACAACACACAACCCATGCCAACTCACACCACATCACTAACCTAGCTCCAAACTAATTCACTGAATCACGCACCAATGAACAAGGCTGGGTATTCCAAACACCCGAGTAAACAACAAAAACAACACAACACGTGCACAACAATTGCCTATGCCCCACCCCCAATTTGTCGCCTGTATTCAAATGGTCCACCTGACAAACCTCAACCACTGAATGAGTAAGCATGGAAACACAACCCACACAACCGGAAACATCACAGTCACCTAAAAACCACATCTACTCAAATCCCTGCAGCCACTAAAAACTAACACTAAGATGTGCACCTTACACTAAAAAAACCAGCCTGGACGTTCCAAACGTCCGGGTAAAACAACACCCATTAAACACAACCAGTGTGATATTGCTACCCCTTATTCGTTACCTGTCATCCTTTAAAAAACCCAACTAACACCACTGCTGCAAGTAATCATTTACACCACACAATTCATACAAGCACACAACTATAAAATTGCCAAAATGTTAAATACCATGCACACCACAATTACTCACACATGCATATCCCCACACTGCCCTCTCAAAACAGTGTTACCAAATATTAACATCACTGTCAAATTATTTCTACACTTTAAAATTCTTAACATTTTTTAAAACTTCTAAGTTATTTGGTTCTCCTACAATGGTATATATGCTCTATAAAAATAGGCACACAAAAAAATCCTTCCCCAAAAATTATGCATAAAAGTCCTTTGAACAGTCCCACCTGTGGAAAAATATTAGTGAAGACAAACTCTTCCACAACCTATTTTGAAATTCTGACCAAACAACTTCACTTCACTTTAAAGTCCATCTGTGGAAACAAATATTAATCAAATGCATTACTACAATGTTCCTATTCTTAAAAAAAAGCCAACCGAAGGTATTGTTATTAAAAGACGTGGACGGCAGGCGCAAGAAACAGAGTGGCTGATTCATGGAATTATGTGCGCCTGCCGTCCACGTCTTTTAATAACAATACCTTCGGGGACACGGCCCCACTCTGGTGTCCACCCCTTTAACACAAAGTACCTGTGAAATATCCATTTTGGCAATTTGCATCTGTTGCTTCTTCAACTCCTTGAAATAAAAGGCAACACTGGGCGGAGACATGGCATCAAACAAGCACCACAACGCCTCCAGGAGCCGCTGCCAAAAAAAACGCTCACAGCTACACAGCATCATCCAGCTCATGGATCCTGTGAACCCTTCAGGTACAGCTTTTTCTAATTGTCAGCAAAATCTCATTTGGACTGGCTCCAAGCCCCTCCAATGTTGTACCATGGGCTCCCAGCCCATCCAAGCAAAGTGCTGACTTGAGCACTATATGCCCCTCCAGCAATGCCATGGGCTCCAATCCCCCAAGTGTATTCACGGCTACAAGTCTTTTATGTGCAGGTACGGGCTCCAAACCCCCTCAAATGCTGGAAAGGCCCCCAGGACCCTCCTCTGCTCCAGGCGCTTTGCACATTAGCCACCAATCTTCATTTAACATCTAGGTGCAGCGTAGGTTCCCAACCTCTTCTGATGCTACTGCCCTGGGCTCCAAACCCCCAGCTGCACATCATGGCTTCCTCATTATCCAGGCGACCCCAGGCCTCTTCAAATTGCTACTGCCTTGGGCACCAAGCCCTCCATGCTGCAGCCTGGGTTACTACACCCCTTATACCAGTCTCTGGGCCCTCAGCCCTTTCTCAGTCTCTTGATTTCCTCTGTGCTTGACCTGTCTTACTAGTGACAGGCCAGCTGGCCCCTGGCTCTGGTGCAGCCCCTTACTTTCTGCACCTGTGCCCCTTGCGCTGGGCCCTTCTGCGCCTACAGCATTAAGCGCACGCCCTACCTGGGAGGTTCGTCTTCTTGGGGTGGGGGGAGGTGTATGTGCCATCTTCAGTGCTGTCCCCCCAGCACAGCCTGCATCCTCATCACCAATGTAGAGTTCTGAGTTCCCCACAGATGACTCTGACCTCAGGTGAAGTTCCAGCAACTTCTTTAATTAAGTTCCAGTACATTGTGATAATCATATAAGGTCGAGTACATCTGGGTTCAGGGCAACATACACCTGCATCCTCCCAGGTAGGCTTACATCTCTCGACTGACCAACATAGAACCCTTCAATCATACATCAACATTCTCACAACCCAGATTCTGTGTCACTCACTTAGCATACTGCTCCTTCTGCACAAGCAACAAAGAAACCTAATCACTACAGTCATCCTAGTGAATAACGCCTTTTGTGTCTGCAGTATGGTGGTGGAGGAGGGGGCATTAGTCAGGACTGATACCATTTCTTCGACATAGAGGCAGGGGAGAGGCCGGCACCATGGATGACGCAGTCATCTGTCTCTCGATATTTACCCCTCTGGTCGAGTCCTCGACTACTTCTCTCAGAGGACCATCTCCTCTGTTAGGTGTGTTGGGTGTCCATATCGTCATCACCCCCTTTAAGTTGCCCGAATGCTTTATGTGTTTGTCTATGCTCCAGGTCATAGAACAGCACTCCCAGTCAGGTTTGCAGATTACCCATCGTGCCAAGTAATTACAGGGGTCTCGGGGGGTAACAATATTTAGATCCTGGACGGACGATAGGACTTTGCTTTAAGTCCAAATGAGGAAGGTCTTTGGTTTGTGTGCATTCATGCATCGTTGTATCCATGCGTATCACTATCTTCATCCCTACTGCCTTTTTCATGGTTTTCTTGCACTAGCTTATTGCTATTCTCAAGATGCAGAAACCCACTAGTATCAGCACCGGTAGTGCTAGCAGTATCTTCAATACATTTGCTAGCAGCAGGGGACCCAGGGGAGCAAGTATGAGTGCAAATTATTCAGGATCTGGCACATTCATTAGCACTACGTCGCACAGCCCTCCCTAGTATTGGGGTAGCTTCATGTATACTTTGGATCCACAGGCCCAATAGGTATCCATGAATACTGAGTTTCCTGCTTTCATTCCCGGAACATCAAAAACTCATTTACACCCTTTGTTTTCTCCAACATTAATTGTGTCATTATTTCAGCAGCACAAAGTAGCATTTCTTAAGGGCACTATTTGTACTGGTCCCCCTTTCTTCGTAGACCCATGTGAGTAATGTTGTAATGTATGGCCAGTAATCAGTGCACAACCTGTCTGCATTTACCACAAACTCTTCCCATTGCTCCAATAGTGCCAGTGCTTTGCATTCTACTAGACCTTTGGTCCACCCCTCAGGTGTAAGCACTGTTCCTTTTATTTGCAGCTGTCCTCGCTCCCAACATCCGGGTACTTCTTTCCCGTTGTTATCCTTGTACAGCAGTTTTTTATTTTCTTTAGATTGAACTCCTGCTCCGTGTGTTACAGGTTGTTCATATCGTATTACCTGATTTATTGTCCCATTATTCATCATGGATTTAATCCTTTGTACATAGTTATCTTCTCATTGAGACCTTGCTTTATTTACCCATACTAAGGATCTAAGGATTTGTTTGCCCTTGGGACTGTCCTCAGGTTAAACAGAGTGCCAGATGTGTCATACAGTGTGCCTTTTCGTCAGGTATTTCTGTGGATATAAAGACTCTGGAAGCATTCTTAGCATAGGGAATGAGAGACACACGTAGCAGCTCTCATCAGATGTCCCTCTACCTACCCGCGTCATGTGCTGATACCACATATTATTAATTATCTGGGCAGATCCAGCCATGTAAGCATTTATGTGCTGGAAGTTGGTGTCAGTATCCCATCTTAATCTTTTGATCGATTTAGTAGCAACAGTATTGGGTTGCTGCCTTATCCAACATAGGAATGTACGTCAATTGATTAGGTATATTATATAGAATCACTTCTCGACAGCAGAAGGTAAGAAAGGCAGCTACGAACATTACTGCTTCAGTGTCTACCTGTCGAAAGGGGGCATGGCCGTTAGCCGGTCTGCATGCCAAAAGCCTATACTTGACCGAATTAAAAATCAATTTTCTTTGCTTTTTACTCAATACTTTCATGTTGATCTTCTGACTGTCAGCGGGTGCCTATAGAAAAAATGTAATCATAAACAAACCTAGTCCTAGGGTTTACTAATAGTGAAATAAGGGGCCCCTTATTTACCTTGAATGCCTTATAGCTGTCAATTATAAAAGCAAGATCATTTACAGTAATGTTCTTAGAGATAATATTGAATAACAGGGTGTGATATTGTGTTGAATTCTTTTGGTTTCTTCAAAGATACCAACTGTCCAATGTACAATAATTCCTCCTGACAATACTGTAACTTCTCTGTGTTTACCTATACCCCTTGTCTGCCAGGAGTGTCATCAGCTGTGTTGAATCCTTTCTGCACTGTTCCTCTGAGTCACTACACACAAAATGTCATCCACATTCTGAATCACTGTGCTATCAACATGCACGTTTCCTAAGTCCATCTGAATTACTATGTTAAAGATGGACGGGGACTCACAGTACCCTTGTGGTAGACGAGTATATATCTATTTATTGAAACACTTGTGTATGGGCGCGTTATAAATGGCACATTATTAATGCTATATGTAACGCTCACCTGGTATCCACGGGGATGTGACTCAGCCTGTTCTGACCTCTTACGACCTCGAACCCTTCCCCTGGAGTCTACTCGACTGGAGACTGGGCCTTGTTTTCTTGGAAAGTGTGCTCTCTGTCCTGCTTTCAGCACAGGGGCGCGTTGATTGATGCAGGCTCGTTGCTGCCTAGTTACTTCACTGGCAAGAGTCCGACAGGTAAGTATAATGAGTCTTTTGAACAGTTCTCTAACTTCGTTACTTTCCTTCCTTAGATGATGGCCGGCGTCCAGGGATGGCGACGTGCTGCTGAGATGAGTAGCGCTGAAGGTGAGTGAGAACGCGATGCGTGATGCAACCCTTTCGTATTTGTATAGAAATTAGTTATTTTTCTGTGTCTTTTAGGTGCCGCAACGTTTTCAGCGTGGATGCCGGTTGTGAAGAAGAAATGCGGTGAGTAAGCGCGGTATGCAGCGCCTCTAGATGTTTCCACGCTAACCTGGAGTGTCTTTTTCCTCTTGCAGATGGATATGAAGTTCCGGAGACAGAATTCCACCAGAGCGGCTGGGATTCAGGTAAGCGTTTGAAGCTCGTACAGTCTTTAAAAATAAGCGAAGATTTGCTGAATGCTTTCTAATGCCTTTTTTCTGTTCTTTTCCCTTTCCCTTTGCCGGGATGGGAATGGCACCGCCGAAGAAGCCTGCAGAACAGAAGAAGCGATGAATGATGGGCAGAAGCGCAACAAGGTAAGGCTGTTCCTAACGGTGTTCTTGCAGGAGCTGAGCGCAGAAGAAAGATGCAGGCCTACTGGTGACCGATCCGAACACGGTGAGTGTCACGCTGCAGGTGCAGAAAACACAAAGCATGTTTCTCAGCTCGGCGTGGCTTAAATAGTCTCTGGGTATCCCAGGTGTCTCTGGGCTGAACCACACCCAAAAGACAAGACTGCACATGCAGTTCTGGGAAGCGAAATTTGTGGGGGCATCATCTTGTCCCTATCAATGCACTACAAGTCCAATCCTCAATGTTATCCTATGGGAGTGAGTGAGTCTGGTGCCACAAGCGCCAAGTCTGGCTCCAAGTGGGTCTTTGGAGGGATGAAGAGGCCCTTGAGGGCCATGTAGGTGATCGTGGCCTGGCTCCAGCCTGACATCTTGGAGGGCTGGGGACATGAGGGGCAGGAATCATGACACTATATCATATCATATATGAAAATGTAGTCAAATCTTGTGACTCTTCATGGAGGGGGATTGAAAATAATGCATTTTTCAGGTCAATGAACGTAAAACATTTGGCTCTGGTTGGAAATATTGTGGCTGGATTCGGAGTCAATGGACATTCTGGTTCAACATTATTTTATGGGGTGCACATCTTGAATGAATCTCCATGATCCCCCATTTGATTTTTTCACTGGGTACACTGCTGAGTGGACCAGTATCCCATGTTGCTCGAGTAATATTGCCCCTGGCTTTAATTTAATCTTAACTGCATCTATTCCTTTAAGCAAGCCAACATCATAGGGACTGCTGGTCCATTACGTGTATGGTTCTTGTGCCAAGTCTTTCTTGAAAAATGGTGGTGTCTTTTTTATCATTGCCTTCTTCTGTGGCACTTCACCGTTCTCAATCTTCACCCAATATGTGAGACTTATGAAGAATATCACTCCATCATCTGAATTTTCATCTTTGAACAATTCCTCGTCTGTCAATCTGTGTCCTTCACCTAAAGCTATTACTGCTTGTGGGTGTGAAGTCATAATGTCGAAAAAAGAATGTCGAATTACAAAAAAGTCGAAAAACGTAATGTCGAAAAAAAAAATTGAATGCTTTATTTTTTTTATGTATATGTGTTTTTTGGGTTCTGCATGTAAGAAAAGGTCAAAACCAAAAAAAAAAACGTAGTAAAAAAGACATTCAAATTTTTTTTTCGACATTATTTCTTCGACTTTATGACTTTCGAAATTATTGAATTCGACTTTACGACTATAAACCCTGCTTGTGACGCCATTTTCATCAGTTCCGTGGATAACCACCCGTTCTTCTCTCACCTTGACCACTTCCAGCGCCAATAGGAATGCATGCCCCTCTTCCTCATGCATAGGAAACACTGGGCTGAATAAGAACTCTAGGGGTAGTCATAGTAGTTTTCCCCTGATCCCAGGAAGCCATGCTAACAGGAGACTCACTCCATATTGAAATACCTCAATCTATAGGCACATCTCTCTGTGCTTTCTGTCCTGAAAAGGCCAATACAGACCTGTTTGCGTTCATATAGTGAATCCCAGGTGCGGAACACACTATTCACTGATTGGTAAATGAGATGGACAAGTTGAGTTGACTCATGATGTCCCTTCCCATGATGTTGACTGGTGTTTGGTGAGAATATAATATTGGCATGGACAAATCATGCTCGCTTATGGTAATGGGTAAGTTGTCAGTGAATGGAACCAAATGTGTAACCCCAGAAACAACTTGCACATTCATGGCAGTGCCTAACATTGAGAATTACCCTTCCCTACCACACGACCGGGTCGCCCCCGTGTCTACAAGAAAGGAAACTGTTTTGTCACCTATGGTTATCCCAATCCAAGGTTCCTCTTGAGGGTCAGGTGTAACAGATAGGATTGAATGGATGATAGCACAGGGGCAACGCGCTGGTCTTGTAAGCAAGACCACACATAGCAACAGAGGTTTGAGTCCCAGATCCGCACTTAGAAACTGAACTCAGGTATGCACTAGCTTCGCCTCTTCGATCATTTTTTCAGTTTTTTTCATGTAATAACTGACAATGGTGTACTATGGTCAATTGAATCTCGGGCCATGGTTTGGCTTCCCTCACAACCAGTTTTTTCAATTGTCTCTGCACTGGTTCAGATAGCCCTTGACATAATATGTGATAAAAAATGAACAAATTTGTTTTCCTCGGTTCCCTCGTCTCAAGAAGCCATCACTCTTGTATGTACACAAAAGTGTCTTCATGTTCCCTCATCTTGCACCCCATGACCGCTCTCATGTCTAAGGTGTCTGGAAACTGTGCTTGTGGCGTTCTCCACACATCTGCCCTGCAATTGTTAAATGGTGCCCCGTCGTGAGCGGTATTTTGTGCAGTCACTCCCGGCTACTCCTCCCTTTTCGATATGTGCGCAGACATTGGAGAAGAAAAAACACATGATTTCGGGCTTTTTATGGCCATATCCCATCCCATCCTCATCACCTCTCACATCCGCAGTGATTGTTTCATAAGTCTGACAAGTTTTTAAAATGTTTTGCAATGTTGGTGGACTACGGGTGCAGACCGTGAATTCAGCGTGGCGTCTGTTTCAAAGGTTTTGACAGACCTCACGTTTTAATTGACCTACGTCACGCAGCTCTCTGATTGATCCAGAGGTGTCCGCAGAGACCGAACCAGCAAATGAGTCCGCGGACTGGACGCAGATATCACTATTTTATTTTGACCTACTTTTTGGCTATTTCTTTTAAAAAACGACTCAATGGATTTACACCAAATTTGCAAAAGCCCACTTTTTGAACCAAGTGCAAGTTTGGTTTAAGTCCGTCCCGTGGTTTGGGCTGTAGGCGTGAGCAAAACCTTATTTCCACTATGTCTATGAAGATTTCAAAATGTATGGGTCTCCCACTATAACTTTTCCCCCTTTTGACGAAACCACACCAAACTCTTCAGAATCATTCCAATAGTGGCCATATACTTTACCTGCAGAGTCTGGTAAGGATTTGTCAAACAGCGCCAAAGTTATAAGCTGCGCAAAAAGAGCTCTGCCTATGGGTTGAGCATCTTAACCATAACTACACTGCCTCTACCGCAGACCTTGTAATATAAATAAATACTAATACAATTAAAAAAAAAAAATATATATATATATATATATATATATATATATACATTACAGGGCCAGGAAGAGCACTTTTTGGGCAGCCTATAACAAAAAACAGGTGTTTTTCACCATAAAAGTCAGCGAACGGTCCGGCTGTTTGCAGACAGTCCTGTGAAGTTCGGGGACACTTCAGATTTTTGGGAGCAGTTCTTGGATGGCTTATAACTTTGGCACCACTCAATGAAACTGTTTAAAACTTTGGAATTCTATTCTAGACCTAATGTTTGGTGGGATTCTGCAAAATGGGGGCGAAATTAGAAGGGGGTCCCAAAATAATGTAAAGGCTTATAGATGTGGTGCCATTTGACGAATCTGCACAAAGGTTTGCAAGACGATTTTGTATCCAGCTATAAATGTTCTTGCAAAGTTTGGTGGAATTCTCTCAAGAGGGAGCAAAATTAGAGGGGGGGGTCCCAAGTTATTATAAAGGCTTATAAAGGTGGTGCCATTTGACGAATATGCACAAAAGTTTGCAAAACAATTTTAATCTAGATATAGGGCCTCATTACAAGTCCGGCGGTAACCGAGGCGGTAAAACCACCTGGTTACCGCCGGACTCATATTACCATCCGCCTCTGTGATTCCCGGAATTACCGGGGCATTACAACCCCGGTTTCCCGGGAATCACGGAGGCGGAATGGTATTAATCTCCATTCCCATACCATTCCTATGGGACTCAAAGGGAATGGGGAACATGGAAACACCGGCAGCATCTCGTAATGCTGCTGGTGTTTCCTCGTCCGCCTGCAGGCGGGCGGTGTTAAACCCTCCAGGAACATTACTTCCCGCCTGCAGGAGTCGGGATCAGGAGGTCCGGAAACAACGGTGGCGGCAGATTTACCGCCACCGTTATTTCCGGACCGCCTGATTTGTAATGAGGCCCATAGATGTTTTTGTAAAATTTGGTGGGATTTTCTCAAGAGGGGGCTAAATTAGAGGGGTTCTCAACATTTTTAGATGCTTATAACTTTGTTACCGTTTTAGCGAATGTGGACAAAAGTTTCCAGAAAGGTTATAGACCCAACCGTGAATGTTTGTGTAAAGTCTGAATGGATTTTGTCAAGTTGCAGGCTAAGTTATATGACTATTGCATGTACGTACATTTAGACACTTTAAAAAAAACAAACATGGGTGGATTTCAAGCAAACCTGTGTAAGGAGCATTGGCAAGGACCTGAAAGCATTGTTTTGCAAATGTGCCCGTGTTTTATTTTGTAACAAGTGTCATAATGTAGGTACAAAAAATAGTGATATACCTTTGGTGACTGAGGTATAACCTGTGGCCATGTGCAGTGGCCAGATTGTCTGGCTCATGGTATAAGGTCATGACCCGCACAATCTGGCTACTGGCCTTGACCGCGAGGGGTGAAAAACTGTGTTAAAGTGGCCATGTCCACCTGGGACCGGCTATGTGATAAAGTTATTTGAAAGTAGGATAGGTTTGAAAGGGAAAAAAATGTGCTTGTGGTAATTTGGTCATAGGGTTCTGTCTTTGCCTTCTGCAGGCTGCCATGGAAAGGGAAGAGAAGATCCGTATGGAGCCCTGCCTTCCATTTCCATGGTGGCCATCTTGGAAAAGGATTTTCCTTCCTACAGCGGGACACCAAAGGTGTCCCGCTGTAGGAAGAAAAATCTATGTGTTTCCATTGAATTTCATAGGTTTTTATTAGTGCAATTTAAATATAACGTCCCCTTAACCAAGTTTGTTCATTGAATTTCAAAGGTTCTTACTAGTGCAACTTAACCATAACATCCCTTTAACAACGGTTTTTCATTAAAATATAAATATATTTATATATATGTATATATTACACGGCCACGGTAGTGCCCGTGTAGTTATGGTTAAATTGCTAATCCCATAGGAAGAGCACTTTTTGGGTGGCTTATAACTTCGCTCCCCCTGGATGAATTCTCACCAAACTTTGCAAAAAAATGTGTATGGCCCAGTCTGAATATTTTTGCAAAGTTTAGTGAGGTTTGGTCCAGGGGGGGGACAAAGTTATAGGGGGGTCCCAAAATGTCTTTTTTTCCCCATAGACTGAATGGGGAAAAAACTTTGCTCACACCTACAGTTCAAACCGCTGGATGGATTTTCACCAAATTTGCGGCAGGAGCAGCAGCTTGGTCCCAAAAGTGTGCTTTCATAAATGTGAAAATCCGTCCAGTAGTTTTTAAAAAAATGGACAAAAAGTAGGTCACAAAAAATTTGTGATATCTATGTCCGGTCCGCGGACACACTTCCCTGTTCGCTCTGTGGACAGGACACCGATTGTTTATTCGGCTTGCGTCATGTCCCCGGACATGCGATGTGTTCGCTGATTGGATGGTGAAGGGCGTGAAGAGCGTCAGATTTTTGGAAATGCCCGCCATATTGGATTCACGGATATCTGCCAGTGTCCGCGAACATCACGGTAAAAACATATAAAAAACACAACATTGAACTTGTCAAACTTATCAAATAATCTCTGCGGAGGTGAGGGGAGATGAGGATGGGATATGGCTGCAAGAAGCAAACAAAAAAATGGGTTTTTTGCCACGAAAGTCCGCGAAGAGTTCAGATGTTCGCAAACAGTCCTGAAAAGTTTGCAGACACCTCAGCATTACAGGGTTGGTGAAATGCAGTTGTGGAATGGCTTATATATTTGGTGCCACTTAATAGAACTGCATGCAATTTTGCATGTATATTTCTGTCCTGCTTTCAAATGAGTTTACAATCTTTGGTAGGATTCTGTCAACAGGGAGCAAAATTAGAGGGGCGTCCCAAAATATTGTAAAGGCTTATAAATGAGGTGCCATTTGACAAATCTACACAAAGGTTTGCAAAAATATTATAGATCTAGATATACATGTTTTCGTTAAGTCTGAATGGATTTTGTCAAGTGGGGGCTAGGTTATATGACGATTGTTTGCGCATATATTTGACACTTTTGAAAAAATAAAACATGGGTGGATTTCCAGCAAACCTGCATAAGCAGCATTGGCAAGGACCTAGAAGCATGGTTTTGGAAATGTGCCAGTGTTTTATTTTTTGACAGGTGTCATAATGTAGCTACAAAAACTTTAGTGACTGAGGGGTAGCCTATGGCCATGATTGTCTGGGTCATGGAATAAGGTCATGATCTGGACAATCTGGCTACTGGCCATGACCACAAGGGACAAAACATAGGATTAAAGTGGCCATGTCCACCTGGGACTGGCTTTGTGGAAAAGTTATTCGAAATTAGGATAGATTTGAAAGGGAAGAAAAATGTGCTCGTGGTAATATGGTCATAGGGTTCTCTTTTTGCCTTCTGCAGGCTGCCATGGAAAGCGAAGAGGGGCCGGTATGGAACCCCCGCCTTCCCTTTCCATGGTGGTCATATTGTGAAAGGACGCGTCCCGGTGTAGGAAGAAAAATTCTCTTTTTTAGTACCCCGCTTTCCCGCTATGGGTACCTAGGCTGCTAATGGCCTTCATCTCCCATTTCAGGGGCTGGAATGGGGGGATAATGGACCAGCGACCTCGTTATCCGCCCTCGCTTCGCTTGGGCTGAAAACGTGGGCTGCTGGGCCGGTATCCACAGTTCCAGTCCCTGGAACGGAGGATGAACGCCACAATATTCCCATTAGCAGAACACAAAATGCAAATGGAAATGTTGGAAAATCTTATTGAGTCTCTGTACTTACTGAGAAATATAAAGTAGATGGAGTCTATACTTTTTTTTTTAGTTCTACTTTTTAACTGTGAAAGGTGGTTCTTAAAGGAACATTTATTTTGTTTTTGGAAGCATTTTCTTTTGACAGGAGAGATTAGAACGAAAGGTGGGGAGGGAAATGAGGGAATAGGCACCAAACACTAATATGGAGGGGCAGGTGGATAGGGGAAAATGTTGCATATGTGTTATTTCTAAGGTAGGGGCAGTGTTTCTCATGCTCCCTGATTACAGCAGTGGTGGTGGCTCTTGGGGAGGAGGGATGGCATTATCTGATTCTATTTTAAGATAAATAGCAGTTTTGCTAAAAGTATGTACTGTGTACTAAATTGTTAATGGATGAGTAGGAATAGGTATTGGAGCTGTGCAAGGGAAATTTCGAAGTTGAAGTTCCTAGATCAGTAGAAAATGCAGTTCCCAACTGTCGGCGAAGCAAAGATCTTATCGTGAAGTGCGTACGTGTTCTCAGACACGTCATAAGGCCGCGCGCCAGCATATGGTCATGTGGCACTCTCCAGAAAGTCTGCAATGAAGTCAGATGTTCGTAGACATTATGGTTAAGTTGCACTAACAAAAACCTATGAAATTCAATGAAAAAACTTTGTTAAAGGGACGTTATAGTTAAGTTGCGCTACTAAAAACCTATGAAATTCAGTGAAAAAACTTTGTTAAAGGGATGTTATGGTTCTAAGTAAAACCGCAAAAAAACCTGAAATTCGCCAGTTATGATAAACTAAGCAACCATAACTCGCACCACCACCGTGCACTGCTAAGACTAACACCCAGGACATCAAAGATGACATCACAAATGTCATTGATGACATCACTGATAGTTCTCCCACTACGTGTAATCCCTTCTTCCTTTCCATGATGGCCTGTCGCGGATCGGGAGCGCCTGCGCTTGGGACAGCGTACTCCCAGCGCGTTCACTCCCGAAATGGACCAAAAAGCAGGTAAGTGGGTTTGGGAGAGCAGGAGGGGATCATTCGGATGGGGTGGCGTGGGGAGGGAACACACTTATCTGAATCACCGGCGGGGGAAGATTGCAGTCTCCAATCGTGTGGTGGCTCGGAGCGGGGCTTATCCCATTCTGAGCCGCCTCATTGTCTGAGGAGCTCACACCCCCCCACTGGGGACAAAGGAAAGGAACGCTGGGATGGGGATCCCCGGTCGGTGTAAGCCTCGGCGAGGGCCAATCAGATTAATAGTTACAATATGATTGCCGCTCGCCGGGTACTCATATTTGTTAAACAGAATGGTTTTGATTTGTTTGCAGAACGCCTGCTAGGAGGGCTCGTTTCTGAAGCGTGTTCCACAGTATGGGAGGGATGGTGGTGATCCCCCCAATCTTTTCCAGGTGACTCTTAGGTGGTTAGTGAGAGAGAGGAGGCAGATTGCAGGGTGCGCGAGTTGGGTCGTTTGGGAATGCGGTGGGTGATGTAGGGAGGAGCAGTGTTGTTAAGGCATCGGTGAGTGGTGGATAGAACTTTGAATTCAATGCAAGCTTTAATGGGGAGCCAGTGAGCTTCGCGTCTGATTAGGGAAAAGTTCTCTGAGCGTTTGAGGCCCCATACTGCTCTACAGCGTTATTCTGTGTTAGATGTAGTTTGTTGAAATCTTTAGAGGAGGTTCCTGCCAAGAATGCATTGCAGTAGTCTAGCTTGCTGCCAATGGTAGCCCTGGCTAGAGTGAGGCAGTTGGTCAGGGTGAGGAATTTTATGGAGAGATTAAGGAGTCTAGTTGAGTATGCCACAGAGGAGGCCACCGCCGTCACATGTCTGCTCATGTTGAGTTCAGCATCAATGTAGACTCCCAGTGCTTTGACATGAGGAGAGACTGGGATGCTATTCCCGTCTATGAGAAAGGAAGTGTAGGCAAGGTCTAGGTGCTTGAGGCAGTGAAGAGAGCTGACAATGAGCAACTACAAATGCGTTCAGGGAAGTTTAAGGAAACCTATGCGTCATTAAAATAACAAAACATTACAAATAAGAAGAGAACAAATACATGAGGTGAACCTAAGGAACTAAATACATATGCAAGAACCACAATTATAGGATAAAACTCTAGGGTACTCTAGAGGTAAACAGCCCAGTTGCACCGGGTAAGGACGGTCAGTGAGGAATACAAATCAGCCAGTCCAGCACCTGTTCCATTATGCTAATGGTACCACGTAACCGTTGAATTAGGATACAATTCTTGCTCGTCTAAAAGGTTAAGGACACATCAAAGAGCGTCCTCAATTGTACTACAATTAGTGGTCAGAGTGAACGGGAGCAGAGCTCCTCTACTTTGTTACATTAAGATTTACTGCCCCTGTACTTTTATTTTAAAAAGAAACAGTTCGGGAATAGTTTTGTTTTAAACTAAAACGATAATAAGAAGTTGAAACATACACCTTCAGTACACTACACTAAACGTTCCCTTAAACGGTAAGTACATCTCTTTGAGGGTTTGTATTGTGTGTAGGAGGGGACGTGGTGATGGGGTTTCTGAGGAGTGGATACAGACCAGCAGGAAACATAGTTCCACTACTTCTTTTCGTACATTTGGACCACTAACTACAATCATAAATTCTATATACACTTTAATTATATTATTCTGCCATATTACAAATACTGTATACTCTCTACATTACCTATAATTACTATACACATTACTACAGTGTGTGTTGCCGGCCATGTCCACAAGAATCTGGCCACTCGCCACAACCAGCAAAACAAAGTTAAACCATAAAACGAATACATACAATACACCTTCAAATAACAAAACTTGCTCTTAACCCCGCCCCCATCCATGTAATATCTGCTAAAACTAAGAGGTGACTGCAGACTCAGCGGCATCTGCAAACCCTTTTTCACCTATAAAACAGCTCCATACCATCTTTATTCCGCTCCTCTGCCCTTTCTATGCACTCTTTCAGCAATCAAATAAACCCGAATGGATTTTCCAACATGCTCGTTCACAGCGTTGTACGCAGACTGCTGCGCTATCTGCACCTGCACCCACTTTTTTCACCTACAAAAAAAGTTCCAAATATTCTTTATTCCACCCTTCCACCATTTCCAGCCCCTCTTTTGGCCACCAAATAACCCCAAATATGTTTTCCAGACTTGTTTCCTACCACGCTATCCGCAGACACCTGCTGCTGTCCGTGAATACATATGGCGGCCGTTTCTAAAAATATGACATACCTCACATGTTGGGTGTCATGACCCACGTTTGGACTATTATGCTGCAACATTTGGTGCTGTGGGTTTAGGAAATCCAAGAGGACGGAAAAGCCCACATTTGTGTCAGAATCCTGGAGAACCGCGCAGTCTTTGTGCACAACAAAATGGTCGCCTGTCCTGCCACCCACCAGTGTGAGCGTGAGGGACCGGAAGCGCCATGGGTAAAAGGTGGTGCCCAATGAAAAACAGCAGGGCCTGTTGGCTCAAAAAGCGCTTTGAAATCACCTTTGTTTCTCTGAAATGCAAGATAAAAAAGCCTATTTTAAACATTGCAAGATATTCTTGTGTGCATACAAAATCTGGAAAGAGAAAGAGCCCAAAACAATGTTTATAACAAAACTGGCTGCGCTGTGGATGTCAGCAGCTCAAGTGAAATTGGACTGAAAGACATTAAAATCTAAATGTTTAAAATAAATGAGTGACCTACTGTTGAGTGTCACATAGTTTGCAACTGTTAAATGTCGTCGTTTTGAACTTAGAATCAGCGTTCTAGCTGCATGTGTAAAAATTGTATGTTTGATTTTGATGAAGAAAAACTGGGAACCAAAGTGACATTTAGCTGAAGCCTAGCTTAAGAGAGTGAATTCTGCCCGGCAACTACCGCCGACAGGAGTTGAAACTTGATCACCAGCTGTGTTCCCAGGCCTGGCTGCATTCTGCTGCACCTGCCAAAAGGAGATGACACCTCTCTGATTGAATTAGGGGAGGGGAACCTGGGGACTGCAGGAAACTAAACAAAGCACTGTCCTTGGCCAAGGCAAATGTTAAATTAGGGGGGTCGTAAATGGCTTCCTCTTGGAAGGAAACGGGGAGGGGCACTGCATCTGTGAGCAAGCTGAGCTTGGGGGAAGTGGATAAACCAGAAATTCCACCATGTGCTTTGGAAAACCACACCCCTCGGGGCCAGAGCATGATTTCAAAAAGATGGATAATTCATAGTGCGGACTTGTAAACATTATATAAATAACATGATCATTCTTGTGATTTTTCTGTGCACATTTTAAGAGGTGTTAGGACTCTGTGGTATGTTCTTGGGGATAGTAGCGGAAAAAGGTTGGTACTCCAAATGTATGATTATTAAAAATCTGACACTTTATCATCTGAAGCCCACATCCCTGATGCACATTTGTGTAAATTCTGGAGGTTTAGAGGTCGTTATCTGGATGAAAAGGGGGAATTCTGTCATAAGTGGACACAACATCTTACAAAGACAGGTATCAGATGGTTTGGTGCTACAGAAAATATGTTAACTGGACATATAATATTAGACAAATGGTACATAGATAAATATGTATTTGGATCAGAAATAGATTTGTGTGCAATTTGACAAAGGGAGGATCCTCTGACCATAAACCTACCTCATCACTCTGACTCACAACCCAGTTCCCCCAATCAAGGGAGAGAGGAGGAACTGGCCAATGATAAGTTGAGACTGTTGGCATGCTGAATGAGCCGACCCACCCACTTTCTAAACACATAAAAGGAGACTGTGCAGGACAGGTAGGGACATTCAATTTCCATTTCCTTGCGGAGCACGCTGACAGACGACTTCACATCCAGAGATCCGGACTGACTCCAGCAAGACAGAGACCAGAACTTAGAACTCTGACTCCAGAACTCAAAGCAAAGGCCTAACCCAAAAGCTGAGTTCTCTTAAGCTCGCCTCAAAGCCTAACCAAACTATTCACAGCCGGGCGAGCTGTTTGAATTCTTTGCCAAGAACTTTTGCCAGAACCGGTAGCAGACCCAGAAGGCAGAATTATCCGGAGAGACCAGAGATCCAGAGAGACCAGACCCAGACCAGATTGATGAGAACTGACCCAAATCGCTGTGCGCAGAACCAGTACCCAGTGGCGAGAGAACCGCAGCCAATCCTGAACCGATCTGTGACGAAGTCGCATTCCTGTCCAAAATATAGTGTGAGTACTCAGCCAGAACTGTGCAAAACCCAATCTCTTAGATTAATATAATCTAATTCAAACTATTTTAACCTATTGAGGACTGCATCATAGAAATCGTGTCCCTTCTTTTTATTCAAAGCTGCAAAACTGTCATCTGTCATTTTGAAACTTTAAAATTTAATTTATGAAAAACTACCTTCACAAAATCGTCCGTATCTCCGGAACCGTTCGTCCTATGAACGAAATTTCATCTTAAAGCTAAGATTCTAAGCTTTCCAACGAGCCTAAAACTGTCTTTCTACTCCTTATACGTCCTCCGTAATTGCGCTGGACGCACGCGACTAGCTTGCCGCGATTTGACATTTTGCTTCATTCCAGCCACGTGTAAAAACATTTATCTTTTGCTTCCATCACGGAATTCTGTTTTCAACTTGATAACCATCCCTGAATCATTGATAGGGCTGGCCTGAACTGATTTAAAGTATCTCTCACTCACCCTGAACCTCCTATAGGAAATTAAAAGCAATTTGAGTATATTTTTCACTTCATTGCCGCCACATTTAAAAGGATTTTGCCTGTGTTTAAAATCATACCTGTTTTCCTCTAAGCTCGCTGGGGGGAACTGGAACTTTGTATTGCATTTGTGTGTATTCCTGAGAATTGTGTGTGTTACTTCCATCTCCTTACATTGCATGGGGGGGGAGTGAATTGTTAAAGAAAAAGTGATCACATTATCTTTTGCTGAAATCATATCAAGTTTATTTCTGTACTGCCTTTTATTCATCTTTGCATCTCCTTGAAACCATAAAGCATTCTCTGATACCTTATTCCCCTGTTCCTATTCATAAGTCACCAGAACTGTGCTATTGTAGGATTACCTATTGCTGATTACTGCTCATATTCACAAGTGTGATATCAATTATTAATTTATTATAAAAGTGCGATGTATATATTGTTTAATTCTCAAATAAACCTTTTAAATTTGCAAAACAAACTTACTTCTTGGCTCAGTGGGGTCAAGGGGATTCTAAGAGAGGGGTGTTATATAAGGGTTGTCATCCAGAGGACACGAACTGGACATAAAATTATATAAATAAGGGCTTCCCTTGAGCAATCCCAGACAAGGCACTGACTTAGTGGGACTGCTTGATTGGAGTCTTTAACATCACGCTTTTAACCATCCAATCAGTGGGCACATTCAGTGACTGTGGACATCACGCAACCCCCTGATTGGTCCAGGGGGTTGTCCGTAGACTGACTCGGGAAGTGAGTCCGCAGACCGAACCCAGATATCACTAATTGTTTGGACCTACTTTTTTTGCCATTAAAAAAAACCTGCTGGATGAATTTACACCACATTTACAAAGGCACGCTTTTGAGACAAAGCCGTCGCACCTGCCGCTAATTTGGTGAAAATCCATCCAGCAGTTTGGGATGTAGGCGTGAGCAAACATTTTTTTTCCTTTGCATCTATGATGATTTCTACAGATTTTGGGTGCCACTGTATAACTTCGGCACCACACCTCAGACATCGCAGAATCATTCAGAGGGGCCCATTTACTTTTTTGCAAAGTTTGGTGAGGATGCGTACAGGGAGAGGCAAGTTATAAGCTGCCCAAAAAGTGCTCTTTCTACGAGTTGAGCAACTTAACTATTACTACAGGGCCGCAAACGCAGGCCCTGTAATATATATATTAATCAGAATGCAAATAACCTGCTAAAAACACAAGCAAAGATCCCACCCCTGTGAGAAAGAACAGAATTTGAAGAGAGTAATGAATGACACTCTGGGTGTCATTTCATTACATGCAAAAGCAGCACCACAGGTTCTGTGTTGCTCAAAATATGTCAAACACACTTTGAATGTGGCTTGAAGAGGTGCAAACAGAGCTCCAGCTGCTCCCAGGCTTCCTTGTTGCTGTGAGTCTCAATGCAGGGGCTCCAGGACAAGGTATGTTATTTTGTTCTGAAGCCCCACTGCCGGGAGCTTGGCTGACACCTACAATTGGTCCTTCACTTCCAGTGAGGAGCCATGTTCCAGTGCAACTGGCAGAGGGGCAGGCTTTTGTCCAAACAGCAGTCACTTCAGCTGCTCCCTTGGATGG
Organism: Ambystoma mexicanum; assembly: GCF_040938575.1. NCBI lineage: Eukaryota > Metazoa > Chordata > Amphibia > Caudata > Ambystomatidae > Ambystoma > Ambystoma mexicanum. Next base: position 1,617,384,439 of record NC_090937.1, read on the forward strand.
TTGAGGGACAGAGCTCTCCTCTGACCTGGATGTCTTCTATCTTCACCTCACTTTTTGAGGACTTTGGAATGGACTGCACTTCCAACAGAGGTCCCGTGAATTTTTTGTGCCTTCTTGAGAGACCAAAGATATGAATTAAGAAAGAAGCGGGAGACTGCTACCTTCTAAAGACAAGATGTCACAAGGGATTGGACAAAAGCAAACCTGCTGTAATGACTCAAACCCCTGTCACTGTAACAAGTGACTCTTACCTTCCTGCATCATATCCAGTGTGCCTGCCCTTCAGTAAATTAAGGGGACTGGGAGGGAAAGAGCCCCAAAAGAAAAGCAAGATGGTTGGACCTCTTCTCAGGACTACATTTCATTCTGTGGCTTCTGTAATACTGCCCACTTCCCAGCCTGCTGACTGCAAAGGCCCTTTTGAGTGCAACGCCACAGTGTGAGGCTGGCCTTGGTTATGTGATTTCCCCTTTAAAAGCAGAGTTCCCAGGAGTTTTCCTGGTGAGAGCTCTTATGCCCTGTGGAGAGGTGTTACTATTCTTCCTGGGGTGTG